>NC_064630.1:517766553-519030303 GCF_023864275.1 Schistocerca cancellata | reverse complement strand
TACCCTTGTATTGCATCCTGAATCACAAATGTAAAATTTTCTGCAAAATCAGCTAGCACTCTGCATTCAGTTTCATGAAGTTTTCCTTTTGTGTCCTCCAAAAACTTACTTTGGGTTTTAGAAACATAGTGGTGACTTGAGTTTAAATTATCAATTAAAGATTCCAAGTACTCTTCCTGAGATTTAACCACTGTTATCATTTCTGCACTGTCAGTTGTGACCCACTGTTTGAAGTTAATACTGTCTGGCATTTCCTCATCATATTCATGAAACAGTTCAATAGCAGTTTCCTTACTAGGGCATTTATTACACAAACTCATCATGCAGTAATAACTGTTAGTGTCACAGATCATTAAATCTGTAACTCTTTGTAGTTAAGATCACTGCAGTCATCAGTTTGACATTTTCATGATATAAACAAACGCATACAGTGTGTGTCCCTGAGGGTCCAACCAAAATCCACCACTTGGGGCCGAGGTCACAAAATTTTGACCTTCCAATTTTGCATTCAGGATGAGAACTTTTGAAAGCTACATAAAGTGCATTTAAATTTGACCGCACTAGTCGTTTCTGCTTTGTTACTTTAACTTTATTTATAACAACTCTTTTACTATCTTTGCTACCTTGGCACATTCTACTGTTTTCATCATCTTCAAAAAACTGCTGGATCTTTGTAATTGTTTCTCCACTTACACCTACTCCTTTCTTCTTTCCTAAAACTGGAAGAATGCCCCCTGCGGGTTCGGGGGTAAGAATAGGCCTGAGGTATTCCTGCTTGTTGTAAGAGGCGACTAAAAGGAATCTCGAACGTTTCGGCCCATATGTAATGGTCCCCACTTGGGTTTGCCCACCACATTTCAAAATTATTCTGAAGAGCGAGCCAATTGGGGAAGGGCGCCTTACTTGCTGCATTAAGACCTTTAGCCAGCTTATTCATCATTGCATTGCAGTCTCGTTCGCTCTCCATCTCTTGGGCGAGGATACATTCCTGGGTGTGATTTCCGCCATGCACTCTGCAGTGTTACTTTCTGCCCTGACGGCGACCATGCACCACTTGCCACTTAATATACAGCATGGTAGCCATTCCGTTGTGGTGGGGCCGCCATGTACCCTGTTGGTTGTAGCCCCCTGACAACACAGGGATCGCTCTACTGATGCCTGTGCTGTTGACTCCCCTCATATGCCAAGGAGTAGATGCCTATCTCCCTGGGGCATTGGGACTCCGGGAAATGGCCATTCTGCCAGGTGGCCCTTGCTGTGGCTTGGTGGCACCCATGAGGAGGGCCCTTGGTCGGATTAGGTGGCATCAGGGTGGATGACACGCAATGAAGCGTGGCACATCTTCTCTTGCTGGTGGCCAACCACCAGCAGTCGATAAGTGTTCGAGGGCTCACTTTAATGCAAACATGTATGACCCCTAATCGTTCCCCTCCGTGGCCACACCATGGGAGGAATGAAAGGCTATGAATGACAATGAGACGTATTTGCCCCGGTATCTAGTCTGTATGAGAGCTGATGGGGAATCCTTTGTGTCCATGAAGCCTCAGTTCTTCGTAGAGCATTTAGAGGACAAGTTTTGGGAGGTGGAGGGCTTGTCAAAAATGCGGTCCGGGTCAGTCTTGATAAAAACAGCATCTTCTGCCCAGTCATGGGCATTACTTGCTTGTAAGAAGCGGGGTGATGTTTCTGTTACTATCACACCTCATAAAAGCTTAAATATGGTTCGGGAAATTATCTTCCACAGGGATCTCCTTTTACAGGGGTCTTCAGGGTCTGCTTCCAATTTTCACACAAAATTTTCTGTCGCTTTGTTCCTTCCACGTGCAAGTTGAAGCCTCTTATAGTTCCTCCAGAGTTCAGCAGAATGGGGTACCGCAAAGATCTGTCTTAAGTGTCTGCCTCATTTTAATTGCAATTAATGGGCTCGCTGCAGTGGTGGGCTTGTCTGTCTCAGCTTCCTTGTATGCTGACAACTTATGCCCATACTTTAGCTCCACTGGTATTGCAGCTGCTGAATGGCAGCTGCAGGGCACGATCGACAAGGCGCAGTCTTGGGCCGAAGCGCATGTCTTCCAGTTTTCGGCTGCCAAGACCTGCATTATGCATTTCTGCTGGCGACACACTGTTCACCCTGAGCCACAGCTTTATCTTGACAGCGAACCTCTTGCTGTGGTGGAGACGCATTGGTTTTTGGGGTTGACTTGACTGCCTCATGTTCGGCATCTTAAACAGTCATGCTGATGGCACCTTAATGCTCTTTGTTGCTCGAGTCACACCAGCTGGGGTGCAGGCGTTATTTCAGTCCCTTCTAGATTATGGGAGCCTGGCTTATGGTTTGGCATCCCCTTCTGCATTGCGATTGCCGGACCCCATCCTTCACAGCGGGATCTGACTTGCCACTGGAGCTTTCTGGACAAGCCCTGCTAACAGCATACTTGTGGAGGCATGTGTCCCTCCATTGCAGTTCTGGTGCCAACGGTTACTGGCCGCTTATGCTACACACATTTGTAGCTTTCCCGGGCATCCTAATTATCGTCTCCTGTTCTCTCAGGGGGTCGTCCATCTTCCGGAACAGCGGCCCTGGTCAGGGTGTACAATCGTGGTTTACGTCAGAGCTCTTCTCTCTGGACTTGAGGTTTTCCATCTTCCACCTCTTTTCCGGGCCCCTCTGCGTATACCCCTGTGGTGTGTGTCCCGCCCATGCTTTCGGCTCGATTTGGCACAGGGTCTGAAGGACTCAGTCCCTCCTGAGGCCCTCCGCCGACGCTTTCTTTCAATCCTTGCTGCATTTCAAGGCTCTGACGTTGTCTATACTGACGGTTTGATGGTTGCGGGTCATGTAGGCTATGCTCTTATTCTAGGGGATCATTATGAGCAACTCTCATTACGGCTGGCTGCAGTGTTTTCACTGCCGAGCTGTTCACCATCTCTTGTGCCCTAGAGTATATCTGCTCCTGCTCAGGTGAGTCCTTCATTATCTGTAGTGACTCTCTGAGCGGTTTACGAGCTATCGACCAGTGTTTCCCTCGCTCTCATCTGGTGATGGCTATCCAGGAGTCCCTCCATAGTCTTGCCCATTGTGGCCACTCTGTGGTCTTTGTGTGGTCCCCAGGTCATGTCGGCATCCTGGGAAATGAATTTGTTGACACGCTGGCCAAACAGGTTGTCGGTGCGCCAGCCTTGGAGATTAGCCTTTTGGAGAGTGACCTCAGGTCAGTTTTGCGGCAGAAGGTACTTCGCACCTGGGGTGAAGACTGGCGCACCCTTCCTTCACCCAACAAACTTCGGGCCATCAAGGAGGCTACAGGTGCGTGGTGCTCCTCCTTGCGGGTCTCCCACAAGGACTCTTTTGTCCTCTGCCGGCTGCGCATTGGCCACACCTAGATAACACAGCTATTTATTGTGCTGTGAGGACCCACCTTTATGTCGCTGTGGGTCAGCTTTGATGGTGGTCCACATCTTGTGGGATTGCCCGCTTTTAACTCTGCACAGGCAGATGATTGCGTTGCATGATACACTTCCTGCACTTTTATCAGATGACGTTGTGATGGCAGATTTAGTTTTGAGTTTTATTCATGCAGGACATTTTTATCACTTGATCTAAGTGTTTGTCCTTTTTTTGTGTTGAGTCTGGCCTTTGGCCTATGATTTTAGACTGGGGTTTTTAGTGCGTTTCTTGGTGGTTGGCTTTTCTTTTTTTGTTTCTATGGTCGGCAAAACACTGTTACATACGGTGTGATTTTAATTCCTTTTTTCTGGTCTCTGTCTGTCTTTCTTGTCCTGTGTCATCTCTTGTCATCTCCATTGTTTGCTCTTATTCTTTGCGGGTGTTTCAAGTTCATGGAAAAAGGGACTGATGGCCCTCGTAGCCTGGTCCCTTCAATCTCACAAACCAACCAACCTGAAAGAATGCCTTGCTCTTTCACTAATTTTTGGGTTAGTTTAACCAAACAATGAGAAACCACAAACTGTTTTTTCTCTGGAACTTGAATCAGGGAGCAAACTTAAAATTTGAACCTTTTTCCTCTTTAGATGTTACTGAACATTTGATTTTTAATTTCTGTATTAAGCTCAAATATTCAGTGTCAGATGATGCTGGTGGCATCTGTATTATTAAAGCATGATTCCAGTTCTTTTCTAATTTTGTCTGAAATTTGTTGTACCTTACTTTCAATAGCTGCTTTTCCTTTTTCTGCTAATTAATTTTATTATTTGCGAAGCATGAGATAATACATATAACTTAGAACAAGCAAAATCCAATATGCTAACAGCTTCCTCATTAGGAATATAAATGTTATTAACAAGGTTACATGATTCCGGTTCTGGAGTCACAACAAATATTTTTGAGTAACAATTTGGGCACAGGGAATTTCCAGGAATCACATTATGTTTCACTTGGGAAGCTATTTCACTCTCACATAGCAAGGACAAATGTTCAAGTTTTATTTCCCTCAAACCTTTAGTAATAGGCTTTTTATGAATTTTAAGTGGATCACAGCTCTTTCTTCCAAAAATGTGATTGTACTTCAGAATATATTTCTTCTCATGATACTCACACACCGACATTACAGAAGAACTGAAATTTAAATGAAATTTGTCTAACTTCATCAAAGTCATTGACATATTTCAAGTTTTTTTGAAACTCAACCATAAACTGTTTTATGACACACTTCACTTGCTATCTGTTCAACGGAGCACTGTTCATCCATGTTATTGCATTCCAGTTACTCTCAAAACTAATTACAAATTACACACAGAACAAAGCACATAACACATTGTACACTCTCAATGAAGTATGTACATCCACTCTAACAGAGGTTTCATAACAGACTGACTACAACACTGCCACATCCAGCAATAATGTACTTCTTTATTGACAATAAACCTAAACGTAAATGGGCATTTTTACAAAAGTGAAAGCTCCTATTGTTTAATATTGCATAATTAAAAATAAATAAACTAAATGAATATTGGGTGATAGTGTTAACTAAATATATGTCACAATTAAATTTTATTACAGTGAAACAATGGGCAACAGCAATAAGATCAGTTGTAGAGTAATGCGAATTATCTCCAGATTTTCAAAAATGCTTATCTTTGTTCACAGTCAGATATCAATGTTGAAATTTTTACAGTATGTTGCTATCGTATAGGTGTACAAAGAGTGCAAAAATCATATTTTTATATTCAGCCCCACCTGAGATAACTAACCCCAAACTGTAGAAAAAATGAAAATTTTCAAATTTCAAAAATTCATAAAAATTAAGGAAACATTTGTAAGTGTTATTGCTCTATATGAGGCTAGTAGTGTATGATATTTAATTATAGGAAAAAAAATACTCTCATAAATCACTCCTTGTTTGTTATTTTTGGGCCTAAAAAGTGGATTTTTGAAAATTTGGATACCAAACGTAGGTGGTCGTTTTGACTGGTTATTTTTGAATTTAGGGTATTTTGTGTAATAGACAATGTTGTATAGGACGTTTTTCTAAAAACAGTCATGTCAGTTGCAAATGTTGCAACTTAACCCAGTGCAGAGATATTCAAATTTTCGCTAATGTCTCCAGACCGAAAAATTGTTGCGTGCCTACAACTAAAATTGGTTGCCATCCAGTAAAGGTGCTAGATAAATTATTTTAAAAAACTGTTTTAAACTTCTCAAATATAGAGCAGTCACATATAAAAAAAATTAAAATATTTAAAAATGTTCAGGCAGTGATCACTGGACCACTTCATGTGGGTTGACCCCAAACAAAAATATAGTTGTGACGGGCTACTAGAATCGGATAATAGTGGGAACACATCAACTTGGGGAAAGGAGTGAGTGTTGTAGCCGCCTGCTAGAATTTTGTATGGAGCATAATTTAATCATTGATAACACTTGGTTTAAGAATCGTGAAAGAAGATTGCAAATATAGGAGGGATCTGGGGACACTGGAATGTTACAGTTTGATTATGCTATGGTGAAACAGATATTTCAAAACTAGATTTTAAAGTATAAGACATCACAGGGATAGATGTTGTCTCTGACCGTAATTCATTGGTTGTTGTTGGTGTTGTTGCTGTTGCGGCCTTGCGTTCAAAGACTGGTTTGAGGCAGCTACTGTATTATGTGCAAGCCCCTTCATCTCCAAATAGCTGCTGCAAGCTACATCTATTTAACCTGCTTCCTGCATTTGTCTTCATCTCCCTCTGCAATTTTTGTACCGTGAACTTCCCTCCAATAATAAATTGATCATCACATTTAAAGAGAATATTTGATAAGAGTCCGTCAACATTGAGCAATGACATAGGAAACATGCGACAAACTGTGTAAATGATACAGATGTGGTATCAGTGGTTGTTTTTTCAAATGGGCTAAGCTGCAGATCAGTCTGTCACCACAGCCAATTTTAACAAATGTACGGCTGAGATACCCAAAATGAACAAGATTATCAGTTTTTTTTTGTTTTTGTTTCGCATTCGATGGCTTTGCCAGCTCACAACCAACCTGTCAGCTTCCAACCTAACCTCTACATTGGGGTGAGTTTTTATTTATTTAGTTTTCTTCACTTTCATTGGCTTTCCAAACCAACGATAAAATTGTGAATATATGTACCAAAAGGTGATTTTCCAGTATCCATTAACATCACATCACTGGTCAAAGCTGTCTACTTGTATCGAATATTTCTCTTGACCCAGGGATTGTTTGACATCTCAGAAAGTGTTTTCCCAACCAATACCTTCTTTTACTCAAGTTGTGTCACAATATTTTTTCCTTCCCAGTAGACTTTTCAGTAACTCCTCATTAGTGACATGCCCTACCCATCTAATCTTGAATGTTCTTCTGAAGCACAACATTTCAAAATCTTCTATTCTCTTCTTGTCTGAATTGTTTATCACCCACGTTTTACTGTCATACAAGGCTATATTCCAGACAAATACCTTCAGAAAATATTGCGTAACACTTCAATTTGTATTCAATGCTAAAAAATTTATCTTCTTCAGAAATGCTTCTCTTACTATTGCCAGTTTATATTTTACAACCTTTCTGCTTCACAAATAGCAAAATTCATCTATTAGTTTTAGTGTCTCATTTTATAATCTTAGTTCCCTCATCATTACCTGATTTGATTACATCCCATTATCCTTCGTTGATGTTCATCTTACATTATCCTTTCAAGACACTGTCCAATCTATTTAGCTACTCCACCAAGGCCTTTGCTGTCTGTGACAGATTTACAATGTCATCGGCAAACTTCAAGGTTTTTATTTATTCTTCCTGAATTTTAATTCCTTCTCCAAATTTTTCTTTCCTTTCCATTTCTGATTGCACAGCAACATATTGAATGACGTCAGGGATAGGCTACAACCATATGTTATTCCCTTCTCAACCACTGTTTTCTTTCATGCCCCTGTTATCTGGTTTCTGTACAAGTTGTAAATACCCTTTCTCGCCCTGTCTTTTACCCCTTCTACCTTCTGAATTTGAAAGAGTTTATTCCAGTCAATGTTGTCTAAAGCTTTCTCTAAGTCAACAGAAGTTATAAACGTAGGTTTGCCTTTCCCCAACCTGTCTTCTAAGAGAAGTCACAGGGTCAGTATTACCTTGTGTGTTCCTTCATTTGTCCAGAATCCAAATTGATTTTCTGCAAGGCTAGCTCCTCCTAGTTTGCCATTTGTCTGTAAATAATTCATGTGAGTGTTTTTCAACCATGATTTGTTCAGTTATATTTACACCTTTCAGCAACTGCTTTCTTCAGAATTGGAATTGTTACATCCTTCTTGAAGTGTGATGGTATTTCCTCTGTCTTGTACATCTTGGACACCAGGTGGAATAGTTTTGTCATGGTTGGCTCTCCCAAAGATGGTAGTTCAGGCAGAATGACTTAAGTCTTTCAGCACTCTGTCAGTGTCTTCTCACTGTGTCTTATCTCCCACCACATCTATGTCCTCTTCCCTTTCTATAATATAACCTTCAAGTTCATTTCCCTGGCGCAGCCCCTCTATATACTCCCCTCTGAACTTTCCCTCCTTTGCTTAGTACTGGTTTTCTGTTTGAGCTCTC
The DNA here is from genome assembly GCF_023864275.1 of Schistocerca cancellata. Classification (NCBI taxonomy): domain Eukaryota; kingdom Metazoa; phylum Arthropoda; class Insecta; order Orthoptera; family Acrididae; genus Schistocerca; species Schistocerca cancellata. Next base: position 519,022,256 of record NC_064630.1, on the reverse strand, counting down.
AATTTTTATACAGCTGCTTCCCTTTTCTTCAAAGGCTTCTTTAATTTTTCTGTAGGCATTACCAAACCTTCCCCTAGTTGTATATGCCTCTACAGTTCTGCATTTGTCCTGTAGCCATTTCTGGTTAGCTATTTCACACTTTTCATCAGTCTCATTTTTTAGATGTTTGTATTCCCTTTTTCCTACTGCATTTTTATATTTTCTCTTTGAGCAGTTAAATTTGGTATCTTAAGGAAAAGATAGATTGCTACTTACTGTAATGATGACATGGTAAGTTGCAGAAAGGCACAATGTAAAGATACTTACATCACACTTCACCTTTCGGCCAAGGCCTTTGTCAGAAAATGAAACACACACACACACACACACACACACACACACACATGCAGGATGAGTCAGGAGGAAATAAAAATATGCCCTTTTCTTAACTGTCTCCGGGTAAACCAGTGAAAACAGCTAGGAACAAGAAAGGTGCAGGTGACGGTAAATTAAGACAGTGTTATGTTATGGTTTGTTTAATTGTGTATGTTTCCTCACAGAAGATGTTCAAACAGTTCACCGTCAACTTCAATGCATGTTGCTGCTCCTGTAGACAGGTGTTGCCATCGATTGGAGCTCAGTTTTGCATTCCTTTACGGGGGCACAAGCATGTAAAATACAAGCAAGAAATTCCTCTCTTGTGTCCACTGTGCGCTTGTAGACGTCGCTCTTCATCCAACCACACAAACAGTAATCCAATGGGGTAAGATCAGGTGACTTCGGTGGCCAAACAATGACTCCAAGATTACCGACCCAATGACCAGGACATGTTGTGTTGAGATACCGTGTTACTGCCCATACGGAATGTGTAGGAGCTCTGTCATGCTGAAAGTACATACGAGCTCATGTTGCCAAAGGAATATCTTCCTCATATTCTGGTAACACATTTTGAAGAAACTCAAGATACCGTGTCCCAGTAAGATTGTTATCTAAAACAACTGGACCAATGAGTTGGTCATCAATAATCCTGCACCACCTGTTGACTGAGAAAAGTCGTTGAAAATTCGTTTTCACAGCAGCGTGCACATTTTCATTTGCCCATACATGAGGGTTGCGCGTGTGTTGATTCTGCTGCGGGTAGATGTTGACTCATCAATGAACAAAATATGTGGAATTAATCGATCATTGGCACTGATCCATTGACAGAATTCTTGCCGTGTGGCAGCATCTCCTCCATGCGGATGTTGTACACTCTTCCGATGAAAGTGGTACAGATCGTGCTCGTGTACTGTGCGTATCACTTATCTTTCTGGAATATCAAGTTTGGTACCAACTCTTCTAGAGCTAGTAGTAGGATTGTGTCCCATTATTTGAAGAATGTCCTAGACTTCATTAAGAGTTTGTTGTATGGGACGTTCAGAGACAACATTTATACTGGGAAGCATACCACACTCAAGCAATCCATGAAACACCCTACTGAACACCCTGCTGTCCGGCACTCTGGGATTCAGATAGCGTTGTTGCTATTCTCTCACAGCAGATCTGGAATTCCTATTGGACAGACCATAGGCAAACACTATGTCAGCATACTCTGCATGTGTGAAGATCCATGGCATTTTCACTACACAAAACTGTATTCATTGTTCTCACAACAACAATGTAGTACCATGCACTGTGACAGGCACTGTCGGACTGTGACTTGAGGTATACAACTGCAACATGTGCAAGTGAACTGTGTACTGACAGGGTTAGTAAGGACGACGCTACACGTTTCTCGTTCCTAGTTGTTTTCATTAGTTTACCCGGAAATGGTTAAGAAAAGGGCATATGTTTAGTAGGAGCTTTTTTTTTTGTTCAGAATCACCTGTAGTATCACCCATCAAACCATGTATGTTTCCTCCTGACTCACTCTGTATATTCATTCACACAAGCAAGCATACCTCACGCACACATGGCTGCCATTTCTGGTATTGCGGACCGGAAAGTGACTGTCACGTAGAACGGAAACAGCAGTCTGGATTGGGGGGGGGGGGGGGGAGCAGAAGGGATAGCAGGGTATGGATGGGGAGAGAGAAGAGCACTGTCTGGTGTCCGACAGTTCATGCAGGGACTACACTGCCACCAGGCACATTGTCAGGGAGGCTTTGGGGTAGGGAGTTGTGGAAAGGGGGGGGGGTACAGGGAGTCAAAAAATAAAGGAGGGGGTAAGGGGAAAGGTGGGTGGCTGTGTTGGTAGAGGCAGCACACAAAGGGGGTGTGAAATAGAATAGGAAGGTGGTGATAGGACAGAGAGGGTGGAAGTTATTGGGTTGAGGTAGTGGGGAAGTAAGTTACTGCAGATTGAGGCTAGGGTAATTTTGGAAGTGGAGAATGTGTTGTAAGGATTACTCCCATCTCCATAGTTCAGAAAATCTGGTGACAAAGGGGAGGATCCAGATGGCTTGGGTAGTGAATAGGGTTGCCACAAGTTCTGGAAATCAGGAAAATATCAAGGAATTTCAAACATATCAGGAAAATATCAGGGAAATTAAAAAAAAAATACTGGAAAAATCTTGTTTTTGTTTTAGTAGATGACATGGTGTGTTTACTGAGATGTCGTGCATCGTTGCTGGCTATGCACAGCTGAGTACATGTGCCACTTCCTACGCCCTCATTCTTACTACTTCTTTCATTCCTACCACTCCTCTCAGTTTACAGCTAGTGCTTCCACCACTTCTTGCCACTAGCCTAGCAGCTAATGACAACAGACAGGTAGGTGTGAGCAATCATTTGTTTGGCTCTGATTGTCAGAGATTATTGACGCAGCGGTGGTCGTGTGTGCATGAGTTGTCTGAGTGATTGAGTGAATGTGTGTGTGTGTGCTCTCATTTTCTGACAAAAGCTATGACCAAAAATTTAGTTGTGAGAATTTCATTGTCTTTTCTACATGCCTGTATCTGGCTCAGTGAACATCTTTATGGTGAGTTGATACCTGTCCTCGGTAGTATTGATTCTCAGAGTATTTGCTGCATCTGTTGTGTGGATTGATCACTGCGGCCTCATTTCATCAAGATGGCATCTCTGACATGTGAATAGCTGGCCATGAGTGGACGGTGGGCCAAAACTGCGGGTCATTTCTGAAGGTGCCTCTAACGGATCATGTGTGCCGATCTGAAGCCCATTGGTTCCCCCTAATGTGCAGGCCCTGCCCATCAGATCAAGTCTCACCGATCTGCCTGCAGGCCAAGTCTGTTTGTGTGTGGCATAATGTGGCAGATTTTCGTGGTTTATCCAAGGACCCAGGGCTACTCTGCTCCTCAGCAGGTCAGAACCGTGGGCAATTGTTTTTAGAAGTTGCGACTGTCTGACTGCAAGTACATTGTGCAGTGCAGTGTTTTATAGACATTTCATTTATTCTAGTGCGTTTTGGCACTTCGAAAATAATATATATATATTAGAGAGTGTGGACGATAAGAAGAAGAAAATTGTGCCATCATTGACAGTTTGTACACTATGTACTCGCATATTTCTCGAAAGAAAATTCATGCTATATCTGTAAAATAATAAATGTAACACAGTGGGTAATAACTGACAATAACGAACATAATAGAACTAACATTTTATTGTTGGTCATGTATAGTGTTGGTTTACACAACTCTTTCTTACCTTATAAATTTCTTTCAAGAGGCCTACTTTTTTCTGAGGCTATTTCTGAAATTAGTGAAGGTATTTTAAATCTGTCTTGCAACTAAAAGGAAATGCGTATTTTTGTTACCAAATGTGTTTGTTTTATAGAAATAAAATAACAACAGTGGTCTTAATGAAATACACATACCATTTGGTTTGCTTTCTCCATCTAAAACAGTTCATTAAAAAATATGTTGATGTTGTTACTTATGATTTTTTGCTGACATGGGGGAGAAATACAAAAGCTTCTACATTTTTTTTGTCAGCTTATGTCTTTACTTATCCTTGACAACTTAAAATTTATCGGGGAAAAATGCTAAAACTTGTCTGGAAATCAGGGAAATATAAGGGAATTTCACTTGAGGAAACTTGTGGAATCCTGGTGAAGCACCCATTGAAGTTGAGCATATTATGTTCAGCTGTATGTTGTGCAACAGGGTGGTCTGCTCTTGGCTGCAGTTTGGTGGTGGCTGTTCATCCTGGTGGACAGCTGGTTGGCAGTCATGCCAGTATAAAAGCTGTGCAATGATTGGAATTGAGATGTTATTGACATGGCTGCTTCCACAAATGGCCTGGCCTCTGGTGGGGTAGGATAAACCTGTAATAGGACTGAAATAGGGAGAGCTGGGTGGGTAGATTGGGGAGGTTTTACACTTGGGTCTTCCACAGGGATGTGATCCTTGTAGCAAGGTGTTGGGATTGGGAGTGGTGTAGGGATGGACTAAGATGTGGAAGTTGGGTGGACGACCACTTTAGTAGGGGTGTGAAGGATATTGGGTAGAATGTCACTCATTTCAGGGCATAATGATAGGTAATCAAAGTCCTGATGAAGGATGTGGCTCAGGTGTACCAGTCCAGGCTGGTATTGGGTGATGAAGGGGGCACTCTTTTGTGGCTGGTTCTTGGGGGTGGTGGGAGGATTGGAGGGCATGAGATGAAATGGTGTGGGGAAATATGTTTGAGGAGTAGCTGCTGTGTGAGAGATTGTTTGTCTGTGAAGGTTTTGGTGAGACCCTCAGCACAGTTTGGACGTGCCAGAAAGTGTCAAAACGCATGTGCCCCCCCCCCCCCCCCCCCCCACACACACACACACTGCAGATTGAAAGAGTAATGTTAAGACGTATTTTCTTTCTTCTTTACTTTAATGCAGACTGGTATTGCCTTCATTTATTCACATGATTTCATTGAAAAGTACACACAAAAGTTATACAGTAACATTCTTATTATACAGTGAATGAATTTGTGTAACATCATCTGTGTAGTATGGACACTGAAGTAAATATTATGTTCTGCTCATACAGTCATTGATTTCTGGGGCCAAGTCAAAGAATATCACCATCACCTATTAAATCCTCTAGATGACTGTAGTCTTTGACTATTTATTTTATGATGGGCTATTATTTACCCTCTGCCATGCATCTAGTGGTGGTTTGCAGAGTATGTATGTAGATGCAGATGTAGATATTGAGTATGGGAGTTCTTGTCACTGCAGATATGCTGTCCCTGGGTGGCTAGACTAAGGGAGGGAGTTTATGGTGTGGAAGGGTGGAAGGGATAACAGCTGTCGAAATGCAAGTACTATTGGTGGTTGGTGGGTTTAATGTGGGCAGAGGTGTGGATGAAACCATCAGAGAGGAGCTGGTCAACATCGAGGAAGGTTGATGAGGATCAGGTGAAGCGGATGAGAGAGAAGGCATTGCAGTTGTGAAAGAATGAAGTTATGATGTCTTGACCTGGATTGCAGATCATGAAGATATCAATGAACCTGAACCAGACAAGTGGTTGGGAGTTAGGTTAAAGTTAGTAAGGTGTATGAGGAAAGAGATAATGAGCTTGGAGTCTGAAGGACGTTTGGAAAGGTAGTGTTCAGGAGCTGTAAGACTGTGTACATAAGGGATGTTGGTGTGTAGGCAGATGACATCAACAGAAAAAGTAATGATCCAGGAGCTAAAGGGGTGGAGATGGTGGCGAGTCGGTGAAGGCCTAGGTTAGATTCTCAGTGTTGGTGGCTTTGAAGTGGGAAGCTAGATTATGGGCAGTTGGTTGGAAGTGTTGGTCAGTGAGAGCCGAAATTTTTCAGTGGGGGCCCTGTAACAGGCTACACTGGGGTGTACAGAATTGTTGGGTTTTGGGGAGCATGTAAAAGGTGTGTGTGTGAGGTGTCGTAGGGTAAGGGCATAAGGCTTTAAGCGGGAATTGGAGGTTATGTTGGCTTCCGAGATTGGGTCACTCTGGCAGAGGTTATAGTAGAGTAGTCAGATAATTGGTGGCAGAGACCTTCCTCCAGGTAGTCATGGTGATTCGCAACAACAGTTTTGGAACCTTTGTTTGCGGGTGGGATGCTTAGGTCATTGTTTTGATGTTATGTATGACTGTCTTTTCTTCTGCTGAAAGGTTGTTCTGAGGAAGGGACCTGGGGAAGGATGGTGAGGCCAAGTTGGAGTAAGGAATTTCTTAGATGGTGACCAGGGGTTGGTTACGTATGGGGGAGTTAAGACCGCTGGACCTAATGGGATACCAGTTCAATTTCACACAGAGTATGCGAAGGAACTTGCCCCCCTTCTTGCAGCGGTGTACCATAGGTCTCTAGAAGAGTGTAGCATTCCAAAGGATTGAAAAAGGGCACAGGTCATACCCGTTTTCAAGAAGGGACGTCGAACAGATGTGCAGAACTATAGACCTATATCTTTAACGTCGATCAGTTGTAGAATTTTGGAACACGTATTATATTTGAGTATAATGACTTTTCTGGAGACTAGAAATCTACTCTGTAGAAATCAGCATGGGTTTCGAAAAAGACGATCGTGTGAAACCCAGCTCGCGCTATTCGTCCAAGAGACTCAGAGGGCCATAGACACGGGTTCACAGGTAGATGCCATGTTTCTTGACTTCCGCAAGGCTTTCGATACAGTTCCCCACAGTCGTTTAATGAACAAAGTAAGAGCATATGGACTATCAGACCAATTGTGTGATTGGATTGAAGAGTTCCTAGATAACAGAACGCAGCATGTCATTCTCAATGGAGAGAAGTCTTCCGAAGTAAGAGTGATTTCAGGTGTGTGTACCGTTGCTATTCACAATATACATAAATGACCTTGTGGATGACATCGGAAGTTCACTGAGGCTTTTTGCGGATGTTGCTGTGGTATATCGAGAGGTTGTAACAATGGAAAATTGTACTGAAATGCAGGAGGATCTGCAGTGAATTGATGCATGGTGCAGGGAATGGCAATTGAATCTCAATGTAGACAAGTGTAATGTGCTGTGAATACATAGAAAAAAAGATCCCTTATCATTTAGCTACAATATAGCAGGTCAGCAACTGGAAGCAGTTAATGCCATAAATTATCTGGGAGTACGCATTAGGAGTGATTTAAAATGGAATGATCATATAAAGTTGATCGTCGGTAAAGCAGATGCCAGACTGAGATTCATTGGAAGAATCCTAAGGAAATGCAATCCGAAAACAAAGGAAGTAGGTTACAGTACGCTTGTTCGCCTGCTGCTTGACTACTGCTCAGCAGTGTGGGATCCGTACCAGATAGGGTTGATAAAAGAGATAGAGAAGATCCAACGGAGAGCAGCGCGCTTCATTACAGGATCATTTAGTAATCGCGAAAGTGTTACGGAGATGATAGATAAACTCCAGTGGAAGAACTCTGCAGGAGAGACGCTCAGTAGCTTGGTACGGGCTTGTGTTGAAGTTTCGAGAACATAGCTTCATCGAAGAGTCAAGCAGTATATTGCTCCCTCCTACGTATATCTCGCGAAGAGACCATGAGGATAAAATCAGAGAGATTAGAGCCCAAACAGAGGCATACCGACAATCCTTCTTTCCATGAACAATAAGAGACTGGAATAGAAGGGAGAACCGATAGAGGTACTCAAGGTACCCTCCGCCACACACCGTCAGGTGGCTTGTGGAGTATGGATGTAGATGTAGATGTAGATGTAGAGTGAGAATCATGGTTGGATGGTGGTATGAATTGGAACGGACAGAGCTCATTGTTGGGATTAGATTGACTTTAGTTCAAGGATTGGTGGCAAAGAAATGATTCCATTGCAGAGACCAGGAGAAGAAGTGTAGGTCTTTACAAGTCAAAGATGGTTGCATTTGGGTGTAGGGCTAAAGTTGGGGCCTTGGGATATTACTGACTGAAGCAGAAGTGTCAGACCTGTTCAACCTTTAATCCTACACCCAGTGTGCCCGGTTCTGGCCCATCCCATTTGGATCCCTGTTCCATGCTTATTCAATGGAATTGTAATGGATACTACTGTCACCTTCTGGAGTTGGAATCTCTTATTTCCTTTTACTTCGCAGCTTGTGTCATTATCTAGGAATCTCATTTTACTGATACTTACTCACCATACTGTCGAAACTGGGTAGGCACTTTGAAGGCTTCCAGTGGCATCTGTATGTTGCTCCATATGGACATTTTAGTGCATTGTTCCCCTTCATACCTCATTGAAAGCGGTTGCTGCCTGGGCCCACTGCTGTCATGATCCTGACAGACCACATACACCAACTGCAATCACCTACCCCATTCTCCTTGACCCCCTCAAATGCTTTTTTTGCCCAGTCTCTTGGGGCTTGGGAGTGCAATCCCCCCCCCCCCCCTCCCCCTCCGTCCCCCTTCCCCACCCTCTGTTTAATAAACTTTGTGTAATCAAGGGCACTTACACCACGTGGCATTCTTCCCCCAGCCTCTCCCTGTAGGAATCTACCATCCTCTGCCATCTTTGTATCGGTCATACCAGGTTGACCCAAGAGTTTTTTACTCCATAATAGGTGTCCCCCCACCTTTGTTGTTGTGTGGCCCTTCCCTCAGAGTGACCCATATTTTGCTGGACTGCAGCCACCTTTCGACGCTTCACACTAAATATAACTTACCACCATTTGTGTCATGGGCTGTAGCAGGTGACCCTTGCATGGTTTCATATGTCATGATTTGCAAAAGGTGATTTGTCCTCCCAGATTTAAGTGTTTGCATGTCCCTACAGGAATTGAGTCCTTCAGTTAGTGCAGACGTTGGTTTGGGGCCTTCAGCTTTGCCTCCACACTGGTGAGGTATATCCCCCCCCCCCCTCCCCCCAGCCCCCATTTCTCCTGCTATGTGCTGTGCCAGGGATGTAATTCCCAGACAGATGCGATAGAGGTTCTGTTGGCGACAGTGTTAGCAGGTGAAGTGAGGTCTGAGTTGGGTGACCATGGAGGAGCTCCAAAGGACTGTGATTTTTAATCAGTGTGGTGCAATAAGTGCTCAAAAACAAAGTAAGGGCTGCCATAGTGTTTGAGTATTCAATAACCTTCTTCATCTGCTGCTTAAAAGTCTTAACCAGACGTCAAGCTTCACCATTGGAGGAAGCGTGGAACCAAGGACTACAGGTGTGTTTGATGCCATTGGCAGCACAGAAGTCTTTGAGGACAGAGGCCATGAATTCTGAGCCATTGTCAGAGACCAATATGTGAGGCAATCCTTTGATGGCCAAAACTTGGGATAAGATAAGGGTGACCTCACTCGTGGTGGATGCCATGCGACAACATAGGGTTACTTTGAATAAGAATCCACAAAGAGCAACCACATAGAACCCAAGTATGAGCCTGCAAAGCTGTGGTGGATGTGGTGATGAGGAATAGGCCAGGGGGCAAAGGACAAACGGGGCGCCGCGTGGTGCCAGACGCATGCTGCGTAACTATGGAGCATTTTTTTGATGTCGACATTGATCCCGGGCCAGTACACATGGCAGCTTGCCCGCATCTTCAAGCAGGACATGGCCGAAGGACCCAAATAGAACAAATTCATTACCCAATGATGTAACTACACTGGAATAACTACTCGATGTGCATCTGTCTCAGTATCGAAAAGGATGACATCATCCACAACAGGGAGGTGGTGAGAAAGCTGTTTCCAGGGGTGGAGCTCTATTGTCAACTGATGAGGGAGATAATGGGGCAAATCAGGGTTAAATAGTGAAGGACGTGTCACTGGGTAGGTTCCCAGTGCATAGCAGTGGCAACATACTTAGCCATAAGGGGAAAACCATCCGATGTATGTTGTTGTTTGACATTGATGTAGAAGCAGACGACCTCCTGTTCGTCAGTATCAGGGTCTGGATCTTTTGGTAGATGTGACAAATGCATCGGCATTAGAGTGCTGGGCAGTTGCCTTGTACCGTACAGTATAATTGTAGGCACTGAGGAACAACACCCAGTGCTGGAGGTGTTGGGCTGTTTATTCTGGAAGGTTGGACACAGCCCAAATAATGCCACCAATGGCTTGTGATTTGTAATTAGAGGGAACTGTGCCCCAAAAAGGTAGACATGAAATTCCTTTGAATGGTAACACTATTGCCAAGGCCTCCTTTTCGATCTGGGAACAGTTGCTCTGTGCTGGGGCAGGGTCTTGGATGCGTATACTATAGGCTGTTTGGAACCATCCCCATTCTTGTTTGCCAGGAGAGCTCTGAAACCATAGGCAGATGCATTGGCTGCTGGAGTCAATGGGTGATTGGGAGCAAAAGGTATGAGGCAGGGTGCGGATGTCAGTATGGTTTTCTATTTGAAAAAAGCCTGTTTGCAGGTGGGGATCCAGTTATAAGGGACCCCCTTTTAATGCAACTGATTGAGAAGTTGTGCAGTGTGGGTTGTCTGGGGTAAGAATTTAGCATAATAGTTAAGCTTGCCCAATAACACTTGTAATTCAGGTAAGTTCTTTGGGTGAAGTAAAGAAGAGATAGTGGCAACATTTTGATTGTACATCGGATTCCCTCTTTAGCGGTCAGTGCCCCAAACACTCCACTCCTGGGTGAAAAAATCTACTCTTCTCCAAACAACAATGCAGGCCTGTGCCCCACAGGGTCGTGAACAGGATGCAGAGGTATTCCAAATGCTCCTGGTGGGAGGATCATGTTGAAAAGATCATCCAAGTAACATATGCAAGTTGGAATATGCTGTATCAACTGTTCCAGAAATTACTGGAATATTGTAGGGGCTGAGGACAGGCCACGGGGGAGTAGCTTGTGCTTACACCACCCAAACAGCATGTTAAGGATGACGTTGTTCTGAGATGCCTCATCTATGTACAGTGTCCTGGTGTGGTCCCAGCACTGAGTGTGTGCACGTCATGTGACGGTGACACATTGAGCAGGGGCCCCTCCTTGCCACAGCTTGTACAGGACCCACAGTGATCTGGACAGTCTGCTCAGGAGTGAGAAGAAAAACACTGTGGGCATGAAGGGAGTGGCCCCTGTGTCAGTCATTGATGGACAACTGGAGGCTCAGAATTCATAGAGACATCAGACAGGCGAATCACGATGTTACTGCAACATGGCGGTCATCCTGTGTTTAAGATGGTGGGATGGTGCAACTGGTGGCATGTTAACTGCTGCCACTTGTGGCCTTGCCATGAATCATTTGTTAGCCACCTGTGAAATTTCGAACAAATGAGCGATGCGCAAGATGTCATCTAATGACATGCTATCCGGTTGTTAGGCGCCAGTTGAACCACCACATCACAAATCAAGGAGTTGGCAAAGGAAGCCTTACAGCCTTGATTGGTACACGTAAAATCAGTTTTCAGCTGAGTCCTTGCAAGTCAGTGACCCATGAGCGGTGTGACTGTCCCAGCTGTTTATGGTATTGATGAAATTCTAGTCTGGAGGCAACCACATGGTATTGCTGGGAATGATAATTAGTCAGTAGAACACGTATCTCCTGAAAGGAAAAGCCAAAGGTGTCAGACAGAGGCGCAAGTTTTCGAACGAGAAAAAACATGTCCAGCAACACCCAAGACAGCTTGAAATGTTGTGAAATGTTGCTTCAGTCAATGCAAATATGTATCCCAGTCCTCTGTAGCATCATTAAAAGGAGAAAAAAACAGAGGATGGAATGTGGGGTTGAGTGCAGGGGGCACCGGTCCCTGGGGCACAGTGGCCTCCTCCACACTAAGTTTGTCCACCAAGAACCACTATTCCACTATTCCATCTGTATCTGCTGCTGGTGCAACAGCTGCTCCTGTTTGGTGCAACTAAGGATGCACTCTGCGGCAAGTAGTAAATGGATGATGAGGAGGTTATTGATACAGCAAGGTGTTGGCTCTGATGTCGACCAACAGAGTGGTACCTTCCTAATAATATTGAGTATTGGAATCCGACACAACAAGCGCAAGTTAATAGCAGTCTGTGCTATGATGAAGTGCAATGAACTTTTGACACAACACTGTCAACAGGTCAAGTACAAGCCACTAAATAGGAAAACCAATACCAAAGCAAACTCTTGGATGAGTAGTCAGTAATACATTGGAGATAGTAATGAATGCAATGGGATGAAGTACTGACTGTGAGGTCGAGATGCAGCAGTATTTATGCCAGCTGTGAGGGACACTATTGACTGGTGTATTCATGTGGTGAGGTGGTGGCACAATCACTGGATGAATGCAGCACTGCAGCAACATTGCCCTCTGTCGTCTGTTGAGGTCCATTTGCTCTGGTGGGCTTAAATTTCCATGCAGGCCAATACCAGACAAGGGGTCCAAATAACTGTTAGCAAGTGGTGTTAACTGCTACATACAATAGTGAACTCTTTTTTTCCTGATCCTCAAATTTTAACTTTTGCAGCACACTTTTCATGATAGGCTTTTAATTTCATTTGTTTTAGTACACAATGACATGATGTTGGAGGTACACCATCCTGCTGTGATAACATCTTTACTGACTTGCAGGGACGTCTCCTAATGTCCATGCGAGTTGTCTACAGTTCCAGGGATCCCAATTATTGGTCGCCTATACCTTTGCACATTCTGAACAGATTCCACAGCCCTCCATTTCTTGTACAGGTCCTGACTAGGGCTGGTCATGGGGAGTTTCTTAGCAGGATACTTCACTTGAAACATATCTTTACATTCATTGATGGAGTGTGTTGCAGTGTAGCTAACTTCAGAGACGGTGTTGCCACTTTACAAGCAATTTGATTAGAGATGCTTAATTAGTACGTGAGGCGTACCGCTTTTATGTGAGACACCTTGTATATCAGTATGAGGTAAAAGATACTTAATTCCCACCATCTCCTCCCTCACATTTCACATTTTTGTAGTATCACTTGTTGAGATTTGTCTGTTGTGTAATATGGCTTTCCTAGATTCAGTTGCAGTTGTAGCTATGTGTAATGAAAACTGCATTTTAGATGGAGCAAATGTAGATTTTGGGCTATGCTATAAATCAATTTGTTACCAGCAGTCATTTGCACTGTCTTGCACTAATCCATTAATTTGCTGTGTAATATTTGATGAATCTGCACCTTTTTTCTGTGAAAGTGGCACTTTTCCTACAAATAGTATTTTAAATTTAGCCTGACTAAGCATAAATGATTGTTGTTGTTGTTGTTGTTGTTGTTGTTGTTGTTGTGGTCTTCAGTCCTGAGACTGGTTTGATGCAGCTCTCCATGCTACTCTATCCTGTGCAAGCTTCTTCATCTCCCATAAATGATTAGCAGCCATATTATAATAGTTGTTCACAAACAGTGCACATGTTTAGTTTCTAACAGCTGCTTTTATTTTGTTAATACCTTTACTTAGTTTATACCCCTGAAGGACTCCACGTGAATGCTATAAAACTCAAAGAATTACTGACTGAATAATAAATTATTTTTTTGTGGCAGATAACCTGGGCAAGTCTTTTAATTAATTAATTTTTTTAAAATTTAACACGTAAAATAGACCAGTCCTTTTTTTGGGATTACATGTAAGCTGCATTTACTATGGTGAGCAGGCTTTGCTTCTATTACACAAATGTTCTAAGATTTCATTTTTAAAAATCTATGGAGTCTTACTTATTCAACCATTGAGACGTTTTTTAATGGTGCATTTACATTAAGGTGGTGACAGGCTATTGTGTAAATGAACATTTTATGCGAACTAGAGCAGTGAGCATGGCTCCAGTTTGAATGTGTTTAATGTTTTCTTCTAGAAATGTAGTAGCAGTTATGTTAGTGTCAGCACACTGACTAATAAATACGATTTCCAAATTAATATTAAACAGGAAAAATGCTCTTCTGGTTTTGTGGACAACTTTACCAAATGTTGATTTCTTTTTTAAATTTTTATTTGCAGGCTGTGGAATTTATGTCTTTCATCCATCCTGGAGAACGAGCACTTTTGAACAGAGTAATGATTATTGCAATTGACTACATGGCTTTAAGGGATTTTCTACGGTTTTATAAGTGTGTGCCAAGTCCAGGTAAGACTTTTTACTGTACTTAGATGCTCAGCCAAGATGTTGTAGGAATGCAAATCCATTCCATATGACTTTTCCCCATGTGTACAGTTGGTTTTACATGTGTAAAAATCATTAATTCATTCATCATATTTGGTGAATACTGCCGTGGAGAAGAGTTCTCAGGATTGTGGAATGAGTAAGTTGTGTATTTACAGGTAGAAGCAGCCATTGCAGGATACTTTAATAAATTTCTCTACCAGCCAATCACCAGTGCCAATATTCTCACATTGTTAATTATGGTAATTATTTGTAGATAACTTGGTTTATAATGAGGTATAATCAGCATTTTAATATACTTGTAGAAAATGTACTTCTTTGAAAAATAAAATTTAGTTTAAAAAAAAAAATCTTTCTCATACACCACTCATCTGCAGCTTGCTATTTCGAGTTACTACTGGTTTTCAACCTTGGTGATCGTGCTGCAGCCAGATACTGAACCTCACTCAACACAATGAAGATGGTTTTGAACAACATAAAACAAGGGGAACTGCCTTTGTTACTGTATCAGCTGCTTATTACACTATCAACCACAGAAAGTTGCTGAAGAAAATTTGAGCTCATCAGTGGTTACCAACTAACATCTCTCTTAGGCACTCTCCTGAAGAATATAAGGTAGCAGACCTTTGTCTGGGATAAGAAGAGCAGATGATGCATACAAAAGTATTATTGCCTTGAGGCATTGCACTCGTTCCCATGGTTTTTAATATTTAGACCAATGATGAGCCCATTACAACATATCCAGGCATTTCATATGTGCTGATGATACACCATTGGCTGCTCAAGCAAAAATGTTTGAAGAGGGAGAAGAAAAGTTGACTTCATCTTTGGATATGCTTGGCCCTTGTTATGAGGCCAAACCCCAACAAGACTCGGATGTGCGCATTTCACTTACAGAATAGAGAAGCCTGGCACTAATTGGTTGTCGCATGGCAAAGTAGTGGGAGGTTGTAATAAAAGTGCAGCTGATAACTGACGTCCAGTGTGAGCTGTAATTATTGTATGGCAGTGAAACTTGTAGATATTCTAATGTGTTAATATAGTACTGACTTAAGCTGGAAACAATTAGTTTCAGTTTTTGCCACCAGATGCAAATCTGGCACAGTGAATGGATTGGACATGGGACATGGGCAGAAAAGGTAAAATAAGTGAAAAGGCATAATGTTGATTTTATTATAAACAGCCAAATAAACAATTTGATCAATATGAGCACTGGAGGCAATGACAAGATGCTGCATCCATAAAACGATGTGATCAACAGTTGCTCGCAGCAGTTCTGGTGGAACCTGCACAATGTGTTCCTGTGGGTCAGGTAAAGACTGAATATATTCCTGGAAAATGTGTTTATTTAGATATCCACAGCCTGGAAAACCTCAGGAGATGACAACACATTCGTGGAAGGTTGCATTAAGCAGATCTTTCACTGGGCAAGTGACATGAGGTGTTGCTGCATCTTGGATTAAAACAGTGATTTCGTCTTAGGTGTGCTCTTCCACACAAAGAACCACATAATGTACACGAAGATGTCAATAAAGTGCTGTTGTCACTGTACATCTGACAGGTCCTGTGAGTGTATTCTGTTCAAAGAAGAATGGACCAAGAATAAATGTGTATGTGAATCCACACCACACAGTCTTATATGGTGATTGCAATGGCTCTTTGTGCACAAGATGCAGTTTAACAGTACCCCGAATTCAGCAGTTGTATGTGGTCACTGCACCGTGTAGTGTGAATTGTGCCTAGTCATCCATAGAATATTGTCTGGCCACATGTCATCAGTTTTGATCTGTGCTAGGAATCAAAGAGCAGATTCAGAACTTTGCTGCACATAGTTAGATTTCAGTTTCTGCACTGTCGGGATCTCATATAGGTACCAGTGTAAAATAGACTGCAAAACTGTCTGCACTGTCGACCATGGAATGGCCAATTCTCATGACACCATATGAGTACTAGCACTACCCAGAGCACATGATGCATGCTCAGTTACAGCAACAGCAATAACTTCCACTGGGATAGGACACCTTTCTCTTCCATGTACCACATCAAGATCACCTGTGCTTTCTCATGTCATTATTGTGATCTTTAAACCATTTAATGATGTCAGGCCTCTCCTCAGACCTTTCAGTTGACAATACGTTCTCAGTGCAGCACTTTATTTGCTGCTGTTCATATAAAACTGTTTCACTAATAGCACATGCTCTCTCTTCTTGATAGCCATACTTTTCAATCATGTCCTGGCTTGTCAAATGACAGAATGGATGTCATACCATCATACAAACGGTGTACAGTGCCCGACTTTAACATTACCCAACACCTGTGTATCTTGGTGTTAATCTTCATCATACACTGTCCTTCAGAAACACTGCCATAGCACCAGGCTGAAGAGCAGTGCAAGGAACAATATTTTGAGGAAGTTCATGGTTATCAACTGGGAAGCTAGGCCTCACGTCCTGAAAAGTCTGCTTTTGCATTGTGTATGTCAGCTGATAATACATGTCACCTGTGAGGATTTGCTCACACCAAGCAAGCTGACACTGCAGTCAGAGAGACTGTCTGAATGCTGTCAGGATGTATGAAGCCAACTCCAGTTGACAGACTCTACTAGATTGTTGTAATAGCTCCCCCCATAGCAGGTAGGCCATTGCTGCTGATGTGGAGAGGGCAAAGTAGATCAGTGATCCCCATCATCTACTGCATCATCATCATCAAGCTGTAATCTGTCAGTTGAAATGTAGAAAGCTGGCCGGTGTGGCCCTGCAGTTCTAGGCGTTTCAATCTGGAACCACGTGACTGCTACGGTCACAGGTTCGAATCCTGCCTCGGGCGTAGATGTATGTGATGATGTCCTTAGGTTAGTTAGGTTTAAGTAGTTCTAAGTTCTAGGAGACTGATGACTACAGATGTTAAGTCCCATAGTGCTCAGAGCCATTTGAACCATTTTGAAATGTAGAAAGAGTTTCATCGCTAGAACTCGACCACTGTAGAGAACATTAAGGTCTACCTCCATCATCAGATGGCAGAGCAAGCTGCCACCGGATATCCCTGCAATGGAAATGGTCTACCCCACCCTGTTTGTAGATCACTCAGTTGTGCTAAAGAGACTGCATATACTATGCTTGTCTATCCTTTTCTGGTGTATTGCTGTATGATATAGTATCCTAACCAGATAGGATTGACAGAGGACATCGGGAAAGTTCAAAGAAGGATATTGTATCATCCCAAAATAGGGGAGAGTGTCACAGATATGGTACATGAGTCGGGGTGGCAATCATTAAAATAAAGACTTCTTTGTGGCAAGATCTTTCCACAAAATTCCAGTCACCTATTTTCTCTTCCAAATGTGAAAATATTTTGTGGACCATATTTTGATGTTTGTTTTTCCTGACTGAAATAGTGGAGATATAGTCTCAAAGTGGGTCTATGAATCCTCAAGCCAAGACCTTAAATGCGAATTCCATAGTAGTCATGTAGATGTATATATAGGTGTAGATGTAGATGTGGCTGTAGACACGTTTTAAGTTTAATGTTAATAATCTTGATTTTTGTGGTGGAAGTCCAAACCACCTTGACTTCATTTGCTGTAGGTTCTTTACCTAAATTTATCACTGCTGAGACCTACTCTGATTTTGTTTACCCCCCCCCCCCCTCCCCCTCCACAATCTCACTTGCCTCTATGTCCTCTTTTGTTTGTCTGTGGTGGCTCACTGCCGACATGAAACATGGCGTAATGCAACAACCTCAGACAGATGCAACAGTACTGTGATGTGATTGCCATTGCTGCAGGAGCAACTCACATAGTCTTGTCATGTTGCTCTCCCACTGCAGTCAGTGAACTATGTAAGAGTACAATTCTTGTAATGTAAGAAGTCACTTTGGTGGAGTGATGTGTTGCACAAGCATTTACCATATGGACAGATAATGATCACCACTGTAAAAAGTTTATTTAGGTAATGAATTAGTGTAACCTGTTGTTTGGATCTATGTTAAATTTATGCACAGGCATTATGTAATGACTGGATGCAATGTACCTGCACACCAGGTTGATGTAGACATCTCAACATGTTCGTGGTACGTGCTGGTTAGGCAGTTTGTTCTGTGTTATTGGGTCCTACCGTGGAGGTATGATGTGAGACAGGGAGGAAGAGCAGCCATGACAATGCCTAGGGCGTCACAGGAACATGGCTAATCTTATTATCTAGATATTCAATTGGAATCTGATAACTAAGACAGATCATTTTTGGACCTAGTCTGTATCAGTGTATTTGTGATGTTCTAAACACTGAACCAACTGTGTTATGTATGGTGATTATAAATGAGAGGACAATATGCATGGTGTTTATGAGACAAGTTGTATTTATTATTTCAAAAACTGGTTGTTGGATTGTACTATGAACTTCCAGCAGTAACTGCAGCACTCTGAGAAATGCAGTGCAGTCAGAAGATATTGGTGAGATTGCTGAAATAATAAGGTGAGCAAGATTGAATAATGGTAAATTGTAGATCCTGAGCAACATTTGTCACCTCTCTCTATCACAATAAAGAGGCAGAAGAACATTGCGCTCTTCATCAGTAGCTCTATCTGTACTGTTGTGAATCACTGTTAACGTAGAACTAACACTGCTGTAAAAACAAACCTGATACAGAACAGACCACTTCTGAATGCAATCTTGAGTGTGAAGAATAAAGTAGGCACTACTTTTGTCAACAGCATGTACTGTGTGTGTCAGTGGAACAAGTTAGTTTGCAAAGACAATACACAAAGCATACTGTTGACATCTGTACTGTCACAAAGATGTTCTCAATGAAATACATATTCAAAAATAAATGGGAGTAAGTAATCATACAAAGTGCAATTACTTTGTAAAGAGCCACGTAAAACCACAGCTCCATTATACCAAAATAATAAATTTTTGTTTTATTAAGTTTATTTAATGGAGTGTGTGAAAAATGGTGATCTCAGTACCCAGTAAAAGCCTGTTGAAACTATGGAAACCTGCTGTATTAGGAACTGCACTTACATTGTCAGTCTATATTAACAGTATTATATCAGTATATAAGTATGTATAAATAATCAGTAATTCGAGTATATTGCTGTCATCTCCAACTCGAACACTGTTTTACAAGTGTTCAGCTTTCACAGATTTTCCACATTCACACTTGCTAACTGCAGCTGACTGACTGACTGGCTGGCTGGCCACCTGTGACTAACTTACCGGCAGATGCTGACTAAGACATTGTCAATTATGCTCATGTAGTGATTTGTGCTATATGCATAGAGGAAATTATTCAAAAATTATTTCCAAAATTTGAAGTTCAGCTCAACTATGTTTCCAATAATAAAATGGGAAACAAGGAATTACAGCCATATTTATATACATTCAAAAATTAAGTGTTTTGTTTAACTACTGGATAGTATTTCCATAAATAGCTTTTATGGTTGGTTGTGCAGTTGTGTGCAAAGATATAGACAAGAAAAATTTTGTGTGTTTTCTAGTAATGCCAGCAAGGTAATTCAGAAACAAAATTGTATGTCTGTAATACTTCATTAACAGTAATAGTTTTTAGGAATCATTTACATTTCTTGATACAAAAACACACCATTGTTTGGTAATACCTGATTTTTGTGGTGCTTGCAAAACATCAGTTTTGAATAGTAATATTTCCTGCACTATATAAATCTGAAAGAAGATAAAGTGCTCTTTTTATTGAGGAAAACTAAGGTTCTATAATAAGGCATATCATTGCTGTAACGCACTCACAATTTCAACGCACAAGATCTTACTGTGTATTGAGTACTGAATACTTCTCCAAATAAAATATTTCCATAAAAAAATACATTGTTGTAATCAATCGATTGTAAGTTGTTTAAAGAATCAGGAAAACTTTAACTCTTAAAAGAATTTTGAAGTTTCAGCTATCTGTTGTATGTATATTAGATGATAAAAGAAGAAAAATTTGTATTTGTGTTCGGAGAGGGATTAGGGGAAGTGGATGTATTCCACCTTGCTACGTTTAAATCTGTTGATAAATTTATTTACTTAGCACTGTGTTTGCATCTGACACTTAAACAAATTATGTTTTGTTTCAGTCCACTCAGAGTGATTCATTTTTGTATAATAGATTACATATTTTACCCTTTTTGTTGCCTCTTAGCTATTATTAGTATTCTAGCAGATATATACACAGTAGCACCTAGAATAAGGTACCATATGCGCGGAAGTGGCAGCATATTCACATGATGTACAACCATTCGTATTGGTTTACAAATTGTACTGCTCTTGATGGTTTGATAGAGGTGATACAGGTAAATTTATTGCTACAGGTATCGTCTATGAAGATGATGTTTTTGATACTTCTGTTACTTCTTACAACTGTAAGGTTGAATTCTGGCATTACACAATGACTGTTATATCCCTTTTGTGAAGGAATTATATTCCGTTTTAACATAAGAGTTCTTCTTTTTCAGTGAAGAAGGAATCTTCATCTGGTGGAATGTATCTTCGTGCCTTTTGCAATGCTTTGGATGAAGTGCTGGAACCGTATGAGAAGGAGCTAAGTGAACTTGAAATATCAGCTCTCAAAGATCCTTACTTGCCTTTAACATTTGTGGTTAGTAGGGCAGAGAAGTACTCAGGGCTTTTCAGAGTTCTGAAAGACATGATCTCTCAGGTAATTGTTATGCCTCTGTATTGTTTTATTACGTCGATGTATTCCTTTTCTTATTGTTAGCATGTTATAAGCAGAAATCAGAGTGACTGTGATAGTTTCTAGTGCTTGTAAAGAAATCTGGTAGTAGCATTTTCTTTCTTTCCTTTGCATTGTAGTTGGGGTGTTGGGTTGGGAGTTGGTTAATTTTGAATAATAGAATACAAGAAACATATTTCAGAATCACTTGTTATGGAGAATAGTTTTAAGTTTTAGATACTGTTGGAAGAAATTGTTAATTTGGTAACAAGCATTTCCACACCACCCCTAAAATACACAGGAATACACAAATATATGCTTAGTGTCTACAACTGTGATAATATGACAGCTGGCGGGATTCTAGCAGGGTATTGAACTGGGTCTCAAATGTATAAGTGGGTTTTGGAAGTTACTACCCTTCTAAAAACTCACCATTTTGGAAAAAAAACTAAAATGCAGCACTGTGAACTTTGTCCCATTGAGGATCATGTGTTAGAGAAAGTAGCTGCAAACCAGATTGAAATTTTTTTTGGAAAAAAATGATATTATTATAAGTAATCAATTTGGATTTCAACCATGAAAAAAACATTCTGGATGCAGTGAATAACTTTATTGAAAACATAGACAAATCATTGGATCAGAGGAGTAAAGTTGCAGGTATCTTCTCTGATCTCACGAAAGATTTTAACTCCATGAACCATGACTTGCTTATCTACAAATTAGACAACTACATATTAAGGACAGTGTTCTAAATTAGCTAACGTCATGCATACACAACAGAAAACAAAGGGTAACTATCACCTCATATGCAGTGAATTATTATTCTAAATGGAGTACAGTATCACAAGGTATGCCTTAAGGCTCCATTTTGAGGCCAATCTTGTTCCTATTCTACGTAAATGACTTATCCACAAATATAAATTCCCATCAGTTCTGTTTGCAGACAATGCTCCTGTTTTAATTGAAGATGATGATGCAGAAAAATTCCGAGCTCCATTGTAAGCACACTATATACCTTAGAAAACAGGTTCCAGTTAAGTAGGCTGAAACTGCACACTGCAAGAACCCATATGGTACATTTCAAAACCAAACATTCAAAATGTGCAGAACTTAAAATACAATATAACAATCAACCTATAAAGGAAGGTGACATGGACACATTCGTGGGGCTAAATGTGGACAATAACTTAAACTGGAATACACATTCTGACTTCCTTTCAAATAAACTAAGCAGTTTTGCATTTGCAATGCAAATATGAGCAAATTCCACTGACTTGAGTACATGAAAAATTGCTTACCGTAGTTAATTTTTGATCTGTCATTAGATAAGGGATAATTTTCTGTTGAAGTTCAGGTAGTGTATCTTGAATACTCAAACTGCAAAAGAAAACTGTTCGATGCATATGTACTGCACACCAAACAGTCTTGTCACTCATTATTTCAAAAACTACAAATCCTAACTGTTCCCTCCATGTCTCCATATAAATTTATGAAATTATAATCTTCCTGCACAGCTGACAAAATTTATTTGAGGAGAATCATTTTAACCATACATATAACACAAGAACTAAAAATAATTTTATGATACACAGCAGTTGAAATTATATGGATGGTCTCCACAGTGTATGGGGATGACAATATACGACAAGCTAATGGACAAAAACATATTTAATACGAAGACAGAAATTTTAAAAATGAGGCTACAGCAGATTCTGTGGGAGAAATGCTAGTATTCAGTAGAAGAATTCATAGAGGATGAAATGATAATTTGAGCAAAGGCTAATTATGTGTTAGATGTTACTGAATGTATGTATTACAAAATAGTATTATTATTATTATTATTATTATGCTGTTTGTTAGCATAGGTTGTTCTTTATTCATGGTGAAACTTTACCACAATTTAATGTGTCTCCTGTATCTGAATTAAATGATTTAGATTATGTACTTTATGAGACAAATAAACCACAATTCACAATGCATTAACACTAACATAGGTGTTCTGCAAGATATTCTATAACAAAACCAAGGGAATAAAAACATTCACCAATGTCACGTGGTAGAGGCTATAAAGTTGTAAATAAAATCACAATACACACTGAAGAGCCAAAGAAACTGGTACACCTGCCTCATATCATGTAGGGCCCCTGTGAGTATGCAGAAGTGCCACAACATGACCTGGCATGCACTCGACTAATATCTGTAGTAGTGCTGGATGGAACTGACCCCATGTATCATGCAAGGCTGTTCATAAATCCATAAGAGCATTAGGGAGTGCAGATATCTTCTGAACATCACTTTGCAAGACATCTCAGATATGCTCAATAATGTTCATATCTGGGGAGTTTGGTGGAAAGCAGAAGTGTTCAAACACAGAAGTGTGTCCTGGAGCCACTCTGTTGCAACTCTGAAAGTGTGGGGTGTCACATTGTCCTGCTGGAATTGCCCAAGTCTGTTGGAATGCACAATGGACATGAATGGATGGAGGTGATCAGGCAGAATGCTTACGTATGTATCACCTGTCAGAGTTGTATCTAGATGAATCATGGGTCCTATATCAATCCAACTGCACATGTCCCACACCGTTACAGAGCCTCCACCAGCTTGAACAGTCCTTTGCTGACATGCAGGGTCCATGGATTCATGAGATTGTCTCCATACCCTATACACATCAGTCTGCTGGATACAATTTGAAACGAGACTTGTCTGACCAAACAATATGTTTCCAGTCATCTACAGTCCAATGCCAGTGTTGACTGCCCCAGGCAAGGTGTGAAGCTTTGTGTCGTGCTGTTGTCAAGGGTAAAAGAGTCGGCTTTGGCTCCAAAAACCCATACTGATGATGTTTCGTTGAATGGTTCGCAAGCTGGCACTTGTTGATGATGGTCCAGGATTGAAATCTCCAGCAATTTGTGGAGGGGTTGCACGTCTGTTATGTTGAATGTTCATTCGTCATTAGTTCCAGTCTTGCAGGCTCTTTTTCCGGCTGCAGCAATGTTGGAGATTTGATTTTTTACCGATTCCTAATATTCACAGTACGCTCGTGAAGTGGTCATATGGAAAAATACCCACTTTATCACTGCCTTGGAGATGGTGTGCCCCATTACTTGTGTGCCAACTATAACACCATGTTCAGACTCACTTAAATCTTGATAACCTGCAATTGTAGCAGCAGTAACTGATCTAACAACTGCACCAGACACTTATTGTCTTATGTAGGTGTTGCCGATTGCAGTGCCGTATTCTGCCTTTTTACGTATCTCTGTGCTTGAATATGCATGAATATGCATGCCTATACCAGTTTCTTTCTCGCTTCAGTGTGTGACTCATTGATTTAAAATTGCAGCACCTTTGTTGGGTGGCTGGTGACCACTCCAACTAACTACTTTGTAAACTGCTGACAAGGGACACCCCCCCCCCCCCTCCCCCCCTTGAGAGTGAGGTTGCAAGTTCAATCTCATTTAAGAGTGTTGTGTTACCAATTTTGACAGGGAAAATATTAGCTACTAATGACTCACCACGTTCATCAGGAGGGCAATAGAAAATAAGGGATGCATGTATCACACTTCACAAAATGGACACTGTCAAAGTACAAGAAATGTTCAAAACAAACCATTAACTTGCACCACGAACACAGAATGAAAAATGGTGTGCCACAGTGATCACAAAGGTTTGCTTTATCAAGATTGAAGGCAAACTCCTTGGGAGTTACAAACCATGCAGGACATTCAGCTAGATATCCACTGTTTAAGAATGCATGTGGAATCATATTGGTCCTACGGGGTGGTGAGAATTGATGGAATGTGATGGCATACAGTCGCATGCGAAGCAATGTGTAGTGGAACTTACCGTGAAAGTGGCTATCCTTTAAGGCATAGCTGCAGACAGCACGATAACGTGTTCTATGGGCACAGAAGAAACAAGCTTCCAGAAGCTGAATTTGTCATTGCAGGTGGTATGAATTGCAGTGTCACACACTTTTCAGCCAGGATAGTTTGCTCTAAAGGAGTGTGATTTTTATTCACAGACCAGGAATGAAGCAAAAACATGTTATTTTGACCAGTTATTGGCCAAAAGCAGTGCTCGTACCATATTTGGAGTTCTCTTATGCTCATTTGTCCACTCTTGCTTGATAAGACTGCCCTTGCAATGTCACACATATGAGGAAGAATCGTATGGGCCAGACCTCCTCCAACTTCTCGCTGCACAGTAAATAACTTTCCAGCCAATTTACCAACTAGATAAATAGTCAGCATAATTTTATATGGATGCTTTAAGGCATTGATATTAGTTGATCTTGTTACAACACTTTTGGCATCTCTAAGGGGTGGGGGTCATTACTTATTCTAATTGATTTCCATTGAAGAGTATCTGTACTGCAAGGCACTACGTTATTTATCCTAACTAACTGTGCATCATGAGCAGAGAGAGCATTTGTTACTAGGTAAACAGTTATTTTCTTGCTTTTAGCTTCACCAAAGAAAACATTATCAGTTAGGCCCTACTGTCTTTATCCACCCATGTTACATAGTTAAATACTGAGATCAAATTGTAGCATCCAAATGAGGTTTTCAGATAATTTTTCCTTTCAGAATCCTTAAGAAAATGTAGACTGAAGTCTCCACAGACTATCAACTGCTTGCTGCTGTCTGAAAGATAGCATAGTAAGGGATCTAGATTCCTCATATACATCTCAAAATTTCTCAGTGGGGATCTATACATAGTTATAATTAACAGTGAACTTTTTTTCAGTACCGATTCACAAGAACACACTTCTATGTGCTGATCATTACAAAATGTACCAGTCTCATTGTTTTCGAACTTGTGTTCAGTCTTAATATGTGTTACAACTCATCCTTTTCCTGTAATATTTCTGCATGAGTAAGCTGATAAAGTGTAATCTTTTATAAGCAACTGTGTGTCACCACATGAGACATCCTTCCGGGTTCTCTGGTGATGATGGCCAAGATCCAAACAGGTGGCTGAAGGTATATGAGCGTATAGCCAAATTTAAAAAATGGGATGACACTGTGTGTTTTGCTAACGTATTGTTCTACTTGGAGGGCACTGCAAGCAATGGTATGAGAACAACGAGGAGAAGTTCACAAGCTGGGAAGTATTCCAGCTGGAACTGCGCAAATATTTTGGTGACACAAAATGACAGAAGTGCAAGGCTGAAGATAAAGTGCAGGGTACAGTGTCCATCCTACATTCAAGACGTCTTGGAGCTGTGTAAAATAAAGGATCGTAGAATGACTGAGGAAGACAAGGTTGCACATTTCATGAAGGGTGTTGCTGAGGACATGTATCAAGCCCTACTCCTGAAGGAGGTTTCAACAGCAGACGACTTCATAAAATGGTGCCAGTATATTGAGACAATGCATCTAAAAGGAATTACATGCAAGAAGTTTGAATGGCCGCCAAATGTCATATTGATGTCTGTGATGGAGGAAGCAACTTACTTCATGAGTGTTCATCAGATAGTGAGAGAGGAAGTTCAGAAGTCACTTAGATTGCACGGCAAGCAAAAAAACAGAGACGCTTCAAGAGGTCATAAGGGAGGAAGTGGAAGAGACATTGAACCCAATCTCTCGTCCTCCAATTACCTTTTAAACGGTGAAAAAGTAGAGACCCAGGTGGAGTTACATTCCTACAATGCCACATGAGGAACCTGTTTGGGTACCAAGGAAGACTGACATCTGGAGGACCGAGGATAACCAACCAGTATGTTTCCACTGTGGGCGACCGGGACATGTGGTGCACTATTGTCGAGAAAGGCGGCAGATATTTGATGACACCTGCGCCAGAAGACAGCAGACTGATCTTAGCCGATGCCAACTCCGGAACAACGAAGATGAACAAGAAGATGTGGATGCAGGATGATGTAGGTCACCATCGCCGGAAGCTAGCCGCTGGAGAGGACGCTCCCCAAAATGCCTATCAAGGTCTCCATCACCATTTAGAAGCTCTAGCTGATCACCTGGTCACCGAAACCTAGAAAACTAGAGGGTGTTGACCTTCCTTGGAGGTAAGGCCGCTGAAGAGAAAAATCCTCCACCGTCAATCACTACAAAAATGAAAGTAAACTATGTTGATATCCTCATGGATGGCTAACCAGCCCAAGGTCTTGTAAACTTTGGAGCATCATATTCAGTCATTTCAGAGAAGTACCATCACCAGTTGCAGAAAACCATATTTGTTGACAACAAAACATCTCTGCTGAAGGTGGCTAATGGGAAATATGTAAACCCTACAGGAAGATGTGTCATTCGTGTGGGTATAAGTGGCCATACACAGCCCTTAGAATTCATCGTCTTACAAGAGTGTAGTCATGACATCATTCTCAGATGGGACTTTTTGAAAGCTTCTCAGCCAATTATAGATCGTGATTGCTCGAAGATTATGCTAGATGAGATGAGATAGTGTGGACAGGAAGATGCACATCCGAGTGTGTGGAAACTATGTGTACTGGATGAAGTGATCATTCCTGCAGTCAGTGCTAGAAAGGTAACTGTCACGTGTCATGCCATGCATCAACCCATGGATCTTGTAGTGGAATGTAAGAGACGCATATCAATGAAGAATAACTTGGTCAGCCCAGCCTTTGTCGTCTCATTTAAGAATGGATTCGGTGAATTGTGGATAGTTAACTGTCACCGAGAACTGCAGATCCTTCCAAGACGCATGTGCGTAGCAAATGCTGAGCCATTAATTGAAGAACAGCTGAGCATCATAGAAACCTCCCACGCCAAGTCTGTGGGCGAAATTAGCACTACCACTACAAGACAAGAACTTCTAGCTCGACTATCACCAGATCTCTAAGGAACAACACAAGAAGCTACTTGCCATTCTTCAAGAGTTCTTTGATTGCTTCAATCCACAGGTGAAGAGCAAATTAGACAAATCGACGGTGAAGCACCAGATTAGCACTGGAGACCATCAACCCATAAGCCAGACAGCATACCTTGTGTCAGCAATGGAACTTCGAATAATTTGCGACGAGGTAGAGAAAATGATGAAGAATGACATCATTCAGCCTTCGCAGAGCCCATGTTCATCACCAGTGGTCCTTGTCAGGAAGAAGGTTGGCAGTTGGCACTTTTGTGTTGATCACAGGAAGCTTAATAAGATAACTAAAAAGGATGTTACCCTCTTCCACAAATTGGCGATACACTAGATTGTCTGAAGGGGGCTAAGTTTTTCTCAACCATGGACATGTACTCGGGATAGTTGCAAATCGAAGTAGATGAGGCTGATCATGAGAAAACTGCATTCATCACCCCTGATGGCCTGTATGAGTGTAAGGTAATGCTGTTTGGTTTGTGTAATGCACCAGCAACTTTTGAATGGATGATGGATAATCTTCTACGTCACCTGAAGTGGACGATGTGTCTTTGTTATTTAGATGACATTATAGTGTTCTCAGAGACATTTCATGAACATATAAGAAGACTCAGGGTGGTTCTTCAGTGTCTCCAACAAGGTGGAATGAAACTTAATCCAAGAAAGTGTCTCTTTGGAGCAAAAGAAATCAAAATACTATGACACCTTGTGTAAAACGAAGGTGTGCATCCAGACCCAGAAAAGATGAGATCTATAACGGAATTTCCTGTTCCTAAAAGTATTAGAGATGTGAGAAGCTTCCTTGGATTATGTTCTTATTACCGTCGTTTTATCAAAGACTTTTATATCAAAGCCGGGCCACTCCAAGAGTTGTTAAAAGCTGATGCTAAATTTATGTAGGGTGGTGCTCAACAAGATTCTTTTGATGTGCTGCGAAAAACTCTGACGACTGACCCTATACTTTGTCCGTATGAGAGAGAGAGAGCACCTACAGAACTACATACAGATGCCAGCGGTTCTGGGATCGGTGCTGTTTTGGTGCAAATTTCGGATGGAAAAGAGAAGGTTATAACCTATGCTTCTAGGGCACTTACAAAAGCTGAGAGAAACTACTCAACTACAGAAAGAGAATTTCTTGTTGTGATCTGGGCCATGTGCAAGTTTAGACAGTATCTCTATGGAAGGCCATTCACAGTTGTTACAGGCCATCATTCACTTTGTTGGTTGACAGGTCTTAAGGATCCAACAGGACGACTCACCTGATGGGCACTACATCTACAAGAGTATGACATTACCATAGTGTACAAAAGTACAAGAAAACACCAAGATGCTGACTTGTCTCTCAGGAAACCCTGTGCAAGACCATCAAGATTCTGATGAAGATAGTGACTGTCTTGCTGCACTCCAGGATCTCTCTGCCGAGCAGAAGGACGATGCCAAGATATCTCAAATTATTCTTGCCTTAAATCAGTCAGAGGATACGAAAGGATTAGTTAATGGATTACTTTGCGAGAAAAACTTTGATCCATTTGGAAAAAGGTGGCTATCAGTGATTCCTAAACACATGCGCTTAAATGTTCTACAGAAATTCCATGACACACCTGAGGCCGGACAGTTAGGATTTACTAAGACATACGATAGAATCCGCAAGAGATTTTTCTGGCCAGGTTTATTTAGGAACCATTTTTCCTGGTGCATGGCCATGAGGCAACTACAATGATGGACATTTTGTTTCCATTACATCCTGATGACGTTGACGATGACTACATCGGCCAGGTGTTAACCAGAGCTGAGGAAGCTCGGCAGTTAGCTCAACTCCGCTCACTGCAGGCTCAAGAAAACAATCACTGAAGGTATGACGCGAGCTGCCACCCTGTTATCTACCAGCCTGGTGACCTCGTCTGGATCTTCACTCCTGTTTGGAAAGTTGGTCTCTCTCCTCAGGTGCTACTTTAGACCACATAAGGTTGTAAGACAGTTGTGTGATGTTACTCATGAAGTTGAAGATTTTGACCATGACACAAGATGACGAAAGATCAGAGATATGGTCCATGTCCTTCGAATGAAGCCCTTAAAGGATCCTGCAACCCGGGGTAAATTTGAAGCTCCAATGACAGGCAACAAGTGGAAAGGTGACGAAGAGTGTAACGGCAAAATAAGTTCTGAGATCACCGCCAGGATGAGAATCGGTCATTGGGAGTCGGAGTATGCAGGACTGATGACTCGTTCCCGGACTAGGAGGATGTAACACAGAGGTGCTGTTCACTTAAGGGGGGAGCAATGTCGTTGAAGGAGCCAAGTAGCACCACGGTGTGATGGTTGTAATACTAAACTGTTGCATGAAGGGTCGTAAGTTCAGAACTCACCTGGACTGTATGATTTGAATTTTTATATTCGGTTCGAGTACATTCTAGACATATCCACAGATGTCAAGAATCATTGTACTGGAACGTTCTGTAGCTGTATATATACTATATGTGTTCTGGCCAGAGGCAGTTCGCTCCGCGCTGTTGTACATGCAAGTGCTGAATAAACCTTCGTTAAGTGAAGTTAATGTTTGTCATCCATCTAATTACACCTTGTTCTATGTGACATTATTATAAATTAATTATAGATAAAGAATGAAGAAGAATGAACAGAAAAAGTAACAAGAATTTAGATTTGTGTAACTCACCATAATTTTTTTATTTATAAACTGTTGAGACTTCTTTAAATGAACTCCCATAACAAAACAATTGCCCTAGAACAGCTTAAGAGTTTTGATGACATTATATTTATCAATAATCTTCATATAATGTAAATAAAAATAATTTGGAAAGTAGAGAAGAAAATTGAATTTTGCAATTAGAAAATAAAATTAATGGGGGTACAATGCTCTTGTATTTATAAATTTGCCATTAAAACATCCAATCATGAAGATATGATTGTAATACTAATGTATTATGTTTGCTTAAAACTGTAATTACCAGTTTCATTGAGACGGCAATAATTGCTGTAACTATGAAAGTAATTCCTAGATTTTGCATAAGTTGTCAAACTTCATTTAGTAG
This sequence comes from Schistocerca cancellata, assembly GCF_023864275.1. Classification (NCBI taxonomy): domain Eukaryota; kingdom Metazoa; phylum Arthropoda; class Insecta; order Orthoptera; family Acrididae; genus Schistocerca; species Schistocerca cancellata. Next base: position 518,991,768 of record NC_064630.1, on the reverse strand, counting down.
ATATTGAAATAAAAAAATACAGCATGATTCCGTTTATTGTCATTTTAAAAAGATGTAATGTTTATTATTCTTATGAATACAGAAGAGCGTGAGCATTGAGTGGTTAATTCTGGTAGTACAGCAAACCTTCATAAATTGCGCTAATTCTAATGGTTGACAGTCTTAGGTGATCATGCATTTTCATTAACATGTGATTCATAAAAAAAATCAGTATGTCAGTATGATTTTAACAATGTTTTTTTCAATTGACAATAAATGGGGACAGTCTGTAAAGAAGAGTGGCTTGCTTGAATGAGAAAACTCCAATAAAACTCGGCATTCTGGTCCAACTGCCACAGATGGTAGTCGTGTGTGTGAGTTGTGCTTGTGTATGTGAATGAATACATGGATATTTCCTTTCCTCAAGAAGGCTTTGGCCAAAAGCTAATGTGTAAGTGTTGTTTTGTTGTGTCTGCCTGCAACACAACATGTCATCTTTACGGTTAGTAGCAATCTATGTTTTCATTTCATAGTTGAAAATGCCAATAAGCATTTTCGAATAATAATGAAACCATGTCTTCACTATAACACATACTGCTGCAACCCGTTATTATTTTAGTGGTACAATTTGTAACTTTGCTCCAGATGTTGTTATTAATATCACAATAACAATGCTGGTAAAAAGCACATAGAAATAGCACATAAAAAGTCATATGCGTAACACATAATAAAATACAGTAAGTAAAATTACTTCAAGTTTCTGGATTCTTTTGTAGTAAATGCATGACACAGCACTGTGTAGTAAATCTAAATTTATTGTGACCAGTTTCAGCCCTTGATCATCATCCAGAAGGAAAGAAAAGCAATAAAGCCTTCAAATGTTGTACATCACACATCATGCAGCATGGCTTTTCCCCTAAATGGGCCACATCATTTTGTTGTGAAGCTTTGTTATTCTGTTGTGCACAGTAATTGTGACTGTAATAAGGATGTTATTCTGATGTTGCACGACATATGGCTTGTGAAGGCTTCATTGTTTTTCTTTCTTTCTGGATGATGGTCAAGGACTAAAACTCTCCTGAATAAATACAAATTTACCATACAACACTGTGTCATACCTTTCCTAAGTTGTATTGAGTGTCACCTGAAAAAATATTTTTATTGATTCTGTTTGAAACAGAAATTATCTTTTTGGCTCAAGAATAGTAAAATTGCAAAAAATTAATTATAATTGTGGAATTTGTGTAAACTTGCTGTAAAATTTCTCATGCTTAGTGAATAGTAAACTAATTTAGAACCAAATCCTGATCCAGGCTTTTACGAAAAGAAACGTTACTCCACCAGAAAGCAGTAAAATGAGACACAGAGTTGATTTTTTCAGTTACATTGCCCAAACTGACTCTGTTTATGGCGCACGCACGCACGCACACACACACACACACACACACACACACACACACACACACACACACACACACACACATTGCCTTTTGGAACCAGATTTCAGCTCAAAATAGTTCAAATGGCTCTAAGCATTATGGAACTTATCATCTGAGGTCATCAGTCCCCTAGAATTAGAACTACCTAAACCTAGCTAACCTAAGGACATCACACACATCCATGCCCGAGGCAGGATTCGAACCTGTGACATAGCAGCAGCAGCACGGTTCTGGACTGAAGTGCCTAGAACTGCACGGCCACAGCAGCCGGCAGATTTCAGCTCTTCAATCCACTATGACATCTCTGTGCTCTATGGATCCCATTGTGTCTGCTTCATGTGCCCCTGATACAACATCCCCCCCCTCCAAGGCTTTTTTATCATTTTGCTTGCACAAAGTTAGCCTTTCTTCCTTGGTGTGTTAACTGTTTGGTGACTGCCATTCAACTACATCTGCACTGGCTTGACGTGCACTCAGATCTAGCCTTCCATCTTTTCCTTTAATTTCCACCTTCCCTATCCACTGCTTTTCCCTACCAATCATTACATCATCTATACTAGTGAATAATAATGCTGTAAATGGATCAATCACTTTCTTTTTGGAATGCATCTAACACAAAGTGTTACGGTTGACAAAAAGTGGAGGGGGGGAGGGAGGGGGGCAGAGATAAAAGTAGAGTCAGCACTAATGTTGTTGCCAAATATTATCACGTCAGAATGCTAATAGTCACACATCCATGACAGATTACTGCTAAATGTGTTCTGCTACTTTGCCTGTTAGCAATTCTAAAAGTGTTACCGAACCTCTGCATAGTAAGTCTGGGATGCCCATGTCACATTGATTTCATACGGCCTAAGTGGACTTCATTTTGTAAAAGTTATGTCTGTTGTGTGTGAATATTTTCCATCCAGAAATCTTTGAGTATGTTGTTATGCCTAGTGGTACACTTACTTATACACTGAAGCGCCAAAGAAACTGGTATAAGCATGTGTATTCAAATACAGATACATGTAAACAGGAAGAATACAGCACTGCATTGGGCAACACCTATATAAGACACCAAATGTCTGGCATAGTTGTTAGATCAGTTACTGTGGCTACAATGGTAGGTTATCAAGATTTAAGTGAGTTTGAACATGGTGTTATAGTCTGTGCACAGGCCATGGGACACAGCATCCCCGAAGTAGCAATGAAGTGGGGATTTTCCCATACAACCATTTCACGTGTGTGTACTGAATATCAGGAATCTGGTAAAACATCAAATCTCTGACATCGCTGTGGCCGGAAAAAGATCCTGCAAGAATGGGACCAACAATGGCTGAAGACAATCATTCAATGTGGCACAAATGCAACCCTTCCGCAAATTGCTGCAGATTTCAATCCTGGGCCATCAACAAGCATCAGCATGCAAACCATTCAACAAAACATCATTGATATGAGCTTTTGGAGCTGAAGACCCACTCGTGTACCCTTAATGACTGCATGGCATGAAGCTTTATGCCTTGACTCGGCCAACATCAACATTGAACTGTTGATGACAGGAAACATGTTGCCTGGTCAGACGAGTCTCATTTCAAATTGTATTGAGCAGATGGACGAGTACGGGTATAGAGACAACCTCATGAATCCATGGACCCTGCAGGTCAGCAGGGGACTGCTCAAGCTAGTGGAGGCTCTGTAATGGCGTGGGGTGTGTGCTGTTGAAGTGATATGGGACCCTTGATATGCATCCATTCATGTTCATTGTGCATTCCGTCAGACTTGGGAAATTCCAGCAGGACAATGCGACACCCCACACTTTCTGAATTGCAACAGAGTGGCTCCAGGAACACATTTCTAAGTTTGAACATTTCCGCTTTCCACCAAAATCCTCAGACATGAAAGTTATTGAGCATATCTGGGATGTCTTGCAAAGCGCTGTTCAGAAGAGATCTGCACTCCCTCATGCTCTTATGGATTTATGAACAGCCTTGCATGATTCATGGGGTCAGTTCCATCCAGCACTACTTCAGACAGTAGTCGAGTCCATGCCAGGTCATGTGGCATTTCTGCATACTCACAGGAGCCCTGCATGATATGAGGCAGGTGTACCAGTTTCTCTGGCTCTTCAGTGTATGTAGTATTAGTGATCCAATGTTAGTGTTAGTCATTATTATTGTCTACGTGCACAGTGTCAGCTAATAGCGGTTTGTTTGTGCTGTCAAGAAACTACATGAGGGGTGCGCACAGGTATCAGCATGTGCGGTTGCATGAGTGTGCGCACTCACACTGATATAACACATGCACAGTGTCAGCTAATAGCGGTTTGTTTGTGCTGTCAAGAAACTACATGAGGGGTGCGCACAGGTATCAGCATGTGCGGTTGCATGAGTGTGCACACTCACACTGATATAACATTGGAAGTTCACTGAGGCTTTTTACGTATGATGCTGTAGTATATCGAGAGGTTGTAACAATGCAAAATTGTACTGAAATGCAGGAGGATCTGCAGCAAATTGATGCATGGTGCAGGGAATGGCAATTGAATCTCAATGTAGACAAGTGTAATGTGCTGCGAATACATAGAAGAAAGATCCTTTATCTTTTAGCTACAATATAGCATGTCAGCAACTGGAAGGAATTAATTCCATAAATTATCTGGGAGTAGGCATTAGGAGTGATTTAAAATGGAATGACTATATAAAATTAATTGTCGGTATAGCAGATGTCAGACTGACATTCATTGGAAGAAACCTAAGGAAATACAGTCCGAAAACAAAGGAAGTAGGTTACAGTACACTTGTTTGCCCACTGCTCAAATACTGCTGACCGGTGTGGGATCCGTACCAGATAGGGTTGATAGAAGAGATAGAGAAGATCCAACGGAGAGCAGTGTGCTTGGTTACAGGATCACTTAGTAATCGCGAAAGCATTACGGAGATGATAGATAAACTCCAGTGGAAGACTCTACAAGAGAGACGCTAAGTAGCTTGCTGTGGGCTCTTGTTGAAGTTTCAAGAACATACATTCACCGAGAAGTCAAGCAGTATATTGCTCCCTCCTACGTATATCTCGCAAAGAGACCATGAGGATAAAGTCAGAGAGAGTAGAGCCCACACAGAGGCATATCAACAATCTTTCTTTCCACGAACAATACGAGACTGGAATAGAAGGGAGAAACGACAGAGGCACTTAATGTACCCTCCACCACACACCGTCAGGTGGCTTGTGGGGTATGGATGTAGATGTAGATATATTTCTTGCTAAATGGCTTCTAATAGTGCAAAAAAGGTAAAATCGAGAAAAATTGCAGTTTAAAGATTTAGTTCAAATAATTCAGCATTTAATAGGTTTTCCATATTTTAAAGTCCTCTATACTTATACTCTTAATCCTCCAGGCTTCTGTTCTCCTCCTTTCTAATCTGTGTGAGCTGTATTTGTAGACTGGACAGTGCTGTGTCAGCTTTGTTGATCCCCCTCTGATCGATTTGTGGGAAGTGTTTTTGCAGTAAACATGCCTGGATTTACACCACCTCTCTTCAGCCCTTCAATTCTGCCAGTATTTCCTGCAGTGAAATATAATACTGCATCATAGACATCTATTTTTCGTACATTAAGCCCACAGAATGTACTTTTCAAACATCCAAATTAAATTACATAGACCTTCAGTCACAGTCTGGGTTTTCTCATGAAGCACATCCTCTGTAAAACAGGGTTTGCAGATTACCTCAGTGGGGGTCAATTGCATTCTTAACATGTTCTGGTAGAGCGTGCATACATGAATTTATTTCATTCCATGTGTGGTTCTTAAATCAGGCATCTTTGGGGGAAAGATAATGTCTTGCCTGTGGATAGTTTATGAAAATAAATTGCTTGTCCATCCCATGACATAGTCTCTAAATTATTTGTATTTTCCCAAATACTTCTTGAAAGAGTAAGCCTGCATTTTTCTTTTAGGGGATTTCCACCATCAAGCATGTAGCCTTTCTTCTCCTTTAGGAGCAGTGTGTGGTTTATTATCTACTACAACTTTGAAGGAAGAGTAGTTCCTATTAACAATACGAGAGAAGGAAAGCTGCTGCTCACCATATAGCAGAGATGCTGAGCCGCGATAGGCACAATAAAAAGATTCACACAATCATAGTTTTCGGCCATTAAGGCCTTTGTCAGCAGTAGACAAACATACACCCATGCGCACACACACACACACACACTCATGCAAGTGCAACTTCCGCTATATGGTGAGTAGCAACTTTCCTTCTCAAGTAGTTCCTATTACCATTTTGCAAATGTCTGAAGAGGTGGGGGGGGGGGGGGGGACTTGGAGTGTGGAGTTAACCATTTTAATTTTTTAAAGACATTTCTAATGCTGCTATCAAGATAAAATTTATACACAACATTGATTAAACTAAGTAGATTAAGATTTTTTTGAAAATTGATTGTTTGAACCCAAATCCATGATATTCCCCTTAAAGAGCTATGAGCATTTATTCATCTTTGATACTGTGAAACAGGTCTCTTCTGTTCTAAGCTTTTTGCTTTCCATGTTTTGAAAAGTTATTGTATGTGCCCAAACACGAAAAAATGTCTTGTAAACATGGACTCTAAACTGCACACCTTGAAACCTATGAGCACTCGTCTATCTTGACTACTGTGAAAAAATCTCTTTTTACTTCACAAGTGCTCAGAGCTCTTAAGGTATGCATTTTAGAGCCCATGTTTACCAGACTTTTATGCTTTGAGTGATCATTTCTGCAGTAATCCCTTAAAACTGACCATTCTTCCTGGGAAACCTTGTATGTAGTTGGTGTCTGTAAGAACTGAAAGAACTCAATTATCGTGTAGTTTGGCATTTCCTATTCTCCTCATTGACAACTGCTTCTTTGACAAAGGTTTATTTGTTCTAGATGCATTTGATATAAGTGCCATGCTCAAACATAAATCGTTTCATGCTTTGATTGGGAATGACATGATGACACATTGTTAAACATTTCTTGGTATTCAGGGAGAAGTAAACTTTTTGGCTTTTATATGAATTTTTCCAATGGCATCCACCTGCCAGTACTTGATTTGGTGTTTGTTATAGATTTCTGTTCAGGTTATGCCGAGGTTCCATTCTGTGTCACTCCTTTTCAGCCTTAGGTTGCACAAGGGAATAGTATGCACTTAACTTGGTTGATCTTGCAACTAGAGAATTCTTGAATGCCTGTAAGTTTGCATAACAGGCTCTGTTTCCTGATTGTATCCTTTTTTTTATACATTGTCTTATATTATTATTGCTGGTTAAGAGAACACCTAAATAATGGAAGCAGCTGACAGCTTTAAAACATTTATTAGAGGCCTTCAGCTCATGTGGTGTTCTTCTTCCCTTAGAATTGGACATTACCATTTATTTGAGCTTGTTTTCATTTACTATAAGTCAAATTTTTGCTCCTTCTGATTCCATTATTTCATACATTTTTTTAAAGGGTGTTTACATCTCTTGCCACAATTGCAATATCATTTGCATATGCACATATGTGACTGGATTTCATCATTATTGTTCCTCTCGTGTTAATCTTTTGTATCGAACTTTGTAGTGCTAAAGTGAACAGGACTACAGAGAGATCATCAACCTGTTTCAATCCATCTATAAAGGTAAAGCCCTTGCGCACTTTTACGTTTGTCTTTATGTCCTTCATTATTAACTCAACTAACAAACCTCCTTAGTTTGTCATAGATGCCCAGTTCTTTTAGTATGTTATACAGTGTTGACCCGTTAATACTATCAAAAGCTTGTTTAAAATCAACAAACAGGAAGTGGAGATCTATGTCATAGTCACAAAATTTCTCAATTATTTGTCTAATAACAAACAGTTGGTAATAAATGCCCCTATTTGAAGGAAAACCACTTTGGTATGCTCTGAGGATCTTTTCAGCTCACTTCTTTATCCTTTCATTCAGCATCCTAGAAAATATTTTGTAGTTGTATTCAATAAAGTTAGGTTTCTGTATTTTTCACAGTCTAACTCTTTTCCTTTTTTATTTATAGGACATATTATTCCAGTTTTCCAGTTCTCAGGCATGCTTTCATTTTCTCATATTATGTTTATTATTGTATGACAACCAAAGTTTATAAGTTCTGATACTATCCCATCTTCAACAGGTGCATGGTTATTTTATGTCTGAGAAAGAAAACAGAATAGCTGAAAGCAAAATTTCTAGAGATAAAAGAACTAAAGGATCAGAATGAAGCAAGAAAATTCAATTATGCAATTGGAAAAATGAGAAAAAAATTTCAACCAATGCAAAATCCATGTAAAAATAGAAATCATAAGATAATCAGAAATGAACAAAAAATATTGCAGTGATGGGCAAAATACTTTGAAGATAAGCTCAATACCAACTCAGACTTGGTATCATGAGATCCACAAGAACAGGAAAAGTAAATACAGGCAAAAGAAGATGAAAGAGAAGCAAGAAGACCAACAATACAGGAAGTGGAGTCAGTGATGTATTTGTAGACTTGACAGTGCTGTGTCAGCTTTGATGATTCCCCTCTGATCAATGGTGGAAAATGTTTTTGCAGTAAACATGCCTGGATTTACACAGGCTCTCTTCAGAACTTCAATTCTGCCAGTATTTCCTGCAATGAAATATAATACTGCATCATAGACATCTATTTTTTGCACATTAAGGCCACAGAATGTACTTTTTGATCATCTGATCCAAATTAAATTATGTAGGCCTTCAGTCACAGTCTGGGTTTTCTCATGAAGCACATCCTCTGTAAATCAGGGTTTGCAGATTACCTCACTGGGGGTTAATTGCATTCATAACAGACATATTCTATGAACATTATACCTGAATTCCTTATACACCTTGTCATTTCTTCTTGTCTCCATCTGTAGCATTCCGTCTTGCTGCATTTTTATATTCTGTTGCTAGTCTGCATTTATCATCAAACCATTTGTTTCTTTCCCCTCTTCTTATCCCAGTTGTTTCTTCTGCTGCTTCCTTCACCACTTTTATTTTTTATTTATTTATTAAACATCTATTCATCATATCTTTTACATGGGATGTAGCTGACTTGGTATTAGGTTGGTGCATAAGTTTGTAGCATTTTTGTTTTGCATATTGATATTCCTGTTGCTGTGGGTTTATTTATTGATTGTCATTTTTTATTTGTAGTTCACTGTTTGTATTTGAGTTTACATATTGTTGTTTTGCTATTTGGAGATAGTGAGTGGAGCTGTGGATGCTACAAAATGGAGTGTCAAGTAGAGAAATTGGAACATTTGCAACATACTCAGTTTGAGTTCAGTAGAGGTGTGACAGCAATGGAGGTGGCCAGAAACATTTGTGCCATTTATGGGGATAAATGCCATTTGACAGAGCATGGAAAGAAAATGGTTTTCTTGTTTTAAGGGGGATTGTTATGACATTAATGACTCTCCACATCCAGGAAGGTCTTTGGGATTTGATGAAAATTGTTTAAACACATTAATCCACAATGATCCACATCAGTGTACTCAAGAACTGACAGATTTGATGAACTGTGATATTCCTTCATTGTGTGATGTTTGCATGCAGTGGGGAAGGTTCAAAAATTGGGTGTATGGATACAGCATGTTCTAAGCCAGAATTGCAAAAATCAGTGGGCGGCCTAATGTGTATCTGTGCTTGCTCATCATTGGTTGGTTGATGAACAACACCAACCATTCCTATCCTGTACAGTTACTGGTGATGAGAAATGATGTCTTTATGCTAACATAAGGAAAAGAAAAAACATGATTTGGGCCCAGACAAAGCAGCAACTTCCTGTACAAAGACCTGTGCACGTACAAAGAAGACAATGCTATCCATCTGGTAAAACAGAGATGGTGTGATGTACTGCAAATTACTTCCCTGGGGTGTAACCATCACTGCTGACATTTATTGCCAACAACTGAGACATCTTGCAGATGCAATCCAAGAACTATGACCAGGAAAACTGTGTGAAGTGATGCTATTCCATGACAATGCCCAACTGCATTCTACTAGACTGACAAAAAAATGCTAAACAGGAGTTGGGCTGAGAAGTCATTCTACACCCACCCTATTCACGTGATCTTGCACCCTCAGATTCTCACCTTTTCCACTCTCCATTGAACAACCTCCAAGGAACTTCCTTTGTGGATGAAAATGCACTCCAAACATGGATCAATGAGTTCGTCACCTCAAAACTATGTGATCTCTAAAGTTTCAGAATTGCAAAGTCACTTCAGCATTGGCAGGCTGTTGTAAATAGTAAAGGGAAATATATTATTGATGACTAAAGTCTCTGTTAAGTGCATCTGTTGTTTTTATTAAACTTATGGAAAAACCTTATGAACTTGTGCACCAACTAAATACATTATAGTTCAATTCTTTTATCTTGGCGGCTCGCGCATGCCCGCCCAGACGCGGGAGATTGCTGCGTTGCCAGTTGCACACAACGCACGCGCCAATAGAAGCAGCGCCATAGTATATATAGCATAGTTTGCAAGCTTACGTTTAGGGGGGAGTGCGCAGTTCATGAAGTAAAGCCACCACGGCCGCATTAACCCTTTCGCTACTACAAAGACGTGCTCCCTGCATTCCGCGCTGTGCGCAATTTTGTCACTGCACTGCTCGCCTGTGCAGACACATCGTGTTCCGACTGCTTTGACACTCTTATCGATCGATTCCACAAAAACTATTTGGCCCAAAAATTAGATTTTTACACATCTTCTTGACTGATACCTTCCCCCCATAAGTGACTTAATTTTGTTTCGATGTTCAACGCGGTTATTATGCAGCATTAAATATAGTAAACCATTGCACGAAATTTTGAAGAGTTTGCAGAGGTAAAAGTCCATAGAGTATACTTTCCGTATGGTCGATTTTAGTTGCCACAATGTTGAGAATGAAATGTGGACAAGATACCTAAATTTCATATAAAATTTACTGTATAACAATAGCTCATTTAAGTACGACATAGGTGTAGTATGTAATATTGAGAAATAGTCCGTCTTTCGCGACTGTAACAAAAGTTTTATTTACACTGAGCACGTTTGGCTTTATTTTAAAGCACTTCAATCAATCAAAAGGAAGTAGACAAAATACATTAAACAAAACTGTAGACTTACAAAAACATTAGGACTTGAATATACCGTCTATCAGTGAAGTGCTCTGAGCTATGTCAAATATAATTTTTGTGTGTGGCGCACACAAACATCATTTATTTGCTAAAACACTGATCTGCCAACACAAATGTTGAATATTGTGTTACCGCAGCACAAAACTACTAAAGGTGACTTGGCAATGGAGGAAACAAAATACTGTCCACTGAAGATGCTTCAAAAGAGAGAAACGCGTCTGGTCTAAATAAGTCCCTTATTACAGTTGCAGAAGAGGAATATATTTCAGTACCATTGGTAAAACTGCGACTGTGGAACAAAAACAAGAAAGAGAACAAGAGTACCATTGTGTATGTGCCATACCTTTCCTTGATTGAAGTGCTTTAAAATAAAGCCAAATGCGTCCGGTGTAAATAATACTTTTATTACAGTCGTGAAAGACGGAATATTTCTCAATATTACATACGACACCTATGTCGTACTTAAATTAAATGAGATATTGTTATACAGTAAATTTTATATGAAATTCAGGTATCTTGTCCACACTTCATTCTCAACATTGTGGCAACTGAAATCGACCATACGGAAAGTATACGCTATGGACTTCTACCTCTGCAAACTCTTCAAAATTTCGTGCAATGGTTTACTAGATTTAATGCTGCATAATAACTGTGTTGAACATCAAAACAAAATTAAGTTATTTATGGGGGGAAGGTATCAGTCAAGAAGACGTGTAAAAATCAAAATTCTGGGCCAAACAGTTTTTGTGAAATAGAATGATAAGTGTGTCAAAGCAGTGGGAACACCATGTGTCTGCACAGGCGAGCAGTGCAGTGATGACAAAATCGCGCATAGCGCGGAATGCGGCGAGCACGTGTCTGCAGCAGCAAAAGGGTTAATGAAGAGACAAAGCACCAGAAATTTCAAAAAATTGCATTCAAACGAATATAATTCGTGAAGTAAGGCACTTCGATATTGTTTTTAAATAATGAAAATATTAAGCACCACACAAGGTTTGAATTCATAACCTTTCGCGCCGCAGCCCAACCCCTTAACCGTTACTCTAACGCACTTCGTCTACATAAATAACGCCATGAGGATTATAACACGTCACGCAAAATACTGACAAACACTGTTGGTATGACTATGAATTACTCACGCTTCGTCGAAATACAATAGGAAATAAACAATTACCGCTGTTCTTCATTGTGAGAGTGATACAAACACCTTTCCTTGCTATCGCCTGAATTAGGAGTCTGTTTGCTTGTTTGGTTTAATTAATTAATAGAATATGAAGCAATTGGTATAAAGAATGCTTTTTCCGAACTTTCTATAAAAGAAAGTCTGCTATCAAGACATTGCTTTTGTTCTATTACTTTATTTATGACTGAACGTTTCTAAAACTGAAGACATGCTCTGCACTGCAGTCGAGATGTGGCAACGTCGTTCTCTGTTCATTGGCTGACTGTGTTTTGTGATGTCAAATGCGCAGAACGAACCTAAACTCGGCCGCCAACATAAATGATGCGCACTTTAGTACACAATTTTAAATATATGTTACATAACAACAACATTGATTTATTAATACATTAAAATATAGTACAATCCAATACCTAGTGCATAGGTAACTAAAGAAGTTTTAGATACATAATACAAAAAAGGAAATAATTTAAATTTATGTCAACAGATATTCATGTGCAGTGTTATAGTGTCTGTCCTTACTTTCTTCATGTAGTGTGTATCTCCCTGATACTCTTCCACATCCATTTTGCCCAACATGTGCATCAAAGTCTTCCATAACAAGCAGTAGGTTGTAGTTTTGTACTTTACTACATGTTCTTTCAAGGTCTTCATAAAACTATTCTTTTATGCATTCTTCCGCTTCCTCTGTTGGAGCATATGATGTTATTATAGTTACATTCCTGAATTTTCCTTTTGCACATTTTAAAGTGCAGACTGTATGTATACATGTATTTAATTTCCATCTTGCATTTTATGTTTCACAGAGCAGTCATGTGATACACTCTAATTCATAACATATACATTTGATTTGGATCCAATAGGTATCGCTACATAAGCAGGTCATTCCTGTCGCTCTCTGCTTTTTAGCGTCACAACAGGTGACTTTGACTGAAATTTTACATTAGAAGAAGGAACGGACTTTTCAGGGTAGTTATGAATGAAGCAGGCAAAAACAAAACTGTTTTATGTTTTATTTGTGGAAATAGCTTTATCATAATGGGGCACCATTTTATTACTTTGAATCATTGATAGTCTGATTCCTGTTTTTTGAAAGCACAATCTATTTGCAGTGAGGAAGCAGTTAATACAGACAACTAAAACAAACTTGTAACTGAGGGCTTGCTGTTTTGTGCCTGCTCTATGAACTATTTACTAATTTTTTAGTAACCATTAGTGATGTGAAATTGTTGAAGGGTACTGATGCCATCATTTTGTGATAATGATGCAGAATCACTCATAACAGTTGTTTTTGCAGATAAAAGAACAGAACATCTATGGGTGCAGTCTCCTGGGTTTTGTGCACAGATACTTGTTAACTGGAGTGAATGATGTGAAATCTGCAATGAAATGGTGAGTGGATTCATTCTCATCTTACTGTTTTTAGGATGAAACACAGTGTTAGTGTATCACTGAAACTCAGTTTGGCGAAGCATCAGAGGTACAAAAGTTCTTCTTCTTGTCTGTAACACAAGTTTTAAAAATAGAAAATATTGTTATATCAGCATCCAGTATTTGATTTCTTGATTGACTTTGTCACTGGAACAAATGTTGCTTAGCACTTGGATTTGTGTATTCCCCCATCCCTGGTGCAACTGAGGGTACATACTCATCTATGCTTCAAATTGTGAGTGTTGGAATAGACAGGGCCCCAAACAAAATTTAGCAACAAATACATATTGTTATGCCACTTATTGTACTTGGGTGTGCAAAACTTAAGAATGAAAGTAACTTTTACTTGATGTGTCACTGCCTAGTAGCACAGCTCAATGAAACTTGGATAATACTTAGAAATAATTGCTACAATATAGTAGAGAAGGTAACTGAAAGAAATATGCAGTCTGACAAACAGAAATGTCACTTCTATTCAAAGACAACAATTATATTTTAGTCACCTCAATTCATTTTAGTCCCCTGGATGTTACAAAAGACAAGACATGATTCGTAGGGTGTGTTATCTTGGATGTCAATGCATATTTTTCAATGTGCTCCCATGCTGACCTCAAGTTTCGTAAGGAATTCTTGTTTAGTGTGCAGCACTACGTCTCCCCACTGAATCCCACACGTTTGACGCGATTTAAGTTGGGGGATTGGGCAGACCAGTTCATGCGCAGAATATCCTCTCGTGCCAAAGGCTCCTCCACCTGCACTGCTGAGTGGAGTCACATCCCAGAGAAGACACACATAGGGAAGGGGAGTACATTGTCATAATAATACTGAGTGATAGGTGTACTGTTTTCAGAGATTTGGAGGTCAGTGTGTCCATGCAATATTATGCCTCCCCACACTATTACACCTGGACCATCTAAATGATAGTGTTCGACAATGTTCCTGGGTGCTTTACGTATTGCAGCATCTTGCCATATGAGAGTACATCCGGCATTGTGAATATGATGGTTTTGATGGTCCAGGTGTTGGAGTGTGAGGAGACAGTGTTACATGGACATATGATCTCCAAATCTTTGAACATGGTACAGTCATTGGTCAACATTATTGTGAAACTGTACATCTTTCCCGCGCGTGTCTTTTCAGGAGCATATTCAGCTGTGACTTCACTTTTATCGAACACTGCGGGTAGAGGTGGTCTTGGAATGAGAGGATATTTAGCAAACTGGCTGGCCTGCCCATTTCTCCAACTTAAATCCCATTGAGCATATGGGAACGGATTGGGGGGACATATTACCACATGTCCACAGACATCGACTATTATCCAACAGTTGTCAGTTGCTCTGGTGGAGGAATGGAGTGCCCTACCACAAGAACTCAATACCAACCATGTTGCCAGTATAGGAGCTCATTACAGAGCATGCATTGCCATCCAAGGTGATCACACATCTTGCTGAAAACTGTGTCCTGCCTTTTGCAGTGTCTGAAAGTCCCAGTGGATCTTCAAGGATTGTGTGTAATTACTGTCTTCAAATAAAAGTGTCATTTCTATTTATCTTATTGCATATTTCTTCCAGTTACATTCTGTACTGTACTTTAGCAGCTTTTTCTGTGTTCAGTCAAAGTTTCACTGAGACACATCATGCAAAAGTTATTTTCTTTGTTAAGGTTTGCACACCAGTGTGGAGTGGCAGTAACAGATTTATGCATTGTCTGCAGTCACTTAAGTGTGTATAAGAGCAGCAAATATTTGTATAGTCTTTATAAAATAGTAAACCATGTTTCAGTGAGTACTGCATACAAACAAGATACATTTTTGGTCTGGGACTGGATGTAACTCAGGTATGGACAGTTTTTTAGATAACTGCAGGATCACCCTATCTGTTAACCTTTTCCATGGAGTAGCTTAGTTATTTGGTCAGTTGTTTATTCACTAGTAAATTATTTGTAAAATAATATCAGGCTTCATCTTAATTGAAAACTGCAACATAAAAAAACTAATTCAAACATTCCGCAACATTACATTATCGAAAAATACTTCTACACTGTTCAGATGTATCACCATACCATTCTGCTGAATTCTTCATGTTGTCCCCTGGCCAGTCTGAAAAACCTGAGTCAATGCTTCATCATAATTAGTTGATGTTGAGCTCAAGAGACTGGAAAGAGGATAGAGTATTCCATCACAGAGCCTCGGCATATGATTTTACAGTAATGCCACTAAACCATTGCAATTTATAGCAGAATGACAGTTATGTATTATCAGTTAATATCACTCACCAGTCCCTACTCTGTATTATCCAGATGACCCTTGATTTTATAGTATAAATTATTTAAGAGGTATGCCTTAACTTATGTTTTAAATATTTGGATTTTACTTGCCACTTTAATCTTCTTGAGCAGTTTATTGTAAATTTTATTCCCTTCTAGAAAATGCTGTTTTGTTTTTGTTTACTCTTGGTAAATGTAAGATAACGTGGCTTCTGTTCCATGATCAAGAATTCTGCTGTTCATGAGTTACTCTTCTTGATGTGCATAACAGATTGGTAGATGTACTTATGTGGTGCAGCAGGAGTTCCAAACTGTTTAAACAGATATTTACAGGGAGCACAGTTTACTAGTTTTGTTACTGTTTTAAAGGCCATTTTCTGTAGTGGGAAGACTGTGTCAACATATTGTGTATGGAGCTCCCAAAATGATTCCTCTTTCTCTGAAGTAAATCGGCAACCGAGGGTGTCTTTCTTCAGGGTTCCAAAAATATGGAAATCGCATGGGGGGGAGAGATCTATAACTGTATGAAGAATGTGCGAGGTCTTTCCCAGTGAAAGTTTCTACTGTAGTTGTAACAACCTTGGCAACATGTGGACCAGCAGATGATTTGCTTCGGATGAAGAGGTGCATGACTGGGTACAGTCATCATTCTGAAGGTGACTACAAATATGTTTCCATGAAGTCTCAAGGTGTGTCGTGATTCTCAGTTTTGTGTGCCGTCGCACTGCATGCCATTGCCTCGCTGTTGAGATACAGTGTCTTTTGTCTATGGGCAGGTGAGTGGCTGGAAGTGACAGACAATAAGCTGTGTCTTGTAAAGCACACAACAAGGCAATGGCGTACTTTCTTCCAGCCATGTCGGTGGGATGAGGTCCTCCTTATTCCCCTTTGCATAGGCTACAGCCCTATAATGCATGGCTTCTTGCTCTGGCGAGAGAAACTTCCAATGTGTGGTGCTTGTAACATACAGATCACTGTGTGTCACATTTTATTAGACTGTGTTTTATTTTCAGACCAGAGATGGTGGGCAGATTTGCAGACAGATCTGCCGTCTATTTTAAGTGACTTTCTGATGAATGTGGTTAGAGTTTTGAAGGTTATTGAATTGTCCACCATGTTTCCCCAGATTTCAGGGAGGCGGTTTATGTATTGCCAGGGTGACTGGCTCACTCATATTTTTTTGTAAATAGACGGCCTGTCACATTTGCCAATGGTATTGTTTTAGCTCTTGTGTTGTTTTACTTGGGTATGGCATCTTTCACACTCACTCCATTGTCTTAAAGCCTGTGAGATAGAGTGATTGTGTGAGTGAATGTGAGTGAGGTGGAGTGTCATTTCATATGTTTCATTCTCACTGTGTGTGACAATTTTAGTGATTTTTATCCGCATCTGTTTCTCTTCAGATGTGTCAGGCAACTGATAACCTCAATGTTGGGCACTTATACGAGTGTGAGTCAAATGAAAACCTTAAATGCTTTTTTAAATACTATTTATTGTGCAGAAGTGGTACAAAGCTGTATCACTTTTCAACATAATCTCCCCCATGCTCAATGCAAGTCCTCTGCACTTACAAAGTGCATAAATTCCTTTAGAAAAACATTCTTTTGGTAGTCCACGCAACCACTCATGCACTGTGTGGCATACCTCTTCATCAGAATGAAACTTCTTTCCTCCAATTGTGTCTTTGAGTGGTCCAAACATATGGAAATCACTTGGGGCAAGGTCTGGTGAGTATGGTGGATGAGGAAGACACTCAAAATGCAGGTCTGTGATTGTTGCAACTGTTGTACGGGCAGTGTGGGGCCTTGCATTCTCACGTTGCAAAAGGACACCTGCTGACAGCAATCCAAGTCACTTTGATTAGATTGCAGGCTGCAGATGATTTTTTGGGAGATCTGTGTTTGATGCACCAGTGACAGTGGTCCCTCTATGCATGTAATGCTCCAAAATGACACCTTTTTCGTCCCAAAATCGAGTCAGTATAACCTTCCCTGCTGATGGTTCATTTCGAAACTTCTTTGGTTTTGGTGACGAGAAATGCAGCAATTCCTTGTTCGCTCTATTCGTTTCCGGTTGGTGGAAGTGAACCCAGGTTTTGTCCCCAGTAATGATTCTTGCAAGGAAGCCATCACCTTCTTGTTCAAAGTGCCGAAGAAGTTCTTCACAAGCATCAACATATCGTTTTCTCATTTCAGGAGTCGGCTGCCATGGTACCCATCTTGCAGACACTTTGTGAAACTGGAGCACATCATGCACAGTGTGGTGTGCTGAGCCATGACTAATTTGTAAACATGCTGCAATGTCATTCAGTGTCACTCGGCGGTTTTCCTTCACTATGGCTTCAACTGCTGCAATGTTCTGTGGAGTCACAACTCGTTGTGCCTGACCTGGACGAGGTGCATCTTCCACTGAAGTCACACCACTTGCGAACTTCTTACTCCATTTGTAGACTTGCTGCTGTGACAAACATGCATCACCATACTGAACCTCCATTCGTCGATGAATTTCAATAGGTTTCACACCTTCACTACGCAAAAACCGAATAAGAGAATGCTGTTCTTCCCTGGTGCAAGCTGCAAGTGGGGCAGCCATCTTTATACTGATATTGCGACGGTATGTGTGCATCTGCACTATGCTGCCACCTACATGCCATTCTACATGCTGTTTGTAGCACACTTACCAACTTACAGGATAACGGCGAGAAATTTCTATTTGTTATTACAAATTTAAGGTTTTCATTTGACTCACCCTTGTAAAATCAAAACACACACATTGACAATCTTGTGTCACAGTGGTATAAAAGTGTCAACAGTTATGGCAATTGCTCTTGAATTAATAAACAGTTTACTTTCCTTTTAGGTTTCTGTACCTTAATTCATAGAAAAGAAGTCCTTATAGGTTCACTCTGTTGTCCATCTGTCTGTCTGACTGTTCAAAAACCTTCCTCTGGATTGAGCATACATATCAAGTTGAAATATGTATATCACATAAAAGGTCTGACAATGTTAAAAAGGGGACCCTTCTAAGTCAATGCAATCAAAAGATATGGCCATTTATGTGTGTAATTTTGAATCTTGCACACTCATGCATCAAAACCTGCAGGGTACTTTCTGTTGACCTGGGGTCATGAAATTTTGCAAGACATAAATTTTCACAAAAAAGGAAAATCATTAATTTGTAATTATATCACGGGAAAAAAATATTTCTTTTGACTTTTGTTATTCAACTTCAAAGGTCTTGGAATCCCTGGCACCTATATCTTGCCAGTAACAATGTTGATAATAGGCAAAAATCATTGAGATCCTTTATTCCTGGAATGGTTGAACTGTCTGTATACATAATTAGGTTTGTACAAAACCCTCAGTGCATGAGTCCCACTCACACCTAGTCAATTTTGTTCCCATCTGTCTTGTTTTCACTTGACTGCGCCTTATACATCTAGACACAAGTACAGACATGTACAAGTAATTCTCATTACTCGTCTACCTACATACGTGAACAAGTACTCTACACTGGTTTCCACTTTAGTATTACGTATATCTGCATATTACTTTAATAATCAGTACTAATAAACTCATCAAGTAAATAGAGTCCTTTGGTCAATATTGAGATTACTCTGAAGGAATTCAGCTGACTAGTATGCTTCATTTTTAATCCAGATCTCTAATATCTGCTTAAATTTATAAAAAGGTAGCATTTTTACTGTTTGTGGTAGTTAATTGTGCAGTTTTAACCTTTGATGTTCATGACTCTTGTTCAGCAGTTATTGCCTGGAAAGTAGTACACCTTATGGCAGTTTTTTGTTTTTTGTATTGTGCAGATTTGCATTCAATCACAGAGTAAATTTCTTTATGTTTTCTTTGCTTGGTTTTTACAGAAATCACTATGGCCCAGTCCTAAGATATATGTGACTGCTTTCTTCTGCCATCTGAATACACAGTTTGACACTGGTGACCTGTAGACAGTTTTGTAAAATCAGTAGAAACTGTTGTCAATTCTGGCACCACTTAGAAATATACGAGGTCTGTTCAAAAAATTCTGGAACTTTGTCCACGAAATTTTTCTTCGCTTACCTTTTACTTATTGTACATGGTCTCCTTTTAAATACTCTCCTCCACAATTGATAACCTCTCCCAAAACCGTTTCTACTTCCAGAAGCAGTCTTTGTATGGCTCTTGCTGGATCATGTGAAGTGCCATCTGCTAATTTTCTTTTATCTCACCTATCATTGCAAATTTACGTCCTTTCAACTGTGTTTTAAACTTGGGGGGGGGAGGGGGGGGAGAGAAAAAAAAGGGGGGCAAGGTCTGGAGAGTATGGAGGATGAGGCAGCTCACTGATTTTGTTTTTTGTGCGGTAGTCATGAACCATCAGGGATGAGTGTGTGGGTGTATTATCATGATGCAAGAGCCAAGAATTGTCTCGCCACATTTCACGCCATTTCCTTCTCACATTTTCTCAAGGCATCGCAACACATCCCGGTGGCACCATTGATTAACAGTTTCAGTGTGGCACAAATTCATGATGAACTAATCCCTCAAAGTCAAAGAAAACTATCAGCTTGGCTTTGATGTTTGATCTGACATGATGAGCTTTTTTGGTCTTGGAGAACCTTTCCTGACCCATTGTGAAGAGTGAACCTTGTCTCAACATCATAAGCGTAGGCCCACATCTCATCAGTTATGATTCTCTTAAGAAACATCTCATTCTCATTTGCACAATCCAAAAGCGCTTCGCAAATTGTGAGGCAAAGGTCTTTTTGGTCTTGACTCATGAGCCATGGGATGAATTTGGTGACAACGTTATGCATTCCAAGACATTATGTCAGGATTTCATGACACAATCCAACTGAAATGTCACATTCTTCTCCAATCTCTTGGACAGTCAGTCTTGACATTGCTGACATGAGAATCAACGGTAGACGGTGAAGGCATGTTGACTGTCAACGAGGTCATTTTCAACAATTATCTGACCATTTTTAAGCCGTGTGAACGATTCATAACACTGAGTATGGCTTAAGCACTCATCATGATAGGCTTCCTGCATCTTTTGGTGTGTCTCTGTAAAGGTTTTCTTGAGTTTCATGCAAAATTTAATATGGTCGCGTTGTTCCTCTACTCTGCCATCTCGAAATTCGCAAACTGTGTGACATAATGTTCTACCCAGTACGGCATAGAACAATAACTAACAGACATACAGCAATGAAACTTCCGGCAGTTGCACATTAAATACAGCAGGCATGTGTGGGGATGCCAACCACATTTTGCTCCAACACAGCATTGGGGCAAAATTACCAATTTTCTGGAATTTTTTGAACAAATCTCATATTTGAGATTAATGTTAACACTCCACAGTTTGCATGTAATTAATGCGGCTAGTTTGCTGAAGTTATTGTCATCGTCATCGTCCTCATCTTCGTTTCCCTTTTACCCAACACCAAGCTGAATTGGGACATTTGTGATACTTCTCCACTTTACTTTGAGCCATTCTTCATCTGTAATTGTATTCCAGTCAGTGTTTCTTCTTTGTTAACTGGTCATGATCACATCAAACAAACTTGCTATGGGTCTCCTCCCCATTATTTTTGCTGCTTGTGCTATGAGCGTGAGCAGTTAATAGTCATCACATACTCTCCTGCCACCCTTCTTGAACACTGGAATTATTATTCCTTTTTCCCACTCTTCAGGCATACATTTCTTAGTCTGTATGCATCTTAGCAATCTACTGTATAGCCATTGTAGTTCAGTAGATCCAGCTGCCTTTATGATCGCCACATGTATTTCGCTTACCCCAGCTATGTACCTTTCCTGTTTTCATCCTCCTAACTGTTAGTTCCACTTCTAATATTGTAGTATCTTAGCTGGAGTCAATGAAATTAATGTAGCTTGACTGATTTGTGCGCCTTTAAATTTTCTGTAAATTGCAAGAATGTTCTGCATAAAGGAAAGACGAGGATAATAATCAGGATAATATGTGAAAGAATGGGTCTATACCCTAATAAAATTTTAGACTAAGATGACCATTAATTATAAAAATGTTATATAACTGCAATTGGCTCATTTATTACAGAGTGAAGACATGAACATGCAACCAAAAATATTTATACTGGTCCAGCCATTGTAAACTAAAGTCCTGTGAAAGGGGGTGACTGCAAAAGGTGGTTGGCTGGAATATGGCTAAGATTGAAACTTCCTGGCAGATTAAAACTGTGTGCCCGACCGAGACTCGAACTCGGGACCTTTGCCTTTCGCGGCAAGTGCTCTACCATCTGAGCCACCGAAGCACGACTCACGCCCGGTCCTCACAGCTTTACTTCTGCCAGCATCTCGTCTCGTACCTTCCAAACTTTACAGAAGCTCTCCTGCGAACCTTGCAGAACTAGCACTCCTGAAAGAAAGGATACTGCGGAGACGTGGCTTAGCCACAGCCTTGGGGATGTTTCCAGAATGAGATTTTCACTCTGCAGCAGAGTGTGCGCTGATATGAAACTTCCTGGCAGATCAAAACTGTGTGCCCGACCGAGACTCGAACTCGGGACCTTTGCCTGTCGCGGGCAAGTGCTCTACCATCTGAGCTACCGAAGCATGACTCACGCCCCGTCCTCACAGCTTTACTTCTGCCAGTACTGGCAGTACGGGCACACAGTTTTAATCTGCCAGGAAGTTTCATGTCAGCGCACACTCCGCTGCAGAGTGAAAATCTCATTCTGGAAACATTCTCCAGGCTGTGGCTAAGCCATGTCTCCGCAGCATCCTTTCTTTCAGGAGTTCTAGTTCTGCAAGGTTCGCAGGAGAGCTTCTGTAAAGTTTGGAAGGTAGGAGACGAGACACTGGCAGAATTAAAGCTGTGAGGACTGGGCGTGAGTCGTGCTTCGGTAGCTCAGATGGTAGAGCACTTGCACGAGAAAGGCAAAGGTCCCGAGTTTGTCTCGGTCGGGCACACAGTTTTAATCTGCCAGGAAGTTTAATATCAGCGCACACTCCGCTGCAGAGTGAACATCTCATTATGGCTAAGATTGATACTGCCCTAGACCGCTGCGCAATAATAATCTTGATCTTTTCACAGAACTGAGACTATAAGTTATACATGATATTGTGGAGCAGGCCATTGTATCGGTGAGCTCGGGTCCTGAATCGAGTGAAATGGTAGTTGTCTGCAATTCTGTCTTCAGTGCGCAGTGCTGAAGGTGTGAATAACATTTGACACATTATGCAGTGGTGGGGAAGGTGCCTTGCATGAAAAGTGTTATAAGCAAACAAGTAGTGATACAAGGCCATGCATGGAGCAGATGGTCCAGGTCACAATTTTAGTTTTTTCTCTAGGCCACAGGCAATAGCAGACCACTTGCAAGAGTCTGCAGCTATCAAACATTTCTGTAGTGAACTGGTTGTCAGGTTTTGATAAGATTCTTGAAAAACTGTTTCTTAGGAGACTAACAGCCTTCTTAAGTAAAGAAATGTTAATAAGTGATTCACAACAAGTGATTCACAACATGGTTTCAGAACTGGCAGATCAGCACAGTCAGCTATTTTCACCATCCTAGATGAAATTCTAGCTGCAGCATATAATAAGCAACGTGTTTCTAACATATTTCTTGACCTTTGTAAAGCTTCCGATGTAATAGATCATTACATCCTGTTGCAGTAGCTAAGAAATACGAGGCCTACAAACCAGGTAGATCCACTCTTACCTGCACGATCATCAACAAATTGCTCAAATAAAATACAAAGATATAAAAATTCACAAAATTTCTAATTTGTATAGTAATGTACAAAAAAATTAGATATGGAGTCCCTCAAGGGTTAGTCCTTGGGCCCATTCTTTTCATTCTTTATGTTAATAACCTATCAGAAAAGTTAACTAAAAGGACAACAGTACTTTTTGCAGATGACGCAAATATCCTAATTAAGTCATGTGATAAAGACAGCCTACAAAAAACAGGTACGGATGTAATACAAGATATAACACAGTGTTTCAGTACAAATAAGTTAATGATACATTTTGAAAAAACTGGGTCAGTCAGTTTTTGTACTTAACAGAAACTCCATCCGGCAACATCAATTTTTAACGCTGATGGAAAAACTGTCTCATCTGCAAATGTGACAAAATTTTTAGGTATATGTATCCAGATTAACGTGAAACAGGAGACAGCCGTGAATAATGTAAATAAAAGGTTGAATCACTTACATGTGCTGTAAGAATCCTCTCACAAAATGCAAGTCGTGCATCAGTCGTCACAATGTACCATCACAGCATCCATTCACTACGGATGGGGAACTCCATATGTAGCAGAAAAACATTTAGGCTACAAAAAAAAAAGATTGTTAGAATAAAAACACATGCTAAATACAAAGACTTATATAGATCAATATTTAAAGAGTCTCTGTATACTGCCCGTCCCTCGTTTATATATCTATGAAAAAAATAAAATATCTTCAGAAGAATAAAATATCTTCAAGTGTAATTGAGATTTCCATTTTCATGATACTAGACTGCCCCCTCCCCATGAACCATGGACCTTGCTGTTGGTGGGGAGGCTTGCATGCCTCAGTGATACAGATAGCTGTACCGTAGGTGCAACCACAATGGAGGGGTATCTGTTGAGAGGCCAGACAAACATGTGGTTCCTGAAGAGGGGCAGTAGCCTTTTCAGTAGTTGCAGGGGCAACAGTCTGGATGTTTGACTGATCTGGCCTTGTAACACTAACCAAAACATCCTTGCTGTGCTGGTACTGCAAACGGCTGAAAGCAAGGGGAAACTACAGCCTAATTTTTCCCGAGGGCATGCAGCTTTACTGTATGGTTAAATGATGATGGCGTCCTCTTGGGTAAAATATTCCAGAGGTAAAATAGTCCCCCATTCGGATCTCCGGGCGGGGACTACTCAGGAGGACGTTGTTATCAGGAGAAAGAAAACTGGCGTTCAATGGGTCGGAACGTGGAATGTCAGATCCCTTAATCAGGCAGGTAGGATAGAAAATTTAAAAAAAGGAAATGGATAGGTTAAAGTTAGATATAGTGGGAATTAGTGAAGTTCGGTGGCAGGAGGAACAAGACTTTTGCTCAGGTGAATACAGGGCTACAAATACAAAATCAAATAGTGGTAATGCAGGAGTAGGTTTAATAATGAATAAAAAAGTAGGAGTGCGGGTAAGCTACTACAAACAGCATAGCAAATGCATTATTGTGGCCAAGATAGATACAAAGCCCATGCCTACCACAGTAGTACAAGTTCACATGCCAAATAGCTCCGCAGATGATTAAGGAATTGATGACATGTATGATGAGATAAAAGAAATCGTGCAGATAGTGAAGGGAGACGAAAATTTAATAGTCATGGGTGACTGGAATTCGATAGTAGGCAAAGGAAGAGAAGGAAACGTAGTAGGTGAATATGGAATGGGGTTGAGGAATGAAAGAGGAAGCCGCCTGGTAGAATTTTGCACAGAGCATAACTTAATCATAGCTAACACTTGGTTCAAGAATCATAAAAGAAGGTTGTTTACATGGAAGAACCCTGGAGATAATAGAAGGTTTCAGTTAGATTATATAATGGTAAGACAGAGATTTAGGAACCAGGTTTTAAATTGTAAGCTATTCCCAGGGGCATATGTGGACTCGGACCACATTGAAACTGAAGAAACTGCATTGAAACTGAAGAAACTGCAAAAAGATGGGAATTGAAGGAGATGGGATCTCGATAAATTGAAAGAACACGAGGTGGTAGAGACTTTCAGGGAGAGCATTAGGGAACGATTGATAAGAATGGGGGAAAGAAATACAGTAGAAGAAGAATGGGTAGCTTTGAGGGATGAAATAGTGAAAGCACTAGGGGATCAAGTAGGTTAAAAAGATGAGGGCTAATAGAAATCCTTGGGTAACAGAAGAGATATTGAATTTAATTGATGAAAGGAGAAAATACAAAAATGCAGTAAATGAAGCAGGCAAAAAGGAATACAAACGTCTCAAAAATGAGATCGACAGGAAGTGCAAAATGGCTAAGCAGGGATGGCTAGAGGACAAATGTAGTGATGTAGAAGCATGTATTACTAGGGGTAAGATAGATACTGCCTACAGGAAAATTAAAGAGAGCTTTGGAGAAAAAAGAACCACTTGCATGAATATCAAGAGCTCAGATGGGAACCCAGTTCTAAGCAAAGAAGGGAAAGCAGAAAGGTGGAAGGAGTATATAGAGTGTCTATACAAGGGCGATGTTCTTGAGGACAATATTATGGAAATGGAAGAGGAGATAGAAGAGAGATGAAATGGGAGATATGATACTGCATGAAGAGTTTGACAGAGCACTGAAAGACGTAAGTCGAAACAAGTCCCTGGGAGTGGACAACATTCCATTAGAACTACTGATAGCCTTGGGAGAGCCAGTCCTGACAAAACTCTACCATCTGGTGAGCAAGATGTATGAGACAGGTAAAATACCCTCAGACTTCAAGAAGAATATAATAATTCCAGTCCCACAGAAAGCAGGTGCTGACAGATGTGAAAATCACCGAACTATCAGTTTAATAAGCCACTGCTGCAAAATAACAACGCGAATTCTTTGTAGATTAATGTAAAAACTGGTAGAAGTAGACCTCGGGAAAGATCAGTTTGGATTCCGTAGAAATATTGGAACACGTGAGGCAATACTCCAATTTTAGTGAGTTTTCGCCTTCCACTATCATTGTCTTCTTTAGATTGCATCTCTTTTATTCCCCCTGTGCATCCATTTCGCCCTTTTCGTACTTTTCACACATATTTGGGCGTATTTTTGCGTAATTTTAGGACGTAATTCTACTTTCTTATGTAATTTTTATCGTTTTGGCACCACCATGGATCCTTGCTCCTTCCATCTGCGTCAATACAGAAAAGTTTCCTTATCCCTAGCCAGATCCCAGACCCACATACTGTTCCTGTGTTGTTCCTTGGCTCATGAAATCCCCCCTAATGGCCTTACCATCAAATTACCCATTTCTGGTTGCCACCACTCCTTCCACAATGACCTCCACCTGTTCAGAATCCGCCAATCCTTAGCCCTCGCCAACATAGTCCTGCAAAACCATATCAACCAAGCCCAATCATCCTTGCAGTTCTTCTCTCCATTTGCAAAATTCTCCTGCTGTGTAATCCCAAATTCCTGGAAGCCATTACACTCATTGAAACTATTGCCCTGCAGGAACTTGAGCAACATGCACAACGCCACCTCAAAAAGCTCTCCATCCTGCTCACTTCCTACTCCCGCCTCGGAGTACCACTGTCCTCCACTTCTACAACAACCTCCAAATCTCCCCCGCGCCCCCTCATAGCTAACAAACCCTGTGTCTCAGACCTACTACACTTACCCCACCCTCCAAAACTACCTCCCACCACCACACAGAACCCAAAACCTAAACAGACCCGCAACACAGTCATGAACCTTTCCTCTAGAAGCCTTAGTCCCACAGAAATATGAGTCCTTTCGAAAGGCCTCACCTGTTGCCCCACTCCCAAATTCAACCATGCAGGATTAGTTAAAGACCTTCTCTCCTTCTCCCGGACCCTACAGTGGAAACACTTTTTTGCCACCAATCGACCAATCAGACTCAACCAAAGACTAATATTGAACCTTGCCTAACTCAGTTCACTCCTCCAACCAACCGTGATCCACCCCCACTGCCCCCTGTTAACTTTCTAGAATTTCTTATCCTCGAATCTTACCTCATCATCATTCCCCAAAACCCTCAACATGCATACTAACCTTACATCTGCAGAAAGAACTGCAGTCCACCATCTAAAAACTGATCTTGATCTTATAATCCTACCGCCAGACAAAGGCTCCACCACCGTTGTTTTGAACTGCAAGGATTACGTGGCAGAAGTACTCAAACAGCTGTGAGATACTTCCACCTACAAACCCTGCTACAATGATCCCATTCCAGCAGTCCAGCAGGATCTCCAGTCACTACTCAAATCCTTAGGCCCATCCCAGAACAGGGTGTATACGACCCGGGACATCCGGGAAAAAACCGGGAATTTTTTCATCCGGGAGAAAACCGGGAAAAACCCAGGAATTCTTTAGAATTGCTGTTTTTTTTTCATTGTTTTAGTCACCAGTTAAATTTTTGTGATTTTGTCTGGTAAGGACCAATATTCTAATGAAGGATATTACTGTATCCCACTTCTGGAGAATAATACTGCAGCAACAAAACATGAACAAGAGAAAAAAAAACCCACAAAAATAAAACTTCAGTTTCAAAGGAAATGCGCCGTATACAACAACAAAACACAGTTCTCATACAAGCGTTTGCCAACAAAAGTGTGTCAAAGGCTTTAGGAAGAATATGCAGTGCTTCCTAACAACAAATTGCCTCCGATGAGCAGGACGTGACAGCTGTTTACATTAGATTTATTTGAGCAGTTGCAGGCGGGCTCTTGCGCATCCGCAGTTGAGTCGCGTATGGGTAGTACCTTCTCCTGCTTCTGGCTACAGATGTATGGCTGGGCGCCACTATCTAAATTGCTCTGGTTCGAAAATATCGTAGATCCGGGGATGATGCACAGAACAGACTGAGTTGTAGTGGGGAGGTGGGTAGTCTCCACGTGACCTGTGTTTACGCTCTATGATTTTGCTATTTCCTCTTCGTTTATTGCTCTCACATTAAATGAAAACAAAATGAATTTCTGTGGCCGAGAGCTACCAAATGAATTAAAATACGTTTGCATAATTATGGAAGGCTAAAATATGTTGTTAGTTTCAGGTTTTATTTCCATCTTTCTGACAATCAAGCATCGATTGCCTTGCAGAACAATGAAGTTATTTTTGCCGGTTTGCTAAAGAGATTTGGCTTTTGTTAATCTTTTGCGCGGAGGCAGTCAGTTTATTTGAAACAAAGTGTTTAATTTCACACTGTTGCCTAGTTTAAACTGTTCGCTGAATTTCAAGTGCATGTTTTCCACTTTCTAGCTCATATGGCATTATGCCATAAAGAACTAAACATGAGATAATACAGTACTGGTACTAAAGAAAAATTTACATCCAAATCCGGACATACGATTGTGCACTTTAAGCTGAATTATGCATTTTAGTGTGGTTCACGAAGTTCCGACGCTGTTCAAGTATCCTCTTTTGTCTTGTTTCTTTTATGACATAATGCAAGATCTTTTAATATTTTACACTTATGGGCTTCCTATGTCATCATAGCTGCGCAGGCACATTGACGCCTGTTATCTGGCGCTCTCTGGCAACTGCTGAAATGAACCAATTTCTAACAAGTCATGGGAAAATATTGCGAATGGTGGTTTGAAAAGTGTTACTTTCAAAGTAAATTTCCTTTTACGCAAGATGAACTATGTATGATGAATTTCTTAAATCACAGAGTGTTTGACTCTCATTTAAAAATCAACTCTTTGAGGACGACCATCTAGAAGAATTTCGAGCCCAGAAGATCAGAAATTTACGTTGTTATTAAAAATTTTACTGGCACATTTGTGTGATGTATCTTAAAGTGTAACATGCGCAAAAAGGTCAGCATTATATGTGGAAGCTTAGCTTCTCTTGCAGCTTATTAATCTTAGAGACCAATATTATTTGTGAAAGCTTTCAGCACTATGTATATTAATTTAAACCATTAACTTTTCCTTTTTGTGTGTTCGCACTACTGAAGAGTGATCTTGCTGTTGGTTGACTACGTCACGTGTCCTTTGCTGTCATCAGCTGGCGAGATCACGTGTCTAAAGTGCCGGCAAATTCTACGTCTGTGTGGAAAACCTAAACATTCTAAGGATTGATAAGTTTTACAGTGCCGAGGAAAAGTATACTGTCACTTAACACTGAAAAAGTGTATTTTCACCTGGGAGAAAGTGTATTTTCAGCTGGGAAATCCGGGGAAAATCTGGTAATTTTTTTTCCTTGTCCATGTATACACCCAGCAGAACCTCTGCCCAGAGTCCATCTCCCTACTAACCCCTACCACTCCCCACACTACCATCTTCTACATGCTTCCTAAAGTCCATTAACCTAACCACCCAGGAGGCCCCATTGTGGCTGCTTACTGTGCCCCCACTGTGAGAATCTCTGCTCTCGTAGACCAACACCTTCAACCGATTACCCGGAGTCTATCCCCCTATATAAAAGATATCAACCATTTCCTCAACCGATTCTCCACAGTTCCTTTCTCTTTACCACACGGTGCCCTGCTCGTCACTATTGATGCCACCTCCCTGTATGCTAACATTCCTAATGCACATGTCCTTAGTGCTATCGAACACTACCTTTCCAGACGCCCTATGGGTTCCAAACCAACAACCTCCTTTCTAGTCTCCATGACCAACTATATCCTCTCCCACAATTACTTCTCCTTTGAAGGCATTACCTACAAACAAATCTGCAGTACGGCTATGGGCACCCACCCCTCCCCCACCTGGCACCATATAGGGGCCATATAGGGGAATCCTTCCTGAAAACCCAGAATCCTAACCCCCTCACCTGGTTCAGATTCATTGAAGACATCTTTGCTATTTGGATTGAAGATAAGGACACCTTATTCACATTCCTCCAGAATCTCAACAACTTCTCCACCATTTGCTTCACCTGGTCCTACTCAACCCAACAAGCCACCTTCCTAGATGTTGACCTCCACCTCAGAGATGGCTGCATCAGTACTTCCATCCATATCAAACCTACTAACCACCAGCAATACCTCCGTTTCTACAGCTGCCACCCATTCCATACCAAGAAGTCACGTGCGTACAGCCTTGCCACCCGTGGTCATCACATCTGCAGTGATGAGCAGTCCTTCTCTAAATATACCGAGGGTCTCACTGAAGCCTTCACTGGCCGTAATTATCCTCCCATCCTTGTACAAAAACAAATCTCCTGTGCTTTATCTTTCCAGTCTCCCACCACCTCCCAAAGTCCCACAGTCCGGTCACAGAGGAGCATTCCCCTTGATAACTCAGTACCATCCGGGACTAGGGCAACTGAATTACATTCTACACCAGGGTTTCGGTTACCTTTCGTCATGCCCTGAAATGAGAAATGTCCTACCCACTGTCCTTCCCACCCCTTCTGCCATGGTATTCCGCCGTCCACCGAACCTACACAATATACTCGTCCATCCTTACACAACCCCTGCTCCCAATCCCTTACCTCATGGCTCATACACCTGTAATAGACCTAGATGCAAGACCTGTCCCATACATCTTCCTACCACCACCTACTCCACTCCGGTCACTAACATCATCTATCCCATCAAAGGCAGGGCTACCTGTGAAACCAGTCATGTGATTGACAAGGTAAGCTGCAACCACTGTGCTGCATTCTCTGTAGGCATGACAACAAACAAGCTTTCTGTCCGCGTGAACGGCCACTGACAAAACTGTGGCCAAAAAACAAGTGGACCACCCTGTTGCTGAACACGCTGCCAAACATGATACCCCTCATCTCAATCACTGCTTCACAGCCTGTGCCATATGGATCCTTCCCCCAACACCAGCTTTTCTGAATTGCGCAGGTGGGAACTTTCCCTGCAATACAGCCTACATTCCCGTAACCCTCCTGGCCTCAACCTTCATTAGTCACTGTCCTCCCCCAACCAGCCCCCTCCCTGTTCCCATTCCAGCACTACACAGCCGTCATTTCACCGCCACACCCAGACCCAGTCTTTTAATTTATTTTTATTTCTCTCCTTTCCGCTACTTATTCCCTCCCCCCTCCGCACCTTCTCTCCTGCCCTCCATCTAAACTGTAACATTTCACTGTCTGCCACTCTCACCATACTATACCTATTCCTCCCCGTCCCAGCCTCCTCCTTACCCCCACCCAGTCGCCACTCCCGTCATGCGCTGGTGCTGCTGCTTGCTGTGTAGTTTCAGCTCTCTGAGACTGCAGATGTATGTGCAAGTTGCGAGTGAGTGAGTGAGTGAGTGAGAGAGAGAGAGAGAGAGAGAGAGAGAGAGTGTGTGTGTGTGTGTGTGTGTGTGTGTGTGTGTGTGTGTGTGTGTGTGTACTGCTGAGAAAGGCCTTAATGGCTGAAAGCTATGACTGTGTGAATCTTTTTATTGTGCCTATCGCGACTCAGCATCTCCGCTATATGGTGAATAGCAACTTTCCTTCTCTGGTATTGAGGTAAAAATGATATTTTTCAAAAATCATTGCTCCTCAATAATGCATATCTCTAAAAATTTTGGGAATTTGACAGGTACATATAGAGACAATTAGACAGGAAAATCAAGTATGTTTCATTTTTATTTTGAATATTTTTTTCTAAAGTACACCATTTCTGAGATATAAATGTAAAATGAAAAATAGGACCTTTCCATCTTGTAGTATGTTGCCCTCCTAACTATTCCTAACAAAGTCCTTAAGTCAAAAATTCTCACATGTTCCATGCAGTCTACATGCATATTTTGTGCACTTTCTGATTGGATTAATTAAAACTTCCTGTAGGAAGTCAAAATTGCACTCAGTTCGGTGCTAGAGTTGAAAGCAGCAATGTGTTAGTTTCTCTCTAAAATGTGTTGCGCTGTGTCATGTTAATGCTCATTCTACATTTACTGCATCTTGTCCTCTATTTTTTTCTGGTCCATTATTTTCACTGTATATCTATGCATACAATTTGATGTCACACTTCATGTGTTGTTATAACATCTTGGTAGTACTTCAAAAATTATGCAGTGCCACTAGTGGTGCATTAATGAAGACAAATGTGTGGTACAGTCTGCATAGAAAAAAGCAGAGAGTAGGTTACAGTGCCAGTTTGCTCTCTCTGTCTGTCTGTCTATCTGTCTGTTATCTTAGTCCTATACAACTTGCTTTATATTTGTTCTTAAAGCATTTAGCAGTGATGGTGTGGTATGTTCCACTTAGGGGTGTTGTTCTGTTTGTAATTTCACTTGAAAAGTTGGCACAAAAACATGCATGATCATACATGTTCTCTGTCTAATAAAATTGTGAACAAAAGTGCGGTAAACCAAAAACCATTGCTAATTGTTCTGTTCACATTTCACAACACATATGACAGACAGAAATAATGAAATGGTTGTATTTGCTACTCTCTTTCTCTTGTTACAGCACATCTCATTCACCCTCATATATGCACAAGTCACTGATTATAGATAAGTTCATGCCATACAATGTTCCTTGATGTGGTTGTGAACGCTGTCAGAAATTTGTTTGAAAGTTTTTCATTATTTTCTTACCAATGAGAACTCATTTGAGAGCTTATTTTTGCGGACTTCCTTTCAGCATCCTACATAACTGTCACAAAGTATTCTTCAAGCAACTATCCAGCTGGTTATTGTGCGGTGTTCTAGAATGTGGTGATGAATTTCTCATAAAGCAGCAAAAAAAAGAAGATACTGCTCCATCACAGTCCTCACTGGGAACTGAAACCTTTGTGTCGGTA
This sequence comes from Schistocerca cancellata, assembly GCF_023864275.1. Classification (NCBI taxonomy): domain Eukaryota; kingdom Metazoa; phylum Arthropoda; class Insecta; order Orthoptera; family Acrididae; genus Schistocerca; species Schistocerca cancellata. The sequence continues at coordinate 518,958,975 of NC_064630.1, read as the reverse complement.
TGTAACTGAAATCTTTTAGTTCATACTGATTCTGTTATTTAAGAACAAAAAATATATATATTATTAAAAAATGTACTCATGAAGTGGCAGCAAGAAAAAAGACACAAAAGATGTGAAAACATGTGAGCTTTCAGAGCCAGTGGCTCCTCCTCCTGGCAGGAGGGTTGAAGGGAAAGAAAAAGGTTACTGGACAGGATGAGAAGGAAAGCCTTCCTTTGACCCTTCTGCAAGGAGGACGAGCCACTAGCTCTTAAAGCACACATGTTTCCAAGTCTTTTTCATATGATTTTGTTGTTTGATTGATTTAGCCTTTTTTGTCCATGAAAATCTAAATTAACTGAGCCTCGAAAATATTTTCTGCATCAAGGAGAGAAACTATTTGAAATCTTTGTAGTTCTGCCACTATTATGGATACAAGGACAACACTTTTGAAAACTTTAGTTCCTGCTTTAATAAGAAACTGTTAAATAGCTCTTTAAAAAAGATTTGTACCTCTGTTCAAATTCAATAAGTATTCAGAGATTCTTGGTTTTTAGCTGGACACACATTTTTTCTATGCTTCTAAATGGATAATGTTACAAAAATATATGTAATAGTTATGTTCTATTATTAGTTATCACTTCAGAAACTCATTTTGCTCGCTTTTCCCTAAAACTGAGCAAATTATTCTTTCCTCTTTTTTTTTTCAATTTATAATCTTTGTGTGTGTGTGTGTGTGTGTGTGTGTGTGTGTGTGTGTGTGTGTGTGTGTGTGTGTTTTATTGTTTACCACTAACAGCAGAAGTTAAAACACAAACAAACATAAGAATCAGTTATGTCTTATAGATAGGAATTAAGTATGGATAGACAAAATCAAGAGTACCACTTTGCAGGAAACAATCCATTACTCCCTTTCATTCCTTTATCAAATGCATATAACCTCAGTACCCATGGGTATGTCTTTCACAATGAAAAGTAAGAGTTACCCAAATTTGTCTTTCCAGACAGACAAAATTCTATCAGACTATCTTAGAAACTGGTTTCTTCTGGCATTTATTACCATGAGGACAACAAACTTGTTGCCATTGTGAGCAAGAAAACAACTAGTACTCCCATTATCATCCAGTCTTTGAAGAACTCAACCATATCCTTCACATGGATTTTACTACTGCCAACTGAAATAAGGAGTATGATACTCAAAGCTGCCCCCCCCCCCCCCCGTCCTTTCTCTTAAAAGTCCTGTTATTCTATAGCCTATGCAACCCATGAAATATTATAGCCTTATGCCACCCCCGTGATAATTCCCCTGTGGATGATTAGGGTGCAGAACTTGTTCTGTACAACAACTGCCATTTATTTTTGCAACTGTTCATGGGCATTTTCTATCTGACCAAAGAAAGAGCCATTGCGAAAGCTCTTGGGTGTGTGGTATCTACCAATTGTACTGTAACTACTGTACAGCAACTAAGCAGTTGCTTCTTTGCAAAAATTGCCACTGCCAAACTGGGGTTACATTTAAACTCAACAATCTGCATGCTGAACTTGTTGCACACCACATAATCTTTAACTTCAGTAACTGCAACTGCTTCAATACAAGTGTCATTTGAATTCTGCTGCCCACTCCTGCACTCCTATCAAAGTACCTCTAACTTCCACAGCTGGTAACAGTTCCTTCAGCACATCCTCCATTATCACAACCCACAACCTACCTTTCTACTAGTCTCCATCCTTTGGTACAATTTCTCAGTCAATTTTCCTCACCGTTTTCTGTCCTGTCAGTTTTTACCCCATTCATGCTCTGTTTAAAAGTTTTTCTTCACTTTCTCCTGTGCATTCTCTCTCTCTCTCTCTCTCTCTCTCTCTCTCTCTCTCTCTCTCTCTCTCTCTCCCCCCCCCCCCCCCCCCCCCCTCCCTCCTTCTCCCACTTTCTCAGTTTTGTGATTGTTACTCTATTTCATCCTCATTTTCCTGCTGAGAGCCACTGCCATCTCCTGTCCTGCCACCCAGTACTTCTCTATCCTGAGGACTGCATTTTTGGGTGCATGTCTGAGTGTGGCTGATAGTGTCTGACAGTGTGCTAGCTCTTTCAGAGGCTAGTGAAATTTCTATGTTGTTATGGGTGTCCATGTGCCATACATCAGTCAAATGCAGGTGGGTCATTGCCTTTCCTAATTTTTGTTCATTATACCACTCTGAAATTTCCAGTACTGTCACAGTATACTTTTAAAATTTTTATTAAAGTTTCATTTTATATCACTTGAGATATTTGTGTATTGAAAGTACATTATGTACCAGATTACATTTTACTTTCTACATTATACATAACACTAATGAAGTTTTAAGAATAGTTATTGTTTTCTTGGTAATAATACAGAAGTGGTTACTGTAACATTGACAATGTGTTTCTATTGTGTTGTCCAGCAACTGAGATGTATAATTTTGTAGTAATTCTGTAATGATTTCTAACAGTTCTGACTTTAATGTATTACTTATTTACAGAGGAATGAGAGTCTGGTTAATTATCCCACATATAATGACTATTTTATTGACTTCAGTGTTGTGCCTCCGTATATCTCAATATCATCTGCATACAAAATTTTGTTCATTGGACAAACAATTCTTATGTTCAGAAGTGATCCCCGAGAAAAGAGAGGTAATGTTTTGTAGTTTCGGTACCATAGTTACATTGTCTCATAATTTAGCATTTTGTATGCTAATAATTATCTTTGCAGTTAAGAAACACAAGAGTGTTGCCACCATTTGGGGTGACAGGGAGAATGAGTTTTGTGTGAAGTTGAAAGAACTGCAGGCGATGGATACCTTCAATGTCTCACAGTTTGAAAATACGATTGAGGAAATTCGGCTTTGTGTTACCGAGGTTAGTACTGTTTCTTTTAGGTTACTCTTGATATGTTTGTACCAAAAATAATTCACTTGGAAGATGCAAAGAATGAATTTTATACTTATGCTTGTGACGAGTTACCACATTTTTGTTCTGTATATGAAAGCATTGTGAACATGCATCTTTGTTAATTCACTAGGATTAGGTGGAGGGAGGGCCCCATGGAGTGTTGACCTAGAAGCCAAAATTGTCAATAAAAGTGTGTGTGTGTGTGTGTGTGTGTGTGTGTGTGTGTGTGTGTGTAAAAAAATCAGTCTCTTACAGTTAATATGATCACCAGTAGAAGAAATCAAGCGCTACCAGAGAACCTTCCTGCAATGTGGCACTGAAACAAGGGGGTTTTGTGATAGTTTGTGCAAAATCTGTGCTGTGGTGTCACAGAGGTGTGGAATTACCAGTAGGCATGACTGTCTTTGTCTATTCTGAAGTATGTTTCTGTGATAGAGGTTGCGGTGGAAGTCATCAGTTTTCCATATTGTACAGTCAGGTAGAGCAGTCTGACTAGTGCTTTTATTTATTTATTTTTATCTGCTGAATATACAGGTTATTAAAAACAAGAGTATTCCATATTTTGAGAGTGGTGGTATGGACAAAAACAAGAAAGAAAAACCAGTAAAGATAGGCTCTAAAACTAAGAGCTATAAGCCTTCATTCATCTTTGCTACTGTGAAACACATCTCTTCTGCTGCTAGCTCTTTGCTATATGAACAACTTACAGAGTGCAGTAAACAAACAAGGAAACAATCTCAGAGAAAATGGGCTGATACTATATCATACGTTAACCACATCTCCACCCACTGTTGAAAAGGTACTTTCTCTAGCAGGACAGGGACATTCTTTTGAAGACACTGGAGATACCTTTGACCAGCCAACCTGTTTGGTAGTATGTAAGTTCCTTTTAGCCTCTTGCCAATAATTACTGTCAATACATTAACCAAAAATTGGTGCTGATGCCTTGCTTCTTAAACTGCATGTGGCTTTCGCATATCAGTTCACACATGTTTGTTATGAAAATTGAGAATTTGATCTTACATGAAACCAGTCTCATATGTGAACAGTCTCCATTCTGAAAAGTGGATCTACATCATATCTCTGTAACAGCCATTGACAGAACTGCTTGCAGCAGGCTTATCGTATAGCTGAGGACCTTGGACACACCCTATGTTATATGAGTATAACAATTGTTTACGTAGGATTGGCCCAATAGTGCTGAAATTCTGCCACTTACACTAGTTCCAGGCTCTTCTTCCATTCGTTGAAATACTTGCTCCTCCACAACAGGAGTATGAATGTTGTGAGGTCTGCCAGAATGCTCTGTTGATGGAGCCATAGAGCAAGAGTGTGTTAGTCATGGGAAAAGATAGTTGAACAATGGTGCAGTTTGTACCCTGTGTTCTGGTTATTTTTCAGCATACAGGACATGGGGTTGATGGTTGCTTCCATTTGCGAAACCATAACATAAGTTCATGTCTGCCATTTCCCATGTGTAATAATAGGCTTCCATTATACTGGTAAGCACAAAGATAAAACCACAATGTAATAGCATTTCACAAACTTATCAGAGAACAAGCTGGTTCCATTAGAACTAATGTATGTGCTGTACTTATCCAGAACTATGAATGTGGTTTACAATAACAACACTACTGGATGTTTGCTGCATGCTGTATCCATGGACAACAACAGAAGAACGTATCTTCATTTGTTTATTGCATTCTGTAGGTTGTTCGTATTAACAAAGAGCATGTAGTAGAAGTGCTTTACGTAATGAAGATGAACAAATGCTCATAGCTCTTAAGGCATGCGGTTTAGGGCTCTTGTTTACTGGATGTTTTCTTCCTTGTTTTGGTCCATACTATCACCTCTCGAAATATGGAATACTTTTTGTTGACACCTTGTATATGGAGAGTATTTATCTGATTATAGTATCTCTCTTAAAGCAGCAAGTTTGTGTAGCTGTGGGTGATACAAACTGTTATGCGCTTTGGAATTTGTTGCTGTTACTTGTGGGCTTCTATCAGTTTAATAATTTTCAACTTCAGGTCACTTGTCGGATTTTTTTAAGCACCTTGTATTCCATATTTAATGTAGTTGTTATTTACAGTGAACAAATTATAATGCAGACTGGTCTTACTTTCTTTTCCTCCGATCAGAATGACACCACGTCAAAATATTTGGTAAAATAAGAAGACTGTATGGGCTCCTTTCCGTGGGTATATCATTGGCTGTATACATCTTTTACCTATGAATTTAAGTGAATTACATGTTAGTACTGGTTTCATTAGGTTTAGACGTTCAGTTGTGACTCTTCATGAAGCATTTTTATGCTTGGCGAGACAGTTTCCCAATATTTTTATTGGATTTTGCAGGTTCATTTGAAAATAAATTTTCTGTATAATGTATCAAATTACAGTAATTGTGCGCATAGAGAATAGGTTTTGAAAATATAATGTTGAATAAAATTTTTTTCTTTTAAGCCACATAATTTTGAAAAAATTCTAGAGCTTTAACAACTGTCTCTGCCATAGTCATCAGGAGTAAAAACTAGTGATTGATGGGACTGGAAATATGTTCTGCTCATATACAAGTGTGAGAGCAGCATCTGGGACTAGGGGAGATCTGAAGTGACTCATGGATCAAGTGATGTCAAGTGGCGTGAGGAACTGGTGCCCATCTGAAACTGCTGCTCTTGCCTCCCTACAAGGGTTAACAGGGTGCATACGCCCTGGGACAACCAGTATATTCACGAAAAATTTTTTCATTTGAGAACAACCTAGCATTTTCATTGAATTATGGGAATTTTTCATTGTTTTAGTTTTCAGTGAAATTTCTGTATTTTGATCGTAAGAACTGATAGTCTAACAAAGAATGTTACTTTAGCTCTCTGCTGCATAATAATACTGCAGCAGTAAAACATAAACAAGAGAAAAACGCCAAAATAAAACATTAGTACCAAACAGAATGTGCCATTTACAACAAAACACAGTGCTGCAGGCATCTGCCGGCAGCAAAATGTAAGGCTTTAGGATGAAGACTATGCAATACTTCATAACAAAACCTACCTTTTGATGAGTGTGATTTCACAACTGTTGACATTTCTAACAGGTCGTGGGAAAATATTGCAAATGGTGGTTTGAGAAGTGTCACTTTCCAAGTAAATATCCTTTTATGCCACATGAATTATGTTACTTGTGAGAATATGCGATGAATTTCTTAAATCATGGTGCATTTGTCTGTCATTTGTAACTTTAACACTTTGAGAACCAGCCACTTAAAAAAATTTTGAGCCCAGAAGACCAGCCATTAATGCCATTATTTAAAATTTTGTGTGCCGTTTGTGTTTGATATATCTTAGAGGATAAACAGGCTAAAAAAGGCCATGGTTCAAGATTAGTTTTTCAGATGTATTTCAGTTCTTTCCTAGATTACAAATTATGCAATAATGATGGCAAAAAGTATAATTGCCCATAAAAATGTGAGGTGAGTTTTTGAGCAATTTCATATGCTCCGGCTTTTCTAGGAAAAGTCAAAGTGCTCGAAAGAACATGTATTCAGCCAGGTAACCCACAAAATATTTGATGCAAAGCAGTGAAATTTATAATGGTGCTTGTCAGAAATATTCAGCTGCTACAGTTTAAGCTGTGCTCTTGGGTCCTGCCTAAACGTGCACTCTGAGGGAGGGGTGACAGCATAAATATTTTTGGTGACCAATATTATATGTGAAAGCTTGGCTTTTCTTGTGAATATACTATACTATATAGTGGAGCAGTTGAGTCACAGACAGGCACAACGAAGAGACTACTAAATGCTTAAACTTTCTGTGGTGTCACCGCCAGACACCACACTTGCTAGGTGGTAGCTTAAATCGGCCGCGGTCCATTAGTACATGTCGGACCCGCGTGTCGCCGCCATCAGTACTTGCAGACCTAGCGCCACCACATGGCAGGTCTAGAAAGACGGACTAGCACTCGCCCCAGTTGTACGGACGACATTGCTAGCGACTAGACGTACGAAGCCTGTCTCATTTGCCGAGAGACAGTTAGAATAGCCTTCAGCTAAGTCCATAGCTACGACCTAGCAAGGCGCAGTTAACCATATCTGGAGAGAGTCTTACTTGTATTCACCATGGAGATGTACCACACAGGAGAATAAAGTTGAGTATACGAGAAGCTCCGTTCTTTTCTTTATAGCATTTATGAAGTATCCTGTTTCAGACTTAACGCAGGACGGCGTGAGTTGACGCGTGCCCTATTCGGCCCCTTCATAATAACACTGTGTCGGCACTTCTGTCGACACACATAACACTTTCAGCCATGAGGCCTTCTTCTGAAATAGACAATCAAACATACACACACACACACACACACACACACACACACACACACACACACACACACACACACACACAGAAACCATTGTCTCTGGCTGCCTGGGCCAGACTGGGTCATGTCATGTATATAAAATCATCTAAGGTCCAAACACTGTGTGTCAGTCTTTGTGGACTTAAAGAAGGCATACAACTCCATAGACCAGGAGCTCATGCTGAACAGCCTAAATGAGTTCGTGGTTGACCTTAAACTGCAGGTATTAATTAGAGCTACCCTAAAAGACACAAAATCCAAAATAAAATTCCTCGCGTCTCTCAGATTCCTTTGATGTCAGAACAGGCATCAGGCAAGGTGATGGCCTGTCTCCAATGCTTTTCAGCTGCATCCTTGAAAAGATCATCAGAACCTGGTGCAAAAGGTTAATGGAAACCAACTACACCCTGTTGCAAATTGGAACCAGATCAAAGGGGATCAAGGTAGACTGCTTGGCTTTTGCTGATGACATAGCCATTCTGTCAAACGACGTAGACACCACTAGAGTTCAAATCAAACTGTTAAAAGAAATCACTGAACAAATATCATTTGAGAAAACAGAAGTCCTGACTAACATTAAAGACGCCCCACCAAAGCTCCGTACAAAATATGGTTTTATCACCCAGGTAGACAAATTCAAGTATGTTGGTGAGATCATCAAGAAAAATGGACTAGACAGGGAAGTGCTTAGGAAACGGATAAGCAAGCTAGAAACAGATACCAAACATCCCGCCAATCTACAACAAAAAATGCCTTTCCTAGAACACTAAGATACATCACTATGAAACAGCTTTGAAGCCAGTAGCTTTGTATGCAGCCAAAACCTTATCCCTAAATGCTGATGAAAGACTCCTCGAAGAACTGGAGGAAAAAGAACACAAAATCAATAGAAGAATCCTAGGATCCAAGTACAAGAATGGCATCCATCAAAACAGGTCCAAAAAGGAAGTCTACAGTAAACTAGAAAACAATAGACACAATCCGTAAAAGGTGGGGATGATTTTATGGTCAACTCAAACAAGTGGATGGAAATAGGTTAATAAAAAATATATTTTTTGATTCAAAACCAAAAACTACAATGCCATAATTTAAAAACACCAAAGAAGGCCTCCAGATGCTACATATCAAACCCGAAGATGCTTTAGACAGAGTTCTTTTCCGAAAGAAGATAGGGGCAAACAGAATAACCCAAGACGAGCAATCGAAAAGAAGAGATGGTGTCCTTTGGACAGAAGAGCGCAAGCAGATCCACTCACAATGAATGAGGGAAATCTGTGCTCGGAAAAAAACCAGGCTTAGTGCTAAGTGCATCAAGACTTAAAATCGTCCTAGATGGCCACAACAAATAAATAAATAAATAAATAATAAAGAGCCCAGTCTGGCCCAGGGAGCCATAAACAATGGTTGGTTGTGTGTGTGTGTGTGTGTGTGTGTGTGTGGGGGGGGGGGGGGGGGGGGGCGCGCGCGCAGCGCGCGCGGACGTGGGCATGCGCGCTGTGTTTTTTGTGTGAATGTGTGTATATGTTGTCTGTTTCAGAAGAAGGCCTCATGGCTGAAAGCTTACACATCTACTAGTCTCTTTGTTGTGCCTGTCTGGGAATCAACATCTCCACTATATAGTGAGTGCAATCTATGCTTTTCATAATATTGTCATTATTCCATCCTGGATTTTCCATTGTTTAATTTAAACAATTAACTTTTCCTGTTTGTGTGTTCACACTGCCTAACAGTGATGTTGGTATTGGATGACTACATCACATGTCCTAGCTCTGAATGATTGCTGTCATTGAGCAGCGAGATCACGTGACATGAGCTATGATTGACAAAAGCACATTGAGCATCCCAATCTTGATGTCAGTGCTTTGGAAGCTACCGCACTGTATTTGGTGGAAATTGTATTTATACTTTCGTAATATGAAAATATGCATTGTACATGTTAACATGCATCAAAAATCTTTCCAAAGTACATTGTTTTATGCTGGTTTTCATTTCCTAAAGTGCTGAGAAGTTCTATGCCAGTGTATAAAACCTTTACTTTTCAAAGGTTTAATAAGCTTTACATCTCCGAGGGAAAAGTATATTTCACTTAATACAGAAAAAAATGTACCTTCACCTGGGATGCAGTGTATTTTCTCCCAGGAAAAAATGTGTTTCCACCCAGGAAAAAGCGTTTTCTTTTCAACCAGGCAATCTGGGATTTTTTCCCTTCTCCAGTTACACAACTTGAGGAAGCATCTATTTTAATGTCCACTTGGAGTATCAAATGCTGCAGTTCATACTGTAGGTGTTGGTTGTTAGAAATCGTCATTGTTCTGTGTCACAATCTGTTCAAAACTGCTTTCTTGTTCACAGGATGGTGAAAACTGTTTGTTTGCACTGGTCAGTGTGGGCTGGTCTCTTGTTTTGATGCAAGGATGGACATTATTTACATCATTGACAAAATGTAGCAGTACACTTTTACTATGAGGTCATATCAAGAAAGTATTGTCTGTGTCCCACAGGAATAAGATGAGCATAAGATCAAAGTTCAGTGCTTGTTCTTTCCCATTTCTGTTTTCTCACAATATTGATCACAGTACAGGAAGTACACTGTAGTTAGAATATGGTGAAACAACTTTACAGTCCCAGGTGCAAACTGGCCAAAAGATCCAGTGTATTGTAGGTGGTGATTGTTAGAACCTATTTTTGTTTTCTTTTCCTTGTTCTCAAGTAATACGAATAAGCTCTCATCATTCTTCCATGGTGATATTAGATTTTGATGACTTTTGTTAAGGTGCAGCTAATAGTTAGCATTACATCCTTCACTGCTTTGTGTGAGAGATGTCTAATGCATTGCATATTCTGCTAGCAATGGCTGGTTTCATTATATGTCATGGGGCTAGAGAAAAACAAAGGCTTTTGTTCAGCCATGCAACAGAGCTGTTGTCCAGTTCTTGGCTGGATAGGTTAACCACTGTCCTATAGGCCCTATTGGACTTCATGTCTCCATGTCTACTTGTCTATGTTTTAAGTGCTCAGACTTGCTACACTGCTTAAGTTTCTGGTTGCACAAACTAGTATGCTGCTGCACTACTGTTGCTATGTCTACCCATTCTCAATCGAATGGCAACAATGCTGCTGAGAGAAATTGGTGACATTCAACTAGGCTTTTGATATTAAGATAAAGTTCACACTTCGCCTGTCATATCCTGTACATTACTATGGCATGGCTAGTCTTCTTTAAAATTATGTCCACTGTAGTACTTTGAATAGATTGCTTAACTGTCCCAAAGTTAGGAAGTACCTCCTTGTACCAACAGTGTTTCAAAAATGCTAGAGAACTCAGCAGACATATTGTCATTTCTGCACTTTTTTTGACAGTCTTGCACTGTGCCACCTAATGTCACATGGTCCCAGAGTGGATTTGTCCAAATAGTCTTCCTGCACATACGCCGATTTGGTTGCTCCTCTGGAAGGTTCCGGACACTGCTACTGTACTTACATAAATAGTGCACCAATTGTCAGTTTTAAAAAAAAAGGCCATATCTGAAAATGTTTCATGAAGTCTTTCATTAAAATTAAATACCCTGTGCTGCAACAAAGGGAAGTTAAAGCTATTACCAGAGATTAAACAAATAAATTATATCATTCTTTGTATCTTAATCACACAAATAAAATTTATTTTGCCTATTACAACGATCTTAAATAAAATGATATTTCTCACAAGAACATGTTGCACTAAACTGACAAATATAACATAACACTTATATCTTCTGATTATTGTAATAGCAGTAAAAACAACAACTATTTTCGTAGCATCTTTGGGAGCTGGCTGTAGAAGATATGAAACTTTTTTTACAACTGAAGTTAATAAAGGACTTCTTTTTGCTTGGTCGAGGAGAACTCTTTGCTGAATTCATGCACCAAGCAGAAAGTATCCTAGATAAGGTCCCATCCAGAACTTCAAAGAGAGGTAAGGATACATAATTTATTTTACAAAATTTTCCTTTTCTTTTGGTAAACCATAAGCTGTAGGCAACAACGTATGTCAGGAGTTAACTGGTAGTTTAAGGCTTGTGTGGTAAAATAGACTACATCATTTAAAAACATTGACAGTAGTGATCTTTAAGTGGTATTGTGCAGTAATACAGAATGTTCAGCAGAAATAAATACTGATAGAAAACTGTTCCTGTTGTATGAAGAAAGCACATTGTAAACAGTGCAATGGGAGATACAAGAGTAGATGGGAAAAGCAGTTGATAGGCAACAAAAGAATGTAGTAAGACAATTTAGTCAGCCATTTTTAAAAGAATGTAATAAGATAATTTAGTCACCCAATTTCTTTGTGTGTGTGTGTGTGTGTGTGTGTGTGTGTGTGTGTGTGTGTGTATGTGTGTGTGTGTGTGTGCGCTTTCAGCTGGATGATTAATTGTTCTAAATGTTGTCCGTTACAAAATAGACTAATGAGGGAAGTGTTATAAAGCTAGACTAACCAGGTAAGTGCAATTTCTGTCTACCACAATGCAGTATTCCTAACTGTTGTTAAGTGAGTGGATAACATGGAATACAACTAACAGTGATTGTTCAGGATAATGTGGGTTTCAGTTGAAAATGATGGTGAACAGGTGTATGAGATAACATGTATGGCTGTAGGAAATTGTTTATAACTAAATAAAAGATTATTAAGAACAATGAACTTTCAAAGAAAAGGACCATTTCTGTGTTTAAGTTGATAGTGACACTTTTGACAAAACCAGAATTCTGGCACAACATAGCTATTACCCTCTTGGAAATGAAGGAGGTGGGCAGGAGATGTTATTCAACTGTAAAATTCTAAACACATTGAATAGTACCAGTTTGCTGTGGTATAAAATGTCAAAGTACAGCATTTAACATTACTACCCCATGAAAATATACTGAAAGTTGATCATGTTCCTTAAATTATTGAGCTGATAAATACAATCACTGCTTGCTAGTGATGGAATCCTTAAATGTTAAAGAAAGGCCATGATGCTTAAAATAGGATGTGTTGGTGCAGGTTCTTTCTTGAAGTAACATTGCATTAAGTGTTGTAGTTTTTTTTTCCAGAAGGTGAAAATATACATAGGGACTTTGGAAAATGTTACACGTATCATTCCAAACTAAGACAACTGCACAACAATATTGGCACATTGTCAGAAGAGAGTATGTGTTCTGGGTTATCTTCAGAGACAGTTTTGCTGTTATATGGATAACAGGGCCTCACAGTGTGCAAGTGAAATGGCATAGCAACTGGGAACATACTTCGAAGTTTACGTATGTGGGACAGTACAGTCCTTGTGGACAAAATTGCATGCAGAAGCACCGGGACATTGTGGTGGTATATGAACCTAATGCAGTATAATGTACAGCCATTGTGAAATGGTGTCAGCAATTTGACCAAGTGTCTATAATGACATAAAATCATTGTATGAGCTCTTGATATTTATCAGTGAAGTTGTCTGTCATGATTATTTATATCCTTAGTTTGAAAAATGTAGATCTTAGCACTTTTCAGCCTCAACCATAATCAGAACTGGACAGGTAAAGAGAACAAGTGAGAAGTAATTACAATAACACATCCATAGAATAAAATGAAGGCACACCACATTTAAAATCTTGATACACTGTATGTTGTCATTTCACATGTGCAGGCCTTTAGGTGGCATTAAATTCAATTGGACTTGTCATGTTAAAACTCTCAATGATATCTACAAATTAAACTTAGTCATTCTATAAAAAAAATAATCTAAAAAATTACTGACTTGGACTTGACACATTAAAATTTAAATTAACGTCTATGTATTAAGCAAACAGTCTGTAGTATATGAAGGGCTGGGCCTCTGCATATTCAGCCACCACACTTGTGAATATGCTTTGTGGGCTAGACGTGACCCTTGCAAGCTGTTTGCCAACGTAAAGATTTGATAAGCTGTATACTGTCAAGCCTCCTGCAGCTGGTACAGCATCTGGGGATACATGGTATGCAGGTCACAGTAAACAGTGATGCAGTTGCAGGCACCTATATGCATCCATGCGGGCACTTGTCCATATGACACTGCGCCTCTTCCACTGACAGGAGAGTACTTAAGTTGCCATTCAGCTCCACAATGGCCATTTCTGCTGTGGGCTCCAGACCGATCGCCAGCCGCCCTTGAGCCTACACTTTGGACCACAATGCCGGATGCTGTTGCTACCCATCAGATGTGCCACGCCACATCTGTGCTGGGATCACAGCCAATGCCCACACATCAACCATTCTGGGAGGCCTCACTACACAGGACCTGTGGCATCTGACAGCAGCTCTGGAAGACCCGCTTCCTCAGCTCATCATCACTACTGATGATTGTGGGCTTCGTCACAGTGGCCTCTGTTGCACATAGTCACAGAAGTACATTTCAATTGTACTCATGGGTGGCGCTTCATACTCTAAAGCTGTTCAGAGTTAATTCATGGTTAATAGACAAACAGTTGTAATGCTAATGTGTGCACCTCAGTCACACCTTTGCACACTGCTTGGCAAAGGGTTATTATATAGTCATTTATTTAAAAAAAATCCATAAAAATAATGAAATGGATAATTATATTGATAAAAAAATTAGGATACCAGTATCTCTTAAATCTGTACAAGGCAGAGCTTAACGGAAGTTTTCCCTTTGCTGTAAAGTGTGTAAAGCTAAAATGCAACCTCTCTTCCCTTTTGTAAATAGTGAGAAATGCAACATGATGACTTTATTACTGAAAGACATAGCAAGGGTGTTAACATATAGCCAAAAAAGAACTGCAGACTTTAGTGTCATCGTCATTTCACGGCCGTTGTGTTTACTTCCCGTGTTGACAATGCAAATGCTGCCATATCTGCTGTGGCCCACAGCTAAAGCACACGTGATGGACAACAGGCAAGCACCATCTCAGTCCAGCCTGCCCCCACACTGCTGCAGTAGTACAGTCAGTTCCACAAGAAAGTGTATGCGATAATTTTAAATGTAACATCCGCTGCGACATCTCTGGTAGTGGTCTCGAAAATCTGCAATTAGTGTGCTTTTGCACAGTGTATAGATAAGCAGTGTGAGAGTTGACTGCTTTGTTTTGTCAGTTGCAGTTTAAAATGAGTGCAAAATATCTGAAGTGCCACTTATTTATATTTATATGTTTATCAAAAATACCTTCTGAGGTCCATTAAGAAGCTATTTGGTTTGAACGAAGCAAACTGGGTGCCTCAAGAGGATCATGATCTGAAACATTGCAGCTATCTCTGTATGGGATGGATCCAAGACAATGAGATGGGATGGATGGATTGGCCTCCAATGTCTCCAGTTTCAAATCTGATCGAGAATGTTTGATTAGATTAGATTAGATTAGATTAGATTAGATTAGATTAGATTAACTTTCATTCCAATTGATCCGTAGTGAGGAGGTCCTCCAGGATGTGGAACATGTCAGAAAAACAACAATACATGACAAATATTTACAACTAAAACAAATAAGCTAATGTACCATTCCACAGGTCCCAAGTGGAATGGTCGTCATTTTTTAATGAACACTAAGAGTCATTTTACAAATACTAATGCACTGAATTTAAAATAAAAAAGTTATTTATTTATTTATAAGGTAATAAACATGTAATACAACTACTGTAATACTTATTTACAATGAACACATTACTGCACTGAAATGGTGCAGAAGTTAGATTGTACTTACACACAAACACGCGCGCGCGCGCGCGCGCGCGCACACACACACACATTTTCAGTGAACACATTACTACACTGAAATTGTGCAGAAGTTATGTTGTACTTATATACAAATCAGTTGGTTTTACTAAGAAATTCATCAATGGAGTAGAAGGAGTTGGCCACCAATAAATCCTTTAGGCTTCTCTTAAACTGAATTTCATTGGTTGTTAAGCTTTTTATGGCTGCTGGCAAGTTATTGAAAATGTGTGTTCCTGAATAATGCACACCTTTTTGTACAAGACTAAGTGACTTTAAATCCTTGTGAAGATTATTCTTATTTCTAGTATTGATTCCATGAATTGAGCTGTTGGTTTGAAAAAGTGATATATTTTTAATGACAAATTTCATTAAGGAATAAATATATTGGGAAGCTGTAGTTAGTATCCCTAGTTCCCTAAACAGGCTTCTGCAGGATGTTCTTGAGTTCACACCACATATAATTCTTACTGCACGTTTTTGTGCCCGGAAAACTTTAGCTTGGCTTGATGAATTACCCCAAAAAATAATCCCGTATGACATTATGGAATGAAAGTAAGCATAGTATGCCAGCTTTTTCATTTTTATATCCCCTATGTCTGACAAAATTCGCATTGCAAATAGAGATTTGTTAAGACGCTTCAGCAGTTCTGTGGTGTGCTCCTCCCAGTTGAATTTATTATCAAGCTGTAATCTCAAGAATTTAACACTGTCCACTTCTTCTATCTTCTTGTCATTGTATGTTAGACATATACTCTTGGGACACCCCTTACAAGTTCTGAACTGCATGTAGTGTGTTTTTTCAAAGTTTAGTGACAAAGAATTGGCAAGGAACCAGTGATTAATGTCCACAAATATTTTATTGGCTGATCTTTCTAAGACTACACTTGATTTGCTATTTATTGCAATGTTTGTATCATCGGCAAACAAAACAAACTTGGCATCTGGTAATGTTACTGATGAAAGGTCATTGATATACACAAGGAAAAGTAAGGGCCCCAAAATGGAACCTTGTGGGACCCCACATGTAATTAGTTCCCAGTTGGATGATGCCTGATAGCTTGATACATGTTTCTTTCCTAATAACACCCTTTGTTTCCTGCCAGAGATATAAGATTTGAACCATTTTGCAGCATTTCCTGTTACACTATAATATTCTAGTTTACTTAAAAGGATATTGTGATTTACACAGTCAAATGCCTTTGACAGATCACAAAATATACCAGTTGCCTGCAATTTTTTGTCTAATGAATTAAGCACATTTTCACTGTAAGTGAAGATAGCCTTCTCAATATCAGAACCTTTTAGAAATCCAAACTGTGACTTTGACAGTATGTTATTTGAGATAAGATGGTTATAAAGACGACTGTACATTACTTTTTCGAAAATTTTTGAGAATGCTGGCAACAGTGAAATTGGAAGGAAATTTGATGCTATTTCTTTATCTCCCTTCTTAAACAGTGGCTTAACTTCAGCATATTTCAGCCATTCAGGAAATATTCCACTGATAAACGACTAGTTACACAGATAGCTTAATATGTTACTTAGCTCAGAATCACATTCTTTAATTAACTTTGTTGATATTTCATCATACCCACTAGATGTTTTTGATTTTAAAGATTTTATGATGGACATTATTTCTGTTGGGGTAGTGAGTGTCAAATTCATATTGTGGAAGTTACTTGAAATGTCTGGTCTAAGGTAATCCATAGCAGCATCTACCGAACCTGACAACCCCATCTTTTCAGTAACAGTTGTAAAATGTTTGTTAAAAAGTTCTGCAACACTATACACATCTGTCACCAACGTATCATTTACTCTTAATGCTATTTGTTCCTCTTCATGTCTGGTTCTACTGGTCTCCTCCTTCACTATATCCCATATTGTCTTTATTTTGTTATCTGATATGACTATCTTTTCCTTGTAATATATTTGCTTTGACATCCATATTACAGTCTTTAATATTTTGCAGTATTTCTTATAATGTGCTATAGCATCAACATTGGAAATGTTTCGGATTGACAGATACAGTTTTCTTTTTGTTTTACAAGATACCCCTATTCCTCGAGTAATCCATGGCTTCTTTGTAGACTTTGCTCTAACCTTGGTAAGTTTTGGGGGAAAGCAGTGTTCAAATAAGGTAAGCACTTTATTAGCAAAAATGTTATATTTTTCATTCATGCCATGAGCACTGTAAACATCAGTCCAGTGAATGTGTCTGAGGAGTGTCCTAAAATAATCAATTTTTGGCTTACTGATTACCCTCTTGAGCTTAGATTTAACAGATTTTATATCCTGTTCAGTATTAACATTTAACAGAAGGAACTGCATGTCATGGTCTGAGAGGCCATTGACTATTGGTTTTGTAATATAATTTTGTTCATTGGACTTTTCTATAAAGATATTATCAATGGCTGTTTGTGAGCAAGTGGCTATCCTAGTGGGGAACTTTACTGTGGGAATTAAGTTGAATGATAGTGTTACTAACTCAAATAAGTTCTTATTGGGAGAGTCTTTAAGGAAATCTACATTGAAATCACCAGCAACCACTATTTCTTTGTTTTTGGTTGTTAAATGGGCCAGTACAGCTTCAAGGTGGTTTACAAACAGATTAAAGTTACCTGCAGGTGCTCGATATACAGTTAATATTATGATAGATTTTTTTGTGAAAATCTAATTCTGTTGCACATGCTTCCATATGCTGTTCTAGGCAAAATTTATGAATGTCTATGTTCTTAAATTTATGACAGTTCCTGATGAATGTGGCAACTCCTCCTTTCTCCATTTCTGATCTACAAAAGTGAGATGCTAACCTAAACCCTGTAACACTTAAAAGTTCTATACCAGTGGTCACATGATGTTCCGAGAGGCAGATTATGTCAGCTGGGTTTGAAGACTCTAATTCATCTATGCAGATAGTTAATTCATTAATTTTATTTCTCAGTCCTCGAATATTTTGATGCAATAAAGATAGCTGACATTTCACATTGACTGAGTTAAAATTGGGTGGAGTTAAAATATCTGCTGACAGTTGAAAATTCTTAACCAATGGCTGTTTATGTTGATGTAATAAGCTGGAATTATGTTTTTTGATTTCTTTCTCAAACTGAAGGTTTGTCTCAGTTCTAACCTCTTAAAATTTGCTTCCTTTCTGTCCTCCCTACCCTAAAAAAGGGTCTTTTCTGAATCCTATAACCACTGGTATTTTACCACTCATGACAGTGCCTCCCCCTTTTAACTTTCCTGCTATTTCCCCAGCCAATTTACCCTTCCCCTTCCTGTTGAGGTGAAGGCCATGCCTAGTATAATCCCACCTACTGATAGAATCAACATGAACCACACCAATGTGTGACCCTGCACCCGACATGAGCAGCCGTTCCAGCTCCAAATTAACTCTCTTGACAGAAGAGTCGTATGTTAAGATGAAGCTTAAAGGAAAGCCAATATATACCTTGAAGCAGCTGTCATATCAAATCAGAGTGATAAGGAGATCATTACCAAGAGAATATGCAGAAAATCCCATGAGAAGCATACCAAAAAGGTGTCCAGCTATAATTGATAATGGCGGCGATTGGATTACCTATGTCCAATTAGTATAACATGTAATTTCATGTAAACATATTTATAATAGTGTCCTTTATTTCATACAGATAACAGCACACTGACTGTAAGTCTTGGAAATTACTTCTCATTTATTCTGTTTATGTGATATTCTGATGGTGACTGTGGCTGAAACACATTAAGGTTTGTAATTTAAAAAATAACAATGTAAATGTCGATCAAGATAGACATTTGTACTGAATTTGATAAAGACAGCACAGATGATGATGCTGATAAAAAAAGGCCATTGATATAGACCAGACTGGTTAATGTGGAATTGATTCACAGAAATCACAGAATAACTATCGCAGACGTAGGTCAGCAGATGCACATCTCAAAATGCACTGCTTATTTTGTTGGCTGAGGTCATTTGCAATATTGCTAGGTTCATTGTCACTTGGACACAAAGGCACAAGGCATAATGGCACAACTTGACTTCCTTGAGTGCTACTCTGTGGAAGGCAGTGACTTCCTAAGCCGCATTATTACAAGTGGTGGACATGGGTCAGTCATTTCCCAGCAGCAACAAAGAGTGTGTTTATGGAATGAAGAGGCACCTCCTTACCTCTGCAGAAGAAATGCACAGTTGTATCATTGGCAGGAAGGACTGCATCATCGGCAGGGAAGATCATGGCTGCTGTTTTCTTTGACTGGAGGAATTGTATACTTAGAGTTAATCACAAAGGGCGCAACTATTACAGCTGATATGTACTATGGAACTTGGACATCATTGCTAAATAGCAAGAGGCTTAAAAAAATGGGCAAACATATTTTTTTCGTGCACAACATTACAATGCCCCAAATGGCGCACACATTATAAGCTTGGCTCAACATTTTCAGCTGTAGTGCAACATGTGATTATAATCATCTCAGCAAGCTGAAAGAACATCTAGAGGGGAGGAAGAGATTTTCCATGACGAAGATTTTTACTTAGCGGTTTCTAAATGGCTCTATGAGCAAGGAGTGGATTCCTGTTGTCAAGGAACTGAATGACTGGTAGAATGTTCAGACTGTTGTGCACAGAGTGTTGGTGACTATGTTGAAAAACATTGACATGTATTTTTGTCACTTTGTAGTGTAATGCAGCATTCAATTAAAGATACCTGGCCTGCCACAAAAATGTTTAACTTACTTTTTGAAGTTCCCTTTATAGTCCAGTCAGTCTTCAACGTAATAGTCCATGAAAACAAATGGTGAAAAACATGTAGCTTCTGCCACATTTATATCTCAGCTTTAAATATAGCATTGTTAAGTTCGTTTTCAATTAGTTGGCTTCATATAACAATTATTTTATTTTTTAGTTTGTTTATTATTTTGTACATTGCCCAAATCCTTGTTTTTCCTTGAACAATCATGTTTTTATTACATTACTTCTATAATATATTTAAAATTCAGCTTTGGTACATTGGTTTTGATTTTCTGGAAGTCATTAATTTTTCCGCCAATATCAAGTTTCAACCTCATGAAATTAGTAATTTAAGTTGGGTTGTTTGGGGGAGGAGACCAGACAGTAAGGTCATCAGTCTTATTGGATTAGAGAAAAATGGGGAAGGAAGTTGGCCATGCCCTTTCAAAGGAACCATCCCGGCATTTGCCTGGAGTGATTTGGGGAAATCACGGAAAACCTAAATCAGGATGGTCTGACACGGAATTGAACCGTTGTCCTCCCAAATTCGAGTCCAGTGTATTTAACAAGGAACTACAATTTTACAACAGAGCCAAACTTTAACTAAAATTTGTGAATTTAAATTATGTTATCAATGAGGTACAACATGCCTACAATTTTACAACAGAGCCAAACTTTAACTAAAATTTGTGAATTTAAATTATGTTATCAATGAGGTACAACATGCCTGTGTATTTTTTTCTGACATTATTAACTTTTATATTTATGAAAATAATTTCAAATAAAAACAAAAATCCTCCTATTAGTATCCAAAATGAGAACTATCTACTCAAAACCATATGACAAAGCCAAAAATCCAAGAAGACACTTGCTGATCTGCCTCAGTCCGGATGTTCATCTGAACAGCCACCAGTACAAAGTGTCTTAGATTCCTAATCATCATGTAAAGGTGGTGCTTAGCTGACAGTGACTATATGTGTGTGTGTGTGTGTTCCATCTACATCTGTTGGTCAGATCTGCAGTGACAAGTAGTTCATCTCCAAATAAGCCAAGTGTGTCTCTGAGGCCTTCAGAGACCAAAATTACCCTCCCAACCTTGTTCAGAAACATCCTTACTCCCAACCCATTATCTTATGGCTCTTATCCCTTCACATTTCACAGATCTAGATGCAAGACATGCATCCTCTCACCACCACCTATCCAGTCTGGTCACAGGCACCACCTATCATGTCAACGGGAGGGCTGCATGTGAATGCAGTCATGTGATCTACAAACTAAGTTGCAGCCACTATACTTGATTTACATTAGATGAGATTAGATTTAGTTTTTGTTTTGTAGGCCCAAAAATGAGATGATTCTAGTGAATGTGGAACATGTAAGAAAATATGACATAAAAACATAGGACATTGAAAGCTGGTGTAACAGTCCCTAATAAGATATTCATCCATAGAGTAGAAGGAATTGCCTATCAAAAAGTCTTTCAAAATCTGTTTAAATTGTGTTTTATCTGAAGCCAAGTTTTTAATGGCTGTGAGAAATTTGTAGAAAAAAGGTGTGTTCCTTAATATTGGGCCCCATTTTGGACCAATGTAAGTGATTTTAGGTTTTTTTTTATAGATTGTTCTTATACCTAGTATTGATACTATGTATTCAGTGATTGGTTGGAAATACAGACACATTATTTACAACAAATTTCATTAATGAATAAATATAATGAGAATCAGTAAGAATAGCCAGTTCCTTGAACAGGTTTCTGTATGATACTCTCGAATTTACACCACAAATGAGTCTTATTGAACGTTTTTGCGCTGTCAAATCTTTCACTCGCTCTGAGAAGTTGCCCCAGAATATGATCCCATGTAACATAATAGAATGAAAGTAAGCAAAATATGCACGGTTTTTTTTTATATTTATATATCCTAATCTGACATTATTTGCATTCCAAATGTTTAAGTGCTTCAGCAGTTCTGTATTGTGCCCTACCCAACTGAATTTATTATTAAGTCGTAATCCCAGAAACTTAACACTGTCAATCTCTTTGATCTAAAAGTCTTCTTATGTTATACACATGATGGAAGACCATCTCTTACAGGTTCTGGATCTTTTCAAAGTTTAATAACACAGAACTAGCTTTAAACAATTTGTTAATATTAGTGAAATTTTGATTAGCAGCCATTTCTAAATCTGTACTTGACTTGCTATTTATTGCAATGTTTGTATCATCTGCAAACAAAAGAAATGTAGCATCTGGCAATTTGACAGATGAGAGGTCATTAATATACACAAAAAAGTCACAGACTCGAGATGGAACCTTGAGGAACACCACATGTAATTAATTTCCAATCAGATGAAGAATGATTGCTTGTTCCACAGGTATTTCACAAAGACCCCCTTTTGTTTCCTGTTAGTAAGGTAAGATTCGGACCATTTCACAGCACTGCCATTGATACCATAATATTCTAATTTACTCCAGAGAATGCTGTGATTCACACAGTCAGAGGCTTTTGACAGGTCACAGAAAATGCTAGTAGCCCCTAAATTGATACCCAATGAATAAAGAACATTTACACTGTATGTGTAAATAGCCTTCTCTTATATCAGAACTGTAAGGAACCCAAACTGTTACTTGGACAATATATTATTTTCAATCAGATGGCTTGAAAAGATGCTTGAACACAACCTTTTCAAATATTTTTGAAAAAGCTGGCAAAAATGAAATTGGGCAATAGTTTGTGGTATCCCCCTTCTGTAAAGAGGCTTAACTTCAGCATGTTTTAGCCAGTCTGGAAATGTTCCACTGAGAAGAGATTGAGTACACAAATAACTTCATATAGAACTCAACTCACTTGACCACTCTTTGATTAACTCATTGCTATATTATAATAATCACTAGAATACTTTGATTTTAAGGATTTTATTATGGATGTTACTTCTTTGGGAGATGTGAATGTCATTTCCATTTTATTGAAGTTATTTGTAGAGATTGGTCTCAGATATTCCACTGCACTGTTTACTGAACCTGATGATGCCAAGCATTCAGTAACAGAAACAAAGTACTTGTTTAAGAGGTTTGCAACACTTTGTGTGCTTGTTATCAAAGTCTCGTTTATTTTTAGATCTGTTTGTTCCTCTTTCTTTCTGGCCCCACCTGTCTCTGTCTTCACTATACTCCATATAGTTTTTATTTTGTTGCCTGATATAATTATCTTTTTCTCATAATAAAGCTGCTTAGATTTCAGGATTTCTTGCTTCAGTGTTTTCAGTATTCTTTGTAGTGCATTACTACAATGCCAAATCATAGCTGCTCGTATATAGTAGATACAGTCTTCTTTTTTCCCCACATGATATCTTTATTCCTTGTGTAATCCATGATTTATTTTTAGACTTCTGTTCGATGTGATTTGAGCCAGAAGTATTGTAAACACCCATACAGTTAATGTATTTGAGTAATCTCCTAAAATTCTCAGTTTTTTACTGATTTATTACCATCCTGTACTGAGATTTAATAGACTTTATATTATGACAAGTTTCAACATTTAACATAAGATGCTGCATGTCATGATCACATAGCCTACTTACTATTGGTTCTGTGATATGACTTATTTCTTTAAGTTTGTCTACAAAGACAATATCACTAGCAGTCTCTAGTTTCAAAGTTTACAGTAGGAATCAAATTGAATGTCAGTGTTACTGATTGCAGTAATTGTTTACTGGCAGACATTGTCAATAAATTAATATTTAAATCACCAGCCATCACAACTTCCTTGTGTTTTTTTTAACTGTGAGATGAGACAACATAGCTTCCAGATTTTTTATGAAGAGGTTAAAGTTTCTTGAAGGTGCTTTGTATATACACACTATTATAAAGGACTTATTATGAAATACTACTTCTGTTGCATAAACTTCTAAATGCTGCTCTGAGCAAAATATATTACTATCAATATTTTTGAAATTAAAATAGTCTCTCACAAATGTGGCAACTCCTCTATTCTCCATATCTTCTCTACAGAAGTAGGAGATTAACTTGAAGCCTGTAACATTTAACATATCCATACCAGTGGTCACATGATGTTCAGAGGTTTCTATGTGTGCATGACAGCCAACAAGCTGTCTCTCTGCTTGCATGGCCACTGCCGAACTGTAGCTAAGAGGCAGCTGGACCACCCAGTTGCTGAACGTGCTGCCCAACACGTGCTGCCATACTTCATTGATTGCTTCACAGCCTTCGCTATCTGGACCCTTCTTAAAACATACCCTTTGTTCCCCAAAGGCCCCCCCCCCCCCCCCACCCTCAACCTTTGCTAATCTGTCTTTCACCTACCTGTCCCCATACCTGCTCCCACTCCAGCAATGTACACACCTTCATTCCACCAACACATTCACTAGCCTTCCCCACTTCCCTTCCTCCTCTCCTCTCCCTTTCCTGCTTCTCCCCCACCCCATTATCTGACTCTGCAGCTAGCAGCCCTACCATGTCCCCACCACATCTCTGCTCGCTCTTACAGAGAGCACAATACATTCCCCTCCCCTCCCTGCCCCATGCCACCTCCTTACCCCACCCCTGGATTGCCATTCATAAAAGACACAGTTACAATCTGCATTCAGGCCACAGCAGCCAGAGACAATGAGCAAGTGTGTGTGAACTGTCGTGTGAATGTGTGTGTGTGCTGTCTATTTCAAAAAAAAAATTCCTTTTGGCATAAAGCTTAAATGTTTAATAGTCTTTTCATTGTGCCTGTCTGTGATTTAAAGCTTTGTCTGTGTGGCAAATAGCAATCTATCCTTTTCATAATATTATTGTTAAAGATGAAGAAATATATTTATATGGCTACATACTGGACATTTATAAGATTTCTGTAAAAATGACTATTTCTGTACAAGAATTCCTGTACATTACAGGAGGCACCATTAAGGAAATGCTTCTGTTATTAGTCAGACATTTTATTTCCATTGTCAAAGAGTTTTACAGCTGCATCTTTCACCCGTTTTCAGTGTCAAAGTTAGATTCACTAAAGGGTTATGCAGATCATTTTTCATTCTTAAGTTGTACTCTGTTGTTCTCAAACTCAGATGGATGGTTGATTATGGATTCCATAAGTGAACAAATTTACTGTGAGGCTTTGATCAATATCCCCAGCTGCTTAAAGAGATGTCTGCAGGACTCTGACAGAGTACTAATTAGTAATTATTTTCTTTTGTGCAGTGAATACTTTTTGCCTAAATAAGAAGTTCTCCAGAACACTATCCTATAAGAATCTGTGAATGAGAAAATACAAAATGTGTTAACTTACTGATTGCTATATTCCCAAAGTTGACATGGGAAAAGTGTCCAAACCTAAACATTTTAGCAGTTTTAACATGAGGTATTTCCACTTCAGGTTTTCATCAGTGTGCTCCCATAAGAACTTGGGACTTTCTACTTAGCTTATTAGTTCTTGTTGGTATAGAAGGTTAATAGGAGAGGGGTATTTTTGGCAGTACAAAACGGGATGAGCTATGTTTTTTCCAAGTTTAAAGCTTGCCGGTTTGTGCAGAACCACTCAGTAAATTACACAAAAACATAATTTCCTATTTTACCTACTGATGTTTCTTTGCTTGTGTTTAGTACAATGCTTGTTTTGCTTGTGCAAGCAATACAAACATTGTACTAAACACAAGCAAAGAACCATCGGTAGGGTAAAAAGAAAAAACTCTACTGTATGGTTAAATATTGATGCATCATCTTGAGTAAAATATTCCTGAGGTAAAATAGTCCCCCATTCAGATCTTTGGGCGGAGTCTACTCTGACATGCTCCTGGTGGAGAATGGAACTTAAGCTCCCTTACTGGGACAGGTAAATTAGAAAACTTAAAAAGGAAGTGGATAGGTTGAAGTTGGATATAGTGGAAATTAGTGACGTTTCATGACAGGAGGAGCAGGACATCTGGTCAGGCGGATACTGGGTTGTAAATACAAAATTGAATAGGAATTATGGAATAGTGGGTCTAATAATGAATAAGAAAATAGGAATAGGTAAGCTACTATGAACAGTGAAGTGAACACATTATTATAGCCAAGATAGACGTTCGTAAAACCAAGAACTGCCCCAATTTAATCCCCGTACCGCAGAAAAGATTGTAGTAATGAGTGTCAGTAGTGAATGTAGAAATTCAGATTATTTGTAGAAAATGAGGGTAATAAGTATTTTTTTTAAATTTCCTTTTGAATTGGTAGTGATGTAACTCACACAGATGTTAAATTTCTGAATCAGGATATTCAGATTGTTTGTAGAAAGTGAGGCTAATAAAGTATTTTTTAAAGTTCCTTTTGAACAGGCAGAGATTCTCACTTTACTGTTTTATTGGGGGTTCAATAACACTTAGGCGGTTTTTTGTTCTACTGATTTTTATTTTTATGGACTAGTTTTCGGCTTATTAGGTCATTTTCAGATAACTATTGGCTATTGTTTACAAGGAGCTTGTGTTCGTATGAACCAAACATTCTGGACTAAGATACAATGCACTTACATAAGATCTTTAGTTGTGGTATTGTCTTTGGAATTGTCAGACGGCTCTTTTCAATTTTTGTTCTGTAAAATTGTTCTTTAACATAATAAATCACATTTTATGGTTTGTCAGTACCATGTATGATAACAATTAGAATTATTTAGAATACACATCATTGCAAAATTACAATTTTTGGTATTTGTTGTGAACCATTGCACTGAACACTAATTGTTGGTTGTACAACAGCAATGTTTTCTTTGGGGGTTACATTTTGTTATTAGAAAAATTGTGCATTAATAAATACTAAAATTACATTGTTCAAGTTGAGTTACAGTTAGGAATGTAAACACATAAGGGATATTTCATTATATTGGGGTGTGAATTTGTTTACTATTGGGACACTTTGTGGTTAGTAGCAGGTTTACTGTGTTGCGTAAAGTTTAAGAGTGGTGATGTGCTCAGTTGCAATTGGTCATTTTATAACCAACTGGGGATTTAGAGCTAAGTGTTTGTTAATTTCAAGTGCTTCTAGTATGCTGAGTTTTCTGCCTTTGTTGGGTGTGAGCTTGTTGAATATCTAACCACCAAAGTACATTACTCTATTCTGAACTCTGGAAATGAAAATTATTTGATTGCTTTGCAATGTGATTGTGCATATCACAATTCAGTTGACAATGATTTTTATTATTAGTAAGAAAGTTCAGTAAGGAGTAATATATTGGGAAGTGAGTGTCAAATGAGTGTAAAAACTCCAAGATCTGTAAAGGAGCTTGTGCAAGATGTGTGATTATCTACTTTGCACGATAATCTTACTGCTCCCTTCTACTGAGGAAACACTTTTTACTTCAGGTCCAGTGGCCCAGAAGGTAATTAAAAAATAGGGAGTGAAACAATGCAAAGTATCCAACACTCGTTTCTTTCAGTCAACACAATGACAGATGCTTCTAAGGATATAACATGCCAAACTGAGCTTCTTAATTAATTTAACAAAGTGTTGACACCATCTTAACTTGTTATCCAACTGGGCCACAAGTTATTTTGTACACTGGGCTTCATTTGATATGTGATCATTAATGTCTACTTCTGTTGTTAAAAGATTGTGTGTTTGAAATTGCATTAACACAGTGTTAGTCTTTGCATGATTAAGACTTAATATGTTATCTGTGAAACACTGGTAGGCCAGTTGAGCTATTAACTGAACTGTGTCTGCTAGAGTTAAGTTTGGACCATTTACTAGTATGTGTGTGTCATCAGCAAATATTACGGTTTTTTTAACTGCACTGTAAAGTAATTAAGAGATAATTAACGTAGGTTACAAATAGTCCCTGTGCCATTCCACATGTTATGTTTCCCCCATTCTGAGGTTATTTTCATGCCTGAGATACAGTTTATTACTGAGAAATTCTGCTTTCAGTTATGGAGGTAAGATTCCATCCAAGCAAAGGGATGCCATTAATACCGTAACACTTTACTTTTGCTAACAAAGGAAATAAATTTCCTGACAGTCCAAAATCATTGTGAATATTTTGTGAATAAAACTGTCTAGATTGCTTAATATACACATTTATTTACAGTGTTGTTTTGGCTACTGTCATCAGATCAAAACTTAGTTCTTTTAAAACAATGTTCAGTGTTAGTATCAACAAAACCTATGCCAACTCAGCATCGAGTTGACATTCCTCTGAGACTTAGATTTTATTGATATTGGCACTGAACTTTGTTTTACGGGTTATAAGTTTTGATCTGTTAATGACAGTAGCTGAAACATAATTATAAATGAAGGCATATATTAAATGATCTAGACACTCTGTTCAAGAAAGATCCACACAGTCAAATGCTTTGCTATGGTTGCAGAATAGACCAACAGGGATTTTTTTTTAGCTCTATCATCCTGTCGTTTGTAAGGTTTTGTATTTCTTTCTGTGTGGAGAATCCTAGAATCCATTACAAAAGCCAAACTGAGAGGCAATTAACATGTTCTGCTCTGTTAGTTGAATCAGTACTATCATACACCACTTTCTCAAATACATTTGAAAAGTTTAAATGCGAACATGTATACTGTGTTATGACTGTGAAAGGAACCTGTGACCATTGGAAGCAGTGCCACAAATTCCCTCAAAAAATCGAAACACACACACACACACACACACACACACACACACACACACACAAAAATGTCATACTAACAAATGTACGTCCACCTGATGATGGAGGTTTAAAGCTTTGGAATGCATCCTGGTTATAAATAAACAGTGACTGGTAACAGTAAACTTGTTGTTTCATTTAATTAACAGTTGAAAAGACTGGAAGATGTGGTAGAGATCTGTAGAGGTCATTTGATTGTCTCCAGCTTTTATAGAGGGATTACTACAGCATATTTCAAACTGTCAAGAAAAATGGACCAAGTCATTGATAGATTATAAAGATAACTTAAAGGTAATACTATCAGGTTGGCATAAGATTTTAATATTCTTCTAGAAACACCATCTTAGCCAACAGAATCACTTTGTACTAAGTTATAGGCCGCCATGTACCCTGTTTGTTGTAGCCCCCTGACAACACAAGGATCGCTCTACTGATGCCTGCGCCGTTAACTCCCCACGTATGCCAAGGAGTAGATGCCCATCTCCCTGGGGCATCAGGACTCCCAGCAATGGCCATCCTGCCAGGTGGCTATTGCTGTGGCTGGGTGGCGCCCGTGGGGAGGGCCCTTGGTCGGAGTAGGTGGCATCAGGGCGGATGACCCACAATGAAGCGTGGTACATCATCTCTCGCTGGTGGGCCTCCACCAGCAGTCTCTAAGCGATCGAGGTCTAACCTCAATGGAAAGAAATTTGATCAAAGATCATTTCCCTCCCTGGCCACTCCATGGGAGGAACGTCTTGCTAAAGAAGGCGGTGGAGACTATTCACCCTGGTACCTCGTGTGTACGCGGGTTGATGGAGAATCGTTTATGTTGACCAAACCCCAATTTTTTGTGGAGCATTTAGAGGACAAGTTCGGGGAGGTGGAGGGCTTGTCCAAAATGCGCTCTGGTTCTGTGCTCATCAAAACGGCATCCTCTGCCCAGTCACGGATGTTGCTCAATTGTGACAAGTTGGGGGATGTTTCAGTTAGCATCACGCCGCATAAGGGTCTCAACATGGTCCAGGGTATTATATTCCACAGGAATCTTCTTCTGCAGTCCGACGATGAATTACGCGCAAACCTCAAACGACGAGGTGTTCACTTCGTCCGGCACGTCCATCGGGGTCCGAGGGATAATCAGGTAGCCACCGGTGCCTTCATCTTGGCTTTCGAAGGTGATGTTTTACCCGAAAAGGTCAAGGTGATGGTTTACTGTTGTGATGTGAAGCCATATATCCCTCCTCCGATGCGGTGTTTTAAATGCTGGAAGTTCGGGCACATGTCGTCTCGCTGTACATCCAGCATCACATGTCGAGATAGTGGACATCCTTCGCATCCCAATACTCCATGTGCTCCGCCTCCCATCTGTGTTAACTGCGGAGAACACCATTCACCTTGCTCACCGGACTGTCGGATCTTCCAGAAGGAAAGGAAGATAATGAAATATAAGACCCTGGACCGCCTGACCTACACAGAGGCAAGGCGGAAATATGAGCGGCTACATCCTGTGCCTATGACGTCTACCTATGCCGCTGCTGCAACACCGGTTCGGACCTCTACAGTGTCGTCATCTGCAGTTCGCTCTCAGCTCTGTCAGAATTCACCGGCCCCCTTGGTTGTGGGGGGCACTTCACTCCCTGTTGCTCCTGCTCCATCTACTTCAGGAGCAACACCACCCCAACCACCGGGGACATCAGCTCCCCCTTCCCAGCCGGAGAAGCGTAAGACTTCTTCAGCTACTCTCGCCAGGAAGGGATCCCTTGGGGACGTCCCTTCACATGTTCCGACCAGTGGAAAAGAGGACGCGCGCAAGTGGTTGAAGCAACCACCAGTCCCTGGTTGTAGGGCCTCATGGTCGTCTTCTGTCCCTGAGACTGACCCAGTGAAGCCCATGAAGCCTGAACCACCGAAGGCACAGCGCGACAAGCAGAAGAAGAAGAAGAAAGTCCCCAAGACCACAGATATAGCGGTGCACCCGTCCCACCGCTTCCTACAAGCTCTGCCTCTGAGGACGAGGTGGAGATTCTGGCGTCCGCTGAGGACCTCAATCTCGCCGGTCCCTCGGACGCAATGGAGAGCATTTGCACGGGTGCTCCATCAGAGGCAGCAGGAGACCCAGCGGCATAATCTGCCTTCCCAGTTCCGTCACACCTTTCACAGACATGGAAAATACCATCCTCCAGTGGAACTGCAGCGGTTTCTTCCACCATCTAGCTGAGCTCCGGCAACTTCTCAGCCTTCACCCTTTCTTCTGCATTGTTCTTCAGGAAACTTGGTTTCCAGCAGTGCGAACCCCCGCCCTCCGAGGCTATCGGGGTTATTATAAGAACTGAGCAGCTTATGAAAGGGTGTCTGGTGGCGTCTGCATCTATGTCCTTAACTCTCTTCACAGCAAGTCTGTCCCTCTACAAACCGCTTTAGAGGCTGTCGCTGTTAGGGTGTGGACGCCACAGGCTGTTACCATCTGCAGTCTTTACCTTCCACCGGATGGTGATGTCTCGCAGCATGTCCTGGCTGTGCTGATAGCCCAATTGCCGCCACCTTTCTTGCTATTGGGCGACTTCAATGCCCATAATCCTCTGTGGGGTGGGTCAGTGGCAACTGGTCGAGGCGCCACCGTTGAACATTTATTGTCGCAGCTCGATCTCTCGATTTTAAATGATGGTGCCTTCACACACTTCAGTGTGGCGCATGGCACATACTCCGCCATTGACCTATCGCTCTGTAGCCCTAGGCTCTTACCGTCTGTCCAATGGAGAGTGCATGACGACTTGTGTGGCAGTGACCACTTTCCGATCCTTCTGTCACTGCCGCAACGTCGCTCTTCTGGGCGCCCCAGCAGGTGGGCTATGAATAAGGCTGACTGGGATTTGTTCTCCTCCATTGCCGCTATTGAGCCTCTCTCTAATGATGACATTGATGCGGTGGTTCAATCGGTCACCACCAGCATTGTTACTGCCGCCGAATCTGCCATTCCCCGTTCTTCTGTGTCCCCTCGGCGGCGGACTGTGCCTTGGTGGTCGCCTGCGATCACTGCAGCGATTCAAGATCGCCGGCAGGCGCTCCAGCGTCACAAGCGACATCCCTGCCTTGACCACCTCATCACCTTCAAACGGCTGCGTGCGCGGGCCCGCCGCCTTATCCGCCAAAGCAAGCAGGAGTGCTGGGAGCGGTATGTGTCCACCATTGGCCTCCATGTGTCTCCATCGCAGGTGTGGGCCAAGATCTGACGCCTCTACGGCCATCGGATCCCAGTCAGCGTCCCTGCGCTCTCACTGATGGAGCAATTTGTACAGACTCCGACGTCATTGCAAGCCACTTGGCGGAGCATTTTGCTATGAGTTCCGCTTCTGCAAATTACCCCCAGGCCTTCCGCTCCATTAAAGAGCGGATGGAACGTCGGAGCCTTTCGTTTCGCACCCACACTTCTGACTCCTACAACATTCCATTCAGTGAGTGGGAATTTCACAGTGCCCTTGCCGCTTGCCCTGATACCGCTCCTGGGCCAGATCGCATCCACTGTCAGATGCTGAAACACCTTTCAGTGGACTGCAAGCGACGCCTCCTCGACCTTTACAACCGTCTCTGGGTCGAGGGTGAGTTTCCGTCGCAATGGCGGGAAAGTATTGTCATCCCCGTTTTGAAATCTGGAAAGAACCCTCTGGAGGTGGACAGCTACCATCCCATTAGCCTCACCAACGTTCTTTGCAAGTTGCTTGAACGGATGGTGAGCCGGCGCTTGAATTGGGTGCTGGAGTCTCGGGGGGCCTTCTGGCTCCGTCTCAGGGTGGGTTCCGTAAAGGCCGCTCCGCCACCGACAATCTGGTGAGCCTGGAGTCGGCCATCCGTACTGCCTTTGCCCGCCTTCAGCACATGGTCGCTGTCTTTTTCGACATGCGGAAGGCATACGATACGACATGGCGTCATCACATCCTTTCTACGCTTCATGGATGGGGTCTTCGGGGTCCTCTGCTGATTTTTATCCGCAATTTTCTGTCGTATCGTACATTCCGCGTGCAAGTCGCGGCCTTATATAGTTCTTCCCACGTCCAGGAGACCGGTGTGCCACAGGGTTCTGTTCTAAGTGTCTGCCTGTTTTTAATAGCCATTAACGGGCTCACTGCGGCCATGGGAAATTCTGACTCCGCTTCCCTGTATGCTGACGACTTCTGCCTTTACTACAGCTCTACTGGCATTGCAGTTGTTGAACGTCAGCTACAGGGCGCTATCCACAAGGCGCAGTCTTGGGCTGTAGCTCATGGGTTCCAATTTTCGGCAGCCAAGACCTGCGTTATGCATTTCTGCCGGCGACGTACTGTCCACCCGGAGCCGCAGCTTTCTCTTAACGGCAAACTTCTTTCAGTGGTGGAATCACACAGGTTTTTGGGGGTGGTTTTCGATGCCCGGTTGACTTGGCTGCCTCATATCCGGCAGCTCAAACAGGCGTGTTGGTGGCATCTCGATGCTCTGCGATGTTTGAGCCACACCCGCTGGGGCGCCGACCGATCTACCCTGTTGCGGCTCTACCAGGCGTTAATCCAGTCTCGCCTGGATTATGGGAGCCTAGCTCAGGCTGTTCCAGCTCGTCAGCTCCGTTGTGAGCCGCGGAGCGCTCCCTGCTCCAGGGAGCCGTGTCGCTCGCTGTGACCATTCAAGTGGGCCCGCACGCCGGCAGGTGGCATGGCAGGCTGAGGCAGGCGGCAAGGCAAGCTTTTTGATGTGCCAGTTGCGTCTTACAAGATCGACAACCTCATACTTTTAGCTCCTAAGACGTGGTGACATGCTACACCAGGAAATACGATGTTCAGGAAATAAATAAGAAACAACTGTTTTATAAGAAATTGCATACTAAATTTATTGGGCCTCTGTAGCTTGACTTTTCTTTTCATTACAAGATCGAAAATATCAGGCGTCAAAGTGTTCACAGCGGTAATGCGGAGGATGGCCTTCGTTGTTGCATCCTGAAGAAACGATCGTTCCTTACTTTTTACTCTTTTCATTGCTGAGAAAAGCTGCTCACAACAATACGTAGATCCAAACATGCCCATGATCTGAGCAGCATTGTTGTGAAGCTTGGGAAATGTTTTTTGCTGTAATGAACGATACCATCATGACAAATCCAACGTGTTGTAGCACCTGTCTTTCAACAAAGTTGAATTTTGCTAATCAATAATATCCAAATGAAGTGATGATGACAAGTTATCGGGGGAAACTGAAAAAGGAATGCTGAACACCTTAAGTTCCATTTCCAAACTAGTGAGGTCTCGGAATCGTGTTTCAAACGACGTGATGAGCTGCTTTAACTTTGCTTGGTAATCTCCGAAAGTAGTACCTTCAGGTAGTTTTAAAGAAGCAAGACGATTGAAGAACGTTAAATGTCCATTATACATATGCCTCTCAAATAAACGTAACTTTTGCATGAACGCTTTGATCTGATCGTGCATGTCAACTATTAGCTGCCCTTTGCCCTGCAATGACAGATTTACATTATTTAGATGCATAGTTATGTCAGCTAGGAACGCCAGCTCTGATATCCATTTTATATATTTCAGAAAACGCATTTCTTCCCCTTTCATTTCGAGAAAAAGGGTTATTTCCTCACGAATGGCAAAGAAAACATCAAGAAATTTTTCCCGACTCAGCCAACGAACTGTACTGTGGTAAGGTATATCCCCATACTCCGCTTCCATATCTTTCAGGAATCCTTTGAATTGGCGATGATTCATACTGTGACGCCGCACAAAATTCACACACTTCACGACATCCTTCATTACGCCACTTAGCTCTATTGTTTCAGCGCACAGTGCCTCTTGGTGAATAAAACAATGAAGAGTCAAAATGTCTTTCCCGAATTCGTCCCTGAGTTTATTTTTCAAACGAGAAGCATAACCTTGGTGACACCCGATCGTTTGTGGTGCACCGTCTGTCGCTACAGAATGGAGCTTATCCCACGGCAAATTCATATTGTCCACTGATTTACAAACAGCTTCAAAAATGTCACGTCCTGTTGCGGTGTAATCGAGTGGTACCACATCCAAGAGTTCTTCAGTTACTTGCAGCTCCACGCACAAAAACTGCAAGCTGAGCACAGTCCGATATGTCGGTGCTTTCGTCAAGCACTAGCGAAAATGCAACAAAGCTCTCCGCCTTTTTCCTGAGCTGTGTCTCTAAATCCGCTGCCATGTCTAGGATTCGATGAGACATTGTTTGCTTCGACAGGCAAACCCCTTCAATTGCCTGCACCTCCCTTGGAAACAAACATTCTGCAACGGCTACCATGCACGATTTTACGAGTGGTCCCACCGAAAACGGCTTGCCACTCGTCGCAATGATGTGAGCCACCCTGCAGCTTGCTCGATTTGCAGACTCGGTAGTGTTTTCTCCGCTCTCATTCACCTGAAAATTATAAACGCATTACAGATTACGAACTATGTTGCATGTTTTGATACCCTCCGTATTACGAAACCGTTTTTAAACTTAACGTCTCCTGGTATGTCGTTCTTAAGCCTGGCCACCAGTTCTCTGCGTGCAACGCCTTCTACCTGATCGTAGTGCGCTGTGTGAAGACGTGTATATCCATTTTATTGTACCTCTTCGCAGAATTAATTACTTTATGATATACAAGACACTGCGGACGACCATCCCTCTCAATGAATAGAAAGGTATCCTCCAATAGAGGTACAGGGCTTCCGCGGCTAATCATAGCTGTCATTGAACACGGATTATTGCGTCAGTTGCGGCTGCATGCGGCCAGGGGGCAGTGAGTTCGCTTTCCCCCTCCACGCGGGCTCCGAGCTGCCGCAGTGAGTGCTCCGGAGCGCTCCGGCTCCCTGGAGCTCGGTTGGAACAGCCTGGCCTAGCTTATGGCTCAGCATCCCCATCTGTGTTGCGGGTGCTGGACCCAATCCTCCATAGCGGGATACGCCTTGCCACTGGTGCTTTTCGGACCAGTCCTGTGGACAGCATACTGGTGGAGGCAGGTGTCCCTCCACTGCGGTTACGACGCCAACAATTACTGGCCGCTTATGCTGCCCATGTTTTTAGCTTGCCCGGGCATCCAAATTTCTGTGTCCTGTTCCCGCAGTCAGTTGTCCATCTGCCAAACCGTCAGCCCCGGTCGGGTTGTCCGATCGCTGTACGCGTCAAGGAGCTTCTCTCCGGGCTTGGGTTTTTCCCTGTTCCACCTCCTTTCCGGGCACCTCTGCGTACACCCCCGTGGAGTGTGCCTCGCCCTTGCCTTTGGCTCGACTTGGCACAGGGCCCGAAGGACTCAGTCCCTCCAGAGGCCTTCCGCCGCTGCTTTTATTCCATCCTGGCCACGTATCAGGGCTTTGGCATTGTTTACACTGACGGCTCGATGGTCGCTGGTCGAGGCGGTTATGCTCTAACTCTAGGGGACCATTCCGAACAATGTTCCTTGCCGGCTGGCTGCAGTGTTTACACTGCTGAGCTGGTCGCCATCTTTCGAGCCCTCGAGTATATCCGCTCCTGCTCAGGTGAGTCCTTCGTTATCTGTAGCGATTCCCTGAGCGGTTTACGAGCTCTCGACCAGTGTTTTCCTCGTTCTCGTCTGGTGATGGCTATCCATGAGTCCCTGCATACTCTTGTGCATTGCGGCCGCTCTGTGGTCTTTGTGTGGACGTCCGGGCATGTCGGTATCCCAGGCAATGAGAATGTTGACCGCCTGGAGAAAGAGGCCACTAGTAAATCATCTCTGGAGATTGGCCTCCCGGAGACTGATTTGCGGGCAGTCTTACGCCGCGAAGTTCTTTCAGTTTGGGACGCTGAATGGCGCAATCTGCCCACACCTAACAAACTCCGTCCAATCAAGGCGACGACGACTGTGTGGCAGTCGTCCAAGCGGGTCTCCCGCAAGGAGTCTGTTGTCCTCTGCCAGCTGCGCATTGGGCACACTCGGCTTACGCACGGCCACTTATTGCGCCGTGAGGACGCACCTCTATGTCGCTGCGGCTCCGTTTTATCTGTGGTCCATATTTTATTGGAGTGTCCGCTTTTAGCTGTGCTCAGGCAGTCGTTCGCACTGCCTGACTCACTCCCTGCCCTTTTAACAGATGACTCTGCTACGGCTGACTTAGTTTTACGTTTTATTCGGGCAGGGGGTTTTTATCATTTAATCTAAGTGTTTCTGTTTTGTCTTCTTGTTTTGTGTGGATTCTGGCCTCTGGCCTCCGGTTTTAAACTGATTTTTTAATGTGTTTTAAGTGGTTGGCTTTTCCTTTTTTATTTCTATGGTCGGCCAACCACCGTCACACTCTGTGTGATTTTAGTTCGTTTTGTCTGGTCTTTGTCTCAGTTTCTCTTGTTCTGTGTCGTCTGTGCTCTATTTTGTTAATCATTTTTATTCTCTGTGGGTGTTTTTAGTACTTGGAAAAAGGGACCGATGACCGTAGCAGTCTGGTCCCTTTAATCCCACAAACCAACCTGTACTAAGTTATATTTATGTGCTAAGCCAAAGAGCCAGTTGCATTATGTATCACTGTCTGTTTAAAATCCTTGACATATATTCATTATTCAGCTCTTAAAAGAGAATATTCTTCAGGCACAAAAATAAATTTGGGCACATGCAAAGGAAGTGTTATAGGATCAGTAATTTCCACAATGTATATAAATGATATAGTGGATAATGACAGAATCTTCACGAGGCTTTTCACTGATGATGCTGTTTTATACAGATAAATTCTCCTGCCGTGCTCCAAAAAATGGTAGGCCTACCTACAAAAGATCAAATCTGAAAGAGAAGCCTGTTATTAAGCAAAATGTGGAGCTATAAAATTACCAAATATGCAGCAACCCGTTGCAAAATCATGTTTTATTTATTCACTTTTGCAAATCGATTTGACTTTGTTTGACCTCTGCTTAAGACAGTATTACTACTCAGGGCACATATTGATTGAAAGCACCGATGATGGCTGTTAATCAGTTGAAATCGATTTGCAAAAGTGAATGAATAAATAAAACATGATTTTGCGACTTGTTGCTGCATATTTGGTAATTTTATGGTTTACGGTCACTGCATGACTTGGGAACCACATGGAGCCCACCATTCAAAATGTGGAACCTCGCCAGCCAAAATTGTTACTCATAAACTGAAGCAAGGTAAATTCAACATTCAAGATGGCAGTTAATTTAACTAACACCACAAATGCAGGAAGAAAAATAAACGTTGTTTAATGGGCGATAGTCATCTTAGAGGCCTTGCACACGAGATAAAAAGCGTAAACAGTGAAGTAAATGCTTCAGGTTTTATTAAACCTGGCGCTCGTCTTAACCAATTGCTTCAACTGTAAACAATATCTCTCGAAAGACAATGAAGGAAGACTTTATTGTAATCTGTGATGGTGCAAATAATTGTGCACACAATGATGGTTTGCATGCTGTTAATGCCTTAAAATCTGCTCTAAACCACCTAAACCTACATCTAAATCTACATCCATACTCCGCAAGACACCTGACGGTGTGTGGCGGAGGGTACCCTGAGTACTTCTATCGGTTTTCCCTTCTATTCCAGTTCGTACTGTTCGTGCAAAGAAGGATTGTCGGTATGCTTCTGTGTGGGCTCTAATCTCTCTGATATTATCCTCATGGTCTCTTTGCGAGATGTACGTAGGAGGGAGCAATATACTGCTTGACTCTTCGGTGAAGATACGTTCTCGAAACTTTAACAAAAGCCCGTACCGAGCTACTGAGTGTCTCTCCTGCAGAGTCTTCCACTGGAGTTTATCTATCATCTCCGTAACACTTTCGCGATTACTAAATGATCCTGTAACGAAGCGCGCTGCTCTCCGTTGGATCTTCTCTATCTCTTCTATCAACCCTATCTGGTACGGATCCCACACTGCTGAGCAGTATTCAAGCAGTGGGCGAACAAGCGTACTGTAACCTACTTCCTTTGTTTTCGGATTGCATTTCCTTAGGATTCTTCCAATGAATCTCAGTCTGGCATCTGCTTTGCCGACGATCAACTTTATATGATCATTCCATTTTAAATCACTCCTAATGCGTACTCCCAGATAATTTATGGCATTAACTGCTTCCAGTTGCTGACCTGCTGTATTGTAGCTAAATGATAAGGGATCTATCTTTCTATGTATTCGCAGCACATTACACTTGTCTACATTGAGATTCAATTGCCATTCCCTGCACCATGCGTCAACTCGCTGCAGATCCTCCTGCATTTCAGTACAATTTTCCATTGTTACAACCTCTCGATACACCACATCATCATCTGCAAAAAGCCTCAGTGAACTTCCGATGTCATCCACCAGGTCATTTATGTATATTGTGAATAGCAACGGTCCTATGACACACCTCTGCGGCACACCTGAAATCACTCTTACTTCGGAAGACTTCTCTTCATTGAGAATGACATGCTGCGTTCTGTTATCTAGGAACTCTTCAATCCAATCACACAATTGGTCTGATAGTCCATATGCTCTTACTTAGTTCATTAAACGACTGTGGGGAACTGTATCGAACGCCTTGCGGAAGTCAAGAAACACAGCATCTACCGTATTTACTCGAATCTAAGCAGCACTTTTTTTCGGTTTTTGTAATCCAAAAAACCGGCTGCGGTTTAGAATCGAGTGCAAAGCAAGCGGAAGTTCTGAAAAATGTTGGTAGGTGCCGCCTCAACTAACTTCTGCCATCGAATATATGTAGCGCTACACAGGCAAGCTTTGTAGGCACAAAGATAAATACTGGCGCCAAAACCTCTGCGCCAGTAAAAAAAAAAAAAAAAAAAAAAAAAGAGAGAGAGAGAGAGAGAGAGAGAGAGAGAGAGAAGGGTGCAAGACGAGCTTTTTTCTCCGCCCCGAGTTTCGACCACTGCATTTTCATACATTATCCAACGAAGTAAATAGTAAATACAAATTCCGTATTGTTCATCTTCGAATGTAGCAGAATTTCAATGTACTACAAAAATCCGACTGGCAAGACTGTTTGGGATGTTTGTCAATATGGCCAACTCTACATTCTCAATTTTTTCCTACCTGTGAGAAGATAGGAACCTGATGAAATGTGAATCACATGCAGTATTCTCTTCACCATAAGAATAATACGAATATAAATATTTTGCCACGTATTTTTCATGTTTGCTGCTATCTCATTTAAATCCTGTCTGCCTAATAAACTATGAAACTAGAGTGAGACAACAGCAAACGTGGAAGAATATACGTATCGTGTCATGTTTATATTCGTATTATTCTTATGCCTAATAGTGATAGTCAGAAATGAAGCACGGCAACTGACTAGATTTTTAAACCTAAGATGACTCTAATTTCTGTGCAGAATTTGATGTACTAAAGAAGCGGCCGCAAAGATTTTCAAACGGAGAAAAATTTTCACCTAACTCTCATTCAGAACATGTTCTATCATATGCAGTCTATTATTTGGTTCTTGTTGACCATTATCAAAGAAAGAAGCTGTGTAAGTAACAACAAGTAGCAGTCACTTGCCATTGTTTCGCTAATGAGACGATTCCTGTCTTTTTTTTTTTTTTTTTGTAAGCGGCGGTAGCGTGCACAAAAGCAAGCCATGCCGCGAGCCGCGACAGGCCGTAAACACGCACTATCAGAATGCGACAAACAATGCATGACACAGTACAGTAATGCATTTTCAGCTTAGAGTGACGTAAACACCTATAACAAAGAAAACGGCAATTATCAGATCGAAGCAAACTAAGCAATCGATTCAAACCAGACGAAGCACGTGAAAAAGGAAGGGTACCCGAATAAATACGGACGGAGCGCCTGACGCATAGCAATGGCTACCTGGTAAAGCTTAACTGCTATGCTTACGACTTGAACCAAACTACTGTAGCTGTATCGTCATTCATTCGACCTAAATTGTGTCTCATATTACAATGGACCAAATTTGTTTCAATTTGGAGGTGTGGCCTAAAACTTTTCTCTCCCCTTGAATTTAGAGTCTAAAATTACAGGTGCGGCTTAGATTCGGGAATTTTTTTTCCCTTTATTTCGAGTCTCATTTTTCAGGTGCGGCTTAGATTCGAGTGCGGCTTAGATTCGAGTAAATACGGTACCTGTGAACGCATGTCTATGGCCCTCTGAGTCTCGTGGACGAATAGTGCGAGCTGGGCTTCACCCGACCGTCTTTTTCGAAACCCATGCTGATTCCTACAGAGTAGATTTCTAGTCTCCAGAAAAGTCATTATACTCTAACATAATTCGTGTTCCAAAATTCTACAACTGATCGACGTTAGAGATATAGGTCTATAGTTCTGCACATCTGTTCGACGTCCCTTCTTGAAAATGGGTATGACCTGTGCCCTTTTCCAATCCTTTGGAACGCTACGCCCTTCTAGAGACCTACGGTACACCGCTGCAAGAAGGGGGGCAAGTTCCTTCGTGTACTCTGTGTAAAATCGAACTGGTATCCCATCAGGTCCAGCGGCCTTTACTCTTTTGAGCGATTTTAATTGTTTCTCTATCCCTCTGTCGTCTATTTCGATATATACCATTTTGTCATCTGTACGACAATCTAGAGAAGGAACTACAGTGCAGTCTTCCTCTGTGAAACAGCTTTGGCAAAAGACATTTAGTATTTCGGCCTTTAGTCTGTCATCCTCTGTTTCAGTACCATTTTGGTCACAGAGTGTCTGGACATTTTGTTTTGATCCACCTACTGCTTTCGCATAAGACCAAAATTTCTTAGGATTTTCTGCCAAGTCAGTACATAGAACTTTACTTTCCAATTCATTGAATGCCTCGCATAGCCAGTATATAATGTAGAAAATTCCAATTCCAAATACAACCTTTTCAGAAATGAAGTGGCTCTAATAGTTGAAAGTACCTTCCCAAAAAGAATACATAAAACTCATACTAAAAAAATCCACCAACAAGCCTTGGATTACCACTGGAATTGGGATTTCTTGCAAAGAGAGAGAGAGAGAGAGAGAGAGAGAGAGAGAGAGAGAGAGAGAGAGAGAGAGAGAGAGAGTTGCTACATTGCCTCAAAAAATCAGATAACCCTAACCCTTTAAATAACTCTAAAAAATACTGTAAAATATTGAACAAAATCATTCAGAAATCAAAAAGTATGTATCTGTGCTCAAAAATTAATAACTCCAGTAATAAAATCAAAACTATATGGGAAGCGATACGAAATGAGACTGGTGCAAATTACCCCAACAAGACCCAAAATATTGCTCTTAACAATGAAGATAAGCTAGTTCAAAATCAAGATAGTGTAGCTAAAATCTTTAATGAGCACTTTTTAGCTGTTGCTGAGGAAACAGCATGCAAAGGCTCTTCAGAAAAGGCAATAAAAACTCTGAAAGACTTTTCCCTAACTCCATAGACATGATAGGTATGGCCCCCATAACCGTGCAAGAAGTAAGTAAAACCATAGTGTCTCTAAAAAGTAAAAATTCATTGGGTGTACACAGTATTTCCAGCAAACTGCCAAAAGCCAGCTGTAATCAACTCTTTAAAGTTCTAGCTCATATACTCAATTCCTCTCTAAATCAAGGTATCTTCCCTGACAGAATGGAGTATGTTACTGTGAAGCCCCTCTACAAAAAAGGTGATCCCACAGACGTTTCCAACTATTGTCCTATCTCTCTTGTAACAGCATTTTCTAATTTAAAGCCTTTGAAAAATGAATATATGTCAGGATTGTGAATCACCTTGAAAAATTTGCACTAATTAGTGAACAACAATTTGGTTTCAGATCAGGTATATCTACAACTGAAGCAATTTATG
This sequence comes from Schistocerca cancellata, assembly GCF_023864275.1. Lineage (NCBI taxonomy): Eukaryota > Metazoa > Arthropoda > Insecta > Orthoptera > Acrididae > Schistocerca > Schistocerca cancellata. Next base: position 518,916,946 of record NC_064630.1, on the reverse strand, counting down.
CACTTACTAATAATGTTTTAGAATGCCTAGACAAGGAAAAATTACCCGTTTGCATATTCTGTGACCTGACTAAGGCTTTAGACTGCGTCGATCACAGAATACTTTTAGGAAAAGCAGCCCAATATGGAATCTGTGGACAAATGGGTAACTGGCTCAGATCATATCTAGAAGATAGACAACAAAAAATAGTATAAAGTGTTAACAATCTACAAGTAGGAGATGTAGAGTCTGACTGGGGAACAGTACATCATGAAGTTCCACAAGGGCCACTCCTTGGTCCCCCTCCTGTTTATTATATATATTAATGACCTATCCCTGTCCTCAAACAGTGCTAGCAGTATCACAATGTTCGCAGATGACACAAGTATAGTGACAGCCAGCAAAACCACCACTGACATAGAGTTAAATGCCAACCAAGCACTTGCAAATGTTCCGAACTGGTTCACAGCAAATTCTCTAGCAATAAACCTCAGTAAAACAAATTACATGCAGTTCCAATCCAGTTACGTAAGCCCAGAAGAGATTTAACATTGCACACAAAAACAAAGAGTTACAAAGCATTCAGTGCACAAAGTTCCTAGGTGTTCAGATAGATAACCGGCTCACTGGGAATTCCACATACAGCAAACACTAAAAAAGCTTAACTCAGCAACATTTGCCATCAGAATAATCTCGAAAATTGGAGACATCAACATATCAAAGTCTGCATATTTTGGCTAATTTCATTCAGTGATGTGCTATGGAATAATCTTTTGGGGCAATTCACCACTTAAAAGTTTGTAAGCCAGAAAAAAGTTGTCCGAATTATATGTAGTGTTCCTCCAAGAACCTCATGCCGCAATCTTTTTAAACAGTTAGGTATATTAGCCAGTACCTCACAATATTTTCTCTCACTTATGGCTTTCATACTTCTCAATTCCTCTGAATATGAAACAAAAGAGGCATACCATCATTATAACACAAGACGGAAAGGTGGTATGCACTGTGAACGGATAAATCTCTCAACAAAGGGTAAAGTACACAAGTACAAAAATCTTTAACACACGTCCGAGTAATATAAAGTGTCTAAAAGAAAATAAAACGCTATGTTAAAAAAAAAGCTAAAGGAGTTCCTACTGGAAAAAATGTTTCTATTCTTTAGATGAATTCTTCAGCAGAGATAAATAATTTGAGTAGTAATTCAGATTATTTCCTTTGTCATTGTATCTGTATTGTTTTTTTATCACTATTGTAATTCTGTATTGTATTGTTTATTATCTCTATTGTATTATTGTGTTGTACCAGTTTTTAATCATTCCTCTACCAGTATGTTGTATGATATCTAAATTGTACCTGCTTTGACTCATTCCACATCCATGTGTAATCACGCCTTAAGTTTCAATGCTAGAAAATTGTAGGGAAACGCAGAAAGGCTTGCAGTAGATTGATGCATAGTAGAGGAAATGACAGTTTAATCTCTACACAAAAAAGTAACTCATTGCACATAAAAAGCAGCACAACTCATTATATGATTTCATGATTTCAGGACCATCACTGATAGCCCTCACATCTATTCAATATCTGGAAGTATGCATGTAGTACGATTTAAAGTGGAACAACCACGTAAAACTAATTGCAGATTTGAATTCATTGGAAGAATCCTCTGGATGTGTAGCTGCCCACGAAGGAAGTAACGTAAAACGCCCCTCATTTGACCAATACTTGAACACAGCTTGTCAGTTTGGGATACAGGTTTGATATGTCTGGTAGAAGAAATAAGAGATAATCCCAAGAAAAGCAGCATGTTTCATCACAGGTTCATTTTTGTAAGTGTGAAACTGTGACAGAAGTACTTATTTGACACCAGTGTCAGAAGCAACGAGAGAGGAACTGCAAGTTGGCTTGCAGAGTACAGGTGTATATGTACTACTGAATGTACTGTATACATACTACTGAATATACCAATACTCTCAGCTGGCATCCTCATCAGTTATTCTTCAACTATATGACACATTTTCTTCAGTAGTGACTGTTACATCTAAATCTATGGACCAACAATTGATATCGGCTCCTGTGTGCTCATAGTGACTCACTGTATTTTTCACTTTTCTCTTCATATTTCAACACTTGTCACACTTTCCCCTGATGCTGTTTTCAACACCTTGGAGTGGCTTCACCAGCAATTGTCATACACTTCGCATTTCATTTAAATAATTTCTAATTTTTTAGCCTGTCCACCTTTCACCTCAAATTTTTCACTTTCCCTATCACAATGAAGCTTTGAATGTGCCACATTTAGTAATGTTAAGTGTCACTGAAAGGTTTGCCATGGATAATTGATTGAATAAATCTTAATCTTTTTTGTGCTTGGGATATAACACCATATCACTGTCAGAGCTAGTCTTCAAACATTTCAGAATCGCTACAGAATCTTTGTTATCGCACAATGCTGTATAAGAAGCTCTGATGGTTTTATTCTTCTGTAAGAGATATTACAATTAACAACCTTGATACAGTGTAACTTGTCTGGCATGGTAACTAAACCAGAGATTTCTAAACGAAATTGTGTTTGTGGTTTATGAGGGCAGTTTTGAAAGTAACTGTCTTTCTAGTGGGGTGCTAGTATTCATGGATGGACCATGTTCTCTGATTCAGTAAGCATCCAGCTGTGAAAGTATGAACCTCATTCTGTCACACGTTCACTTGTTATAACTTCAAAACATGAGTGCTGTAATAAAAAGAATTCCATGAAATGTGACATTCAAGCAGTAATAAGATTTCTTTTGGCACAAAATGTTTCAGCAGGAGATACTCATCAGTAGTTTGTACTGTATATAGTCCAAACATTGTAAGTGGAGCTGTTGTGCTGCTATGGGTCTGATTTTTTAAAAGTGGTGGAACAAACATTCATGATAAAGAGAGGAGTGGGAGGCCTTCTGTTGTGAGTAAAGAGCTTGTCAAGAAAACTGATGAAACGATTTGTGAATATTGAAGATACATTATTTCTGAAGTTTCTGGACAGTTAATTCCTGCAAATTTCTCGAATGGTTTTGTATTAGGTTGACAATGATAACTTAAGCTACTGCAAGTTCTGTGGAATAGATCAGAGGTCCACAAAACCAAAAAAATGGATTCTACGTTAGACTTCCTTTCATGCTACAAAGTGGAAGGAGAAGATTTTTGAAAGAATTGTGACTGATGACAAAACTTGTGTGGCATATGTATATGTCGAAGTGGAACAATAGTTGATGGCTTGCAGCCATACCAATTCTCCATGCTAGTTGAAGAAAGCCCACCAAATTTCATCACTGAAGAGAGTTACGGCTATGGTTTTTTGGGATGCTGAGGGAGTTTTTCTGGTTGAATTTCTGGAGCGTGAAGTGATTATCATTTCAGATGTTTACTATGAAACTTTAGAAAAAACTTAAGCAAGCCATTCAAAACTAATGCTATGGTATGCGGTCATCTGGTGTTGTATTTTTGCCTGACAACACGCGTCTTCACAGTGCCCAAACAAACTCTAGAAGTTCTGAAGAAGCAATTTCTGTTCATCTTCCACACAGCTCAAACTAAACACTACATGATTTTCTTCTCTTCACTTGCATGAGGAAGTGGCTTGTTTGCACCACTTTGATGAAAATAGCTAACTTCAAAATTCCATGAAAGATTGGCTGCATGCCCAGGCAGCAGAATTTTATGTAGAGGGAATTTTTAAATTAGTGAAACACTATGACAAATGCTTGAATGTAAATGGTAACGATGTTGAAAAATAGCAAGAAGCTGTAGTTTTGCGATGTATGTAATAACTTTTTTCCCTGCATGTTTTTACTTACAGCCAAATGGAGGTTACTTTTCAAATATCTCTCTTACATTTACTGGTTTGTTTGGGAGTATGTTTATAATAATGTTTCACAGTCAAATTCATTACAGCTTATGTTCTTATTTATTGCATCACACATGCGAACAAATTCATTGTGTTACAGTGACAACATTTAACATAATCTTTAGACAGATGGAAATAGTATTTTTCAAGAATTTTTACTGTGGCATTTAATTTCAGATGTAAACCGAGCATTCCAAGTTGCTGCACAGAAAGTTCTAATGACCGATGAGGCAGCTCTTGACAAATTTTATTTTTTCCTTCCGGGAAGAGCTGAAGGAGTTGAAATAAAAGGTATAAGATGCAGTTAATTTTATGAGTCCAAATACACGAAAACAGCATAGTTTTTGTAGAGTAGCACATTACTTGACATTGACTGTTTTCTTTTTAAAAACAATATAATATACTTCAGGGTGTTTATTTTGTAACCAAAACTTATCCTTACAACAAATATTGGTTTTAAGATCACATTGCTTTTACAAGGGAAAGTTCATAAGATGAAGGGGACAATGTTGAAGTAAGTGAGCACGATAGTCATGTGTGGTCACCTCTTTAAGGGACAAATCTTGAAATTAATTTCCTACATAAGATAACTGCATGAGCAAAGATGAGCAGACTAAATGGCAGATAAAACCAGTTAGTTATAAGGGAAGGCCCAAAAGCCATAACGTTGTTTCCCACAAATCAGGTTCTTTAGTGCTGGCCCCAGCAGCAAAGACTCCCACAGCCATCTTTTCTCTTTAGGTTTGATGATAAGTTAAAAGGTACCATTGTTATGTACATTTATATGCATCAGGTTACCTTCCATTAGGGAAGTGGATGCACTCAGCGACTGTTACGTGATTTATAAATTATAGAGCACAGCAATCAGTTGTCTATTTTTAGGTTTTATTACGCAAATCCAGATTTTGGCTAGTGCCTAGCCATTATCAATGCACTATTTTTTAATCTTGATATGCATGATAGTTCCCTGTTGTTCGGGCATCAGTCGCAGTTCTTTGAATACTTTGAAAGAACTGTGACTGATTCCCAAACAACAGGGAACTAACATGTATCGAGATTAAAAAATAGTGCTTTGATAATGGCTAGGCACTAGCTGAAATCTGGATTTGCGTAATAAAACCTCAAAAAAAGAAAAAAGACTGATTGCTGTGCTCTATAATTTATAAATACATTTATATGCATTTGACAAACTTTTGTTGACAGTATGACGGACCTCATGAGGTCCAAGATAAAAACTGTGTGGAGATGAATGGCTGTCTGGGCCTCCTGCTATATGAATGAACTTGAAAAGCTTTCCATGTGAATTTAACAAATGTGTGGGACGTGGATGGACCTGCTGTATTTCCAGTTACTATGCTATAGAGAAGATTACTGTTTTTACTTTGCTGTTGTGGAAAAAAAATACTCTGGACCTCTAGGCATGAGAGGGAAAAGACTGACAAGTTAGCTGCATTGTATGAAGTCATCACACCATTGCTAGATATGTAATTGAAGTTGTATTCTCCTGATGTATATGCAACAATTGATGAGCAACCCATTCCATTTTGAGGAAAGTGTTCCTCTTGACAATATGTGTCAAATACGCCAAAGAAGTATGCCACAAAGGTTTCTGCTTTGGCAGACTCTGGAACATTCCATCTAATGAATTTTTAAGTTTGTCTTGTTATTTCTGTAATAGGTACAGACAGAGAAGTGGTATACCAGTGTGCCTCTTGCAAGAATTCTATTGAAGAAAACGTTGATGTTAGTCAGAATATCATGTAAGAACAAACAAGATGTCCCTCCCCCCCCCCAATTTTTTTACAATACACAAAGAATTGTAGCTTCAAGTGTATTCAGTTCTACAAGAATTGTGACACTATTGTCATATGTTCCAGCCAAATCTCCACATTGCATGATGACCGAAAGATCAATGAAAACAGAGCCTCTCAGAAAAAGCTGGAACTTGTAAAGTTTTACAACCATACAAAAGGTGGAGTAGACCAACATTACAATTTGTTTTTCATTTGGTAAAGTGTCGGCTCTGAATTCATATGTCCTATACAAATTGAGCTCTGTTAATAAAGTTACAAGATGTGAATTTCTGCAGGATGTGGCTATGGACATGCTAATTGACTGTGTTGTCCAGAAGGATGAATAGTTCTTATAAACATCAGAATCTACAAGAAAAAGAATATGTAGCTTTATCTAGATGGGAGAGTGGTGACAGGACGCAAGTGCGTGTAAAAAAAAAAAAAAAGAGGGGGCGGGGGCACTACAACTGCCTAGAAAAGAAGGTGGTGTCGTCATACAAACCCAAGTACAAATGAGAGGGAGCATTTCTGAGTATGTGTGGCGTGTTCCAAACATGTATGTAAAACCACACTAAGGTGATCTGAACGTCCTGCAAAGATGACAATTAAAAGTGAATATTTTATATTATGTAACATGTAAAATATTATGCTTCTCTCTGAAAATGTTTCTGAAGCTTCTTCTTAAGAAATCAGTTATGTACAATTAAAAGATGATCAAAATATCAGTGATATTGGTATTATCATTTCGTAAGTGAAACCTTCTCCAAGGAAGTTGCTGTGGTGGGATGGTTTGTGTGCCTCAATGATAGAGATAGCCCTTCTGTAGGTGCGACCGCAATGGAACTGTATTTGTAGTTGCAGGGACAATATCTGAACGATTGACTGATCTAGCCTTCTAACTTCAACCAGCAAGGTCTTGCTGTGCTGGTATTGTGAGTGGCTGAAAGCAAGGGGAAGTACAGCTATTAATTTTCCAGAGGGCATAAAGCTCTACTGTATGGTTAAATATTGATGCATCATCTTGAGTAAAATATTCCGGAGATAAAATTCAAATCTTTGGGCGGAGTATACTCAGGAGAATGTCATATCAGGAAAAAACAAAACTGACGTACTCCTGGCTGAGAATGGAACGTTAGCTCCCTTACTGGGGCAGGTAAATTAGAAAACTAAAAAAGGAAGTGGATAGGTTGAAGTTGGATGTAGTGGGAGTTAGTGAAGTTTCATGACAGTAGGAGCAGGACTTCTGGTCAGGTGGATACTGGGTTGTAAATACAAAATTGAGTAGGTATAATGGAATAGTGGGTCTAATAATGAATAAGAAAATAGGAACAGGGGTAAGCTACTATTAACAGTAAAGTGAACACATTATTATAGCCAAGATAGATGTGCAGTAAAACCAAGAACTGCCCCAATTTAATCCCCATACCAGAGAGAAAATTATAGAAATGAGTGTCAGTAGTGTTGAGACCAGCTGAAACTACTAAAACTGAAGAAAGCTGTAGGTTACAATGGAATCTCTATCAGATCATATGCTGGGTTTGCAGCTGAGTTAGCATGTCTTTTGATTATAATCTACAGGGTGATTCAAAAAGAATACCACAACTTTAGGAATTTAAAACTCTGCAACGACAAAAGGCAGAGCTAAGCACTATCTGTCGGCGAATTAAGGGAGCTATAAAGCTTCATTTAGTTGTACATTTGTTCGCTTGAGGCGCTGTTGACTAGGCGTCAGCGTCAGTTGATGCTAAGATGGCGACCGCTCAACAGAAAGCTTTTTGTGTTATTGAGTACGGCAGAAGTGAATCGACGACAGTTGTTCAGCGTGCATTTCGAACGACGTATGGTGTTAAACCTCCTGATACGTGGTGTATTAAACGTTGGTATAAACGGTTTACAGAGAATGGGTGTTTGTGCAAAGGGAAAAGTTCTGCACGGCCGAGAATGATTGATGAAAATGTAGCACGCATCCAGCAAGCATTTGTTCGCAGCCCAGGAAAATCGACTCGCAGAGCTAGCAGAGAGAGCTGCAAATTCCACAATCAACTGTATGGAGAGTCCTACGAAAAAGGTTAGTTATGAAACCTGAACGTCAACTACCCGAGGCGATGGATCGGCCGCCAGGCAGCCCGTGACAGAGCACTTCATCACTGGCCTCCAAGAAGCCCTGATCTTACCCCCTGCAATTTTTTCTTATGGGGGTATGTTAAGGATATGGTGTTTCGGCCACCTCTCCCAGCCACCATTGATGATTTGAAACGAGAAATAACAGCAGATATCCAAACTGTTACGCCTGATATGCTACAGAGAGTGTGGAACGAGTTGGAATATCGGGTTGATATTGCTCGAGTGTCTGGAGGGGGCCATATTGAACATCTCTGAACTTGTTTTTGAGTGAAAAAAAAAAAACCTTTTTAAATACTCTTTGTAATGATGTATAACAGAAGGTTATATTATGTTTCTTTCATTAAATACACATTTTTAAAGTTGTGGTATTCTTTTTGAATCACCCTGTATAATAGATTCCTTGAACAAAACACCATGCTCAGTTGTCGGAAGAAAGCACATGTCACACCTGTTTACAAGAAGGTAGAAATGATCCACAAAACTATTGCCAGGTATCCTTGACATTGATTTCTTGTAGAATCTTAGAACATATTCTCAGGTCAAACTTAATGAGGTATCTCAATCAAAATGACCTCCTCCATGCCAATCAGTATAGATTCGAAAATGTCTATCATGCGAAACCCAACTCATAATTTTGCTAACGTTCCATACCAAAAGCTTTTGATCAAGGCAGTTGGGTAGATTCAGTATTTCTTGATGCCCAGAAAGCATTTGACTCAGTACCACATCTATGCTTATTGTCAAAACTATTGTCGTGTGTTGTATCAAGTGAAATTTGTGTCTGGATTGAGGATTTTTTTGGTAGAGAGTATGCAGCAGGTTGTCTTGGATGGAGAGTCATCATCGGATATAGAACTAACTTCAGGTGTGCCCCAGGGAAGTTTGTTTGGAGCCTTGCTGTTCATATTATATACTAAGAATCTTGTGGACAATGTTAGTAGCATCCTCAGACTTTTTGCAGATGAGGTTATCTATAATAAAGTATTATCCGAAAGAAGCTGTATAAATTGATGATTTCAAAGTGGTGCAAAGATTGGCAACTTGCTTTAAATATTAAGAAATATAAATTTGTGCACTTAATAAAGTGGAAAAATGACTATAATATCAGTGTATCACAGCTGAACCAACCAAACTTGGTGTAACACTTAGTAGGGATATCAAATGCGTCAATCACATAGGCTCAGTTGCGGATAAAGCAGGTGGTAAACTTCACTTTATTCATAGAATACTGGAGAAATGCTATCAGTCTACAAAGGAGGTGCTTGCGAATCATTTGTGTGACAAATCGTACTGTTCAGGTGTGTGAGACCCATACATAAGAGTACTAACAGGGGATATTGAACATATACAGATGATGGCAGCATGAACGGTCACAGGTTTGTTTGACCCATGGGAGAGTGTCACAGAGATGCGGAAGAAACTGTACTGGCAGTCTCTTGAAGATAGATGTAAACTGTCCCAAGAAAGCCTACATACAAAGTTTTATGAACCAGCTGTAATTGTTGACTCTAGACATATACTACAACCCCTTATTTATCACTCACATAAGGATCCTGAGGACAAGATTAGATTAATTACAGCATGCACAGAGGTATTTAAATATTCTTTCCATGCTCCACATGTGAGTGGAACTAGAAAAAACTCTAATAACTGGTTCAGTGGGATGTACTCTCTAGAGGTGGGCCAAACGGTTATTTTGGAGTAACCACTATTATTGTTATAGTTATTTTTGACCATTATTCTTAACAGTTATTTATAACTCTCTGTTATTTTTCACTACCAAATACTCCAGACAGGGCTACAGTTAAATAATGAAGTAGGTGGAATCCATCAGTTTAGTTATCAGTATAATTATGACTACGAGTAGTGCAAAGTGGCGTGAATATCATATGAATCGTGCGATAACCTTAGCTAATTAACTGTCCTGTACATTTCAGTTGATGTTTGAACAGTTATTGGTGTTTCATATTGTACATATGTAGGATATTGGTTGCTATTAAAAATATTATCCTAGTAGCTGCAACAGAAAGTACACGGACCTTCAGCACAGCACTCTTTAAGTGCTGTTTTAAGTATGAACCAGTACATAAGCTGAATACTGTAGGTAAACTTCGAAGCTTAATTTCTTGTGCTGTTCGCTTAATATAATAAGTGTATGACCTTGTAATAAAACAAAAAATATACATAACATGAGAGATTCATTTACTCTTTTATGATATAGTCTATTCGAAGAAAGTGTGAGTACACTAATCTAAGTTTAATGTGAAATTTGAGGGGCTTAAAAGTTTTTTGGTGGTAGTATGATTAAATTGCATTTCTCTAAGCATTCGATTTGTTGTGTATCTCTGAAGTTTGGGATTATTGTATGCAGAATTCCAGTGGATGATTGGTTGTGTTGACCTCATAAAGGTAACAGATTTAAACGATTCAGAAGTCATTATTGTACCTTTTTTACTCTGTGAATCTAATTCTTCTCTGGGTATTCAAATTGTGAGAGTCTGAGTTAATAGTATTGATGTTGGGAATATGAATTTGCATTAAGTTTTCAGAAATTTCTCAGTAACATAGTTCCTCTTCTGAGGAATACTTTACATGTCAACTCTATGTTTTGCCTCTTTTCCCCATCTGTCACACATATAAGGCAATAATAAACACTTCATCTCTCAGTGCCACCTGCCTGCTTTGACTTATTTTCTTTTTACAATTTAATATAATGACAGTTAAATGTCAGAATATGTAACAGACTAATTCATGGATGTGGAATGTGAGCACTTAAAATGAAGGGCTAAGTTTTGCACATAACAGAACCTCAACACAGCAGTGAGTTCACTTGACAAAAAATTTTTTAATGTTGCTTAACATAATAGAAAATGAACTGACCTGAGTCTGTTTGGAAACAAAAAAGCATATATTATTCAAAAACATTCACATAGTATGCACAAGTACTAGTAAGCCCTAATATAAGTAAATCTATACTTTAAATATAATAGAAGAAAACATTCCACGTGGGAAAAAATATATCTAAAAACAAAGATGGTTTGACTTACCAAACGAAAGTGCTGGCACGTCGATACACACACAAACATACACACAAAATTCTAGCTTTCGCAATCAATGGTTGCCTTGTCCGGAAAGAGGGAAGGAGAGGGAAAGACGAAAGGATTTGGGTTTTAAGGGAGAGGGTAAGGAGTCATTCCAATCCCGGGAGCGGAAAGACTTACCTTAGGGGGAAAAAAGGACGGGTATACACTCGCACACACGCACATATCCATCCACACATATACAGGCACAAGCAGACATATACAGAGGCAAAGAGTTTGGGCCCAAACTCCTCCCTCTCCATCAAAGCCAGATTTCAAATGAGTTGCCACCTCTAGTACTCTCTGCCATGCACTTCTCTGCCGTACACTCTGCCATGCAGAGTATATAGATATAGATATAGAGGTAGACACCAACACCCACCACAGTAATGCAACATGATGAAGGGACTGAAGAAATCTGTGATGATGTAAACGAAATTATTCAACTAGTTAAGGGGTACCAAAATTTAATAGTGATGGGGGACGGGAATTTGTTAGTAGGAAAGTGATAGTAGAAAAGGAAGAGAAGGAAAAATAATAGGAGGATGTGTACTTGGAGAAAGGGATGAAAAAGCAAGCCACCTGGTAGAATTTTGCACAGAGCATAACTTAACCATCCCTAACATTTGATTTAAGAATCATGAAAGAAGGTTGTGTGCGCAGAAAAGGCCTGTAGACACTGTGAGGTTTCAGACCGATTACATAATAGGAAGACACAGATTTTCGATACAGATTTTAAACTTTAAGACCATTTGAGGGGCAGATGTTGACTCTGACCACAGTTTGTGCTTATGAACTGTAGATTAAATCAGAAGAAACTGGAACAAGGTAGTAAATTAAGCATTTGTCACCTGGGTAAGTTGAAATAACCAGAGATTGTTGAGAACTTCAGAGAATGCATCAGGCAATGATTGACTGAAACAGGGAAAGGAATACAGTAGAAGACAAATGGGTAGTTTTGAGAGATGAAATAGTATTGAAAACAGCAGAAGATTATGGCTAGGTAAAAAGATAAGGCTTCGTAGAAGTCCTTGGATATCAAAGGAATTTAATTGATGAAAGGAGAAAATCTAAAAGTAGCCAATGAAGCGGCAAAAGGGAACATAGACGTCTAAAAATTGAGGTTGATGGAAAGTGCAAAATGGTTAAGTGCAAGACAAATGTAAGTCTATGAAAGCGTATATAACTAGGGGAAAAATTGATACCATCTTCAGGAAGGTAAAAGATACCTGTGGAGAAAAGAGAAGCAGCTATATGAATATCAAGTTTTGATGGAAAACCAGTACTAAACAAAGAAGGGAAAACACATAGGTGGAAGGATTATATAAGAGTGGCTATGCAAAGGAAGTTGAAGGTAATACTATAGAAAATGAAGAGGACATGGATGAAGGTAAGATGGGACATATGACACTGCAAGGGGAATTTGGCAGAGCACTGGAAGGTGTAAGTTTAAACAAGGCCCTTGGAGTAGATGATGATGATGATGATGATGATGATGATGATGATGATGATGGTAATTAAAAACTACTGATACCTTCTACATACATATTCCTTAAGCCATCTTATGATGTGTAGTGCAGTGTAGCACTGCTAGACACTTCCTATCCCGTTCCCTTTGCAAATAGAGCAAGAGAAAAACAACTGCCTGTATGCCTCCCTACAGACCCTAATTTCTTTACACTAAATGCATGTTGGGGACACTAGAATTGGTCCGCAGTCAGCTTTTTCAGAACCTTTTGGAGAGTCAGCCACGAAAAAACTATTCCCTGTGGTGTGCAAGATGTGAGAGACAGTCAAAATACCCTCAGACTTCAAGAAGAATATAATAATTCCAATTTTAAAGAAATCAGGCGCTGTCAGTTGTGAATATTTCTGAACCATCAGTTTTAATAAATCATTGTCACAAAATAATGACACATTATTTTCAGAAGAATACAAAAACTGGTAGAAGCTGACCTCAGGAAGTATCAGTTTGGATTCTGGGTAGGTGTAGGAACACACAAAGCAATACATATTCTACAACTTCTCTTGCAGGATAGGTTAAGGAAAGGCAAACTTATGTTTATAGCATTTGTAGATTTAGAGAAAGCTTTTGACAACGTGGACTGGAATACATTCTTTGAAATTCTGAAGGTAACAAGGGTAAAATACAGGGAGCAAAACATTATTTACAAGTTTACCGGCAGACAGCAAATGTAAGAGTCAAGTGGCATGAAAGGAATGAGTGGTTGAATAGGGAATGAGACAGGATTGTAGCAATAATAAGTGATGATGGCCAAAGTAGGGAGAACATAAAATGTAGACTGGCAACGGGAAGAAAAGTGTTTCTGAAGACAAATTTGTAAACATTTAATATAGACTTAAGTATTAGGAAATCTTTTCAGAAGTTATTTTTGTGGAGTGTTGCCTTGTATGGAAGTGGAAACGTGGATGATAAATGGTTCAGACAAGACTAGAATAGAAGCTTTTGAAATGTGATGAAGCTACAGAAGAATGCTGAAGGTTAGACAGATAGATTGGGTAACTAATAAGGAAGTACTGAATATAATCGGAGAGAAAAAGAAATTTGTGGCACAGCCTGGCTAAAAAAAAGTGATCGGTTGGTTGGACACATTCTGAGACATCAATGTATCATCAATTTAGTATTGTAGGGAAAGGGGGGAGGGAGTAAGAACTGTAGAGGGAGACAAAGAGACAAATACAGTAAGGAAGTTCAGATAGATGTAGGTTGCAGTAGCTACTTGGAGATAAAGAGGCTTGCACCAGATAGTGTAGTATGGAGAGCTACATCAGACCAATCTTTGGACTGAAGACCACAACAACAATGCAAGGGAATAAAAATCTACAATTTAAGTATATGTGTTTCTGTTATTGAAATATCACTCATTTGCTTAAAAGTCAGTATACAAGCAAAAGTTAGGGCTATAATATGTAATCTCATGTGACACAACATGTAATTGGTTGCAATATGTATGAAGACTGATTGCTAGATACACAACTTTACTATTGTCACCTTGTGTTTCCTATGTATATTTATCATATGTGATGTTTTTGTATAAGGCTGTGTTCACACTGACATGCTAAGGAATTTGTGATAAATAAATAGTCACATCTGATTTGATCATTTTCTGTTATTACAGGAAATGGATGGGAATTATTAAGCTTGAAATATAAAGTAGATTGGCCATTGCATTTAATGTTTACTGATGAAGTGCTCAGGAACTATGATCGCCTTTTTAGCTTTCTGCTGCATGTTAAGAAAACACAATATGACCTTCATCACATCTGGAATGATCATATGAGCATAAAAAATATGTAAGTCCATGATCTACTCATAGCTATTTTTTGTTTCTGGCGTGAAGATTATGTGGTTAACCTCTTGAATTTTTTGATTTTTATTATGAGTAGGAACCCAGAAGAAAATGTAATTTCATAATAAATCGTTCTTTTATTTTTAGATAATACAAATTGATTATTGTTCAAGATAATCATCCATTTGATCCAATACATTAGTTTATATTTGTTTCTCTCAGGTAATGGCAATTTATTCCTTTTATTGGATCTGTTGGTTTTCTGTTTATCTCTTCCGTTCCCTGAAGAATGTTTCTTTTGAATATTTGCTTTATTCAGGGTAATATAAAATCAGACAGAACTATTTTGAATGAATATTAAGTTGTTGTGTTCCACTGTACTTTTTTTAAATAGAGAGTAATACTCACACACTGTGGCTTTGTTGTGGTGTAGCCACTGTTCCTGTTATATCACAGTGTGAGTCTGTCTACATCGCTACATAATACAAATGTGTAGTATTTTTAAAATAAAATACTACCATATTACATACAGGATGTCCATAATTAAAGTTCAGTTTCAAAATGCTGTAGAAAGAGAACCACTGCTTCGAATGATGACAGATGTGAACAGCAAATTGTTGACACAGCAGGAAATGCCATTATAAATGACACTATAAGTGTCTTAATGTAAATGTAGTCAGCTACAAATGGCAGATGAATCACAATACAACATTGTGGCCCTGTTAGTTAGGTAACCCCATCCATTATGGTAAGATTGTACCACATCAGATGGAGAAAAGTGGTTTTTAATTGTCAGAGGCCAAAAATTGCATAAAGAGCAAAATGACAACAGTTTTTAACTTTCCTGGCGCCAAAAACAACATAAAAATTAAAATGATGTATACTTCTTATTACCATGAGACTTACACAAAACATGTTCAGCAAGCTGTCCACTGTCTTCTGCCACAATCTGAAATTGAGAAACAGCATGTTACACAACAGATCGGAGTGTCTCGGGGGTCTCATTGAGAATGTGTTGCACAGTGCGTACCTTCAGTTCAGCTAAGTTTGTTATTGGGGCACTGAGCACAACTTTTTTCAGAATTTCCCACAGCTGCAAGTCACACAGGTGATGTGGGCAGCCAGGCTGTAGGGAAATGATGGCTGATAATTCTAGCATTTCCAAAATGCCTCTGCAGCAGCCACTTCACTGGCTGAGCATTGTATGGAGGAGTACCATCTATCCACATGTTGAAGGGTTGGAATGGTGTTGGTGATCTAAAGACTCTCATAGTGTTTACCAGTGATGGTACACATAACAAAATGCTAATTGATAGGCCTGTGATAAACATTGGCACAACCCACACCACATAGTCACCTTTGCAAAAAAGGAGTGGTACTGGTGGATGTGCATGCAGATTTTCTGTTGTCCATATCCTGCAGTTCTGCATATTGACATGGCCTTGGAGATTGAAATGTTTCATGGGCATTCATTCTCTGCTTCCACGTGAGCAAGAAACCAGAGAGAATATTTGTCTTGCTGGCAGATCAGCAGGAAGCAACTCCTAAACATGGATGATT
Organism: Schistocerca cancellata; assembly: GCF_023864275.1. Lineage (NCBI taxonomy): Eukaryota > Metazoa > Arthropoda > Insecta > Orthoptera > Acrididae > Schistocerca > Schistocerca cancellata. Next base: position 518,901,216 of record NC_064630.1, on the reverse strand, counting down.
TTGTATGGATAACAATGCAGGATGTTTCACAGGATTTCATACACCATGTTCAAAGGCATGTCCAATGTTCAGGCAATTCTCTGTGCAGTCCGTGTTCACACACCCCCGTGTGACCCCTCCTACAGTACTGTGGCCACATATTCAACAGATGTCGCATCAAGTGCTTTCTGCCAGGATTGGGGCATCCTGAGACTTCAAGAAGACAGAAGGTAGCCAGTAACAACATGAGGTAGTAAATAACATAGCAGTGATTGAAATTAAGGATTTCATGACTCTGTACTCACATGCAAACAATAGCATGTGCTCTAGGAAGTTCAGGACAATTTATTTTATGAACAGGCAGAATGAGAGATTCACTACATCTGAGACACAGTCCATCATAATACTCTTCAAAATGCAACAGATCCGCTGTGAACCATGCAAATGGCGGTCATGCAGAAATCAGGCAAAACTGCAGTTGGCATTTTGAAGCTGACCTCTTTACACAGAGGCCTGTGGTGTTTCATGGAGAAACATTGGGATTGGGGGCCATGATGAATGGAGCACCTTTTGTTTTCCTTACTGTTAGTGACTCTTTAATGATGAACATGGCAACTAAGGTGTTTTCATCTGGGGAGAGTTTAGAAAATGAAACAATCCTACCTTTGCTTGCAAAACAATATAATATCAAGTTTTAATCTATTTTAAATCATTTCTCCTGGGCAATCCTTCTATTCCATTGACGAATTTTTTCTTACAAACTGGCAGCCAGTTAAAAAATTATATAAATTTAGTTGCATAAATAGGAATAAAAATAATAATGTGTTCATTAATGTTACAACTAATCGTGTGTGTGTGTGTGTGTGTGTGTGTGTGTGTGTGTGTGTGTGTGTGTATGTATGTCTCTATAGACTGGTTCCACATCGTTTCAAAAAAGAATCATTCAAATGATGTGTGAAACACATAACTAACTGTCACACTGCGCTTCAAAAAATCCTGTCTTTTTCAAATCTTGTAATCATTTTCTCCAGACCCATAGCAGACATTGGACTAATGCCTTTTTTCATACCCCCGGGTGTCCAGAACTTTCACAGGGCTGCAGTTGCACAGTCACCATCCATGTAAAAGAACTTTACCAGCAGAGCTCGATCCTTCATGGAGACAGTCATGTTTGCTGGCTCGGACACAAACTGAGGAACAACTGTGTACTGTGTGTCTGTTGGTGCGCACATTCTGATTCTTACAGTGCCATCTGTTGGTCAAATTTTCGTTAAAGTTTTTTTATTCCATACAATTTCCCCCTGTGCCAATACTGTGCTGTTCAAATCTAATGATATTCTGAACAATGGTTCTCTTTCTACAGCATTTTGAAACTGGAACTTTAATTGTGGACACTCCGTCCAGATTAAATTGGTAGCTCTGAAAAAGCTGCTCGACCATTAGCTGTGTGCACTATGTGTGTACTTCTAAGACCACTCTCAGGTTAGTGATAGAGCAGTTTTTTTTATTGATGGTACTTGGGGTTCAGTTTAATTGACTGGAAAAGAATGCGACAATTGCCTCAGTTTTATAGAATATACTGTGTTTAAAAATTGTGGATTATACTTGTTAGTATTACTACAGAAAGAGGTAAAAGGATGCTTCCCTTCACTAGTCACATGATGTATGTTTCAGACAATTCTCAATTGTTGAAATTCAAAGTCTTGTCAGTGTTCCAAGCTTATGTTTACTCTGATACAATTGCAGATGGTGCAATGTACAAACAGTGTGATCTAGAGGAATCTATGGCATCCTGAGACTTTGAGAAGACAGAAGCTGGCCATTAACAATATGGGGTAGTAAATACCATTATAGTGTTTCAAAGTGTGATTTCATGACTTTGAACTCCTTGTTTCCTGAAAATACACAATGAAAGATTTACTACATCTGAGCCACAGTTCATCATAATAGTTGTCAGAATGCAGTTGACCTGCCATGAACCATGCAAATGGCAATGTTATACAGAAATCGGCCAAAACTGTCTGCAATTGGCATTGGCCCTTTACACAGAGGCCCTCAGTGTGTCATGGAGAAACAGTGTGGATAGGGGCATAATGAATGGATCAACTTTTATTTTTCTTAGACTTAGTGACACTTTAATGATGAGCATGATAATTGAGGTGTTTCATGTAGAGAGAGCATGCTAAATGAAACAATGCTACATTTGTTCACAAGATAATATAAGGCCAAGATGTCAAGCTGATGATATGGGCAGTAATGATCAATAGTAGTGGTTCATGCTGTCTATAAGTACCCTTTGACATCTTAATGGTATAGAAATGAGATGAGATATAAAAGGGTCAGGCACAGGATTTTGCACCCAAGCACAAAAAGTAAGAAAGCCAGACTAAGAATTGGAAGTGAACTAATTGTTGTGGCAGCTAGGCAATGGCGAACAGTTTGGGTGTAATACTGAGCCGTCTGATTGGAGGAAGCCAGCTACAATGTGTGAAGTGTCAACTATCACATAATTTTAATCGGACTACATAAGCACAATGGCAACTATTGGTGGGGAAAAACTGACAGATCAACTGTTGTTGATAAGACTCAGGTACTGATAGCCACAAGCGGAGATTATGAAAGGCTATACAGAGTGGCTATAAAGATTAGGAAATGCCACAGTAATTGTAACTGGAAGAAGTAGGGTGTGGAATTAAATGGCATCTGGATTCTGATACTGATGAAAATGTGTGCCAGTCTTTGTAAAGTAGTGGAATGGGGTGTCCCTTAACGAAAACTGCAATTCGAACTGTATTGAAGTACCAGATACTCTCTCATTATGTTTATGCAAAGTAGTGCAAACACGTGAGGGTGCATTGTAACACTGTAAATTCAGTACTGTTAACAAGTCAGGATTGGCGAGGAAGGGAAAGCAGTAGGCACCTGTTGAGGTGATGAATTTAAACATTTTATGATAGATATGATGGGTTATTTCAGTAAAAAGTGGTTGAAGGCAGGCCTAGAGAAGCCGCCAAAACTCCTGCCCAAGAGAGCAGGAGAGGAGAGTATCTAACCGGGTCGGAAGCTGCCAGCGGAAGAGACCGGACGGTGTGTTCACTCCTGGCGGCTGGCCGCGGCTCCACCCCCCACGTAACCACCTCCAAACCTCCTTATTGGACAGCCAAATTGTAGACGCGTGGTTCGGTAGTGTTATCTCGTCAGCAACACGTGAGTTTAGCTGCTGATTGTTCAACATGTGAGTTTCAAAGTGGTTCTGTCCGGTATAATACAACGTGACATACAAGCTGAAACTAGCCGCCAGGCAGAAGGCACTGGGGAACATCAATTGAAATATAAAAAATTAAATTTTTATAATATTACATCCATTCAGTAACGGCGCCCACTGTTCGCCCTTCTCCCCTCCGCAAGAGTGAAGCATGGGGACGCAAATTGACAGTTACTGTGGGGCTCCTGCGAAGGATAGCCGTACATAATTTTTGACAATAAATTTTTGATTTTATTTTTTTAAATTTGCCTTTTTTCTTAGGAAAAGGATTGAAAGAATGGCAATATTTTTTGTATTAATATCTTGCGTGACAAAATTTGGACGATGGCAGATGGTGTGGGCGGTGTTGCGAGGCACTGCGAGTGGCAGAGCAAGGTGCGGCGATCAGCTGTTAGTGGTGGTAGCGGAGGAGCTTGATGGCCGCGGCGGGCAGTGGCGGTCTGTGGCGCACTGCAACTTCTGCTGGAGCGTATAAGTTGGGAGTTCTGGAAGGGGCGAAGCACAGATGACAAGGGGGAAGGGGATTAACATTGTTGCATTACTTCACGTGCATACGGTGATACACTTTGTTGCTTATACCTATAGGAGAGCCAAGCCTTTTCTTTTTGGAGGTATTTTATTTATTTATTATCCCTTTTCTACTCATGGTACTCAGACCATGGCAATTTTCTACTGGACTACTACAGTATGGGGCAATGAGAAACATAAGCGTGATATTCCCCAAGAGGCTGCTGCCCAGGGACAGCAGAGAGAGGTGACCGTCGTCGCGCAAAAAGTTCGTTTCTAAAAGCTACCAATAACAATAAACCAATAAAGATAGTTATTACAGGTGTACATGCAGAACTGAGATACTGGTGTTTGTGCCAATCCGTGATATGCGCGGTGGCATGGTCTAGCGTGGTCTGCCCTAATTCTTTGTTTTACACATTGGTTAAAGATTGGATCAGCTGGGAATGTGAGTGATTGGTGAGGGATGGCCAATTGTCAGGCGATGGTAGTACCATCACAAATGAAAGGGGGGAGTCGCACATTATGGGCGTAAGATAAGTGTGCAATCACTTCCTCGGTGGGGGTAGTGATATCGCAGTGAGAGCTATTAAATAGTGAACCGCTACTGTTGAGTAGAACATTGTAGGGCTGTGATGCTTCAAGGTACTTGTGACACATGATAGTGGCTGTTACTGGGTGGACTGCGGTGTATGAAATACTGTTGCCTATAGCAACGAACTGGGGTTCACTTACTGGTACAACCAGATGGTTGCAGAGGGGGGTCGCTTGCTCAGTGAGAAACAACGCGACTTTGTATGCGTTTTTATGGGTGTGAAGGGTAAGTGTTGAACACATGTAGTACTTCTCATGTTGGCAGCTTTACAAGGCACGCTCGGATAGGACAGAATGAGTTCGGCAGTTCTTACTGATAACAAGGATTTCGCGAGTTTTCCACATAACATAAACTTGTACGGCAGTCCAGTATACTGGAAAAACGTGGAAGCGGTAGCTTTCAAATTCACAATTAGCACAAGTGACTGGTAGGTGTATCTTAGTATCCAAATAATCGTGGTCTTGGGCCATCTGTACATGAACTGAACTGTAGTACAATGCGAGAGTTGCCTCTTGTATGGGATATATGATACGTAGAGGAACTGTTAGATGGGATGAAATATTGGTTAAGACCTGTAGAAAAAGTTCAGGTGGTTGTAGATGGGAACTTAGTTGATGTCCTAAACCGCTCTGAATGATGTCATCTAGAGAAATAACATGTACTTGGGTGGCCTGTGCATTATATAAAAGTACCTGCAAGGTCTTCATCACCGTGAGCATGGTGGTTACGTTATTGAGTTCCTGATGGACAAAGGTGAGATCATGCTGAATTGAATGTTGCATTTTTTTCATATTGGTGGACTTACTCACTAGCAGTTTCGTGTTCTTAGCGGGTGGTTGCCAATATGTTATCTTCTATGTGAGTGAGGCGAACATCCTGATGTACTATGGCCTCGTGGTTGTCCTTTGCCTGATGTATGACATCATTCCAATGTTCAGCATTTGATTGATTGGACGTACAAAAAATTGTTTTTAAATTTGTACCGCCAGCATTAAACCATGCTCGCTTAGTGCAGCGCAAGGGTACGGCGTTGGCTATGCTATGCTAACAGCCGTGTACCGCAAGTATCTAGTGGAACAGAAGGTTGCAAATGATTGGAAAAGAGCACAGGTAGTCCCAGTCTTCAAGAAGGGTCGTCGAGCTGAAGTGCAAAACTATAGACCTATATCTCTGATGTCATTCTGTTGTAGAATTTTATAACATGTTTTTTTTTTTTTTGCTCACGTATCATATCGTTTCTGGAAACCCAGAATCTGCTCTGTAGGAGTCAACATGGATTCCAGAAACATCGATCGTGTGAGACCCAATTCGCTTTGTTTGTTAATGTGACCCAGAAAATATTAGATACAGGCTCCCAGGTAGATGCTATTTTCCTTGACGTCCGGAAGGCGTTCGATACAGTTCCGCACTGTTGCCTGATAAACAAAGTAAGAGCCTACGGAATATCAGATCAGCTGTGTGGCTGGATTGAAGAGTTTTTAGCAAACAGAACACAGTAAGGTAACCTCTGGCGTGCCACAGGGGAGTGTTATGGGACCATTGCTTTTCACAATATATATAAATGACCTAGTAGATAGTGGCGGAAGTTCCATGCGGGTTTTCGCGGATGATGCTGTAGTATACAGAGAAGTTGCAGCATTAGAAAATTGCAGCAAAATGCAGGAAGATCTGCAGCGGATAGGCACTTGGTGCAGGGAATGGCAACTGACCCTTAACACAGACAAATGTAATGTATTGTGAATACATAGAAAGAAGGATCCTTTATTGTATGATTATATGATAGCGGAACAAACACTAGTAGCAGTAACTTCTGTAAAATATCTGGGAGTATGCGTGCGGAACGATTTGAAGTGGAATGATCATATAAAATTAATTGTTGGTAAGGCGGATACCAGGTTGAAATTCATTGGGAGAGTCCTTAGAAAATGTAGTCCATCCACAAAGGAGGTGGCTTACAAAACACTTGTTCAACCTATACTTGACTATTGCTCATCTTTGTGGGATCTGTACCAGCTCGGGTTGACGGAGGAGATAGAGAAGATGCAAAGAAGAGCAGCGCATTTCGTCACAGGGTTATTTGGTAAGCGTGATAGCGTTACAGAGATGTTTAGCAAACTCAAGTGGCAGACTCTGCAAGAAAGGCGCTCTGCTGTCCAGGTTTCGAGAGGGTGTGTTTCTGGATGAGGTATCGAATATATTGCTTCCCCCTACTTATACCTCCCGAGGAGATCATGAATGTAAAATTAGAGAGATTCGAGCATGCACGGAGGCTTTCTGGCAGTCGTTCTTCCCGCGAACAATACGCGACTGGAACAGGAAAGGGAGGTAATGACAATGGCACGTAAAGTGCCCTCCGCCACACACTGTTGGGTGACTTGCGGAGTATAAATGTAGATGTAGATGTAGATGCAGTTGTCCCTGACTGTGCGCAATTACTTGTCTTAAATTGTGCTACTCCCCCCTTGCTCTGGGGGAATAGCATTGGCATGCTACGAAAAAAGGGGGCCCGCGAACTACTGCAACATTGTACAATAAAAACTTTTATTCATTAGGGTGGAAGTCTCTTGGTAACTACATTTCCAACAAGATAACGCACTACTGTGCTTGGGTGATGACATCATGTAATGGGTACTAATCATCAACAATTTATTGCTTATTTCAGCGGGTGCATCAATCTTATTACGTCATGGGTGTATTTGTTTGAATAAACAAACGGGTGTGTCTCACTCTCTAACACATGGCGGGGCGCTGTATCCAAATGGTAGCAGTGGCGATGTCCATGCTCACTCATAACATCTTCACTTCATCACTTCATAAAAAGTAAGGTGAACAACAATGAAACTTGTGTTCGTCTGGGTGAACTCTTAAATGTGCAAAATGCACATGGGTGTGAACTACAATTCTTCACTTACTTGGATGAAACTTCTTTAGTTTTATCCTATCACAAAATCTATTTCGCGTACCGCTCTACAGTGAGAAGGTAGCGCACTCCTTCTCAACTTCAGGAGCGCATTTGACTCTTCTCTTTTGAGTATCTTAGGTAACTTGGGTGCTTCCTTTCTTCTAAACATACAAGTTCAGCTGTGGGCATGAGCATGGCGCATAATAGGATTCTGGAATTGCTAACTCACAAAATCTTGTATCACGACTGAAAGGGGATCTTACATAATGGGAATATTGCTATAGTGCAACATATCTAGAATCAAGGGCTGTGGTGGGCCTTTACATATTGAGATCATAAATATAAAATACAAGTGCATATTGTACAAAATATACGTGCTTGGTATAACATATAGGGTATAGCAAGGGCTTTGCAGTGCAGCAAAATGACTGTGAAATGCTTAAACAAACACAGAATCATAAGGGGAGAAAAAAATACAAGTTATTGTGTATCAGTTATAAATCAGCTAGCAACTGGCAATGCACAGTGGGTCGGTCATTGCTCAACACCTCCAATCATACAAAATGCATGTAATACTGAGCCTTCTGGTATATACCTGGGTGCGGAAGAAGAGGTTAGGCACTGTTAACTGGTGGGGTGTACTTGTTTTAGTGTTCTGGTGGTGTATCATATTGTTGTGACGGGACAGATTTACCTGTAATTTTTTTTTCTTGTCGGCTGTGGCCAAGGCCTGAAGCCTGGTTCTCTTTGGTCATGTGCTCTCTCCTAATACCTGTAAAGCTGTCGGGACTATAAAGGGGCCAATTCGATAGTTGATTTTCATAAGTCTTATGTTTGAGGTGCGGGGTATAGTGAATAGGTATGTAATATTTAATTTGCGGTATTAATTCTTAAATTTGTCTGGGGGTTCACTTATTGGTGGAGATGGGGGTTCTCTTATTGGTGGAGATGTATGTATAGTAAGAATTTTTAGGATGCCGCCAAAACTGAGTGGTGAAACTATTTATCAAACTCAGTACATAGTGAAGCAGATAGTGTTATAAAACTGGCAAGAGGCACAATCAGACGTGCTGCGACAGAGGTAGCTTTCAGGTTTACACTGAGATAGTGGAGCAGCTGTGCGGCGCATTTAGCACACCACAGCAACAGCTCCGGTGTTTTCTAAGTGAAAAATTTTCATGACTCCTTGGGAAGTTTGAATTAGCCGTGTATAAAATGCAATTCATGTAAATTAATAATATTAGAGTGGGATTAGTGACTGTTACGAATAGTACTCTAACTCCTTTCTCGAACAAATCGATTTATATGGGTTTGCTGGGTAAAATTACTATAGCTCATTTGTAAAGAACTTTTTTACTTTTGTGGTAGCAAAAGTGAATAGGCTGTGGTGGGCACGTACTAGTGAAACCATTTAAGGATTTGGAAAGGGAGCAGGTAGTCGGTTCTTAAGATGCGTCAGACTAGACGGAAGGTGGTATGGTGGTACTATACTTCAGAGGAGGCTCGGAAATGCAGAGCACCACCAAGCTAAATGGCGGTGCACGGGAAGACTCCCCATAACGCATAATGGCGTGTTTCATTATTGCGATGCTTTTCGGCTTCGCGTTCTGAGGTTGCTTGCTTCCAAACTCCCTTCAGAGTTATAGTCTGGTCAGTGGGCGTGTCAAGGGTTTAGGTGTGCAAGTAAATTTACTGGTGGGTTTTCAAGTTGTTGAAGTTACCTGGGTATGAGATTGAAGGATGGAAGAAATCACGTTTGAAATAGGTATTACATAAGAAGATGGTACTTTCTGTATTAAATTGCTATACATTGGTTGATAGCGAAGATAGTATGTTCTAATATGTGTAAGGTCTCTTTAATAGCGGCAGTCAGGCACACGGACGGCGTGTGCAGATAGGGGAAAGGGGGGGGGGGGGTAATCAGGTGTGGGCTAGTGGGACCGCGTGGGTTGGGATGGGACGGGGAGGTAACAGCAGTGCCAGGTGTTTGAAGTGACTCCGCCCTTCACATTATGACCGCTGCACATGCGACTCCTTGTTGACGGGTTCACCTGATTCTGACAGGCAGAGCGCATGTGTCTACAACTTCGCAGTACTCCCGAGCGGCTGTACTTACCTTCTGAATTAACCTGAAAAAGAACGGGCATCCATGAGGGACGGTAGGGGGTATTTAGAATGTCACTGTTGTGTGTAGGCCATGCAGCCGCAGTACAAGAATAATCATTGAATTATCTAACATTTCTTTTGGTGTCAAAGAGACAAGTTATGTTTCTTCTTTAGGAGCAAATTTCTCAGTTACTACTGCATATTATTAATTATCACTCTGGGTGTTCAAACAGGAAAATTACTTATTGAAATATGGTGCCATTTCAGGGAGAAAGTCTTTGGAATGAAAAGGTAGAGACTTAGTGCATTCATTACTTCATACAATATCCTGATACTGATCCATAAATTCTCCATATGATACTTTTATTTAGAATTAAATATATTGGTATTGAAAATAGTATCTGGGTATATGGGTGTTTAGGTCTGAGAGCGTATGTAGGGCAAGTTGGGGGTGGTGGAACTTCCCTTTTCCTCCGCTTCACAGGGGGGCAGAACCTGCTGAAGGTCCGGCGCTTGTCTCAGAAGGCAGTGCGAGAGGCATAGTTCCTGAATAGGATTTTAGTCTATCAAAATGGATGACCACCTTGCGGTCAGGCAGTTGTAATTCTGCATTGACAGGGGAAGAGAGCTGAATGGTTGAATATGGTCCATCATACAGAGGGGTAAGTTTCTTCACTCTTCCTTTCTTTATTCTAGAGTTTTTTAGCAAAACCAAATCACCAGGTTTATAAGGGGGGGGGGGGGGGGGAGGCATTTTTGGTGCTTCTTTCTCCATCTGTTTCCTGGTTGCTTTTTGGTTGTTCCCTTGCACTTTCTTCCAAATGGCGTCAAGGCGGCAGGCTAGCCCCTTAACTTCTGTGTGATTGATTCCCGGAGGTAATTTATCGATCTCAAAGGGAGATTCCATAGGGCGGCCAAACACTCTCTCATAAGGGGTATGTTCAGTGGCTTCGTGGAAACGGCTATTGTACGCTCTTGCCACATATGGAATGTATCTTTGCCAGTCACTGTGAGCTGAGCTGATGTAAGAGGAAAGCGTTTATTTCACAGTGCGATGGACAAGCTCAATGTGGCCATTTGCCTGGGGGTGAAAAGGGGTGGTTCTCAATTTTCTAATTCTCATCAATTTGCAAACTTTGACAAATAAGGTGGAGATTAAATTGTGTCCTTGATCTGTTATAATGGCTTCAGGGCTTCCGAAAGGAAAGACAAGATGATCCATAAAAGGTCGTGCTACTGTTTCAGCTGACATGTCAGCAATGGGTACCAAAATAAGGTATTGGGAAAAGTGATCAATAATGGACAGAATATATTTACTTCCTTGTGTACTTACAGGAAGTGGCCCGACTCTGTCCAAAGCCACAAACGGAAAGGTTTTTGATGCCTAAGGAAGAAATTGTAAGGGAATTTTGATTCGTGGGGGCACATGGTAGGCAGGCACATGGGAGGCAGTTTTTTGCCATCTTTTGTCACACCAATACTTCGTCGCAATGCGGGCATTTGTGGCTCTACGTCCACTATGGCAAGCTTGAATGCTGTTGTGACACTGGGCAATAATTCTGGATTGTAGGTCTTTAGGTATTACTATACGTTTACCCAGGTGCTCTTGCGGTATAGAATTCCATCTTCTGTAACAAAATCCAGATGGGAGCAATATTGGCAACATTTTGTCTCTTTCTCTTGTCAGTCTTTCAATTCATCAATTAACATATCGTCTGTTTGAGCTACTCTCACTTTTCTGCTAAGGACCATCAGCATTCTGGTGCAGTTTTCCAGCTTTGTGTTGCACTATACTCACTCAACAGCAGGGCCAAGCAGGTGAGATGGCTGCAAGGGTCTTCTAAACTTAATAGCCACTGAAGTGCTGCATGATCTGTTACTACTGTAAACTTTCTCACATAAAGATAGCATTTAAAATAATCGACTCCAAACATTAATGCCCGAAATTCTTTCTCCGTAGTACTGCAATTAATTTCCACCTGTTTCAGCTGACGGGATGCGTAACCAGTTGGTCTTTCCTCACCATCAATAATTTGACTCACAGTAGCCCCCGCTGCAAAATTGGACGTGTCACAGGAGAGAATGAATGGTTTTTCAAAATCGGGATAGATCAATAAGGGGGTACTAGTCAGAACATCTGTGATATGCTGCACAGCAGCTTCACACTTGGGGGTCCATTAATAGGTTACATCTTTTTTCAACAGGTGGGTAAGGGGTTTAGCTACTGCAGCATAGTCCTTTACAAAACGCCTATAATAATTGCTGAGTTCCATAAAGCTTTGCTATTCTTTTACATTTTTAGGGAAAGGGCATGTTCTAACTGCTTCAATTAGGCGAGGCTCTGGCTTTACTCCAACAGCACTAATAATATGCCCTAGATACTGTACTTGACTCTCAGCAAAGGAACGTTTTTCTGTTTTCAAGCTTAAATTGGCACCTTCTAGTCTAGACAAAACATTTCTTAACCTGGTAACATGTTCATCTATGGTTCTGGAAAAGACAATATCATCATCTAGATAAACTAGGCACATTATAGGTTTCAGTCCTCTTAAAAGTAAGTCAGCGAAGCACTGGAAGGTGGCTGGTGCATTGTGCAGCCTGAATGGCATTCTCAAAAACCGGAGGGAACTACAAACGCTGTTTGGCCTGTCCTGTGGTGCAATAGGTATTTCGTGGTACCCACTCCTCATATCGAGGGTAGTGAAGTATTTGCAATTTCCTGGCCTGTCCAGTGTTTCCACATCTACATCCATACTCCGCAAGCCACCTGACGGTGTGCGGTGGACGGTACCTTGAGTACCTCTATCGGTTCTCCCTTCTGTTCCAGTCTCGTATTGTTCGTGGAAACAAGGATTGTTGGTATGCCTCTGTGTGGACTCTAATCTCTCAGATTTTATACTCATGGTCTCTTCGCGAAATATACGTAGGAGGGAGCAATATACTGCTTGACTCCTCGGTGAAGGTATGTTCTCGAAACTTTAACAAAAGCCCGTACTGAGCTACTGAGCGTCTCTCATGCAGAGTCTTCCACTGGAGTTTATCTATCATCTCCGTAACGCTTTTGCGATTACTAAATGATCCTGTAATGAAGCGCGCTGCTCTCCGTTGGATCTTCTCTATCTCTTCTATCAACCCTATCTGGTACAGATCCCACACTGCTGAGCAGTATTCAAGCAGTGGGCAAACAAGTGTGCTGTAACCTACTTCCTTTGTTTTCAGATTGCCTTTCTTTAGGACTCATCCAATGAATCTGAGTCTGGCATCTGCTTTACCGACGATCAACTTTATATGATCATTCCATTTTAAATCACTCCTAATGCGTACTCCCAGATAATTTATGGAATTAACTGCTTCCAGTTGCTGACCTGCTATATTGTAGCTAAATTATAAGGGATCTTTCTTTCTATGTATTCGCAGCACATTACACCTGGCCACATTGAGATTCAATTGCCATTCCCTGCACCATGCATCAATTCGCTGCAGATCCTCCTGCATTTCAGTACAATTTTCCATTGTTACAACCTCTAGATATACCACAGCATCATCCGCAAAAAGCCTCAGTGAACTTCCGATGTCATCCACCAGGTCATTTATGTATATTGTGAATAGCAACGGTCCTACGACACTCCCCTGCGGCACACCTGAAATCACTCTTACTTCGGAAGACTTCTCTCCATTGAGAATGACATGCTGCGTTCTGTTATCTAGGAACTCTTCAATCCAATCATACAATTGGTCTGATAGTCCATATGCTCTTACTTTGTTCATTAAATGACTGTGGGGAACTGTATCGAACGCCTTGCGGAAGTCAAGAAACATGGCATCTACCTGTGAACCCGTGTCTATGGCCCTCTGAGTCTCGTGGATGAATAGCGCGAGCTGGGTTTCACATGACCGTCTTTTTCGAAACCCATGCTGATTCCTACAGAGTAGATTTCTAGTCTCCAGAAAAGTCATTATACTCTAACATAATACGTGTTCCAAAATTCTACAACTGATCGACGTTAGAGATATAGGTCTATAGTTCTGCACATCTGTTCGACGTCCCTTCTTGAAAACGGGTGTGACTTGTGCCCTTTTCCAATCCTTTGGAACGCTACGCTGTTCTAGAGACCTAAGATACACCGCTGCAAGAAGGGGGGCAAGTTCCTTCGTGTACTCTGTGTAAAATCGAACTGGTATCCCATCAGGTCCAGCGGCCTTTCCTCTTTTGAGCGATTTTAATTGTTTTTCTATCCCTCTGTCATCTATTTCGATATCTACCATTTTGTCATCTGTGCGACAATCTAGAGAAGGAACTACAGTGCAGTCGTCCTTTGTGAAACAGCTTTGGAAAAAGACATTTAGTATTTCGGCCTTTAGTCTGTCATCCTCTGTTTCAGTACCATTTTGGTCACCGAGTGTCTGGACATTTTTTTTGATCCACCTACTGCTTTGACATAAGACCAATATTTCTTAGGATTTTCTGCCAAGTCATTACATAGAACATTACTTTCAAATTCACTGAACGCCTCTCGCATAGCCCTCCTCACACTACATTTCGCTTCGCATAATTTTTGTTTGTCTGCAAGGCTTTGGCTATGTTTATGTTTGCTGTGAAGTTCCCTTTGCTTCCGCAGCAGTTTTCTAACTCGGTTGTTGTACCATGGTGGCTCTTTTTCATCTCTTACGATCTTGCTTGGCACATACTCATCTAATCCATATTGTGCGATGGTTTTGAACTTCGTCCACTGATCCTCAACACTATCTGTTTTATCGATAATTGGGAGAGGGTAAGTATCAGGAGTGGTTACCTACACCCTGGCTTCATTTTTGGATTACATCCATGTCAAAAGTGTAGTGGCTGGCTCCGATTTTCAATTTAATTTGGCAGTACCCAGCGGGCATGATTATTTCTTCGCTCAAACCATTAATGTGGCAATGAGGTGGTTTTAACACTCATCTATCCCCATGTCCTATGAACAGTATGCTGGTTTGCGCTCCAGTGTCGATAAGCACACTTACATTTCTTCCTAGAATTGTGCTGTTGAGGAGGATATTCGCCGCTTCATTTACGACATCATGGCAGACTGGGTATGTGAATTTTACAGGGGGCGAGGTCGGGCCCCATGATTTTCCCCCCAACCATTTCCTGGCTGATTTTGGGGTCTTGGTGAATTTTTGGTGACCTGTTCCCTCTGCTGATTGTGCGAGCTGCCCCGTTTTCCAGGTTCTGCAGGCAGTTTCTACTCATATGCCCTATGGTTCTACACTGAGAACAATAAGGTGTGCGGCACTGTGCAGCAACATGGCCTGCCTTCAGCAACATGGCCTGCCTTTCAGCAGCATTAGCATTCCTCCTCGTATTTAAAAATTGGACACGGTTGTTCCTTCGGATGCACTGAACTGGCAATAAAATGCCCTACTTCTTGTTGCATCATTGTGAGTCCTGTGACATCATGCAACAAGGTGAGTGATGCTATTTTTACCTCTCCTCAAACATACAGGTTGAGTCCACGTATAAATACGTCAATCGAGCAGGCTTACACCTGCTCAATTAACATCTCGTTACGGGCAGAATCCAAACCCAGTGCGTAAGTGCAGCAAGCCACAGCGCGGATTCGGCCAGCAAATGTCTCTACATCCTCTCCTTGCTTCTGGTGGAAGGTGGACAACTTGTCCCTGTAGTAGCTGGTGTCACGCCTGTCTGAATACCTCTCTTTCAACCCAGCCTCAAACATGGCGAAAGAGGTGGTGTCTCTAAGAGTGTGAACTGATTCGATATATGTATGGGTGTCACCTGACAATTTAAGGTGGAGGACATTTAATAAGAAATAGTTTGGGGCAAAGCACAAGTGCGGCCTACATCTCAGATAGTTTGTAGAAAGGAATTTATTTGTTCATTAGGTTTCCAAGAAAATGTTGGAATGAAATTGTCTTGAGGGAAACTGTTAGCCAAAGTTACAATGGATGGCTGGGGTACCGTGCTACTTAAGGTGCTTGCAGCCATCATTTGCAGCGCAGCAGGGTGCGTTTCTGACACGCTTACATCGGCAGACTGGGTTTGAGCCAATTTTTGGCATTCTTCCATCAATTCTACCTTTCTCAACATTAACTTATCGACTTTTACTTGAAGGGCAGCTACTGGGTCTGGTTTTTCCATAGGTGGGGAGTTCCCTTTGCCAGAGGTGGTACTAAGGGCTTGAGACATGGCTACAATATTAGGATACCTAGTGCTCGCTGAAAACTTTATAATTAGAGCACAGAAAAAGGGCCTACACTCGACAAGATGATGGCGTAGCTGGTAGCAAGGAGATGGTGGCAAAGAAAAATTGATAGATGAACTTACAGAAGCTGTAGTTGTGGCGGCGGCGGTGGTGGTGGTGGTGGTGGTGGTGGTGGTGGTGGTGGTGGTGGTGGTGAGTCATTGATGGCTGCATCCCGTTAGACAACGGTGGCACGAAACAACAGCGAAGATGATGTCGGCAGTGTCAATGGCTGTGCGACATGCTTCAGCTAGTCAGCGGAACATGCTCATTTTCTGGATGGTGGCGTGGGGCTGGAACATCCTCGTTTTCTGGATGGCGGCGCACAACCGGAACATTCCACCATGCTGCATCAGAGCGGTGTGGAAGATGGCTACTTGCAGCGTGGTATACCACCGGACTGCCTGGGAATGGCAGTGGCGGCGGCTGGGTGTGTGGTGCGGGGAGGTGCCTGGCCATGCAAGCAGCCTGTCGTTCACTGCGGCAGCTGTTAGGAGAGAGCGCCGAAATGGCGGAAGGCTGTGTGCTGAACCACGAATGCGTGCTCTTGTTATTGCATGTTACATCTGGCGTGTCGAGTGCGAAGTACTACTGGCAGCTTCATTGGGTACAGCATGTTGAATTTCAACTAGGTCAATAAGATGGGCCTAAAGGTGAGCGATTCCACTTCTGACAGGATTGGAAAGGAAGGGAAAGCAGTAGGGACCTGAATGAGATTTTCACTCTGCAGCGGAGTGTGTGCTGATATGAAACTTCCTGGCAGATTAAAACTGTGTGCCCGACCGAGACTCGAACTCGGGACCTTTGCCTTTCGCCGGCAAGCGCTCTACCATCTGAGCTACCGAAGCATGACTCACGCCCGGTCCTCACAGTTGGTAGAGCGCTTGCCCGCGAAAGGCAAAGGTCCCGAGTTCGAGTCTCGGTCGGGCACACAGTTTTAATCTGCCAGGAAGTTTCATATCAACGCACACTCCGCTGCAGAGTGAAAATCTCATTCTGGAAACATCCCCCAGGCTGTGGCTAAGCCATGTCTCCGCAATATCCTTTCTTTCAGGAGTGCTAGTTCTGCAAGGTTCGCAGGAGAGCTTCTGTAAAGTTTGGAAGGTAGGAGACGAGATACTGGCAGAAGTAAAGCTGTGAGGACCGGGCGTGAGTCGTGCTTTGGTAGCTCAGTTGGTAGAGCACTTGCCCGCGAAAGGCAAAGGTCCCGAGTTCGAGTCTCGGTTGGGCAGACAGTTTTAATCTGCCAGGAAGTTTCAGTAGGGACCTGTTGAGGTGATGAAGTTAAACATTTTATGATAGACATGATGGTTTATTTCAGTAAAAAGTGGTTGAGGACAAGCCTAGAGCAGGAGAGGAGGGCGTCTAAGTGGGTCGCAAGCTGCCAGCAGAAGAGAACGGATAGCGTGCCCACTCCTGGCGGCTGACCGCGGCTCCACCCCCATGTGACCACCTCCAAACCTCCCTATTGAACAGCCAAATTGTGGATGCGTGGCTCGGTCACGTTACCTCGTCAGCAACACACGAGTTTAGCTGCTGATGGTTCAACATGTGAGCTACGAAGTGGTTATGTCGGTATAATGCAACGTGACTTACAAGCTGAAACTAGCCACCAGGCAGAAGGCACTGGCGAACGTCAATTGAAATATAAAAAATTAAATTTTTATAGTATTACATCCATTCAGTAACGGCTCCCACTGTACAGTACATTAGTAATATCTGAAATGTTATTATGATGAAATATAATAAAAATGTGATGAAATGTAACTACTGTATGAAAATATGTGCAAGAAATGTAAACACATGTTATAAACTACACTTACAAAATTTGTATGCAATAACCTGATTGTAATCCTTTTTCAGCTAAATGTAAAAGTGGAGTATTCGTGTTACTATCAAAAGTAAACCTTTATTTAAAAAGTTGAGATTTCTAAATCAAACATTATTGTAGAAAGCTATTTCACATAATTTTGTGGTGATATCAGTAACATTTTGGCATGTTTATTTCTCTGGAAAGATTACAGCACAATTTAAGTCCAAATTTTGTAACCTGTTTTAAAAAACTAATCAAATTGTAATTGTAAACTTTGAAATGCTGTTTAAGATAATAAATGTATTCATAGTTTGATTGTTAAAAGCTGTGTAAGCAACAGTAGCAGTGGCTGATCAGAATTAGTTTTGAGACAGTTTTGTTTGAGTTCGGTGTCAACTGTTAGGTGTAAATAAACAAGTTATTAAGTACATTTCCATTTTGACCATATCAGTTTGATTTGATTAACTTGATGAGTCAATCCTGACATTGCGAACAGTCCAAGCTTTCTTTCAGGCGGAGATAAACTGCAGTGAAGAGATACACATCTCAGTGTCAAACATCAAGAAACATTGAGTATCGAATTAGTGGTCACGAACAGTGGTTACATTTCACCTTCCACCATGGTGTGATAGCAGCAGCAGCAGCAGCTGCAGCTGCCAGCAACTGACAGTGGTCAGTTCTGTACAAATATTCAAAACATGTCACACCTCTGTATGAGAGTATGTGGAAATGGAATTTTACTTCAGTTGGTAGCAGGTGAGAGTGTGCTTTGAACCTCTGAAAAAGCAACAACCCCCTTGAAGATATCATCTGAAGAAGGGGATGAAGTATTGCATTTCAACAAGAAATTCATCCGGTCGCATTGTAGTAGACCAGAATATTTCAATAAGTGTGATACAACACCACAGTTGTACATTACTTCTAGAACTTTATTTCTTGATTTTCTTTTTGTTTTTTCTTAAATGATGACATAGTTATATTCTCTTGAGTTGTTATTTTGTGATAAACCCACACAAAAGGCTAACACAAATGCTTGCTTTAGAAACCAGATGTTCTGTAGCTGACTGTACATAAAGGAAAGGGTTTTGAGAAGATAAAATTTGTAGTGATGTTTCCATTAATGAAGTACAATTTGGCCTTATCTGCTTTCACTGATGATGCTACTTGTACCTGTAGATTTACAGTTTTTTGGTTTGCAGTGTAACTGACTCAGTTTTTCCATGAGTCTCTTACTTTAATTTAAAAGTGGCATATTTGTTGATTTCGAGAACATTTAATACACATTTTTTACTTGCACATTGATTCAGTGAGCTTTTTGATTGTTGTACAAATACATAGTTTCTTTTTTATTACAGGAATTATAAATCCAAGACAGCTCTGTGGCAGCTACGCAACAATCTGATGTTTGTAGTAGATAACCTGCAATATTATCTCCAAGTGGATGTACTTGAAAGTCAGTATACAATCCTTCAGACAGCTATAAGCTCAACTAAGGATTTTGAACAGATTCAGAAAGCACATACAATTTTTCAGGCAAATATTTTGAGTCAGACATTTCTTTTGATGAGCCCAGTGAGTAATAATGATTATTAATATTAATATTAAATCACTTGCGATAATGATTACAGCATTTTTAGGAATTGCACCTTACCTCTCCTTTTTATATTTGATTTTGCAAAACTGTGTCAAAATAATATCAGTGATGGTAATATTTATTTTTTATTGTTGTTTTGTTGCTTCATCATTTTTTCATTTTCCTTGACTGCCTCTGTTATATTCAGAACACTAGGTTAAAATGTTCCACCACAGCCACATTCATACAGACTTATTTATTTCTTTACTGGTTTCAGAAAACAGTTCAGTTATTAAGCAGTCAAGTGTAAAATAGGGATATAAGTCAATATTGACTGTCCAGTAATAATAAACTCATCCTATTTTAGCAAATATACTTCATCAGTCAGATAATAGATCTGTAGTACCAAATAAATTGCACTATATGTTGGCCAGTTTCATAAACCAATGCTTGTCCAGTAGCAATTAAAATACTTGGAGAAGTACATACTTGCCCTATGATCTATCATATTAAAAAATCATATTAAACAATGAATGTTCTTAAAATGAAAAAGCTTTCATAGAAGGTAACAAACGTGAAAGTATTAAGGTTAGGTTATTATTAGTAAAGTACGGTAATACAATGGAATGTTATACTGTAGTGGTAACTGTATTCACCAATTGTAGAACAACCATTTGTTTCAGTATTATGTAAGTGTGACTTGACCCACTGAACCTTAACCTGTTGCTGTAAGTCTTAGGAAAGAGCTGTGTGTATTGTCATTAGCATGTAATCTTTGAGCATATTAGGATGATGTGATGCATACAGTTTACTGTATCCCCATTGTGGCCAGTGGTAGAGCCAAAACAGCTTGTGTACACATGAACACATGTGTTGCACACACTCTGTACCTGTTCAGTCAATAGATTAGGCCTGTTCAGTTATCAAGTTACTATGTGATACGTTGAAAGCAACTGATGATTATTAGGTTATAAGTTGAAACCAGTAATGATACCATTTGTGTAACCTAAGGCTGAAATAGGGAACAATAAAAAACAAATTACAAGACAGTGACTGTGTTTCCTTAAGGCAGTATCCCTTATCTATGTAAGAATTTCAATTGATAAAAGCATACAGAATGTTTTGCAATTTTTTTTCCATAGTAAGAGAAAAGGTGAGGGATCTTTCAAAATTTTGTGGCCATTTTACCTCCTTAAAGGATTACAATGTCTAGCACATATACTTGAAGTCTGTCAAGCACCTGAAAAGGGCGCTCTTCTTTTTCTAGAAAGAGTAAGAATTTTATTATCGCAGTACATGTTTGCATCTTTTAATCTTTTTTAGATCAAAGTGAAGTAATTTCATTGTATTTCACTTAAAAAATGCTTGCTGTATTTTTCTTGACAACGTGGAGACCTGCCTTTGTGAAACCAATGTAACTGATTTGACTTTTTCATATCCAGCAATGTGTCTTCTGAATACTCCTCAAGTTGAATCACATGCTGCTTTGCAAAACTGAAAAGTTATAGAAATACTAACATAGTTTTATCAATTTGTAACCATATTTGAGACATGTACCACATTGAATAAAGTACCATACTTGTAAAAATAAACTTTTCATAGTGGCATTTTTAACATTGCCCCCACCTTATTGCAGTGAGTAGCTTCTCAGCAGGAGAAGTAGCAAGTCAAAAATTAGTGAGTGTCCAGAGTAACTGATACTAGTTTATCCAAAAAGTGGAAAATGTCTCAATTCATTCTGTGCAATTTATGGAATTTATGTTAAAGTTGGGAGAGCTCAAAGAAACCTCAGCTGAACTATGTTTGATATTCATAGCAGTGTATGGGTGCACCCAATACTTACTTTCCTTTTTCAGTTTTTTTAAGCTTCAAATAATAATAAGACACAATAACATCCTCTTCAAAAGAGCTCATGATTGAAACTGAAAAACTAAAACAGAAATGTGTTTGTGCTGTCTTATTGCTTGTCATATGATGAGTAACATTGCATTATCATATCACATTTCCTATCATCCCAATGGGAATATGATTTCATGCTGGTAAGCATCACGTCGTATGACTTTCTTTGCAATGTGTCATATTGCATGATATAGTCTCATTGTAAACTGCACATTAGCATAATTTCAAAGAAACAGAAGTGGTAAAGATTCCATGGTGAAGGAAAAATTCTTCTGTGTCTACATATGTACTCTTCAAACCATCATGAGGTGAATGGCGGAGGGTACATTGTACCAGTTATTAGGGTTTCGTCCTGTTCTATTCACATATAGAGTGTGGGAGGAATGATTGTTCAAATGACTCTGTGCACACAGTAATTATTCTAATCTAATCCTCATGATCCCTTAGAATAATCTGGTTCTTGAAACTTTGTTAATAGACTTTCTCAGGATAGTTTACATCTATCTTCAAGAGTCTTTCAGTTCATCTCCTTCAGTATCTCTGTGACACTCCCGCATGGATTAAACAAATCTGTGACCATTCGTGTTGTCCTTCTCCGTGTACATTCAATACCCTCTGTCAGTCCTATCTGGAATGGGTACCATACACTTGAGGAATATTCTAGAACTGGTTGCACGAGTGACTTGTAAGCCGTATCCTTTGTAGATTGATTGCATTTCCCCAGTACCAATAAACAAAAGTCTGCCACCTGCTTTTCCCACAACTGAATCCGTGTGATCATTTAATTTCATATCCCTACGAAGTGTTACACCCACCTATTTGTATGCGTTGGCCAATTCCAGCATTGGCTCATTGATATTATAACAATATTATGAAAAGGAAAGTTGCCACTCGCCATATAGCGGAAATGCTGAGTCGCAGATAGGCACAACAAAAAGACTGTCACAAATAAAGCTTGTGGCCATGCCTCAGGCATGCAGTGTGGTTTCAGTTTGCGCGCATGCCTACATTTAATGTTGACGAAGGTCTTAATGGCTGAAATCTTTATTTGTGTCAGTCTTTTTGTTGTGCCTTATCTGCAACTCGGCATCTCCACTATATGGTGAGTGGCAACTTTCCTTTTTATAATATCGTTACATTCCATCCTGGATTTTCCATTGTTTGGTCATTGATATTGTAGCCATAGGATACCATGTTTTTGTTTTGTTTTGTGAAGTACAAAACTTTACATTTGTGAACATTTAGAGCAAGTTGCCAATCCCTGCATCATGCTGAAATCTTATCAAGATCTGAATGAATATTTTTGCAGCTTGTCTCAGATAGTACTTCATTATAAATAAATACATCATCTACAAAAAGGCTGATTTTACTATTAATATTGTCTGCAAGGTAATTAATATAACACATGAACAGCAGGGGTCCCAACACACTTTCCTGGAGCACACCCAAAGTTACTTCTACATCTGACAGTGACTCTCCATCCAAGACAACATGCTGTGTCCTGTCTACTTTATACCCTATATGATCATACTTTTGACAGTAAATGTAGGTATGGTACCGAGTCAAATGAAGAAACAGTGCCTCTACCTGGTTGCCTTGATCCAAAGCTTTCAGTATGTTATGTGAGAAAAGTGCGAGTTGGGTTTTGCATGATTGATGTTTTCGAAATCCATGCTGGTTGCCATTGAGGAGGTCATTCTGTTCACGATACCTAATTATGTTTGAGCTCATAATATGTTCTAAGATTCTACAACAAATCAGTGTTTTTTGGATCACCTCTGCGATCCTTCATGTAGATGCATGTTACCTGTGCCTTTTTCCAAGAACTGAGCATGGTTGTTTGTTCAAGGGATCTACGATAGATTATAGTTAGAAGAGGGACTAACAGCCACAAATTCAGTATGGAATCTGACAGCTGTTTCTCAACACCACTGACACTAATACTTCATTCATCTTTTCAGAGGTATGAGGATTAAATTGGGGCAGTTGTTCTGCATTTTCCTTTGTAAAGGAAGATTTGAAAATGGAGTTAAGCATTTCAGCTTTAGCTTTCCTACCCTCAATTTCAATTATTGTCTCATTCACTACAGACTTTACCCTAACATTGGTGCCAGTAAAAGCCTTTACATACAACCAGAATGTCTTTGGATTTTATGATATATCATCTGACATTATTCTGCTACAGTAGTGATTGAAGGCATCACGCATCACTCTCTTGACAGCCAAACGGGTTTCAGTCAGCGTCTTTCTATCTATAGCTCTACACGTTGTTTTACATCTATCATACAGTAATCTGTTCCTTTAGAACTTTCTTTACAGTGACTGTATACGATGGAGGTTCCCTCCCATTATGATCGGTTCCACTGGGTCAGCTACTCTTTTAAACTTGAGCCAGAGTTACTCTACATGCTCCTGACCTGTGCTAAAAATTTCAGTTTCATCATTGAGATATGACACTACTAATTTTTTATCTAGTTTACTGAACAAATGGATCTTTCTGCTTGTTTTAGTTGTTCTTTCTACTTTGGTAATCATTGTTGCAACAACTGCATCATTGTCAGTGATACCACTTTCGATGTGGACATCCTCAAAGATGTCGGGTCAATTTGTTGCTATCAGATCCAATATATTTCCACCATGAGTTGACTTCTTAAGTATCTGTTCTAGGTAGTTAACAGAGAAGGCATTTAGTAATTTCTCACAGGATGTCTTATCACGCCCATCACCAACAAAGCTGTAATTTTCCCATTTCATTGTTGGATGATTAAAGTCTCTGCCGATGATTACAGTATGGTTGGGAAACTTATGTACAAGTGACCTCAGGTTTTCTCTCAAGTTTTTAGTTACACCACGAGGTGAGTCTGGTGGGTGATAGAAGGATCCGGTTGTCATTTTATGCCCATCCCTGATACTGAGTTTTGCCCAAACAGTCTCGCATACAACTTCAATTTGTATCTCAGTGGATTTGAGTTCCTTATCTGCTGTGACAAATACAGCACCTCCATTTCCCATGTGTGTGTACTTTCAATATACACTTAAATTTTCCCCAAAAATCTCGCTATCACTTTCAAGTTCCAACCAGCTTTTTGTGCCTAGTAATAAGTGAGCTTCACTGCTTTCCAGGAGCACTTCAAACTCTGGCAGTTTGTTGTGAATGCTTCAGCAGTTTACCATTAGAATTTTCATACTCTCACCTGTGGGAGTCATATCTTTCAATCTTACACCGATACTTCTGGGTTTCCTACAGCTATCATTATCTATATTGGATGGAGAGTCACCTAATGTAAAAAACCTGTATGTTTACCCCACACACAGTCAGCTACCTTAGCAGCAGCCTCTGATGTGTAATGCACATCTGATATATTTAGGGGTGAACCTACAGTTCTCAACCCCATGGCACCAATTCCAGGGAGTTGCAGCTTAGCTTGTCACAGAACCTTCAAAGTATCTGGTTCAGTCCTCCCATTCACCTCAGAACAAAAGGGTCACAATGAATTCTGGGGACAATGCTGCAAATTGTGAGCTTTGTTGAAGTTCCACGTGCAAGGCTGGTCTTCCCAACATTCTCTGCCAGTCGCTGGAATGGTCTAAGAATTACCTCGGAGTCCAGACAACAAGCATCATTTGTTCCAATGTGCACCACAGTCTGCAGTTGGTTGCACCTGTTCCCTCAGTGGTTGCCAGAATACCCTCTTCAACTTGTTGAATGAGGCCCCCAGACATACACACTGAGTGCACCTGGTGTTCTATCCTGTCCCTTGTTTCCTTTTTCCTAAGTGGTACCATCATTCGCCATATGATTGAACTGCCGATGAATAATAGACCCCTTTTGTGTTTGCCTCCTCCTGACACTGGACAAAATAGGTTTCCCCAAAAAAGTGAAGTGAGTAATAGTGGCTCAGTTTCAGTGAAAGACAGCAGTTCAAATTTGTTAGCAAGGGGCATAGGTACAGCATCCTTTGTCCTCCTTGTACAGGATACCACTTTGGCACACCACTTGCAGTATAGTGGACAGATAATGATAGATCCTGCAGAGGAGACAGTATCCATAGGAGAGTATAGTACTTGAGGTACCTTTGGTGCAGGTATCACAGGTATACGACTCTCAGGAGCTTTTCCAAGACATCGATTCACAGCAGCTGACAGTTGTTTGACAGTAGTCAGGGCAATTTCCAGCTGCTTATGAATGTCAACCAGCTCGTCCCATGCTTGAGAACAGCATTCACAGTGGGCCTGCATTTTGGCTGGTGCTATGTATTACAAGGCAGTGAACAAATAACATTAAATTAAATATGATGGTTGTCTTGTAACATGCTGAGCTAAAAAGTTGCTAATTCCCTATAAGAATTGAAGCAGATACATAGAATGAGATTTCTATTAAGACAACACAAAAACCTATGGTAAAAATTACTAGTTTCCTAAAAGTTTTGATTTTAATTATAATTGTTAGAAAACTCAAAAAAGAGTTAATTTATTATAATGCAGATAATATATTCCTCTCTAAGGAAAAGCTAGATGTAACACAATATGATAGAAAATCTGTCACAGTAACTAAATCACAAATGCTGATTTGTTACAAATTGCTCGTAGATTATGCAAAGGGCATCGGTAGCTTCCAAAAATTCTCAAAAATGCTCATTTATTTGTGTTGATATACAATGAAATTCAGGGCTGATGTATACTTTGGCTGAACTGTGAATGACAAATGCTGATTTGCTACAAATTAAAATACTTATGAAAATATAGCTTTGTAAGCATCTGAAAATTCTGAAGCTGACCTATTTCTCAAGTAATTGTGGAATGAAATTAAAGAAAGATTGTTTTGAACGAGGATAGGTCTACTGTCCTCAAAAATTTTAAGAACACAGTTGAGTTCAAGCGTACAATTGATGATAACAGTACTATTTTATTGCAGCACTCACAGATGTTCAAAATTTCGCAATATATTGGAACAGGAATGGGTGTTGATGCAATCAGTAAAAGATTACACAGAAGTAGTGATGCGTACAGTAAAATATGCAAATCTAGAACTTTAAATTGACACACAATCTTGTACAAGCAGTCTCACACAAGGGAAAATTCCTAAGATAACACAGACATGTCAGTTGTGTGCTACTACCAGTGACAGAAATTTTATCTGGTTTTATGAGCCCAAACCTCCACAGCACCAGCTGAGAGACTTTTCGACAGCATTTTGGTTACTTATCTCCAGTCCTTTATACTGTTTATATTATGCTATGACAGTTCCTTCAGAGTAAATTGTTCCTTTTATTTTAATTCTAAGTTAACAAATATCAGTGCAACCTCTGGTATTTATAAAACGAGATCATTTTGCGTATCATATACTGACAATATTAAAACTGAAATTTTTTTATACTACTGTGTCATCCTGTTTCAGGTGGATGATAATACTCAAAGTGTTAGCTACCGGACCAGGGGCTTTGAAGACAATCCTGTTCACAAGACTATATCTACACTTCTTGATCTTAGTAAGTCATTTTGTGCTGAGCAGCAGAACAACCCCTTTGATGAAACCAATATCTCAAAGATGCAACAGGAATTTCATCACTCGATGTCAGTCTTGTTGCAGCTGTTCTCCACATTGAGGTCTCATCCTTGTGGTGCTCATTTAGCCCAATTACGACTACGGCTTGACTTTAATTTTTGGTTTAGCCAGTATGCTAAACCATCCACGTTAAATGGAAGCTTTTAGTACATAAAACTGAAAGGACTTTCTGTGTTGATTCTCCTGTAATTCAAGATTAATTGTGTAGCCTGAGTCAGTATGTTATGGTAAACAATCTTGTCTGTAGTGGAGCCCACACTGTATGGAATTTATTTTCTAAGACCTAAACTTAATTATTGTAAATGTAAAAGGTAGATGATTGTTGATGTTTACTATTTGGAATACAAAAATCTTTCCTACCTAAGCTATAGATTAAGTTTTGTTGTGTTATTTTTTGATTTATGTAAATACTAACAAGAACCTTGATAACTTGTGTGTGTGTGTGTGTGTGTGTGTGTGTGTGTGTGTGTGTGTGTGTGTGTCTATATATATATCATGAGAAAATACCAGGACATCATTCGAATATTTCTGGTTTCCAACTTCATATCTCACAACACCTGCTAGCCATATTTTAACAATATAGGCATCAAAAGGGTCTTTTGAAATTAATTTTCACCATGAAATAATTATTCTTTTATGAACTAAAGCACATTTGATAAGTGTGGGAAATGCTGCAGCTTCATTGTGAATGGAAATAAATGTGAAAAAACATCAGTGTAATTTTCCAGTAGGTTGTTGTACTTTAAACTGATTTAAAAAGCTCTGGTGGTATGCTGGTTGTTATCTCATTTCACGATAATGCCAACAGTGCAGATTATTTTCATATTTTAAGGTAATTTGATAGTTGCATTGGAAGTTCCCACAGTTGCTAGCTGTAGTTTACTGGTAAGTCATTTAACTGAATTTTAGTGAAGCCTTCCCAGACAGTAAAGTATTAAGGCCCTAGTACAAGTCTGACAGTTTCACTCTTAGATGTCTCTAACTGCTTCATCACTTTGAAGACTATGGGCAAAAGAGAGAGAAATACAAAAACTTCAGAAAATATCCAATAGTACAGTGCGTAGAGCATTATCAGAGGTGTGGAAGGAAAGCCTAAAGAAAACTGATGTCTTCTTACTGGCAGATAGTAGCTGTGGGATGGAAATGTAGGTAATCAAGGTAATCATCAGGTAAAGACTCCTCTATGAGTTGCAAGTAACTAATATTTTTAAGCCGATTACAGGACTCAGCAATGCTATCTGCAAGTTGAGCTATTTTGGGAAATATATTGCTAAAGTAAACAGTAATTTTATTTATGGATTCTTATGTTACTTCTTGGTAGAACAGTTCCATATTTAAGTATGTTATTTTTGTTCTACTGATTTTGTTTATTTCAAACTAGTTTTCAACTTATTGTACCATCTTCAGGAAACAACTGACTAGTGTCTGGAAGGTACACTAGTTATTAGATAACCAAACATTATAAGCAAGATACAGTCCACTTGCATAGAGTTTTGTGCATCAGACTTGTTTCTTAACATTGAAATTACATTTTGCACAATGTAAAATGTTAAGCATAATAAATAATTAAACTACACGATATTACAGGTTAAATGGTTATAATGCTAAATTTTGTGAAGTCTTGACATTGGCTGAGAAACTATTAAACTGAACACTGTACTATCTCTTATTTAGGAAAGCTATCCAACAAATTAACCAGCTCATATCCTTTTCAATAGCAAGGACAAAACAGATTTTTTAAGTAACAGCAGTGTTAACAGAATCACTTGCAATGACTGCAACAAACTGTATCTCCATCTTTGCTGAACAGGGGACACAGATACCAAGTCCACGCACAAGTAGTACACATAGCCAACAAAGGAAGAAAACTAAGCCTGTTAGAAGCACTTGAGTTAAACAGACATTCAGCTCAAAATCCTCAGCTGGTTGTAAAAGATCAATTACAGCTGAGTTCATCTCCACCTTTAAGCTTTACATGATGCAACTGCTCAGCTACATATCCACAAACTGCCACAATGACACATACTACAACACAAAATTAAAACACAATAGAATCACCTGTTCCTTACCTTGCTTAACCCTCAAATTTCAATAATATATCTTGTAATACTTCAGTGTTGCATATTTTAATGATGCTTCATGTTTAATATTCCCCATTACTTAAAAACAATTCAAGAAATGATAGATTACTACTTTCCGCAAAGATTACACGCTAAGTTGCAGACAGGCACAATTAAGACACTTACACATAAGCTTCCAACCTCAGCCTTCATTGGGAAAAGAGAAACATGCACCATTCACTCACATAAGCAAACATACCTCACGCACACATGACTATCAACTCCAGCAGCTTGGCCCAAAATGCAACTATCATGTGGGATGGAAGCAGCAATGGAGGGGGCAGGGAAGGAGAAGAGGAAGGAATAGCAGTGTACAGGTGGAGGAAGAGGCGAGCACTGTCTGGCGGAGTATGCAGAGACTAGAATGCCAACAGGCACAGCGTCAGGAGGTTGTAGGGCATGGAAGGGGGGAAAACGGTGAAAAAGGAGGGGAGTGGGAAAATAAGGTTGGCTGTATTGGCAGAGGGAGACAAACAAAGAGGGTGGGAGATGAGAATGGGGAGGAGGTGATAGGACAGATAGGGTGGAAACTATTGGGTGAAGGGTGAGGAGACAATATGTTACTATAGGTTGAGGCTGGGATAATAATTGGAGAGGACAATGTGTTGTAAGGATAACTTCCATCTGCGCAGTTCAGAAAATCTGGTGGAGAAGAGGAGGATCCAGGTGGCTTGGGTAGTGAAGCAGCCATTGAAATCAAGCATGTTACATTCAGTTACATGTTGTGCTACAAGGTGGTCTACTTTGCTCTTGGTCACAGTTTTTCGGTAGCTATTAATCGTGTTGGACAGCTGCTTAGTAGTCGTGTCGTACCTGTATAAAATAACTGTGCAGTGATTGCAGCACAGCTGGTATATCAAAGGCTGCTTTCACGTGTGATCCGGCTGTTGATGTGTTTGGATAAACCTGTGACAGAACTGGAATAGGAAGTTCTGGGAAGGTGGATCGCGCAGGTCTTGCACTTGGTTCTTCCACGGAGACACGATCGTTGTGGCAAGGGATAGCTAGGATGTTGAGGAAGTTGGGTGGTCAATGGGAAACCACTTTAGGGTGGTTAGGAACAATCTCGGGCATAATGTTCTTCATTTCAGAGCACAATGGATAGGTAGTCGAAGTCCTGGCAGAGGATGTGGCTCAATTACTCCAGTCCGGGGTGGTAATGAGTGATGAAGGGGGCACTGCTTTGTGCTTTGTGGCTGGTTGTTGGGGGTGGTGGGATGATTGTGTGTGTGTGGGGGGGGGGGGGGGGAATGGCATGGGAGATCTGGTTGTGGACTGGGTCTGGAGGATGGAGGATAGTGCCTCCCTTTGAAGGTCTTGGTGAGATCCTCAGCATACTGGGTAAGGGAGTTCTTGTCACTGCAGATATGCTGTCCCTGGGTGGGCAGGCTATGTGCAAGGGACGTTTTGGTGTGAAAGGGATGACAGCTGTCGAAATGCATGTACTGTTGGTAGCTTTTGGGTTTAATGTGGACAGAGATGCAGATGTAGCCATTAGAGAGGAGGAGGTCAATGTCTAAGATGGTGGGACATTGGGTTGAGGAGGACCAGGTGAAACAGAAGGGAGAGATGATGTTGAGATTGTGCAGGAATTAAAATAGTGTGTCTTGGCCCTGAGCCCAGGTCTTGAAGATATCATCAACGACCTGAATCAGGCTAGGGGTTTGACATTTTGGAAGGCTCGGAAAGTCTCCTTTGATGGCCCATAAACAATTTGGCATAGTAGGGTGCCATGTGGGTGCCCATGGCTGTGATTTGTTTGTATATCTTCCCGCCAAATGAGAAGTTGTTGTTGGGTTAGGATAATGTCAGTAAGGTGTACGAGGAACGAGGCAGTGAGTTTTGGAATCTGAAGGATGTTGGGAAGGGTAGTGTTCAATAATGGTAAGACCATGGGCATGAGGGACGTTGGTGTCAGCAGTGATAAGTGCAGATCCAGGAGGTAAAAGGGTGGGGACGAGGGAGAGTTGGTGAAGGAAGCGGTTGATATGTTCGACTTGGGAGGCTACATTACAGGCTGTGGGTTGGAGATGTTGGTCAATGAGGGCTGAAAAATTCTTCCAGTGGGGGTGTAATAGATAGCCACAATGGGACATCCAGGATTTATGGGGTTGTGGATTGGGGGAGCATTTGGAAGATGGGTGTCATAGGGGTGAGCGGGGAAATCAATAAAGGGGAGAGGTTCTGGAAGGACCTAAGGCATTAAGCAGGGATAGTAGGTTGTGTTGGACTTCTGGGATGGGATCACTCTGGCAGGGTTTATAGTTGGAGGAGTCAGATAAATGGTGGAGGCCTTCTCCTAGGTAGTGGCTGTGATTCATAGCAATCTGGTGGATCCTTTGTCTGCAGGTTGGATGATTAAATCAGGATTAGTTTTGAGGTTTTGTATGGCTATTCCTTCTTCTGCTGAAAGTTTGGTGTTCTGAGGAAGGGACTTGGGGAAGGCTGGTGAGGCTAAGTTGGATGTGAGGAATTGTAATTCATGTGTTGTACTTGCTAGAAGCAAGACATGTTTATTAATTACAAGTGGTTCCTAAACCAACTCGCTTATGAATGATAATTTAATACATTTCTAAAGCTCGAATTATGAGTGAAAAACGAGAATATGGAGATATTTACATGTGAAATGCGAGAATGTTATTCTGCATACTCCAATAAATTTTTAATTTGTGAAAACATAATGATTGTATATTTACTCCACACATTCTATTGTCTAAAAAGTGTTAGAGCGTGGCGAAAAAACAAGAATTTTCAGAAGATATCGAAGAAGAAGATATGTTGTGTTGCCATAGCAACCAGATATAACAAGACAAGAGAACTGTTTTGTGTAATTGGATTAAGTCCAAAAATCAAAAATGGAAAAATTTGTGGCTGCAACAAAAGGGAAGACGAAAGGAAGTAATAATGTTAAAAGAATGGAAAGAAGACCTCGACATATTAGACTAAGAAGAGATATGATGAGAGTAATTCAGCTAAGAAGATCCAGTGGGGGGAACATAAAGTTCTCGCACACATTGCAGTGATGCCGACATGGAAACAACATCTGATGCCACCGGCACCAGTTGCGGTTCACTGGTGCTAACCTGCCTCCACAGCTGCCCACCGACGCCAACGTCAACACCAATGTCTGACGCTGCTGGCTTGCTGTTCACCGGTGCCGACTTGCCATCTCATCCGCTTACCTATGTTGTGAGAATTCTGGGCCAGGTGAGCGCAAAATAGAACTTTAGTACCTCAGCAAGAAGTGATACAAACAGTAGAGTGACTTTTATTGGCATAGTTATTATACTTAGAGTTAATTTGTTAAATGATTACTAGATAGAAAATTAATAGGTATATGGATAATACACAGAGAATTGGGGAAGCTTCAGAACCAGCCATGGCTATGAAAGTGAGTAAGGAAGTGCCAAACTGGTCAGAATTAGTAAATTTAATCAAAGCCCAAAGTGCAGATTCAGCGGGTTTAAGAAAGGAACTAACTGCACAAAATACTTCTTTAAGAAGGGAACTAAGTACGACTTTAAATGCCAAACTAAAAGCCCAACGTTTACAGTTAAATGAAACTTTAAAAGCTCAAAATGCTAAATTAGATGCCCAGAGTGCAGCTTCAACTGCTCAAAATACTTCTTTAAGTAAAGAACTAGGCTTAGTAAATTCGCAATTAAATTTGTTAAATGCCAAAGTAGAACTGCAAAGCAAAGAATTTGGTAGTCTATGCAAAAGCATGGGGGCTTTAAAGACTGAATTTGAAGATTTAAATAATAAAGTAGAGGATTTGAAATTAGAATTAAAGAATGAAGTAACTAACTCATTAAACCTCCATGTAAATCAACTGTTCACGGACTTTAGTCAGAAACAGAATGATCAAATCCAGGATTTGATAAAAAAAGTTAGAATTTGATATAGAAGATAAATGTAATAATGTAGAATCAGAACCTATTGAAAACTTAGAATCTTTGGAAGACGTGTACAATAATGAATACAATAATGTAAGACAGGGAATGAATACTTTTAAACAGAGTGTAGATCAGCCTAAGGAATTAATACCGATTATTCAATCACAAATTACAGTTGTCAGTACTCGAGTGGATAATGTTGATAAATACTTCAAAGAGAATATATCTAACTTTGATATTATAAATGTATGTAGTTTGGAGGAACCATTTGAACAAATTATAGATCGAAAAGTTACTGAGAGTGTAACCTCCGGAAACGTTTTGACTATTGCTTCTTCCAAACTTAATGATACTAGCAAGGTTATAGATGACATGTGGAAAGAATTCAAGCTTATCCAAAACAAAGTAGGAAAAAATGTGTCGTCACCTAATGTTGTGTTACCTAGGGAAGTGGTGATTGTTTTGCAGCGGGGAGACTTTCAAACAAAATTTAATGTGAAGAAATGCTGGTCTGCACTTGCTCAAGTGAAGTTAATATCAGATCTGTGGGACCCAGGCGGAGTCACATATCCCCCAGGGACGTTAACATTCTTAGTTAATGGGTGGAGTGACAACCGTCGGGTCACAAGTTGTTTTCGGTGTTTCTTCTGTAATAATTTTCCTTCACCGAATTCCCCGAAACTCTTAAACTATTCTATACTCCCTCACTTAGAAGTACTGGTAAACACCTTATTAGCGAGAATTTGCTATTACAGCATTCAAAATTGCTCCTGGTAAGATATTAACTTATTTCAGTCGGTTAGGTGTCCTGACTTTGCTCTGCAGCATGAGGCGGAGAACTGCACACATTTTGTTGCCGATCTCAGTCATTTGGCACAGCCTTGGGACAGGATATATTAGGTGCCTGGTCAGTTCTTATCTCCCTCGGTCATTCAAAATGTTATATAGTCAAGCCAGCTTTTGCCTTTTTGCTCTGCACGAGGTTTCTGTCCTCGCTGAGCTGGCCTTAGGACAACTGCATTATTCTTTGACAGATTTACCACTATAGTCGGTCCAGAGTTCAAATTTATGTTTCCTAATGCATATTTGTCTTAATGAATGGAAGTGAATATTACGTCAGCAGAACATATAATCTTGGATGAATAATTAAATAATGATGATACTATGGCATATAATGTTCTGTTTTGCATAGAATGGTTAACACCTTTTTTTAGGTGTGATGTAAACGGGAGGGTTTGTATTGATTTTGGAAGGGGTGGGTAGTGTAAATAAGAGCATGATTTACACCAACAGATAAATCATGGCTAACACAGTTCACACATCACACCTTTCAAACAAACCTCACAAACAAGTGTGACTGGTTCTTCACCATTTGCTGTTTCCATTGGGTTGCTAAGATTTTCTTCAGGGACCTCAAGGGTCAAGGTGGGAATGTCCGTTCTGTAGGAGATGATTTAACACCATACCTCCTCCGGCTTCTCACTCAAGTACTGGCGAGGTAGTGATCCTGGGTAAGGGGGGTGGGAAGGGTTTCCTGTCATTGGGGCTGTCTTCTTTCTCTTCTTCGATCTTAGCAACCAGTTCTAATTTTTCCTTTCTTACTTCTCTTTTGAGGACCTAACTATTTTTCCCTCTTTCCATATTAATATACCTCTATCGCAGAATTCCTTCCTAGTCTCTGTGATTTCCAATAACCTACAAGTTATTTTCGCATAAGAAGGCCGAAGAATCAGAACACACAAACACACTTACACATACACACAAAGAAATACGAATATGCAAACAATGAAGTTACAGATTAGAAAGATGTAAGAACTGCCAAGGGTTGTAGGGAAGAAGATGTACATCTAGAAAGATGCACACATTGTTGTTATTATGATGGTTCTACATCGCCTATTTACATGAAAAGCCATGAAGATTCCATATCGCATATGTACGTAAGTATAGAAAAACTATGATGATCTGACAATGAGTATACATAAGCAGGAAGCATGAGTAATGAAGGAGAACACAAGCTAGATTGGAGTAAATTGTGATGCTTATTTAAGAAACGTCAGTGTAGCGAATACTCGGAAAAATTGATAAATAGTAGGATAGTGGCGCTTGAACAAAATAGGTAGACATAGAGTCTACCACGGGTTGAATAATGTGTGTAGACATAGTATCTACTAAGGTTAAAGAAGTTGAAAAGTAGATGAGGACTCTAAGATATTAAATGAGGTATTAAGAAGTGAGAGTGAAGTGTAAAATATATTTTTATTTTACCAGGAAATATTTAATTATAGTGTACATAAAGATGTATACTAGGGCAGTGAACCACTCATAAAGGATAAGGGGGGCGTACCCAGCATTTGCTAAGGATATAGGGCAGCTGTACCTACATAGAGATAGGACGACCTGTGGCCTGATGAAAAGGGATGTTTTATTAAGGGGCATACCTACCAGAACGGAAGGAGGAAGTGACTCATAGGGTCAACCCACACGTGAGTTGTAGGTAGGTACTGATCCTAGGGGAATAGGACAGTATCGCGACAGAAGTCACTCATGTAACAGGAATTATTCTGGTAAGTTTGAATTCTATATATCACTACCTTTATTATGTTTTATGTGAATTAACAAGTGGCCAAAAGAAGACTTTCAGTTGCCCAGAGTTCCTCCAGACTACAAACTACTATAAATAATGATACTAGTACATATTAAGGAAAAATATTACAAGGAATTAGAATAAAAAATAAAGTACTCAAGTGTCATGAACACCTGGAGCTTACGATTGGAAACTAAAGGTTTAGTCCTCAAGATTCCTAGATACAAGAAAATGAACCCCAACATTGATTGAAATGTTCACGTTTTCTAATTAAAAAGGGAATAGCTAAATTGTAAGAAAAAGATATTCACGGTTATGAAAAGAACAAGGTATACTGTTAAAATATGAATTGTTATTATATGTGATATAAATGTACATCGTGATTGTATATAAAACATTGCATGTTCAATCTTGGGGGGGGGGGGATGCTTTGTGAATTTCTGCATAAATTGTAGAACCACTTGGCCTTCCTCCATCTCAAACACACAGTATTTTAAATAGAAGTGTGAGAGAGATGAGTCCATCCTACTGCGCATTTAATGTTTGTGTGTGCAGGTCTAAAAACAGTCACGAGCAAAATGTGGACGCGGCAGCCGACAAGTACCTGCTGTACGATCCATAGAGTTTCACTGTATGTGTAGATAAGAACAAGGAGTGTTTATGTATTATTCTGTGCTTTTAGTGACTGTGATGATTGTTAAGGACAAATGAAGAAATGGGGTTAGACTTTCAAGTAATTCATGTGTTTGACTTGATAGAAGCAAGACATGTTCATAAATTTTGTGGTTGTTAAACTAATGCTATTGTAAATATATTTTTAGGGTCTAATGCGAGACGAATCTGTTTACTTGCAAACTTTCGAATATTTATGTGAGAAATGGTAAATTTGTTCTTTGTAGAAGTTGAAATATACCAAGACTAGACTAAAAGTATTCTGCAAGTATCCACTTACTTCATGAGTAGAGAGACGGAGAGAGAGACGGAGAGAGAGAGAGAGAGAGAGAGAGAGAGAGAGAGAGAGAGAGAGAGAGAGAGAGAGAGAGAGAGAAGGGTATCATGTAGAACAAAGCGAGAATTATTTCAAAATGTTAGAAGTAGCCAGAGTCAAGCCACAGTAACCCATTACGGGCAGTACTGTAATGTGCTTAAAAATGTTATTAGGAAAGCAAAGAGTATGTGGTATGCAAATAGAATAGCTAATCACAGGATAACATTAAAACCATATGGTCAGTTGTGAAAGAAGTGTCTGGTCAGCAGCACAAGATTGATGATATAAAGTCAGTTCACAGTAAAAACATTCGTGCTACTGTTAAATCAGATATATGTTCAGTATTTAACAATCATTTTCTGAGCATTGCTGGTGAATTAAATAAAAATTTAGTTTCTACAGGGAATCATAACTCTCTTGGAAAATGTCTTTCCGAGATTGATGTCTAAAGTACTCCTCTGTGATACTGACAAGGGGAGATTGAGTCAGTAATTAAATCACTGAAGACTAAGGACTCTCATGGATATGATGGAGTGCCTAGCAGAATATTAAAGTACTGTACTGCACATGTTAGCCCTGTATTTAGCCATATTTGTAATTTTTCCTTTAGGAATGGTCAGTTTCCTGAACAATTAAAGTACCCAGTAGTAAAGCCACTTTATAAAAAGGGAAAAAGTATAATGTAGACAATTTTAGAGCTATTTCTATGCCATTAGTGTTAGCCAAAGTTATTGGAAAGAATGTGTATGTAAGGATAATTGGTCATTTTATATCACACAATTCGCGATCAAATGTACAGTTTGGCTTTAAAAATCATTTAACAACTGAAAATTCCTTTTCTCTGTGAGGTACTGAATGGGTTAAACAAAAGGTTTTGAATGCTAGGCATATTTTTTGATTTAACTAAGGTGTTTGATTGTGTTGATCACAAAATATTGCTCCAAAAGTCGGACCATTACGGAATACGGGGAGTAGCTTGCAACTGGTTCACCTCTTACTTTAGCAGCAGACAGCAAAAGGTCTTCTTCACAGTGTTGAGAATGGCTGTGATGTGGAGTCTGAGTAGGGTACAGTCAAGTGGGGGTGCCCCAGGGATCAGTGTTGGGCCCACTCCTGTTCCTTATTTATATAAATGATATGCCCTCTAGTTTTGTGGGTAACTCTAAAATATTTCTGTTTGCTGATGACAGTAGCTTGGTAGTAAAGGATGTCATGTACAACACTGCTCGGTTTCAAATAGTGCAGTTCATGACATAAGTTCATGACTTGTAGAAAATAAACTAATGCCAAATCACAGAAGACTCACTTTTTACAGTTTCTAACACACAATTCAACAAAACATGACATTTTAATTTCACAGAATAGGCATATGATTAGTGAAACTGAACAGTTCAAATTTCTAGTTGTTCAGAGAGATAATAAGTTTTCGTGGAAAGCCCACATTGTTGGAAAATGTTTTTCTGCAGTTTCTGTGTTGTACCATGTTTCCTGTGCCTCCTTTACTGCATTTTCCGATGCCTTTTGTTCTGCTTTTGTTGGTTTTCTCTGTTTAAGTGCTTTGTGCTGTGGTGGACACCCTTTCCAAGTTGCAAGGTGGTCTCCATTACATCATACACAAGTTGCTTTCTTACCAGTTGAGAGGCTGCAGTCTTGTGATGAGTGTTACCTGGCCACTTTACACGTCGTGCATGCAAGTGGTATTAATATACCATATGATTAAACCATAGGTAACCATTGTAAGTGGTCAGTCTGTCTTTTGGTTCGTAAGCTTTGATGGGTACTCTTGTGGGGAGTATCCATTGGACTTCGTAGATCTTGCTTGCAGGTGTTCCTTGTGGGAAGATGACTATAGGTTTACATATTGGCATGGGTTCCATATTGTCAGTTGTGTGGTCCTTTCGTCTGATTGGTGTACCACGTTTCGCTTACAACCCTTTCTCTCAAGGTCACTTTTGATTTCCTGAGCCAAGACTGACTGGTAGGCTTTTTATTACTACCTTTAACTTGCTTTTGTCTGGAGTCTGATGCAAGAAATGGGGGATGTTTTGGCTTAAGTAGGAAGCCAGTAGCAGCTTCGTAATCATCTAGGGCAGGGCTTAACAACTGGCTGGTTTTGAGCGCGAGTACTCGCGTCTGCTCAGGCACGTGCTCGCGAGCTGGTGCAAGATCACGGAGTAGGGAGCGAGGGGAAATGCACACGCACGTTTGAATAGGACCGCAGCATGCCTATTGAATTCGCGCAGACTGTGTAACGTTTAAAGTACTACGATTAGCTCTAACAGTCACTTCGCTGGTTAAGAATCATGTCAAGTCGCCGTTGTGTAACCCCAACCATGCTTTCGCAGTTCAACCCCCACTGGGAGGAATTGTATCTGTTTACAGAAAAAGATGGTGTTGCAAAATTTTTAGTATGTCACAAAACGCTGAATTCTTTTAGGAAATTTAATTTGCAGTGACATTATATGTCGTACCACGCGAAAGACTACGGATGTGGAAAATGTGATGGACCAGATCGTGCACAGGAAGTTATTAAACTTAAAAGGAAGGTATCCGAAGATGATCTGGACGACGAAGAAAAATCAACTGAGGCAGCTCTCAGAGTGAGTTACAAAATTTCTTTGCTTTTAGCAAAATCCCTGCGTCCCTTCACTGATGGCGATTTAATGAAAGAATGTTTGGTAGTTGCAGCGGAACATTTGTGTCCATCTCAAGTTGAACAGTTTCGGATTGTGCCATTATCTAACATGACCATTATGCGTCGCATACAGGACATGTCAGACGACGTCCAGAGCCAGCGTGCAAATATCTGTAAAGATTTTATGGCGTATTCTCTAGCTCTGGACGAAAAGTGTTGATATCACTGGAACAGCGCAGCTTGCCATATTTATTAGAGGTGTTAATAGAGATCTTCAGGTGAGGGAGGAGCTCCTCAATGTAGTAGCCATGAAGAACACTGCAACCAGAGGTGATATTTTAAGTAGTGTTGAAGAAAGTGTTGAAAATATACGATTGTCATGGAATTCTTTAGTTTCAGTGTCTACCTACGGTGCACCAGCGATGACAGGGAAAAAATCAGGTTTCATTGCGCTGTTGAAGGAGAAAATGCAAAAACTGACCGTGCCGAATGAAATAAGGGGCGTTCACTGTGTGGTCCACCAGGGAAACGTATGTGCAAACAGTATCACTCTAAAAAATGTGATGAGTGTTGTTGTTCGTACAACCAATTATATAAGGAAGCATGGGCTACAACACAAGCAATTTAAAGGCTTTCTTGAGGATGTAGAAAGCCAGTATGGTAGCCTGCCTTATTACAGCGAGCTCCGCTGGCTTAGTCGTGGCCAATTATTAAATCAATTTTTTTGCCTATTAGATGAGATAAATATGTTCATGGAAATAAATAACATGTGTGTTCCTGAATTGAAAGAGCCTTCATGGAAATGTGATCTCGCGTTCTTAGCAGATTTAAATAGCCATCTGAATGCTTTGAACATTTCACTACAAAGTAAAGATCTGCTAATTACTCATTTCATAGATCGAATACGAGCTTTTAAAATGAAATTGACACTTTGGGTGATCAGCTGGAAACAGGAAATCTAGCTCATTTTCCTAAATTATCATCCATGCAAGATGTTCACAAAGACTGTGAACGTTATTCACATAGTTTAGTTGCCCTTAAGGAATAATTTGATCAACGCTTTCGAGATCTGACAGCACTAGACAGTGATTTTGATCTGTTCTCCTCTCCATATTCAGCCAATATTGAAGAGATTCGTCCTGAGCTGCAACTAGAAATTATTGACCTGCAGAGACAAATTTCAGAACAAGAAAAACATTTTGGAATTCTACAGACACTTCCCTCAGGATAGATTTCCTCATTTGCACAAACTGGCGGCTACAATAATATCGATGTTCGGTTCCATGTATGTTTGCGAACAACTGTTCTCTGCAATGAAATGTAACAAGAAGCGCCTGAGAAACGCATTGTCTGATCGAAATTTAAACTGCACACTGCGCCTACAATGAACAAGAACAATTACTCCGAACATAGACGCAATTGTAAAGGGCAAAAAGTACAAGATAACTGAGAATTCCACACTTCAGTGACACCTTTGATTGTGGAACAGTTCACACATTAATACAAATGTAGAGGCATACACTAAGCTAATAAAATTATGTGGCACGTGTACATTCTCCTTCATTTGTTTCATTTGTCGCAGTAATAATTTGTGAGTGATATCCCTGAAGGTGGCCGCGGATTTACATTGACTGGCGGCAGCTGTTGTGTGCCCCACGTGACTCTCCCCACTCTCCGCTCTGGTCCGGTAGTGAGGGTAGCGTGCTTGCGCTGCTCCGTGCTCATGCCTTGCTGCTCACAGCTTGCTCCACGAGCACGTATGTTGTGAAGCCCTGATGTAGGGGTTCATTGGTACTTTATATTGCCACCACAAAACACAGCGTTTAATCCCCCTTCATTTTTTTCTTAATTGCTGCATTCAGTTTTGTGTAATTTGTTGTCTGATAAACCATCAAGGATGGCACATTTTGCTGGGTGTTTGACTCTACTTTGTGTGCCATGGAATCCTTGACATTTTTGTCTTGGATTGTGTCTTTGCCCTGGGAGAGAAAACTGAATAAGTTCTGTTAGAAGGCTGGTTGTTTCCTACTGCATGTGCCACATCCTAATGAAGTGCGGATGTACTCAGTTGTCTTTTGAGATCTCTTTTCGTAATTGGAATATGTTCCTGTTGTTGACCGAGCAATGTTTTCTTCTATTTCTTGGGTCTCATTCCTTTGTGGTTTCTTGTTTTTACTCCCAACTGAGACATTTTTGCCACAGCTGTGCAGGGTTTTTACATTTCACACATTTTGCATTGAACAGTACATGGACACCGAGTTTGGTATGGTTGCGGTTGTTGCATCTTTGTCTTCGGAGGTCTTATTGTTTGCATAGGATCTGTACAATGAAAGGCTCATTTTCGGTTGACATTTTCTCATGATTTCATCAGTCTGACGGTCGTAGTTCTTGGTTTTCCTAGATGCAGTACCTGACCCTTTTTTTGTTTCTTGAAAATTGGCCTTTTTGATATGTCATGCTTGTATTGTAGTTACGACAGGTAGTCTCGAGAGTTTATGTCTATTTCGACTCCAACAGCTACAGTGATGGCAATAGTGGCCGCAACGGTTACTGCGGGCGAGCTATGGAGCGGTGCAGAGATGCTCACACTAGCGTTTTTGGCTGTTACTGTTGAGAAGTGACACCTGTTAATTAGGTAGTTGATCCAGTGTGTGGGCCATGGAGGGAAGGTCGTCGTCATCATCGTCATCATAGTCGTGCCCCTTCTCAGGGATTCTGACCTCGATGCACTGTAGCTTATAGCAAATTCACTGGTTTTCCTACTTCGTTCTGGGGAATGCTGGTTCTTGTACTTCTCTTGTGGTAGATCTTTTTCTTGCACTTCTTACTTTTTTTCTTGATCCTGTTGTGTGGGACACTTGCAGCTACTCACGCAGTAGGCCCGGTCATCTCGTAGTTGTTCACCAGAGAACCTGTTTGTCCAGGCCACTGATGAGATGGTTTTCCAAGTTACATGCAAACGCTTAAAATTTCCTCGCAGACTGCTGGAACCAATCTCCCAGCATCAGAGTTCCTGCAATCATGGGCA
This sequence comes from Schistocerca cancellata, assembly GCF_023864275.1. Lineage (NCBI taxonomy): Eukaryota > Metazoa > Arthropoda > Insecta > Orthoptera > Acrididae > Schistocerca > Schistocerca cancellata. The sequence goes on along the minus strand of NC_064630.1, from coordinate 518,859,515 downwards.
GTTCTGCAGTGCTGAACTCGCGCGGTAGGTGCAGCACCAGCTGCAGCACCTCGTTCTGTATTTCTGCAGTGTCCTGAGTGCCATGTCTGCGGCCTTTCCAAACACTATGGTGGGATACTGGAGCACTGGCCTGATTAGTGCAAGCACAGTCCAATTCCGCAGTGTGAGGGCAGTGTCCTCGTGGGGTTGAGCAAAGGATATAGTGAGCACATTCCTCCTAGTGTTCTACTCCTCAACTCCCTGATGTTGGTGAGGCGAAACAAGCGCTGTTTCATTGTAAGAGGTAGATGCGAGTGAGCATGCTCGGGTTTACCCCAATTCAGTACTACCGGTACCATGTCGTCATAACATGCCTTTGCTTAACATGCGAAGGATTGCACCATAATCTAAGTGTGAAATTAAAAATTAAAATAACTTTTCCAAACTTCATCATTGTATGCTTCTGTATATTAATGTCAACATTGTAATGTCTCAGAATGTTCAAATGAATATGTTACCCAAAATATTGAACTTAAGAAAAAAATAAGTAGCACTAGATAATAAAACTAGAAAGCTAAAAATTGGTCAAAACATGCAAATTATATCACAATTAAAACTTACAAATTTCAACTTGATCAGAGTAATATTTTGATTGAAATCGGCGTTTCCATGAAAATTTGAAGGCGCTAAATATTAGACTTGGAAAGATGGAAATTTGTGTGTAACCTCAGTTAAAAGTAGAAACCCTATATATCTGACACCAATAAGCCACCTCTATACATTTTCAAGTTCAACCAAATTTGGAAAGAAAATGTGCTCATTCATGATAGATTACTACTTGTATTTGTAATGGAAACTTCTAATTAAAGCACTTGTTTATAATCATGGTACAATACAGATGTATCAAGTTTCAAGACTATTGTAAGCAGGTACTGTTATAAGGGATCTTAAAGAGGCAGTTCAGAGGCCATGTTCTACCGTCAGTTCTGTTTTAAAAATTCTAGCTAGCAAAGTTTAAAAGCAGTCGAGCTAGAAAATTTTTAGTAACTAATGCAAACTTAACTCGATTCATGTAAAATTTAAGAAGACTCTTGATTGTTGAACAACAGAGATATCAATTAATAGGTGTCTGAGAAAGGGGCCAATTAGATGCTGCTACGTGTGCTTACAGCGGCTGACAGCGGATGTTCTATTTGACAGTCTGCTGCTCCCATATATATATCACACACAACCAGCAAGACAGTAGGAAAATACACTTTGCGCCGAGATATCAATCTTTTCGCATCAGCCAAACGCCTGCATGTGCTGTGCCTCAGATGATGTCAGAGCTGTGCAGCTACCAAAAGTGTTTTTGCTGAAATTAGAAAGTGAACTCGCAAGGACTGTACACCGTCCTGGATTGCTTAAATTTCACAGAAGTAACTGTTTGTGTGCTGCCTGTCAGGGCAATAGACCATTTTACGAGGAACTTCCGGAGAGATGGCGTCTGAATTGTTGATAGTGCTGTTCCCAATACGTTTATTAGATAGAATACTAAGACTTATATTTTGTTTGTGTGAGCTTTTACGGAGCGTATCAATCAGTTAAAACTCAGAACTTTCGTTTATAGTCATAGTCCCTGACCCCACTGAGTAAATAGCAAGTAGGAACATTTTCTTTCAGTGAGCACAAAGAGTAATGTGGACTTGCGGACTGGAAATTATGGTTGGTATGTTCTCCATCTCTTTCTGGCTGACCACAAAAATGGTTTTCAGGCCCTTGTAAATGGCGAAGGTAGGTGTAAAGCACATATAGACAATTTAAGTGTGTCTTATAATGACATAAATGAACTAACGACTGTTAGATTATTTACCCACTGCCCCATATATGTCTTCCATGTTAGGCACCAGTCCAGTGTGACATTGAGGTATTTGATAGTGTTGGACCAGGGTATGGGTCCTCCCATGATCTGTAATGGGTGCAGATACAGCGGAATTTTCTTTCTGGTGAATGTCATGGCCTGACGTTTGACTGCGTTGAACTTGAGCCGCCGTTTTGGCCCATGCTCCCAGCTCTTTGCAGGCATCATCATATAAGTTGCTCATTCAATCTTCCCGCAAATGTGCAGTATCATCCGCTTAGACTGCCAGTTCGACCCTCGGTGCCTTTGGGACATCTGCCTTCAAGAGGGAATACAGGAGGGGGGACGACGATGGATTAGACTTCCCATTGTCCGCAGGCAAGTGGAAGGAGCACCCAGTCAAGTACGATCAGAACAGGTGTTTGTAAGACACTGGTACCCCATGCACCAGGAGTTTATACATGAGGCCGTCGCACCACTCTTTGTCGAAGGGTCTGGAGACATGAAGGAATACCGCACCAAGGTGCAAGTGTCTCTCCAGTGCTCCCATCGCCTGCTCCACCAGACATATGAGCTGGTGCTGTGTTGAGTGGCCTCTTCAGAAGCCAAACTGATTGTCAGGGAGCAGGACTTCTGCCCTGACATGGCGCTGTAATTGCTTGGAGTTGAGCCTCTCGAACACTTTGGAGACTAGAGGCAGCAGACTGATGGGCCGTTAGTTATGTGCCAGCCTGTGGTCTTCATGAACCTTAAGAATAGCCAACACCTCTGCACGTTCCTATGCAGAGTGGTAGTTGCAGGTCATCAGGATGGCATTGAAGATCTTCGTCAACTTGGTTATATCTTGTGGCGGCAGCTCCTTCAGTATATCATTGTCGATGTTGCCGCATCCCCCCGGTTTCCCACACAGGAGTGTGTTAGTTGGTACTGCACTTCTTCTTCTGTCATGTATTCTATGGTGACCACTTCTTCCCTACTGTCCATGAACATTTGTAGCCGGTCCACTAACAGGCAGACGTGTTCTTCGTTAATGATGGTCTCCACTGGCATAGTCATTCTCTGGCTTTGGGGTCTGGGTCCGCCATGGCGTCATGACCTGCATTCAGTGGGGGATATGCTGGCATTGCTGCAAGAACTGCTTTGTTGTCCTCTAAGCAGTACTGTCATTGATTTGAGAATGGCAATTTCGTTCAGCCCAGTCTAGATTCCCATTGTTGGTGGCTGCAACTTTGTTGTTGCGGCACAATCATTTTAGCAGGTTCTTGGCTGCTGGCTGCCTTGTGACCTGCCATTTCCGAAACATTCAGTTTCTGTTGCATATGGCCTGTTGATGTCCAGAGTGAAGCTGGTGGGAGTAATCCCTTTGTTTCCGTACTCTGTAATGCCTCCAACATGTAGTGAGTGAACGTGGCGAGTGCTGTGTCTGTGCCTTCGTCTTCTGGGCTGGACTTGGCAACAACTGTCTCTGCTTGGTAGGTCTGGAAGTGCTCCCAGCCCATGTGATGGTACTTTTCTGTACCCATTTATAGGAGAACTTGTGGTAAGTGAAATACTGAATGGTGATTTTCAACAAGATGGTGCAGCCAAGCATACAGCTCGCGTTTCAGTGTCACTGCTTGCTGATGTTTTTGGTGATCGCATGATTTCACAGGGACTTTCGCCTCCACGATCACCTTACCTAACACCACCTGACTTTTTCTTCTGGGATGCAGCAAAAGCAACTGTCTATAAAAACCATTCAAAATCCATCGAGGAATTGAAAACTGCTATATCCACTTTCACTGCTTCTGTTACAGAAGAAACGTTGCAGCTTGTGTTTACAGAAGAAACGTTGCAGCTTGTGTTTACAGAAGAAACGTTGCAGCTTGTGTTTGGAAACGTGATTAGACAAATTGAATTGTGTATTCAATAACAAGGGGGGACACTTTCAACATTTAATGTGAAAATTTGTAAGTAAAAATGAATATTCAGTAAATTAATAACTTGTATTTCACTGAGTTTCATTTCAGTATATTCACTGTGGCATACGGCATGCGCGGCTAACAATCGTTCGGCACTGCGGAAAGACTTTTTGAACACCCTGTATAATCTCAAACTGTGTTTGTATTTTATTTCATACCTTTCTCATTATGGTCCAAGTATTACACTTATTTGTATCATTATTTTCAATGCTGCACCTATAATCATGCAGCAGCAGAAAATTGCCTCAAACACTTCCCAACCAGTCATTGTCAAAATGAATGATGAAGCTATTCTTTATAGGTAAATATAAAGCTGAATTCTATGTGTAGCTACTATAGCTCAATCACTTGTCCAACTGAGGTATATTGGGTACATATACCATTGCCATCCTTACTAGTATATCTATACAGGGTGTACATAAAGTCCAGGAAAACTTTCAATTATTTATTGCACAAGAACCAAACATATGTCATTTTGAAGAGAAACCATGAAAGTTTTTTTCATGTATACCACCACAGCGTAGTTTAGTAATTTGCTGACAGTCAGCGCTAGTCGCAAACATGACAAGTTCAGGTGCAGAGCGATCTTCCTGAGTGTTGGAGTTCGACAAAAGCAAGTGAGCTATAGCTGTTCAACGGACGTATAGAACAAAGTACAGTATGAAGCCACCAACAAGGAAGGCCATTTACCACTGGCACAACAAATTCGTTATGATGGGTTTGAAGCACCTCCTTTTCTTTTTTCCAAGTAACTCACCAAAAAAATCTTAACACAAGACTGAAATAAAAATTTAACTCTAGCATTACTGAGGGTGAGGAACCAGGGAAAATGTATCATCCACAAGCTGCACTTTGTTTGCATTTATTGAACAAAACCAGTTAAAACACCAACAATTACATGTTGCAATTGATTAGGTGGGTCACAGCAATACTGGCAACAATTTACAGAAAACAGATTAAGGCTTGCAAATTTAGAAAATTTAAATTCTACAAAAATTAGGGAATAAACAGTTAAACTGGAGAAAAAATTGGTTCAGATTTGACTGGTATACAGTATAGCACTGAAACACTTTTTGACGAGATAAATCTTGGAACACAGAGAACTAAGAAAATTAACATGTTGCAGGAAGCCGTATCAATTAGTTTAATTTGAGAGTGATATTTCAGTGGGCTTACTTAAACACTAAATGAGACAGGATAAATCTAGCACTCATTAAAAGGGGCATATACATGAAATATCATGGAAATAGCATTATATATATAATAGAGGGAAACATTCCACGTGGGAAATGTCTGCTTGTGTGTGTGTGTGTGTGTGTGTGTGTGTGCGCGCGCGCGTGTATACCTATCCTTTTTTCCCCCTAAGGTAAGTCTCTCTGCTCCCGGGATTGGAATGACTCCTTACCCTCTCCCTTAAAACCCACATCCTTTCGTCTTTTCCTCTCCTTCCCTCTTTCCTGATGAAGCAACCGTTGGTTGATCATCTTTGATGTGCATTTTCAACTTCTCGCGCGTAATGAATAATCCATTAAATTTCGGGCATGCAGCCGCGCAAATAAAATTTCCTCTACTGATATTTCAGCCGCGTATCGTCCGGCCATCTTCAAAGCGAGTCACAAGACTGACGACAAGGTGCCAAGCACGGCCTTATATTCTCCACCGCGCCGGTACTGCGCATGCGGGTCACAGATGCTGGTCGGCAGCAGAGACATACGCTTGCACATGCGCCACCTGTGGCGAAGGCGTACAGACATTCGATTTGCTTATCGATGTTTGATCGGCGGTGGTGACACGATGACGACTTCTCTGCAATTTAATTACTCCAAGAGCCGGATTCCATGCTTTGTCCAAATTAAAACCATTATCTCTGTTTATTAAATTCGGCTAATCGAATTTCTATAGCTTCCTTGAATACAGATTCCCAAAAAGAAGAGGTGGATGTTAAAATCTTCACATCACTGTAATTCATGGAATGACCCATATCAAAACAATGTTCGGCCACATCTGACTTGTCTGGTTGTAATAAGCTTGTGTATCTTCGGTGCTCCACACACATCTCGTGAGCGTTGCGTGTTGTTTGACCTATGTATGACTGCTCACAATTTCCACAAGGAATCTGGTACACACCCGCCTTACATAGCAGTAAATCGTCCTTCACATAGCCGAGTAAAGCTGCAATCTTCGTGGGGGGCCGGAAGATCACCTTAACACAGTGTTTCTCAAGAATACGGCCTATCTCTGAAGAAAGAGCACCCACATAGGGCAGAAACACCCTAGATCTGAAGAAATTACTATCTTCTTCCCCATCACATACCTGCTTTTTAGATTTTGCATCGAATGCTCTACGAATTTGTTGCAGAGAATATCCATTCGATTTAAAAATGCTCTGGAGGTATGTTAGATCTCCTTGCAAATTGTCTTCATCGGATATACAGTGCGCCCGATGCACTAAGGTCTTAAGGACACCCATGGTCTGTGAAGGGTGATGGCAGCTACTGGCATGAAGATATAGATTTGTGTGCGTTGGTTTCCGATATACGGCATGTCCTAATGTGCCATCGCTTTTACGGCGAACGACAACATCCAAAATGAGGAGGCAGACGTCTTTTTCTATTTCCATAGTAAATTTAATGCTAGCATGGATGGAATTCAAATGCTCAAGAAATCGATGTAATTCATCCATACCATGGGGCCATACCACGAATGTGTTGTTCACGTACCTCCAGAAGACCGTAGGTTTAAAACATGCTGAGTCCAGTGCCTTGTCCTCGAAGCCTTCCATGAATAAATTAGCTACCAGAGGGGAGAGGGGGCTTCCCATGGCAACACCATCAATTTGCTCATAAAATTCACCATCAAACTTAAAATAAGATGATAAAAGCACATGTTCAAATAAGGCCGTAATGTTCTTATCAAAATGTTGGCTGATAAGAGATAAAGAGTCCTTTAAAGGTACCTTGGTGTATAATGATACCACGTCAAAACTAACAAGCACAGTCATACTATTTAGCCTGACATTGCTAAGTCTCTGAATAAAATCCATAGAATTACAAATGTGGTGACTACATTTTCCTACCAATGGTTTTAATAAGGAAGTTAAATATTTGGCAGAAAAATATGTTGGTGAACCAATAGTGCTCGTTATAGGTCTCATAGACAAGTCCTCTAGACGCTCATCCTTACCCATCTTGTCAACTTTAGGAAGACCATAAAATCTCGGTGGTACTGCACCTCGTACTTTTAAACTCCTTATGACTTCCTTCGGTAGTGATGAAGCGTTCAGCAAGGCTGCAGTCCTTATTGTCACCTTGTTAGTAGGATCTTTGTTAATCTTCCGGTATGCACCAGAACTAAGTAGACCACATATCTTTTCCTTGTAGAGCCGATTGGACCAGTCTTCTCAGGTGGACTCTGTTATTCGAAGCCCTATCATAAATTTGACGGGTAAGGAATTGGACGAAGCTACGTTGTCTGTCTTAAGTAAAGGGCTAAATTTTGTCCCTACTCCAAAGACTTTGCCGATATCATCTTTCATCAGTGCCATTGAAGAAGCTATCCGACCACTATCAGAGGATTCTGCGGAAGAAATCAGACAAGAAACCTGTCAAGCAATCACGAAGCATTGTCCACATAGAAGCAATGTTTCCAAGGAAGAAAGACGTGCGATACGAAAGCTGCGTGAGGATACTGATACAGTCGTCCTGCATGCTGATAAAGGTAATGCTACCGTCCTTTTGCCTCAGGAAGTCTACAAGGAAAAGATATGTGGACTACTTAGTTCTGGTGCATACCGGAAGATTAACAAAGATCCTACTAACAAGGTGACAATAAGGACTGCAGCCTTGCTGAACGCTTCATCACTACCGAAGGAAGTCATAAGAAGTTTAAAAGTACGAGGTGCAGTACCACCGAGATTTTATGGTCTTCCTAAAGTTGACAAGATGGGTAAGGATGAGCGTCTAGAGGACTTGTCTATGAGACCTATAACGAGCACTATTGGTTCACCAACATATTTTTCTGCCAAATATTTAACTTCCTTATTAAAACCATTGGTAGGAAAATGTAGTCACCACATTCGTAATTCTATGGATTTTATTCAGAGACTTAGCAATGTCAGGCTAAATAGTATGGATGTGCTTGTTAGTTTTGACGTGGTATCATTATACACCAAGGTACCTCTAAAGGACTCTTTATCTCTTATCAGCCAACATTTTGATAAGAACATTACGGCCTTATTTGAACATGTGCTTTTATCATCTTATTTTCAGTTTGATGGTGAATTTTATGAGCAAATTGATGGTGTTGCCATGGGAAGCCCCCTCTCCCCTCTGGTAGCTAATTTATTCATGGAAGGCTTCGAGGACAAGGCACTGGACTCAGCATGTTTTAAACCTACGGTCTTCTGGAGGTACGTGAACGACACATTCGTGGTATGGCCCCATGGTATGGATGAATTAAATCGATTTCTTGAGCATTTGAATTCCATCCATGCTATCATTAAATTTACGATGGAAATAGAAAAGACGTCTGTCTCCCCTTTTTGGATGTTGTCGTTCGCCGTAAAAGCGATGGCACATTAGGACATGCCGTATATCGGAAACCAACGCACACAAATCTATATCTTCATGCCAGTAGCTGCCATCACCCTTCACAGACCATGGGTGTCCTTAAGACCTTAGTGCATCGGGCGCACTGTATATCCGATGAAGACAATTTGCAAGGAGATCTAACATACCTCCAGAGCATTTTTAAATCGAATGGATATTCTCTGCAACAAATTCGTAGAGCATTCGATGCAAAATCTAAAAAGCAGGTATGTGATGGGGAAGAAGATAGTAATTTCTTCAGATCTAGGGTGTTTCTGCCCTATGTGGGTGCTCTTTCTTCAGAGATAGGCCGTATTCTTGAGAAACACTGTGTTAAGGTGATCTTTCGGCCCCCCACGAAGATTGCGGCTTTACTCGGCTCTGTGAAGGACGATTTACTGCTTCGTAAGACGGGTATGTACCAGATTCCTTGCGGAAATTGTGAGCAGTCATACATAGGTCAAACAACACGCACCGCTCATGAGAGGTGTGTGGAGCACAAGCTTATTACAAACAGAAAAGTCAGCTGTGGCCGAACATTGTATTGATACGGGGCATTCCATGAATTACAGTGATGTGAAGATTTTAACATCCACCTCTTCTTTTTGGGAATCTGTATTCAAGGAAGCTATAGAAATTCGATTAGCCAACAATTTCATAAACAGAGATAATGGTTTTAATTTGGACAAAGCATGGAATCTGGCTCTTGGAGTAATTAAATTGCAGAGAAGTCGTCATCGTGTCACCGCTGCCGATCAAACATCGATAAGCAAATCGAATGTCTGTACGCCTTCGCCACAGGTGGCGCATGTGTAAGCGTATGTCTCTGCTGTCGACCAGCATCTGTGACCCGCATGCACAATACCGCCGTAGTGGAGAATATAATGCCGCGCTTGGCACCTTGTCGTCAGTCTTGTGACTCGCTTTGAAGATGGCCGGACGATACACGGCTGAAATATCAGTAGAGGAAATTTTATTTGCGCTGCTGCATGCCCGGATTTTAATGGATTACACATCATCTTCACACACACACACACACACACACAGGCTTATAATACAACTCTGTTTCACCCTGAACAATTCAGGATATAAAAGTGGTTACAAATTGCTCTTAAAAACCATCACTTTGTGATCACATTGGCCGTGTAAAACCCACATAATAAACTGGACTTCAATAAGTTGCTCTCTAAGTTATATAAAACTGTATATAAGCCCAAAGGAATCCTAATGGACCACGCTGGCCTAAAGCTAGCTCGAGGAATTAAACACTTCCCTTAAGCTGAGGCAGGTAAAGAAAGGGTAAGATTGACCTCCACAAAGTACTAAACTCATTAATTGACCGGAACCCAAAAAAAATATCGCATGTGAAAATCCAGTTTCATGGGCAGGAAAAGTTTTACATAATTTAAAGTTTAAAATAGTTATTTAACTAATCAATTAAAATCTAATAGAAAAAAGGATAAACAAATGACACAAATTTCAAATTTAAGTCACATTTATCTTGGTTGCTTGACGTGCATCGTGAGTGGTATGGGATGTGCTGGTTATCTATTCAAACAAACCCAGGACCCAACCACAAGGCAACAAGAATTCATTTCTAATACACTGGGCTGGATATTGACACTGAAATGAACCCAACAGCACACAGTGAAAGAAATGGAAGAGAAAGCTGAAGAGTCTGAAAGGAACAGTCAACAGTAGTCACGACGAATAACTTCGGCAATGTGGCCGGGTTACTGGAACACCATTTTAGTGGAATGTAAATGTCAACCACTGCTGAACAAAGGTGTATGATAGGTCTTACTTTGATGCATGCAGCGCCCCCTTTGGTTTCGCTAGTCAACAAAAGATGGCACTTGGCAGGAATTGTCGCTGCAAGTGACATTAAGAGGCAGAGGAATCGAACTGTGAAGAACACACAGTTCAACCTCCTCCTCCAAACAAAACTCGCCAGAATCATCATGAAGCTTAATCTGACAAGTGTGAACCTTCGTAATCCTGCTAGTGTCGGGATGTTTATCTAATAAATTAACTGGCCCCAACACTTCTTGTATGAGATAAGGTCCAAAAAAACACGGAGCAAATTTACCACTTCCCTCTCCCCCCGGATTGCTTCCTGGAATTAAAGTTCTGGAGAAAAGCACTCTCGCCAACCTTCCCCTGGAACAGGCGCCTGCCATCATTATAACGCCTGCCGTGCCTATTGTTGGTGAGCTTGCCAAATATTGGCCCTAGCTCTGTCCCAGTTGCTTCTCATAAACTGGGTGTCTACTACTTCAGATAACAAATCGTTGATGTCCCATAAATTACTCAGGGGACAATTCAACGGATAAGCCAGCATTAAGGATGCTTGTGTAACTCCAGATGCTTCACGGTGAGCAGAATTAAAGGCAAAACTCATCCATGGGAGAGACTGGTTCCACTTGGATGGCGAATGTGTATGATAAATTATTAAAGCAACCTTCAAATCGCAGTTAAAGTGCTCTGTGAAGGATGGTTGCAAATAATATGGAGTGGTGGTAACATGACGGAAACCACTATTGAAATAGAAAAGCTTAAATTGACGAGATGTAAATGCTGGCACATTATCACTAACTAAGGTTTTGGGGGGTCTAAAGACACCAAAAATCCTGGTAAGATGTTGAATCGTCAGACTAACGGTGACCCCTTGACTAGGAACAAGCCAAACAAATCGACTAAAACCGTCAACGACCACCAAGATATATTTACAGTCACTAGAGGTCCGGGGAAGAGGCAATACATTGTCAATAAATAATTTATCCATGGGATTTTGCTTCCTCTTAGGCTTCAAAAATCCCATGCGCTTGCTGCCCTTAGGTTTACCCGTTTTACACAAACGGCAACTACTGACCAACCTCTTCACGTCACGTCTCATGGATGGCCAAGTTAATTGTTGGCTAATCTTAGCTAGGGTTTTGGCAACACCCAAATGACCCCCTAACAACAGAGTCATGAAAATAATGAAAAACAGGGCTAAATAACTGTTGGGGCAGACAGGTCGTAGGCTGTCTCTCTCTGCCAGCTTGCTTACATAGTGCTCCTGTAGTTATAGCGTAACCCAGAATGTGTTTGCCTGAAAGCAGATCTTCCCTAATGGCTCCCCACCTCAGGTCCTCTTGCTGTTTGCCACCAATGTCCACATACACCTCAGGAATCTCACCAGGGACCCCTGCTACAAGTACGTGATCCACATCTTGGGAATCCTGTTCTTCCTCAATGAACATGTGGCTCAAGGCATCGGCAACAAGATTATTGGCACCACAGATGTGTCTGACCTTAAACTCAAAGGCATAATTCGAACCCCCCGATGAGCAATTCTCCCAGTTTTTTGGGGACGGGCCAACACCCAACTTAATGCCTGATTATCAGTTTCCAATGAAAATTTGCGATGCTCAAGGTAAAACCTGTACTTCTGAAAGGCAAAGAGCCTGGCCAGTGCCTCCAATTCATAAACAGAATAGTATAGCGCCTGACAAACATCTTGAAGCATAAGCGGCAGGACACCTATCGCCATCAACTTGTTGCATAAGAACAGCCACAAGACCACGTCTCGAGGGCTTAGAATCCTCGATAAGCGGTATTTGATAATAAGCCTGATTTAAATCAAGCACAGAAAACCAATGTGCTCCAACAAACCACGTAAAGCAGTTATGAAGATCAGGCATGGGGAGTGACTCTAATATAACCTTCTTATTGAGCTGACGATAATTGACGAACGGACAATTGTCCTTACCATGTTCCTTAGACACCAAAAATATCAGTGATGCATAAGGAGATGTAGATGGCTGGATGACGCCATTGGTCAGCATCTCGTTGATCTTTTGGCATAACACCCGCATCTTTGGAGGTAGGATAAAGTTGTAATAACTGAAGCAAACAGGATCCCTCAAGCCAAGACAGATGACCAATATCAAATTGGGAAACCACATTATTAACGGTTTTTAACCCACGAAACCCATGACAAGAACAAAAGGCAAATTTCTCGCTCGGCCTAAAGGCAAAACTAAAGGTACCACCGGACCAGCCACGAAAAACCGCTGATAGCAATGTTTCCCCTTATCTACCCTACCAGGGGCAACCTCTGGCCATTTATTGCACGACATCCCTGCGCAGAGGGAGACAAAGAAAGGAATTTGCATAAGGCACGAAAATCCAAGTACCATGCATAATCGAGTATAGAAACTGCACTACCCAAATCTAGCAGGGCTCAAACAGGTTCACGATTAATGAGGGAGCAGATACAGGGAAGCCAAGCCCCTGACACTAATTTAACATGAGCGCATCCTTTAGGAGGACGAAATTGAAAATCCCACCCACTCCTCTTCTGGCGTCACTTGCTCGCATGAGCCGTTCGCTGCAGTTAGCAATTGTGAACTAAAGGATCCACAGCCACACCTAAAACATCTACACTGTATCTGTGATGAGAGAAGCAGCCCCTTAGGCTGTTTTGCAAGCGACATTTGATCTTGACCTGCAGATGTTTCCTGATGACGTTCATCAGCAAAACTAAATACTTCAATAGGATCAATCAGACTCGTCAAATTGGTGTATGAAAGCAGCTCCTAAACAAAATGGGTCTGCGACCGGTCCTCGGGTCTCATTCCCTGCACTATAACTAGAACAGCATCGCATTCACTTACAGACATATTAAGCATGCAAATGGCAATTCGAGCCTGCTCAACATACTGGGACAAGCTCTCATTGAACCCCTGGACCCTCCAATAACATTGGCCCTCCAAGTACTGTTGAACCCTAGGTGAAAGTTTGTTTGATAATGGCATCTCTCAACTCGCACAAGGTAGCCTGCCTGCACAAGACTTCCGAAAAAATTTCAGTAACAGCACCATTAGATAATGGATACAAAAGACGCAAAATAATTATCTGGGGAGCCTGTAAGGCATAATCTGGTATCTCAAGATTTAAGGTTAACCATAACACCTGAACTTGATCTAAATTGTCAATCATTACCTGAGAAATCCCTTGCAGAAGGTACATTATGGGATTAGGCAGTTTGGCAAACATTTCCGACACTTCGCCCTTAAAATACTGACCCTGCAAACTTTGATTATTATGGGCTAAGGAATTCAAACTTTCTTCATCATCATCATCATGAATATGCTCCAACCCCAACACACTGGCCTTAACCTGCAAGCCACTTACTTTCTGGGCAAGTTGGCCAACCAAGTCCTGCTGTTCTCTATCTAACGACAAAAATTCCAAATCACAAATGCGCGAGTACCGATGACATTACTGAGCTTGTAATCTCCCCTTCTGTTTCGAGGTGACATGTGTACCATGGAGAAATGCAATATTCTGGGCCAACTCCTCAATAGCACTACCAATAAAATGTAAAGCATCACTGATCTGTCCAGCAAGTTCGCCCGAAATGATGACAGGCCCCACGCAATCTAGCGACCAATTCGACATGCCCCCCCCCCCCTCCCCCCGCCCCTGAGTGTGCTGTTGCTGAGTACTGAACTCGTAGACCAATTGGTCCTTCTTTAAAAGGACGAGACCAGGCCGGGACTGTCCTGCTGCCCCATCATGATGCAAGCCAAGTGGAACACAGTATAAAACTAAACTCCAAAATCAGTAAATACTTATCCAAGATTGCTATACAGCAAATGCAAACAGTGGAGCAAAATACTCCCACTGGTCAGAGAGGACAACAACCACACTCTGCTACCATTTGAAACACCACCTTTTCTTTTCTCCCAGTAACTCACCGAAAAATCTTAACACAAGCTTTAAATAAAAATTTAACTCTAACATTACTGAGGATGAGGAACTGGGAATATGAATCACCCTAAGTATGCATTTATTGCAACAAAACCAGTTAAAACACCAACAGTTATGTGTTACAATTGATTGGGTAGGTCACAGCTATACTGGCAACAGTTTATAGAAAACAGATTAAGGCTTGGAAATTTAGAAAATTTAAATTCCTCGAAAATTAGGGAACAAACATTTAAACTGGAGAAAAACTTGGTTCAGATTTGACTGGTATACATTATAGCAATGAAACACCTTTCAACGAGGTAAATCGTAGAACAGAGAGAACTAAGCAAATTAACGTGTTGCAGGAAGCCGGATCAATTAGTTTAATTTGAGAGTGATATTTCAGTGGGCTTACTTAAACACTAAATGAGACACGATAAATCTAGCACCCATTGAAAGGGGCATATACAGGGTTATTACAAATGATTGAAGCGATTTCACAGCTCTACAATAACTTTATTATTTGAGATATTTTCACAATGCTTTGCATACACATACAAAAACTCAAAAAGTTTTTTTAGGCATTCACAAATGTTTGATATGTGCCCCTTTAGTGATTCGGCAGACATCAAGCCGATAATCAAGTTCCTCCCACACTCGGCGCAGCATGTCCCCAACAATGAGTTTGAAAGCATTGTTGATGAGAGCTCGCAGTTCTGGCACATTTCTTGGTAGAGGTGGTTTAAACACTGAATCTTTCACATAACCCCACAGAAAGAAATCACATGGGGTTAAGTCAGGAGAGCGTGGAGGCCATGAATTGCTGATCATGATCTTCACCATGACCGATCCATCGGTTTTCCAATCTCCTGTTTAAGAAATGCTGAACATCATGATGGAAGTGCGGTAAGGCTTCAGCTTTAGCCTTTTCCGTAAGATTTTCCAAACCGTCGGCTGTGGTACATTTAGCTCCCTGCTTGCTTTATTCGTCAACTTCCGCGGGCTACGTGTGAAACTTGCCCGCACACGTTCAACCGTTTCTTCGCTCACTGCAGGCCGACCCGTTGATTTCCCCTTACAGAGGCATCCAGAAGCTTTAAACTGCGCATACCATTGCCGAATGGAGTTAGCAGTTGGTGGATCTTTGTTGAACTTCGTCCTGAAGTGTTGTTGCACTGTTATGACTGACTGATGTGAGTGCATTTCAAGCACGACATACGGTTTCTCGGCTCCTGTCGCCATTTTGTCTCACTGCGCTCTCGAGCGCTCTGGCGGCAGAAACCTGAAGTGCGGCTTCAGCTGAACAAAACTTTGAGTTTTTCTACGTATCTGTAGTGTGTCGTGACCATATGTCAATGAATGGAGCTACAGTGAATTTATGAAATCGCTTCAATCATTTGTAATAGCCCTGTACATGAAATCATGGAAATAGCATAATGAATTTAAATGTATATATATACACAGGCTTCTAACACAACTCTGTTTCACCGTGAACAATTCAGGATATAAAAGTGGTTACAAATTGCTCTTAAAAACCATCACTTTGAGATCACATTGGCCGTGTGAAAACCACATAATAAACTCGACTACAATAAGTTACTCTCTAAGCTATATAAAACTGTATATAGGGGAAACAGAACTGATAGAATTTCCTTAACGTCTTGGATCAGATACCTCTATGCAGACCCAAAGCCAGTAACCTTATTGTGGCTACGTCCACACTAGACATAGCGTTGACAACCGTCGCAATACCAAGGACCATGCGCCACTGCTGGCCTTCCCACTCACCCAAAGCCGCGTGTGCTACGAGGAACCGCTTCACACAGAGCACACAGCGCCCCATCGGGATCGCTAGTCAATAAAAGATGGCGCATGGCAGGAATTGAAATTAACGCTGCAAGCAACATTAAGAGGCTGAGGAATTGAACTGTGAAGAACACACAGTTCAGGGTTGTTTGTGGCTGACAAAGTGTGAGAAGTGAATGTGGATTGCGTACGAGAGACATTCATGAAGAGTCCAAAGAAACTGGGGTGTCGTGCATCCCATTAACTCGAAATGACAGTGTGGAAAGTCCTGTGACAGATGCTGTCTATCTTAGTGCAGAAGCTCAAAGACAACAACAAAGACAAGCATTTTGAGTTTTGTTCGCAATTGCAACAATTGACTGAAAAGGGGAATGGCATTATTTATCTCTTAATCTTCAGTGACGAAGCCATTTTTCACACTAATGAGAAAGTGAATAGGCACAATTGTCGAATCTGGGGTACAAAGCATCCACACAAATGCATTGAATTTGAGTGTGATTCCGCAAAGGTAAATGTTTTTTGGACCTTGTCACGTTAAAAACCGTACAGTCCACTCTTCTTTGCCAAGAGCACTATCACTGGATAATCCTCCTTCGACATGTTGCAGCAATGGCTAGTGCCTCAAATGCAATTGGAGTCCCCGTTCATCTTTCTGCAGGATGGGGCTCCACCCTATTTTTTTTTTTTTTTTTGTGAAGTTCGTGGGTACCTGAACACAGAGCTGCTGCATTAATGGATGGGCCGTGCTACAGAAGGGGACAGCTGTTTCATGAAATGTCCTCCCCGATCACCAAATCTCACTCCATGCGACTTTTTTCTATAGGGACACTTTTTAGATCTGGCATATGTGTACCGCCTCTACCACGTGACATAGGAGAACTCTTGGAGAGAAAATGGGAAGCGACTGCCACAGTTGATGATGCCATGCTGGGACGGGTATGGGAAGAATTCGATTACCGTATTGATGTCTGTCGGCTCACTGATGGTTTGCATTTCGAATGTTTATAAAAAATACTTTCAAAGTTTCTCTTCAAAATGCAATATGTATGACATATGTAGAATGTTTAGTTCTTGTGCAATAAATAATTGAAAGTGTTCCCAGACTTCATGTACACTCTGTATATGCCCAGTACTTGTCAGAACCTGACATAGTCGGTATCATGGCAGGATGTGTGAAACATCCCTGTCACAAGGTCTTTATTTTTACTGACTGGTCCTGTGAAGATGCGAAAGAAGATCTGAAAAAGAAGAAGAAGAAGAAGAAGAAGAAGAAGAATAGAATAGAATAGAATAGAATAGAATAGAATAGAATACTTCTTCCTCATAAGATACGAGCAGTTACTGTAGGTCTGTCCAACTGTGGCAAGACTAATGTCCTCATGATGCTGCTAGCGCATGTAGATGGAGTCCGATCTGTACATTGTAATGAAACAAGCTGCACTGGGTCATGTAGAGTATCTGATACAGCAGGTTATCGTAGTGTGTGATACAGGCTGAAACAGATGTGGATGGTGTATAGGGACACTTGGTGAATAGGGTCACTTAATGCAACTTTGTGAAGTAGTTGTGACGAAAATGTTGAACTATGTCACAAACCAGTTAATGTATGTTCTTAGTCAGGTAAAGTGATATACAGTTAGGATAAGTCATTGCCACTTCCATATGAATTTCGGGATGTTTTGAGGAGAAAGTAGTAGTTGTGGGATCAGTGTTGGAGGTGTATAAATGTTAGTAACCTTTTTCATTCCGTTTTGTAATTATAATGCAATTTGTAAAAACTCATTTTTTACTGTAATGCAAATTAACTGTGTAAACCATTAATTTTGGAGAAGCTTAACATTTAAATATCTTTGCAAGTCGGGACAACATAATCAAAATTAATGTTTCTGGAACATTCTATAGAGAAATTCAGTGCAATGTCCACATATTATGAAAACTAGAGAAGATTCGATAAAACTGGTGACGTAACCTGATTCAGGAAGACCATTGTATCATAAATAATGTTAGAAGAACGAATCATTAATCTTTTGTAACACGATTTAAAGCTTTTGGGTTGTATGTAATTATCCTGCATTTTAGCCTTCAAATGCTGTAAAAAGTCATTTGCTGTGTTAACTTATTGCAATTGTAACATCAAACATGAAATATCATAACAATGTCAAAGAAAGTGATTGTTAAGATTTATAAATATACCTAGTCAAAAAGGCTTGGAAAGAGAGCGGCTGGATGACTAGCTGATGTGTTCCCGTGCCTGTAAGTTGTGACAAATAAACAAGTGTTGCTAACATATTAATTGATGTATGTCTGGTATTGACCCAAGACTTTCTGCTGTGAAGTTATCACCTCCAAAAAAGTCAAACATGCTGTGCTTCTGGTCTGGTTACGTTAGAAATGGTTTGATGAGCTGGAATTATTACATTCGAAATGGTAGAGGATCAGAGGATTTACGACATACCAGTGTATTCTCCAGATGAAAATATGTCTACTTTGGGAGCACAAGCAGAGTGAAACTACCTAACGAACCATGCTTGAATTGAAGGAATTTCGAAAACACGGACATTAACGACCGACGACAGACACAGAGGTAAGTACTTACATTCTAAAATTTCTAGTTTAGCATGGAGAACGATTGAGATTTGTGTTAATGACAGTTTGTCAGTAAATATGAGCACACCTATAACACGATCAGGTATTAGGGAAAGTGTTTCTGACACTGTAAGACTGTTGACAGTGTTAGAAAAAATGTTATCAGACTTAAACTCGAAAACTGACATTTCTCAGGCAAAAATAAATTCAAGAATCTAAAGTTCTCAGGCAGAATTAAGTAAAAATTTGAGCCAACAAATTGACAGTTCTCAGGCAGAAGTACAAGCCGTAAGTCAAAACTTGAGTCAACAGATTGACAGTTTGATTTCGAAGACTCTGAGTGATTTAAAATAAAAAATCGATGCAAATTCAGAGCAGTAAAACTAACTTGCAAAAAGTGGCCAATTATTTAGTACTCGAGTGGACACTGTTGAGGAAAAAATTGCAGATTTTGAAACTATTTTAACTAATGAAATTTCAAACAACCAGGCAAAATTTAAAAATATTGCTGATTTTGTAAATGAGGAAAATTCTGAAGTGAGAAATGAATTTGACCAGACGAAACGATTTTTTGCAACTGAAATTGGGACTTTCAAAACTGATACTGACAAAAAGGTCACAGAAATTGGTAGTAGGGTAGTTAATGTCGAAAAAACTGTAGACTGAAAATTTCTAGAAATACAAGAAAGTATACTACAAAAAAGTTTTGGTAGTAGTTGTAATGGGGTCTGGGGAAATTTCCCAATTAAAACTTATCCAGGAGTTAACAAACTACATCCAAAAGACTTTTTTGCAATTCTGCAAGGAACAGTTCAGTTTTGAAATGTCTGGCACTGTTAAGATAAAATTTGTAAAGAAATTACTCGATGGTGAGGAACGTTCATGGACCAATCAGAATTGTTCTGCGGAAATGCCTTTTGAAGATTTTGTAGAATCGTTTGTAAATACATTTTGGTCTGAAACTGAACAAGCATGAATTAAAAGTGAATTCTCGAATGGTCCTAGTTATAAAGAATCTGACAGGACAATGACAGCTTATTGTGAGAAACTGTTACAAAAATTAATGCTTCTGGATAGACCATTTGATGAGCTCACTCAAATTGATGCTTTAAAATGGAGGCTTCCAAAAAAAGAGTTTAGTGAGGTCTAGTCTGTGGACCAAATGGGTCCATAGAACAATTCTTGAAATATGTGGACAAACTTGACAGAGCCTTTGATAGAATAACAGATTTAATGTTAATCCCAATGACTTTGGAGATTCGTCTCGGAGAGGGTGGGAACTAAACTGTATAATAATAATAATAATAATAATAATAATAATAATAATAGTGGGTGAAGGAACTTTAATTATAACAGGGATAATTATAATGGCAATGACAGGAGAAATTTCAGTAGAAATTACAGTACTATAACTCAGACAGAGAATGGGATAATTGAAATAGGTCCTGGGGAAATGACAGGAGAGAAGGCAACCAAAGGTAGCGAGTTGACAGACATAGGTCTTTAAATGACAAAGTGTCCCACTAGGAGCCTATCAGTTTGGGACAAACCTTACCAAAATCAGGTTAATTTCACCTGGAACAGAAAGCATTACAATCAGAAACCTATTCGTTATAGACAGTATGCAAATGATCAATCTGCAGACAGAAATAATAAAAGAATACATAATGTAAACAAAAGTAAAGTTCACAGGAAATTTTGAAATGTCATTAGAGAAACTATTAGTAACAACTGTAATAAGAACCGTGTTACCTTTGATGAAGTAGGCTTAGAAGATGATGTGATTGCAAATTTATATAATCAAGACGAAAAATCTAATGTTGAAATGAAAGGTAAGGATAACTGTGATAATTTCGGGTTGTGCAAACTTGTGTGTGGTGGTGATTTAGGTGTAAGTTGTCATACTGATGTTTCTAATGAAGTGTCTGGAGAGTCTGATGTTCATGAAGATGTGGTTAGTAAAAATGTTGTTGTGAGTTATGTTAATAGTGTTTGTAGTGTAAGCTCAAATAATGATGATGATGACTGTGTACTAGAAGACTTTAATGGTGAATTGGATGGAACAGTATATGTTGAAGTCAAGGAGGATGTTATTAGTAATAGTGTTGAGACTAGTAGTGCCAGGAAGTCTAAGGACATGTCACATGAAAATCATTTTGAAACAGTTCAGCTTAGTAATAGAGCAGGAGACAGGGGGTTGATTGTGCTGATGTGTCTGAGATTATTTTTAAATCTGTTTGGGACAAATTTAAATATTATGATGATGGCAGTGAAGTTGAGATCAAATTAAGGGAAACCTGTGAACCAAGTTCTTCTTCTAAGCCAAATGAAATCGTCAGACATGATACTAGTCAGAACATGTGTGAGGTAAATAGTAACTCAAAAATTACAGTAAATTCTAGTATATGTTTGAAGAAGGTATTACCTAATAAAGAAAATGCAGTCTTGGAGCAGAGGTTTGATGAGATAGTAGAAGAGCGTTTGTATGAAGAACAGGAAGACAGGGAAAACACCACTATTTGCAGTTCCTACATTAAAATCAAAGCTGCAAGTTGGGAAGGATTTTGTTTGATCAACACAGTTAGTGCCATCTCAAGCAAACTAAAAGATATAATTAAGCTTGATATTGATTTTATTGAATACCAGTTGTTGGAATAAAAATTAGAAGAGCTACTGGTAGGACGAGCAAAATTATTAATAGACAAGTGTTGTTATCCTTCAGTGTAAACGATGTACAATTTACTCAAAGATGTCTTGTAATAAGTGATCTGAATGAGAATCTACTGTTAAGCATGGACTGGATATTGAAAGGTAAAGTAGCATTTGATTGGGGAAACAGATTGTTTATCTTTAATGACTCTAAGACATGGGTAAGTTCCAACAACTGGCATGTCAATTTAAAACTTTGCTGATAGGCGAATTGAAATTAGGGAAGTTATCTTTTAGACACGGGTTATTGTGTAGAGGAAATTACTGAAGATTATGATGGAGATCATGGAGACATAGTTAAAAAAAATTAGGGGAATCAGATAAATTGGACCAAAAACAGAAGGTAGAATTAGAAGAATTATTGTGGGCTTACTATGATGTTTTTGATGACAGACCTGGTAGAGCAAAGGAATATCAGTGTAAACTCAGATTAAAACTGCATGAGCTTTTCTTCATAAAGCAAAAAGAAAAGATGTGGAAAAGGAACTTCAAAAGATGGAAGAGTGGGATATCACTTAGAGAAGTAAGAGCCAATACTACCCGTTGGTAGTGGTAGCAAAACGTGATGGTGGTGTTAGGCTCGTACTTGATTCAAGACACCTAAATATGTATCTGGAAAGGGAAACTGATCATCCAGAGAACATAGACAAGTTATTACATAAATTCGAAATAATTAAATACTTGACTAGTTTAGATCTCACTTCAGGATTTCACCAAGTTGAGTTAGGAAATGATTTGAGAAAGTATGCCCTTTTGTATGGAGGAAGATGTTACCAGTATTGTGTAGTACCATTTGGCCTTAACGTTTTGGTAGCATAATTCTTGATTTCGTTTTGAGGAAAGATCTTTTGTCAAAATTAACTGTTTATGTAGATGACATTTTGATTACTGGGGAAACTTGGAACATATTAATACTTTGAGGGAGGTTTGCAATAGATTAATGAAGGGGGAATGTCACTTAAACTGTCTAAATGTAAGTTTTCTGTGAACAAATTGAAGTTTCTGGGCCACATTTTTGAGGAGGGTATTTTAACAGATTCTGAAAAACTCGTGGCAATTGCTAAATTCCCAACTCCAGAAACCAAGAAATAATTGAAGTCGTTTTTTGGGATGTGCGGTTACTACCGAAAATTCATTAGTACCCAAGCTTTGAATGCTCCAAGTCTCAACAGACTGCTGAAGAAAAATGCAATGTGGGTTTGTAATTAGGAATGTGAAGGTGCCTTTGAAGAAATAAAAACACAATTATGTAACAGTCAAATTTTGTACTGCCCCGATTTGAGTTTACCTTTTCTCAGTATGCGAGATAGTAGTGATTACGGTGTAGGGATTCATCTTTTCCAAGAAATAGATGGACCATGGAAAGCTTTTATTGAAGATGAAAGGATAAACCACATTCTTATTTCAGCCTATCATCTGTTGGGAAACCCTTCGGAGAGATACATGAGAGAAATTGGGAGATTCTTTATAATGTACTGTAATACTAATCATGCTAGTTGGATCATGTTGAGAGATTTGAAGATGTTATGAACAGCCTGTAGCATTCCTCAACAGGTTTTTCGCCTTATGAAATACAGTATAATAGCAAACGAACACATCCAATTAGTGATTTCAATGATTTCCCAGTCTGCAAACCATTAAGTACTGAAGAGAGAGAGGAAATTGTAAGAAAAACCATGGAATCTCAAGGTGACATAAGAAAATGTAGACATAACAAAAGATTAAACCCTACACAATTTAAAATTGATGACTTAGTCCTTGTTAAAACACAAGAGAAATCTAAAGATATCAGAGGTGAATTAAAAAAGTTTTTTCGACTTATACATTGGACCTTTCAGAATTCAGGACAACACACATCTGAATGCTTACTGTCTAGTCTCCCCAAGTTCTGGCAGACTGTTTGCCCTACGAAATGTGACCAAACTGAAATTATAAGAAATATTGTATAATAGATGTTTATAGAAATTTTAAATGCTTTCACGGTGTGTTTTGCCAGGATATATTGCATACTATGTTATTTTGTATAGATTTGTTCCTCAGGGGCGCATACATTCTTTACATGCTAAGTGTCTGGCGAACACTGTGTCCCCTAGCTCTGCAAGTACCATGTTTTATTTTCCTATTCTAGCATTGCATCTTAGACTTATTCAGTTACCCTGTATAATCAATTTTCTCCAAATGTCAATCTACCCTCTCTTATCTTTAAGAAATTTCCTTTAAATTAATCTTACTTTTCAACAAATTTCTTTAGAACAATTAGAACTTTGTGCAGTTTCATGTAAAAATTTCTGTGAACCTGTTTTGTCCTTGATAATCTGTCCACAAAGGTACTGAGCTCTCCTTCACTCATTCCTAACTTAACTGGACTTGACCACTGTATACTGTTTACTCATAGCAGACTGTCCTGTTGCAGCCTGTGGTAGCCAGCAGTGTACAAGGAAGCAATACCGAGTATCAGATAGGGAATGAAAATTAGTGTCTGCTGCTAAGGTGTACTAATCTTCAAGAAAGAAGACACCAATCTTCAAGAAAGAAGATATCATTCCTCAAGAAAAGAAGACACCAAAGATATGTAAAAAAAAAAAATTATTTTTCTGTAGGTTTATAGAGTAGTCCATTAGAACTACTGACAGCCTTGGGAGAGCCAGTCCTGACAAAACTCTACCATCTGGTGAGCAAGATGTATGAGACAGGCGAAATTCCCTCAGACTCCAAGAAGAATATAATAATTCCAATCCCAAAGAAAGCAGGTGTCGACAGATGTGAAAATTACCGAACTATCAGTTTAATAAGTCACAGCAGCAAAATACTAACGCGAATTCTTTACAGATGAATGGAAAAACTGATAGAAGCCGACCTCGGGGAAGATCAGTTTGGATTCTGTAGAAATGTTGGAACACGTGAGGCAATACTGACCCTACGACTTATCTTAGAAGAAAGATTAAGAAAAGGCAAACCTACGTTTGTAGCATTTGTAGACTTAGAGAAAGCTTTTGACAATGTTGACTGGAATACTCTCTTTCAAATTCTGAAGGTGGCAGGGATAAAATACAGGGAGTGAAAGGCTATTTACAATTTGTACAGAAAGCAGATGGCAGTTATAAGAGTCGAGGGGTATGAAAGGGAAGCAGTGGTTGGGAAGGGAGTGAGACAGGGTTGTAGCCTATCCCTGATTTTATTCAATCTGTACATTGAGCAAGCAATAAAGGAAACAAAAGAAAAGTTCGGAGTAGGTATTAAAATCCATGGAGAAGAAATAAAAACTTTTTGGTTCGCCGATGACATTGTAATTCTGTCAGAGACAGCAAAGGACTTAGAAGAGCAGTTGAGCAGAATGGACAGTGTCTTGAAAGGAGGGTATAAGATGAACATCAACAAAAGCAAAACGAGGATAATGGAATGTAGTCAAATTAAGTCGGGTAATGCTGAGGGAATTAGATTAGGAAATGAGACACTTAAAGTGGTAAAGGAGTTTTGCTATTTGGGGAGCAAAATAACTGATGGCAAGGAAAGCGTTTGAGAAGAAGAAAAATTTGTTAACATGGAGTATAGATTTAAATGTCAGGAAGTCGTTTCTGAAAGTATTTGTATGGAGTGTAGCCATGTATGGAAGTGAAACGTGGATGATAAATAGTTTAGACAAGAAGAGAATAGAAGCTTTCGAAATGTGGTGCTACACAAGAATGCTGAAGATTAGATGGGTAGATCACATAACTAATGAGGAGGTATTGAATAGAATTGGGGAGAAGAGGAGCTTGTGGCACAACTTGACTAGAAGAAGGGATCGGTTGGTAGGACATGTTCTGAGACATCGAGGGATCAGCAATTTAGTATTGGAGGGTAGCGTGGAGGGTAAAAATCGTAAAGGGAGACCAAGAGATGAATACACTGAGCAGATTCAGAAGGATGTAGGCTGCAGTAGGTACTGGGAGGTGAAGGGACTTGCACAGGATAGAGAAGCATGGAGAGCTGCATCAAACCAGTCTCAGGACTGAAGACCACAACAACAACAACAACAACAACAACAACAACAACATTGTATAGCAGGGACATCATCCCTTCTGTGTTTCACGTGAAAGTGATGACGGGCGGGTTGTGTAATGAAACAGACTGTACTGGGTCATGTGGAGTACCTGATACAGCAGGTTTTTGTAGTGTATGATACATGCTGAAACAGATTTGGGTGGTGTATAGGGACACTTGGTGAATAGGGACACATAGTGCAACTTTGTGAAGTGGTTGTGACGGAAATATTGAACTGTGTCACAGACCAGTTAATGTATGTTCTTAGACAGATAAAGTGACGTACAGTTATGATAAGTCATTGCCACTTTGATATTAATTTCTGGATGTTTTGAGGAGAAAGAACAAGTTCTGGAATCAGTGTTGGTGGTGTATAAATGTTAGTGACCTTTTTCATTCAGTTTTGTAATTATAATTCAATTTGTAAAAATTCATTGTTTACGATAACACAAATTAACTGTGTAAACCATTAATTTTGGAAAAGCTTAACATTTATATATCTTTGCAAGTCAGGACAACATACTCATAATTAATGTTTCTGGAACATTCTATAGAGAAATTCAGTGCAATGTCCACATATTACGAAAACTAGAAAAGATTCGATTAAACTGGTGACGTAATCTGATTCAGAAAGACAATTTGTATCATAAATAATGTTAGAAGAATGACTCGTTAATCTTTAGTAATACAATTTAAAGCTTTTGGGTTTTACATAATTATCCTGCATTTTAGCCTTCAAATGTTGTAAAAAGTCATTTTGAACGTTTGGATTGTAATTCTTATGTTATAGAAATATTACCATCCCAAAATTGTTTCATAAAATCACATAATTAATTAAATTACATAAAGATATTTGAGAATGTTCTGGACTGAATAATAAGAACTTAATTCTTAACTGTATGTATGTTTCAAAATTGGACTTGTAAAAGATTGTTAATTGTGGATATATTCATTATCATCGTACTTGTTTAAATTTCTACTAAAACTCTGTAATATCCAATTTTGCTAGGTTAACTTATTGCAATTGTAATATCAAACATGAAATGACATAATAATGTCAAAGAACGTAATTGTTAAAAAATGTATAAATACACCTTGTCAAAAAGGCTTGAAAAGAGAATGGTTGGATAACTAGCTGGTGTGTTCCCATGCCTGTAAAGTTGCGACAAATAAACAAATGTTGCTGACATATTAATTGGTGTACATCTGGTAGTGACCCAAGACTTTCTGCAGCGAAGTTATCACCTCCAGAAAAGTATAACAAGCTGTGCTTCTGGATCTGGTTACATTAGAATGTGTTTGTGTATTTTCAAAAACACTGTTTCAGACCAAGTATCAGGTATTACAGGTGTTACATACATGACATGACATGCAGTGAAAGCGGTGATATTCACCCACCTGAAAAAGTAAAGCCAAACACTGTGTTCATATTTGAAGATGTTGCTCTGGGAAACCAACACCAAATTGAAAAGTATTTCTTTTTCAGGCGTCATAAGGATGCTGATGTATTTTATTTAAACGAAATATATTCCAGGATTCTGAAACAGTTGGTTAAGGCTAATGCAAACCTAATTATAGCCTTCAAACAAGACAATCTGAATTTAAAACGCATTTACCAAGCACCTGTGGGAACTGACATGCCGTTCATGATTTTATAGAGATATGTACCGATTGCTGGAATCATTCACAGCATGGGTTTCTTGTTCCTGATAAAACAAGAAAATTGAATGGTAGTAGATAAAGGTAGAACTTCGAAGAGTTGAGGGTATGTATAGCCTGGTAAGAGAGGTGCGTACATCGGTGTATGCTGCACCATGGACAAATTCGTGTGTGTGTCTAGCTCTCAACCTGAGAGAATGGGTGTACATAGACAGAACATGTACTTGAAAATGAATGCGAAAATTCAGGCTATCATGCATACATTTGGAGGTATGTGCAGAGAGCTAGAGTTGTATTACCAGACTCTTCTGAGAATGATCAATGCATTAAATGAGTTAGTTAACGAAACTGGTAAGAAAGTAATTGATTTAAATGAAAAAAATCAAGGTTATTGGGGGGAAAATTGATGTAGAGGCCCTTGTTGTTAAGGGGGAACAGGCACATAATAAGAGGAAGAAGATAAGATGCATAAAGCCTCACACTGCAGAGACTTGTGATTAGTATACACCAAGATGTCAACAAAGCAGAAAGTCATTCAGGTGTGGAAAGCGGTTTGAGAGAAATTGTGGTTGCTAAGTTTAGGGCATATGGATCGACAGCAAATGCTAAGAGAGACCTTTAAGCTGGTTACTGAATATCTCCGGCAGTTCTCAGCAACAATAAAACCACACAATAATGATAGTGTTGCCATTGACAAATTCATTATCTGTCATGCCCCTGGCCAGATAGATAGGACATTTGGCATCAGCAGGGGAGAACCATACATGCTTGGCACACTGGCCACAAATCTAACTGATGACACAATACAGATCGGTGAGAGAACACCTGGACTAATGAACATTATTTTCTTAAGACCCAGAAAAAAACCATAAATTATTCAGTTAACGATAGTGAAATGTCGCGTGAAGCACTGCTTTTCACTGGTGTACATAAGTGCGCAAAAAGCCAGGGAAACAAGGAATATAAAACCAATACTTGATGGTGAAAACAAAAGCAGTGGTGATGGTATTGACATTTAGCATAAAGCAGTGAACAATCGAATCCCACAGTATATACACTCCTGGAAATTGAAATAAGAACACCGTGAATTCATTGTCCTAGGAAGGGGAAACTTTATTGACACATTCCTGGGGTCAGATACATCACATGATCACACTGACAGAACCACAGGCACATAGACACAGGCAACAGAGCATGCACAATGTCGGCACTAGTACAGTGTATATCCACCTTTCGCAGCAATGCAGGCTGCTATTCTCCCATGGAGACGATCGTAGAGATGCTGGATATAGTCCTGTGGAACGGCTTGCCATGCCATTTCCACCTGGCGCCTCAGTTGGACCAGCGTTCGTGCTGGACGTGCAGACCGCGTGAGACGACGCTTCATCCAGTCCCAAACATGCTCAATGGGGGACAGATCCGGAGATCTTGCTGGCCAGAGTAGTTGACTTACACCTTTTAGAGCACGTTGGGTGGCACGGGATACATGCGGACGTGCATTGTCCTGTTGGAACAGCAAGTTCCCTTGCCGGTCTAGGAATGGTAGAACGATGGGTTCGATGACGGTTTGGATGTACCGTGCACTATTCAGTGTCCCCTCGACGATCACCAGTGGTGTACGGCCAGTGTAGGAGATCGCTCCCCACACCATGATGCCGGGTGTTGGCCCTGTGTGCCTCGGTCGTATGCAGTCCTGATTGTGGCGCTCACCTGCACGGCGCCAAACACGCATACGACCATCATTGGCACCAAGGCAGAAGCGACTCTCATCGCTGAAGACGATACGTCTCCATTCGTCCCTCCATTCACGCCTGTCGCGACACCACTGGAGGCGGGCTGCACGATGTTGGGACGTGAGCGGAAGACGGCCTAACGGTGTGCGGGACCGTAGCCCAGCTTCATGGAGACGGTTGCGAATGGTCCTCGCCGATACCCCAGGAGCAACAGTGTCCCTAATTTGCTGGGAAGTGGCGGTGCGGTCCCCTACGGCAC
The DNA here is from genome assembly GCF_023864275.1 of Schistocerca cancellata. Taxonomy (NCBI): domain Eukaryota; kingdom Metazoa; phylum Arthropoda; class Insecta; order Orthoptera; family Acrididae; genus Schistocerca; species Schistocerca cancellata. The sequence continues at coordinate 518,830,635 of NC_064630.1, read as the reverse complement.
TGCGTAGGATCCTACGGTCTTGGCGTGCATCCGTGCGTCGCTGCGGTCCGGTCCCAGGTCGACGGGCACGTGCACCTTCCGCCGACCACTGGCGACAACATCGATGTACTGTGGAGACCTCACGCACCACGTGTTGAGCAATTCGGCGGTACGTCCACCCGGCCTCCCGCATGCCCACTATACACCCTCGCTCAAAGTCCGTCAACTGCGCATACGGTTCACGTCCACGCTGTCGCGGCATGCTACCAGTGTTAAAGACTGCGATGGAGCTCCGTATGCCACGGCAAACTGGCTGACACTGACGGCGGCGGTGCACAAATGCTGCGCTGCTAGCGCCATTCGACGGCCAACACCGCGGTTCCTGGTGTGTCCGCTGTGCCGTGCGTGTGATCATTGCTTGTGCAGCGCTCTCGCAGTGTCCGGAGCAAGTATGGTGGGTCTGACACACCGGTGTCAATGTGTTCTTTTTTCCATTTCCAGGAGTGTATATTATGACAACCCCAACGAGCTGATAGATCGACTACATCTGCCTATGACATCAGCTGCTGCAGGTACCTCATTCGAATGATGTTTCAATAATCTCTGAGCTTAGAGAGAGAGGTATCATCAACCAACTATGGAGACAGTAGTTCGAGAACTGCACAAACCAGCACGCAAAAATACCCCCGTGGGCATGTTGGTCTAGATGACATGGTAGGCTGATCTTGTAGATATGATGGAATATTCACATAAGAATAATGGATTCAAATATATTTTAAGGATTATTGATACATATTCCTAATTTGCCTGAGCATTACCTGTTAAAACAAAAATGGGGAGAAATGTTGCGGATGTTTTAGAGTGTTTGTTGCAGGCAGGCATGAATCAATGTCTGGACAACCTCCAAACCGATCAGGGTTGAGAGTTTTCCAATACGTATTTCAAGACTGTGATGCAGTGGTATGGAATACATCACTACTCAACATTCATCCACCTGAAGGCAAGTACTGTGGGATGACTAAACAGAACAATAAAAGGTCAAATGTGATGCATTTTAATCTTCACGGATCATACAAATGGACAGATATCCTCCCAGAAATAATTGTGTCTAATCGAACCAAAAATAGTACACTACAAATGAGACCAATTGATGCTAATGATAATGGACTCATGGATATGGTGTACTATGGCCTTACAATGCTGGACCCACGAAAACATAGATTTAATGTAGGTGATTTGGTATGTATCTCAAAATACAAGACAGCATTTGAGAAATCATACCTATCAAACTGGTCAACAAAGATATTTACAGTTTCAGAGGTGTAAAGAATGAATCTTAGAATTTATATCTTGAAGGACAGTAATTGCAGGTTGCTTCTACACTGAGGAGCTGCACAGAAGCTCAGAACCGGACATGTTTCTCGTGCAGATATTCATAAGACGTCGGGGAAATAGAGTGCTAGTCAAATGGCTTAGTTTTCCTGCAGCACAAAACAGTTGGATTGATGCTAACAATTTGATATATAACAGCGTGTGCAGTCCACAACCATCGCAGTAGCATAAAATGCATAGTAGGAGACGCATTAGAGGAGGTGGCGGTAGTCTAGACAAATCGCCAGTGGAGTTACACATTCTGGGATACAACTACTGTGGACCTGGAACAAAGATTCAAAAACGCTTGGCACGAGGTGATAAGGAGATTAATCTACTCGACGAAGCATAAATAGCATATGGAGCAAATAAAGATCTCCCAAGTCATCACATTGCAGATAGATTTTAGCTGATAAGGCTAAGGCGGATATTTGTACAGGTCACTGCTCTGCAGTATTTGCAGTTGATAAAACCATGTGTAGAAAATTAAGTTGGACTTAGGAGTGATGAGTTTGAAGTGAGTTATGAATGCTGTACATTGTGCACGAAACAAGAAGAAGAAAAAGAAGAAGAAGAAGAAGAAGAAGAAGAGTGAGAAGTAGAGGTATCTGAAGAATTGTATCCTGACACCAATGTAGGCAGCTAAAAATGCTCTGAAGCAGAAGGGAGTGGGGAGAAAAAGAGGATTGGTTAATGCAACACCTCGAGTTCTACCAATTCTTTTTTGCAGCTAGGGATAATCCAGGCATGCCCTATTAAGATATGGTGACGTGGCTTCGTTTATTCGACCACATGGATGCCATCATCTACATATAGGGGAAGGAGAGGATCTCATGGATGTGTCGAATCTTCAAGTTTGCTGCTAATCGAGACCTGGAGTTCTACAGGTGCCCTGCTCTCCATCAACTCAAGAAGTAGTATGAAAATAGTGTTGCTGTGTCTGTTTATGGAAATGTAAAATTACTTTTGATTTGGAATGAATGAATTTTTACCTCATATACGTGTATGATATCTTTTCACAATGTTCCTTCAATGACAGTATACAGTTTCGTCCGGATAGTGTGACTGTGGTTTTCCTCAAGCACAGGAGATATAGTTTAAATATGTTTGCTATATGTCTTTGGAAGTTGATGCGATCATGAGTCTCCTGTTTCCATACCCCAATTAGTGCTGCATGACAGGCAAAATTCCATGCAACCGTTCTATATATTTTCTTATTCTCGGTCTTAAACTTCACCTCCTTAGTAGCACTCACCTTCAGAAAAAAAACTAATGTCATATGTGATCCATATAGCTTCTATTTGTATACATACATAATGAAGTAGGGGATAGGCATTACAACAAAGACATACCGTAATGACTTTTTTGTTTATTCATTTCATGCAGATAAAATTCAGTTCTTGAGGTACAGTTCAGTTCTTGAGGTTCAATATTGTTCCTGAGGTACAATTTGACTCTGATATTCCAATGCAGAGATACGTTTAACTTACATGCTATACTACACTACACTGGTTGAGAACATTTTTTACAATTTTTTATTTCCAGTAGCACTGGATAAGAATGTTCGTAATTTTTTCCAAATATATAAATCAATGCTAAAAACTAGTGTGGAGATACTTTGTTTTACCACCACCACCACCACCACCACTACCAGTACTACTACAACTACAACTACAACTAATTCCACAGTCCCAGTAGCATAGCTGTTACAATAATTCTGATGGACTGTTGACACTTAGAATCTAATTTCCACACCCCAGTAGCAGAGGTTTTTACAATAATAATTATTCTGATGTACTATGAGCTATATAGATATATATGCTTAAAAACTAATCTGACTTGGATGGCTAGTGGCACGTGAAAACTTAAAATTATTTCTGTTTACAAGACGCACATGGTGTGACTATTTTATTTGCAAGGCGCACATAGTGCGTAGGTATACAGGGTGTAAATTTTAAGTTGACAGACCAGAATAACTCGAAAAATAAGCTTCACATGAAAAAATGTGTAGAATCCAAAGCTGATTATTTTCGAGGGGGACATCTGCTGCTGCTAAGATTAGCCCACTACCCCAGCCCCCTGGGGGTGGGGCGGGAGGCAACTTTAAAATTTCAAATGACAACCCCCATTTTTTGTTGCAGCATCGGATTCTACTTAAAAAAAACTGTGCATTTAGACTTAAACATTTGTTTTGTTTCTTGGTAGTTGGTGCTGTAATTCAAGAAAATTCATGTTCTCATTTTTGCGTGGAAAATGGTTACAGATAATTAAAAAAATACTTATTTACTTTGTAAATTTTGATTTGCCAAAACTAAAACTCTCCCTGTTGTGTGGGGTTTGAGAGGGAGAAATTAGAGTTTTACAAATGTTGACCCAGATATTAATTTTTTCGCAGATTCGGATAAGTTTTGTTTGTAAAACTCTTAATTACTCTCTCTCAAACCCCACCCTATGGGGAGAGAGGGAGAGTATATATACAAGGTGGTCCATTGATTGTAACCGGGCCAAATATCTCACGAAATAGCCGTGAAACGAAAAAACTACAAAGAACGAAACTTGTCTAGCTTGAAAGGGGAAACCAGATGACGCTACGGTTGGCACGCTAGATGGTGCTGGCATAGGTAAAACGGATATCAACTGCGTTTTTTAAAAATAGGAACCCCCATTTTTTATTACATATTCGTGTAGTACGTAAAGAAACATGAATGTTTTAGTTGGACCACTTTTTCACTTTGTGATAGATGGTGCTGTAATAGTCACAAACATATGGCTCACAATGTTAGACAAACAGTTGGTTACAGGTAGGTTTTTTAAATTAAAATACAGAACTTAGGTATGTTTGAACATTTTATTTCGATTCTTCCAATGTGAAACATATACCTTTGTGAACTTCTCATTCCTGAGAATGCATGCAGTTACAGCGTGATTAACTGTAAATACCATATTAATGCAATAAATGCTCAAAATTATGTCCGTCAACCTCAATGCGTTTGGCAATACGTATAACGACATTCCTCTCAACAGCGAGTAGTTCGCCTTCCGTAATGTTTGCACATGCATTGACAATGTGCTGACGCACGTTGTCAGGTGTTGTCAGTGGATCACGATAGCAAATATCCTTCAACTTTCCCCACAGAAAGAAATCCGGGGATGTCGGATCCGGTGAACGTGTGGGCCATGGGTATGGTGCTTCGATGACCAATCCACCTGTCATGAAATATGCTATTCAATACCGCTTCAACCGCACGCGAACTATGTGCCAGACATCCATTATGTTGGAAGTACATCGCCATTCTGTCATGCAGTGAAACATCTTGTAGTAACATCGGTAGAACCTTACGTAGGAAATCAGCATGCATTGCACCATTTAGATTGCCATCGATAAAATGGGGGCCAATTATCCTTCCTCCCATAATGCCGCACCATACATTAACCCGCCATGGTCGCTGATGTTCCACTTGTCACGGCCATCGTGGATTTTCCGTTGCCCAATAGTGCATATTATGCCGGTTTACGTTACCGCTGTTGGTGAATGACGCTTCATCGCTAAATAGAACGCGTGCAAAAAATCTGTCATCATAATTTCTCTTGTGCCCAGTGGCAGAACTGTACATGACATTCAAAGTCATCGCCATGCAATTCCTGATGCATAGGAATATGGTACGGGTGCAATCGATGCTGATGTAGCATTCTCAACACCGACGTTTTTGAGGTTCCCGATTCTCGCGCAATTTGTCTGCCACTGATGTGCGGATTAGCCGTGACAGTAGCTAAAACACGTACTTTGGCATCATCATTTGTTGCTGGTTGTGGTTGACGTTTCACATATGGCTGAACACTTCCTGTTTCCTTAAATAACATAACTATCCGGTGTACGGTCTGGATCATTGGATGATGTCATCTAGGATACCGAACAGCATGCATAACACATGCCCGTTGGGCATTTTGATCACAATAGCCATACATCAAAATGATATCGACCTTTTCTGCAATTGGTAAATGGTCCATTTTAACACGGGTAATGTGTCATGAAGCAAATACTGTCCACACTGGTGGAATGTTACGCGATACCACATACTTATACATTTGTGACGGTTACAGTGCCATCTATCACAAAACGAAAAAAGTGGTTCAACTATAACATTAATATTTCTTTACGTACTACACGAATATGTAATAAAAAATGGGGGTTCCTATTTAAAAAAAAACGCAGTTGATATCCGTTTGACCTATGGCAGCACCATCTAACGGGCCAACCATAGTGCCATCTGGTTTCCCCCTTCAAGCTAGACAAGTTTTGTTCGTTGTAGTTTTTTCGTTTGCTGCCTATTTCGTGAGATATTTCACCCGGTCACTATCAATGGACCACCCAGTGTGTGTGTGTGTGTGTGTGTGTGTGTGTGTGTGTGTGTGTGTGTGTGTATTTTTTCCCCGCTTATAGTGTTTGTATATACATGTGTAAATGGTATACATAAGAAAATAAATATTTATATGGCAAACACACACACACACACACACACACACACACACACACACACACACACACATTCTCTCCCTCTACGAGTGAGTAGTGTGAGTATGGGAGAGTTTCCCTGCCATACAGCACACACCCTTAGCCCGCTTCTGAGTGGCATCTTCCAGTGTGCGATACGCATACATTTTTGATCGCAGACCTATGAATTCCACAGTCAGCAATCCATTCATCTCATTTTTCATAGGACTGACAACCTTGAACAGTTACCTTCTCTGTTGTTATCTTTTTCTCTCTCTCCCAGTCTATGTTAGAGCATGCCAGTTGCATATGTGCCAAGGCATCTCATATACTTGCTGCTTACCAGCTTGGTTCAATGCTCAGAAGGATTCATTGGAAGGAGACTGTCCTGAAGTTATTATTTGATTGATTAGGTGATTATTACATTAAGATTTTGCAATGGATAATGTAGAAGAGGGCTCAAGCAACCAAGTGGGCAAGTAAGTAACATGATCTATTTCCTCTATCCTTGTTAATTTTCATTCGCACCAGATTATCATGACTTCAGTTTAGTACTATCATTGTTCTCTACACAGGATGGGGGTGTTACGATCAGTCACTGAATCCATGAAATTAAATTCATATGACACTTTTTATGAAACTTTACAAATGTTATAACCATTTTTTTTACTCACTGCTTAAGTGATCTCATAATTGCAATTAACAAAGCAAAGACGAATAAATCCTATCTTATCTAGCACTGATGGTGACTATATCAGAAATCTATTCAACACTCCCTTGCACTGAAGGTGCTTATACCATCAGAAATCTGGTCTCGTTTATAATATTGTGCACTAGGAAAGGGGAGGAATCTACGTTGCTGCATCTGTAGTCCATCTGTTTGGACAGTGATTGAAATTTGCACCCTACGTTGTTATTTGGACTGAATCGTTATGAATTAATGAACTGTGCTTTGGTTCCTCAGTGGTTACTCTCTCCATTACTTCTCAGCACTGTTCCCTTAGTCAAAATTGTAGCAAAGATTCTTGGTGGGAAAATGGGGGGAACAAAGCAAATACAAACATGTCTCATATATGTATATATATATATATATATATATATATATATATATATATATATATATATATATATAATTTCTTTAAAAATAAAACATCCTCTAAAATTTGGTACACAGAAATTAACAATTTACAGCACATGCAAGCATCCTCACCTTAACTATTTTCGAGAATGAACTGGTAGCTTGCTGGCAGTGCAATTTGACACCATGTGGGTGATTGACACCAATGGCTAATTTTTTTTGTACTCACACCACTGTTTGTTCTTGTTTTCAATCTATATTACTCACATGCACAAACTATTATTTACGAGTTAGGTAGGATGTGGAGCCTCGTCTAGGTTGCTGCTTGCAAATGCGGGTAGTCATGATACAAAAGATCCATAGACAAAATTTATAAATTTGCCAAAAAATTATGTCACACGCTTAGAGCCTTAAGTAACCCACACAAAACACATGCCTATCCTAGCAGGTTTCACACAGAATCATCATCTAAATTTCTCATCAGTAGTTAAGGTAAATAGGAGGATTGAGGCCCCATGTTACTTTAGCAAGACCAGTAAGAAATTTAAAATTGCAGAACTCTACAGCTAAAAGTGGAACTATATGATTTTTGATACTTTTGCTTTTCTTGCGTGCTGAAGGCACTAACTGATTGCATTGCTACAATTGGATAACTTGAGCCCCCATGCTGACCTCTGGAAAAGAAACCCTAACTGAAAATTTCTCAAAACAAAAAGAATGGTCGTAACGACATGCTAACTACTTCCATCCTGAAAAAGAGCAGATTAATAAAAATGTAATAAATTATACCTCATCCCACAAAGAATTGGCGGCAAAGATGGGGATTGCCATCGATTCTGTCTGCTCAGTTTAACAGCTACCCCCAGAGCGTCCTGTCATGGTGGCCCTCACTGGCTGTTCTCCTCCGCCCTGGAGGGGAGAGGAACCTGTTACTAACCCTGGCAAACAGGTGCATCATCGCTGCCTTTACCCAAAATTTATGTAGGCACTAACAACCTACAAGTGACCACATCTCTGCCTTACCATTACCAACAGACTAACTCTTTATATGAACTCAAAGTTAATTAACCCAAGGCAATGTAGATGGATTAAGGAAAGGAAGTGCATTAATGTAATTATGGATTAAATAAAGAGGTAGAGCATTTCTTCACTCGAGATATAACGTTTCTTAAATTAAGAAACATGGTGAAAGTATCTCAAACATCTATAGTATTCAATATTATGCGACGGAACAAGCTAATTATAATGAAATGGAAGAAGCTCTTCCCTCTCAACCTTCCTATTCTGTGGAAGAACATCATAAGGATTACAAACCGTATGAGGACGTGTCGAATTCATTACTGTGGTACATCATTATTTCATATGGATCACAGTTCTTCACCCAATAGGTGAAGATATCTGTATCCATATAAAGTAATTCAGGAACTGCAAAATAAGTTTTTGCAAACTCATAATGAAAGTGGTACATGAGGAGATTGGATAGGTCTGGTATGCACATCCCCACATAAATAGGTTTCATGAATTCTATTGCAGTCTTTGCCATCTCCACAGCAACAAAGTTCTTTTTGAATATGGTGCCCACTAAAAATTTGGTTTGACAAAACATTTTCTTACACCATAACGCCCATCCCATTCGGTTCTAATCAAAATTTTACATCATTTCCTCAAATTCCCCATTGTTTTTTCGAAAATTGAATTATTCATTACTTTTTAAAATTCTTTCTCGAAGTCACACATCATGGAAGCTCTCTGTCTTATATTCAAATTAACATACTCCTTCAACCAGGGCGACTGCTTGAAGGAAATAGCCCACGTGATTCTTACTAGCTCCATCCTCAAGCTGAGACACTGCTGTAGATTACGATAAAGAATAATGTATCTCTGCTTATTTCCCAGCGTTGTCATCAGTTTTGGGGTGAAGCCTCATCGCAGAACTAGTTGCTATGGACACAGCGGCAAATCGGCGTGCGCATTTTGCAAAGTAATAGAGTATGTGAGTTCTGCCTCCACCACATACCCTACATCAGAATCAGCTGCCATACTCCCCATGATTTTTCCTCCTAATCCCTTGCATTTATCTTCGGGCACCGATTGAAACTCACCAATCAGCAGTGATTGCTGCATGGCGTGCCTGTACAGGTTTTTTATAGTCAAGTAAATTATGTAACTCGAATCAAGAGATGCATTAAACCTGTCACTCATCTATGGATTATATCTCTTGGCATTTGTATGGACACATTGGAAATGTCCCCTATGGATCCCTTGCTCAAAGAAAAGAAGAATGTCATCATTGGTCAATAATTCGATGGTGCAGTTCATTCTTTTGAGCAGTGTGTCCCAAGATAATCTAGGTGCCATGTAAAAAAAGGCGGGATCCAAAGAACATGTGGTCATGCATAGACTCCAGAGTTTCTCGAAAATGCCCACAAGCAAGCACACATTCATGTCCATGTAAAGCAGTGCGCGCTCCCCTAAAGTGGAGACGTTGAATTCCTGCCAGACATTCATGGCATGCTTATGCTCTGCATCCGTTAGGGGAATGCCTGTGAGGTTGCCAGAGAATGCAGTTATGTTGGTTAGCCTGGTTTTGTTGAGTTTTACCAGACTGTCCATATACTTGTATGGGAAAACCCCCTTCCCAGTCACAAGTTAAAACTTTTCCTTGTCGGGAAATGCAGCTCGAGTGATATGCATATTCTCTCGAGGTAGAGTTTCAACAAGTTCCTGGAGTGGCGCCTGCATAAAACGTAGCATATCAGGGAAGTGGAGCGTAAGTCTTGGCGTCATTTGTTTGGAGACTGAAATGTATTTCTCTATGTTCTCAGCCTGGAGGCTGACCTGATTTTTCTCCCAACCAGAATCAGCCAAGTGTTCAACAAGAAAGTGAGCGTCATACCCACTTAAATTATGGAAGAAATCGGTTATGTGCTTTGGTAGCTGGTACACCAAATTGCACATATTGTCAGATAAGCCATGGAACTTCCCCTTTAGATGACAGTGGTCCATAAGAAAAGTTTCCACTTTTCTATCTAACAGCAGCCCACAAATATGAGTCAACTGCATTCTGCTTCAATTTGGTCATGGGAACATTGTCGCAGTAAAGCTTATCAACATTCCGTGAAAGTTTTCCGAGCTCAGTGAGCAACCAAACCGCAGGATTATTCCTGACGTAAGATTTGTAGTGGTTAAGACCTGAATCATAGGATAATAGAGTTTGGTACGCTGCCGCATATCATACTTGTTTTTCTGTAAAGACGGTATGTGAGGTCGTGGGGTCACCTTCACAGCAGGTCGCTGGGATGAGGAGGTATTCAAAGTCGGTGTACACTACAAACAGGCATCGCTTCTGGTGGTGAACATTTTTAAAGTTTATGAATTCGTTTTCCTCAGTAGGCATAATAACACATACTGAATCCTTGGAAGCACAGTCCATTAGATGTGCCACTAATAACTTGTCCTAGGAAAAGGCAGTGAGGCACCTTAAGCAAATACGCCATTTACGATTATGCTTACTCAGTTGAGTGGGAAGGAGTCAGGACATGTCTTCGATCCAAACATAATGATAATTATCACCTTCAGAGAAGAGTAGCTTGTTTTCATGCATCTCACGCTCACCAGCTAATTTTGAGAAATGGAGGGGGCTAACGACAATGTGCTTGTCCTGCTCATCTGACTTGCTTTCCTTTTCCAGGTCATAAAAATGAAATTCAGATATGTCCTAGATCTTGACAGGGAACTCGATACTATCAAAGTTACAAAACCCACGAATATTATCAGTACATGGTATGCACTGCGATGCTTAGGATGATCCCTACGATCGTTATTTCTCTCGCAAGCCAGGACTGACAACGCGAAACAAGCCTGATCCTTTCTATTTTCGACATCAATGGTTGGCCTCTTATCAGCTGTATTCTGAGGGAGCTTGAAATAGCTAGACCTTTTACCAGGTCATAGACATGTGTATGGGTGTCCAGGTGTATTATTTGGAAGAGTGCTTTAGGTGACACTCTCGCTTATATCTCGGAAGACAGGGCCAGTACAGCACTCAAGGCGGGTTTACAAAGCCACTTCGTGATTGACATGCTCCGTGTTAACACGCCATTTTTCCCCCAAAGATAATGAAGACTTCTCAATGTCAGAGGCAACTTTGAGGGTGTGTGATAGTTTGATGCAGAGCACCGCACTGCACTTAATGGCAGGATACCGCAAATCATTGACTACTTTGAGGAGCTCCATTTCCATGACAGGAAGGCCCACCCTTGGAAGCACGACAGTGTCACGCTATCCCCCCTGCTGGATTCTCTATCCTTGTGAATGAGATTCGCTCCTGAAATGCTTCTGCAACAACCGAGTTTTCTAATTGTGGTGTGGTGTCACTGGCCTGATATCCTTCACTAAAAGGATGGGAGAGGGAACAGCTGTTGACCAGAGGATCATCTCTATTACTAATACTACTACTACAGGATGATGTCCACCTTGTCGATGGTGCAGTCGGCGGGGTGCACAGGGGTATGTGCTGAGGCACACATACCTTCCATTGCCGGTGATGATTCTGACGAGGCTGAGAGGGTGAATGAGGTGGCACTACCACATCAGGCAAGTGGGAACAGTCTGGCTGTGCTCCTGCTGCTTGCTGACCTAGCAGCCTGAGTGGTGGTAGCTCCTTGCTCGATCCAGAGACATGGTGCTGGGGTGGCTGCAGCGGCGGCTTTCTGCGCGGCAAATAGCGGCTCTCTTGCTGCCGAAGTACGCCGCACACGACCTCGTTTCGACGTTATAGGCTTGGCTGTCCCCGGTACCCCAGACACACTGTGTTGTGTGAATTTCCCCACTGGCGCATCTGCTGTAAAATAACGAAAAAAATTAAGTACAACTTTCTAGACATTGCTTGCTGCTGTTGCTGCAAGGGAAGAAAAAATACCTACTATATGTAAGTAGAACGAGTAATTACTTTTCACGCTCTGGGTCTATGGCCTGAACATGTCATCAACATTGTCAGGCAACTCTAACATCCCTTCAGGGAACTCATCCTCTGAAAGGCCCAGGTCACACTGCCTTTGAAGCTCTATGGTCATTTCCCCAACCCATTCAGGTGTCTCATCTTCACCAGAATCGATATGGCGCCTCTGAGACACCTCATCTACAACAACAACAAAAAGATATACAGTATATATACATATAGATTTGTTAGACAAGGAGAAGAAGAAGGAAAACCTTATGTACTAGAGACAAAAAAAAAAGATTAGAATTCTTTTTTTTTCCACCTACAGGACTGCTCTGCTGTCTCACTGTGTGCCGAAGATTGCTGCTGCAGTTGGTGAATAGCCTCCAGTTGCCTGTCTAGGAGGTCTAGCCTCTCTAAAATTATTGCTATAACGAGACAAAATAATATGTTTTATTTGAATTGCATAGCTACTACTACATAAATATTTCTTTATTTTTTCCTATACTTACGCGACCGTTGGCGCTGTGTATTCGCTGCTGGAGTCTGTTCCACAGCTGGAACAAGAAATTAACCAACGATACAAAAAGTTACACTACTAATACCATGAGATTTTTTTTTTTAATACTCACTTGGCAGCTCTAGTTGCAGGCTTTCCACATGTGGACAGGGACAGTTTGTTTAGCCCAGCCTCCTGCTGCTGTTCCTCCTCCTCCTCCTCCTCCTCCTCCTCCTCCTCCTCCCCCTCCCCCCCTCCCCCCCTCTCCTCCCATCTACCCTCGTAATCCTGGATAAAATCACGGAGTTGTGCTGTAAAACAAGGGAAAGAAACTGAATTACCGACGAGAGTTTTTTGACACACTAAATTTTTATCCTGATTTGAACACCACAACCAAATACAGGATTATTACAAATGATTGAAGCGATTTCACAGCTCTACAATAACTTTATTATTTGAGATATTTTCAAAATGCTTTGCACACACATACAAAAACTCAAAAAGTTTTTTTAGGTATTCACAAATGTTCGATATGTGCCCCTTTAGTGATTCAGCAGACATCAAGCCGATAATCAAGTTCCTCCCACACTCGGCCCAGCATGTCCCCATCAATGAGTTCGAAAGCATCGTTGATGCGAGCTCGCAGTTCTGGCACGTTTCTTGGTAGAGCAGGTTTAAACACTGAATCTTTCACATAACCCCACAGAAAGAAATCGCATGGGGTTAAGTCGGGAGAGCGTGGAGGCCATGACATGAATTGCTGATCATGATCTCCACCACGACCGATCCATCGGTTTTCCAATCTCCTGTTTAAGAAATGCCGAACATCATAATGGAAGTGCGGTGGAGCACCATCCTGTTGAAAGATGAAGTCGGCGCTGTCGGTCTCCAGTTGTGGCATGAGCCAATTTTCCGCGGGCTACGCGTGAAACTTGCCCGCACGCGTTCAACCGTTTCTTCGCTCACTGCAGACCGACCCGTTGATTTCCCCTTACAGAGGCATCCAGAAGCTTTAAACTGCGCATACCATCGCCGAATGAAGTTAGCAGTTGGTGGATCTTTGTTGAACTTCGTCCTGAAGTGTCGTTGCACTGTTATGACTGACCGATGTGAGTGCATTTCAAGCACGACATACGCTTTCTCGGCTTCTGTCGCCATTTTGTCTCACTGCGCTCTCGAGCGCTCTGACGGCAGAAACCTGAAGTGCGGCTTCAGCCGAACAAAACTTTATGAGTTTTTCTACGTATCTGTAGTGTGTCGTGGCCATATGTCAATGAATGGAGCTACAGTGAATTTATGAAATCGCTTCAGTCATTTGTAATAGCCCTGTATATACAAAAACAAATTATTTATTTACACAACAGTTCATATTATTCTTTGCTTACAAATCTACATCGTTTGCCACTAACGTTGATGGTGTTTGATGTCGCCAAATGCTTCACCTTCAACAACAAACAAAGCACACACAAATAAAAGATAGACCAAGCTGGCGAACTGACACTGGCAAAATGAGTGAAGGGGTAGGGTTTATATAGACACACTGATTTGGCGGGAACCAGTCAGGAAGAGCATTTGCTGGAAAGTCCTGAACAGTATTTTCCGGAGCCAATAGGGGTGCACCATTTCATCTGCACCTACCAATAAACGCTGGTCTAAGCACGCAGGACTAGTTGATACCACTCTGCCTGGCCACAGTTTTTGTGCGCTCATGGATCCAGCTGGAAAACCCCTCTTCCAATCAGCACTTCACTTTGCGGCGAGCTGCAGCTGCGGATGGACGGGCCACTGCTTTGCAGGTCCCAAGTTACGACTGTGCCTAGTGCAGCAAACTACTGTGATAGTATATTTAACAATCTATTGTTTTACATGATGCAAGATCGTCTGCAGAATTTCGATGCAGTGTATTTGCGCTCATTTATTTTAGTTTCAATTTATAAACAGTATTTGTGCATGATGTACTTTTTTCGAGTATATTGTGCTGTAATTTATTTCTATTCCTCGTGCATGTGGGCAGACAGAGCAGTGTTTTGTGTGTGAGTGCATTTGAAACAAATTGTTTTTTATGTGTGCAATTATTCTAGAGTAATGGAGGTAGACTAAGAGGTTCCACAAGTGTGTCGTGATCTTCTTTTGGAGTCTGTGTTCTAGTGTGGCAGTATACTCTGCAAAATTGAAGCAAACTACTGCGCCAGGAATGGGAAGGAGCAAGGCTGTGGGCATTTCCAACGTGACAGTATATACGCATAGCCATGCTGTAAGCTGGCACATAGCCTCTCTTCCAGCAGAGCGCATGCACTGGAATGAATGTCTTGCCTCTTGCGCTTCAGAAGACTGACTGGACTTTTATCAAATGATTTACAGTTACAGTACATGTATTTATCAGCATGCGTTGTGAAGTGTAACTTAGACTCATCCTGCTGCATCTTCATTATTTGATGAAAGATATCCATCTTCACCAAATATCATTGCTACCTACACAGTGCTGAGATGCGTGGTTACAATTAGTATAACCATTAAACTACTCCTTCTCCAGCACAGACTTCTAATCCATTGAACACAATAAACAATTATGTTTGTCCTTCCCGTCCAGCAGCTAGACACAGATTGATTCCTTTCCTGTTATTTTGCACCTAACCACCATCTTGGATTACGTCATGGAAGAGGATAGGGTGAGAGCCAACAGTGCCCTCTGGTGACAGTTTTGTGAACTAGGTCAGATGGAATCCGAACCTCGTGGTGAACACACTGGATGGAGCCACTGCCTGTGACAACTCAAATTGTTTAAATGAACAATGTATACAAAATAAAGACTTGCATCCATCCCATCCAGCAGCCCAACACAAACTGAGTCCTGTTCCCAGCAGTTTCCAGAAGGGGGAGGGAAGGGGTTTAGGTTAGTGGAGGTAGCTCTCTTGACCTATTTTGCCACCAAAATTTGAACTTCTTGCCATGACATCACTGTGACAGTGCCACGTCTATGGCTTCCATCTTGAATCCGCCATTTTCAGAGTGGGCTCTCTTTGCTCTACTACTGGTGACTCGTGTTGCTTCTAGTGCAGATATCTTAGGAAGCTTTACTGAGTGCTGGTGCAGTAATGTTTTCACATACACTGCCATAATGAGGCAAGGCTCCCTGCTCTTTTCCTAAAAGACAGTCCTGACTGTTTTTTGGTGCAACCTAAGTTTTGAAACTGTTCCTGCTCTTCGATAGCGTGCGTTTTTGTTTCCTAACTGTTTGGTATGGCCTTGCTGTGTCGCGAGCTTGTGACTTGTTTTGAAGCTCCTAGCTCACTGCCTAAGCAGATCTGGTTACCTAGTGGTCCTGTGTGCGAGGCGCTTGTTTTTCAGACTGGAAATTAGCCTATTTTCAGACTGCTGCAATGCCTCGTAGAACCTTCGGGCAGTCTGTTCGGGGCCGAGGCATAGGGTTCTACCTTGCACACCGTGGAGCCGACGTATGTGGCAATCGGCTGCATTTCTCCACACTGCGGATGCGTATTCTGTCTCTGCTCGGATCAATGCCAGATATAACATGACATCATAGTGTGGTGGAAGCGTCGATTCTGGGTTAAGTAACGGGAAAAGTGCCTTTAAGTGGGCATGTGCTTTCCCCCATACCTCTCGTATCTGCGGCTTCCACGTGAGGCACATATCGATGGTTACCTGAGGTATTTTGCCGTGCGAGACAAAGGGATGGGGCCTCCTGTGATTCGAAGCAACTGAAGGTCCAAGGGCACTCTACGTCGCGTGATTTTGACGGCCTGGCTTTTCACGGCGTTAAAGTTAAGACGCCATTTCGTGCCCCAGGCTCCTAAGACGTCACGGTCTGTCTGTAGGTAGCGACCAACGACGCCTATACTTCAGGATCGCGTGTAGAGTGTGGTACGAAGGGGAGAGCCAGTGCCTTCCATAGACACTCGCAAGAGTGGACCTTGAAAGGAATGCCTACCACTGCAGACACTCACTAGTTGTGACTGAGCCACCGTAGCAAGAGTTTGCTTGTGATTGCCGACTTTATTACAAATGTTGTGGAAAAGCAACTTTGTCGTTAAGTGTCGTACACTCACTGCAAACTTCTCCGTGGGGATCGGTCGTTCTATGTTAGGGCACGCCAGTACCAGGTCCCCATTCACAATGAACCATCCACATGTTGTAAATCTTTCTCCCTTGCATCAATAAGTATTAGGGCCACCAACTCTCTTAGGGATGGATAGGGAAGTAAGCAGCGAGTTGCTAGCAATTCTCGTCAAAGCTATTGGGGCTGCTAAGACATCAAACAGGGAGAGGTTTGCAAAAGCCCTCTATCCTAGCATCACAAAACAGCCATGTCCACTCGTCCATGATGGACCATACTCGAACAATGGAGAACGAGCACCTGTAGACGTAAACAACAAACATCACAAGCACAAAGGAACCAAATATAATCATCACACCACACACAAACTGCATGTAGGTATAGGTTCACAAGATGTGACTCCCAAACTGTCAGCCTTCCCATCTCTAAAACACTCAGACGACTCCTCTACCCTACACCTCTAGGTTTACCGTTCTCTATCTTATGTCTCCTCATGAATGTGATATAAATGTCTATGTTCAGTTAGAATCCATCACAAAGTTCACTCCCCTACATATTACTCATTGTTTTGTTGGCACACATTACCCTATGTTTTATATTTCACACCAATTAAATGAACTCGGATGTCATGCCTTGTTTATATGTTAGATTTATTTCTTTTTCTATTTTACGTATTTACCCACCTGACGATTCAAATAAATGTCATCCTGTGTTCGGATATTTGTCAGATATGTCAACTAAACATTTAATCTAACCTCACAAATAACTAAATGTACTAAACATTACATCCGATACTCCATGCCGTAGATTGTCAAATAACAAAACTAAATAATGCACAATGCAAGCAACTTAGTGTCGATATAGAAAATATGACATAGAAAAATACTTTGACTTCAAAAGGCCTACTGTTGCCATCTCCTCCTCTGTAAGAAGAGGGAATGAAATGTGAACAAAAAAAGAAAAAGAGAAACTGATGCAGTTGAGAACAATGTCCACCACTGGAGTACAAGCAACAGGTTTCTGAACAAGCCTCAGACCAAAATAAAGCTTCTCCAAAAAGCAATACCAATGAAAACGGCGATAATAACGCTTAAGATGAGCTGAAGTCTCCGATGAAGTAACTCAAGCAGACTAATTCAGCTCCCTCAGAACCTAGTGTGTGTAGTGACGTAGACCATCCAAGCTGTTACACCAGTATGTCTTAAACTGTCATTAATAATACACCAAATGAAGGGCTAACCATTTGGAATATTAACTACATGAGAACTCTAGGTGGTGATTTCTACACTTTGTCGTGATGAGGCAGTTGATGTTTGTCTCGTCAGCAAAACTCATCTGAAGCTTTGGGCGAAAATGCTGGTAGCGAACTTTTGCTGTTGCCGCGTAGAGAGAGAACGGCGGAGGGTGGCTCACGAGGTGCAGCTACCTGACATGGACAACTTGGAAACATCTTGTTTTGCTAACAGTAGATCGATGTGGTCAAATAATCTTTACAGCAGCATATTGACCACCTGGTGCAAACCTGATTGCGGGTGACATCGTTGCGCTGCTCTCCATCTGCGGAAAATTTTTCATAGAGGGTAACTTTAATGCAAAGCATTCCTAATGAAATTCACGCATAACCAGGGGTGTCAGTGGAGATAGCTTCTTGCGAGTCCTTATGAGCCAACAATACACCCTTCCTGTGGTCACCCTGATCTCATAGACATGGCTGTTCTTAAAGATACGAATTTTGTGGGTATGGGTGGTTATCTGGAAGAGAAAGAAGATCCAGAGCTCCTCACCTTGAAAGTTAAGGTAAACCATCTTCATTAACGACTGTTTTAAGCTGTTATGATACTTAAAAATATCAAAGAAGTACAAAAATGTGCCTTATTTTAGATACAAAAGTTTTGAATTTCTTGAAATGTGTAGCATTCACAGTCTTTTTTTAAGTAGCTTGTTTTATATAATGTTAAAACACAACCACGGGCTCAATAAGTCTTTCGTCAATCTAAAGCTGCTAAATAAATTAACAGCGAATAGATTGAAATAAGAATAAAATAATTTAAAAATTGTACTTTTTAATTTGTTGACAGCTAGTTCATAAATGTACTCGTAGATACTCGTATTTTTAAAATAATATTTGTTAAATCTTGAATAGATAATAATTTTTTATTTTCAGTACAATGTACAATGATACTCATTTTGAAATGAACATAATTTGAATAAAAATGCAGTATCAATATTATTTATATTAGTAGAACAACATATTTTAGGCTAATACCTCTAAAGAAGTACAATGTAAACAGGTAGATTGATATTACACCTTTACAGTAAAGTGCACAAAACTGTAGTTTTTAAAGTACTATTGCATTATTAATACTCTGAGTACAAAAGACCTTTTTACCAAAAATTATTTATATTTTACATTTTAGTTCTCTACTCATACACTTTAGGCCTATATCTGGCGTGTTTCATGTATACTGGCATCTGATTTCCACTGTTTCACTTTATATACAGTATTATAATCAGTAATAAGTGTGTAAATGCTAATTATTCTGTCTTTTTACGTCGCAGAAGAACAACTAGCGTCATATTATCTGTACTTGAGAAAACATATCTTTTCTGTTCTTTTCGTCCTTATATGTAGCTATATTTTTTTTCTTTTAATGATGTCAAGAGAACAAACCAAACCATGTTAACCAGTTTTGCCCACAACAGTCTCTCAGCCAAGTCTTAATGAGTTCCAGTGTCGAGAACGATCTTCCTGCTGTTTAAGTTGACACAAGAAGTAAAGAAAAGATAAGCGTTAAAGATCTAATTGAGAAGAAATTTTCTGGAGTGCAAAACTGCAAAAACTCAACTGCATGGCCTTGTAGAAGGGTTTTATCGGCATCTTCGTTTTTCCATTTTGCCTCCAACAGCTTGATCTTTGCCTTCCGATTAGACAAGCAGTCACTTTCATCCTCCAAAGTTACTTTGTATTGTACATGGAGTCCCACTCAAACCTCCCTGATTTCAAAGACCCAGGGAAAAAAAACAATGTAGATGCGACAGTTAAAAATGCACCACATTGTAGAGCATCTCAAAGAATTTATTTATTTATCGTCAATACACCTCTACATGTGAACCATTTGTAGTACGAAGAATATCAAGTCTGTATCCAATTTCTTGTCAAATTCTTTGTAACATTTCCTCTGCTACTGTTGCAATCACATTAGTGATATGATGTCTCAACGTAGGAATATCGTCCACTTTGGTCGCATACACGTGGTCCTTCACAAATCCCCACATGAAGAAATCAAGTGGCATAATGTAGGGTGAACGTGGTGGCCACGCAATGGGTGCTCCACGTCTGATCCAACGATTGGGAAATTTCCTATCCAGGAACTTGCAAACAGACATTGCCCAATACGGTACAGCTCCATCTAGTTGAAAAATGATGTTGGGTTGCAAGTCTTGTATCTGAGGATACACAAACTGCTCCAACATGTCCAGATACACTGACCCATTCACTGTTTGTTCTGCAACGGTCCAACAATCCTGTTGTGCATTAGCCCGCACCCGACATTTAGTTTAGGGCTATCACGAACATGTTCAATGACAACGTGCAGATTTTGCGAACCCCAAATCCGAATGTTATGCCTATTAGCCCTTCCTGATAGATGAAAGGTTGCCTCATCCGATTATACGCTAAAGCATATCCGCAGCAAATTGTTGAAGGCATGGTTCGTCGTTCGGCGTCAGATGCTGCAGAATTTGTACTTTGTAAGCACATATATAAAGACGCTGGTGAACTGCACGATGCAGTGTTGATCGAGGTACATCAAGTTGCCTAGATGCTTGACAAATTGACTTACCTGGGCGTATGAGAAACGTTTGTCTGATGTCCTCCACTGTCTCTTCCGAAACTCTGTAACGTTTTTCAGAACACTCCCTGTTGCCAGAAACTTCCTATACCATTACTTAGTTGTTTTCGCATCAGGTGGATCACATTCATACACACGATGATAATTTCTTTGGAGAGTAATCGGCGATTTTGTTTCTGCAAAACCACACAATTGCTTGCATGCACTGTTGTGGAGTCGCCATTTTCACTTTATGTGAGTGTGCTGCGGTCTGGCGACGATACTTTGCACTTCTGACATGGGAATATAAATTCTTTGAGATGCTCTACAATGTGGTGCATTTTTGACTGTCGTATCTACTTTAGTTTTTCTCTCCTAGGTCCTTGAAATCAGGGAGGTTTGAGTGGGACACCCTGTTTTGTATCCACAGTTTCGGAATCCCTGATTCCATGGACCTTGTTGAAGTTCACCATATTTTCGGTAGAAGTGTGCTGAGACTGTACAGATTGAGAACGTCTTTAGATAATCTGTTTATCTGCTTTCTAGAACGGTGTTTTTGTGTCAAGAATAGTGATAAAGACTTCCACCCTAAAATAACTTTGTTTGCTTTATAGAGCTGCTTTAGGCCAGTTAACTTATCGAGATGTGATCCTGATTATTTAGATGGTGCTTCCTATAATATCAAGCATGTTTTGGGTTTTTCGTACAACAGGCTGAATTCTGCAACTAGGTTTTCTCGCTTTGTTTTCAAAACTGAGAAGGTATTGTAGTCTCATTTTGGAAGAACCTACTGAGAGATGACATATGGCTGAGTAAGTCAACAAGTCCGTTATTGATTGCATGTAAAAGGCTCCTAGGTGTTATGGTAGAGGTGTCATTTGAAAAATTTCACCATTGAGAAATTTCCTCAAGCCATGACTCGAATTTTCCAATCTTTCCTTTTCTTCCGGTTGCAACATGCTTTATACGCATAGCATTTCTTTTTGGAGGTGCTTTAATAAAGGAAACAACTTCTTTGACGATCCCAACTGAGTATCACACTAACTACATGTCACAGCACGTAGACAAGTTTAAAGAATGACTAAAACAAGAAGTTCGTTCAGCATTGTTAGATCCTTTCTTTCTTGTAGGGACTGCTTCCACAAGCTCGGAACTCGGGTCAGAGCAGCCATCTGTTGCAATGCTTATGCGTTTACTAATATCGAGATTAACACTTCTCATGGTGTTTGACAAGGTTTTACCTAATGTTAATCTAACCATTCGGGAATCTTTATTCACTTCATCTGCATTAACTACGTCACATATATTGTCGTCTTTGTCATTTTCAAAAGTTTTCTGTTGATGACTGTCACTTTCACAAGTTGGAGAGAAATCTTCGTTTACTTTACAGTTGTGGTGAACATTGTGAGTTTGTTTTCACAGATTTTTCTGCGGCTCTCGCAGACTGATGAATCCTATGAAATCTTCTCTGCTCACCTCTTGATAAATATATCTCAACAAAATTGTCATCTGAGTTTTGCGACTAATATCATCATCAAACCCAATAGCGTACAACCCATTTTCTTGGATTCTGTGTAACATTGTCGAAATAATTTCGTCGCCGTAGCATTCAATCGGGAAATTTTGTGCAGTTTTACTAAGAAGTGTACCTCTTTTACTATCAGAGGCAGTTTCATCATTTAGTTACCTTTATTTCATAGTCTGGGTTATTTTGAAAAAACAGAGTCATGGTCACTATACCCTCTAAAAGATATGTTCTGCCTCCCAAGAAGTATAACATTTTGCAAAGAAAACGACAACATTTTTTGGTGTCGTTTTGCTCTTTTCATTCTTTACGTGTCCACTTGATTTTCAGTGAATTTCTCTGGGTTTTTCTAGTGAACCAGAATGTCGTTAGCGCGATCTAAAGCTTGCTGAGGACACAGCGCTTTACTGTGGTATTCCAGGTCACTGTCTTTTCTTAGTGAGTTAGAGAATTTTGCTAGGGGTACAATCACCAGTGAGTTTAGCTTCATACCTCCATGATGACCAACCTTAACAACAAATGCGAAAAAAAGACATGTTTTGTTGGTGGCACAGCAAACCCTGATTATTATTTATCTAAGTGCTCTTTTTCCAGATATCGTTTTTTACTTTGTGTTCCTTGTTGTGATTAGATTGTGGCGAGTTGTATTTAGCAGGAGGATTTTTAAGTATAGTGGCAAGTACTCTCTCTGAAGGCTTAGTCCCAATATATAGAGCAATGTCGATCCGCAATTAATACTTGAAGCTGAAATACTGTCTGTAGGCCTATGTAATGAAGCTGAAGAGCAGCTGATCTCACCATCTTGCACCTGCGATTTGTCGCTCACTGGGGGCTCTGAATCCTCAACCTGCAACCTGAAAAGCATACGTAGCTCTAAAATCATAAACGTTACGTGTTTAATCCTTTAGCCAAACAGTCATTCGTGTACTTCGTACTCAGCACGTCTAAGCAGCTACTGACGTAACGCATAGTTGCTCGCCCTGCTAGACGACTAATGGCCTACATGAACGCACCGAGTTTGTTACTAATGACCAACGATACACCCAGAATTTTTTCTTTCAAGGGAGGTTAAACAACTACGCTGTATAGCTTGCGCCTTTTTCAGAATATTACGCATTCTGTAAAACAAGTAACTGTCTACTTAAGTTTTCCATTTAGGATACAGGGAACACTTTCAATAATTTATTGCACAAGAATTAAACATTGTTCAGATGTCATACATATTGCATTTTGAAGAGAAACTCTGAAACTTGTTTTTTTTTTTTTTACAAAAATTCGATATACCTGACAGACGTCAATACAGCACTCGAATTCTTGCCATACCCATTCCAGCATGGCATTGTCGACTGTGGCAGTCGCTTCCCATATTCTCTCCCGGAGCTCTGCTACATCACGTGGTAGAGGCGGTACGTACACCAGATCTTTAATGTGTCCCCACAGAAAAAAGTCACACGGAGTGAGATCTGGTGATCGGGGAGGCCATTTCATGAAACAGCTGTCCCCTTCTGTAACACGTCCGATCCATCGATGCAGCAGCTCCATGTTCAGGTACCCACGAACTTCATGATGAAAATGGGGTGGAGCCCCATCCTACTGAAAGATGAGCGGAGAATGCGATTGCATTTGAAGCATCAGCCATTGCTGCAAGATGTCCGAGTAGGAATATCCATTGACAGTGCTCTCGGCGAAGAAGAATGGCCCATACAGTTTTCGACGTGATAAGGCACAAAAAACATTTACCTTTAGGGATTCACGCTCAAATTCAATACATTTGTGCGGATGCTTTGCACCCCAGATTCGACGATTATGCCTGTTCACTATCCCGTTAGTGTGAGAAGTGGCTTCGTCGCTAAAAATTAAGCGATCAACAATGCATCCCCATCCTCATTCAATTGTTGCAACTCCGAACAAAACTTAAAACGCTTGTCTTTGTCGTCGTCAGTGAGTTTCTACACTAGCTCCAATTTGAATGGTTTCATAGACGGCTTCTGTCACAGGGCTTTCCACACTGTCATTGGAACCATTTCGAGTTCACGGGATGCACGACGCACCGATTGCTGTGGACTCCTTATGAATGTCTCTCGTACTCGCTCCACATTCATTTCACTCACACTGGGACGTCCGCTTCTCTTTGCCAGGCACAAGCAACCTGTCCTAACGAATTTCTTGCGGTAAATGGTCTTCCGTGTTGGTGGCTTCTTACAGTTCTTGGTTCTAAGCATCTGTTGAACAGTTGTAGAACAGTTCTTTTTGTCGAAGTCCAACACACAGAAAGCT
Source organism: Schistocerca cancellata (assembly GCF_023864275.1). Classification (NCBI taxonomy): domain Eukaryota; kingdom Metazoa; phylum Arthropoda; class Insecta; order Orthoptera; family Acrididae; genus Schistocerca; species Schistocerca cancellata. The sequence continues at coordinate 518,806,567 of NC_064630.1, read as the reverse complement.
CGCTCCGCACCTGAACTCGCCATGTTTGCGACTAGCGCTGACTGTTGGCAAATTACCACACTACGCTGTGGCGGTATACATGAAAAAAAAAAAACTTCCAGGGTTTCTCTTCAAAATGACATATGTGTGATATCTGTACAATGTTTGTTTTTTGTGTAATAAATAATTGAAAGCATTCCTGGAAAACTTTATGTACGCCCTGTATTATCAAGCGATTATCCTGGAAATCGATTTCTGTTGCAGTTTGCCTATAAAACTGCTTCCAGGTGCACCAAAAAATTGATTTTCAATATTTTGCTTGGTTATTGACCACATTTAAGCGTTTTAAATGTTGACATAATCTAATCATTAACAGATGTAGTCTTACGTTAAAAGATTAACACAGTAAGAAAGATATTACAATTATACTACTGGCCATTAAAATTGCTACACCAAGAAGAAATGCAGATGATAAACGGGTATTCATTGGACAAATATATTATACTAGAACTGACATGTGATTACATTTTCACACAATTTGGGTGTATAGATCCTGAGAAATCGGTACCGAGAAAAACCACCTCTATCTGTAATAACGGCCTTGATGCGCCTGGGCATTGAGTCAAACAGAGCTTGGATGTCGTGTACAGGTATAGCTGCCTATGCAGCTTCAACGCGATACCACAGTTCATCAAGAGTAGTGACTGGCGTATTGTGACGAGCCAGTTGCTCGGCCACCATTGACCAGACGTTTTCAGTTCGTGAGAAATCTAGAGAATGTGCTGGCCGGGGCAGCAGTCGAACATTTTTTGTATCCAGAAAGGCCCGTACAGGGCCTGCAATTCGCGGTTGTGCATTATCCTGCTGAAATGTAGGGTTTCGCAGGGATCGAATGACGGGTAGAGCCACGGGTCGTAACACATCTGAAATGTAACGTCCACTATTCAAAGTACCGTCAATGCGAACAAGAGGTGACCGAGACGTGTAACCAATGGCACCCCATACCATCACGCCGGGTGATACGGCAGTATAGCGATGACGAATACACGCTTCCAATGCGCGTTCACCGCGATGTCCCCAAACACGGGTGCGACCATCATGACGCTGTAAACAGAACCTGGATTCATCCAAAAAAATGACGTTTTGCCATTCGTGCACCCAAGTTCGTCGTCGAATACACCATCGCAGGCGCTCCTGTCTGTGATGCAGCGTCAAGGGTAACCGCAGCCATGGTCTCCGAGCTGATAGTCCATGCTGCTACAAACGCCGTCGAACTGTTCGTGCAGATGGTTGTTGTGTTGCAAACGTCCCCATCTGTTGACTGAGGGATCGAGATGTGGCTGCACGATCCGTTACAGCCATGCGGATGAGATGCCTGTCATCTCGACTGCTAGTGATACGAGGCCATTGGGATCCAGCACGGCGTTCCGTATTAGCCACCTGAACCCACCGATTCCATATTCTGCTAACAGTCATTGGATCTTGACCAAAGCGAGCAGCAATGTCGTGATACGATAAACCGCAATCGCAATAGGCTACAATCCGACCTTTATCAAAGATGGTGCGCATTTCTCCTCCTCACACAAGGCATCACAACAACGTTTCACCAGGCAACGCCGGTCAACTGCTGTTTGTGTACGAGAAATTGGTTGGAAACTTTCCTCGTGTCAGCACGTTGTAGGTGTCGCCACCAGCGCCAACGTTGTGTGAATGCTCTGAAAAGCTAATCATTTGCATATCACAGGATCGTCTTCCTGTCGGTTAAATTTCGCGTCTGTAGCACGTCATCTTCGTGGTGTAGCAATTTTAATGGCCAGTATTGTAGAAACTGTCTGTCTTGAGGCAGCGTAGCTGACAGCTCGCAAATTCCCATACGTTAGTCATCCAGCATTTGGGAATGAGAACACTTGGCGACTTCCACATAATTTTGAACCTTTATGATACTTTTTCTTGCCTACATCCCCCACAAAATGATAAAAAGAAAGAAGTTTGTCGTTCACTACATTTTCGCTGTTCGCAAAATCATATCAGCGTGCGACATATAGTTCAGGATATACGACTTCATAGACGTTAAGATGCGTGAAAAACTAGCTTGTGCTTAAAATGGGACAGATATTACCCAGACTACATTCATCCGTTGTTTCACAATGACAGCACTTAGTGACAGCCGATAAACTTCAAGCATTATTCAAACCTTTTTTGAAGTTTTTCTCGCTTACGTACTTAACGTCCAACAATTAACTCTTTAACATATTTGTAAAGTAATCATATGTTAGAAGTTGTTTCAAACACTGGGGTTCGATTCTTTAAAATACCGAGGGTTTATTGGTAAAATACTAATGTAAAGTAAAAGGAGACTTTCTCTGTTGTGCAGTGACATGGGCATAATCTTCATAGACGTCAATTGCAAATACGATAACTAGACGCAGGTGTGCCAGAAAATTTCCACATGGATATGGAAGAAAAGTAAATTATCAGAAAAAGGGAAACATTCAAGAAAGATACCTCTGTTCTATGTAAGTACGTGCAGCTGTATTTATGACGGTTACGTCAACAGAATCATATACCAGCATCCACTAAATGATGCACGGTTATATTAATGTTCGGAAAAATTCAAGGAAAGCTATGCTAGAATTGGCTCTAGAGAACTCGTTACATCAACAAGTACAACTACATCTACGTCTACTTCTACATAGATACTCCGCAAGCCACCGTGCTAAGCGTGTCGGAGGGTACCCCGTACCACTACTAGTCATTTCCTTTCCTGTTCCGCCAACAAAGAGAGCGAGGGAGAAACGACTGCCTATATGCCTCCGTATGAGCCCTAATTTTTTAAATGTTATGTTCGTGGTCCTTACACGTGATGTGTATTGGCGGGAACAGAATAGTTCTGCAGTCAGCTTCAAATGCCGGTTTTCTAAATTTTCACAATAGTGTTTCTCGAAAAGAACGTCGCCTTCTCTCGAGGGATTCCCATTTGAGTGCCTGAAGCATCTCCGTAACTCATGCTGTTTGAGCCTACCACTAACTAATCCAGCAGCCATCCTCTGAACTGCTTCGATATTTTCTTTCAATCCGACCTGGTACGAATCCCGAACACTCCAGCAGTACTCAAGAATAGATCGTACCAGCGTCGTACATGTGGTCTCCTTTACAAATGAACCACTCTTTTCCTAAAATTGCCTCAATATAACGTAGTCTACCATTCGCCTTCTCTACCACAGTTCTCACATGCTCGTTCCATTTCATATCTGATAAAGAACGGAAGACCAGAGAAGGCGGTGAGACGACGTCGGCCAGTGGTGCGCTGATTAGGACCGCACCATGACAGAAGCGCCCCCTGCAATAAGTGAATACAAGCGCCGCTCTTCCCAGCCTCGGCCAATCATATCGGCTCCATATATGGATATAATGGTCAGTATAGGCGCAGTTGTAGACCGGCACTCGCAGTTCAGTTATTTGTGACGTGTGTCAAATTTTCAGGATCATTGCATAAAGCCAAGGACTCTGAATTATGTTGCATATCGCCATCGCTGCGACACTGTTGTACATTCAAGTTAAGTATTGTCAATCTGCTTATAGAAATAAGACTACTAATATTATTTGCTTGAATTGTTGTATAGCATTCCGAGAACGCAGCTTTCCTTAGGTACCCTATACGAGATGAGTGAGTAAGACCCAACAATATCGCTTAGCAAGGTTACACCCAAATATTTAAAGGACTCGACAGCGTCAAGCTGGATACTAGTAATACTGTAACTGAACAGTACAGGTTCGTTCTTCCTGCTCATTCGCATCAACTTATATTTTTCCACATTTAGAGCTACCTGCCTATCATCACACCAATTAGAACTTTTGTGTAAGTCGTCTTCTATCTTCCTACAGTCGCTCAACTTCGACACCTTGCCGTACACCACAGCATCTTCAGCAAAGAACCGCAGATAGCTGCCCATTCTGTTCGCCAAATCATTTATGTATATAGAGAACAACAGCAGTTGTACCACACTTTCTTGTGGCGCTCCTAACGATACCCTTGTCTCTGATGAAGTCCGGCCATGGAAGCCCACTTTTTGTCGCTAAGCAAATAAAACTTGGTCAGTTACTTTCATCTGTTTAGGCTAACACCTGAAGATGGGTGATCATCAAAATACTTTTTGCTTATCAAATAAAGCGATTGATGCAGAAATTCTCTCTACTTTCTCAGTCAAGTTTACAGCTGCAGGGTCAAACTGTGGACGAGAACAGCTAAGTAATTTCAAACAATCTAGTCTCAAACTCAAATAATGTTACTTTAATAACCTAAATTTCGAAATTAAGTAATACAGGATCAAAAAACACTGCTCTATATAATACACAAGGAGCCACTTAAATTTGTTATCTTGGTTTTTTTTAATGTAAGATGTTATTTTTGAAACTCGTTTCATGACACACTAAACTGAAATGTTGCAAGTTGTCAAGATAACTGTTAGAATAGGCTACTGAATTCTGGGCGAGCAGTCTTACAATAGTAGCAATTACAATAATGGGGGCAAAGTAGATAGTGCTGTCATGTATGGGCCATGTCAAACGCTTGCTATTGTAACAGACCGGGAAACCCTGCTAATATTTGGTGAGCACAAATCGAGCAAGAGAGAGAGCACAAGTTTTAGTAAGGTGGCTTGGGGAATACGGAAGTAACTTACTAAATCTACTGACCATAGCTCTAAATGTGCCTGCCTAACTTTTCGCAGATTACAAAAAAAATTACCATTTGATTTTCATTTAGTTTCACCTCCGAGAGGCAAGGGGGGAGGGGGGAGGAAGTTCCCTTGACACGCCTGAAGTCCTGTCCTACGAGGGAGTGCTCAAAAGTAATGCCTACGAATTTCTTATGTGAAAATTCTTAAAGCTTTTTAATTAAAACAGATGTTATTAACATTCACCATCTTTATTCTTCATGTCTACATATTAATTTCACAGCTTGGTTACCCTGGCGACGAACGCATTTCTTCTAACGGAAGTGTCTGTGTCGTCGTAACTGCCATTTGCTTCACATCTGCTGTGCAGCGAGCTGCGTTAATTTAAGTATTAACTGTATTTTTCTTACTTGTCACTACTTCTTCCGTGTGTTTTTGCTTTTAGGAAGCTTTAATTTTCGAGTACTAGTAATAGTGTTCCATAGATTTCGTGTTTGTTTTGAATACAGTCAGAGAGAGCCCCTTTAGTCAGCTGTAGTGCCAGTAGTGCTAGTGTTTGTTTTGAATACAGTCCAAAGACAGGTAGTGCTTATTTTCATTGGTTTCAACAAGAAGTGTCTAGTAACCACAGTTTAGTCTGCCATCAGCCGTCTTTAGTGAATTAGCAGTCTAGTTAAAAGTTGATTAACTCTATACAGTAAACTGTTGACTTCTTAGGATGGATAGGATGTGTGACTGCTGTGTACGGACCTTCGACCATAAATATAATAGACTGGCCCTGACGTCATTTTCGTGGCTCCAACATCTCAGGGCTAAAGTCACGTGAATGTTGGCAAAACATGGTTGTTTCGTGTTGCGCTTACGGCTGTACTCAGCGTTTTGTCGGGGGAAATGGCATTACATTTCACGTGTAAGTGTTCCTATGATGGTTCAGATGCATTTATGGAAATCTGCTGAAGTGACTTTTATGTTTTTTACACTTGAAACAGAGTATCACGTAAATTAAAGTGTTGAAAGTGATGCCTGTAAAGTCAGACTCATATTCCATTTCCGAAAGTATCTGTGATAATTCGGTTACAGAAGTAAGTATAATTGTTTCTCGTTCCTACTCATAGGTTCCCTAAGGATGAAAACCAAAGGCAGCTTTGGATACAGGCCCTGAAATGGAAAAACTTTAAGCCATCTGCACATACGCGCCTTTTTGTATATACAAGTGAGATTATAATAACGTAAGAGCACCTATAGTCGACACATGAAAGGAATTTTTTCTACCTTCTGATACTATTAAATAAATGTAGGCTCCAAAATTATTTTCTGAAACTTCAAAGTCTCACCTTTCATCTAAAATATCATTTTTTTTAAAACTGATAGTTTAAACTTTTGTAAAAATAATAGAAACTGAACCTTTAGAGTGCATCTAAAATTGATACTCTAAAATGGACCTGCTCCTAAAGTCGACAATTTTGGCACCTATAGTTGACGTAATTCCCATATCCCATTTTCTTTTATAAGTGACTAGAGCTCAAAACGAGGCGAATCCAATGTCAGAAGTTTTGACACGAGCCCACTCTTACCGTTTAAAATAATTTTAACGACATTTTACTTTAATTGATAGTTTATAGTAATTTCGTCCCGCTGGCCACGAGAGGGGCGTTCGATGTATTTGTTAGATTTTATAAATGGTACTGTGAACACATCCAGGTCAAATGTAGTTCTGACATAATTTTTCGCAAATAAAAAAGTAACTTTTATTGGTAGCGTTTGGCAGTCAACTGAGAAATGTGGGTAAAATACGATACAAACATAGGATGGCAGACCGCTGATTTGAAATCCCGCCACGTTTTGCCAACAGTCACGTGGTTTATGTTGGAGCCACACCAGCCCTATAGCTTCTGCACAGCAAGGCCAGTCTACTAGTATCTATGGTCGAAGGTACGGACGCAGGAGGAGCTGGCCAGTGATCGCGAACAGCTGAATGTGTTGATGGCCGCAGTCAGCCGTCTTCAGGTTGCTGCCTCAGGAGTGTAGCGGCAATGGGGAATCACCCCAGGTGTTACATGCTTCACCCACAGTCCCTGTTGTCGAGATATCTTCGCGGGTACGGGGCGCGGTTGGGCCACCCTCTACCCTAGGGGAGTGGCGGGTTCAGCGGCGTTCGCGGCGCACGAGGCGGAGGGTCAATGTGGAGGATGGCCGTGTGGCATCGCCCGCTCTGCCTGTGAGTGGACATGTGGCCGCTCTTTCAGCAAGGTCCGAGCAGGCGTAATGGGGGAGGGGTTTATTAGTGATTGGGAGCTCCAGCGTTAGGCGGGTGATGGAGCCCCTTAGCGAAATAGCAGAAAGGTCGGGGAAGAAGCCAGTGTTCACTCTGTCTGATATCCAAGATATGGAGGAAGGAGGCCCTGCCGGCGGCGATAGAGAGCACTGGGTGCACCCGACTGCAAATTGTTGCTCATGTCGGCACCAATGACTCCTGCCGTCTGGGTTCAGAGGTCATCCTCAGTTCATACAGGCGGTTGGCGGAGTTGGTGAAGGCGGAAAGCCTCACTCGCGGGGTGGTATCTGCGCTAACTATTTGTAGTATCGTTCCCAGAACCGATCGCGGTCCTCTGGTTTGGAGCCGAGTGGAAGGCTTAAACCAGAGGCTCCGGCGATTCTGCAGAGGTCTGGGGTGCAAATTTCTCGACCTCCGCTATCGGGTGGAGAAACGTAGGGTCCCCCTGAATAGGTCAGGTGTGCACTACACTCAGAAAGCGGCTACAAGGGTAGCGGAGTACGTGTGACGTGCACATGTGGGTTTTTTAGGTTAGGGAATTCCCTCCCTAGGTCCGACAAGACGCCTCCTGAGACGCAACGAGGTAGTAACAGGCAAAACGGAAAAGGGAATAACAATATTAATGTGGTAATAGTAAACTGCAGGAGCGTCTGTAGAAAGGTCCCAGAACTGCTGTCATTAATAAACGGTCACAATGTCCACATAGTACTAGGGACAGAAAGTTGGCTGAAACCAGATGTAAACAGTAATGAGATTCTAAACTCAGATTGGAATGTATACCGCAGAGACAGGCTGGACAGTGAAAGGGGAGGCGTACAATAGTATCGAAGGAAATTGACGGAGACCCGAAATGTGAAATAATTTGGGTGAAGGTCACGGTTAAAAGCAGGCTCAGACATGGTAATTGGATGTCTCTATAGGCCCCCTGGCTCAGCAGCTGTTGTGGCAGAGCACCTGAAGGAAAATTTGGAAAATATTTCGAGTAGATTTCCCGACCATGTTATAGTTCTGGGTGGAGCTTTTAATTTGCAGGATATAGTCTGGGAGACTCAAACGCTTATAGCGGGTGGCAGGGACAAAGAATCCAGTGAAATTTTTTTAAGTGCATTATCTGAAAACTACCTTGAGCAGTTAAACAGAGAACCGACTCGTGGCGATAACGTATTAGACCTTCTGGTGAAAAACATACCCGAACTATTTGAAACAGTTAACGCAGAACAGGGAATCAGCGATCATAAAGCGGTTACTGCATCGATGATTTCAGCCGTAAATAGAAATATTAAAAAAAGGTAGAAAAGATTTTTCTGTTTAGCAAAAGTGACAAAAAGCAGATTTCAGAGTACTTGACGGCTCAACACAAAAGTTTCGTCTCGAGTACAGATAGTGTTGAGGATCAGTGGACAAAGTTCAAAACCAACGTACAATATGCATTAGATAATTATGTGCCAAGCAAGATCGTAAGAGATGGAAAACGGCCACCGTGGTACAACAACCGAGTTAGAAAACTGCTGCGGAAGAAAAGGAAACTTCACAGCAAACATAAACATAGCCAAAGCCTTGCAGACAAACAATATTACGCTAGCGAAATGTAGTGCGGGGAGAGGTATGCTAGAGGCATTCAATGAATTCGAAAGTAAAGTTCTGTGTACTGACTTGGCAGAAAATCCTAAGATATTTTGGTCTTATGTCAAAGCGGTAGGTGGATCAAGACAAAATGTCCAGACACTCTGTGACCAAAATGGTACTGAAACGGAGGATGACAGACTAAAGGCCAAAATACTAAATGTCTTTTTCCAAAGGTGTTTCACAGAGGAAGACTGCACTGTAGTTCCTTCTCTAGATTGTCGCACAGATGACAAAATGGTAGATATCGAAATAGATGTCAGAGGGATAGAAAAACAATTAAAATCGCTCAAAAGAGGAAAGGCTGCTGGACCTGATGGGATACCAGTTCGATTTTAAACAGAGTACGCGAAGGAACTTGCCCCCCTTCTTGCAGCGGTGTACCGTAGGTCTCTAGAAGAGCGTAGCGTTCCAAAGGATTGGAAAAGGGCACAGGTCATCCCCGTTTTCAAGAACGGACGTCGAACAGATGTGCAGAACTGTAGACCTATATCTCTAACGTCGATCAGTTGTAGAATTTTGGAACACGTATTATTTTCAAGTATAATGACTTTTCTGGAGACTAGAAATCTACTCTGTAGGAATCAGCATGGGTTTCGAAAAAGACGATCGTGTGAAGCCTAGCTCGCACTACTCGTCCACGAGACTCAGAGGGCCATAGACACGGGTTCACAGGTAGATGCCGTGTTTCTTGACTTCCGCAAGGCGTTCAATACAGTTCCCCACAGTCGTTTAATGAACAAAGTAAGAGCATATGGACTATCAGACCAATTGTGTGATTGGACTGAAGAGTTCCTAGATAACAGAACGCAGCATGTCAATCTCAATGGAGAGGGGTCTTTCGAAGTAAGAGTGATTTCAGGTGTGCCGCAGGGGAGTGTCGTAGGACCGTTGCTATTCACAATATACATAAATGACCTTGTGGATAACGTCGGAAGTTCACAGAGGCTTTTTTAAGTTGATGCTGTAGTATATCGAGAGGTTGTAACAATGGAAAATTGTACTGCTATGCAGGAGGATCTCTAACGAATTGACGCATGGTGCAGGGACTAGCAATTGAATCTCAATGTAGACAAGTGTAATGTTCTGCGAATACATAGAAAGAAAGATCCTTTTATCATTTTTCTACAATATAGCAGGTCAGCAACTGGAAGCAGTTAATTCCATAAATTATCTGGGAGTAGGCATTAGGAGTGATTTAAAATGGAATGATCATATAAAGTTGATCGTCGGTGAAGCAGATGCCAGACAGATTCATTGGAAGAATCCTAAGGAAATGCAATTCGAAAACAAAGGAAGTAGGTTACAGTACGCTTGTTCGCCCACTGCTTGAATATTGCTCACCAGTGTGGGATCCGTGCCACATAGGGTTGATGGAAGAGATAGAGAAGATCCAACGGAGAGCAGCACTCTTCGTTACAGGATCATTTAGTAATCGCGAAAGCGTTACGGAGATGATAGATAAACTCCAGTGGAAGACTCTGCAGGGGAGACGCTCAGTAGCTCGGTACGGGCTTTTGTTGAAGTTTCGAGAACATACCTTCACCGAGGAGTCAAGCAGTATATTGCTCCCTCCTACGTATATCTCGCGAAGAGATCATGAGGATAAAATCAGCGAGATTAGAGCCCCACAGAGGCATACTGACAATGTTTCTTTCCACGAACAATACGAGACTGGAATAGAAGGGAGAACCGATAGAGGTACTCAAAGTACCCTCCGCCACACACCGTCAGGTGGCTTGCGGAGTACGGATGTAGATGTAGACCTCTTTGTTGATATCGTCAGTGTAAAATGTTTCACTTTGTGGACAGAGCCACAACCTCACCTCTGTTCTTCAAGTTTTGGAAAGAGATGAAAATTGGATGGGACGAATCGTGACTGTGTGAAGGATGGTCGATGACCGTGAGCGCGAATCGAAGTCGTCTGATTGTTGCAGATGTCGCCGCACTCGTGTTTGGTCTGGCATAGTCATGCTGAACGTAGGGTGCTCCGTGTGTGGACGAACTCTTCGAATTCGAAATTCAATTACGGCACGTGCTGCATATTACGTTACACACCGCCGTGTTACACGCCACAATTCGGAGCAATCTAACTACAGAGGGTTGCAACTTGCCTCGTGTATACCCATGACCCTCCGCAGACACTTTTCCAAGACGGTGAAATATTATAAAATTTTAATATAATTGTTTCGGTTAGTTTGAAAACGTATCATGCACCAACCAAGAAGTACACAAAAGTTATTGCCTCTCGAACAGTTGATAGCTGTCCTCTTACGTATATTTTTGAGGTAGATTACTTTTATGCACGGAAAATGAAATACCTGAATAATTTATGCAAAATACGGCGTTTTTATGTTCTTAATATGAATGCGAATGCCACCTTTTTGATTTAACGATCTGAAATTACATCCGCATATAATTAAATCAAGGGTGTCCAACGAGTTTTGAAATAAAGCTAGAAAAAATAAAAAATAAATTATCGATGTATTCATATGTTCCGTTCAAACTGAAAATTAAAATTTTGAAATAGAAAAAAAAGTCAGAACGAATGAGATAATCTTGGATATCATAAAAAATAATCAACATAAATTCCATACCGATACTCATCAAAGCGGTGCAATAGCCAATAAACTTTAAGAAAGGCTTATTCAAGTTTGTTGCCGTCCACAGCTCTTTGTTTGCTTACAAAACGTCGCAGTTGATAACTTTAACGGATTTATTTCATTATTTCCATGCTTTCTATTGAACAATACCGTAAGTATTTTGAGAGCTGTTTAGGTAAAATGTAGCTCAAGGCTACTATGTGACTAGACAGGAAATCTCCCAAAACCACTTCCAAATTGACCAGCTGAGTCGAATTTTAACAGCCTAGAACTGAACCGAGGCAATCGTTTGTCACACTATAGTGCAGCCACCGAAACTCAACTAAAGATTCGTAGTATGATTATTGGATGTGGCGCTGTGTTACGCCACATAGAGTTTAGAAGGTCCCAATTTCCTGAAGAGGACATACTCTGAACGTAAAATTTCACACTTTTGTCCTGTCTTCTAGCACAGAAAATATTGTTTATATTTTCGGTGAGTCTAAAGATTAAATACACATGCTTGTGTCTACATGACCGTGTTCTTCAGAGTCCTCTATAAAAACTCAGTGCTGTAAAACTGAGTGTAGATTCTACGAGTCATCTGTGTCCATAGCCAAACGGTAAATTACTGTTGTCATTCCGTTGTACAGCAAGGAGAGGTGTCCTTGGGGCAATGGAGCTCTGATGACGGGCTCGTATACTGCCGCCTTTTGATTTTGTGCTGGCAGTCTGCGCATCAGGAAGTCGGATCGGTCCCTCGATAAGGGCTATATGAGGAAGCGACAGAGGAAAAGGGTTCAAATGGTTCAAATGGCTCTGAGCACTATGGGACTCAACATCTTAGGTCATAAGTCCCCCAGAACTTAGAACTACTTAAACCTAACTAACCTAAGGACATCACACACACTCATGCCCGAGGCAGGATTCGAACCTGCGACCGTAACAGTCCCGCGGTGCCGGACTGCAGCGCCAGAACCGCTAGACCACCGCGGCCGGCGAGAGGAAAAGGGTTCACATTCATCTTGATCGCTGAACTGTGCTTAAATTGTCGCCACATCAATAAATCTCCATCATTTCCCGGGAATAACGCGATAACAAAGAAAACTATGAGTTACAGCTATAGTGATTGCTAATGTAACAGTATTTCCTGTTCCGCTCGGCAATGTTAAATCCAAGATTATGTAATTCTCGACGTCTGTGTTTCCCAACCTGAGGTTATTACCTCGCAAGGGGTGAATTGAAATTTTCTGAGGGAATGAAACAACAGAGCTCGATTATGTTTCGGTTACTAAACTAAATTGTAGTAAGGTAATATATTGTTTTAATATTTTACACGACAGGCCTGTTTCGCCTCATTGCCATTATCAAGCGACATGCGAAGTAACATTAGTAAGACTATCTGTATATAAATTGTGGCTGTCTTAGTTTACATTTGCACTGCTAGTTACGTCTCGTTGGAAGTGAAGACCATATTGCATCTATAGTAAAATCATTTCCCCATCCCCCCTCCCCCCCTGAACCATGGACCTTGCCGTTGGTGGGGAGGCTCAGCGACACAGCCCCCGTACCCAAGGTGCAACCACAACGGAGGGGTATCTGTTGAGAAGCCAGAAAAACGTGTGGTTCCTGAAGAGGGTCAGCAGCCTTTGCAGTAGTTGCAGGGGCAACAGTCTGGATGACTGACTAATACGACCTTGTAATATTAAGTAAAACGGATTTACTGTGCTGCTACTACAAAAGAAATTATTCAGAAAGTGGAAGGAGACGAAAATTTAATAGTCATAGGGGACTGGACTTCGATAGTAGGAAAAGGAAGTGGAGGAAAAGTAGTAGTTGAATATGGAATGAGGGTAAGGAATGGAAGTGGAAGCCGCCTGGTGGAATTTTGCACAGAGTATAACTTAATCATAGATAACAGTTGGTTTAAGAATCATGAAAGAAGGTTGCATAGATAAAAGAGGCCAGGAGACACTGGAAGGTTTCAGACAGATTACATAATGGTTAGAGAGAGATTTAGGAAACAGGTTTTAAATTGTAAGACATTTTCAGGGGCAGATGTGGACCCTGACCACAATCTATTGGTTATGAACTGTAGATTAAAACTGAAGAAACTGCAAAAAGGTGGGAATTTAAGCAGATGGGATCTGGATAAACTGAAAGACCAAGGTTGTAGAGAATTTCAGAGAGACCATTAGGAACGATTGACACGGACAGGGGAAAGAAATACAGAAGAAGAAGAATAGGTAGATTTGAGAGATGAAATGCCGGCCGCGGTGGTCTAGCGGTTCTGGCGCTGCAGTCCGGAACCGCGGGACTGCTACGGTCGCAGGTTCGAATCCTACCTCGGGCATGGGTGTGTGTGATGTCCTTAGGTTAGTTAGGTTTAAGTAGTTCTAAGTTCTAGGGGACTTATGACCTAAGATGTTGAGTCCCATAGTGCTCAAAGCCATTTGAACCATTTTTTATGAGACAGGCGAAATACTCTCAGACTTCAAGAAGAATATAATAATTCCAATCCCAAAGAAAGCAGGTGTTGACAGTTTAATTAGTCACGGCTGCAAAATACCTACACGAGTTCTTTACAGACGAATGGAAAAACTGGTAGAAGACGACCTCGGGGAAGAAAAAAAATGGTTCAAATGGCTCTGAGCACTATCGGACTCAACTGCTGTGGTCATAAGTCCCCTAGAACTTAGAACTACTTAAACCTAACTAACCTAAGGACATCACACACATCCATGCCCGAGGCAGGATTCGAACCTGCGACCGTAGCGGTCGTGCGGTTCCAGACTGTAGCGCCTTTAACCGCTCGGCCACTCCGGCCGGCTCCTTGGGGAAGATGAGCTTGGATTCCATAGAAATGTTGGAACACGTGAGGCAATACTGAACCTACGACTTATCATAGAAGATAGATTAAGGAAAGGCAAACCTACGTTTCCAGCATTTGAAGACTTAGATAAAGCTATTGTCAATGTTGACTGAAATATTCTCTTTCAAGTTCTGAAGGTGGCAGGGGTCAAATATAGCGAGCGAACTGCTATTTACAATTTGTATAGAAACCAGATGGCAGTAATTAGAGTAGAGGGGCATCAAAAGGAAGCAGTGGTTGAGAAGGGAGTGAGACAGGGTTGTAGCCTCTCCCCGATGTTATTCAATCTGTATATTGAGCAAGCAGTAAAGGAAACAAATGTAAAATTTGGTGTAGGAATTAAAATCCATGGAGAAGAAATAAAATCTTTGAGGTTCGCCGATGACATTGTAATTCTGTCAGAGACAGTAAAGGAACTGGAAGAGCATTTGAACGGAATGGAGAGCGTCTTGAAAGGAGGATATAAGACGAACATCAACAAAAGCAAAACGAGGATAATGGAATGTAGTCTAATTAAATGAGGTGATGCTGACGAAATTAGATCAGGAAATGGGACACTTACAGTAGTAGATGAGTTTTTCTATTGAGGGAGAAAAATAACTGATGATGGACGAAGTAGAGAGATATAAAATGTAGACTGGCAATGGCAAGAAAAGCGTTTCTGAAGAAAAGAAAGTTGTTAATATACAGTACAGATTTAAGTGTCAGGAAGTCTTTACTAAAAGATTTTGTATGGAGTGGAGCCATGTGTGGATGTCAAACATGGACGATAAATAGTTTAGACAAGAAGAGAATAGAAGCTTTCAAAATGTGGTGCTGCAGAAGAATGCTGAAGATTAGATGTGTAGATCACGTAACTAATGAGGAGGTACTGTATAGAATTCGGGAGAAGAGGAATTTGTGGCACAACTTGACTAGAAGAAGGGATCGGTTGGTAGGATATATTCTGAAGCGTCAAGGGATCACCAATTTAGTGCTGGAGGGCGGCGTGGAGGGTAAAAATCGCAGAGGGAGACCAAGAGATGAATACACTAACAAGGAAACCTCCCCATCGCACCCCCCTCAGATTTAGTTATAAGTTGGCACAGTGGATAGGCCTTGAAAAACTGAACACAGATAAATCGAGAAAACAGGAAGAAATTGTGTGGAACTATGAAAAAATAAGCAAAATATACAAACTAAGTAGTCCATGCACAACATAGGCAACATAAAGGAGAATGTGAGCTCAGGAGCGCCGTGGTCCCGTGGTTAGCGTGAGCAGCTGCGCAACGAGGGGTCATTCGTTCAAGTCTTCCCTCGAGCGAAAAGTTTAATTTTTTATTTTCAGACAATTATCAAAGCTCAGGCACTCACACATAATCAACTTCGCTCTCCAAAATTCAAGGACATGTTCAGATTTGCTTGGACATATTCAGGATTTGACGGTCTACACACGGAAAAATTTGAAAACGTTAAAAACATATGTTTTGACAGAGCACAGGGAAAACTGTGCGCCTGTGAAACTGTTGCATTCATTTGTTGCAGTTTATGTGCCAAACTCTTATGTTTTCATCACTTTTTTGGGAGTGATTATCACATCCACAAGAAAACCTAAATGGGGCAAAGTAGAAGAATCTTTTTACCCATTCGCCAAGTGTACAAGTTAGGTGGGTCGACAACATATTCCTGTCATGTGACGCACATGCCGTCACCAGTGTTGTATAGAATATATCAGACGTGTTTTACTGTGGAGGAATCGGTTGAACTATGATCAAATGTTTTCGGTTCCCATTGGACAGGCACGTCCTTTCGTCTACTAATCGCACGGTTTTGCGGTTCGGTCGCAAAACACAAACACTAAACTAATTACAGTGAACAGAGACGTCAATGAACGAACGGAAAGATCATAACTTTGCGAAAATAAAGAAAGTAAACTTATCACTCGAGTGAAGACTTGAACCAACGAACTCTCGTTCCTCAGTTGCTCACGCTAACCACGGGACCACGGCGCTCCTGAGCTCACACTCTCCTTGTTGTGCCTATCTTGCGCATGGACTTCTTAGTCTGTATATCTTGCTTATTTTTTTCATAGTTCCACACAACTTCTTCCTGTTTTCTCGATTGATCTGTGTTCAGTTTTTCAAGGCCTATCCACTGTGCCAACTTGTAACTAAATCTGAGGGAGGTGCGATGGGGAGGTTCCCTTGTAAGCAGTTTCAGAAGGATGCTCGGTGCAGTAGTTAGTTGGAGATGAAGAAGCCTGCACAGGATAGCGTAGCATGGAGAGCTGTATCAAACCAGTCTCTGGACTGAAGACTAGAACAACAACGACAACAGCAACGACAACAGCAACAGCAAGAGTAAAGTCCTTGTCACGTCTCGGTAAGTATAATAGTTCTTGTAGTTATCGAAACGTAAAAATACGTTTTTGGTGTCAGTTATTTTGACAGTTCAACAGAGTGTAAAATAAATTATTTTTAAAACGTCATTACTGTTTCGTAAGACCGTGAAGTTGTTTAGACAAGAGGCCAATAATTACATTGTTTTTTCAAATACTAGTTTTAACGCGAGTCACAATGCGATGGATGTTACAGTAGTGTATGAACAACAGCTTCCTTACATAGTCCACCCACTACACACATTTTTTGCAACTTGTACCGTACATCTAAGTCAGTAAAATTGAGACACATACGTCACATATTTTCAAATATCTAGTGAAGATGCATTCTCCGAGTTGTAGATAATTCCCGCGGTGGACGAGAAATTGCTTCATTATTCACTTCGCAGCAGATAAAGGAAGTAATAGACATCGGAAAACAACAGTAACTATGTAACTACGTCGTTGCGGGACCTAGACGGCATATTACTATTATTATCATTATTAATACTGTTAAGAGTAGCAGTGATCGGACATAAAGCACTGGCAGCCTCTAGTCTTTCAATTTCTGCCAGTCCAGAAGTAAGAAGTCCAGCAATCAAGGGAGTTACAAACGGTGAGTATGCTGCAAAGCGTATTTTGTAACAATTGCCTGGACTCATTGTAAATAATGAGCTTTCTTATCTGAGAAGGAGTTGTAGGTAGCATTCACGATGCGCTGGGAATTACTTTCTCATTCTGAAAAATTGTTAGAAATAAGCAGTGCCAACAGCCTCGTTAACTTATTAGCTCTTGGTTTAATAAAACCCCTACCTTTCGTCATTTTAAAAGTAAAAGTATTCAAAGAAATTTCTTTTTCATTTTAAAGTTCGTGTGGCGTTAATGCTGGTAATGAGGGGGGATGGGGTTCTAGCTAACATGTGATGGCGCTTGGGGTCAACGGTCTCAGGAAGGATAGGAACCACTGCTCTACGCGATTTGCGGTTACTGGAGTAGTAAATAACTATTGATAGTAGTTCTCTAGAATTCTGTAATGAATAAAAGGCCTGCTCCCGAATTCCAGGACGGTGCACGTGTCCCCTTGCCGCCCCCCCCCCCCACCCCTATCCCCTTCGCCCCTTTGCGAACGTCTATGTTTTCATTCTTGCGTGCTCGGTGAAGTCGACAAGACACATAATGTTCTCCTGAAGAAAATTCCTCCTGATGCATTACCTCTTTTTGGCCGTAATATTTACTAAGGTACTAACGACCTACAAATTTCCCTCTGTTTAGAAACATGCAGAGGTGGTTGCGATCCCAGAGTGAGACGGAGTTCACCGATTGGCACAAAACTGTCGCCCCATAAGCTGCTATCTGCACTCGCTGAGGCAGTGGTCGTCAAAGTTTTTGCGCGAGAGCTAGTGCCGACATTTTGGGGTGGCTCCTCGGAACGCATATGTCCCGATCTCATTATTAACTGGTATCGTGTATATTACGAGGGCTATGCCGAAAGTTTTTAGCAGTCCATAAACCGTAAGGCGGAGGACAATAGGGTTGTTTTCATTCGAAAGAGCGATGTTTTTCGAGCTTGGGACGTGCGCGCGCAGGCCCTGGCTAGCGGTGATCCCCCCACAGCGCGGTAAGAAAGCACAGGCAGTGCTGAGTCAGAGACGGTGCAGCATGGAGCTGTCGCGCCGCGACTTTCGCGCCATGATTTTTTACGATTATAAAAAGGGTTTAACTGCCGAAGAATGTCATTCTTCTTTGCTGCGTGTTTTTGGTGAAGCTTCCCCTTCTAGGGCCACGGTTGGAAATTGGTTTTGCGAGTTTTCGAGGGGTCGGCAGTCAACTGAAGATGAACTTCGTCCCGGTCGGCCAGCAACAACTGCGACTTCTGAAAACATTGATGCTGTGAGGAAAATGATCAAAGAAGATCCACATCTTACATTTTGCGACATTGAAGGGACACTATATGTTAGATCAACAGCAGAACAGACCATCGTTCATAGTCACTTAGGTCTTACTAAGAGATGTGCCCGTTGGGTGCCACGTTTCCTGACAGAAAGCCGAAAGGAGGTGAGAGTGGACTGGTGTCGTTCCATGCTAGAAAAATTCAATGGAGGGATGTCCCAAGACACCTACAATATCGTCACAGGTGATGAAACGTGGGTCTACCATTATGACCCTGAAACGAAGAGACAGTCTTCTGTATGTTGCTTTCCAGGGGAGGAACCACCCATAAAAGTTCGACGAAGTCGGAGCTCTGGAAAAAAGATGGTGGCAGCTTTTTTCACAAAGATCGGGCATCTCACCTCTGTGACCTTGGATACACGTCGTACAGTCAATGCTGAATGGTACGGGAACGATTGTCTTCCAAAAGTCATCGCCACATGGAAGTCACAGCATCCAAAGTCCAAGAGTGGCACCTTCTGCTGCATCACGACAATGCATCTGCGCACAGGGCTGCCAGAACGATGGACCTTCTGAAGAAGGATAAATTGCGAGTGTTACCCCATTCCCCCCTATTCACCTGACCTGACCCCCTGTGACTTCCTTCTGTTCCCTAAGACTAAAGAAAAAATTCGAGGGCAGCAGTTTTCATCAGATGAAGAGGCCATTGCAGTGTACGAGAGTGCACTAAGTCACATCCCAAAAGAAGCTTGGACTGACACATTTTCTAAGTGGTTTCAGAGAATGGAAAAATTTATACATGCTAATGGAGAGTATTTTGAAAAGTTGTAAACGTTTTTTTTGCAAATAAATTTTTTTTCACACTTTCTGCTAAAAACTTTCGGCATAGCCCTCGTATATGTTATGAGCCGTACATTAAATGTTATGAGCCCCCAACAGACTAGCTATAGTAAGGTTACGATAAGTTGGCCACTGGCTCCCAAGTATTGACAAACGGAACCAGGCATAGGTCGCTCTCTGACACATTCGAAACTTCGAATGGTGAATAGAGAGGGTTCCCGGGTTCGATTCCCGGCGGGGTCAGGGATTTTCTCTGCCTCGTGATGACTGGGTGTTGTGTGATGTCCTTAGGTTAGTTAGGTTTAAGTAGTTCTAAGTTCTAGGGGACTGACGACCATAGATGTTAAGTCCCATAGTGCTCAGAGCCATTTGAACCATTTTTTGAATAGAGTGTGCAAATAAAGGGGTAATTATTTTGTCTTAGATACCAACTCTCAACAGTTTCCGAGGAAGTGACAAGAAAAGTTTTGATGCTACTTTATCAGTTCGCGAGTGCGGTATTAAACCACACGAGTCGGTAGTGTAGTGGCTAATAGCACAGTTTCGCATTCGTTTCGCTCCCTATTCAAATCTGATAGTATGGCAACTCTTTTATTTTGTCGTCGCGTATGAAACATCAATAACATCTATACTTCTTGTGGGATCGAGAAATACAACGAGCCCGCATCTCGTGGTTGTGCGGTAGCGTTCTCGCTTCCCACGCCCGGGTTCCCGGGTTCGATTCCCGGCGGGGTCAGGGATTTTCTCTGCCTCGTGATGGCTGGGTGTTGTGTGCTGTCCTTAGGTTAGTTAGGTTTAAGTAGTTCTAAGTTCTAGGGGACTGATGACCATAGATGTTAAGTCCCATAGTGCTCAGAGCCATTTGAACCATTTTTAGAAATACAATGGGATTATTGACAAAATAAGTAAGCATTTAAGATCTTATTAAAAATAGATTTTATCATCACAAATCTTATACAACCTTAATTTTTGCCTTGACTTTTTACTTTTATGCTTCAAATGAAGCAACGCATTCCCCAGGGTGGTACTTATCATAAAACATTCAAAGCACCAAAATTCGGAGCATCGCGAGTAATGTGGGAAGGCGCAAATGCCGCTGTCAAATTTTTAGTCCGAATATCATTAGGAAAAGCAGCCTCATTACCGTTGCTAAATACCTCGCAATATGACGATAATTTCGCGGCTAGACAAGAATATCAAAGCATTTTGTCGAGAGTGGGAGCCGGCAGTTGATTAAATCCAGGCCTGTATTTTATTAACTCCATCGCTACTACTTGTCATTTCCGTTTTCTGTGTGATCAGGATAGGGCAGTTCTGTAATGGTCGAGTGTAACTCTTCAGCTGTCAGTAGAAGTCATAGGGTTGACAGAACGGCATTGACAGAATTACTTTTAATGAACACTTCGATATTCCGATTTGACAACCGGGCCACCGAATAGGAAGCGGTAACTTTGCCCACCCCACGACCTATAATGTGCAGAAACGGCTCCATTTCTACGCAAGGTCACAAAACTATGTCCAGAAACGGGTGACGGATTTCTTTGTTTCAATTGGCTGACAGCTATTTCTGTAGCTTTCTCACCTGAAAACGATTATGTTCTCTTACTAGATATGTAATATGGTAAATCCGGAAGAGATGACGCACATTTTCAAAATCGCATATGTGAAGCCTTGTGGCGCACTTTTAGTAATTTTTTAACAACTAGATATACCAGTTTTTCTACGACATACATTTTTTTTATTTTTTCAAAGTAACATTTAAACATAAAATTTGTCCATGGAAACATCTTCATTTTGCGGCGTCTATCCCTTATGCAATGTTACGCCAAACCCTAAAAAAACCCAAAACACCCTGTTTTAAGACAAAACACACACACACACACACACACACACACACACACACACACACACACACATATATATATATATATATATTGTCAATATCCAGCGAATAAATTTTAAGTAATTGGTTAATGTATATATTCGTAAATACTGAATAATTTCATGCACCGATCTTCACGAGACTGTAAGAACACACTAAAAATGCAGTCTAAGCCATTTGAACAAAAATACAAACAAAACAGACATGTTTTCACTTATTCAAAAATGTTATTTGATTTGTGCACTAGCATGCCTAACGAAAAAGTGTGTGACATATGTCACGGATTTTATTGGCACGTGTATCCCAATCTGTAGAGGAAAGACGCAAAACCTTATAAATGCATAACCTTGATAGCCAAGATGGCCGTATGGGAATCGAAACACGTCCAACAGAAATTATTGGTAGCACAACTATTCAAATATTTCGAAATATTTGACTATTTATCATAGACTAAGAACTAATGCTGATGCTGAGAAGTTTTTGAAGGAATATTATAGACTTACATCAGTTACCCGCCAGAGCTTATGGGAAACTTACTCGATCGAAACGTGAACACTTTTATTATGACCTGGCGCCCACTGAGCAATTGCAGTCCCGATAAGCGCACACTGTGTCGGTATTTGCCGAAACTACGAGGGGTGCGCAATCTATACGGCATGCAGCACGTCTCCGGGATTTACCCTACATTCTGTTTGATCCATACTTATAACGAAAACAGGGCTGAACTGAGGAATTGTAAGGGAGGTTTGAAGTTGAAACAATCTTGCGGTTTTCAATTATTCATCAAACGTATGCTTGTCTTCAGTTCTGAAATATTTGTTGGTACGACACAGTCGTATTCTCTGTTTTCCTTAAAACAATAGCACCAGTTGTTTGAAGCTTTGAATTCAAAACTTCCTGACAGTAATGAAGATGCTGTAGCTGTTGGCCCACTGCCGCAACAACGTGTCCATTGTTTCTAGTCTCTGTAAAACGATTGAACACAAACGACTCAATCATTTTATATTTATCTCGAGTCACTTCTTCGCTTGTCACTGGGATTCTCTATAGCGATACGTGTTTTGCACTTGTGCGGTTGCGCACTCATGCACTGCCTAATATGGATTAATACTTTCTGGAGGATTGTTACCAACAGTTTTTGTTTGTCTGCAGGAATTTTAGTCTTCGAGTCCAACAAGACGTAAGCCAATTATGGAACGGCATCATAATGTGTACGTAACAACTAAAAAATCTTGAAAGATCTCAAAAGGTACCTATCACTAGCTTTTGGAGAAAATTTGATGACCTTACGTAAAGGTGGAACTGTTTCTGCAGATTATTGACTTGTGGGATGGGCAAAGCCTGCCCTTCTTATACGGTGGCCTGATTGTTGATGAAATCGGAATACCGACGTGTTCGTTTAAAAATAATTTCGTCAAAGAGTACGTCGTTCTGTGAGCCATAATACGTAACACATGTACCTGCAAGTGAAGAATTACATTCACTCATTATGGAAGTGACCTATTTTCATCGTATATAAAATAGAAATCACAAGTAGCAGGGACGCAATTAATAAAATACGAGTACACTCTTTGACATGCTTGGTTTGCCGCGAAGCTATCGCCTGATCGTGAGATATTTAGTAGTGTTGACAAGGTTGCTTTCCTGCTTTCCCGACATTGACCTTGCTGGGCAATTCAATAAGCAGCAGCTTATTGTTGGTCCAAATGTCTTTCGTGGACTAAGAATGCAGTTTACGTGTGATGCATCAGCTGTCTTTGGAGGCATTACATGGTTGATCTCGGCTGTTGTATGGGGTAACCATGCAGATTATGGTGGCCTTGAAGCTTTCCCTGATGCAAACATTTTGGCTTGGAGGGGCGTGGAGTATAGCTTAGAGTGCAGGTCTACTAGCTAAGGTTCCCTATGGTACACTCTTTGACATAAAACTTGACCGGCGGCCGGCCGCTTCAGAGGCTAAGTCCGCGCCGATCGCGACATGGGACAAAGAAACTGGCCAACTCGCTAATTCTCTAAGTCCGGTTATCTGCACAATCTGGCAACACTGTAGACTGCGGCACTTCCTGGAGGAAAACTTGTCCCAAGATAGAGAAACTCTAGACTGATTACGCCTGTGGTCTAGCGGTAGCGTGCGTTGTTTCTGTTCATAATGTCAGTGGATCGAGAGCAGCTGGCATAAAATATTTTTATAGCCTCTTCTGTCTGAATGCTGAAGACGTGAATGTAATGGTAGCGCAGATTCAATCTATTTCGCTTTGTGACACACCGATATCAAAATTTTATCTAGTAACGATTTTGCGGCAGATTTCCTGCAGACTGTCCTCCTCTGGACGCCGTATGCGGCAAAGCTCCGGGATCCATTTGCTGGCTACTGGCAGCGGCCGTGGCGACAGCAGCGGCGCTGCACTCCCCCGTTCTTTATCGAAAGCGCCTGCTACCGCTCATCGCTTTTGATGATTTAAAACGCTTTATTATTAAATGTTGCTCCACAGAAAATTTCTACAATTTCCATTCACGCTCAAAAGCAACGGAGACAGACGCCCTGATTAATAGGCGGGTAATCGGCAAGAGCTGAGTATGGCCCGAAATTAATTTTATAGACTGGGACGAAATTAAACCACCTCACTACATTCGATGAATTTATAAATGCTTCATACCTCGTTTCTTTTCCTTTCAAACTTAATTATTTGTGCAACTTTTGGTCAATGTTTGGATGTTTTCGTCAAGCCAGAGTGAGCGTCTGTGGTGTAAAGTGTATTACAGTTCTTGTTTCATTCCTTATGGTAAGTCTATGCGATAAACTGTGTGAATACCTTGCAATGCATGCTCTGTAGCAGTGCAGGCACACTGCACATTTGGAGTTCCATGTATGGGTTCATGAAGTATTTATTGTTGATCGGAAGTGATAGTTAAGGTCATCAGATTTAAACCAGAAAAATTTGTCGTTTTGAAGGTTTCAGAGAACGGAAAGGAATTGCTAACGCCGGTGTTAGAAAACGTCTACAGTTAAACGCTATTGCAAAAATTTAGAAGATGTGAACTATATTAATGAACATGTGCACTTCATAAACAACCTTCTGACATGTTAGACCTATATGACGAACAAAGCTCAAATTTATATCGTTGACAGTCGGTTTGAATCTTTTCAGGACCTATTTTACAGTGAAGCACCTTGGAATTTGCAAAGCAGAAATCCATGATATTAACTTAATTTACTAAGTCGAAATCGGACGAAGATTGATGTTTAAAGGCATTCTTCAGATTTCGCATAAGAAATTTTTACTAGCAGTTTGCAACTCCATTAATTAAAATGGAAAATAAAAGGTTTTAGTCAGCGGCTTCTACCGTGATTCGAACTTATAGTACAAGCACTGCAACGCACAAGGGAACCTCTGAGCTAACGACACACTGGCGGCCAGGGGCGGACTATAGTCACTGCGATGTTGCCTGAGCCTCAAAACGCAACCTTAAACACAGAAACAGAGGAGGTGGAGATTACTGTTTTAACGTCCCGTCGACAACGATGTCATTAGAGACGGAGCACAAGCTCGGATTAGGGAAGGATGGGGAAGGAAATCGGCCGTGCCCTTCCTAAGGAACCATCCCGGCATTTGCCTGAAGCGATTTAGGGAAATCATTGAAAACCTAAATCAGGATGGCCGGGCGCGGGATTGCACCATCGTCCTCCCGAATGCACACACAAACAGGTGTTACTTATGTGAAGAACGCCGTTCTTGGAGTCCAGAAATTAAATATACTTTCTAATTGTGTCATCTTGCAGTGGATTATATCGTACGAGTCTTCGATGTGGAAAACGAATGTTAAGTGAATTTAGCGAGGTAACGCCGACCTACACCCGGAAGTAAATGCACTATCAGAGTGTTGACAAATACTTGCTACGACGCTGCCATTTCTCGGCTCTCTGACGAGGCAGCTCTTCAGCGAAATGCTTGCCGTGATTCTCCGATACGGTTCTTCAGAGTGGAGACGCGCGCGCACGTTTGGTTTTTATGCGGCGTTCTCCCCTGGTGGTTTCTGACGTCGCCTTGTGGGCTATGTATACATATGAGACATTCAATTATCATTAATCCAGAATGATACAAGTTTCAGCTTCCGGCGTGGAAGAAGGCTGTTGACGCCGACATTATATCATTTCAACGTAGGGAAAGCAAAACGGATCATTCAATGTTTCTCATTCAACATAAAGCATGTGAGATAAATTTCCGTAACGTTCATAATCATCTAAAAATACAAACGAAGTAAAAATACACCGGAATCTTATTCGAATTGAATATAATGTAAGATACCAAACGCTTTGCACCTCGATGTCGAATTTGTCCACTTGCAATCGTTTGCAGCATGCACATAGATTGTCATGATTACCACGAGAATGAAGAAATATGTTGGTAAGGATGGAAGCAAGAAGAGACGCAGTCAACAAATATTCTATTCCTCATGGCATTCATTTCATTTGACACGTAAGAAGAGGTAAAGCGGGAATTTACTTTCGTTAACACGAAAGATATGCCGCACATATTGATAACGAGGAAGTCTGCGTCTTCATACGTTTCCTCCTTGAAATCTGTATGCTCTGTTATATACTAAGTAGCCCGATCATTGTTTCAGTAATGTTACCCTCTTGTTTGACCCCGTAACGATGAACAGATTCCAAATGCATGTCTCTGCGTGAAAGTAGCTGTTCGAACCCTTCCTGGGTTGTTTTTTGTGTTTTATTGCTTGGAATTCCTGAAGCAGACCACTGTGCCTTCCCCCCTCGTGGGTTAGGTCTCAAAACTAAACCGCTTTGTATCCAATGGCATAATTTATTCATACAGCATCAGCATAAGACTCTTGCGAGTGAGAGAATGACAATAACAATCGCAACAAGAACAAGCAAATAATGAATGATGTTTATTCCAACGCAGAAAGAGAATGGCTTTAAATATAAAAATCTATATCTATATCCATATCTATTGATCTTTGAGTTGGCACAATGAAAATATATTCTTAGCATTTAGTTACTGAATTTAGTTCTGGATGTTTGCAGAGAAAAGGAAAAGTCGGTACTTCTCGCTAGTGTAATATAATGTGAACCAGCAACTACCCTTTCCTTAGAACACGACTCAAGCAGGTCCTCAAGTAGGCACTGCTGCACTCTGTTCCCTGACATTGCTCTGATGACGGTTAATGCAGATAGTTCCGATTATGAAATACAAAACGTATTGCAGGTTAGTTCCTAGGATAGTAACATTAAATTTGCGTTGTAGGCGGCACATGAACGTGACGACTATCCATATTACTCATCAATATAAAAAGACAGTATTTTGGGAATTTAGCAGGATTACTCAAAATGAATTCTGAAATTGGGTGACTGACCGCACAGGTGCTAAACGTCGTCAAGAGTATACGATGTCCTAATCGCATTAGGAATATGAAGATCGTCTTCGACAGCTCGCAACTTTCACATAGCTAACCCCACCCTACTCCAGACAGCTCTCGGTGGAGTTTCACTACGTTGCCGATGTTATGGAAGGCCTTCAAACCGACAACAGACCACATATTGAAAAATACAAGCGAATTCTCTTGCAGCGTAAGCTTATTGTAACTAATCTAAAAATTATTGGAGAGGAACATTGTCCTATTCAAAAAAGTAAAATGTTACACACTGTTGACGTCAAACGGACATTATCTATGTCCTGTCTTGTGTCCTACTCATCTATAATATCAAGTGTACTATGAAAATGATTATATATAATGGATTATAAGGTAATGCATTGATACCAGATGGTGGGGGCCGGCCGATGTGGCCGTGCGGTTCTAGGCGCTTCAGTCTGGAACCACGTGACCGCTACGGTCGCAGGTTCGAATCCTGCCTCGGGCATGGATGTGTGTGATGTCCTTAGGTTAGTTAGGTTTAAGTAGTTCTAAGTTCTAGGGGACTGATGACCTTAGAAGTTAAGTCCCATGGTGCTCAGAGCCATTTGATCTATTTACCACAAAATGACATTAAAAATTTAAGTTATTCACGAGCAGCTAGTTGAGAATATGTATGAACATTAAATGACACGACGAACCGTCATGTTCTGCATATGGATTCAAACCCAGCTCATGCAGACTAAGCAAAGATTTCGTGACTGACGGAAACTAACAGTCATTCCTGATTAGGCATACAGAGAGTGATATACCTCGATTTTAGACAGTATCAGTTAGCAAATATCAACTTTAAATTGCATAACGCAAACATTTTTAACAGACGCGAATTCCTACCCAGCATCTATTGTCCCTGTTAACGAACTACGAGAGATGTTAAATATTGCTTCTTCACAAGTAACTTACTTGAAATGCCGTGAGGTAAAGCTGTGTGTTGGACACGGATTCGAACCCGGAACCTAATCGGATTGCTATCGAAGCACAGTCAAATGTGACATATCGGAATTTCGCGGCAGTAACTAGATGTTATAACTGAAATGACGAGACGAAAAATTAATTTTTTCCTTCCCAGGACTCCAACCCGGCACCTATCGCTGTTATATTCTAGAGAAAACTAACGTTAAATATGGGTTTGTTGCACCAGCAGTGACATGTGAGCATGTTTGAACTGAAATAATATGACGAAGAGTTCAGCGCTCACTGGGAATAGAGCCCCACACATATCGTTGTTGACTACACACAAAGAGACGTCAGCTACCGAATTTTTCTCCACCAGCTGCTCAGAATAGCATCTTGAACTTACAGTCATCTCGCAAATAGTTCTGTGTCTCACTGGGAGTTAAAAACGTCAGATATCGTTAGTGTGACAGCGAATGAAAATACATTAAAAATCAAAATTATTATCCACCAGCAGACAGGTGTTCTCATGCTAGAGCTTGATAATACATAATTAAATCTTTAGTGCCGGGCCAGGATTCGATCCCATTCACGCATAATATGTGAAGGTGTTGAGGAATCTGCAGTTCTGAACAAACAACAAATTGTAGCCGAGCTGTATTGCCACGAAGGGATCAAATTCCGCGTTAAGGGCGGTCTGAGTTGCATTCCCAGTTCAGAACCAATTTTATCGACATACAGAAGCTCAAATAAAAGATGGAATAAGTGTCCTGTGACCATACATAGCGTTTGTGTCGTCACTTGAAATAAATAACTAGTATAAGAAAGGTTACTGGTGGTAGAGTTTCTACATGTCGCCACTCCAGACTTTATTGTGGTTCAACCTACCGTCTACTTGGTAAAGAAGGAATATCATCTTTAATGTGAATTTTCAGACCACGCAGCCATTATATCTCCTTCACTTGGTGTAGCCAGGAGAGAATGGAATCTGTCTCTCCCTATCTAAAATCATTGACAGAAGTGGGAATCGAACCCAGACCATAGGTATAACAACCTACCATCCGTCCAACAGACCACGAAATCCTCTTCTCTGCGAGTCATTTTTCTATCGTAACGCAGTTGCGCCACACTGGATGAGAATTCTGACACACAGGCTCCCTGTAGTAATTTGCAGCATGTTCAGTAAATTCATTTACTTGGTTGACCGAATCACCATGAACTAGCTGCCTCGGCTACCCAGTGCATACATTCGACTATTTTGTAATCACAGAAATAAAATCACGTTACTGCCACCTACACACAACTGCCAACATTGTAGGATGCAGAAGTTTAAATAAGAAGTGTTCCTTTTCACTTGAGCTATTCTATTGCGCTATCTGTTACTAGAAAACGTCGTTCAGTCCAAAAGAAAAGCTGTAACTGTTTGTCTCTCAGAAGTCAAGACATGGCCATATGCATAATCTCACAGTGCTGTGGAATCCAAAAGTTCTGGAGGAATAGTTGCCGAGCTCTGGAGCTGTTGTAGTTCCGTGTCAGCTTGCAGCATAGATAAGATGTCGCGAGTTCGAATACATTCAGTGCTACATTTTTTAAAACGCAATTCTGCTCTCTGCTGAAGTTATCAATCTAATGGAACTTTGAACAAATTCCCTTCACTTCTCAACCCAAAGTAGTCGCATGTGGAAAAAGGACTAACTACTGTGACTTTTGTCCTATTCAGGTTTAATAGACAGCAGGCAGCAGATGCATCTCGAAGATGTGCAGGGAGAGCGCATCGTGCCATAATATGTCAGAAAAGTATTTTCTACATTAGCCGTCGTGTGGTAGTGATATTTTATTCTTCTTCAAACTTTGATTGACAGCTTTAACTCAGAACAAATTTTCTACATGCATGTAATCAATAAACTGCATGTGCATTGTCAGACTGTCATAGGTAACATCAGAGAATTCGCATATATCGTTGATGATTAATTTCTCTCTCATGTTTACTATTGTTTTAACAACACTAAAGGAAACCTTACGAAAATTGTGCACTGTATTATAAGAAATGAAATAAAACTAACGATGATAACCTTACGACGAAAGTATCTGTACACAAGCATGCCTCTATCGACACGAATTAGTAAAATACTACTCACTTAGATTTTGATAGGGTCTGTGTTTAATTGGTATGCTGTGTCATACTCAAGAGGTATGCAAATGTGGCATTTCATAAATATAGTTACGTATTCCTAGAAACCCAAAATTCGCTTGTCAGCAGCGGAAAGAGGCGTTATCTGTTGTGCAGCATTGTAAGTTTTTCAACATTGCACTATGAGCTGAAAGCATTTTCTTGCGATTTCCGTATTGATGTTTGATCTGACTGCTTGTAGCTCTTTCACAGAAGGGATAAAAACGTTTCAGTCAGTGAGACTGGAACTGCGAACCGTAACAGACGCTGTTTCACATGTCAGCACGTTACCACAGAGCTGGCGAGGGGGTATGGGTCTCAGCTTCCTATTACGACGGCAATAGTAACTAGAACTCGTAAACCGCTATTTAAAGGTCGAGATTAGTTGCAATTTCCACCTGCAACGACTTTCTTGGGCTGAAAACCGTAAATTTTCAATCTTTTGTTACCCTTCAAGCTATAATAACTCAGATTATTCAATGGAAATGACAGGTAAAATCAAGTGAACTTTGAGGCTTAATTCCGTGCACACCAGGAAGTAACTCGTCGATCACAGAGTTGCCAAACATACGTTGCCTTGTTGCCAAATCTCAGTTACAGTACCAGCAGGAAGAAGACGAACCGATGTGATCCTACAGCGGTCTGGGAAGTGACCATAGCTGGTGTCTCCAAGTCGCGGCTGCTACGGCCTGGAATACGTAATGCGTCTGATTCGCTTTCTGTAACTAGGTTTAGGGACTGGAGTGTAGTTACTAATAATACTCAGAACTGACTGCAAACTGAGCATCATAAATCAGTAACTCTCATTGTTGTTTTTTTATTTCTTTCGTAAGTGCACTCAAAACTAAGAAAGTCATTCACAGGCGTTTTCCTGCCTCGCCGATAGTCGAGCAGAACATACAAATAAAAATAAAAAAGAATGTGTGTGTGTGTGTGTGTGTGTGTGTGTGAGAGAGAGAGAGAGAGAGAGAGAGAGAGAGAGAGAGAGAGAGAAATAAAAAGCAATGAGAGAGTGTGTAAAAAATTGTTGTAAAGAAATTGAGTCATGGTATTTAAAGAAATCTTTCATTAAAATGACACGTTCCACATCATTACGAAATGTCGTATTCATGATCTATGGAACAAGAGTTAATCTAATGTAATGTAATCTAATCTAATCACATCATATTGATTATTAGCCATGAAGAGTCATGAACTACCGAAAGTTTTGCCAATACCAGTAACCAAATCTAAACTTGAAAATAAAAGACGACAATTTTTGTAATAAACCGTGACTCCTATCAAGACCCTTTCATCCCTGTTATCTAACCACGAAAGATGTCTGATATACCTCCATTCTAAAGTAACAAAGTGTGCATGCATTTAAAGATGAAGTGCATGATGTGAAGTTCTGTGACGGAGATACGAACCCAACACGTAATCCGATTGTTAACTAAGAAAAATCAAATGTTACGTATCGGTTTTTCTTACGAGCCGCTAGGTGTCTGAATCTAAAATAAGGATACAAACTTTTGTGCCTAAGCGACAATCGAACTGCACACCTACCGCGCATCCACGAATATAGCTTAAGTATCAGTTGCTTACTCATGAACAGTAAGATGTGTGCGTGTTTGGCCAGAAATAACGACACCTGTTGCGATTGTTGGCAACACATGAACAGACATTGAAATTGCGCGTTAATTTTCACTAGCAGGTGGGTGTGCACTTGATAAAGCTAGAAATGAAATTATGAATATTTTTGTACTGGATCAGGTTTCAGACCCACATACTTACCTTTGGAAGAGAGCTAGAGAAGATTGCAGTCTTGGGAAAAGGAACGAAATGACTGAACTATACTGTTCCGAGAGATTCAGATCCTCGAAAGAGGAGATACGAATTCGAATCACAGTCCAGCACCAAATTTTTAAACGTCTCTAGTTCAATCAAGTACAAGTAAAATAAGAGCCCTGTCCCTTTAAATGGCTATCGGTTCATCAAATAAAATAAACTTTTCTAATGTAAGTAAGTTTACTGGCGACTGTATTTCTGTTTACCATGACTTCCGCTGTGTCATTTCCCAACGAAAACTGGCTCTGCTCAGTTGGTTATGAAGGAACGTGATGTTTAATGCGGATTCTGGATTATAACGTCTTTCTCTTGAGGTTACCAGAGGTAAAATAAATCTGTTTGTGCCTCTTAAAAGTAAATGCCTGAACCCACGCATTGCACCTGTGATAGCTCGTTCCACCAGACCATTGTGGCCACATTACCCAGCCCCAGGAGTGTGCTGTAACGGATGATGTGCTTAGCTTACAAAATTAGTCACGGTGGAAAAAATGCGAGTCTATTAAATGGTCAAGTAGAAGCAAGCTTCTGACGCAGAGATTATGCTATTCTCATGTCAGCAGGATGTAAAGACTCTTCTAGGCATCATAGGCTGGATGTGAAGCCATTTTGATTTTTCACAAATTCAGCAAATTTCTTAGTTCGAGAAAATCCACTGTGAAGTGTGAAGTTGCCGGATAATTCGATTATTACTGTTATTATTACTATCATTTTATTCGTACCGCTGATGGAACACGACCGTAGTCTTGAGATAAAACGCGAGACCAGCTAATATGACGTCTGGCGACCGAAAGCACATATCGACAGAATTTTTATCGCCCCTTTCCTCTCGGTGCTGAAGCTATGAGTGTAATTCAAGCGAATCTACAATATCATATTAGCTGGTCTCGCGTTTAACCTCAAGACTACGGTCGTAGTCTAGAGTAATGTACTAAGACTGGAGTCAAGACTTCCTCTGGGAAGTGCCGCAGTCTACATGTTGTTAGATCGAGCATATTGCCAGACATAGAATTCTGAGAAGAGCATGACTGTATTGTCCACCTTACGTGAACGACTCGGCGGTCAATTTTTTGGTCTGAGACCGTATGTACAACACATATTGCTCGCTTAAGACCCAGAAGAATTAAAAAAAAAAAGTAGTTTATGAGAGCAACGTTAACCATAGCGTTCGAAGTATTCATAGTATTGTATACGTGTGTGTAAACGCCTTCCAGTGACCACTCAAGAAAGACAAGGATACACAGTCTAGCTTCAATATTATAAATACGCCTCAGTTTGTGGATGAACTCAGACTTAAGTTGATAATAATTTTGAAAATATAGCAGCACTGTACCCATTGGTGTTAAACTCGTTTTCAACCAATGATTCCCACAGCTACAGGGATACTACTTGTGATACCTCTTAGACAAAATACTTAAGCAGTGTTATCAGACGAAAAGATCAACCTGACACAAACTGTGGGAAGTTTGTTTTACAACCTTCGTACCTGGATATTCAGCTTTTTCCTATTTGAGATATCTGTGAACGTTGCTGCTTAAGACGATTTAAGCAGAAAATAAATTCCCTCAGCTTCGACAATGTTTAAAGAAATCGTCTTATCGGCACTAAATCGTGATTTGTGATTTGTTTACCGGCTGTACTCTTCCGTATTTTGCCGGTTGGAAGGCGAAAGCTTATTGACAAATTTCACACAGAAATTACTGTTACAGTGTACTTATGGAGCCAAATGAGTCAATTGCGTATTTTCCGGTGAGAAAGAGCACTGGCAAACAGTCTTCGCTACATTAGGTTATTTAAACTGGTGTCACTCTGAGCTAGAATTTATGGTCAGCGACTAAGTGTAAGGTCAACGTTTCGGATGCGAGTTTTGCGACTGTGAAATACTTTTATACATTATAGAAGCGAATATTAAATGTGCACTAATATTGCGAAAATTTTGTACTTGGACAGCTTAGAATGAAAATACTTCTGTTTATTGCAAAGGGAAACAATAGATTTTCTAAAACACTGTCTGTCATACACTACTTGAAACAGGTCATGTCGACCAAATCATGTGGAAGAACTAACAGCAACGTATATCGGAAGGCAGTAAGATCTCTTGCCTTTTGGTTTGTCAGTACTCGATAGCCACTTCTAGGCGAAAGTAAATGAAGAAAGGCAGTGCGTTTTTGTTACCAAGTAACGTCTTCGTCAATTACTTTAGTTTTAATGTAATCTACGAGTAATTGCTGGTGTTTGATATTAACATGAAAAGGATTCCGTAGACAGGGAAAGAACCTGTTCTTGGGAAACTACTTCTGTAGTGACCAAAAGATACTAAATGATGTTCAAGCACTTGTGTTACAGCAGCAGTATGAATAAAATGATATTAATAATAACAGTAATAATCGAATTATCCGGCAACTTCACACTTCACAGTGGATTTTCTCGAACTAAGAAATTTGCTGAATTTGTGAAAAATCAAAATGGCCTCACATCCAGCCTATGATGCCTAGAAGAGTCTTTACATCCTGCTGACATGAGAATAGCACAATCTCTGCGTCAGAAGCTTGCTTCTACTTGACCATTTAATAGACTCGCATTTTTTCCACCGTGACTAATTTTGTAAGCTAAGCACATCATCCGTTACAGCACACTCCTGGGGCTGGGTAATGTGGCCACAATGGTCTGGTGGAACGAGCTATCACAGGTGCAATGCGTGGGTTCAGGCATTTACTTTTAAGAGGCACAAACAGATTTATTTTACCTCTGGTAACCTCAAGAGAAAGACGTTATAATCGAGAATCCGCATTAAACATCACGTTCCTTCATAACCAACTGAGCAGAGCCAGTTTTCGTTGGGAAATGACAAAGCGGAAGTCATGGTAAACAGAAATACAGTCGCCAGTAAACTTACATTAGAAAGTTTTATTTTATTTGATGAACCGATAGCCATTTAAAGGGACAGGGCTCTTATTTTACTTGTACTTGATTGAACTAGAGACGTTTAAAAATTTGGTGCTGGACTGTGATTCGAATTCGTATCTCCACTTTCGAGGATCTGAATCTCTCGGAACAGTATAGTTCAGTCATTTCGTTCCTTTTCCCAAGACTGCAATCTTCTCTAGCTCTCTTCCAAAGGTAAGTATGTGGGTCTGAAACCTGATCCAGTACAAAAATATTCATAATTCCATTTCTAGCTTTATCAAGCGCACACCCACCTGCTAGTGAAAATTAACGCGCAATTTCAATGTCTGTTCATGTGTTGCCAACAATCGCAACAGGTGTCGTTATTTCTGGTCAAACACGCACACATCTTACTGTTCATGAGTAAGCAACTGATACTTAAGCTATATTCGTGGATGCGCGGTAGGTGTGCAGTTCGATTGTCGCTTAGGCACAAAAGTTTGTATCCTTATTTTAGATTCAGACACCTAGCGGCTCGTAAGAAAAACCGATACGTAACATTTGATTTTTCTTAGTTAACAATCGGATTACGTGTTGGGTTCGTATCTCCGTCACAGAACTTCACATCATGCACTTCATCTTTAAATGCATGCACACTTTGTTACTTTAGAATGGAGGTATATCAGACATCTTTCGTGGTTAGATAACAGGGATGAAAGGGTCTTGATAGGAGTCACGGTTTATTACAAAAATTGTCGTCTTTTATTTTCAAGTTTAGATTTGGTTACTGGTATTGGCAAAACTTTCGGTAGTTCATGACTCTTCATGGCTAATAATCAATATGATGTGATTAGATTAGATTACATTACATTAGATTAACTCTTGTTCCATAGATCATGAATACGACATTTCGTAATGATGTGGAACGTGTCATTTTAATGAAAGATTTCTTTAAATACCATGACTCAATTTCTTTACAACAATTTTTTACACACTCTCTCATTGCTTTTTATTTCTCTCTCTCTCTCTCTCTCTCTCTCTCTCTCTCACACACACACACACACACACACACACATTCTTTTTTATTTTTATTTGTATGTTCTGCTCGACTATCGGCGAGGCAGGAAAACGCCTGTGAATGACTTTCTTAGTTTTGAGTGCACTTACGAAAGAAATATAAAAACAACAATGAGAGTTACTGATTTATGATGCTCAGTTTGCAGTCAGTTCTGAGTATTATTAGTAACTACACTCCAGTCCCTAAACCTAGTTACAGAAAGCGAATCAGACGCATTACGTATTCCAGGCCGTAGCAGCCGCGACTTGGAGACACCAGCTATGGTCACTTCCCAGACCGCTGTAGGATCACATCGGTTCGTCTTCTTCCTGCTGGTACTGTAACTGAGATTTGGCAACAAGGCAACGTATGTTTGGCAACTCTGTGATCGACGAGTTACTTCCTGGTGTGCACGGAATTAAGCCTCAAAGTTCACTTGATTTTACCTGTCATTTCCATTGAATAATCTGAGTTATTATAGCTTGAAGGGTAACAAAAGATTGAAAATTTACGGTTTTCAGCCCAAGAAAGTCGTTGCAGGTGGAAATTGCAACTAATCTCGACCTTTAAATAGCGGTTTACGAGTTCTAGTTACTATTGCCGTCGTAATAGGAAGCTGAGACCCATACCCCCTCGCCAGCTCTGTGGTAACGTGCTGACATGTGAAACAGCGTCTGTTACGGTTCGCAGTTCCAGTCTCACTGACTGAAACGTTTTTATCCCTTCTGTGAAAGAGCTACAAGCAGTCAGATCAAACATCAATACGGAAATCGCAAGAAAATGCTTTCAGCTCATAGTGCAATGTTGAAAAACTTACAATGCTGCACAACAGATAACGCCTCTTTCCGCTGCTGACAAGCGAATTTTGGGTTTCTAGGAATACGTAACTATATTTATGAAATGCCACATTTGCATACCTCTTGAGTATGACACAGCATACCAATTAAACACAGACCCTATCAAAATCTAAGTGAGTAGTATTTTACTAATTCGTGTCGATAGAGGCATGCTTGTGTACAGATACTTTCGTCGTAAGGTTATCATCGTTAGTTTTATTTCATTTCTTATAATACAGTGCACAATTTTCGTAAGGTTTCCTTTAGTGTTGTTAAAACAATAGTAAACATGAGAGAGAAATTAATCATCAACGATATATGCGAATTCTCTGATGTTACCTATGACAGTCTGACAATGCACATGCAGTTTATTGATTACATGCATGTAGAAAATTTGTTCTGAGTTAAAGCTGTCAATCAAAGTTTGAAGAAGAATAAAATATCACTACCACACGACGGCTAATGTAGAAAATACTTTTCTGACATATTATGGCACGATGCGCTCTCCCTGCACATCTTCGAGATGCATCTGCTGCCTGCTGTCTATTAAACCTGAATAGGACAAAAGTCACAGTAGTTAGTCCTTTTTCCACATGCGACTACTTTGGGTTGAGAAGTGAAGGGAATTTGTTCAAAGTTCCATTAGATTGGTAACTTCAGCAGAGAGCAGAATTGCGTTTTAAAAAATGTAGCACTGAATGTATTCGAACTCGCGACATCTTATCTATGCTGCAAGCTGACACGGAACTACAACAGCTCCAGAGCTCGGCAACTATTCCTCCAGAACTTTTGGATTCCACAGCACTGTGAGATTATGCATATGGCCATGTCTTGACTTCTGAGAGACAAACAGTTACAGCTTTTCTTTTGGACTGAACGACGTTTTCTAGTAACAGATAGCGCAATAGAATAGCTCAAGTGAAAAGGAACACTTCTTATTTAAACTTCTGCATCCTACAATGTTGGCAGTTGTGTGTAGGTGGCAGTAACGTGATTTTATTTCTGTGATTACAAAATAGTCGAATGTATGCACTGGGTAGCCGAGGCAGCTAGTTCATGGTGATTCGGTCAACCAAGTAAATGAATTTACTGAACATGCTGCAAATTACTACAGGGAGCCTGTGTGTCAGAATTCTCATCCAGTGTGGCGCAACTGCGTTACGATAGAAAAATGACTCGCAGAGAAGAGGATTTCGTGGTCTGTTGGACGGATGGTAGGTTGTTATACCTATGGTCTGGGTTCGATTCCCACTTCTGTCAATGATTTTAGATAGGGAGAGACAGATTCCATTCTCTCCTGGCTACACCAAGTGAAGGAGATATAATGGCTGCGTGGTCTGAAAATTCACATTAAAGATGATATTCCTTCTTTACCAAGTAGACGGTAGGTTGAACCACAATAAAGTCTGGAGTGGCGACATGTAGAAACTCTACCACCAGTAACCTTTCTTATACTAGTTATTTATTTCAAGTGACGACACAAACGCTATGTATGGTCACAGGACACTTATTCCATCTTTTATTTGAGCTTCTGTATGTCGATAAAATTGGTTCTGAACTGGGAATGCAACTCAGACCGCCCTTAACGCGGAATTTGATCCCTTCGTGGCAATACAGCTCGGCTACAATTTGTTGTTTGTTCAAAACTGCAGATTCCTCAACACCTTCACATATTATGCGTGAATGGGATCGAATCCTGGCCCGGCACTAAAGATTTAATTATGTATTATCAAGCTCTAGCATGAGAACACCTGTCTGCTGGTGGATAATAATTTTGATTTTTAATGTATTTTCATTCGCTGTCACACTAACGATATCTGACGTTTTTAACTCCCAGTGAGACACAGAACTATTTGCGAGATGACTGTAAGTTCAAGATGCTATTCTGAGCAGCTGGTGGAGAAAAATTCGGTAGCTGACGTCTCTTTGTGTGTAGTCAACAACGATATGTGTGGGGCTCTATTCCCAGTGAGCGCTGAACTCTTCGTCATATTATTTCAGTTCAAACATGCTCACATGTCACTGCTGGTGCAACAAACCCATATTTAACGTTAGTTTTCTCTAGAATATAACAGCGATAGGTGCCGGGTTGGAGTCCTGGGAAGGAAAAAATTAATTTTTCGTCTCGTCATTTCAGTTATAACATCTAGTTACTGCCGCGAAATTCCGATATGTCACATTTGACTGTGCTTCGATAGCAATCCGATTAGGTTCCGGGTTCGAATCCGTGTCCAACACACAGCTTTACCTCACGGCATTTCAAGTAAGTTACTTGTGAAGAAGCAATATTTAACATCTCTCGTAGTTCGTTAACAGGGACAATAGATGCTGGGTAGGAATTCGCGTCTGTTAAAAATGTTTGCGTTATGCAATTTAAAGTTGATATTTGCTAACTGATACTGTCTAAAATCGAGGTATATCACTCTCTGTATGCCTAATCAGGAATGACTGTTAGTTTCCGTCAGTCACGAAATCTTTGCTTAGTCTGCATGAGCTGGGTTTGAATCCATATGCAGAACATGACGGTTCGTCGTGTCATTTAATGTTCATACATATTCTCAACTAGCTGCTCGTGAATAACTTAAATTTTTAATGTCATTTTGTGGTAAATAGATCAAATGGCTCTGAGCACCATGGGACTTAACTTCTAAGGTCATCAGTCCCCTAGAACTTAGAACTACTTAAACCTAACTAACCTAAGGACATCACACACATCCATGCCCGAGGCAGGATTCGAACCTGCGACCGTAGCGGTCACGTGGTTCCAGACTGAAGCGCCTAGAACCGCACGGCCACATCGGCCGGCCCCCACCATCTGGTATCAATGCATTACCTTATAATCCATTATATATAATCATTTTCATAGTACACTTGATATTATAGATGAGTAGGACACAAGACAGGACATAGATAATGTCCGTTTGACGTCAACAGTGTGTAACATTTTACTTTTTTGAATAGGACAATGTTCCTCTCCAATAATTTTTAGATTAGTTACAATAAGCTTACGCTGCAAGAGAATTCGCTTGTATTTTTCAATATGTGGTCTGTTGTCGGTTTGAAGGCCTTCCATAACATCGGCAACGTAGTGAAACTCCACCGAGAGCTGTCTGGAGTAGGGTGGGGTTAGCTATGTGAAAGTTGCGAGCTGTCGAAGACGATCTTCATATTCCTAATGCGATTAGGACATCGTATACTCTTGACGACGTTTAGCACCTGTGCGGTCAGTCACCCAATTTCAGAATTCATTTTGAGTAATCCTGCTAAATTCCCAAAATACTGTCTTTTTATATTGATGAGTAATATGGATAGTCGTCACGTTCATGTGCCGCCTACAACGCAAATTTAATGTTACTATCCTAGGAACTAACCTGCAATACGTTTTGTATTTCATAATCGGAACTATCTGCATTAACCGTCATCAGAGCAATGTCAGGGAACAGAGTGCAGCAGTGCCTACTTGAGGACCTGCTTGAGTCGTGTTCTAAGGAAAGGGTAGTTGCTGGTTCACATTATATTACACTAGCGAGAAGTACCGACTTTTCCTTTTCTCTGCAAACATCCAGAACTAAATTCAGTAACTAAATGCTAAGAATATATTTTCATTGTGCCAACTCAAAGATCAATAGATATGGATATAGATATAGATTTTTATATTTAAAGCCATTCTCTTTCTGCGTTGGAATAAACATCATTCATTATTTGCTTGTTCTTGTTGCGATTGTTATTGTCATTCTCTCACTCGCAAGAGTCTTATGCTGATGCTGTATGAATAAATTATGCCATTGGATACAAAGCGGTTTAGTTTTGAGACCTAACCCACGAGGGGGGAAGGCACAGTGGTCTGCTTCAGGAATTCCAAGCAATAAAACACAAAAAACAACCCAGGAAGGGTTCGAACAGCTACTTTCACGCAGAGACATGCATTTGGAATCTGTTCATCGTTACGGGGTCAAACAAGAGGGTAACATTACTGAAACAATGATCGGGCTACTTAGTATATAACAGAGCATACAGATTTCAAGGAGGAAACGTATGAAGACGCAGACTTCCTCGTTATCAATATGTGCGGCATATCTTTCGTGTTAACGAAAGTAAATTCCCGCTTTACCTCTTCTTACGTGTCAAATGAAATGAATGCCATGAGGAATAGAATATTTGTTGACTGCGTCTCTTCTTGCTTCCATCCTTACCAACATATTTCTTCATTCTCGTGGTAATCATGACAATCTATGTGCATGCTGCAAACGATTGCAAGTGGACAAATTCGACATCGAGGTGCAAAGCGTTTGGTATCTTACATTATATTCAATTCGAATAAGATTCCGGTGTATTTTTACTTCGTTTGTATTTTTAGATGATTATGAACGTTACGGAAATTTATCTCACATGCTTTATGTTGAATGAGAAACATTGAATGATCCGTTTTGCTTTCCCTACGTTGAAATGATATAATGTCGGCGTCAACAGCCTTCTTCCACGCCGGAAGCTGAAACTTGTATCATTCTGGATTAATGATAATTGAATGTCTCATATGTATACATAGCCCACAAGGCGACGTCAGAAACCACCAGGGGAGAACGCCGCATAAAAACCAAACGTGCGCGCGCGTCTCCACTCTGAAGAACCGTATCGGAGAATCACGGCAAGCATTTCGCTGAAGAGCTGCCTCGTCAGAGAGCCGAGAAATGGCAGCGTCGTAGCAAGTATTTGTCAACACTCTGATAGTGCATTTACTTCCGGGTGTAGGTCGGCGTTACCTCGCTAAATTCACTTAACATTCGTTTTCCACATCGAAGACTCGTACGATATAATCCACTGCAAGATGACACAATTAGAAAGTATATTTAATTTCTGGACTCCAAGAACGGCGTTCTTCACATAAGTAACACCTGTTTGTGTGTGCATTCGGGAGGACGATGGTGCAATCCCGCGCCCGGCCATCCTGATTTAGGTTTTCAATGATTTCCCTAAATCGCTTCAGGCAAATGCCGGGATGGTTCCTTAGGAAGGGCACGGCCGATTTCCTTCCCCATCCTTCCCTAATCCGAGCTTGTGCTCCGTCTCTAATGACATCGTTGTCGACGGGACGTTAAAACAGTAATCTCCACCTCCTCTGTTTCTGTGTTTAAGGTTGCGTTTTGAGGCTCAGGCAACATCGCAGTGACTATAGTCCGCCCCTGGCCGCCAGTGTGTCGTTAGCTCAGAGGTTCCCTTGTGCGTTGCAGTGCTTGTACTATAAGTTCGAATCACGGTAGAAGCCGCTGACTAAAACCTTTTATTTTCCATTTTAATTAATGGAGTTGCAAACTGCTAGTAAAAATTTCTTATGCGAAATCTGAAGAATGCCTTTAAACATCAATCTTCGTCCGATTTCGACTTAGTAAATTAAGTTAATATCATGGATTTCTGCTTTGCAAATTCCAAGGTGCTTCACTGTAAAATAGGTCCTGAAAAGATTCAAACCGACTGTCAACGATATAAATTTGAGCTTTGTTCGTCATATAGGTCTAACATGTCAGAAGGTTGTTTATGAAGTGCACATGTTCATTAATATAGTTCACATCTTCTAAATTTTTGCAATAGCGTTTAACTGTAGACGTTTTCTAACACCGGCGTTAGCAATTCCTTTCCGTTCTCTGAAACCTTCAAAACGACAAATTTTTCTGGTTTAAATCTGATGACCTTAACTATCACTTCCGATCAACAATAAATACTTCATGAACCCATACATGGAACTCCAAATGTGCAGTGTGCCTGCACTGCTACAGAGCATGCATTGCAAGGTATTCACACAGTTTATCGCATAGACTTACCATAAGGAATGAAACAAGAACTGTAATACACTTTACACCACAGACGCTCACTCTGGCTTGACGAAAACATCCAAACATTGACCAAAAGTTGCACAAATAATTAAGTTTGAAAGGAAAAGAAACGAGGTATGAAGCATTTATAAATTCATCGAATGTAGTGAGGTGGTTTAATTTCGTCCCAGTCTATAAAATTAATTTCGGGCCATACTCAGCTCTTGCCGATTACCCGCCTACTAATCAGGGCGTCTGTCTCCGTTGCTTTTGAGCGTGAATGGAAATTGTAGAAATTTTCTGTGGAGCAACATTTAATAATAAAGCGTTTTAAATCATCAAAAGCGATGAGCGGTAGCAGGCGCTTTCGATAAAGAACGGGGGAGTGCAGCGCCGCTGCTGTCGCCACGGCCGCTGCCAGTAGCCAGCAAATGGATCCCGGAGCTTTGCCGCATACGGCGTCCAGAGGAGGACAGTCTGCAGGAAATCTGCCGCAAAATCGTTACTAGATAAAATTTTGATATCGGTGTGTCACAAAGCGAAATAGATTGAATCTGCGCTACCATTACATTCACGTCTTCAGCATTCAGACAGAAGAGGCTATAAAAATATTTTATGCCAGCTGCTCTCGATCCACTGACATTATGAACAGAAACAACGCACGCTACCGCTAGACCACAGGCATAATCAGTCTAGAGTCTCTCTATCTTGGGATAAGTTTTCCTCCAGGAAGTGCCGCAGTCTACAGTGTTGCCAGATTGTGCAGATAACCGGACTTAGAGAATTAGCGAGTTGGCCAGTTTCTTTGTCCCATGTCGCGATCGGCGCGGATTTAGCCTCTGAAGCGGCCGGCCGCCGGTCAAGTTTTATGTCAAAGAGTGTACATTGGTTCCAGACAAGCCCTTTACTTTGTCTGCAAGAAGAAAGAAGAAGCTGAATGCCAAAAAAATGTGTGTGTGGCTTGTACGCCTTCCCACGGTGCTATAAATTTTTATGCGTAAAATTTGTGATAATTCATCTGTTTTTAATAAGATTTAAAATGCTTGCTTATTTTGTCAATAATCCTATTCTGTTTCTCGATATTACAAGAAATACTGATGTAATTGATGTCCCATACTTACACAGCAACAAAAGAAAAAAAATATCTACGATTGGATTTGAACACGGAGCGAAAAAATTCGAAACTGTGCTCTTAACCTCTACAGTACTGACTGGCTTGGTTTAACGCCGCATGCGTGAACTGGTGAAATAGTATCAAAATTTTGACTTTCATTTCCTCGGAAACTATTGAGTGTTGCCATCTAAGACAAAACTTGTGTTCCCTTATTTCCACACTTTTTTCACCGCGCAGAGTTTTCAATGTGTCAAAGAACGACCTGTGGTGTGTTCCCTTAGTGAGAGCTAATAGTCGACACTATTTTGAACACTTAGTGTTGACTGTTTTCAGATTGCTGCAAAACTCTGCAATCTAAAAGTTGTGACACTGTAGTTGCGCGGTGAAATGTTGTTGGTTTTATTGTGTGTTGTTCCAAATAAAGCGTTGCATTTGAAGATGACTGTCTCTGTAACGCGCATTCATAAATCCGTATTACTTCCGTGTCAAAATTCATACCAGTGCTGTTAATCGCTTAAAGTCGTGCACACCCATGAGTTGTCAGTACAAGAAATCTTCCTCTCACATCCTCTAACCATGCAGTGACCAATTTACTTACCCGCTATGCACAAGGTAAGTGGTCAAATTTAATTAGCTCACGGCAGAATTCACCCACGTCAATTAAAATTAAGCTCATCTTAAAATATTACTCTCTTTGCGCAGTATTTTTGCTTGTTATGTGTCTGAAATCTACTCTCTTAGGAAGCTGTTAATGTTAGATGCCGTTTATTGAATTCGGGTACTGTTGCTGGACACATATTATTATAAAATACGGTTGAGCCCGCAGGCCGCACGAATACTCGATTTGGGCCGCATGCGGCGGCGGCTGCAATTTGATGACCTCTGCTCTAAGATACTCCAGCAGAGTCAGTTGCGTCGGCGCATTAGAGAGGAGGAAGTTCTTCTACCAGACGAGCACTTCGGCCTCCGGGGACGCCACTCCACTCAACACCAATTACTTCGACTGATGGAACAGGCA
This sequence comes from Schistocerca cancellata, assembly GCF_023864275.1. Taxonomy (NCBI): domain Eukaryota; kingdom Metazoa; phylum Arthropoda; class Insecta; order Orthoptera; family Acrididae; genus Schistocerca; species Schistocerca cancellata. The sequence continues at coordinate 518,762,553 of NC_064630.1, read as the reverse complement.
ACGGGGACACTGGAACATTTGGAGTACGTAGGGGCAGTGCTCTTAGGCGTGTCCAAGGTGTTTGACAGCTTGTGGCATGGCAGCCTCCTATGCAGACTGCTTGTATTAGGGGCATCGGTATCCAACATTTGTCTGCTCCAATCAGCAATAGGACGTTTAGCGTGCGTACCAATGACAGAACTTGCATATTGCGACCGATAAGATTAGGTGTGCCGCAAAGGTCTGTGTTTAGACCCCTGTGTTCTCTCTATACACCTCCGATGCAATGACGACGCCTCGAGTACAGCTGGCACTTTATGCCAATGGTACGTAGTATCAACAAGCAAATGCTTCTTTGCTGTCTCCAGCAAGGCAATGACGACCTGAGTGCTTGGCTTATCAAATGGAGGCTAAATCAGACGTAGCAAATTGTCAGGCCGTGGTCATCACCGGGAAAAAGCTGCCAGTGGAATTACTACCTGTTTACATCATTGGAGAATCCCATCCCATGGTCACAGATTCGTAGATACCTAGGCATAACAAAAGATAGTCCGTTGACCAAGAAACCACGTGTCCACGAAGTGAGGGTAAAATTTTTGGGAAGGCTTTCAATCCTTTACTTCTTACTAAACCAAATGTCAATACTGACTTCGTGCTGCAGTGTCATATATATATATATATAGGGTGAGTCAGGAGGAAGGTACATGCTTTAAGGAGTGATAGTATTAGTGATTCTGAACAAAAAAAAAAAAGGACTTCATATGGACGTATGACCTATTCCGAATGGTTTCCGAGATAGAACACATTTAATATTTTTTTGTACGCTTTTCTTGAATAATTCGAAAACTAAACCCTCCAGCGAAACGTGTCGCAGAACAAAATTAAACTATATTAAATTTCCTACAAAAAAGGTCCTACTAATTTTTTTCTCTAGAACTAATGGTTTGTGCGAAGAGAGCGCGAGAATGTTGAAAAATTCGCTCGACGCGCATGCGCTGTAGCTTACGTAGTCTTGTAGATCAATTTGAGATAGCTTGATAGACCGCAAGTGTCCCGTAACAACTGTTCGTCTCAACTTGCTACCTCAAATTGGCCTACAAAAACTACGTAAGCTACAGCGCATGCGCATCGAACGAGTTTTTCAACATTCTCGCGCTATTTTCGCACAAACCATTAGTTCTAGAGAAAAAAAATTAGTAGTACCTTTTTTTGTAGAAAATTTAACATGGTTTAAATTTGTACTGCGACACGTTTCCACTGAAGGTTGCGGTTTTCGAGCTATTCAAGAAAAACGTACAAAATAAATATTAAATGTGTTCTATCTCAGAAACAATTCAGAATAGGGCATACGTCTGTATGAAGATTTTTTGTTCAGAATCACTAATACTATCACCCCTCAAAGTATGTACCTTTCCTCCTGACTCACCCTATATATATAGTACTATACTTTATGATCTATCTATCTATATCCGGATCCCGCTCCAGCTACTGCCAGGTCTGGGTGCTGACGAATTCTCTCCATTTGGCTCTGTCCTTCCACCAATTTTCTTTCTCCACTTGTTGCCAGGTCACACCTCTCTTTTCCACAGATATTCTCACTCCCGTTTTCCACCGTGTTCTTGGGCGCCCTCTAGGTCTTTTCCCATCCATCCTTAGTTCTTCCATAATTTTAGGGAGCCTCTGCCCACGCATTCTCTTAACATGCCCGTACCATCTTAATGTCTTTTTTTCGATTTCTTCTCTCATACTTTCTTGTTTAAGGTCCTTTCTAATATCTACATTCTTTACTCTGTCCATTCTTGTTTTTCCCTTAACTGCTCTGAGAAATTTCATTTCCTCTGCTAGCAGTCTGCTCCAGCCCCTTTCTGTCATTGTCCATGTTTCTCCTCCATAGGCGACAATAGGTAAGTAATAACTCTTATCTATAAGGAATTTTTCTTTTTCTGAAACTTCCTCATTCCAAATCAGGTGTTTTATTGTTTGGTAGAAATTGCCTCCCTTCTGTAACCTCCTATTAATTTCGTTGGTTATTCTTCCATCACTAGATGTTTCACTCCCTAAATAAGTGAAACTGTCTACCACTTTGAGGAGTTCTCCATTCAAAGTAATATTCTCATGGATCCCTTTGTCTTTTCCAAATACCATTACTTCGCTCTTATCTTTATTTATTTTTAATCCAAACCTTTTCATTATTCAAGTTGTAACTGTACATCTACCTCTTTATCGCCCCATATTACTATGTCATGCGCAAAAATCATCTTTTTGTCTTTTTCTTTTACTATATCTTTAACTGCCCTATTCATTCCCTCCATCACAACATTAAAAAGTGCAGGAGATAGAATACTTCCTTGTTTAAGTCCTTGTCTTATTTCGAAGTATTCAGAGTTCCCCAATGGTCTTCTAGTTCTACAATTGTGTCCTCTGTACATTGTCTTTATTACATTAATGCATCCACCTTCTATACCTATCTGCTTCATTTCTTCCCAGAGTCTTTTCCCGTTAACTGAGTCATATGCCTTTTCCATGTCTATAAAAATCATTAGCACCCTTTTCTTATACTCCCAACTTTTTTCCGTCAGTTGACGGATAGAAAATATCAAGTCGATCGTGCTCTTCCTTTCCTAAACCCATGCTGTTCTTCACTCAGCTCCTTTTCTATCTTTTCACTTATTCGATTTAGTAAAATTATTTCAGAAATCTTGGCTGAATGTTTACGTGCTGTCGGGTACCACCATACATCACGACTGCCCCAGATTCTACTCCACGGATGTCTCCACCCTTTTCCTCGGACGGTGTACGAAAACAGCGTCTTCTCCGGCGATTTTAATTACGTACTTCACCCCAAGGACCAAATCCCACACTACATGCCCTGTTCGGAACTGGGTGCGATGATCTAAGAACTTCACTTATGCGACACGTGGGAAAAAGTCCACGGTGATCGCTCTGGCCACACTCATCTTACCGATCATTCGGCCAGCCGACTTGATCGTTTATATGTGTCGCAAGGCCTCGCACAAAGAGTGCTGGAAGCCGAACTATTGCCTGAGGCCTATGAAGATCTTAGTGCCTACATCTGCACTATACATCTCTGCCCCCAATAAGTCTGGCGCAGTAATGGCTTTTGGAAGCTTAATATAACTTACCGCCAGGACCTGGATTGCCGTCGGCAAGTTAAAGCAACGTGGACTGACTGTGAACGCCGTCACCCCCGATACACCTCGACCCTGGAGTGGTGGCTCCTCTGTGCCAAACCAGCAATCCACAGGACACTTATGCAATATGGCAAGGACGTGACTGCGTGGCATCGACAGACCCTCGATTTTTACTACGCGGCACTCAGGGACCTCGACGGCTTACCCCCTTCCACGGAGAGGCAACATGACCAAAGCAGAATCAAGGCTCACATACTATCATTGACGAAGCGCCGACTAGAAGGTGCCGTGGTCCGCTCGCGACGGCACGACCGAACGGCCGCAGGAACCTACTATGCACCACGTTGTGGCGGATAAGCGCCGACATCGCCAATACCTTAATCACACAACTCAGGGCACAAGACGGTTGCTTCTGTACGACCCAAGTAACCATAGTAAATGCGGTGGAGGATAATTTCCGTCATCTTTACCAGAAAAGAGCCGTAGATGACGAGGCCACTACTGAAGTGTTGCAGCAGGTAACACGTACTATCGACGAGGGTACCGTGAACGCACTAACAGAGGAAGTCTCACTCGAAGAAATCGAAGACGCCCTGGACAAAGGTGCGGCCAATAAGTCTCCTGGGCCTGATGGATTGCCCATCGAATTCTATCGGACCTTCCGTGACATCATAATGCCTCGCTGGGTTATAATGTTCCGCGAACTTATGTCTCCAGACTGTGTTGTGCCGCCAGCGTTTGTAGGACTTCTGATACCGGTACACAAGCCATGTGGAGGGGATCAATTAATGACTATCGGCCGCTCACAATGCTGAACGCCGACTACAAGATTTTTGCCAGGTTATGGCGGGCCGTATTAAGACGACTTTGCCGATGATTCTCGCCTCAGAACAGACGTCGCAGGGGGGAAAGCCAACATACACTTGGCCACCGGTGATTGCAGGGATTTAATGGCGATCGCCTCTGCGTGCCGTCTTAGAGCGGCGATCGTCTCCACCGATTTCAATTGCGTCTTTGATAGAGTGCACGATAACTTCCTCCTACAAGTGATGGACTGTACGGGATTTCCCCCAGGCCTCATTGACACCCTATGGCGTCTTTGGACCGCAGCCAACTCACACGTCCAGGTCAATGGAAGGACGGTAGGACCAGTACCCATTAAGAGGTCTCTACGACAAGGTTGTCCCCTTTCTACCTACCTTTATGCAATCCCACTCGAGCCACTCCTTGGGGGCCTTAACCACCGGCTATCAGGCATCTCGCTGCGAGACGTCACCTTTCGCTACAGGGCATACGCTGACGACCTGCTACAGCTGGTTCGTTCCAATGACGAAGTTCAAAGCATACTAACGTGGATCGAGTGATACGGACAGGCCGCAGGAAGTCTTCTGAACATCAACAAGTCGGCTGCGTTGGATACTGGGCGCGGCCTCGGACCGTAAGCCCTCGCTCCCGTCCCGCCAGTTTCTGATCTGCGACTGGGAATCACGTTCACGAAGGATGTACGTAAAACAGCTACAGCAAACTACCGACGGTTACTACAGATCATACGCGCAATGGTGTGCCAGAACCTGCTCCGGGACTTGAAGCAGCTACAACATGTTGAATACTTGAACCTCTACGTGGCATCAAAACTCAACTATGTGGCACAAGACCTCCCACTACCGCTGCAGATAGGACACCGGCTTCAGGCGGCCTCCAGTTACCGCAGGTCATATATTTAAAGTACAATACGACACTGTAACCCTCCCAGTGCACAAAAGGGGGCTGGGATTGGTCAACGTCAGGGAGAGAGCAGCTGCCCTTTTCATAAGCAACATGAGGAAACGATGGAAAAGTCAACATACCTTTCTCATGGGTCGTTTACTACAGGTTCTGACGCCAGTCTCTCCACGTCCCGCCGGTGTTGGTTGCACACGTCGCACCACAACTCTCCCATGTGTCGACCTTCATTCTTGATTACAGCCATGTCAGCTCGAACCTCCCCGCCACACGTCCACCAAAGGCGAAAGATTTTTATACCCACCTTCTGCGAGCTGTTCCTCATAACATGGCGGAAAACAAGTACCCTACGGTTCACTGGCCAAGAGTGTGGAAAACGATACACCACAACTTTCTGTCATTCACGGTGCTTTCGAAGTGGTATCAGATCGCCAGCAAAAAATATGCGGCATGACAGCGACTTCACGCTATTGGACTGGCAGACTCACCTTATTGCCCAGATCGTCTCATGGATACCGATGAACATCGTTTTACATGCCCATCGTCGTCCGGAGTTTGGCGACTAACACAGAAGATATTGGCTTGTTACCTCCAGGTCACGCCTTATATGATTGAACCTCAGGCCCTCCTCTGTCCAGATGAATCTTACTTTCCCGCAGCAAAATATCATGCGCTTACATGGTTCAAAGGAATTACCGTCGCCTATATCTTTAGTGACGGAGAGAAAGAGCAGCTTGATTACTGGTGGTTCCTACAAAATGCTCACAATGCCCTCGAACGCACACCGAGATACCGTACGCTCTTCGCAAATTATTTACGCAGTGTTTTCCTTAACGCCGCACCTCAGTTGGGGAGTGCCAAGCTGCAGTTTATGTTCTGTGCTGCATCACTCTTACGGCTGAACGTCCTACCTTGTCAGTCATGAAAGAGGGAAGAGACAGGCTACTTCAAGGATTGCTGTTTTCTTTGAGGCACTAGTGAAGCAGAATGCCTCCGTTGCAGATACCCTTCGAAGGCGCTGTTGGAGATATCAGATAATGATGGCGAAATACCAGATGGAACCAATTGAAGAATGTTTTTAGCTGGAATTGCATTAGTGATTTACATTTTTATTCTTTTTTGTTTACTCTTTGAATGTCACCTTTGTTGTTGTAACACTCAGTTACTCAAAAAATGGTTCAAATGGCTCTGAGCACTATGGGACTTAACATCTATGGTCATCACTCCCCTAGAAGTTATAACTACTTAAACCTAACTAACCTAAGGACATCACACAACACCCAGTCATCACGAGGCAGAGAAAATCCCTGACCCCGTCGGGAATCGAATCCGGGAACTTGACTAAATGAAAACATAGGACGACAAAAAAAAAGTGGTCAGCGTGACGGAATGTCAATACTAAGGACCCGATTCGATTCCCGGGATGAGTCGGAGATTTTCTCCGCTGAGGGACTGGGTGTTGTGTTGTCCTAATCATCATCATTTCATCCCCATCGACGCGCAAGTCACCGAAGTGGCGTCAAATCGAAAGACTTGCACCCGGCAAATGGTCTACCCGACGGGAGGCCCTAGTCACACAACATTTACATTTATCTTCTTCACAGCTATTTATATTTCCTCCTGAGTAATTTTTCCTAATTCTGCTTCCCAACTTCTCTCAATTTCTGCATTATTTGTTGTTTCCTCGTGTACCTGCTCCACAGCGTTTAACAAAATGTTCAAATGTGTGTGAAATCTTATGGGACTTAACTGCAAAGGTCATTAGTCCCTAAGCTTACACACTACTTAACCTAAATTATCCTAAGGACAAACACACACACCCATGCCCGAGGGAGGGCTCGAACCTCCGCCGGGACCAGCCACACAGTCCATGACTGCAGCGCCCTAGACCGCTCGGCTAATACCGTGCGCGGTCGGAGTGGCCGTGCGGTTCTAGGCGCTACAGTCTGGAAACGTGTGACCGCTACGGTCGCAGGTTCGAATCCTGCTTCGGGCATGGATGTGTGTGATGTCCTTAGGTTAGTTAGGTTTAAGTAGTTCTAAGTTCTAGGGGACTGATGACCACAGCAGTTAAGTCCCATAGTGCTCAGAGGCAGCCAATCCCGCGCGGCACAGCGTTTAACAGTCTCTCCAGAGATCTTTTATATTCCCTGGATCTTCAATCACAGTACCATCCTCTGTTTCCATCTTTACTGGTGCTTCAGAAGCCTTACTTTTATTTTTCATCATTTCATAGAATAGTTTCTTATTGCTCTTCACATCCTCTCCAAGTTCTTTTGTAAACTCTTTATATGCCTTTATCTTTGCTGGTTCCACTATTTCCTTGCACTTCTTTTTTGCCTCTATATATTTTTTATGGTCCTCATCATTTTTAGTTTTCCACCACTTTGTCCATGCTCCATTTTTTTTTCTAACTGCTTGGATTGTGGTATCATCCCACCAACTAGTCTGCCTTACTTTTTCCTTTCCAGATGTTCTACCACATACTTTTTGTGCTGCTTCGACTAAAGTGTCTTTGAATAAACTCCATTCTTTTTCTACATCGCAGAATCTTCTTTTGGAAATTTTTGTGTGATTAATTCTCTATACTTCTCAGCACTTTCACTCTCCTTCAGTTTCCATTCCCGTATCCTCATCACTTCCTTCTGTTTTCTATTTTTCAAACATTGATTCATTTTCCATTGTCCCACCGGAAATCTATGGTCTCCATCTGCACTCGCACTTGGAATTACCTTCACATTTATTACTTTCTCTCCCTATTCCCTATCTACTAGAACGTAATCAATTAAACTATTGGTTCTTCCATCCCAACTGTATCTTGCGATAACATGACTTTCTCTCTTCACAAACCAGCTGTTTGCTATTTTCAGCCGCCAGGAGTGGCCCAGCGGTTCTAGGCGCTTCAGTCTGGAAACGCGCGGCAGCTCCGGTCGCAGGTTCGAATCCTGCTTCGGGCATGGATGTTTGTGTCGTCCTTAGGTTAGTTAGGTTTAAGTAGTTCTAAGTTCTAGGGGACTGATGACCTCAGTTGTTAAGTCCCCTAGTGCTCAGAGCCATTTGAACCATTTTTTGCTATTTTCGTTCCATTCCTCTGGCACAAATCCCGTCTTCATTTCTGCCTCCGTATCCAAAACATCCCAATACTTGCTCAGATTACTTTCTGTCTTTGCCTACCTGTGTTTTAAAATCTCCGATCACTATATTAGCACTCTCTATATGGTTCTCTAATTCTTTTTCAAAATCCATCTTCTCTTCTTCGCTACATCCCACTTGAGGTGCATAAATCTGGATTACTTTTGTGTTTCTTTTTGGAATCTCAGGTTTAAGATTATCATCCTGCCTGATATATATCTCACACTTTCAATACAGCTTTGTACATTCTTATTCACCATCACTGCCACACCAGGTCTTCCGAACCTGTTATTCCCACTCCAGTACAGTTTTCCTCCTCCTCTCAAATTCTTCTCTCCTTTTCCCTTCCACTTAATACGCTTAATCCCAAAATACATAACTTTCTCTCTGCTAGGACAACTGTCATTTCTTCCATTTTTCCATTGAGGGTTAATATATTTTTAGTCCATTTTATTTCATCTTCTTGTACTGATGAATATCATCAGGTCTCCCATCATTTGCACCAGTACATGAAGAAGCAGCGGGGTCAAATCCTGAGTGGTTCGTTCCGAGGCTCGTCTGTGTTTTGAAAGCAATATGTGAAGACTTTCCTACTAGCTTGCTAGGCCTAATGCAAGAAAGGATTTCTGTTGGGGTTGTCTCCCTTAGCTCAAATGCCTCTGAGCACTATGGGACTCAACATCTGAGGTCATCAGTCCTCTAGAACTTAGAGCTACTTAAACCTAACTAACCTAAGGACATCACACACATCCATGCCCGAGGTAGGATTCGAACCTGCGACTATAGCGGTCGGGTGGTTCTAGACTGAAGCGCCAGAACCGTTCGGCCACTTCCGCCGGCCCATTGTATTTTTTCTTGCTAAGTTCATTCTGACATTTTATTCTGTAATATACACCATTTCTTAGGTCACGCGTATCCTAAATTTACAACATTTTGTAATGCTGAACATAATAAATACGTGGTTGGACAAAAATAGGAAATAGTTGAAACAAATGACCTGTAATAGGGCAGAATAACTACAAAAACAATATCAGTTCCGAAATGCTAAAGATGACAGCACAGTATACTTGTTCAAATGGTTCAAATGGCTCTGAGCACTATGGGACTTAACTTCTGAGGTCATCAGTCCCCTAGAACTTAGAACTACTTAGACCTAACGAACCTAAGGACATCACACACATCCATGCCCGAGGCAGGATTCGAACCTGCGACCGTAGCGGTCGCGCGGCTCCAGATTGTAGCGCCTAGAACCGCACGGCCACCCCGGCCGTCTGTACACTTGTCATTTATACTACGTGTAATATGAGCGCTCAGACGTCGCACATTAGCAACCAGTGACAATAATAATGTCCATATTAAGACTGCATGACTTTCACAACAGAATACGTTGTCCTCAGAACAACAGATGCACAAAGCAACCTCCCTCCACATCCAGACATTGCGCAACTCTCTGGATCATACAGCTCTGGTCCCTTCGCACCAAAGGTGCTTCCACAATAACAAGAACTACATGATCACGCGCTACCAATTCTTCCACATTCATCGGCGGAGTAGAGTACATGTGCTCCATCAAGTGTCCACACAGGAAGAAATCCAAGGGATTTAGATCAGGTGAAAGCGGTGGCCATACAACTGGACCGCCACGTCCGAGCCATTTCCCTGGAAATGTTCTGTCCAAATACTGTCGCGCAGTAATTCCACAGTGCACCAGCACGTTGGAACCACATACTGTGCCGAACATGTAGTGGAAAATCTTCCAGCACATCAGGCACATAGTTCGAGAGGAATGCATGATACCTTCGTGCAGTCAACCTGTCAGGCAACACGTAGGGCCCAACCACCTGTCGCCCAATATTCCGGCCCAGACGTTGATAACAAAGCGAACTCGGTATCCACAGTCGTGGGTGACGTGTGGGTTAACCTCACACCAATGGTGGTCATTGTGCATATTGAAGACACCCTCACGAGTGAATGCTGGTTCATCTGACCAAATTATGGTGTTCACAAAGTCATCGTTGGCTTCCTGTTGTTGTTGGAACCATTCACAGAAATGCATTCTCTGATGGCGATGTGCAGGATGTAGGTGTTGTGTGAAAGCATAATGATAGTGGTGCAGCCCATGCTCGTGCAGTATGTTAACGACCGTGCTTTGCAAGATACGCAGCTGCCTTGCTATGCTACGTATACGTCACTGAGGTTCTTGGTGTATGACCTCCAGAATAGCTTCCTCAGTAGCTGGGGTACACCGAGTCCGTAGATGACGTCTGTCACACGATGGTGGAAGGAGACAACCTGACTCCCGAAGGCGCAGCTCCAGATGATAAAACACATTTTTTCTGGATGGTGTCGACGAGGATATCTAGCAGCATATTCATGAGCGGCAGCACCAGCACGCTTATCAGATGCACCAAGGACCAGAAGCATATCCACATATACATCGTTTTTCTATGCCATATGTCTGCCACACTGATTTAGAGATTTACAATGAGAAAATCCGATACATGTACACATGTACAGTCGTGCTCAAAAGAATCCGAACGACCTAAATTGCATTGCGCCTAATTCGCATGCAACCGGCATAACGCAGCTGTCTAGCAGATCCTCTAATCGCTCCTTGGTACAGACGTTTGACTATTGAAAATGGTTCCAACAAGTCACCACTAGAAAACACTGCTCTGTATCGCAATAACTCAAGATGTAAAGTAATACCACGATACTAAAAATATCAGGGAACACCTTATCACAGATAAGACTGTCCTTAAGGCTTCTAAGCTCACATTTCTTACAATAAATGACATACCTGAAACTTTAGCACGCTCATTATTACGTCAGATAGGTAATGCACGTAGTAAGTTCGTCGTATTCATGATTTACTCTTGGAAGTAACATACTGTACTTATTATTTAACACGAAATGACATTAAAAATCCGAACGACCTGAATTGCATTGCGCCTAATTCGCATGCAACCGGCATAACGCAGCTGTCTAGCAGATCCTCTAATCGCTCCTTGGTACAGACGTTTGACTATTCAAAATGGTTCCAACAAGTCACCACTAGAAAACACTGCTCTGTATCGCAATAACTCAAGATGTAAAGTAATACCACGATACTAAAAATATCAGGGAACACCTTATCACAGATAAGACTGTCCTTAAGGCTTCTAAGCTCACATTTCTTACAATAAATGACATACCTGAAACTTTAGCACGCTCATTATTACGTCAGATAGGTAATGCACGTAGTAAGTTCGTCGTATTCATGATTTACTCTTGGAAGTAACATACTGTACTTATTATTTAACACGAAATGACATTAAAAATTTAGTTATTCATGAGCAGCTAGTTGAGAATATGTATGAACTTCAAATGACACGACGAACCGTCTCGTTCTGCATATGGATTCAAACCCAGGTCATGCAGACTAAGCAAAGATTTCGTGACTGACGGAAACTAACAGTCATTCCTGATTAGGCATACAGAGAGTGATATACCAAGATTTTAGACGGTATCAGTTAACAAATATCAACTTTAAATTACATAACGCAGACATTTTTAACGGACGCGAATTCCTACCCAGCATCTACTGTCCCTGTTAACGAAGTACGAGAGATGTTAACTATTGCTTCTTCACAAGTAACTTACTTGAAATGCCGTGAGGTAAAGCTTTGTGTTGGACAGGGATTCGAACCCAGAACCTAATCGGATTGATATCGAAGAACAATCAACTGTGACATATCGGATTTTCTCGGCATTAGCTAAATGTTTTAACTGAAATGACGAGACGAAACATTAATTTTTTCCTTCCCAGGACTCCAACCCGGCACCTATCGCTGTTATATTCTAGAGAAAACGAACGTTAAATATGGGTTTGTTGCAACAGCAGCGACATGTGAACATGTTTGAACTAGAAATAATATGACGAAGAGTTCAGTGCTGACTGGGAATAGAGCCCCACACATATCGTTGTTGACTACACACAAAGAAACGTCAGCTACCGAATTTTTCTCCACCAGCAGCTTGGAATAACATCTTGAACTTACAGTGATCTCGCAAATAGGTCTGTGTCTCACTGGGAGTCAAAAACGTCAAATATCGTTAGTGTTGACAACGAATGAAAATACATTAAACATCAAAATTATTATCCACCAGCAGATAGGTGTTCTCATGCTAGAGCTTGATAATACATAATGAAATTTTTAGTGCCGGACCAGGATTCGAACCCATTCACGCGCAACATGTGGAGATGTCGAGGAATCTGCAGTTTTGAACAAACAACAAATTGCAGCCGAGCTGTATTGTCACGAAGGGGTCAAATTCCTCGTTAAGGGCGGTCTGAGTAGCATTCCCAGTTTAGAACCAATTATATCGACATACAGAAGCTCAAATAAAATATGGAATAAGTGTCCTCTGACCCTACATAATGTTTGTTTCGTCACTAGAAATAAATAACTAATATAAGAAAGGTTACTGGTGATAGAGTTTATACATGTCACCACTCCAGACTTTATTGTGGTTCAAACTAAAGTCTACTTGGTAGAGAAGGAATATCATTTTTAATGCGAATTTCAGACCACAGTGCCATTATATTTTCTTCACTTGGTGTAGCCAGAAGAGAAAGGAATCTGTCTTTTCCTATATAAAATTATTGACAGGAGTTGGAATCGAACCCAGACCGTAGGTATATGAACATATCATCAGTCCAACAGACCACCAAATCCTCTTCTCTGTGACTCATTTTTCTATCGTAACGCCGTTGCGCCACACTGGATGAGAATTCTTACACACAGGCTCCCTGTAGTAATTTGCAGCATGTTCAGTAAATTCATTTACTTGGTTGACCGAATCACCATGAAGTAGCTGCCTCGGCTACCCAGTGCATACATTCGACTCTATTTTGTAATCACCGAAATAAAATCACGTAACTGCCACCTTCACAGAACAGCCAACAGTGTAGGATGCAGAAATTTAAATAGGAAGTGTTCCTTTCCACTTGAGCTACTCTACTGCGCTTTCTGTTTGTTGAAAACGTCGTGCAGTGCAAAAGAGAAGCTGTAACTCCTTGTCTCTCAGAAGTCTAGACCCGGCCATATGCATTATCTCACAGCACAGTGGAATGCAGAAGTTCTGGAGGAATTGTTGAGTTCATGGTAAGCGTCGCGCACTGTAGATAAGATGTCGCGAGTTCGAGTACATTCAATGCTACGTTTCTTAAAACGCAGTTCTGCTGTCTGCTAAAGTTATCAATCTAATGGAACTTTGAACATAATTCCCTTCACTTCTCAACCCAAAATAGTCGCATGTCAAAAAAGAGCTAACTTCTGCGACATTTTGTTCTTTTAACGTTTAATAGACAGCCAAGCAGCAGATGCATCTCGAAACTTTTGTATTACGTATGGGGAGAGCGCATCGTGCCAAAATACGTCAGAGAATTATTTTCTATAATTGCTGTTGTGTGGTAGTGGCATTTTATTCTTCTTCAAACCTTGTTTGACAGCTTTAACTCAGAACAAGTTTTCTACATGATGTAATCAATAAACTGCATGTGCATTGTCAAACTGTTATAGATAACATCAGAGAATTCGCATATACCCTTGATGATTAATATCTTTCTCATGTTTACTATTGTTTTAACAACACAAAAGGAAAACTTACGTAAATTGTGCACAGTATTATAAGAAATGAAATAAAACTACCCACGATACCCTTACGACGAAAGTCTGTTTTAATAAAACTGAGTATCTGTACACAAGCGTGCCTCTATGGACAGAAATTAGTAAAATACTACTTATTTAGATTGGATCTGTGTTTAATTGGTATGCTGTGTCATACTCAAGGGGTATACAAATGTGGCATTTCATAGATAAAGTTACATATTCCTAGAACACTAAATTTCCTTGCCAGCAGCGGAAAGAGGCGTTACCTGTTGTGCAGCATTGTAAGTTTTTCACCATTGCACTATTAGCCGAAAGAATTTTCTTGCGATTTCCTTATCGATGTTTGACCTGACTACTTGAAGTTTTTCCACAGAAGGGATAAAAACGTTACAGTTAGTGAGACTGGAACTGCGAACCATAACGGACGCTTTTTCACAGATCAGCACGTTACCAAAGAGCTGGCGAAGAGTTATGTGTCTTAGTTTCGTCTAACGAGGCCAATATTTACTAGAACTCGTAAACCGTTACTTAAAGGACGAGATTAATTGCGATTTCCACGTGCAACCACTTTTCTGGGCTGAAAACCGTAAATTTTCAATCTTTCATTACACCTCAAGCGATAATAACTCAGATTATTCAATGGAAATGACAGGTAAAATCAAGTGAAGTTTGAGGCTTATTTCCGTGCACACCAGGAAGTAACTCGTCGACACAGAGTTACCAAACATACCCTGCCTCGTTGCCAAATCTCAGTTACAGTACCAACAGGAAGAAGACGAACCGATGTGATCCTACAGCGGGCTGGGAAGTGACCATAGCTGGCGTCTCCATGTCGCGGCTGCTACGGCCTGGAATACGTAATGCGTCTGATTCGCATTTCTGTAACTAGGTTTAGGGACTGGAGCATAGTTACTAATAATACTCAGAACTGACTGCAAACTAAGCATCATAAATCAGTAACTCTCATAGTTGTTTATATATTTCTTTCGTTAGTATACTCAAAACTAAGAACTCATTCACAGAAATTTTCGTGCCTCGCTGATAGTCGAGCACAACAAACAAATAAAAATGTGTGTGTGTGTGTGTGTGTGTGACAGAGATAGAGAGAGAGGGAGAAAGAGAGAGAGAAAAATCAAAAATGATGAGAGAGAGAGAGTAAAAAATTGTTGTAAAGAAATTAAATCATGGTATGTAAAGAAATCTTTCATTAAAATAACACGTTCCACATCATTACGAAATGTATTCATGATCTATGGAACAAGAATTAGTCGTAATCTAATCTGATCATGTCATATTGAGAAATAGCAATGAAGAGTCATGAATTACCGAATCTTTTTCCAGTTCCAGTAACCAAATCTAAACTTAACAATAAAAGACGACAATTTTTGTAATAAACCGGGACTCCTATCAAGACCCTTCGTCCCTGTTAACTAACCACGAAAGATGTCTGATATACCTCCATTCTGAAGTAACAAAGTGTGCATGCATTTAAAGATGAAGTGCATGATGTGGAGTTCTGTGACGGAGATACGAACCCAACACATAATCGGATTGTTAACTAAGTAAAATCAAATGTTACGTATAGGTTTTTCTTACCAGCTGCTAGGTGTTTGAATCTAAAATAAAGATACAAACTTTCGTGCCTAAGCGACAATCGAACTGCACACCTACCGTGCATCCACGAATATAGCTTAAGCATCAGCTGCTTACTCACCAACAGTAAGAGGTGTGCGTGTTTGACCAGAAATAACGGCACCTAATGCGATTGTTGACAACACATAAACAGACATTAAAAATGCACGTTAATTTTCACTGGCAGGCCGGTAAGCACGTGATAGGGCTTGAAATGATATTATGAATATTTTTGTATTGGATCAGTATTCGGACCCACATACTTACCTTTGGAGGAGACCTAGAGAAGATTGCAGTCTTGGGAAAAGGAATGAAATGATTGAACTATACCATTCCGAGAGATTCAGATCCTTGAAACAAGAGATACAAATTCGAATCACAGTCCAGCACCAAATTTTCAATGTCTCTAATTCAATCAAGTATCAGTAAAATAAGAGGCCTGTTCCTTTAAATGGCTATCGGTTCATCAAATAAAATAAAATTTTCTGATGTAACTAAGCTTACTGGCGACTGTATTTCTGTTTACCATGACTTCCGCTATGTGATTTACCAACGTAAACCGGCTCTGCTCAGTTGGTAATGAAGGAACGTGATGTTTTATGCGGATTCTGGATTATAACGACTTTCTCTTGAGGTTACCAGAGGTAAAGCAAATCGGTTTGTGCCTCTTAAAAGTAAATGCCTGAACCCACGCATTGCACCTGTGACAGTTCGTTCCACCAGACCATTGTGGCCACATTTTCCAGCCCCAGGAGTGTGCTGTAACGGATGATGTGCTTAGCTTACAAAATTAGTCACGGTCGAAAAAATGCGATTCTATTAAATGGTTAAGTAGAAGCAAGCTTCTGACTCGGAGATTATACTATTCTCATGTCAGCAGGATGTAAAGACTCTTCTAGGCATCATAGGCTAGCCATTTTGAAATTGTCACAAATTCAGCAAATTTCTTAGTTCGAGAAAATCCATTGTGAAGTGTGAAGTTACCGGATAATTCGATTATTACCGTCATTATTACTATCATTTTCTTCATACCGCTACTGGAACACATGTGCTTGAAGATCATTTAATGCCTTTTGATCATTATAGAAGTAGTTTCCCAAGAACAGATTCTTTCCCTGTCTGCGGAATCCTTTTCATGTTAATATCAAACATCAGCAATTACTCGAAGATTACAGTAAAACTAAAGTAATTGATGAAGACGTTACTTGACAACAAAAACGCGCTGCCATTCTACATTTACTTGCGCCTAGAAATGGCTATCGAGTACTGCCAAACCAAAAGGCAAGAGATCTTACTGCCTTCAGATAGTCGTCGCTGTCAGTTCTTCCATATGATTTGGTCGAAATGACCTGATTCAAGTTGTGTATGACAGACAATGCTTTAGAAAATCAATTGTTTTCCTTTGCAATAAACAGAAAGATTTTCATTTTAAGCTATCCAAGTACAAAATTTTCGCAACGTTCAAATTTAATATTCTATTCTATAATGTAGGAAAGTATTTCACAGTTGCAAAACTCGCATCCAACTCATTGACCTTACACTTAGACGTTGACCATAACTTCTGCATTCCACTGTGCTGTGAGATAATGCATATGGCCGGGTCTAGACTTCTGAGAGACAAAGAGTTACAGCTTTTCTTTTGCACTGCACGACGTTTTCAACAAACAGAAAGCGCAATAGAGTAGCTCAAGTGGAAAGGAACACTTCCTATTTAAATATCTGCATCCTACACTGTTGGCTGTTCTGTGAAGGTGGCAGTTATGTGATTTTATTTCGGTGATTACAAAATAGAGTCGAATGTATGCACTGGGTAGCCGAGGCAGCTACTTCATGGTGATTCGGTCAACCAAGTAAATGAATTTACTGAACATGCTGCAAATTACTACAGGGAGCCTGTGTGTAAGAATTCTCATCCAGTGTGGCGCAACGGCGTTACGATAGAAAAATAAGTCACAGAGAAGAGGATTTGGTGGTCTGTTGGACTGATGATATGTTCATATACCTACGGTCTGGGTTCGATTCCAACTCCTGTCAATGATTTTATATAGGAAGAGACAGATTTCTTTATCTTCTGGCTACACCAAGTGAAGAAAATATAATGGCACTGTGGTCTGAAATTCGCATTAAAAATGATATTCCTTCTCTACCAAGTAGACGTTAGTTTGAACCACAATAAAGTCTGGAGTGGTGACATGTAGAAACTCTATCACCAGTAACCTTTCTTGTACTAGTTATTTATTTCTAGTGACGAAACAAACATTATGTAGGGTCAGAGGACACTTATTCCATATTTTATTTGAGCTTCTGTATGTCGATATAATTGGTTCTAAACTGGGAATGCTACTCAGACCGCCCTTAACGAGGAATTTGATCCCTTCGTGACAATACAGCTCGGCTGCAATTTGTTGTTTGTTCAAAACTGCAGATTCCTCGACATCTCCACATGTTGCGCGTGAATGGGTTCGAATCCTGGTCCGGCACTAAAAATTTCATTATGTATTATCAAGCTCTAGCATGAGAACACCTATCTGCTGGTGGATAATAATTTTGATGTTTAATGTATTTTCATTCGTTGTCAACACTAACGATATTTGACGTTTTTGACTCCCAGTGAGACACAGACCTATTTGCGAGATCACTGTAAGTTCAAGATGTTATTCCGAGCTGCTGGTGGAGAAAAATTCGGTAGCTGACGTTTCTTTGTGTGTAGTCAACAACGATATGTGTGGGGCTCTATTCCCAGTCAGCACTGAACTCTTCGTCATATTATTTCTAGTTCAAACATGCTCACATGTCGCTGCTGTTGCAACAAACCCATATTTAACGTTCGTTTTCTCTAGAATATAACAGCGATAGGTGCCGGGTTGGAGTCCTGGGAAGGAAAAAATTAATGTTTCGTCTCGTCATTTCAGTTAAAACATTTAGCTAATGCCGAAAAAATCCGGTATGTCACAGTTGATTGTTCTTCGATATCAATCCGATTAGGTTCTGGGTTCGAATCCCTGTGCAACACAAAGCTTTACCTCACGTCTAGAAAACATTCGTACTTACATACTACAGTCGTAGAAATGGAAGACTGGGCAGCTTTGGAAGAAGCCCTTTCCACACCGTGGGCGTGAATTTATTCTCACCACTTCATCTACTAGATTAGTATATTATATATAAACAATATACAGGGTGAAGCGAAATTCGTGCACTCGGGCTTCGCAGCGCGACGCCTCGCGTGCCAGCAATAAAAAAAATGTCTCTCCCTACATTTCGTCTGCCGAGTATAACCGGCAGAAAAAGGACGTTAATGAGTGACAACCTGGCAACACTTTAACCACATGTATGGTGACTACCTCTGTCAGTATACATCCGTTATACTGTGCAGCTGGTGCATTGTATAACGTTTTGGGTTAGCATGCAGGAGGTCGAGGGTTCGATCCTGGGTTCAGGCATACGTTTTTTATTTCGTAAAATTAGTCCAGGTGGTACGGTATCTTTATCCTCAACAGCGATTGTAGCGGGTCCTCTAGAAAACATTCGTACTTACATACTACAGTCGTAGAAATGGAAGACTGGGCAGCTTTGGAAGAAGCCCTTTCCACACCGTGGGCGTGAATTTATTCTCACCACTTCATCTACTAGATGCAAAACCTGTTTTCTTTGTACCTTATTGCAATGGTCCCATAGATTAGTACCAACTATTATTCTTGCCTCGTACAGGTCCATTACATTTTGTTAGGGCCTTACGTTACCAGTAGGACTGGCAACGTGCTTTGCGAATAATGTCCAAACTCGGTTACTGTTTGCATGTGTTATCACCATGGTCCCACTAATAATGCCTTTCAACTTTAAGTCTGATAACCGCATGCTGTTTAATACGGATCTCAATGCATTATGTAATTCGAAACAGAACATTTCACTATTAGTGCTGTGGGGATGAATCATGCAGAACAATATCTGTCAGAAGGGTGATGTGCATTAGGTGGAACAGTGCACAGAACTGACGTAGTATTTATACTGTATGCGCTGCCCACCACAAAGGGATTTGTTGCGAGCAGGGTAACACGCCCGTGACGAGACTCCAATGTACAGTCGTGCTCAAAAGTATCCGAACAACCTGAATTGCATTTCGCCTGATTCGCATGCAACCGGCATAACGCAGCTGTCTAGCAGATCCTCTAGTCGCTCCTTGGTACAGTCGTTTGACTATTGAAAATGGTTCCAACAAGTCACCACTAGAAAACACTGCTCTGTATCGCAATAACTCAAGATGTAAAGTAATACCACGATACTACAAATATCAGGGAACACCTTATCACAGATAAGACTGTCCTTAAGGCTTCTAAGCTCACATTTCTTACAATAAATGACATACCTGAAACTTTAGCACGCTCATTATTACGTCAGATAGGTATGCACCTAGTAAGTTCGTCGTATTCATGATTTACTCTTGGAAGTAACATACCGTACTTATTATTTAACACGAAATGACATTAAAAATTTAAGTTATTCACGAGCAGCTAGTTGAGAATATGTATAAACTTCAAATGACACGACGAACCGTCTCGTTCTGCATATGGATTCAAACCCAGGTCATGCAGAGTAAGCAAAGATTTCGAGACTGACGGAGACTAACAGTCATTCCTGATTAGGCATACAGAGAGTGATATACCTCGATTTTAAACAGTATCAGTTAACAAATATCAACTTTAAATTACATAACGCAGACATTTTTAACGGACGCTAATTCCTACCCAGCATCTACTGTCCCTGTTAACGAAGTACGAGAGATGTTAACTATTGCTTCTTCACAAGTAACTTACTTCAGGATGGTCACATGATCATTATTGTTAACAGATGAGGAAAGCCTATGGTTGAAGGTTTTAAATTTCCATGCACAGCTGCATTTGTGTCACGACAATGACGATTGTTGAAGACGTCAACCGTAAGTATTTGAAAACTGAAGTCCACTATTCTCACCTCGCCTTGCTAATGATTCCACAGAACAACCTGATGGAAGTGTTGGCGAGATCAGTTTGTAGTACTGACAGTGAATGTCAGTAAAGTAAATTCTCAGAAAGAGAAGACATCGATGGATATGATTGCTGCACCTTGCTGTTGTTGTAGTATTCTAGAAATTGTAATAAATAAGCGTGTGTAACTTTCCTGTTCCTGAGAATAGCTGCTGAACTTGAAACTTTAATGAGCTACATTGCAGAGCCAAAGAAACGGGAACACCTGGCTCTCTTGTAGTGCCGCAACACGACGTGTCATGCACTCGACTAATATCTGAAGTAGTGCTGGAGGAAATTGACACCATGAATCCTGCAGGTATGTCCATAAATCCGTAAGAATACGAGGTGGTGGAGATCTCTTCTGACCAGCACGTTGCAAGGCATCCCAGATAAGCTCAATAATGTTCATGTCTGGGGAGTTTGGTGGCCAACGGAAGTGTTTAAACTCAGAAGAGTGTTCCTGGAGCCACCCTGTAGCAATTCTGGACGTGTGTATCATGAATACCAGGAATCCGGTAAAACGTCTAATCTCCGACATGGCTGCAGCCGCATTGTCGCAGTGTCCTGCTGCAAATGCCCACGCACGATGGAATGCACAAGGGACATGAATGGATGCAGGTGATCAGTCAGGATGCTTACGTACGTGTCATCTGCCAGAGTCGTATCTAGACGTATCAGGTGTCCCGTATCACTCCTACAGCACACGCTCCAGACCATTACAGTTCCTCCACCAGCTTCAACAGCCCCTACTGACATGCAGGATACATGGATTCATGAAGTTGTCTCCATACCTGTACACGTCCATCCGCTCGATACCATTTGAACGAGACTAGGCCCACCAGGCAACATGTTTACAGTCATCAACAGTCCAACGTCGGAGTTGACGGGCCACGGCGAGGCATAAAGCTGTGTGTCGTGTTGTCATCAAGGGTACACGAGTGGACTTTCGGCTCCGAAAGCCCCTATCGATGATGTTTCGCTGAATGGTTCGCACGTTGACACTTGTTGATGGTCCAGCATTGAAATCTGCAGCAATTTGGGGAAGGGTTGCACTTCTGTCACGTTGAATGATTCTCCTTAGTCGTCGTTAGTGCCGTTCTTGCAAGATCTTTTTCTGGCTGCAGCGATGTCGGAGATTTGACGTTTTACCGGATTTCTGATATTCACGGAACAATCGTGAAATCGTCGTACGGGAAATCCCCACTTCACTACCTCGGATATGCTGTGTCCCATCGCTCGTGCGCCGACTGTAGCACCACGTTTAAACTGACTTAAATCTTGACAGCCTGCCATTGTAGCAGCAGTAGCCGATCTAACAATTGCGCCAGACATTTGTTGTCTTGTATAGGCGTTGCCGACCGCAGGGCCGTATTCTGGCTGTTTCCATATCTCTGCATGTGAATACGCATGCCTGTACAAGTTTCTTTGGCACTTCAGTGTATTTTCGTTAGAGAGCTGGAAGCATCTTGTGAAATGGGAGAAAAGAAATAGTTTACTAATAAATACACTCCTGGAAATGGAAAAAAGAACACATTGACACCGGTGTGTCAGACCCACCATACTTGCTCCGGACACTGCGAGAGGGCTGTACAAGCAATGATCACACGCACGGCACAGCGGACACACCAGGAACCGCGGTGTTGGCCGTCGAATGGCGCTAGCTGCGCAGCATTTGTGCACCGCCGCCGTCAGTGTCAGCCAGTTTGCCGTGGCATACGGAGCTCCATCGCAGTCTTTAACACTGGTAGCATGCCGCGACAGCGTGGACGTGAACCGTATGTGCAGTTGACGGACTTTGAGCGAGGGCGTATAGTGGGCATGCGGGAGGCCGAATTGCTCAACACGTGGGGCGTGAGGTCTCCACAGTACATCGATGTTGTCGCCAGTGGTCGGCGGAAGGTGCACGTGCCTGTCGACCTGGGACCGGACCGCTGCGACGCACGGATGCACGCCAAGACCGTAGGATCCTACGCAGTGCCGTCGGGGACCGCACCGCCACTTCCCAGCAAATTAGGGACACTGTTGCTCCTGGGGTATCGGCGAGGACCATTCGCAACCGTCTCCATGAAGCTGGGCTACGGTCCCGCACACCGTTAGGCCGTCTTCCGCTCACGCCCCAACATCGTGCAGCCCGCCTCCAGTGGTGTCGCGACAGGCGTGAATGGAGGGACGAATGGAGACGTGTCGTCTTCAGCGATCAGAGTCGCTTCTGCCTTGGTGCCAATGATGGTCGTATGCGTGTTTGGCGCCGTGCAGGTGAGCGCCACAATCAGGACTGCATACGACCGAGGCACACAGGGCCAACACCCAGCATCATGGTGTGGGGAGCGATCTCCTACACTGGCCGTACACCACTGGTGATCGTCGAGGGGACACTGAATAGTGCACGGTACATCCAAACCGTCATCGAACCCATCGTTCTACCATTCCTAGACCGGCAAGGGAACTTGCTGTTCCAACAGGACAATGCACGTCCGCATGTATCCCGTGCCACCCAACGTGCTCTAGAAGGTGTAAGTCAACTACCCTGGCCAGCAAGATCTCCGGATCTGTCCCCCATTGAGCATGTTTGGGACTGGATGAAGCGTCGTCTCACGCGGTCTGCACGTCCAGCACGAACGCTGGTCCAACTGAGCCGCCAGGTGGAAATGGCATGGCAAGCCGTTCCACAGGACTACATCCAGCATCTCTACGATCGTCTCCATGGGAGAATAGCAGCCTGCATTGCTGCGAAAGGTGGATATACACTGTACTAGTGCCGACATTGTGCATGCTCTGTTGCCTGTGTCTATGTGCCTGTGGTTCTGTCAGTGTGATCATGTGATGTATCTGACCCCAGGAATGTGTCAATAAAGTTTCCCCTTCCTGGGACAATGAATTCACGGTGTTCTTATTTCAATTTCCAGGAGTGTATTTATTTCGCATTTTGTGTTTGTTATGATACGAAATCACAATTTATATGATAAAATTCATCAAGAAATGACGACAATGCTGCTGCATCTGTGACCGATGATCAACCCAGTATCTTATAGTTCCATCTTGGTGACCTGTATAATACTACAAAAAACTGAACCTTCCATTTGTTGGAAGCTAAAATATGGTATTCACACACCTGGAAGATAAGGTGATACATTTAGTCCGGACATATACATTTGTGTAAAGATTATATTGCAAAAAAAAGTCGTTGGAAATGCAGCGGGCACAGGATATATACCACAAATACAGAAAAGATAAGAATCATGCAATGGTGAATGACATGATGTGCACACCATTTATATCGTCGTCATGGCACACCAGTACATTGCAATTATTTAAGAATTGCAAATCCTTGTCATTCATATTTGAGAAAAGTTGTGCGATAAAAACTTTTTTATCTAACAACTCCACAATAATGCCCTACCCTAAGGCGTAATAAAAAATGGTTCAAATGGCTCTGAGCACTATGGGACTTAACTTCTAAGGTTATCAGTCCCCTAGAACTTAGAACTACTTAAACCTAACTAACCTAAGGACATCACACACATCCATGCCCAAGGCAGGATTCGAACCTGCGACCGTAGCGGTCGCGCGGTTCCAGACTGTAGAGCCTAGAATCGCTCGGCCATCCCGGCCGGCGGTGTAATAAATTTCTCGACTTTGTAATAGGGAGCCGCACGTCTATCGTCAAAGTCGCAAGCTTTGAAGCGGTTTCAGAAAGCCAGCCCCACTATTTGATCTGAGAACTGACAGGCTTGAATGGTTCACGTTATGAACGAAGGCTGTACTGTGCGTGCTTGCGCAACCTGAGTCGATAGCACTACTGTGCCTGCTGATGCAAGCTTTTTCTTGCTACCAGCCAAGGCTGCAACACACCGTGTCTGTAAGAGACATGGACCGCTGGCGTTTCCATCTCATTTTCAGCTCCTTGAGTACACAACATCCTTGTGTTTCCAGATTCTGAAGGGTGGTAGTACCTTATCATTACTGGCAGGTAACATGACGCATGGTAGATTTTCAATAGAAACTTCGCCTACTCTTCACTACTGTCCAGGGCCGGCCACGGCATGCAGACTTCATGCGTGCAGCGTGTGCGGGCCGCGGGCGGGCCGAGGCCTGGTCTGTCACTCGACTTCGCTCCCTCCTCCTCGGAAGAACCCAGAACTGGGCGACATGTCGTTTAGAATGCGGTGCCGCATTTTGCGGTCGACACAGCTCTCTGAGTTCGGCAGAATCGTGGTGGCAGCACTGTTTACCATTCGCTATTTGTTCGTGGTATGAAGGATGTTCACAGATCCAGTGGCTGTTTGCGCAAAAAGAGGCAGTCTACCTATCTATCACTCAGTCCTTTAAATGAATCGGAATGACAGAAGAGAGGGATGAACATTCTCACTTAGCATAAGCAACGGGTACTGACGATTTGCTATGAAACGACATGAGAGTGAAGGAGCAAAAAAAAAAAAAAAAAATGGTTCAAATGGCTCTGAGCACTATGGGATTTAACATCTGTGGTCATCAGTCCCCTAGAACTTAGAACTACTTAAACCTAACTAACCTAAGGACATCACACACATCCATGCCCGAGGCAGGATTCGAACCTGCGACCGTAGCAGTCGCGCGGTTCCGGACTGAGCGCCTAGAACCGGTAGACCACCGCGGCCGGCAAGGAGCAAAAAATTACAAAGATCGACAAATGGGATTCGTTGTTCTGTGTATCAAGAATCACTTTGTGCTAAATTTGCGGGCATGGAGCACCTGAAGAAATTGATGGTACGAAGAGCAAAATTTCTAAAGGCGCAACTATTATTCCCTTTTCAGTTGCAACAGTTTTCATTGGAAACAAAAGAAGAGTTTGGAGACTTCACATATTACTGGAAAGTGCGTTGGTTAAGTCAAGGGGCATGCCTGGAACGATTTTTCGACTTAAATCTCGCTCTTGTTAAAGTAGGAAAAAGGAATGCTGAAACGAAAATCAAAACATCCAGCATGGATTGTAGATTTCCCATTTTGTGTGGACTTGACAGCACACTGCCCACAGTAAGACACTGCAAGGTAACTTCTTTCTGATTTGATGGAGATGCATTTAAAAAGAAAATCTGACAAAGACAATGCAGTTCCCTAAGCTCACTGGTGTTAAAGAAAGCACAAGGTTTGAAGAATTCATCGTGGCCTTGCAAGAATTACAACGATAGTGTTATAAAGGTTTTGAGTTGAAAGCGCCTCTGAGCATTTGCAGATGTAACTGATTGACTTGCAAGTAATATCATTTTTAGTTAGAAATCTTTTTTATGCTACAACTGTCCGGGACGTATACATAGCTTTTCTCAAGTAGATTTTGTATCTCCATAACGAGGTTGCAAAAGTGCCACACTATTTCGACCGACATATTTCTGATTGATTAATACTGAAAAATTATTACGTTTGTGATCTAAGTTGAGAAATGTGAAATGTAATACCAAGTCGTATGCAGTACGACTGTACTGCCATTTGGATGCGGCGAGTTCGCTGTTTTCCCCTTCCCCCTCCTCACGCTCAGACAACGTGGCGTGTCGGTGGCGGAAATGTGACGCGAGGCTGAGCACTTTGCCACTCGGGCCTGGACATGGTCCGTGAGCTGAAAACCTGGCCTTTCCTGCTATTGTCGGTAGCCGAAGCTTTTAAAGTATTCCAGTGCGGCATCGCTCGACCCAGCAGTAACTAGATCGAACACAATTAGTAGAAGTGTTCATCGCTGTATTTTGGGAGAAAAGGCGAAAGTGGCGGCATAAAGAGCTGGACGATCTGGCTGTGGCACCAACTGCCTGTGCTAAATAACAAAGTGTTAAAAAGTGCGTCCTGTCGTGAGAAAGTGCACCAGTGTTAGTGGAGAGCCTGCAGTCGGATGGTTAGTCTCAAATGACAACTGTCACTCCGCTGGCCACACATTTTAAATTCTTGAGCTTGACTCCAATTCCCTTAAGTGGGAACCGGAGAAGAGGTAGATGTATGACTACTGAACACAAAAAACGAACGAAAACTAAAAGGGTTTGACATTTTAGTAACTTTATTTGCATTTCTCAGATGTCATTTATTTTCAGTTTTGCTGGACAAGTAACTCAACTACGGAGCTGAATATTGCTTTCTGTCGGCCTTCGGTTACTGCATCCGTATGCAACATAGCTCGCGACCAGTTTAGTTCAAAGTAAAAGAAAAAAATACCTCAAACGTCAAAAGCGCGAACATCACTAAGAACTCCGAACACTTCGCGAATACGGCGTCTCCGCCGAAGACAGTCGCGCTTTTCCTTGCAACGACACCTTTGAGTAATCTGTCCAGCTACGAACAGAGATCACCGGTCATCCCCCACAATATTTCAACTACCGTTGCACCTACATGGAGATCCATTGTGACTTATCTCTTAGTAGACCAGCGGGGATGACGCTCGTCTTCTGATACACATAGAGAGAGAGAGAGAGAGAGAGAGAGAGAGAGAGAGAGAGAGAGGGGGGGGGGGGGGGCAGAGTGTTCAAGTGGGAGCTCTAAGGTCTGTGGTCCAGCACTAAAACAAGATATGATCGAAAATGACTCCATATTCTGTAGTCAGCTGAAAAGTACATTACTGAAATAAAAGGGTGTCGTGCAACATTTCGGGAGCACTGAGTGCAACCTTTCAGGTTGCCAACACTTTCTTAGCTAAACCTCCAAAACGTTCCCCCTTTAAGTACGTGGAATATCTCCATGCTTCTAGCGCGAATCCACTATAAGAGAGAATATTAGTATTCTGTGAATTGAAAGTGATTCCAACGGATTAAAATGATCGCAAACTATGTCAGTACTTGTGTTATCTGTTTTGCGTTTGGCTTAGGAATACATACAAATCTACATCCATATCTAAAGCCTGCAAAGCACTTTTTAAGTGCATGACCGATGGTACTTCCCATTCTATTATAAATAACGGTTTTTTCCCCATTCCTACACATCTGAAGTACTCCAAATCAACAACTTAGCAAATTATATATAGCGCATTGTCTTTCTCTGTCGTACTTTCTTCATAAAGTAATCACTTCTCATCTACTTGTACACCTCTGGGAGTAGCATTAAACCCATGGAGTGATATTCGAGAAGTGTAGTCTGTGTCGACGCCAGATGTGACACCCTGCTTTTTCATTTTCGATCTCATCAACAGCATCTACACCCACTCGTCAGCTACACCTTCCTTTTCCATTTTCGAACTCATGAGCAACATCTGTATCCACTCGTCAACCACCTACACTATATAGCTATACTTAAGATACAGCGCTCGTTACAAAGGAGTGGTTGCCAATATGCGAGAGGTAAAGAAAACTTTCAAATTAGCCAGTTGAATCTCTAGTTGGCATCCGAGACGACAATATCATTAGACTTTTAAATTTTGCAATCATAATAAACTTTTGTCGATGGTCTCGAGAGCCGTCACATGCTTGGAATTACCTCGAGCATGTCATAAATAGCGACCTCTTGTCCGGAGAACAAGATGATGGTATTTTTTTTATCTAACAAGAGATTTCTGCCAAATTAAGAATCGTTTTGAAGGACACTAAAAGGCATCGCTGTAAGTTGCTTACTGCGTTATTATGCTGTTTTTTTTTTTTTAACTGTACACCAAGAAAAGGAAGAATGCCTTTTAAAAAAATACCTGTTACTCGAACTGGAGTCTAATGTGTACACAGAACTGACTAGAAGATGATGATCATTGGTGTCGTTCAGGGATTACTTCCATTTAGGAATCTACATGCAAATTGCACGATCGATAATTTATGCACCAAAGCTCAGAACTGATGTCAGCCGTATAGTTGGACGCAAGGGTCCAAATTAAGCTGTCAACAAGTCCACTTTTTCTCCGTGTCTTACAGTGATAGGTCTCGTGAAGCAACTGAATTATACGTGACGCCCTCAATCAACTCCGTGCGAATAAGATATTTTATATTTGCTATCTTGAGCGGATAGACTTGTTCTTTTATATTTGCTATCTTAAGCGGATAGATTTGTTCTGGACGAATGGTATACGATAAATACACTTCCCAGCAAGTTATTTACCTTCACTGTAAACTGTGTTCAGCTATTAAACACTCTATACGTTCGTTGTTCTTTCTGATTTTAGTACAGCCAAGCAAAAAACTTACTGCAGCTCAAATCTCGAAGAAAATGAACAATTTCTTATTCAGCAATACTTATTCAGCAATAGCACATGACACACTTTGGCTGCGAGTGAAGAGTACATGGCAAGGAATGAACTTGTGTTACTGAATTCATGGGCTCAGAAGAGTCACTGACAGCAATGGCGTTAGTTTTTGTTAGATTGGAGTTGTGAGGAAACTGTAGTCTTTTCCGAAGTTGAAATAATTGAAACCGTCAGTTTATATATGAGGGCATTTCGAAAAGTAAAGATGCAATGGCTCACAGTCCTTAAATAGAACATTTATTTAGAAAACGTCAGTTACATCTTATTAACTGGATTATTTGTTATTTTTCGACATCAGCACCCCCATTATCCAAACATTAGTTAAATCGGTGCTCAAGCTTTTGTATCCCACAGTCACAGAAGGTTGCCGCCTGTTGTCGAAACCACATTTCAACTTCATCTTTGATCTCTTCGTCGTCGTGGAATGATTTTCCACCACGATGTGATTTCAGGTAACGGAAGACATGGAAGTCGGTCGGCGCAAGGTCCGGGGTGTATGGCGGATGGTCCAATACGTCCCATTTGAATTGTTTGAGTAGTGCTTTGGTTACGAGTGCTGTATGAGGCCGAGCGTTGTCATGAAGCAAGCGAACTCCACTTGTCAGCATTCCCCTGCGTTTGGTTTGAATTACCCTTCGAAGACGTTTCAAAGTCTGGCAATATGCAACAGCATTAATTGTCGTTCCAGTAGGCATAAATTCCAACAGAAGAATGCCTTGTCGGTCCCAAAAAACAGAAGCCATGATTTTCTTCGCTGAAATCGACGTTTTGCATTTCTTGGCTTTTGGTGAATTCGATTGGCGCCATTGCATTGATTGTTGCTTGTATTCAGGTGTATGGTGATAAACCCACGTCTCGTCACCTGTCACAATGTGATCAAGTAACTCATCACCTGCTTCAGCATAGAGTGTGAGGAATTCGAGTGCAAAGCCCATCCTTTTCTTTTTGTGTTCTTCCATTAACAGTTTTGGAACCCCGCACGCACACAAAATTCATAACGTCATAGAGAGTTGTCATTGACACGTCCAGTATGATATGATACAATTCTTTCAATGTGAGACGTCTATTCGCACGAATTGCTTCCTCCGTTCTCCGAAGAAGGGCATCAGAGATCACAGATGGCCGACCTGTTCTTTGTTCGTCATAAACATTGGTCCTACCTTCACAGAAATGACGACACCATTTAGTTAAATTTTGTCGATTCATAATGCTCCCATAAACAGAAACAGTTTCTTTGTGAATATCTGCTGGTCGCTGACCTTTCTCATGAAGAAAGCGTATGATGGAGCGCACTTCGCATTTGGCGGGATTCTGAATCGGCGCAGCCATTTTAAACACGACCTACTCCAACCAGAAGCAACGTTCAACTGCCGAACGACCGCGAGGAGAAAGCTAACGGTTCAAGGTTAACCCCAGTGTTGTCAACTTGCTCGCCAAAACTCTTCTGTTCCTCTGGCGTACGGTGTATCTTTACTTTCCGAAATACCCTCGTACCACAGCTTTTCTTGACAATGATTGACGTGTTACAGCTTGGGGGGGGGGGGAGGGGGGGAGGCGGCAGGGTGGAGCGTGGGGGATCGGGGTGATGTGTGTTGGATACAGGTACTGCCATTGTCTTTCGAATCCTCACGTATTAAATCTGTTGAGTCTAATATACACATCAAGTGTTCGAACTGTGTGTTGGTTGCATGTACCAACTTCTCTCTAATATTTATCGGTGACTTTGCTTTCAATATTCCTTGTCCATCCCTGTGGGAAAGGCGGTCGTCCCGATATAGAGCTTTATTCAGGTAACATTCAAAGTTCTGATGCAAGCTACCTTGCTTGCTGTTATATTGTTCAGAGTAACAAATTTCTTGATGAAGGCATTCCTGAACACAAGTCGACCAAAATTTCATTAGGAAAATTCTTTCAAATTGCTCATACATTTCACAGTACTCGGTACTTTCTGTCGTCCATCTCCTTGGATGTAGGCTGTAGTAAACTGGATCTTCTGTTACTCTGTCCAAGTTTTAGGAATACTATATTGCAGTGTCTGTGTTATTCCGGATTATGATGCAATGTTCCTTTGGACATGCATAATGAAATACATGAAATGTATTCACAGTTGCGAGTAAGGACAATCATCAGCTGTATAATGGACTGATGAGAACGAAAATTTGTGCCGGATCAGGACTCGAATACGGATTTTCTGCTTATCGTGAGCGATCGCCTTACCATCAGGCTATGCATGAATGTCCGAACCAACATTGCATCGTAATTCGGAATAACACAGGCATTGCGATTTCGTATTTATCTGCCGATACTGACCAAACGACTTTTGCTTAAAATGTCTCCCCTATACGGGAATATACATAATGGATGTACGAGTATAGTTTGTAGACGCATGGTTAACGGCACATGAAAGTTTGGGTTTGACCATGACTCGTACACGGATAGCCACATATTAAGGGGACCGCTCGCGATAAGTGGGGAATCCGGGTTCGAGTGCCGATCTGGTACAAATTTTCATTGTCATCATTGCATTATATGGATGATGGTTGTCCCTGTTCACAATGGTAAATACATTTCATATATAAGTTTCAGGAAGGACAGCCTAAAAGTGTTTATAAGTACAACGGTATGTGGTAACTACTTTTCAGGAGAAAAGGCTTGAAATTGTCGATGTTTTCTTGCTAAAGCACTGATGATAGAGTGGGTATCAGCATTATGTTTCCAGCTGAGTGATTAGTTAACGGGATAAACTGACCTGCATTGCCTCTGTACGCTCTATCGTATTGACCTATGCTGGTTTGCATTTCACCTGTCTAAGTCATTAATAGAAGTGTGCCATGAACATTACTTTCAATCATGGGCAACTCATTGCGTAAATCATTAGTCTGAGCAGTTGCATCTCGCCACTGGGAGACATTCTTCGTTAAAACAGTTTTTATCTGACACAAATTATGGTGGAGGTCGGGGAACGGGCGATATGATACAGTAGATATGACACAGTAGATGAGCATAGTTCCGGACAGCAGGAATATGTTGAAATAATTCTCTCGTCTCTGCCATGACGTCATATCTTGCAGTGACGCACTTGGAGAATTTAGTGCGTAGATAATAATTAAATGACCCACACATCTCCTCATGTAACATTACTGACCGTCCCTTTTCCAATAGATCCTGGCAGTCCACTTGATCACAGATATTAAGTAGAATAATGTTACGGCAAAATGGTTCTATAATGAATGTAAGTACCAGTGGCGACTCCTGATCTGTATCTTAAGCGTTGGCAAAGAAAAACATACTTTTATTGTGCTTTCCACATTAGCCCTCTTTTTTATAAAGTAGAGGAAACTAATTTGCGAGGCCAAAGAGCTTGAAATGTTTGGAGGCTCCAGATCCTTTGTCGTTGTTCCCGAGTCGTAAGTGTAGGTCGGAAAATGCGGCGCAAACTGGTCACGGAAGGGAGGACAATTTTATAACTAAATTAAATGGACGCAGCGGTATTTCCATTCTTGGAGGCATATATGAAGAACAACGAGGTTAACGAAGAAAACCACGTGTCAGGCCCTTTTAGTGCTCGTCACTGTATAATTAATAGAATAAAACAGAGTCGAAACGGTTTTGAGGACAGTTGAAGCTACAGGGTGGGATCCCTGAAAACCTTTCTGACCTACTAAACTAAAATCGAATATGATGTATCGAAGACCTATTATCGACACAAATAAATGAAATAAAAACAACCAAACCTGCAGGGACATCGAAGTTCGTAGCACTGGAACGCAAGGTTATTGCTCTTAAGTCTAAACTTGCTAACAAATTAATTTTGTTAGTATTCAGATTACACGTCAAAGTTTGTATGCTGTAGTGAGAAGACAAGTAGCCGCACATTTTGAATAAAAATGGGTCTAACTATTAAATCTATACATTTCAGCATTACAGTGCATTGGCATAATCTGCAAAATGTTTGTGTGGGTGTTAGAAGTAATGCTAAACTAAGCAAAATGGTGGAGGAAAAAATTTTA
The DNA here is from genome assembly GCF_023864275.1 of Schistocerca cancellata. Classification (NCBI taxonomy): domain Eukaryota; kingdom Metazoa; phylum Arthropoda; class Insecta; order Orthoptera; family Acrididae; genus Schistocerca; species Schistocerca cancellata. The sequence continues at coordinate 518,730,093 of NC_064630.1, read as the reverse complement.
GTCCTCTAGGTGAACTGCGTATGACGGAGTGTCAAAATCGCAGTGGACAGACTGTGCCACTGACGGTATTCTGAAGAACAATGTTTCTCTTGCTTTCCAGTTACACATCAGTGTCTGCACAGTGTAGTGAGAAGCCAATTAGCAGCAGACTTAAAAAATAAAATACTTGGATATTACAGTGTGTTGGCATATTTTGCAAAACGGATATATCTACAGTAAGACTACGAAAATTAATTTTATTTGGTGGGTGAGTGATATAAACTCTTCATTCCATTCGACGAACATTATATTGAAAAAATCAATAGTCTCTTTCTCTGTTGCGATTGAAAACGAATACCCAACAAATTATTATTTTAGGAGACGGCTTTACATAACTGACAGACTTATTTCAATGAACTGTTACATAACTGACAGACTTATTTAAATGAACTGAAGATATAGTTCTGAAGCTGTTTGATAACCATGAATTCTCGGTTCTACAAACAAATCTACATATGACATACTACATGTCAACAGTCGCCTCATTCATTTGAAGGCGACGCGGTGAGGCGAGGAAACTCCAGCAGCTATGTCGCGGGGTGTAACGAGATGAGATGGGACGTCGGTGTTGAGAGTGTGAGGCGGCGCCGCTAAGTGCTGTATTCTTCCCCACAGCGACAGCAATGTACGCAGCTCTCAGGAATGGCTATGACGAATATCGGCCGTCGCTAATAGGCTGTCCCCTATCTTTTCTTTGGAGATACCGTTGCTGCGTTTGCGGAGACAACGAATTGGCGTAAATGAACCTTTTTTATTTGCTCCAATGTGGAGTGCTTCTTTAGTACAGAACGTGTGTCCGTCTCTGCTCTTAGTGCTGGTTGAAGTGAACGTCGCCAGAGTCTCACTTTGGTACTGGATATCGCACCGACTACAGAACCTGTGTCGCCCTGTCCGGCGGACATGTTGATCGCACGGGCACAGGGGCGGTGGTGCCACGAGTTAGACATCCATGGTCATTTAATTTTGGAATATTTTTGGTGAAACTGGATTAGACAAAAAATCGACTTCAAAGAATCTGAGAGGTCATTTTAATAGCTAAAATAAATAAAAAACCAAAAGCACTAAAGGTATCTAAATAAAGTTATTTGAACTCGAAATCCATTCTTCTTTCCATCTGCATAAATTTCTTGGTTACTGCTTCGTAGAACCTGGGTTAGCCCTCTAGTAAGTTGGCAAGTAATTCTTTGTCGATGGAGAAACCGTGCCAACGTCTTGGTTCATATTTAGCACATTGTATACTACCGGGGGCTAGTCTGGATGTAGACAGTTGAGTTGAACCACTATCAAACAAAATCGCAGATATAATGTAATTTGCACTGATTAAGAATAATATCGTAATTTTCTAATTTTATTCAGATGCTGGCGCACGACCTGCACACCCGCAGGAGATGCCACTGATAAGTACATTTAAATTCTTCTTGCTAAGGAGCTTACCAATTTCGGTGTAATTTATGTTGCCAATGTTAGTAACAAGACTGTCCAGGTTCTCCAGTAATAACCACAAACCAAAGAGTTCTGTATGTTATTCATTAACTGATACTACATGGAAGTGGTTGGCACAGTGTACAGTGGAGTTCATTGTAAATACTGTGTTGATGTCTAATACACTTAAGGAGACTTGGAAAAAATCAACCACACAATCCATTCTGTTCCCACCTATAATATTCTTTTTCACTCTTTATTTGGAATTCCGAGCACTGTGATGGTATTCCCCCCCTTTGATCGTGACTGGACCAAATATCTCACGAAATAAGCATCAAACGAAAAAACTACAAAGAATGAAACTTGTCTACCTTGAAGGGGGAAACCAGATGGCGCTATGGTTGGCCCGCTACATGGCGCTGCCATGGGTCAAACGTATATCAACTGCGTTTCTTTAAATAGGAACCCCAATTTTTTATTACATATTCGTGTAGTATGTAAAGAAATATGAATGTTTTAGTTAGTCAAATCATTTTGATACTTTTGAGCAATAACTTAATTTGTTGTAATAAATACCCAAGCACTAGCTAGCTAGAAAGGAAAACATATTAGCTGAAATCAGTGGAAGTCGCTTCATCCTTGAAGTACATACAGCAATCTAATTAAAATTGCTTGGGTGAACTTGCATGCAACTGGCTCCTGAACAACGGCATTATGAAATATGTCTGGGAACACACTGGGTTCTGAGAACTCAGTAGCACATGTCAGTATGCACACCAGTAACATCGGGTTGAATGTACATGTGAACTACAGTTGACTCTCACTCCCACAAAAAAGGCAAGCACAAAAAGTATGGCAGCACTGCACTAAATTCACATGAAAGTCCAAACTCAGCAAGTTACCAGCATGCCACTGGCTGTGCATTAGAGTGGGCATGTAGGGTCATGGAGGGTAGGCACATGGGGGTGCATGTGCATATGCACATGGGGGCATGGGGGGAGATCTCTAGTCTCCCTGCAAGGCCTTGGCTTCTGTTGACAGAATTACAGAAATTGCTGATGTCAGCAAAATATAACAAGCACCATTGCTTCACCATCGTGGATGTTGGGCTTCCCCTCCCTAACATCGACATGTGTCGAGAGTGATCTAGTTTATGATACACACAGTTTTGTCAACTGTAATATGATTCTGCTGTGTCAGCAAAGATAAGAAAATGCTGATGCTGATGTCAGCTGTGATTCTCCACTAGAACATACACTGACCCCCTACTGGCGTTTATCTCATATCTTCATCAGAACAGCATGTTAATAAATAGATCTGGCATTGTTAGCGGTAGTGTGGCTGAATGCTCTCTCTGTTGCTACCATTTTCCCCCTGGGATGGAATTTGTGTACCCAACCTATCTGCAACTTGTGTGAAACTGTGCAAATGTTTTCAAAACATGTGCAGATTTTGTGACAGAAGTAAGTTGTGGATACTAGCCCAGCATCCATCTTGTGGGAAACCACTAAAATCTGCATCGAGGCCTCTCTTTCACCTAACTGATCAGTTATGATCCACATGCAGATTAGGTCACTTGTGTCAGGTTAAGGAGAAACAATAGCAACTGCATTGAGCAGTATGGAGGACTGACAGTGATTAGGAGTGATGTTGGTTATAACGTAGTTTTGCATGCTGTATTTTGAGATGGAAGAATAGCGTCCATGTGGTAACAGCGTTTTCCCTCTGGTCAACCAAGGCTGCTGTTGGGCACAGCAGTCTCCGCCGCCATAGATCGCAAAATAGCCAGGCAGTTTAGAAAATGTGGGAGCATGTGCTCAGGTATGCAGGCCGACAGGCGAGGAGTATCGGTCACTGCTCCTCCCCCCTTCCTCCCCCTCCTCCCCACCTGTGGATGGAATGGGGGCGCATGGACCATAGTAATGGAGGTTGGGCTGGTGTGCCGCCGGGACACGCACTTATCGAGACACTCCACTAGTGGAGCCCACCGTCAGAGTTTTGTGGCACCTTTACAGAATGGCATCAGCACAGGGTGCTAGTAACTGTTCCTTGCAGAGGAGAGAGCGCGCCTCAGCCTTCACAGGTAGAACCGACCATGTATTTTTTTTCTTTTTTTAGCCTTCCGTAGAATCCCGTTTCGACCTGTGAAAGAAAACCTGTCACTTTGGTGGCCATAATCGGTCTTTGTGGCTTGACGTTCGCCGCCCAGGCATTCTTTCTAATTATATGTTATTATGTTGTCTCACTGTATATCACTCTTGTGTCTTTCTGGTAATAAATTTGTGTAATCACACTCAACATAATTAATTTTAATAGAAATCATAGCCTGCAACCCTTTTTAAAGCGTAATTTATATGGGAGATAGTTGAAGTGGTGGAGAGTTGGTTACATTAAATCCATTTCAGCTCCGTTATTAGGGCCAAAATATTAACTAATTCCAGTCAGATCGCTGTTAAGTGCAGTTTTGATGATGATGATGATGATGATGTTTGGATTGTGGGGTGCTCAACTGCGCGGTTATCAGCGCCCTTACAATTTCCCAACAGTTTCTCAGTCCAATCTTCTACTTGCATGAATGATGATGAAATGACAAGGACAAGGACAACGCAAACACCCAGTCATCTCGAGGCAGGTGAAAATCCCTGATCCCTCAGGGAATCGAACCCAGGACCCCGTGCTCGTGAAGCAAGAACACAACCCCGAGACCACGAGCTGCGGGCATGTGCAGTTTTGTAGTGGTGTTGCTGAACGGTGACTCTGTCACATAGAATATTATCCAACAGACTAAAATAAGGAGTGATATCTCACGTTAAAAGATCTACTCCCACCGAGGACGTTTTGGAGAATTGCTATAGCTCCGTTATACCACCCTCAATTTCGTCGATTGATCATTTTATACCCATTACAAGCGACCAAAAAGTACTTAAAAGTAACTTTAGCTGTGTTTTTTCAGCATGGAATATTTTATCCAAGACAAAATTCGATTCCAGTATTCAGTATTATTAGCTTGAGTCACGAGCCATTGTTGCTACTGTGGTCAATAGTCTGAAGCATGCGCTACATAACTATTGGCTCAATATTTTATAAGAAGTAATGTTACGCTGCACGTGCCAACTTGCACAGTGAAATTAGGATATATTTTCTGCCATTACGTCGCATTTACGTAGATGACTTTGTTCCCATTATTTATAATCAATGTAGTATGATTGCATGTATATGGGTACAATGTATTACGCTGAAATGAATGTAAAAGTGAATGTGTTGCTATTCTTTTGTCTTACTGTACATTTCATTTGCCGTGTTATTGCTACATATTAAGTAAATCACCGTTGTAAAGCCTTGTGCTCCTTTAAATTACATTTTTATGAACAATGTTTTACAAAATTTCTTTGCATTTTTAAAATATATTTTTGTGTGCAATATTTTTCTGGAGAGGGGGGGGGGATAATTTTATACAATTTTAGTGTCTTACTGTGCGACTGCGTAATGGTCCAAGTTAGGTGCACAACCAGCCCAGATATTGGTATGACAGCGTTCTGTATTTAACATTTGGTTGAGAAAGTGAATCAAAATTTTGTCACCGCAATGTAATAACAGTAATTTTCGATCGCAATAGTTCGTTATATTGAATTCTGAAACAGATTTTGTTACTCTAAAACGTTCATTCTTTCTTACGCCGGTTGTACACTGCAATAAAAATTTCAATACTAATCCGTACAGTATTTTATACATTGCTTGAGAGCTGTCAGTAGATCTGTCAAATTCCATGTAACCGAATTCATCATACTTGTAATTTTGAAACTAAAGATTTTCATTTCAAACTGATGAGAACAGAAGATTTGCTTGTTCCATCTGTCTCTTGTATAGTCTTTTATTTTACAACTGTGCGTCACTGCATCAGGATCCCACATACCTAAACCACACAATACACAGGGTGAACATAATAAAACGAGTAACTGCAGGGGTAGATTCCTTTCTGGAAAGGTAGGAAAAAAGGTACTATGAACATATGTCCCAGAGTGCATCATTGCCAAGGAAGATGGCGCAGACAATGACAATTCCTCTCGCCACGTGCCGTGAGCTCGTTGTGTGTTGGAGGCAGTGTGATCGACGCAGCGTAATGTAAGCAGCGGAATGGTCCGGTATTCATGTCGGGAACAAGGTGAGATGGTGTTTGTGTAAGGCCAAACAGATTGAAGCGATCGAGAGGCAACACGCTATATCAAAACAAGTACCCTCACACACACACCAACCACATCACACAGTATTTCAAGCCCTTATTGGGCGTTTGTGTTATCACATAATTATCCTTTGGCTTACACCATGTTGGCGGGCTACTTGCCTGGAGCTTGTACAAGGCTCTTCTCTGTAGAACCTAGTCCTCCAAATCTGGTGTACGCACAGTCCGCCTCCCTGCACGTTCATCTATCTGAGAGGACCCATGAGGACACAAACGTCCAAAAAGTGCTTGAAATGTTATGTGTTGTGGTTGGTGTCTGTGAGGGTACTTGTTTTGATATAGTGTGTTGCCTTTCGACTGTTTCCATCGCTTTGGCCGTACAGAGACACCATCTCGGCTTGTTCTCGACATGAGTACCGGACCATTCTGCTGCTTAAAGTATGCTGCGTCAGTCACATATGCTGCAACACACAAGGAACGCACGGCATGTGGTCAGAGAAATTTTCATTCATCATCGCCATCTACCGTGGAAAGGATGCATTTCAGGACCCATGTTCACAGGACCTTTTTTCCTCCATTTCGAGTCACGAATCCGTCCATGTAGTTAGTCTGTTTCATTAACGTTCACCCTGTGCAGCTCAATGATCTCTGAGATACTTTAAGGTAAATGCAAACTTTAGTTACCGCTTAGAATGCTTTTCTTAAAACAATTTAATATGCGATCATGAAGACAGATTGCAAAAGAAGGATTATGTATATGAAACTAGTTTATTACCTTCTTCCTACCTTTATACACTCCTGGAAATTGAAATAAGAACACCGTGAATTCATTGTCCCAGGAAGGGGAAACTTTATTGACACATTCCTGGGGTCAGATACATCACATTATCACACTGACAGAACCACAGGCACATAGACACAGGCAACAGAGCATGCACAATGTCGGCACTAGTACCGTGTATATCCACCTTTCGCAGCAATGCAGGCTGCTATTCTCCCATGGAGACGATCGTAGAGATGCTGGATGTAGTCCTGTGGAACGGCTTGCCATGCCATTTCCACCTGGCGCCTCAGTTGGACCAGCGTTCGTGCTGGACGTGCAGACCGCGTGAGACGACGCTTCATCCAGTCCCAAACATGCTCAATGGGGGACAGATCCGGAGGTCTTGCTGGCCAGGGTAGTTGACTTACACCTTCTAGAGCACGTTGAGTGGCACAGGATACATGCGGACGTGCATTGTCCTGTTGGAACAGCAAGTTCCCTTGCCGGTCTAGGAATGGTAGAACGATGGGTTTGATGACGGTTTGGATGTACCGTGCACTATTCAGTGTCCCCTCGACGATCACCAGTGGTGTACGGCCAGTGTAGGAGATCGCTCCCCACACCATGATGCTGGGTGTTGGCCCTGTGTGCCTCGGTCGTATGCAGTCCTGATTGTGGCGCTCACCTGCACGGCGCCAAACACGCATACGACCATCATTGGCACCAAGGCAGAAGCGACTCTCATCGCTGAAGACGACACGTCTCCATTCGTCCCTCCATTCACGCCTGTCGCGACACCACTGGAGGCGGGCTGCACGATGTTGGGGCGTGAGCGGAAGACGGCCTAACGGTGTGCGGGACCGTAGCCCAGCTTCATGGAGACGGTTGCGAATGGTCCTCGCCGATACCCCAGGAGCAACAGTGTCCCTAATTTGCTGGGAAGTGGCGGTGCGGTCCCCTACGGCACTGCGTAGGATCCTACGGTCTTGGCGTGCATCCGTGCGTCGCTGCGGTCCGGTCCCAGGTCGACGGGCACGTGCACCTTCCGCCGACCACTGGCGACAACATCGATGTACTGCGGAGACCTTACGCCCCACGTGTTGAGCAATTCGGCGGTACGTCCACCCGGCCTCCCGCATGCCCACTATACGCCCTCGCTCAAAGTCCGTCAACTGCACATACGGTTCACGTCCACGCTGTCGCGGCATGCTACCAGTGTTAAAGACTGCGATGGAGCTCCGTATGCCACGGCAAACTGGCTGACACTGACGGCGGCGGTGCACAAATGCTGCGCAGCTAGCGCCATTCGACGGCCAACACCGCGGTTCCTGGTGTGTCCGCTGTGCCGTGCGTGTGACCATTGCTTGTACAGCCCTCTCGCAGTGTCCGGAGCAAGTATGGTGGGTCTGACACACTGGTGTCAATGTGTTCTTTTTTCCATTTCCAGGAGTGTAGTTCTGGAAGCATGGACTGCTGTATGCAGCTGTCTTAACTGCTCGAATATCATTATTCACTGAGTCCATCTTCACACTTTATGTGATTTCACAATCTTTACGTTTTCTTTTTTGTGTTTGTCTTGGCATAATTTAGATCATTTTAAGGTTAGAGGAAAGTTGTGCAAGATGGTGATTTGATAATTCACGAAGATGACATTAGATAGAGGGCCTTTGCCAACATCAGCACATATATCTAGCGGCTATCTTTTTAGGAGTAAGAAGTTTTAATTTAATCATGCGACAATCGTGAAATACTGCTCAAGACGAGACAACAGATCTGTAATTTTTGTTTTTCGGTAAGTTTATTTCCTAAAGTGTTGTCTGAATTAAAAGTGACGACGTCTGCCAAAATGATTATTGGGAGAAAAATGGTTCAAATGACTCTGAGCAGTATGGGACTTAACATCTGAGGTCATCAGTTCCCTAGAACTTAGAACTACTTAAACCTAACTGACCTAAGGACATCACACACATCCATGCCCGAGGCAGGATTCGAACCTGCGACCGTAGCGGTCGCGCGGTTCCAGACTGAAGCGCCTAGAAGCGCTCGGCCACTCTATTGGGAGAAAGAACAAAGTAGTTGAGCATATTGATTCAATTATTCGTTCTTTCTTTTCAAGTGAAACCAGTATATATTATTTCTGTTGGTTGAACTATTTTAACTGAAGCCGCTTTCTAGTGTTTAGTTGACTTGGGCGTAAGAAAGGGAGCAGTCAGAGCAATAAGATGAACCTGAAGATAGGGGATGATGCATGAACTGGACGACACCGAGAAAAATATCCCGAGAAATTCAAAAAGACTCTGAGTGCATACAGGGGAAGAGAACTGTTTATTAGAGAAAAGGAATAGGAACTTGTCGTTAGTTCCAAAAAGAATTGTAGGATACTTGTAGAGTACTTTCACGACATACTGAACTGCGAATCACTTGAAGATGAGATAGTGTTGAAGACAGAAGAGAGGGAGAAAGAGTCACGCCTTTCAAACTAGAGACGATGTGGCACAGGTCACATATAGTCTATAGGATAATAAGGCAACTGGAGAAGATGGGCTATCAGTCAGTGAGATAGATTTAAACTGTCCGTATTGAAGGAATAGAAGCTACCAGAAGGATGAAAGAATGCGATCATAGTCCCAGTACATAAGAAAGGAGACACAAGGGATGCTAGCAATTACAGAGGAATATCACTGGTAGAGATTAGCTACAATGAGCTGTCGAAACTCCTCCTGAAGACAGCAGAAGAACAGATAGAAAGTACAGATAGAGACTATCAAGTGGGATTTAGGAACGAATGGGATGCATAGAACAGATATTTGCCCTGAAACAAATGGTAGGAAATTGGCCCTTAAAGAACAAAAAGATGGTGGTAACGGTTTTGGACGTCACGAAGGCACACGACTTCATCAAAAGACAGATTCTTGGAAGGACCTCGAAGAACAGAGGACTATATGCCACTAGACGGGAACTAATAACAGAAATTCTGCCAGACACAAAGGCAAGGGTAAGATTCAGAGGAGCACTGTCAGAAGAGTTTGAAATCAAGACTGGTATCCGTTAGGTAGATGGACGGCCACCATTTTTGTTCAAAATAACACTGGACAAATTGATGAGACAGTGGAGACTAATACACCCATCAAAAAACGTTTTGCATCACCCCTGTTCCCAGAACTTCGGAAGATAGACGTTGACTGTGGATACTGTATCACATGCACAGTCTCTTTGTTCAGAGAAGTCACAAAACCCGCCCAAAGATGGAAGCAACTATGCATGATCAGCGCTTATTAGACGGAGTGGTTCCAGTCATTCCACCAGGAAGAAGGTACACGGCTCATGTTGTCTGTAGTTCAACCATGCCTACACGGTCAATATCGCGGTTCGATCGCGTCCGCATTGTTACTTTGTGCCAGGAAGGGCTCTTAGCAAGGGAAGTGTCCAGGCGTCTTGCAGTGAACCAAAGCGATGTTGTTCGGACATGGACGAGATACAGAGAGACAGGAACTGTCGATGACATGCCTCGCTCAGGCCGCCCAAGGGCTACTACTGCAGTGGATGACCGCTACCTACGGATTATGGCTCGGAGGAACCCTGACAGCAACGTCACCAAGTTGAATAATGCTTTTCGTGTAGCCACAGGACGTTGTGTTACGACTCAAACTGTGCGCAATAGGCTGCATGATGCACAACTTCACTCCCAACGTCCATGGCGAAGTCCATCTTTGCAACCACGGCACCATGCAGTACGCTACAGATCGGCCCAACAACATACCGAACGGACCACTCCGGATTGACATCACGTTCTCTTCACCGATGAGTGTCGCATATGCCTTCAACCAGACAATCATCGGACACGTGTTTGGAGGCAACCCAGTCAGGCTGAACGCCTTAGACACACTGTCCAATGAGTGCAGTAAGATGGAGGTTCCCTCCTGTTTTGGGGTGCCATTATATGGGGCCGACGTAGGCTGCAGGTCGTCATGGAGGGCGCCATAATGGATGTACGATACGTGAATACCATCCTCCGACCGATAGTGCAACCATATCGGCAGCATATTGGCGAGGCATTCGTATTCATGGACGACAATTCGCGCTCCCATCATGCACAACTTGTGAATGACTTCCTACAGGATAACGATATTGCTCGATTAGAGTGGCCAGAATGTTCTCCGTACATGACCCCTATCGAACATGCCTGGGATGTATTGAAAAGGGCTGTTTATGGACGACGTGACCCATCAACCACTCTGAGGAATCTACGTCGAATCCCTGTTGAGGAGTGGGACAATCTGGATCAACAGTGCCTTGATGAATTTTTGGAAAGTAAGCCACGACAAATACCGGCACGCATCAATGAAAGAGGAAGTGTTACTGGGTATTAGAGGTACTGGTGTGTATAGCAGTCTGAACAACCATCTCTGACGGTCTCGCTGTATGTTGGTACAATATGCAATGTGTGGTTTTCAGAGGCAATAAAAAGGGCTGAAATGATGTTTATGTTGATCTCTATTCCAGTTTTCTGTACGGGTTTCGGAACTCTCAGAACTGACGTGTTGCAAAACTTTTTTTGATGTGTGTAAATGAAAAAGTGGGAATACAAAATACACATGTGAAGAAAAACAATGACGACAGGGTTCAAGTAGATTGCCTAGCGTTCTCAGATGATACGGTGAAAGTGAGCAGATGAAGATGCAAAGATACAACGTGGTGAAAGATAGCCAGGAGTAGAGGACTGAGAATCATCTACAAGAAGACATTTAATACCACAGGGAAATGGAGAACAGCTGAAAGGACCATGGGGAAGATGCACAAATTTAAAAACATGGGACAGTATGCAAGAGGAAGAAACTTGAACAATGAAGAAATAATACAGAGGATTCTCTATGACCAAAGATATATCCGATAAAAAGAATACGCAACACGGCAATGGCGAGGAATGTGGTACTCTATGCAATTAGGATGATAACGCTAGGAATAAATGGGGCAGAATAACTAAAGAAATGAGAGAGAATTTTACTGGGTCACAAAAGAGGTGATGAAATATGGATGCAAAGACCTGGGGAAGAACTGTACTAGAGAAAAAGGATAGTATCTAGAGACATCAGACTGAAAAGAATATTTGCGGGACATATGATCAGGATGAATATTGAGAGAATGATGAAAAGCGTATGGAAAACGTCAGGGAGGACAAGAGAGGAGACAGGAATCAAGTGGGTTGTTGAACACTGGAAGAACTGGTCGTAATTGAGGATCAAGGTGGAAGGGAAGGAAAATTGTGGAATCAAGTACACACTAAACAATATGCCAGAGACAAATGACAGAGGATACAGGAACAGGACAAGAGGAGAGGATACAGACTGTAGAAGAGGATGCAGAAGATCTTAAACGACCAGCACGAGAGAAGAAGAGAGAATGAGGAAGTTCAGGAAGGAGAGGAAGAAAATGCAGTCCATGAAGAGGCTCTGTGTGGTCTTAGAGAGGTCATGACAGGAGCACAACAAGTTGGCGGTGCTATCTATTCATTCTTCTGAGTGAAACCAATCTGTACTGCTTTCATTAGTTGAAATAAAGCAGTGGTATACAACAATGGTACACATACCCAGGAAGGCACCTTTACAACTGAGAGTACGTGAAAACATCTCAAGAGATACTACAAATTTAAAATAGCGGTTACCTCCATGCATGTTGATTTAGTTATGTACTGAGTAAACTAATTCCTCTTCTCATGATTTAAAACAGATTAATTTATTTCTGTGGATTAAGTTGTACCAGATACACTTAATGCATAACTAATTACAGTGCTGTATCATCAGGGTGCAAAGAGCACTTAAACATTCTCTTAGGAGTGAAGAAGAAAGCAGCACTGTCAAATATCATCAACAGGTTGCTTTCCGTTTTACTGAAAAGGTGTGATGATCTCCATAAAAGAAAAATCATTTGAATCTAATCCGTAAATACTTATTCAACCATTTATTTTGTACAGTAAGTAATATCACTGACTCTGTACATACAAATTACACATGTATACGCAAACCTACTTACATTTCATAGCCTGTGTATTCTGTACTATTTCACAAGTGTAAATAAGATTGATTTATCATTGAACAGTCCGCATGTGTACTGTCGGTTCGTAGTGTCCGAAGTGCACAATATTTCAGTGATCATTCAGGTGCGCTGGTGAACTGAGGTCCTTAGGGCACATGTACGACTAACATCCCTGTCAGTACAGGGTATGGAGGGTTCTGGCACACTCTGCATTGTCGCCATATGTATCCAAGATGGCGGTGATGACATCATCCAAGATGGGGGCGTGTAGACTTGGCAACAACACATGACATCATCCAAGATGGCGGCTATGACGTCATTCAAGATGTTGGATTTTGGCGGGAAGTTTGAATTTTGGTGGGAAGATAGGTCAACTGGGCTACCTCCACTAACCTAACCCCACCCTCAGAAAAGGACGGGAAGTTAAAATTCCATTAGGACAATGTGACCTCTACTAACCTAAGAAAATGGTGGGAAAGAAAGATCACTTGGGTTACCTCCACTAACCTAAGTCATCCGACCGCCACCTCTTTCTAGGGTTTGGCGAAAAGTTTGAATTTTGGTGGTAAAGAAAGGTTACTTGGGCTATCTCTACTAACTTAAGAAAATGGTGGGAAAGAAAGGGCTACCCCTACTAACCTAAGCTACCCGACCACCACTTCTTCCTTGAGATTGGCGAGGAAGGGCTCAACCTGTGCCAGACATAAGTCTTTATTTTGAATGCACTATTTAGTTAAACAATTAGAGGCACTACCATCATCGACTGTAGTCACCTTGGGGCCCAGAGTCCAACTGACCTAATACACAGTACTGCCACCAGAGGGAGCTGTTGTGCATTCCATGACACAATCCATGATGACGTTCATGATGTCAGCTGATGATGCAAGTACCATTATCCAAGATGGAGGGAAACAGTGTTTTCGCCACGAGGTCTGGTCCTAGTACACAGTACTGCCACCAGAGAGTGATGTCATCAATTCCGTGATGTAACCCAAGACATTGGGGGGGGGGGGGATGGCGGCAAACAGTGTGGTTACCAGAGGGTGCTGTCGCCCGTTCCATGATATAACTCAAGATGACTGTCTGGAGAGAGGAAGGAGTGTACTTTATTTATTTAGGGATTTATTTAGGGATGGATTTTGCAAGATAGTATGTTTATCACACTGATACAAAACAAATGCTCTGAAATGCTTTGAGTCATGCCACACAGCCCACAAACCTGTAAACTGCTCCTAAATAACGCTCTGCAGACACGCAAACAACTCCAAAATTATCGAAATAAGTTTAGTTCAGACATGCAAACTCCTAAATAATGCAGTACACTGATGTGCAGACATGAAAGGAACTCATAAACTGTCCAAATAGCGCATAGCACAGCCTACAGACCTGCTCACAAAATAATGCAACAGACACAGAAACAACGTGCGCATGCATCGCCCACCACCTCCCCCCCCTCTCCATTGAACCACACAGGAGACTACCACACATGCTCCCAGAAGCCGGGATGCAGTGGCAGCTGTCAAACCACTCACTGGTGCCTGCAAGCATGAGGTGGCGACATCCCTTTCATACATGACACCTGAGAAATTCCTCTTGAAATAAGTGTTTACCCAGGCACTGTTGGTGGCGTGACCGGACGGGAGTGAAGACCTATTTGCAGAGTGCAGATGCTCCAAGGGCACAAGCCACCACCAGATGCAAGCCAGCGTGAGCCATCACCCTCACACCACTGCTGACAGCATGTGAAAGTTCTTCGACTGTTATACTGACGTAACATGTCCATCTAAATAAGGGCCAAGTCATCCTCTGGACCACGCACATGTGCATCAGCGTCATCCCCTTCTCTACCAGCGGTCCAGCGAAGACCTATTTGCAGAATGACTCACCCTTGCAAACACTATAGAAAACTGTTCCACTGCTTGCGACACGTGTGACGTGCATACTGATGCACTGCAGTGCATAGCTACAAACCATTGCAAGAACATCTAACAAGGTTCTCAATCTTATACTGATGCCACTTGGATATGTAAAATAAGAACCAAGTTGACCTCTTTGGAATTGTATAGTGTCCCAGAAATAGTTAATGCTCACTTTCTTGATGTCTCAGCTTGTATGCATGGAAATTCTTGTCTGAACAGGACCTGTTTACGAAAATAGCTCAGAATAACCTCAAATGCATTCTTTCTCACGGTCCTAAAGTGGCACCCCCTGCATCACGTGTTACCCTTCCTGCTTTCAACACATGCAGACGTTCTCGCCGCTGTGTAGAGACTCCTATATCCCAGCACAAAGGATGTCATTTGAATGAATCGAGCATTATAATTGGCTCTTATCGAATTTATGGTCCAAAAGACTGATGCAGCCAGTGTGGAAGCACCGTCCCCTTTCATTCTGCAGACGAGACTTTCAGTGGCAGAAAAAGGACTATTTTACATCACCATATTGCACCAACAATTAAACCCTGCAAAGTGCCCCTACATATCGTCAAATATGCTACTGAATTACACTGCTCTCCCACTGAGAACAGGAGCTTGAATATTAGAGCATGGAACCTATCTCCAACCCAGTAATATATCACTGCATACCACGTTGATGTAGTAAACATACATTTCCTATCCTACACCATACAGAATCATCCCATTTACATCATTCCTGCATATACCACGAAGACAGCCAGCACCTTATATACCCCTCATGACACTAGATATTTCAATGGAAGTTCGGCGGTCATCCACCCCGACGGGTGATCAGAGCACCCTCAGTGGACTGATGTTACTCTCAGACTGTTCTACAAATTCAGCCTCATTTTCCCTTGGCACAAATGCGTTACTGTTTCTGGTCTGGACGTGCTTGCTTGCTCACTTTTCTACACCCATCTCCAGACTTGGGGATTAAAAGAACTCATGGTTTTCCATAATATTATACCATTTTCGCGATATGAAGTACACAGCAGCATCCTACCAATCGCTTGCGCAACGTAATTCCCAAGATGACGGAAGACTTGCATCTGGCGAATGGTCTACCAGACGGGAGGCCCTAGTCACGTGACATTTACAGTTATTTTTATTCCCAAGATACAGACTGGAAATTATTTCTCTACAAACCCCAAACTTTAACAAGGTGGAGTGTGCTCTGGACCACTGAGTAACTACAAACTTGTCCTGTGTGCAAAGATCTGGGGGATGGGGTTAGGATAGTGGAGGTAGCCCAGTTGACCTACCTTCCCACCAAAATTCAAACTTCCCACCAAAATCCACCATCTTGAATGAAATCATGGCCACCATCTTAGATGATGTCATGTGTTGTTGCCAAGTATACCTGCCGCCATCTTGGATGACGTCATCGGCGCCATCTTGGATACATCTGGCAACAATGCAGAGTGCGCCTGAACTCTCCTTGCCCCAATACTCCTGCCCTCGCGAGCTGTTCCATCCATGGTCTGTGTCTGCTGCTGCGCGTCGGCTGTCATGGAGACGCAAGCATCAGGGTCTTTGATGGCGTTGATGTAGACCGTTTTGTTTGCTGAGACTCTTCTTACTTACACTCAGCACTGATTCCCAAGAACTGCTAAGATTATAGCCACGATCTCAGATGATAAGATCGTCCCTGGTACGAATTTCTATGGCCTCTGTAACCACCCTGTCCCAGTACTTGAAAGTCTGTGCCAAGATGCTTGTACATTCGTACTCCATCACGTGATTCTCGGATAAACAGTGCTCTGCCACCGCCAACTTGTTGGGATAACCAGTCGAGTGTTCCTCTGGTGTTCTTGACAACGATCTTCGACTGTGCGCACTGTCTGTCCAATATATGTTTTCCCACACTGACATCGAATATGGTATATGCTGGTCTTTCGCAAACCGAGATCATCTTTCACATTTCCGAATAATGCTCTTGTTTTATTGGGTGAGCAAAAGACAATTTTTGCTCGATGCTTCTTCAATATTTGTCCGATTTTTCCCTATAGTGCGCCAGTGTGCAGTGGCTGCCGCTTCCTCCGTGGCTTCTTCCATCTCCACAGATTGTACTGTTGTGATGGAGCGGAGAGCATAAAGCAAACAACTGCAACGGCACCTCATCTTTGTGAACTTTAGGGAGTCTAGAAAGTCTCGACAGAACAGGGCCTTGAGGTAACAATTTCTTGATGACACCCTTTTTTCGGATTATAGTTCTGAGATGTTCCAGCTCCTCGGACAGACACTCTGCGTCTGAAATGGTACACGCCCTGTGAGCTAGTGTTTTTAATACTCCATTCCTCTGCGAAGGGTGGTGGCAGCTCTCTGCATGCAAATACAGGTCACTGTGCGGTTTCTTCCTATACACATAATGGCTCAGGGTGCCGTCAGCTCTTTCCTTGACTGTGACGTCCAGGAATGGCAAACTTCCTTCTGTTTTGGTCTCCACAGTATATTTGATGTTGGGATATATGGAGTTCAAACGTGTAAGTAAGCCAAGGAGTTTGTCCCTTCCATGGCGTCGGATGATAAACGTGTCATCCACATAACGGAAAAAACACGTGCGTTTCCATCTGGATGCTCCAGGGCTTCCTCCTCGAAGTCCTCCATATACAAATTCGCGACGACAGACGAGAGTGGGCTGTCCACTACGACTCCTTTCGTTTATTCGTATTATTCTCCATTAGCAGAAAATACATGGAGGTCAGGATATGCCAGAAAAGGTCGGTGATATTCTTGTCAAATTTCCGACAAGTGAGCTCTAGTGACTCTCTTAGAGGTACTCTGCTGAATAATGAGACGACGTCCAACCTCACCAGGATATCTGAGTATTTCACCCTGAAGTTGTCGAGGTGTTTTCCAAAATCCACAGAACTGCGGATGAGTGGCTCTACCCACACAGGGGCTTAGTATTTCCGCCAGGTATTTTGCCAGCAAATATGTAGGTGTCCTAATGTTGCTGACAATAGGGCGCAACGGCAGCCCGTCTTTGTGAACTTTAGGGAGTCTACAAAGTCTTGACAGTACGGGTCCTTGAGGTAACAGTTTCTTGACGACACCTTCAGATAAATCTGCGTCCTCGAGAAGAGCCCTAGTCGTGTTCTCCATCCTCTTTGTGCGGTCAGTGTTGATCTTCCTGTAGGAGCTGTCACTCAGCAGCCTCAGCATTTTCTCAATGTAGTCCTTGTGGGAAAAACAACAGTAGCGTTGCCTTTGTCAGCGCACTGTCTCAGGTCTCGAAGAGCCGCCCTTTCTCTGCTGGTAATGTTTGACTTTGTAGGATTAGTTCTCGTCAGAGCATGCCCAGTTCCACGACGTACTTCTTCAGCTGCTTCATGCGGTAGTCGCGCCGCAACTTCTTCAACTGCGCTGATAAAGTCCGCAGTTGGTGTGTACTGGGTGGGAGCATAGGTATGTCACTTCTCCAGAATTGAAACCCTCTTCTCACTCAGCTCCCTGTCAGTCAGATAGATGACCGTCTCGCATGGTGCCTCCGGTGGTGATTTGTCAGGGAGAAGTGAAAATTTTGATATTTGACTTCCTGTGGGCTTACCATGGCTGGGATAGGCTGTCACCCAGGTAACACCATCAATGCAATCCCAGGTCCAGGAATTAAAATGATTGGGCAGTTGTAAATGTAGTCTCAGTAATTCCTGGGAATTATACTCAAGGCTCCCGCGGGTAAAGTGCACTCTCTCACGTACTGAAGCGAGGCTAGCCCTTCTTAACTCTCCTGACTGCTGCAGAATCGATGTGACGCTTGACCTTACTAAAGTTCGGCTCAACATGTTTGGCACGCCATCTCTTTAGAAATGCAAGAGCATTCAGAAAACGGCATCTTCAGTGGCGCAGCGTCTCGAGTTTCTTCATGCTGCGATACATCTCTTCCCCGTAAAGGTACATGACGTAACTCTCAGCAAACGAATCGATCTGGCGACGAGTGCGGACAGAGAACATACATTAATGCCAATCGTGACCGACGACGCGACGCGCGGCCGCGGGCGTGGACCGCGGACGGAGAACTCGCGGGGCAGGGGCTATTAGTCGGCCACGCGCTCTCAGGAATGTAGTTCGTCAGTGCTCCTGACGATGGCGACATGTCCGATAGCCGAAATACGAGAGTTGGAACTTAAATGGTTCAAATGGCTCTGAGCACTATGCGACTTAACTTCTGAGGCCATCAGTCGCCTAGAACTTAGAACTAATTAAACCTAACTAACCTAAGGGCATCACACACATCCATGCCCGAGGCAGGATTCGAACCTGCGACCGTAGCGGTCGCTCGGTTCCAAACTGTAGCGCCTGGAACCGCACGGCCACTCCGGCCGGCGGAACTTAAATAGTGGCAACTATTTATTCACAACCGATACAAAAGAGTCACATGTTTGCACCTGTTACTGTCCTTCAGAGTAGTCACCAACGTTGCATAGAACCCGTTGCAAGCGATGTGGAAGGCGTAGTATACCGTTAGCAGAGCTGGTTCTGTTGATGGTGCTAATGGAACGGTCTACTGCCTGTCGAATCTCTGGAACAGTTCTGAAGCGAATGCCAGGAAGTGGTTCCTTCATCTTCGGAATCGAATCAAAGTCACAGGGACTTAAGTTGTATTACTGTTCGTTTTTGGAGGATCGCCTGTGACCAGTTTTGTGAAAGAAGTTCCGACACTTTCTGCACAACCCACCCATCATTTTGCACGATAATGCGCGGGCGCACACAGCGCAAGCTGTGGCTGCTCTGTTCGGTCGATGGAACTGGGAAGTACTGTACCATCCACCATACTCCCAGGACTTAAGTCCTTGTGACTTTTATTTGATTCCGAAGATGAAGGAACCACTTCGTGGCATTCGCTTCAGAACTGTTCCAGAGTATCGACAGGCAGTAGACCGTTCCATTAGCACCATCAACAGAACAGACTCTGCTAACGGTATACTACGCTTTCCACATCGTTGAATAAATAGTTGCCACTATTTAAGTTCAACCCTCGTATTGTGCCCGCTGGACACCATGAACCGGCAGTACACCCGTGGACTGTTCGATCGATAAATACGCCGAGAGCAGCTAAAGAATCACAAGAATGATTTACATTCACACATTCAATTTCGTAGTTAATATTCTCTCTAACCATCGCTATCAATAGTCTGTAACCATGGCTGTATTTAAGAGCTATACATCGCTACGGTGAATCTGTCGTGCGTCTCATATGTGGGCAAGTTTTGTGATAAATAACCCAAAAAATAGCATTTTAGAGCAAGTCCATAACTCGGCATCCAACCTTTATTTAACAGTATAAATTTTTGAAATCAATTTATGGTCGAATGAACTAATGAGATTTTAAAAAAGTAAATAATTTTGGTAGGCTGAGAGGGAGGACCTGGGAGTGGAGGTTGCCAGACCAAGAAACCATTTACTCCACATAAATAAATAATTTTATTTTTTAAAGCCTGTACTTCACATAAGCGTTAAAATCTGCACAACTTACTGTCGAGAGGTTTAACAATAAATGGAAGGTATTAATCATGTGCCACACTGGCACACTGGTATCAAAAGAATGTCTAACAGCGTATGTTAATGCAGGCAATTCACAAACAGGAGCCAACCTCTGTCCACTCGGACTGGACGCGCACTCCACTTGGCAAGCATGAAAATTTCGCGCAGCAAACTGGCGGTACACGGCAACTACAACATTTAAGAGGCATATTTGCTTGCAGACTTTCTCGACGTATTCCAATGATAAAAACTTCTCGGGTGATCTGTCGAGTGGTGGCGTCGTCTTGTCACACCATTTTAACGAGTTTCGTACCCATCATTTTCAGGCAATTGTCGTCAAACATGGAAATGAATAAAAGATACGCAGAAATAAAAAAATGTGAAAACAGACTAATGCAGATTACATATACAGCATGTAAAACACAAAATAATGTTCAAAGCACTGAATAAACATTAATCAGAATCGATAATATTAAAAGAAAAGGATCATCAACATTTAAGAATCATACAACAGGCAATAATTAACGTTAAGAGCAAAGCACTATCACCAACAGATACATAAAACGCTTCTTGAACGCTACAGCAGTGTTGTACAACCATTTTTAACACTCGGTCAGGGGAGCAAAAATC
Source organism: Schistocerca cancellata (assembly GCF_023864275.1). Lineage (NCBI taxonomy): Eukaryota > Metazoa > Arthropoda > Insecta > Orthoptera > Acrididae > Schistocerca > Schistocerca cancellata. Next base: position 518,709,584 of record NC_064630.1, on the reverse strand, counting down.
GTGAGAAAACAGCCAGAGCCAGACACACGGAGGCGACACTGAAAGGAAATGAAGCAGGGTAAGTTACATAACACTTAAAATTAGCCATGTAATCAGCCCAACACGTCACTCACTGTGGTACACAGGCAGCTGGAAGCGTGTGTGTTCTACGGGGCTTTTCATTAGATCAGTTGTATTCGATGGTCTGCTGACAGCACAGTGGATGAAGTCCCCAACAGTTAGTTTCTTAGGTGCTGCCGACCTCGATTTGCCACGATCCCCACTCTTCTGGCTACAGCACATCTTCTCAAGTACAATACACGGAGGACGTCTCCTTCAATGAGCTCGAATAAACAGCATGCGTCATATCGCGTGGGACAAGCATGTGGGACTATACACTAATCATCAACAGCACGAAGACACCTAGGCGCTTGAGGAGAAACACAGACTGAGAACGTCTAGCGCTCTAAAAACTCTAGTGGGACGCCATAGTACGCGTTAATAGGTTACAGAGTCAAAGATACCATATATAAAAATAAACATCGGCGGAGGAAGCTCCACTGCTTTACAAAATGATTCTTTACAATGACTAGGTTTAATCTAGCTTAGATGAAAATGCCTGGTTTTATTCGTAGACAAATTTTTAACCAAGAGCCTAACTGAGATCAAAATCTCAACAATCTTGCAAGGTCCAAGAATCGTGGCAATAGTTTACTAGGAATTTTCTTAACACCCTGCCTTTCGACGTCAAAAATTTTTGTGAAGACGATGTCTCCAAAGTTGAAATTGGCAGGAGGTCTACCCTCGTTTTACTTTGCAGCCTCTCTCCACTGTGGAAGATCAGTGTTATTTTTAGTACATCTCCATATCCTTTGAACGAGCTAGGGACTGATCTGTTGTGGAAAGAGATCATTAACTGACCACAGAATTAATGTAGGTGAATTAAGGAGGTAAGCAAACATTAGACTAGCCGGAGTTCGCTATGAGTCTCATGAGAAACAGCATGAAAGGCCAAATTCACCCAAGCTATAGAGTTATACCAATTAGTTTGAGAGTGAAATAATCAGTGCAGGTCTGAGATTCTGGTTAATCTATTCTGCGAAGGAAGACAAAGGGACTGGAAATGGTGATAATTTAAGGTATAGCACTCACAAAGCAGAACTTTCTTATCTCTCTAGACATAGAAGCGGAGGCATTATAACTAACTAAGATTCTAGGAGGCCATAAAAATAGAAAAAGAAAGCACTGGTCAAATGTTGAACAGTTATTCTGGCTTTCATACTTTTACTGGACATACGCACCATTTTTGGTACGATGAAGGGGAACTAAATAATCCACAAGAAACTTTGCCATGTGATTCTGCTCATGGGTGAAATGAAGAAGTCGACGACAAGTACTAGGATTAGGATTAGAGACCTTACAGGCTTCACACTCATTGATTTCGTTAATGTAGGCCAGGTGAGGTGATCCTTAATTTTCATTATAGTTTTATAGATCCCAAAATGTACTCCAAGTAGGATTCATGAAATTACTGGTAAACATCAGGGACAATTTCCTTGGGGAGACAAATTTTTAATTTTTCATCGTAAGAGGTGAGATAAAGAGGAATCCATTATTAAGTTGGTAACTAAAATTGTTCAGTCTGGATTGTGATCTAGTTTTTCCCTTGAGCTACAGAATATAAAAGGTATTTTAGCTAACGCCATCGAAACCCATGCACCACATTCCATATTCTCAAGTGCCTCCATCAGCTTGATCGATCTCAAACATAAGGCTCCAGGCATCCATTGTCTAATTATCTGATCCCCTTATACAAGCTTTACTGAAAAGTGAAAGTTATAAATAAGAACTGCCCAACGTGCAGTCCTACCAGTCTTACGAGGCCTTCCAAGCACCCAACTCAAGGCCTGGTTGTCAGTGTATGTTTGTGTGTGTGTGTGTGTGTGTGAGAGAGAGAGAGAGAGAGAGAGAGAGAGAGATGAATAACACCAATTTACGTAGCTCAGATGACACTTACATAATTTTGTGGGAAGTACTGTAGTATTGTGGGTTTTGATAAAAACCCATACAATTCATGAATTACTTCGTAAGAAAAAGAGAGGGAGAATTCAAATGAAGGTTTTGTATTTTTTCGACATGTAAAATGCTGTAGTACTGGCAAATATCTTCAAACATGACGCCACTTTAACACTGTTCGAGATACGCAAATATATTTTTCGCCATGGAAATATTATAGTATTAGCAAATATCTTTGAGCCTGATTGCAATTCAAGTGAAGATTACATATTTTTCAATGTGGAAATACTGTAGTATTGCAAATATCACAGAATAGAAAGCCATTTTTCGCAGTCCAGATGAAGCTTATATATTCTTTTGGAAATACTGTAGTGTTGGCAATACCTTTCATGAACTTGACGTAAATGCAAGTGATGTTATGTTATTCTCTACATGGAAAACGGTGATGTTGGCTAATGTTTTTGGACATTTATACATCTACATCTACATCCATACTCGGCAAGCCACCTGACGGTGTGTGGCGGAGGGTACCTTGAGTACCTCTATCGGTTCTCCCTTCTATTCCAGTCTCGTATTGTTCGTGGAAAGAAACATTGTCGGTATGCCTCTGTGTGGGCTCTAATCTCGCTGATTTTATCCTCATGATCTCTTCACGAGATATACGTAGGAGGTAGCAATATACTGCTTGACTCCTCGGTGAAGGTATGTTCTCGAAACTTCAACAAAAGCCCGTACCGAGCTAATGAGCGTCTCTCCTGCAGAATCTTCCACTGGAGTTTATCTATCATCTCCGCAACGCTTTCGCGATTACTAAATGATCCTGTAACGAAGCGTGCTGCTCTCCGTTGGATCTTCTCTATCTCTTCTGTCAACCTTATCTGGTACGGATCCCACCCCGCTGAGCAGTATTCAAGTAGTGGGCGAAGAAGCGTACTGTAACCTACTTCCTTTGTTTTGGGATTGCATTTCCTTAGGATTCTTCCAAAGAATCTTGGTCTGGCATCTGCTTTACCGACGATCAACTTCATGTGATCATTCCATTTTAAATCACTCCTAATGCCTACTCCCAGATAATTTATGGAATTAAATGCTTCCAGTTGCTGACCTGCTATATTGTAGCTAAATGATAAGGGATCTTTCTTTCTATGTATTCGCAGCACACTACACTTGTCTACATTGAGATTCAATTGTCATTCCCTGCACCATGCGTCAATTCGCTGCAGATCCCCCTGCATTTCAGTACAATTTTCCATTGTTACAACCTCTCGATATACCACAGTATCATCCGCAAAAAGCCTCAGTGAACTTCCGATGTCATCCACAAGGTCATTTATGTGTATTGTGAATAGCAACGGTCCTACAACACTCCCCTGCGGCACACCTGAAATCACTCTTACTTCGGAAGACTTCTCTCCATTGAGAATGACATGCTGCGTTCTGTTATCTAGGAACTCTTCAATCCAATGACACAATTGGTCTCATAGTCCATATGCTCTTACTTTGTTCATTAAACGACTGTGGGGAACTGTATCGAACGCCTTGCGGAAGTCAAGAAACACGGCATCTTCCTGGGAACCCGTGTCTATGGCCCTCTGAGTCTCGTGGACGAATAGCGCGAGCTGGGTTTCACACGACCGTCTTTTTCGAAACCCATGCTGATTCCTCCAGAGTAGATTTCTAGTCTCCAGAAAAGTCATAATGCTCGAACATAATACGTGTTCCAAAATTCTACAACTGATCGACGTTAGAGATATAGGTCTATAGTTCTGCACATCTGTTCGACGTCCCTTCTTGAAAACGGGGATGACCTGTGCCCTTTTCCAATCCTTTGGAACGCTATGCTCTTCTAGAGACCTACGGTACACCGCTGCAAGAAGGGGGACAAGTTCCTTCGCGTACTCTGTGTAAAGTCGAACTGGTATCCCATCAGGTCCAGCGGCCTTTCCTCTTTTGAGCGATTTTAATTGTTTCTCTATCCCTCTGTCGTCTATTTCGATATCTACCATCTTGTCATCTGTGCGACTATCTGTGCGACAATCTTCCTCTGTGAAACAGCTTTGTAGAAAGACATTTAGTATTTCGGCCTTTAGTCTGTCATCCTCTGTTTCAGTACCGTTTTGGTCACAGAGTGTCTGCACATTTTGTTTTGATCCACCTACCGCTTTGACATAAGACCAAAATTTCTTAGTATTTTCTGCCAAGTTAGTACACAGAACTTTACTTTCGAATTCATTGAACGGCTCTCGCATAGCCCTCCTCACACTACATTTCGCTTCGCGTAATTTTTGTTTGTCCGCAAGGCTTTGGCTATGTTTATGTTTGCTGTGAAGTTCCCTTTGCTTCCGCAGCAGTTTTCTAACTCGGTTGTTGTACCACGGTGGCTCTTTTCCATCTCTTACGATCTTGCTTGGCACATACTCATCTAACGCATATTGTACGATGGTTTTGAACTTTGTCCACTGATCCTCAACACTATCTCTACTTGAGACAAAACTTTTCTGTTGAGCCGTCAGGTACTCTGAAATCTGATTTTTGTCACTTTTGCTAAACAGAAAAATCTTCCTATCTTTTTTAATATTTCTATTTACGGCTGAAATTATCGATGGAGTAACCGCTGTATGATCGCTGATTCCCTGCTCTACGTTAACTGTTTCAAATAGTTCGGGTCTGTTTGTCACCAGAAGGTCTAATATGTTATCGCCACGAGTCGGTTCTCTGTTTAACTGCTCAAGGTAGTTTTCAGATAAAGAACTTAAAAAAAAAAATTCACTGGATTCTTTGTCCCTCCCACCCGTTATGAACGTTTGAGTCTCCCAGTCTATATCCGGCAAATTAAAATCTCCACCCAGAACTATAACATGGTGGGGAAATCTACTCGAAATATTTTCCAAATTATCCTTCAGGTGCTCAGCCACAACAGCTGGTGAGCCAGGGGGCCTATAGAGACATCCAATTACCATGTCTGAGCCTGCTTTTAACCGTGTCCTTCATCCAAATTATTTCACATTTCGGATCTCCGTCAATTTCCTTCGATACTATTCCACTTATTATCGCTATAAACACGTCTCCCCCTTCATTGTCCAGCCTGTCTCTGCTTGTGGAAACAACAGCTCAGAGCATTACTGTAGTTTGAGCTGCGGCAACTCTGCTGAATTCAGAGTTCTACAATATGTTTTCTAAATTATTTCAAGTACATAGCCTTGGCCTCTACGTAAAATCAGTCACGAAATGAAATCGAACATGACTTCTTAAAAATATTACAAGTATCTTGCGTTGTCTAGTCACGTAGTGAAATACTGCCTAATACCGAATTCTTTGCATTCACAGAAAACGAATGCCACTCGCGAAATTTACATTTCCTTAAGATTTTTCCGATAAAACTTAGCCTGTAATCTCATACTTTTACTACTAGTTTTGTATGATCATTCCACTTCAGGCCACTGCAGACGGTTACTCCTAGATATTTTACAATTGTTCTGTTAATAATGAATTATCGCCAATAGCGTAATCGAACAGTAATGGTACTTTATGCCTATTTGATTGTAATGCGTTACATTAATTTACGTTCATATTCAACTGCCAGACCCTGCACCAATGGTCGTTTGTGTACTGGTCTTCCTGGTTTTTGTTATAGTCTTCTGATGTTGCAACCTTCTTGTATACAACATTGTTCACGGGTAGTAACACGGAGCTTCCGAGTTGTCCAATGGATCATTTGTACACAGGGTGGCCAGAAACAATCTGAAAAGATTTTAAGGATGTTACAGGGTAGGTTATGCTGAGAAACAATTGTTTAGGAAAAAATTAGATACGTTGTGCCGTTTTCATCATTGAAGTTAGACAATCAGGTCGGCGTGCGCGCGAAAATTCAAGCGGTCGCCAGACGCGATGTCACCAAACGTGTTCGTTTAGTTTCGTAAAACCGAACGACTGAGCGATACAAAAATTTAACATGGACGGTAGTAAGAATCGAACCCGAGCCAAAGGCTAAGATGTCTCGTGCACTATCATCTGCTCTATGGTAACTACTGACACTAATTGTATCTTGCAGAAAGCAGATATCCAACAGTCCTAAATTTGTGGAATAATTTTATTACGCTAGCAGTTTCTATGCCTCATTGGAATCATCTTCAGGCCCCTATTCACGAGGCAAGATATGGCAGCCAGTTGTTTGCCCTTACTAAAGGAACCACTGTAACGAACTGTTGTACGTAGATATCTTCCTAACAACGTGGATACTTCACACATCGAATGGTTCAAATGGCTCTAAACACTATGGGACTTAACATCTGAGGTCATCAGTCCCCTAGACTTAGAACTACCTAAACCTAACTAAACTAAGGACAGCACACACATCCATGCCCGAGGCAGGATTCGAACCTGCGACCGTAGTAGCAGCGCGGTTCCGGACTGAAGCGCCTAGTACCGCTTGGCCACAGCGGCCGGCCACTTCACACATCCAGCGACAACTCTTTGTCTCGTAGTTATCGTTAGACGTGTGAAGTGTCCGCATCAGTTGTGAAGATATCTACAGAAACCAATTTGATATAGTGGTTCCTTTAGTAAGCACAAACGATTGGATGGCTATTCTCTTTTCGCGTATAGGGGCCTGAAGATAATGCCAATGAGGCACCAAAACTGGTCGCGTAATAAAATTGTTTCAGAAATTTAAGGCTCTTGGACATCTGTATTCTACAGGTCATCGACAAGCTGCAGTCCCATTCTTCCATTTATACAAGATGGAATTACAGAAACTAATTTTATGTGGCTGGTCGCTTTAGTACGTACTTTATTATTATTATTGTATGTGATGTGTAATACATAAAACGATCTCATCCTGTACTATTATTATTTATATTTATATTAACAATGGAAAGAAGGGATGGGATGGCGCCTAGAATTTAATTAACCACTCGTCAACGAAGTCACTGGAGACGGAATACTGGCTCGGATAGGAAGGAACTCGGCAGCGCCGTTTTTAATGGAACCATTCAGATATTTGCCTTAAGAGAGTTAAAAAAAAATTCGGAAATCCTAAATCTGGATGGCTGGATAATTATTTGGACCGCTGTCGTTCGGAATGTGAATGCAGTGTCTAAACCACTGCACTTCCTCGCGCTTTGAGTAACCAGAAGGAAATGCGGAGTCTTGTAACCGAAGGGGTAAGTAGTTGTTGTGGTCTTGAGTCTGGAGACTGGTCTGATTTAGCTGTCCATTATAGTCTGTACCGTGCAAGCCTCTTTATCTCTGCATAACTGCTGAAATCTACAATCCATTTGAACTTACTTGCTACAGTCAAAAAAACAGTCTCCCTCCAAAATTTTAACCAACCACTCTAGAATGTATTCGAAGGGAGTCAGAATTCTAGCAAGAGTCACTGTACACAATCTGACGAGATGTGAATAGCGAGATCTTAACATAAAGTGAAGTTTTACTATTCTGGGCCATGTAGTACACAGTTGTAATCGACAGAATTCACGCATGTGATGCATGACAGTATCAGGCGTGGCCATGCTACTATGTTACTTTTAGTGGTCTTTGTCGTGGACCATCTCTGGAACTAGCCCAATTTTAATATACTTTTTTTTGGAACACGATCGCTGTAGTGGTCACCCAGAACTATTAGTACATTCATGTTTATATTTTCTTGTTCAGGATGAGATGTTGGACAGCCCCGTCTTTCTCCTCTCTCTCTCTCTCTCTCTCTCTCTCTCTCTCTCTCTCTCTCTCTCTCTCTCTGCGTCCCTCCAAGGTGGTTGTGTGTGGTAGTAGCCAGTTGTGGTTGTTTACTGGCTAGAGTCAACATTGATGTTTGGGCTCCATCTGGTGGTCACTCCTGAAGAGGTGCCACTGACACTGTAGACAAAGGTAGTAGTAATACTCTGTTCTGTAAATCATGGGGTTGAGTGGAAATGGCCCAGTTATGTCCTTGGGATGTCCATTAGGAACAATAACTTCTCACGCACCACGGTGGCGAAGGATTTGTACTGAACATCCGGAATGAAATATGAAACCTGGACCAGTGGCGTAGGAATCTCTTCGCCAACGAGTAGAGTACCTGTCTGGAGCCTTATGATTATTGTATGATTATTGTTGAAGACTGTGGAAGCGGCCTTGTACCAAAGCACGACTCAGGCATGGGGTTCCACATGTTCCATAAGCAGACGGGTCAGTAACGGTTTTGGCTGGTAGCACGTGAGGATTAAGGACGCCTCTCAGCGCAATCGACAGTAATTTGAGGGCTGCACGATCATGGGACAGGATCCACCAAGCTGTTGTACAGCGCTACAGTCAATATTTCGGCGATGTGTTCGTCTTTTTAAACTACAATGCTTGAGTACACCGCATCCAAACGTGAACACCTCAACTTGCTCCAGGAGGGCAAAATCCACCGAATGGAACAACCCACCCTCTCTGTTGACATGAATCCACCTGAGTATGCTTCGGACCAGTTGAAATTTGTAGTGCACCGTCGCAGAAACCGTCCTCACACACTGAATGACCACAGAAGGGCCACCGTCGAAGAGCTGTAAATACTTGACCAGCAATGTCACGACTACCTTGTGGACAGCATGCCAAGGAGGCTCCAAGTGCATGACGTGGAGCATCATCGTACTGATGTGTGTGAATTCCTAAGGGATCAAACTGCTGAGGATATCGGTCCCTAGACTTAAATACTACTTAAACTGACTTAAATTAACCTATACTAAGAACAACACTCACATTCATTCCCAAGGGTAGACTCGAACCTCCGGCGGGAGCGGCAGCGCAATCCGTGACATGGCGCCTCAAACCACGTGGCCACTGCGAGCGGCTCACCGTATTGAATCCGAGGGCGGTGGCGCAGTGGTTAGCACACTGGACTAGCGTTTTGGAGGAAGACGCTTCAGATTCTTCTCTGATCATCCGGATTTAGATTTTCTGCGATTTTTCTAAATCGCTCAAGGCAAATGCTAGGATGGTTCCTTTGAAAGGGCACGATCGATTTCCTTTCCTATCCTTCTTGCCGATCTTATCCTTCATCTCTAATGATCTTGATGTCGACGGGACGTTAAATTCAAATCTTACTTCCTACGATGCCGAATGTTCCCAGCAGCAGATATGGTTTCAGAGAGGTCCATTTTCGAACACGTGTCTTTATTTTGATTACAGTAAACTTTTGTTTCACTCGTAAGGCGAATTCTTACATTCCCTGCTCTCCTCGAATCTAGATCAAGCAAGGTGGCGCAGTTGAGGCGCATTCGCATTCAGCAATACATCTGTTCAGATCCCCATCCAGCTATCCAGACTTAGGTTTCTGTGGTTTTCCTAAATCACATAAGGCAAATGCCGGGATGATGCCTTTAGGAAAGAAACACGGAAAACGTGGTTCAGACACAAGAAGAACTACAGGGAACAGCCCTTATACACTGAAGAGCCAAAGACACTGGTACACCTCCCTAACATCGTGTAGGGCCCCTGTGAGCACGCAGAAGTGACACAACATGACGTGGCGAGGACCCGACTAATGTCTGAAGTAGTGCTGGATGGAACTGACCCAGTGAATCCTGCAAGGCTGTCCATAAATCCGGGAGAGTACGAGGGAGCGCAGATCTCTTCTGAACAGCACGTTGCAAGGCATACCAGATATGCTCAATAATGTTCATGTCTGGGGAGTTTGGTGGAAGCGGAAGTGTTTAAACCCAGAAGTGTGTTTCTGGAGTCACTCTGTAGCAATTATGGAAGTGTGGGGTGTCGCATTGTCCTGCTGGAATAGCCCAAGTCCATCGGAATGCACTATGGACATGAATGGATGCAGATGATCAGACAGGATGCTTAAGTACGTGTCACCTGTCAGAGTCGTATCTAGGCGAATCAGGGGTCCCATATCACTCCAACTGCACACAACCCACGTCATTACAGAGCCTCCACTAGCTTGAACAGCCCCCTGCTGACCTGCAGGATTTACATTTACATTTATACTCCGCAAGCCACCCAACGCAATGGTGTGTGGCGTATGGTTCGCGGGAAGAACGACTGCCGGAAAGCCTCCGTGCGCGCTCGAATCTCTCTAATTTTACATTCGTGATCTCCTCGGGAGGTATAATTAGGGGGAAGCAATATATTCGATACATCATCCAGAAACGCACCCTCTAGAAACCTGGACAGCAAGCTACACCGCGATGCAGAGCGCCTCTCTTGCAGAGTCTGCCACTTGAGTTTGCTAAACATCTCCGTAACGCTATCACGGTTACCAAATAACCCTATGACGAAACGAGCCGCTCTTCTTTGGATCTTCTCTATCTCCTCTGTCAACCTGACCTGATACGGATCCCACACTGATGAGCAATACTCGTATATCGAACAAGTGTTTTGTAAGCCACCCCCTTTGTTGATGGACTACATTTTCTAAGGACTCTCCCAATGAATCTCAACCTGGCACCCGTCTTACCAACAATTAATTTTATATGGTCATTCCACTTCAAATCGTTCCGCACGCATACTCCCAGATATTTTACAGAAGTAACTGCTACCAGTGTTTGTTCCGCTATAATATAATCATACAACAAAGGATCCTTCTCTCTATGTATTCGCAACACATTTCATTTGTCTATGTTAAGGGTCAGTTGCCACTCCCTGCACCAAGTTCCTATCCGCTGCAGATCTTCCTGCATTTCGCTGCAATTTTCTAATGCTGCAACTTCTCTGTATACTACAGCATCACCCGCGAAAAGCCGCATGGAACTTCCGACACTATCAGGATCCATGGATTCATGAGGTTGTCTCTATACCCGTACACATCCATCCGCTCGATACAATTTCAAACGAGACACGTCCGACCAGGCAACATGTTGCCAGTCATCAACAGTTCAGTGTCTGTGTTGACGGGTCCAGACTAGGCTTAAAGCTTTGTACCGTGCAGTCATCAAGGGTACACGAGTGGGCTTTCGGCTCCGAAAGCCCATATCGATGACGTTTCGTTGAATGGTTCACAAGCTGACACTTGTTGATGGCCCAGCATTGAAATCTGCATCAATTTGCGGAAGGCTTGCACCTCTGTCTCGTTGAACGATTTTCTTCATTCGTCGTTGGTCTCGTTCTTGCAGGAACTGTTCCCGGCCGCAGCGATGTTGCAGATTGATATTTTACCGGATTCCTGATATTCGCGGTACACTCGTGAAATGGTCGTACGGGAAAATCCCCACTTCGTCGCTACGTTGGAGAAGCTGTGTCCCACCGCTCGTGCGCCGATTATAACACCACGTTCAAACTCACTTAAATCTTGATAACCTGCCATTGTAGCAGAAATAACCGATCTAACAACTGCGCCAGACGCTTGTTGTCTTATATAGGCGGTGCCGACCGCAGCGCCGTAGTCTGCCTGTTTACATATCTCCGTTCAAAATGGTTCAAATGGCTCTGAGCACTATGCGACTTAACTTCTGAGGTCATCAGTCGCCTAGAACTTAGAACTAATTAAACCTAACTAACCTAAGGACATCACACACATCCATGCCCGAGGCAGGATTCGAACCTGCGACCGGAGCGGTCACGCGGTTCCAGACTGAAGCGCCTTTAACCGCACGGCCACACCGGCCGGCACATATCTCCGTATTTGAATACGCATGCCTATACCAGATTCTTTGGCGCTTCAGTGTACTTTCCGAACACGAGTGTTCTCTAGTTTGTGAAATGAGTATCGATTTAGACTTTTCTTTTTTTTGTTTTCATTCTATTTACAGCATATTTAGAGCCCCAGTGCCTAGTAATTTAAAGACACGTTGTACATCTTACAATTTTTCATGTGATTAACATAAACTATTGTTCCTTATTCCAAACAAATATTGTTTTCAGCAATCAAATTCGAAGTAATAATAATAAGTGACACTCATGTTTAGAAAAGGAAGACAGAACACCTTGAACGACTAGAGATACGACATATATATTCTCGGGATATTAGTATGAGCTGCAGTAACGATTAGCATTTCAGTCACCTCGGTTCAGCATGTGTCCTGTTACTTCATAGGTATAGGGTCGGCCATGGGCTCTAATAACTTGTTCCATGCATGATGGCATCGACGCATATTAGCTGCGTTCGCCTAGTTCCAAAGTTCATCTGTGATGATTGGCATTAGGTCACAGCGGTGCATCTGTCGATTCACCATATCCCACACATTTTGGATTGGCAACAAGTCTGGTGATCTGGTGGGACAGGGCAAAAGCCTGACATCCTGTGACTCCAAGAAGGCACTTGTTCGTGCAGCAACAAGTGGTCGTGCATTGCGTTGCTGAAAAATGGCGTCTGGGATGTTGTGCAGAAAGAGTATGGCTGTGGGTCACAGGATATCAGTCACGTAGGCCGTACTGGTCACAGTTCCCTGGACACGCACCATTCGTGATTTGTGGTTGCACCCAATAGCATTCCGCACTATAAGGCCTTGAGTTGGCGTATATATCTTGTGCAAATGCAATCAATGTGATGCCGCTCCCCTTGTCTGTGGCGAACCAAGATTCAGCCATCATTTTCAAACAATCTGATGTCATTCCTGTCCCAGTGACATCTTTCCATACATCTTTGCGGTCTAGCACGTTTCTGCACATTCGTCAAAGGTAGGCGGAGAAGGGGACGATGCGCACGTAATCCTATCGTGATAAACGGCGACGGACTGTCACCCCTGGTAGTGTACGATGTATTACACTGTTCCGCTGATGCGCCAGAATCGAGGAGGACGCAGACCTGTCCTGCAATGCCATTCTGATGTGGAGTCCGTCTTCTCGGGGTGTGATCTGCGTGGTGCGACCTGAGCTATTTCGTCGTGTTCTACGGCCTTCCGTTCTGCACACACCCGTTGCACTGCGAAACACTTCGTCCCACACGAACAGTAATCTCCCGGATGGATGCAGCACATTTTCTCATGTGAATAGTACGCTCTCTTTGAACCTCACTGATTTGACGGTATGCTTAACGTATACGTCTGCGAGGCATTCCGCATGTCTGCTCAAGTCACACTGATCCATTACCTTCGGTTTTATAGCGACGACGAGAGCCGCAGGTACATTTTACCGCTAGGTGGAACTGACCTCGAACCCTTGAGTCGACATGATTCAACTGCTAATCATTTCTGCAGAACATACTTATGTACATTTCCTGTGAATAAGAACGTCCTACATCTAGTTGTTCAAAGTGTTCTGTTTTTTTTTCTGAACATTAGTGTACAAAGAACAATTAAATTAATTAACGGAAATGGAGGGTTTTAAACGAGATTGTTAGTAACTTGCTGAAACTGAGGTAAGTTTATAGACGATAGGAAAGTTTAGAAATGAGATTCCCACCACCATAGTCCAGTCGGGCAGAGGAGGAGGGGAAGGGGGAAAAATGGTTCAAATGGCTCTAAGCACTATGAGACTTAACATCTGAGGTCATCAGTCTCCTAGAACTTAGAACTACTTAAATCTAACTAATCTAAGGACATCACACACATCCATGCCCGAGGCAGGATTCGAACCTGCGACCGTAGCGGTCGCGCAGTTCCAGACTGAAGCGCCTAGAACCGCTCGGCCAGACCGGCCGGCCGGAAGGGGAAATACCATGCGTCCACCGCCGGTTCTTGTTGTTACTAAGCTGTGTGTCAATTTCTACTGTAAGGTTTTAGGTGACTTTAAGTGCAGTAATCTGTCACCTCTTATACACGGTGTTCCAAGAGGAATGGTCAATATTCAGGGATATGTGAGGAAAGACCATTCGAAGCAAAATAGTCCAGTAAACATAGGCTCCAAAATGCATACCTTTAAAGCTATGAGCACTTGTTCATCCTCAGTACTGTGAACCACATATTCTTAGTTGAACAACTGCTCATAGCTCTTAAGGTATGCATTTTAGAGCCCATGTTTACCAGAAAATTTTTTCTTCTTTTGGTCCATACTATCTCCTCCCAAAATATGAAGAACAAAGAGCTTGCAGTAGAAGAAATTTGTTTCATACTACCGAAGGTGAAGAAGTGCTCATAGCTCTTACGATACACATTTTTGAGCCAACGTTTACTAGACTGTTTGCTTCGAATGATCGTTCCTGTCATAGCCCTGAATCCCGACCATTCCTCTTGGAACGCCCTGTATACTAGATGATTATGTCAGTGAAGTTGTCATCACCATCACCATCTGCATTACTGTTTGGTTACTTCCGCGTCTCTGAGGTGTCGGTCATGCTGATCGTCGCGTCCTGTGTCTCACGTCAGGTCTATTGCGTCGTTAATTTATACACCACTGGCCATTAAAATTGCTACGCCAAGAAGAAATGCAGATGATAAACGCGTATTCATTGGATAAATATATTAAACTAGAACTGACATGTGAGTACATTTTCACGCAATTTGGGTGCATAGATCCTGAGAAATCAGTACCCAGAACAACCACCTCTGGCCGTAATAACGGCCTTCATACGCCTGGGCATTGAGTCAAACAGAGCTTGGATGGCGTGTACAGGTACAGCTGCCCATGCAGCTTCAACACGAAACCACAGTTCATCAAGAGTAGTGACTGGCGTATTGTGACGAGCCAGTTGCTCGGCCACCATTGACTAGACGTTTTCAATTGGTGATAGATCTGGAGAATGTGCTGGCCAGGGCAGCAGTGGAACATTTTCTGTATCCAGAAAGGCCCGTACAGGACCTGCAGCATGCGGTCGTGCATTATCGTGCTGAAATGTAGGGTTTCGCAGGGATCGAATGAAGGGTAGAGCCACGGGTTGTAACACATCTGAAATGTAACGTCCACTGTTCAAAGTGCCGTCCGTCACTGCGAACAAGAGGTGACCGAGACGTGTAACCAATGGCACCCTATACTATCACGCCGGGTGATACGCCAGTATGACGATGACGAATACACACTTCCAATGTGCGTTCACCGCGATGTCACCAAACACGGATGCGACCATCATGATACTGTAAACAGAACCTGGGTTCATCCGAAAAAATGACGTTTTGCCAATCGTGCACCCAGGTTCGTCGTTCAGTACACAATCGCAGGCGCTCTTGTATGTGATGCAGTGTCAAGCGTAACCGCAGCCGTGGTCTCCGAGCTGATAGTCCATGATGCTGCAAACGTCGTCGAACTGTTCGTGCAAATGGTTGTCGTCTTGCAAACGTCCCCATCTGTTGACTCAGGGATCGAGACGTGGCTGCACGATCCGTTACGGCCATGCGGATAAGATGCCTGTCATCTCGACTGCTACTAATGCGAGGCCGTTGGGATCCAGCAAGGCGTTCCGTATTACCCTCGTGAACCCACCGATTGCATATTCTGCTAACAGCCATTGGATCTCGACCAACGCGAACAGCAATGTCGCGATACGATAAACGGCAATCGCGATAGGCTACAATCCGACCTTTATCAAAGTCGGAAACGTGATGGTACGCATTTATTCTCCTTCATGAGGCATCACAACAACGTTTCACCTTTATCAAAGCCGGAAACGTGATGGTACGCATTTCTTCTCTTTCACGAGGCATCACAACAACGTTTCACCAGGCAACGCCGGTCAACTGCTGTTTTGTGTATGAGAAATCGGTTGGAAACTTTCCTCATGTCAGCACGTTGTAGGTGTCGCCACCGGCGCCAACCTTGTGTGAATGCTCTGAAAAGCTAATCATTTGCATATCACAGCATCTTCTTCCTGTCGGTTAAATTTCGCGTCTGTAGCACGTCATCTTCGTGGTGTAGCGGTTTTAATGGTCAGTAGTGTATATAGAAAGTGCAAGGCCATTGAGTTCGAGTCTGGCGAGCTGTTGGTTTCCTTTCTCTCTGTTTTGTCTACAGTTATATTGTGCAAGTCCTCGTAAGAACTAGTATGAATGCTGTAGTCACCTGGTCTGTGTGAGAAGTATGCATATGGTTCCCAACTATCCCGTCTTCCCCGGGAAATCCCGTATTTTGGCTACTTTTTTTGTCAGATCCCGTGTCCTGTATTATTTCCAATTTATCCCGTATTTTCTATCATTTGCAATAGTAGTTCAAATAATGTATTCCGCCTAACGCGCTCACAGTTGATACTAACTCTGCACAGTAAAGTTGCCGCAGCTTGCACCGGAACAGTAATAAAACAAATAGTGACCTATATTGGCGACATCACTTGCTGTACGAACGCGCGTGAAAGAAACGTTCATGTGGCCGTAGCCGAGGGGATTCACACTGCGTGAGAGGGGCGCCCGTGTGGCCAGCACTGCAGTGCCGCACGTGAAATAAAACGCTCGCCTGACCGTACACTTATGCGGAACTTAACTTGGCTTGCGGCCTCCTTAGTTTCTGATCGATGGCTCTCAGTAGCTTTTGGGGGATTTCGTGTCGTAGCGATTTATAGATGTCCTTTGCTAACTATTTTTGCGTACTATTAACCGGTGTTGACTGCATTATTGCCTGCATTGTCGTCAACTTTTCCACTTATATCTACTTCTAATTTCGCACCGATACGTACTTCTCTAAAACCTTTTTCCTTATTTAACTCGTCAGTACTAATAGTGATATCAGTTTCAATGACACCAAGGCACCAAGTATTTTACTGGTTACTTCAGTTGTGCACATAGCAGCTTACGTGGCAGCCCAAAACACCTTATTAGAAGAGGTGACGTTGTTGTGGTTAGATTCGGAGTTTGGTAGTTCTTGATTTAAGATGAGAAGTGATGAAGATAAGGTGAAATCGCCCACGAGGAAGAGAACTAAAAACATGTGTGTTTACCTTCATGTTGGGAAGAAACATATTCCTGGATTCGTCCTGTGAAAGCTAATTGTTTCAAAGCCTTCTGTTGTATCTGCAAACGGGAATTTAGTGTGGCGCATGGAGGCAATACCGACTGTTCTCAGTATGTAGAACTACAGGTAAGCTATGAGTCGATTTTGTAGTACCATGGTGTTAATTTGGTCCAATTTAAAATTACGTAAATATTAATTTAATGTAGTAATAAATACCTTTAATATCATTAGGCCATACAAACAAGGATAAAGACGTAAAGGAGTCTTCCAAGATTTACAGCTTCTTTTCTGCTAGCGGTAGCTCCACCACAAGTGGATTACACAGAGCTGTTGCAGCAGAACTGACGTTTGTGTATGACACAGTGAAACATAATCTCAGTTGTAACAGTTTAGACTGCAATGTTAAAATCGCGAAGGATGTATTCACTGATTCTTATGTTAAAAAAATATAGTGTGGACACACTAAAGCTGAAGCAATCGTGAAAGAAGTTTTGGCTCCAAAACGTGTCTCAGATTTTGTCACAATTTTAAAGATTAGATTAGATTAGATTTACTTTCATTCCAATTGATCCGTAGTGAGGAGGTCCTCCAGGATGTGGAACATGTCAGAAAAACAACAATACATGACAAATATTTACAACTAAAACAAATAAGCTAATGTACCATTCCACAGGTCCCAAGTGGAATGATCGTCATTTTTTAATGAACACCAAGAGTCATTTTACAAATACTAATGCACTGAATTTAAAATAAAAAAGTTTTTTATTTATTTATAAGGTAATAAACATGTAATACAACTACTGAAATACTTATTTACAATAAACACATTACTGCACTGAAATGGTGCAGAAGTTAGATTATACTTACACACACACACACACACACACACACACACACACACACACACACACAAATTTTCAGTGAACACATTACTGCACTGAAATTGTGCAGAAGTTATGTTGTACTTATATACAAATCAGTTGGTTTTACTAAGAAATTCTTCAATGGAGTAGAAGGAGTTGGCCACCAATAAATCCTTTAGGCTTCTCTTAAACTGAATTTCATTGGTTGTTAAGCTTTTTATGGCTGCTGGCAAGTTATTGAAAATGTGTGTTCCTGAATAATGCACACCTTTTTGTACAAGACTAAGTGAGTTTAAATCCTTGTGAAGATTATTCTTATTTCTAGTATTGATTCCATGAATTGAGCTGTTGGTTTGAAAAAGTGATATATTTTTAATGACAAATTTCATTAAGGAATAAATATATTGGGAAGCTGTAGTTAGTATCCCTAGTTCCCTAAACAGGCTTCTGCAGGATGTTCTTGAGTTCACACCACATATAATTCTTACTGCACGTTTTTGTGCCCGGAAAACTTTAGCTTGGCTTGATGAATTACCCCAAAAAATAATCCCATATGACATTATGGAATGAAAGTAAGCATAGTATGCCAGCTTTTTCATTTTTGTATCCCCTATGTCTGACAAAATTCGCATTGCAAACAGAGATTTGTTAAGACGCTTCAGCAGTTCTGTGGTGTGCTCCTCCCAGTTGAATTTATTATCAAGCTGTAATCCCAAGAATTTAATACTGTCCACTTCTTCTATCTTCTTGTCATCGTATGTTAGACATATACTCTTGGGACACCCCTTACAAGTTCTGAACTGCATGTAGTGTGTTTTTTCAAAGTTTAGTGACAAAGAATTGGCTAGGAACCAGTGATTAATGTCCACAAATATTTTATTGGCTGATCTTTCTAAGACTACACTTGATTTGCTATTTATTGCAATGTTTGTATCATCGGCAAACAAAACAAACTTGGCATCTGGTAATGTTACTGATGAAAGGTCATTGATATACACAAGAAAAAGTAAGGGCCCCAAAATGGAACCTTGTGGGACCCCACATGTAATTAGTTCCCAGTTGGATGATGCCTGATAGCTTGATACAATGTCTGTTTCCTAATAACACCCTTTGTTTCCTGCCAGAGATATAAGATTTGAACCATTTTGCAGCATTTCCTGTTACGCTATAATATTCTAGTTTACTTAAAAGGATATTGTGATTTACACAGTCAAATGCCTTTGAACGATACCAATACCTGTAAGTCGAGTAAATTTTTCTCTATAGCAACTGATGCGTCAAACCATAAAAATAGGAAGATGTTTATGATTGTTTTAAGATATTTTGATCACGAAATTGGAATTCAAAATAAAGTTCTGCATTTTATTGGAAAAAGTACTGAAACAGCAATGTCTATTCACAATTTGTTAAAACATTCGTTGGAGTCCCATGAACATGAAATAAACAACTGTAGCGCTTTTTGTGCTGATAATGCCAACGTCAATTTTGGAAAGCATAATTCAGTACTTAAACTCTTAAATGATGATAACAAACAAATATTCAAGGCAAGCTGTTCGAATCATATTTTGCACAGTGTGATGATACATGCCTGTGATACCCTAGATGCTGATCTTGGATATTTGGTCCTATAATTATGTGATCACTTATCCATTTCTGTAAAGCGAAGGGAAGTTCTAAAATCCTTTTTTGAATGTTTAGATGTAGAATGGAGTGAAATTCTCCAACACATATCTACGATATGGCTTTCTTTAACACAAGCAGTTGATAGAATCATTACAAATTGGGAACCCATCACAAGTTATATGAAAAGTACTGATGATTGTTCCAGAGCTCTAAAGACATTTTTAAATGATTCTGACGACATTGAGAAAGACTTAACTTTGGAGATTTAAGTAACCTTTTTCCCATGTTGGTGCAGTTGTTTTAGATTGTTTAAATTTTCAGAAGCTCTGATGTTTCTGTAACACTTCGATCAGTGAAATTGAGCAAAGAATGAGTGACAAATATTTTGGTAGTGGCACATATAAAGTTTTAAATAAGCTAACTTGTACCATAACCAGAAGATGCATTGAAGATAATCTTATGGAATTTTATGTGTCATTGAAAACATATTTGGTAAAGAATTTCAAATTTGAAGGTCTGCTGCCAATGTCAATTGACTCTTGGATTTTGGATTTTGAATTTTCTGTATCTTGAGAGCCAAAAGTGCTCAGGTTTCCTATTTACTGAAAGTAGTTGGGTTTGTATTAAGCATTTCTGGTTCAAATGGTGAGACACAAAGAATTCATTCCCTAATGAAGCATCAATGGACAATGTTGCGCGACAATTGTACCACCGAGCTTATGAAAGAAGAACTGCAAGTAGTAGTGAATTTTAATTTTAATTATAGAGAATTCTTTATGTATGTAAAATCGAATGAATCTTGGCAAAAATAAACAAATACACGCAAATAAAGTAATAAAAGTACAAGAAAAAATGTATAAGAAAATATGTATGAACATTTTAAATATATTTCTTTGTAGGAAACTCTATTTGAATTGTTTATTTTGTAGTCTTCTTCCTCGATCCCTTATTTTCTCTGTAAAAGGTTGGCACCGCTAAGTATACAATGTACTAACGACGTGTTCTCGGGGAACATTTTTATCCCACAAATACAATATTCCGATTTACTGAGATGAATGTGATGTAAATGCATCGGCTTGGACTAATAAGAGTCAGATGTGGACAGGAAAACGGCTGAAAGCAAGGGGAAACTACGGCCGTAATTTTTCCCGAGGGAATGCAGCTTTACTGTATGGTTAAATGATGATGGCGTCCTCTTGGGTAAAACATTCCGGAGGTAAAATAGTCCCCCATTCGGATCTCTGGGCGGTGACTACTCAGGAGGATGTCGTTATCAGGAGAAAGAAAACTGGCGTTCTACGGATCGGAGCGTGGAATGCCAGATCCCTTAATCGGGCAGGTAGGTTAGAAAATTTAAAAAGGGAAATGGATAGGTTAAAGTTAGATATAGCGGGAATTAGTGAAGTTTGGTGGCAGGAGGAATAAGACTTCTGGTCAGGTGACTACAGGGCTATAAACGCAAAATCAAATAGGGGTAATGCAGCAGTAGGTTTAATAATGAATAGGAAAATAGGAATGCGGCTAAGCTACTACAAACAGCATAGTGAATGCATTATTGTGGCCAAGATAGATACGAAGCCCACGCCTACAACAGAAGTACAAGTTTATATGCCAACTAGCTCTGCAGATGACGAAGAAATTGAAGAAATGTATGATGAAATAAAAGAAATTATTCAGATAGTGAAGGGAGACGAAAATTTAATAGTCATGGGTGACTGGAATTCGTCAGTAGGAAAAGGGAGAGAAGGAAACGTAGTAGGTGAATATGGATTGGGGGAAAGAAACGAAAGAGGAAGCCGCCTGGTAGAATTTTGCACACAGCACAACTTAATCATAGCTAACACTTGGTTCAAGAATAATAAAAGAAGATTGTATACATGGAAGAAGCCTGGAGATACTGACAGGTTTCAGATAGATTACATAATGGTAAGACAGAGATTTAGGAACCAGGTTTTAAATTGTAAGACATTTCCAGGGGAAGATGTGGACTCTGACCACAATCTATTGGTTATGAACTGCAGATTAAAACTGAAGAAACTGCAAAAAGGTGGGAATTTAAGGAGATGGGACCTGGATAAACTGACTAAACCAGAGATTGTACAGAGTTTCAGGGAGAGCATAAGGGAACAATTGACAAGAATGGGGAAAAGAAATACAGTAGATGAAGAATGGGTAGCTTTGAGGGATGAAGTAGTGAAGGCAGCAGAGGATCAAGTAGATAAAAAGACGAGGGCTAGTAGAAATCCTTGGTAGCAGAAGAAATATTGAATTTAATTGATGAAAGGAGAAAATATAAAAATGCAGTAAATGAAGCAGGTAAAAAGGAATACAAACGTCTCAAAAATGTGATCGACAGGAAGTGCAAAATGACTAAGCAGGGATGGCTAGAGGACAAATGTAAGGATGTAGAGGCTTATCTCACTAGGGGTAAGATAGATACTGCCTACTGGAAAATTAAAGAGACCTTTGGAGAAAAGAGAACCACTTGTATGAATATCAAGAACTCAGATGGAAACCCAGTTCTAAGCAAAGAAGGGAAAGCAGAAAGGTGGAAGGAGTATATAGAGGGTCTATACAAGGGCGATATACTTGAGGACAATATTATGGAAATGGAAGAGGATGTAGATGAAGATGAAATGGGAGATATGATATTGCGTGAAGAGTTTGACAGAGCACTGAAAGACCTGAGTCGAAAAAAAGCTCCGGGAGTAGACAACATTCCATTAGAACTACTGACGGCCTTTTGAGAGCCAGTGCTGACAAAACTCTACCACCTGGTGAGCAAGATGTATGAGACAGGCGAAATACCCTTAGACTTCAAGAAGAATATAATAATTCCAATCCCAAAGAAAGCAGGTGTTGACAGATGTGAAAATTACCGAACAATCAGTTTAATAAGTCACTGCTGCAAAATACTAACGCGAATTCTTTACAGACGAATGGAAAAACTAGTAGAAGCCAACCTCGGGGAAGATCAGTTTGGATTCCGTAGAAATATTGGAACACGTGAGGCAATACTGACCCTACGACTTATCTTAGAAGCTAGATTAAGGAAAGGCAAACCTACTTTTCTATCATTTATAGACTTAGAGAAAGCTTTTGACAATGTTGACTGGAATACTCTCTTTCAAATTCTGAAGGTGGCAGGGGTAAAAAAACAGGGAGTGAAAAGCTATTTACAATTTGTACAGAAACCAGATGGCAGTTATAAGGGTCGAGAGACATCAAAGGGAAGCGTTGGGAAGGGAGTGAGACAGGGTTGTAGCCTCTCCCCGATGTTATTCAATCTGTATATTGAGCGAGCAGTGAAGGAAACAAAAGAAAAATTCGGAGTAGGTATTAAAATCCATGGAGAAGAAATAAAAACTTTGAGGTTCGTCGATGACATTGTAATTCTGTCAGAGACAGCAAAGGACTTGGAAGAGCAGTTGAATGGAATGGACAGTGTCTTAAAAGTTGGATATAAGATGAACATCAACAAAAGCAAAACAAGGATAATGGAATGTAGTCGAATTAAGTCGGGTGATGCTGAGGGAATTAGAGTAGGAAATGACACACTTAAAGTAGTAAATGAGTTTTGCTATTTGGGGAGCAAAATAACTGATGATGGTCGAAATAGAGAGGATATAAAATGTAGACTGGCAATGGCAAGGAAAGCATTTCTGAAGAAGAAGGTTTAAGTGTCAGGAAGTCGTTTCTGAAAGTATTTATATGGAGTGTAGCCATGTATGGTAGTGAAACATGGACGATAAATAGTTTGAACAAGAAGAGAATAGAAGCTTTCGAAATGTGGTGCTACAGAAGAATGCTGAAGATTAGATGGGTAGATCACATAACTAATGAGGAGGTATTGAATATGATTGGGGAGAAGAGAAGTTTGTGGCACAACTTGGCTAGAAGAAGAGATCGGTTGGTAGGACATGTTCTGAGGCATCAAGGAATCACCAGTTTAGTATTGGAGGGCAGCGTGGATGGTAAAAATCGTAGAGGGAGACCAAGCGATGAATGCACTAAGCAGATTCAGAAGGATGTAGGTTGCTGTAGGTACTGGGAGATGAAGAGGCTTGCACAGGATAGAGTAGCGTGGAGAGCTGCATCAAACCAGTCTCAGGGCTGAAGACCACAACAACGTGGAAAGGAAAAATAGTCACAGATTTAAACGGACTAATCGGAGAGTTTTCCAAGAATACTGAGAAAATTCAGCCGTTAGACGCTACACAAAATGCCTTAATGTAAAACTATATCTGATTAGCATTAAATTATTCATAGATTACAGTGGACATTACGAACAGTCTTCCAGAGAAACATTAAACTACTACGCAGATGCAGATATGGACGTATTATGACATAACATATACCTATTACAATGATCCTTCACTGTTACACATAAGAGAGAGTATCAAGAAGGGCATCTTGTGTAACAGAAAAAGTTGAAGAATAAAATTTCCGAGTATGTACGGCGACAAATAGTTCAATATGTCTTATATAGGTCGGTGCCGGTGACCTCGTGCTCAGAAATGCTGCGTCATGTAGTTTGGAAATGCTGGCGCTGTAAATTAGAATCCAGTTTCGTGTCAAGGTGTTCCATTACGGCAATTTTTAAAACGCGTATATCCATACATTTCAATCGTACATGACCCCGGAATTTAGATAGATAGATTGGCTCGTGCTAAAGCGCTAAGGGAAAAAATTCTCTCAATAGATGTACGTTCGTGTGTTTCTAAAGCACCTAGGCGTGTGATCAGCGAAGGGAGAGATGAATGTCGGGGAATAACTGAGACGGGCTGCTAAAGAGACGAAAGTGTTGTCTTATTTTATTGTGGCAGAAGAATCCGAAATTTTAAATTTCCACCTATTCGTCTCCATCTGAATAGTAGAGACGTAAATAACGTGACATTGACAATTAGCGACGAAGAACGTTTTTCAATTATTTGCATTTTTATTTGAAATTCTGAAGCTCAGATGTGTATCTGTTGCTGCAGTCTTCAGGCAGGAAACTGGTAACCTTTCCATGTCTGCATTACTACCACAACGTACATGTTTTTGAACATGCTGACTGCTTTCAAACCCTTGGTCTTTCTCTACAGTTTGTACCCTCCACACTTTCCTTCCATTGCGAAATGGACAATTCCTAGATGCCTCTGGGCCTCTAAGTGTTTCCTATTAGCTGACCCTTCTTGTAGTCAGTCTGCTATGAATTTCTTTTTTCTCCAGTTCGGTTCAGTACCTCCTCATTTGATATTCGGCGTAATATTTCATTCTTCTCTAGCACCACAATTCAAAAGCTTCTATACTCTTCTCATCCAAACTTCTTATTGTCCCTGCTTCACTTCCATAAGAGGTTACACTCCAGACAAAGGCCTTCTGAGAAATAGCTTCTAACACTGAAATTGATATTAGATGCTAATAAATTCTTTTTTTTTTCAAAAATACTTTTCTTTCTATATCCAGCCTGCATTTTACATGCTCTCTATTTCGGCCATCATGTTATTATGTTGCTCAAATTACAAAACTCGTCTACTTCTACTGTATCATTCCCTAATCTACACTGAAGAGCCAAAGAAACTGGTACACCTACCTAATATCGTGTAGGGCTCCCTCGAGCACACTGAAGTGTCGCAACACGATGTGGCGAGGACTCGACTAATGTCTAAAGTAGTGCTGGAGGGAACTGACTCCATGAATCCTGCAGGGATGTCCATAAATCGTCTGACCAGCATGTTGCAAGGCATTCCAGATAAGCTCAATAATGTTCATGTCTGGGGAGTTTGGCGGCCAACGGAAATGTTTAAACTCAGAAAAGTGTTCCTCGAGCCACTCTGTAGCAATTCTGGACGTGTGTACCATGAATATCAGGAATCCGGTAAAACGTCAAATCTCCGACATGGCTGCAGCCGCATTGTCGCAGTGTCCTGCTGGAAATGCCCACGCCCGTTGGAATGCACAAGGAACATGAATAGATGCAGGTGATCAGACAGGATGCTTACGTATGTGTCACCTGTCGGAGTCGTTTCTAGGCGTATCAGGGGTTCCATATAACTCGAATTGCACACGCCCTACAGAGACTCCACCAGCTTAACAGCCCCTGCTGACATGCAGGGTGCATGGATTCGTGAGGTTATCTCCATACCCGTACACGTCCATCCGCTCGATACAGTTTGAAACGCAACTCGTCCTACCAGGCAACATGTTTCCAGTCATCAACAGTCCAAAGTCGATATTGACGGGGTCAGGCGAGGCGTAAAGCTTTGTGTGATGCGGTCATGAAGGCTACATGTTTGGGCTTTCGGCTGCAAAGTCCATATCGAAGATGCTTCGTTGAATGATTCGTGCGCTGACACTTGTTAATGGCCCAGCATTGAAATCTACAGCAATTTGGGGAAGGGTTGCACTTCTGTCACGTTGAATGATTCTCCTTAGTAGTCGTTGTTTCCGACCTTGCAAGATCTTTTTGCGGCTGCAGCGATGTCGGAGATTTGACGTTTTACCGGATTCCTGATTTTCACGGTACACTCGTGAAATGGTCGTACGGGAAATCCCCACTTCACTTCCTCGCAGATGCTGTGTCCCATCGCTCGTGCGCCGACTATAACACCACGTTTAAATTCACTAAAATCTTGACAACCTGCCATTGTAGCAGCAATAACCGATCTAACAACTGTGTCAGACACTTCTTTTCTTATATAGGCGTTGTCGACGGCAGCGCCGTATTCTGCCTGTTTCATATCTCCGTATTAGAATACGCATCCCTAAGTCAGTTGCTTCGGCGCTTCAGTGTAATACCCTCAGCATCAACTGATTTAATCTGACTACATTCCATTATCCTTATTTTACTGCTATTAATGTTCGTCTTACGATCTTTATTCAAGACACTATCCAATGTGTTCAGTTGTTGGACTAAGTCCTTTGCCATGTCTAACACAATTATAAAGTCATTGGCAAACTTGAAAGTTTTTATTTTTTTATGAACTTTAATTAACTTTCCAAATTTTTCCTTAGTTTCTTTCATGACTTGCTCATTGTCAGATTGAGTAACATCTAGTTTAGTTTAGAACCCCATCTCATTCCCTTCTCAACTATGGCTTCCCTTATAACTGCGATTTGGTTTCTGTATAAGATGTAAATAACCTTTCTGTCTCTGTGGTTTATCTCTGCTACCTTCAAAATTTTAAGGAGTGTTGACCAGTCAATATTGACAAAAACTTTCTCTAAATCAGAAAATGCTTTAAACGAAGGTTTGTCTTTCTTGAAACTATCTTCTAGCATAACTCGTTGGGTCAGTATTGCCTTGCATTTTCCCATATTTCTTCGGAACCCAAGCTTATCTTCCCAGAGGTCAACTTCAATCAGTTTTTTCAATCTTCATTAAATAATTCGTGTCAGTATTTTACTACCATGACCTAATAAACTGATGGTTCGGTAGAATCACACCTGTGAACACCTGCCTTTCTTGGAATTGAATTATTAGATTCTTGTGGGTGTTTGAGGGTATTTCTTCCGTTCTTTGAATCTTGCACATCAGGTGGAATAATTTTATCATGGCTAGCTCTCGGACCTCAATAATGTCGTCTACTCTAGCGCCCTTATTGCCCTTGAGTCCTAAACTGCTCTGTCAAATTCTTCTCGCAATGTCATATCTCCCATCCCATCTTCACCTGCATTCTCTACTCGTTCTATGACATCGTCCTCCATTTTAAGCAGTAGTTAATTTTTCACGCATCTAAATGCCTGTGACGTCATATCTTCTGAACTGTTTATCTTATAATGATACAATTTTGCAGGTACATTCAAAGATATATGTGGACACTGTCTGCAAACTGTGTTGCGGTGAGTCGGTAGTAAAGAAATAACAAATTAAAAAGTCATGTCTAACGCTGAAGTCTTCCTGCATGAACAGCGAAAATGTAGTCACCGATAACCTTTTCTACCTTTCATCATTTTGAGGAGGTGTCAGCGAAAAAGTTACTTGAAGGTTTGACGTTATGTGTAAGTTCGTTGTAACTCGCTGAGTATTTCATTTTCAACTACAGGATGACTAAATTTTGGGTTTTTCTGCGCCATCAGTTACGCTGCCTGAAGACAAACACACAGTTTCGAGTTGTAGTACTTGTCTTATTGTACTGAACTTTTATCATAACGCAATACCTATTAGTCAGTAGATTATGACAGCATTTTAATTTTTTAATTCTGTGAATAATTGCGTTTAATATTGGAAATACCCTGGAAGCCGCTACATTGGCAACATGCAAATGTTACTGGGTTCCTGGACAGTCGCTTCGTAATACAGATACCGTCCACAGGTTTTCTGCCTTTCGTGGAATCTATGCCACGGTGCGACATGTACATGTACATGCGTCGCCGCCGTCGTCAAGGCGAAAGAGTGTTACAACCTTCTAAATATTGTTTATGTATTTCTTTCATTGCAAAGATTACGGCCTTAAGGCCCTCTCTTACATCTAATCAGATATCCTATGTGACTCCAAATTATTATATACATACTTCATACAGCAGTACATAATGATAATTACATAATTGATAATTACGTTCTTGCCAAATGTGACTAATGACACGATGTGTGGCATCAGTACAGAAGGAATCTAACGTAGAGAAGTAGCTGACTGGTAAGAAAAGAGATTGGTCAGAGGAAAAAAGGAAAATAGTAGGATGAATTTAGCGGGTGAGACGGAAAGAGAAAAACACAATTAGATAGTGAAGGGAAAGAAACGGCAGTTTACAGTTTGACAGAGATACAGTATCAGCTTCACGTTTTAATTTATTACTTCTTTACTAGTAACTCTATTCGCAACACGCTTTGCAGACGATATCTGTATATACCATTGAATGTACCGTAAAATTACATCATTGTATGACACATAGTTCAGGAGATACTATGTCGTAAACATTGAGATGCCTGGAAAACTTGCTTTTGCTTGAAATGGAGCGTAAATGACTCAGACTATATTCATCCAATGATTCATAATGAGAGATTTAGCTACTTCCAACAAACTTTGAGCTTAATTTCAAACGTTTTCTAAACTTTTCCTCGTATACATGCTTAACGTCAAATATTCAGCACATTAACCATATTAACTCATTTGAAATCAGGCGTTTGTAGCTGCTTTCATGGGAGTTCGATACTTTAAAGAATCGGGACTTTAGTGGTATTGATATAAGACTATTCACTCGCACCCCAGATCTCACTGATATTGGTCACAGCTGGATCCAAGGACTGCTCAGTTCGATACATGTCATCTCAGATGTAGTCAATAGGAGTGAGTTGAGATGAGGTGGGAGGGAAAGGGGAGTGGCAGGGGTCACTTCCTCTCAAACCTTCCTCGCTTTCCTGCATGCTAGAGCGTCCAGTAGATGTATTTTAGAGTCCATGCTAATGTCTCTACCCTGTGGCGAGCAGTGAGCAGAGGAACATGTTTATGGCGGCGGAATCTGTTGCCCATAGTAAGAAGATGGTTTTTATGGTATGGCTGTTCACCCCACATTGTCACTTAAATGACCGCAATGAGTGTTTGATTATGCCTTAACCTGCTACATTCGTATCAAGATAACGGATTTTTAGTTCTGATGATGATTCACTAGAGCTGAAACCTGTTAAATGTAATATATCTGCCAAACGAAATTCAGACATTCATGAATAAAGGACTACTACAATTAGATTCCACCCGTTCTGTGTGGAGTGCACTGTACATGACGTTGCCGTGGAGGTGGTTGTAAATGATTTTATGATACCCGATAATGATCAGACGACCGAAACTGGTAGTGAATTAAGATTTATTTGATCAGCAGCTCACGGTTTTTCTGATATATGATGTTATAGACACGAAGACTGAAGAGTGATTTATAAAAATTTCGACGTCAGTTGAGCCAAACAGAAATTATTTTATGTAACGTGTTTTCCTGTGATTCATACTAGCGAGTTCCATTACTCGCATATTCATTTAAACGTCAGATGTCGTTACGTGATCACATTACAAGAGAAAGAACAACACGACAGTCAAAAGGAACTCGGTAACCTGATCGTTGCGACTGCTGTGAAATCTTTCCGAGAGAACGCCCCGTTCCAATGCCTTCAGTTCTCTTCGTTGACTCATTCTGTGTGAAACTGCGCCTGCGGCCTTGAAACATTGTATTTACACATACATAAGAGTCCGCGCAAGCTTCGCCTAACGTCACACAACGCATTCAAAGGGGTGTCAGCGGCCATTCGGCCATCGGTATGTACAGGGTGTTTCAAAAATGACCGGTATATTTGAAACGGCAATAAAAACTAAACGAGCAGCGATAGAAATACACCGTTTGTTGCAATATGCTTGGGACAACAGTACATTTTCAGGCAGACAAACTTTCGAAATTACAGTAGTTACAATTTTCAACAACAGATGGCGCTGCGGTCTGGGAAACTCTATAGTACGATATTTTCCACATATCCACCATGCGTAGCAATAATATGGCGTAGTCTCTGAATGAAATTACCCGAAACCTTTGACAACGTGTCTGGCGGAATGGCTTCACATGCAGATGAGATGTACTGCTTCAGCTGTTCAATTGTTTCTGGATTCTGGCGGTACACCTGGTCTTTCAAGTGTCCCCACAGAAAGAAGTCATAGGGGTAAAAATAAGCTTCGTCAGTAAACCAAATGCTGCCCACATGCATATCGCCGTCATCAATCCTGTGCACTATATCGTTAGCGAATGTCTCTCGTGCAGCAATGGTAGCAGCGCTGAGGGGTTGCCGCGTTTGAAGTTTGTATGGATAGAGGTGTAAACTCTGGCGCATGAGACGATACGTGGACGTTGGCGTCATTTGGACCACAGCTGCAACACGGCGAACGGAAACCCGAGGCCGCTGTTGGATCACCTGCTGCACTAGCTGTGCGTTGCCCTCTGTGGTTGCCGTACGCGGTCGCCCTACCTTTCCAGCACGTTCATCCGTCACGTTCCCAGTCCGTTGAAATTTTTCAAACAGATCCTTTATTGTATCGCTTTTCGGTCCTTTGGTTACATTAAACCTCCCTTGAAAACTTCATCTTGTTGCAACAACACTGTGTTCTAGGCGGTGGAATTCCAACACCAGAAACATCCTCTGTTCTAAGGAATAAACCATGTTGTCTACAGCACACTTGCACGTTGTGAACAGCACACGCTTACAGCAGAAAGACGACGTACAGAATGGCGCACCCACAGACTGCGTTGTCTTCTATATCTTTCACATCACTTGCAGCGCCATCTGTTGTTGAAAATTGTAACTACTGTAATTTCGAAAGTTTGTCCGCCTGAAAATGTACTGTTGTCCCAAGCATATTGCAACAAACGGTGTATTTCTATCGCTGCTCGTTTAGTTTTTATTGCCGTTTCAAATATACCAGTCATTTTTGAAACACCCTATATGACCTTGTGGGAAACGTCAATAGCTTTCTGGCGTTGTTTGCGAATAAAGATCGAATCACTGGGATGGTTCTTGTTTTTGAATTCATCAACTTTTTAATTAGTTTGATGCTACCCTTCATCTCTGCCTTGTGATTATATTGTAATTGTTCTACACAACTGCCGGCCGGGGTGGCCGAGCGGTTCTAGGCGCTACAGTCTGGAACCGCGCGACCGCTACGGTCGCAGGTTCGAATCCTGCCTCAGGCATGGAGGTGTGTGATGTCCTTAGGTTAGTTAGGTTTAAGTAGTTCTAAGTTCTAGGGGACTGATGACCTCAGAAATTAATTCCCATAGTGCTCAGAGCCATTTGAATCTTTTTTTCTACACAACTTGTTCTATAATCCGTTTTGCATAATCCAGTGTTAGCCTGCAACCGCCTTTTTTGTGCTGTATTGCTCCTTCAATGTTAACTGGGCGGCATAGTAAGTGTCGCATTAACCCGTTCCTTCTTTTGATAATGGTCTTCTATAGGTTTCTTTCCTTGCCTATTATTTTTAGCACTTATTCAATTTATACCTTGTCTCCCCATTCGTAGGTACCACCACATTTCAACTGCTTCAAGTTCCTTCTGCTTCCTGAGTTCCTGTCGTACACTTTCAGGAACTTCTTCCTCGGTTTCATATCAATTCAATAGAATATATGAATAGAATTCATTTATGAAGAAAGATTATTTCGCCTTTGACAGAATAATTCTGTTACATGGAATTATTAGAATGCTTCTCAAGATGAAACCTGCAGTTAATTAACGCTTGATACAAAGATTAGTAGTTGGAAAGTTACTCAACCGCAGTGTAACGTGTGTACAGCGCCGAGAAGAGCCAACATACCGTCGACACATAGTACACCGTAACCAATCATTCGAATTAGTCGCAGCCATCAAAATCAAAAGCGATTTAAGATAATGCCACCACATGATGCTACTTGACCAATGACGCTAGTTGTTTGGGAGGCAGAAGTTAAGCTGCGATTAACTACAAGAATCACAAAGACTGTAATTACACCTAAATGAAGATCACTTACACAAAATTCTTTTCCGATCAGTTCCTGGTCACTGTTGCTCAGTCTGCAATCCGATAAGAAATACGCGATTTAAAACGGGTTTGTCTGAGGGCGAATGTCTATGGAGCGATACAACAATAATTGGAAAGTTATGGTTGATGATTTGTTTTATTATTTATTTATACACATCAAAAAAGTTTTGCATCATCCCGGTTCGCAGAACTCCTGAAGATAGACGTTAACTGTGGATATTTTATCACAGACACAGTCCCTTTGACTATTCGGAGATGTCACTAAACCAGCCCAAAGATGTAGCCGGCCAGGGTGGCCGAACGGTTCCAGGCGCTGCAGTCTGGAACTGCGAGACCGCTGCGGTCGCAAGTTCGAATCCTGCCTCGGTCATGGATGTGTGTGATGTACCTAGGTTAGTTAGGTTTAAGTAGTTCTAAGTTCTAGGGGACTGATGACCTCAGAAGTTACGTCCTATAGTGCTCAGAGCCATTTGAACCATT
Source organism: Schistocerca cancellata (assembly GCF_023864275.1). NCBI lineage: Eukaryota > Metazoa > Arthropoda > Insecta > Orthoptera > Acrididae > Schistocerca > Schistocerca cancellata. The sequence goes on along the minus strand of NC_064630.1, from coordinate 518,677,426 downwards.
TGAACCCAAAGATCTAAACAACCAGGCACGAGAAGCGCTTATTAGATGGAGGAGGTCGGACAGCCGATCAGTTCCAGTCATTCCACCAGGAAGGAGGTACACGGCTTGTGTTGTCTGTAGTTCAACCATGCCTAGACAGTCAATGCCGCTGTTCCATCGCGTCCGCATTGTTATTTTGTGCCAGGAAGAGATCTCAACAAGGGAAGTGTCCAGGCGTCTCGGAGTGAACCAAAACGATGTTGTTCGGATATGGAGGAGATGCAGAGAGACAGGAACTGTCGATGACATGCCTCGCTCAGGCTGCCCAAGGGCTACTACTGCAGTGGATGTCGGCTACCTACGGATTGTGGCTCGGAGGAACCCTGACAGCAACGCCACCATGTTGAATAATGCTCTTCATGCAGCCACAGGACGTCGTGTTACGACTCAAACTGTGCGCCGTAGGCTCCTTGATGCGCAACTTCACTCCCGACCTCCATGGCGAGGTCCATATTTGCACCCACGACCGACACCATGCAGTGCGGTACAGATAGGCCCAACAACATGCCAAATGGACCGTTCCGGATTGGCATCACATTCTCTTCACCGATGAATGTCGCATATGCCTTCAACCAGACAATCGTCGGAGAAGTCTTTGGGGGCAGCCCTTAGACAAACTGTCCAACGAGTGCAGCAAGGTGGAGGTTCCCTGCTGTTTTCGGGTGGCATCATGTACGCCGCTGGTGGTCACGAAAGGCACCGTAATGGCTGTACAATACGTGAAAGCTATCCTCCGACAGATAGTGCAACCATATCGGTGGCATATTGGCGATTCATTCGTCTTCATGGACGACAATTCGCGCCCCCATCGTGCACATCTTGTGAATGACTTCCTTCAGGATAACGACATCGCTCTACTAGAGTGGCCAGCATGTTCTCCAGACGTGAACCCTATCGAAAATGCCTGGGCTAGGTTGAAAACGGCTGTTTATGGACGACGTAACCCACCAACCACTCTGAGGGATCTACGCCGAATCGCCGTTGAGGAGTGGGACAATTTGGACCGACAGTTCCTTGATGAATTTGTGGATAGTAAGCAATGACGAATACAGGCATGCATCTATCCAAGAGGACGTGCTACTGGGTATTAGAGGTACCGGTGTGTACAGCAAACTGCACCACCACCACTGAAGGTCTCGCTGTACGGCGGTACAATATGCAATGAGTGGATTTCATGAGCAATAAAAAGGGCGGAAATGATGTTTATGTTGTTCTCTATTCCAATTTTTTGTACAGATTACAGAACTCTCGGAACCGAGGTGATGCAAAACTTTTTTGATGTGTGTATTTTATTATTTATTTGAATGTTGAGGTTGCCGTACACGATGACGAATTTGACATAGTGCACTGTAACTACACCGAAGTTATCGGTGATAAAGTTCGAAATTGGTAATCGCCCATATTAAATCGCAACTTGTAAGCGTAAAATAATGTCGCAGACTGCTGTTCATATCGATATCTACTGTTCGTATCCATACCGTACGAAGAAAGTTACTGGCAGATAAATATTATTTAAACAGATTGTCGATTGAATAGCATCTAGCAAGCACAAGCATAGACTCATTGTCTATTGTGGCCATAGATAACAGTAGAAGAACAATCACCGCAGCCAAAGTTTGGAATTACTTAAAATTGAAAATTATTGTCACGAAGAAGGCTCCAGTGTACGGATATGATTATTCCGCTGTAATGTACCTCTCACCTAGAAGTTTGATTTTAGTCTAGAGAAGGATCCTGTCAATATTTTTTCAAACATGTGTAGGGAGATGCTCAATAAATTACCAAATTATTTGTTCATCTACATCGGTGTCTCCAAACGAACTTTAAACGACTTTGTAGGATGCCGCTTTTACTGTCGATAATTAGAAGAGTATAGAAAGTATCAGATCCCGGAAACAACTCAGTTTTTATTTTCGAATCAATCACTGTCCTTGAAGCTCTAAATTACGCTACACACATAGTTCCAAACAAAATTTTCATATGAAGCTGGTATCTGCAAAGATATCATTGGTGATCTTGCAGCTCTCGAAGAATGAAATTATAATGAAATCCAGACCTTTAGCTGCTTACAACCGCTGACAAATATCAACGGTCATCGATTCTATGTCTATTTTAAATTCAATTTCAACAAGAAACCCAAGAGCATTTTTGAATAATTATACCACCTATATAATACAAGATTGCATTAAATATAAGGGAAAAGGATAAGGGAAAAGGAGCAATGGAGCTGAGGTGGGTAAAAGAACACTGCGGAATCAGAAACAATGAAAAAGTGGATGAACTTGCAAAGCAAGCAATAACAAGTTCAAGACAAGATTCCAGCGGAAACTTGGTTCCACAAAACAAAGTACAGCAGAAGAAGCGTCTCCAGTTTAATTAGCATGAGATTAAACCATGGGAATTTTCCAAGCCATTTGTACCGCCTCGGTCTTCGTGAGACACCCTACTGTGAGTGCGGAAACGAAGCAGCTACTAATGCGAACCACCTCCTATTTGCTTCCCTCCTATAAGCATTAAAATAATACAATAAAAACAATGTTTATTTGATTTAACTGTACACTAATATAGACATAAATATACAAAAAATAAATATACATGGCTAATTAAATACAAAAAATGTTGAATCTACGCAACTTTGGGGCTGTAAGGAGTCTTACGTCACACGCTTGCCAACCTTACCGCAGTGGTAACACCTGTTCCCGTCAGACCACCGAAGTTAAGCGCCGTTGGGCTGGCCAAGCACTTGGATGGATGACCATCCGGTCTGCCGAGCGCTGTTGGCAAGCGGGGTGCATTTAACCCTTGTGAGGCAAACTGAGGAGCTACTTGATTGAGAAGTAGCGGCTTCGGTCTAGTAAACTGACGTACTGCGGGGAGAGCTGTGTGCTGACCACATTTAGCTTAGTTTAGTTGAATTTCATTCTCTTGTGAAATATTTGAAAACAGTTTGAATGGAGATGTACAATACATTTTGTACATTTGTAAATATTTGTGCTTTTACGTAACCTACATCTTCTTCTTGCTTTGTTTCCCTCCTCTATTATTATGTGGCCTACATCATCATAGCATTTCTTTCGGAAGAGAACTTTTGGAGTAACGTTCGTAAGTGCGTTTTCCTGTGTCCTGAAGGGTTTCAGTTTCTCTGTTTCCTTCATTCACCTCTGCAGTACCTTCTGATTTCATTAGGGTCATGCATAAGTACGATCGAAATTCAAGTTGTGACACGTTTTCTTGATTTGCAAGATATATATTTTCCATGAACTGACAATTACACTGTCTATCAAATTGGTGAAGAGAGGCCATCACTATTTCTTGCCTCTTATTCGAATTCTGTAATTGTTGTTGTTGTGGTCTTCAGTCCTGAGACTGGTTTGATGCAGCTCTCCATGCTACTCTATCCTGTGCAAGCTTCTTCATCTCCCAGTACCTACTGCAACCTACATCCTTCTGAATCTGCTTAGTGTATTCATCTCTTGGTCTCCCTCTACGATTTTTACCCTCCACGCTGCCCTCCAATACTAAATTGGTGATCCCTTGATGCCTCAGAACATGTCCTACCAACCGATCCCTTCTTCTGGTCAAGTTGTGCCACAAACTTCTCTTCTCCCCAATGCTATTCAATACTTCCTCATTAGTTATGTGATCTACCCATCTAATCTTCAGCATTCTTCTGTAGCACCACATTTCGAAAGCTTCTATTCTCTTCTTGTCCAAACTATTTATCGTCCATGTTTCACTTCCATACATTGCTACACTCCATACAAATACTTTCAGAAACGACTTCCTGACACTTAAATCTATACTCAATGTTAACAAATTTCTCTTCTTCAGAAACGCTTTCCTTGCCATTGCCAGTCTAGATTTTATATCCTCTGTACTTCGACCATCATCAGTTATTTTGCTCCCCAAATAGCAAAGCTCCTTTACTACTTTAAGTGTCTCATTTCCTAATCTAATTCCCTCAGCATCACCCGACTTAATTCGACTACATTCCACTATCCTCGTTTTGCTTTTGTTGATGTTCACCTTATATCCTCCTTTCAAGACAATGTCCACTCCATTCAACTGATCTTCCAAGTCCTTTGCTGTCTCTGACAGAATTACAATGTCATCGGCGAACCAAAAAGTTTTTATTTCTTCTCCATGGATTTTAATACCTACTCCGAATTTTTCTTTTGTTTCCTTTACTGCTTGCTCAATATACAGATTGAATAACATCGGGGAGAGGCTACAACCCTGTCTTACTCCCTTCCCAACCACTGCTTCCCTTTCATGTCCCTCGACTCTTATAGCTGCCATCTGCTTTCTGTACAAATTGTAAATAGCCTTTCGCTCCCTGTATTTTACGCCTGCCACCTTTAGAATTTGAAAGAGAGTATTCCAGTCAACATTGTCAAAAGCTTTCTCTGAGTCTACAAATGCTAGAAACGTACGTTTGCCTTTCCTTAATCTTTCTTCTAAGGTAAGTCGTAAGGTCAGTATTGCCTCACGTGTTCCAGTATTTCTACGTAATCCAAACTGATCTTCCCCGAGGTCGGCTTCTACTAGTTTTTCCATTCGTCTGTAAAGAATTCGTGTTAGTATTTTGCAGCTGTGGCTTATTAAACTGATTGTTCGGTAATTTTCACATCTGTCAACACCTGCTTTCTTTGGGATTGGAATTATTATATTCTTCTTGAAGTCGGAGGGTATTTCGCCTGTTTCATACATCTTTCTCACCAGATGGTAGAGTTTAGTCAGGACTGGCTCTCCCAAGGCCGTCAGTAGTTCCAATGGAATGTTGTCTACTCCGGGGGCCTTGTTTCGACTAAGGTCTTTCAGTGCTCTGTCAAACTCTTCACGCAGTATCATATCTCCCATTTCATCTTCATCTACATCCTCTTCCATTTCCATAATATTGTCCTCAAGTACATCACCCTTGTATAGACCCTCTATATCAGGGGCGGGCAAACGTTGCACGCGGCTCATGAGCGCACAGCGCTGCACGTGTGCTGCTCGCGTGCAGGCGTCGACCGGGGCTGTGGCGGCAGCCGGCAGGTTGCGGCAGTGTAGTGCCAGGCTAAGCTGCGGACATTGATGCGAAGCGAGCACTATGTAGTGAACGTTGTATTTCAAGAAACGGAGAAGTGGAGATTTGCTATCTTTTAAAAAGTAATGGGAGAATCATTTTTTCTTTGTGCAAAAACGTGAAAATTCGAAATGTATAATATGTGGCAGTATTCTCGCTGGTCAACGGAAGTTTAGTATTGAAGGCCATTATAATAAATTTCACAAGGACGAGTAGAATTTATTGTCGGATTCTGAGCGGACGGGGAATTGACTGAGCTTAAGAAGAGCGATCTGACGATACCAGATGAATCTGTCGTAGTTGGCCGGCCGGAGTGGCCGAGCGGTTCTATGCACTACAGTCTGGAACCGCGCGACCGATATGGTCGCAGGTTCGAATCCTGCCTCGGGCATGGATGTGTGTGATGTCCTTAGGTTAGTTAGGTTTAAGTAGTTCTAAGTTCTAGGGGACTGATGACCACAGCAGTTAAGTCCCATAGTGCTCAGAGCTATTTGAATTTGTCGTAGTTGCTGTTGTCACGAGAGATGTGCGACTTTCTCTCGTCATGTCTCTCATCTAACTGATTTAACATTTTATGGAGCACTATTTTCAAGTTTTCAGGATGACAACAATAATAGCCCAGCGGTATGTGCAAGTTATAAGACTGCGCTTAATATAGCGAGAGCTGGAAAACTATTTGCTGAGTTAATAAGTCTCGGTTAAGAGCAAACATCAGTGATGAAAATTTACGTAACTGTTTGTGTTTGTCTGTATGTAGAAATTTTGTTCCAGGTATTAAACGTATTGTAAACTCCACCTGTGATAATTAAATAAAACGTATCGTAGGTAGTAGGTACTCTTTCAAACCATGATTTCTTTCAAGCACTCCTACTAACCTTATTCATTCACTCAATAAAGCAAGCTAGGAAACTAAACGCGTTACAGAGGAAGGAGCGGACAGAAGGTGTGGTGGGGATGGGAGATAAGCGGGTGGCCAGCTTGCCCCTGTGTGCACGCGGAACACCTGTTAACTGCACGCGTGCAAGTGCACCGCACATGTGCAGGATTCCTGCCCGCCCCTGCTCTATATACTCCTTCCACCTTTCTGCTTTCCCTTCCTTGCTTAGAACTGGGTTTGCAGCTGATCTCTTGATATTCATACAAGTGGCTCTCTTTTCTCCAAAGGTCCCTTTAATTTTCCTGTAGGCAGTATCTATCTTACTCCTAGTGAGATAAGCCTCTACATCCTTACATTTGTGCTCTAGCCATCCCTGCTTAGCCATTTTGCACTTCATGTCGATCTCATTTTTGAGACGTTTGTATTCGTTTTTGCCTGCTTCATTTACTGCATTTCTATATTTTCTCCTTTCATCAATTAAATTCAATATTTCTTCTGTTACCCAAGGATTTCTACTAGCCCTCGTCTTTTTACCTACTTGATCCTCTGCTGCCTTCACTACTTCATCCCTCAAAGCTACCCATTCTTCTTCTACTGTATTTCTTTCCCCCATTCGTGTCAGTTGTTCCCTTATGTCGTGAATCACAGTAGAGCCGCGATTAGCAGTCTAACAACACTTTATTACATAGTCACAGAACATACAATATAACAAGTCAAAGATACATTGTCCTAAGAGTAAACAAACAGTCTCTCACTTGCGAGAAGTACATCACTCTGTGACATCCTCTCCGCCCTGGTCGACCTCCAATGGTACAGCCAGCTGCACAAGACCTTCTGGTGTCCGGAGTATTATCGTCCTTACCCTGCCGTCTCTTCCTGGTAGTACCTTTTCTATCCTGGCCTTCTTCCACATATGTCGCGGACGTAGGTCCTCTTGGATCAGCACGATGTCGCCAGGGCGAAAGGGGATGACTCGTCCCGATGGGCGTTTAACTTCATGGTAGTTCCGGAGCTCCAACAGGTATTCTTTAACCCAACGGTTGCAAAAACTGTCACAGAGTTGCTGTCTCAGTCGGAATTCCTTTGTTAAATTCGTGCTCGCTCAAGGCTCTGGTCCCGTCGGAATAGTCGTAAGTTTTTCTCCCGTCAGAAAATGGGATGGTGTGAGTGCATCACAATCATCTCCTGGTGTGATGGGCCTGGAGTTCACCGCGGCTTCAATACTGATCAAGGTGGTGTTCAGTTGTTCCTCAGTGAGCTTTGCGAGTCCCAGTACCTTCCGTAGGCAACGCTTTATAGTGCCCACCATTCTTTCGCACCGTCCTCCCCACCAAGCCGCACGGGAGACAATGAATTTCCAAGTAATACCGTGGTGGGCGAGGAACTGATAAGATTTTGTGGTGGTTAATGCCTTCCAAAGTTGGGCTAGTTCCATATTCGTGGCGTGGAATGTTTTCGCGTTATCTGTATATATCGTGTGGGGTAGTCCGCGTCTTCCGGCGAATCGCTGAAATGCCATAAGAAACTTGTCCGTTGACAAGTCTGTACAGAGTTCGAGGTGTACAGCTCGTGTGGTAGCACATGTGAAAAGAGTGATATATGACTTGTGCGTTTCCTTCCCCACTTTGATGAATAGTGGGCCAGCAAAGTCTATTCCGGTTACAGCAAATGGTTTGGCAGGTGAAACTCGTTCAGGTGGCAGCGGTGCTTCGATCTGTTGCCCTCGTGGATTCTTCAAGAGCTTGCATGCGAGGCATGAGTATAGGATTCTTTTGATGGCCTGACGAGCTCTAAGGATCCAAAATTCGGTTCGCAGTTCGGATAGTACAGAATGAACACCAAAGTGATGAAGGCGGATGTGTGTCTCTCGAATAACCAATTGAGTGCAGTGGTGGGAACCGTCAAGGAGTACAGGATGTTTTTGTTCCCTATTTAGGCTAGTGCACTGCAGTCGACCTCCTAGACGTATCAGTCCATCTTCTAGGAAAGGATTGTATCGTGCGATTTTTGACTCTCTTGGCAGTGGTAAGTTATTCTGAAGTGCATGTAATTCGCTGGGGAAGGAATCTCTCTGGCCTACTCGAATCCAATACATTTTGGCAGCTAATAATTCGGTGGCTGTAAGTTCTCCTGAAGATTTATTCTTCTGACGAATGTTGTGTAGGAAGCGGAAAGTCCATGCTGTGATACAAATGAGCTTCCAGTATGAGCTGAATTTAAGTAAGTTCAAAAGGCTCGTTGTCGTAGATATCGACAAAACTTGGCTCTGCGTTTTCTTCCTCTTTTCTTCGGGAGGAAGTCGTACCATCGTTGGAGTATCGTTGTTTGGCCAGCATTCAGGAGGACGTGTAAGCCAAGGCGGCCCATGCCACCAAATGTCCAAAGAATTCATTTGGTAGCCGAGGAGTCCACGTGAGAGGTGGTCAGCAGGATTGTCTGGTCCTGGGCAGTGTTTCCATTGCGTGGGAGTCGTGTGTGTTTGTATCTCAGTTACCCGATTACAAATGAAGGTCTTCCATCTGTTAGGATCACAGCGAATCCAACTTAGTGTTATTGTAGAATCCGTCCATAATATCGCATGGGAAATTTTAAAGTCTGTTGCGCGGCAAAAGTAACACAATAGTCTGGTCCCAACTACTGCTGCTAAAAGTTCGAGTCGAGGCAATGTCACCTCCTTAATAGGAGCAAGTCTGTTCTTGCTACAGACTAAATGGGTTACGACGTCATCATCTAAGACAGTACGGATGTACAAAGCTGCTCCATATGCCTTTTCCGAGGCGTCACAGAATACGTGCAGCTGAGAGTCTCTTCCATGAGTTGTAGCTATCCATCTAGGGACACGTATATGTGAAGGTAAGCTAGATATCCAAGTGCGCCATCGTGCCCCTAAGTCCCAGGGCATAAGTTCATCCCAGCCAATTCCTCGGCACCATGTGTCCTGGAATAGCAATTTCCCAACAAGAGAAACAGGGGAAAATAGTCCGACTGGGTCATAGAATTTACCCGTACATTGTAAAAGGAGTCGTCTGTTGGCTGGCTCTTCTGACGACCTTCTGATGATTTCGCTAGGATCGATACAGAAGTAGTCACCTGCAGTGTTCCAGTCTACGCCTAAAACTTGAGTCTGGGTGTGGAGTTCTCGCCCTTCTGCCCTCCAGATAGTGTGGAGTTGTTCACAGTTGGTAGCCCATTTTGATAAGGGGAGACTGATCAATTTCATTAGGGTTACAAGTTCATAGTATATAGTTATAACCAAATTATCACCTTCTACTGAGATCACAAAGTCGTCCATGTACGCAGTCTTGTTTATAAGTGGCGCTACGGTGGGAAATGCTGTCATACACTTGTCGGCAAGTTCTCTTAGTGTTGCAGAAAGCCGGCCGAAGTGGCCGTGCGGTTAAAGGCGCTGCAGTCTGGAACCGCAAGGCCGCTACGGTCGCAGGTTCGAATCCTGCCTCGGGCATGGATGTTGGTGATGTCCTTAGGTTAGTTAGGTTTAACTAGTTCTCAGTTCTAGGGGACTAATGACCTCAGCAGTTGAGTCCCATAGTGCTCAGAGCCATTTGAACCATTTTTGAGTGTTGCAGAAAGTAAAAATGGGCTGCAGGTCAGGCCGAATGGGAGTCTGTTAAAACGGTATTCTGTTAGTTCGTCCGTCGTTTGAAGATTTCCTGTTTGATTCTGGCTAATCTTGAACCAGAAGAATCTGGTAAAGTCTTTGTCCTTTTCGTTCAAGGTTAATTGAACGAAAGTTTGTGTGATGTCCGCGACGATAGCCGTAGAATATAGTCTGAAACGCAGTAAAATTTCCAGAATCTCTGGTAATAGGTTCGATCCTACTTCTAATACCTCATTCAGAGAAGGTGCATTGTTTTCGTGAGATGAGGCGTCAAAGACTATTCTCCACTTAGTGGTTCCGTATTCCTCCTTCCTCACTGCATGATGAGGGAGATAAAATAGCTCCTTTCCTGAGAGTGGGGTGGGAGCGACCTCTACTTGCCGCTTTGTAATGTAGTCTAGCATAAGATCGAAATACATTTGCCTAAATGTCTCTTGACGTTGAAACCTTTCCCTAAGGTGCTTGAATCGTTTTTCCGCGATCGGTCTGTTACTCGAAAGCACTGTATGTTGCCTTTTGGGAAGTGTAACCACTGCTCGATGATCCTTTATAGAGAAAGATGTTCCAAACTCTTCAAGAAGTCTCGTATCCTTGTTGTTCACAGGCAGATCCTGATCGGCAGTAATCCCTATGTCCCAAAAGCGTCTGAAATCATTGTCCGAGTGCAGATGAGATCGGTCAGTCTGGGCAAAATTTACCACGGTTGCATGCACACAGGCTTGTGACTTGTTACCACTAAGTATACAGCCAAACAGAGAAGGAACTAACACAAAGGTTTCAGAGATGCGTATGGGCGGATTGTGCTTCACTATCTTCCAATAAAAATCTCCTCCTACAAGAATCTCCACAGGAAGATCTTCCGTTGAATCGGTTTTCGGATCTGCTAGCGTGATCTTACGGGCATCTGGTAAACTCTTTACATGTTGTGGAACCGAAGGCTGGTGAGAAATAACGTGAGTACTTTCAAAGGCAGTAAGTGGCACTGAAGAATTCTGCCAAAGCCCCTTCATATTAAACTGAACAAGCCTGCGGTGGCGTGGGCGTGTAGGGTTTGATTCAAAGGAACAAACGGTTAGTTCTTGTCGGTCTACCGTTTGTAGTTTGAGATCATCAATCAGCGATTTTGCTATGAAGCTGGACTGACTGCCTGCGTCCAGTAGACATCGCGTTGACCTGCTCAATCCTGTAGGTCCTGAGACGCATACTTGAGCTGTCTGAAGATACGTATGTCCGTGGGGAGCGACAGATACCTTTCCCACGGAAGTAACGTTTGTCTGACCCGCAGGACCCCTAATATCCTTTCGTTCCTCACAAATGGACTTATGATGCAGTCTTTTACAGTTAACACACCGAGCCTTTTCCTTCTTTTTGCAATTTGACACCTTGTGCCCACGTTGAAGACAAAGAAAGCATTTGTTTGCTAGTTTCAATTTATCTATTCGATCATTAACGCGTACGATCTTCTTACAGTCTTGCGCCCAATGACCGTCAGATTCACAAAAGACGCAGAATGGTTCCTTTACGCTGGTATCATTCGGAGTCGATCTTTTAGATTTCGCGTGTACGTGAAGTGTGGACGCTGTGGGAAGGTTACTAGAAGTGCTTGAAAATTCACCGCGTATCTTCTGCGTGGTAAGCGCCCCGTCGACTTCCTCGTTCAGAAACTCCATCAGTTGCAAAATGTCCCCTTCGGATATTCCTGTACGCTTGGCGTGAATTATCCAACGGCGGCATATATCATCCGGAAAAGCGCGTAAAATTTTCGGCGCAAGGACTCGACCGTATCCGTTCACGTCTTCCCCAAGTGCCCGGAGAGATTGAATACGTCGCTGGCATTCAATGAATGTTGAATTAAGTTCCTCTGGGGTGGACAGCTTAATTGGTTTTATGGCTTCGAGATAATCTAAGTGGGCTTGAATTATTCGATCCTTGTTGCCATAACGCGCTCGGAGAATCCTCTTCGTTTCTGCGTACGTCTCGGCCGTCACCGCAATACCGTCCACTAAATGCTTTGGTTCTCCCGAGAGATAGCCGCGAAGAAAAATGTGTTTATTAATTGTAGTTACCGTCGAATCGTTGTCAACCGACTGCTCAAACTGCTCCCAGAATCGCGTCCATGTCTCAATATCGCCTGAAAAAGGCTAAGTTTGATCAGCGGAAGTTTTACTGAAGCTGTGGGAACACTCGTTGTTAAAGATTGTGCCGGCGGATTTTCGGGAATCTTTATGTCTGCTACCGATTTCGCAAGCTGTTTCTCTATTTCGTGAGACAATCGGGAAATTGTGAGTTCAGTGGTGTCTATATAATCTTCGCATTTAGGAACATCTTCTTCGTATTCGTCATCGTCTAACAACTCGTGAATATCCTCATCTAATTTAACGAGGCGGTCCAGAACGCTTCCCAATCTGTCATTGTAATATTTATAATCCGCGATTTCCGATGTGTCGGACAACCTTGCAACTTCCGCTACGAGTCGCGTAATGTTTGCTCTTTCTCTCATACGTTTTCTCTTTAGAGAGTGTAATTGCGCTTCTGGTTTGTGGTCTGGCACGTCCATTCCGTCCGATTACTCCAAAGTTTAAAGCAGTGTCGGCTAGCGATCAGTTGGTCCTAGTAAGGCGTTATCTTTGGATCGCTAGTCGAAGTAATTCAGTTGATGGTCGCTAGATGACAGCACTAGCCATAAACAATCTACAGGCGTAGCGTAGAATCTGATAATTCGTTAGAGCGCTAATCGAACAGCTACAATAGCAGTACACAGCACAGTACAAATAGCACTAAAAACCTTTTGCGTGATAATTCAATTGAACTTAGCTGTGTATGCAGGCGGTTGTAGTCGAAGAGCTTGTTGCGTGGTGTGAGAAATCGCTGCAGTGAGCCCCCTCGTAGTATTGCCGCGTGACGTGCGTCCAGAATTCGTGGTTCACAACGGCAATCGTGGAATTGTCTCGGGCAAAGTCTATTCCCGGGTTTCGGCACCAAACTCTTATGTCGTGAATCACAGTAGAGCCGCGATTAGCAGTCTAACAACACTTTATTACATAGTCACAGAACATACAATATAACTAGTCAAAGATACATTGTCCTAAGAGTAAACAAACAGTCTCTCACTTGCGAGAAGTACATCACTCTGTGACACATTATGCTCTCCCTGAAACTCTGTACAACTTCTGGTTTAGTCAGTTTATCCATGTCCCATCTCCTTAAATTCCCACCTTTTTTTCAGTTTCTTCAGTTTTAATCTACAGTTCATAACCAATAGATTGTGGTCAGAGTCCACATCTGCCCCTGGAAATGTCTTACAATTTAAAACCTGGTTCCTAAATCTCTGTCTTACCATAATATAATCTATCTGATACCTTTTAGTATCTCCAGGGTTCTTCCATGTATACAACCTTCTTTCATGATTCTTAAACCAAGTGTTAGCTATGATAAAATTGTGCTCTGTGCAAAATTCTACGAGGCGGCTTCCTCTTTCATTTCTTAGCCCCAATCCATATTCACCTACTACATTTCCTTCTCTCCCTTTTACTACTACCGAATTCCAGTCACCCATGACTATTAAATTTTCGTCTCCCTTCACTATCTGAATAATTTCTTTTATTTCATCATACATTTCTTCAATTTCTTCATCATCTGCCGAGCTAGTTGGCATATAAACTTGTACTACTGTAGTAGGTGTGGGCTTCGTATCTACCTTGGCCACAATAATGCGTTCACTATGCTGTTTGTAGTAGCTTACCCGTATTCCTATTTTCCTATTCATTATTAAACCTGCTCCTGCATTACCCCTATTTGATTTTGTGTTTATAACCCTGTAGTCACCTGACCAGAAGTCTTGTTCCTCCTGCCACCGAACTTCACTAATTCCCACTATATCTAACTTTAACCTATCCATTTCCCATTTTAAATTTTCTAACCTACCTGCCCGATTAAGGGATCTAACATTCCACGCTCCGATCCGTAGAATGCCAGTTTTCTTTCTCCTGATAACGACATCCTCTTGAGTAGTCCCCGCCCGGAGATCCGAATGGGGGACTATTTTACCTCCGGAATATTTTACCAAAGAGGACGCCATCATCATTTAATCATACAGTAAAGCTGCATGCCCTCGGGAAAAAATACGGCCGTAAGTAAAGCTGCATGCCCTCGGGAAAAAATACGGCCGTAGTTTCCCCCTGCTTACAGCCGTTCGCAGTACCAGCACAGCAAGGCCGTTTTGGTTATTGTTACAAGGCCAGATCAGTCAATCATCCAGACTATTGCCCCTGCAACTACTGAAAAGGCTGCTGCCCCTCTTCAGGAACCACACGTTTGTCTGGCCAAAGGTTGTACAGAGTTTCAGGGAGAGCATAAGGGAACAATTGACAGGAATGGGGGAAAGAAATACAGTAGAAGAAAAATGGGTAGCTTTGAGGGATGAAGTAGTGAAGGCAGCAGAGGATCAAGTAGGTAAAAAGACGAGGGCTAGTAGAAATCCTTGGGTAACAGAAGAAATATTAAATTTAATTGATGAAAGGAGAAAATACAAAAATGCAGTAAATGAAGCAGGCAAAAACGAATACAAACGTCTCAAAAATGAGATCGACAGGAAGTGCAAAATGGCTAAGCAGGGATGGCTAGAGGACAAATGTAAAGATGTAAAGGCTTATCTCACTAGGGGTAAGATAGATACTGTCTACAGGAAAATTGAAGAGACCTTTGGAGATAAGAGAACCACTTGTATGAACATCAAGAGCTCAGATGGAAACCACGTTCTAAGCAAAGAAGGGAAAGCAGAAAGGTGAAAGGAGTATATAGAGGGTCTATACAGGGGCGATGCACTTGAGGACAATATTATGGAAATGGGAGAGGATGTAGATGAAGATGAAATGGGAGGTATGATACTGCGTGAAGAGTTTGACAAAGCACTGAAAGACCTGAGTCGGAACAAGGCCCCCGGAGTAGACAACATTCCATTGGAACTACTGACGGCCTTGGGAGAGCCAGTCCTGTCAAAACTCTACCATCTGGTGAGAAAGATGTATGAAACAGGCGAAATACCCTCCGACTTCAAGAAGAATATAATAATTCCAATCCCAAAGAAAGCAGATGTTGACAGATGTGAAAATTACCGAACAATCAGTTTAATAAGCCACAGCTGCAAAATACTAACACGAATTCTTTACAGACGAATGGAAAAACTAGTAGAAGCCGACCTCGGGGAAGATCAGTTTGGATTCCGCAGAAACACTGGAACACGTGAGGCAATACTGACCTTACGACTTATCTTAGAAGAAAGATTAAGGAAAGGCAAACGTACGTTTCTAGCATTTGTAGACTTAGAGAAAGCTTTTGACAATGTTGACTGGAACACTCTCTTTCAAATTCTAAAGGTGCAGGGGTAAAATACAGGGAGCGAAAGGCTATTTACAATTTGTACAGAAACCAGAAGGCAGTTATAAGAGTCAAGGGACATGAAAGGGAAGCAGTGGTTGGGAAGGGAGTAAGACAGGGTTGTAGCCTCTCCCCGATGTTATTCAATCTGTATATTGAGCAAGCAGTAAAGGAAACAAAAGAAAAATTCGGAGTAGGTATTAAAATCCATGGAGAAGAAATAAAAACTTTGAGGTTCGCCGATGACATTGTAATTCTGTCAGAGACAGCAAAGGACTTGGAAGAGCAGTTGAATGGAATGGACAGTGTCTTGAAAGGAGGATATAAGATGAACATCAACAAAAGCAAAACGAGGATAATGGAATGTAGTCGAATTAAGTCGGGTGATGCTGAGGGAATTAGATTAGGAAATGAGACACTTAAAGTAGTAAAGGAGTTTTGATATTTGGGGAGCAAAATAACTGATGATGGTCGAAGTAGAGAGGATATAAAATGTAGACTGGCAATGGCAAGGAAAGCGTTTCTGAAGAAGAGAAATTTGTTAACATCGAGTGTAGATTTAAGTGTCAGGAAGTCATTTCTGAAAGTATTTGTATGGAGTGTAGCCATGTATGGAAGTGAAACATGGACGATAAATAGTTTGGACAAAAAGAGAATAGAAGCTTTCGAAATGTGGTGCTACAGAAGAATACTGAAGATTAGATGGGTAGATCACATAACTAATGAGGAAGTATTGAATAGGATTGGGGAGAAGAGAAGTTTGTGGCACAATTTGACCAGAAGAAGGGATCGGTTGGTAGGACATGTTCTGAGGCATCAAGGGATCACCAATTTAGTATTGGAGGGCAGCGTGGAGGGTAAAAATCGTAGAGGGAGACCAAGAGATGAATACACTAAGCAGATTCAGAAGGATGTAGGTTGCAGTAGGTACTGGGAGATGAAGAAGCTTGCACAGGATAGAGTAGCATGGAGAGCTGCATCAAACCAGTCTCAGGACTGAAGACCAGAACAACAACAACGGTTATATAAAAGATTGATCTCACTTTAGGAGACTTGTCGTTTTTATCCTGTTTGTCATTATCAGATAAATGAATGTTTTGTTTCATTGACAAGAATTTATTACGACTCATGCAGCTTCTTACAATTGGTTATCATTTGTCTTCACCTTTCGACCAGTACAGTTTCGTTGGAAGTAATATGTGATATTCTGAATCGTTATTCTTATAAATTGCTTCAGCAATGGTACAGTTATCTGAAATGAAGGGCAAGTATCATCTTGTGCATATTTATTTGTATATTCAGTAATTTTTGAAAACACTTCTGAGCCAAAATAAAGTGAAAAAAAAAAAAACCATAAGGTGATAGACCCCTTACTCTATTCTTTATATCTTCTCTCTTAGGTAGCTCCTCCATTATTATTGAAGAAGTGCAAGCTGGTTGAACATTCTTCCAATTTGGAACATCTTGATCTCTTTTAGTTACATACACACCAGATCGTTTTCTTTTCCTGGCAAATTTACTGGGTTCTGACCATACAGCTGAATTCGTTTTGTCTTGCTCACAATGTGCATGTATTTCAAACGTACCGGCGATATCAGTTGCTTCCTCTTCTTCAACAAGAAGATCGTCAATGTCTTGTTCATCTGAGATCTGATCAACAATCTGCTGGAATGAGTATACAATCAGAACCTCAAGTCCTTCATTTTCATTCAATATGGCCCTAAGGTTCGCAGTAGATAGGGGTTTCGTATAGTAATCAATCATTCCTAATCAAGCAAAAATCCCTGTATGTACTGTCTGAATTTATTTGCAGCAGAGCTGTGGTAAATAACCACTCATTCTTAGTACGCAAAAGTAAATAAAATGCAAAACTTCAATAACACTGACTTACGAGTAGCGTATATTTGTTTCATTTATTGTTACAGCTGTAAAAATACCCATATTATCAACGAATTTCAAATGGAAACTGAAATGTGGAGATGTGTAGGCCTACAAATATTTTAGTCAAGACACAAAGTCGTTTTAGAGTAACGCACAACTTTTAAAAGCACATTATTGTTCAAATGTATGTGAAATCTTATGAGACTTAACTGCTTAGGTCATCAGTCCCTAAGCTTACACACTACTTAAACTAAATTACCCTAAGGACAAACACACACATACATGCCCGAGGGAGGACTCGAACCTCCGCTGTGACCAGCCGCACAGTTCATGACTGCAGCACATTATTCCTCAGCCTTTCCCCCACCTATTTTCATCTAATGTTCTACACGTAAACCAACCGAAGTGAATGAATATCTTTCAGACAAAGCCTATCATTAATTACCCACTCGGACAACAATGGAATACCGATATATTATGGTGGTAGAATAAGGTAGCTGCGTGTCACAAATATACTCGGAATCCCAAAGTTACGTAAATGCAACATTATCGTATATAGCAAAAAAGTAGCTTGAATTCTAACATAAGTCTGTAAACAGTAATGTACAATGATAACAGAAGTATGAAAGAAGTTCGCTGTATAAAATTCATTTAAAAAATCATCACTTGATAACTGCGAAAGAAAATGAAAACTTTCGTAATGAAATACACAAATTTATCTGGAAGCCTGAAAATTCAAAGTGATCAACATTACGTTCAGTGATCTATTTAAAACGCCTAAACTGTTCTCTTAATATCTTAATACAGAAATTCGAAATTTGTGGAACTCATTTTATATTTAAAAAAATTATGAATGAATTGTTGCGTTATCGCAACTTTGGGACTTAAAAGGGTTAAGGTTCCGTAGAGGAAAACTACTGAAGAACGTGTTACGGAAAATGTATCTCTCCCTGTGTTCACTAACACACTCTTGGAATCACGAGTAGTTGCCTTCTACGACACAGCGACAAGATACCCAAAGAAAAGTAATTTATATAGACAGTGCATGTTCACGATAAGAAAGGTAGCTACAGCTAATCATTCGTAGAAAAAATAAAAAATCAATGAATGAATAAGTATGATTGCAGTGTTTATGATATGTTGACGATAATTATTTTATTACTATTGTAAAGCACAGTCATTTTTATTATATTATCTGTTCAGCACCTGAATTAATACCGATGTTCTTAGTGTGTATTTTATGTAAATGTGTACAAGGAAAGTGGTATTATGATGAAAAGGCCGAAAACCAATAGAGAACCAATTGTCACAGTAATAGTAATAATGATAATAACCGCGTTCCTCTGGAAACTGAAAGACTGGAAAATTGCGCAGGTCACACCAATGTCCAATAAAGGTAGTAGGAGTAATTCACTAAGTTACAGGCCCACATCGTTAACGTTGGTATGCAGCAGGATTTTAGAACATTTATTATGTTCGAGCATTATGAATGACCTAGAAGAAAACGGTCTACTGACAAAAAGTCAACACGGATTAGAATGCATCGTTCTTGTGAAACACAACCAGCTCTTTACTCACTCGGAATGTTGAGTGCTACTCACAAGGGATTTCAAAGTGATCCCGTATTTCTAGACTTCCAGATGTCTTTTGACACTGTACCACACAAGCGGCTTGTAGTGAAATTGCGTGCTTATGGAATATCGTTTCAGTTATGTAACTGGAATCGAGATTTCCTGTCAGAGAGGTCACAGTTCGTAGTGACTGACAGAAAATTACAGAGTAATACAGTAGTGATTTCTGTCGTTCGCGAAGGTAGTGTTGTAGGCCCATTTCTATTCCTTATCTACCGTTTATAAACGATTTAGCAGACAATCTGAGCAGCCGTCTTGGGTTGTTTGCAGAAGATTCTGTCGTTTATTGAGTAATAAAGTCACCAGAAGATCAAAACAAATTGAAAAACGATTTAGAAAGGATATCTCTAGGGTACGAAAATTGGAAATTGACCATTAATAACGAAAAGTATGAGGTAATCCATATGAGTGCTAAAAGGAATCCATTAAACTTCGGTTACACGATAAATCAGTCAAATCTAAAGGCCGTAAATTCAACTAAATACTTAGGAATTACAACTTAAATTGGAAGGAACATACAGAAAATGTTGTGGGGAAGACTAAACAAAGACTACGTTAAATTGGAAGGACACTTAGAAAATGTAACACAGCCACTAAAGAGACTGCCTACAATACACTTGTCCGTCCTCTTTTAGAATAGTGCTGCGCGGTTTGGGATCCTTACCAGGTAGGATTGACGGAGTACATAGAGAAAGTTCAAAGAGGGGCAGCACCTTTTGTATTATCGCGAAATAGGGGAGATCGTGTTACTGAAATGAGACAGGATTTGGGGTGGACATCATTAAAACAAAGGCGAGACCATAGCTCTTGGATTTCGGAGTTCACCCTTAAAAAAGAAATGAGTATCAGGACGTGATATTTACCGAGGGTATTAGCAGCTTGTGTGCCGTGCTTAGTAAAATCGCTTGCAAATACTAGCAAATGTGATGGAGGATAGCATATTGAAATATTGGTTACATGCCCTTCGTCTGGAATAATTATTGACATTCTAATACGTGTGCCGTGTTGGGGAGATTAACAGTCAACCGCGCTGAGACGATTTCCGGGAGATGTGAGCCCGTAAATGTTTGATGGTTACGTATGAAATGTCAGCGCAAGAGAAAGTTTTCGCCAAGTAAGAATATTCACGAGCTGCCAGACGTTCGATTCTTTATGATCTAGTGATGAAGTTTACGTATAAGTTGAAAAACTGTATCTAAAGTGGATATCAGTTGTATACAGAATGCAGGAGTGTGTGTGAATTTTTAATGGACCAAACTGCTGAGGTCATCCGTTCCATAAGCCTACACACTACTTAACCTAACTTAAACTTACTTACGTTGTGGACAACACACACACCCATGCCCGAGGGAGGACTCGAACCTCCGACGGGGACAGCCACCCGAACCGTGGCAAGACGCTTTAGACCGCGCGGATACCCCGCGCGGCACAGAATGCAGGAACCTTTAACATTAGCTTATGAATGACTTTAAACTCTTAATAGTGCAGCCCCATTTAACTGCACATATCTGGTCTCAGTAGACGAACAATTTCACTAGAGCTTCGTGTGTGTGATTTCGTGTGCCTTTTCCGCAATATTGTAATAAACGCGCAAACAAAGTTGACATTCCTCGGCGGTCACCCCATCGATCACCTCGCCGAGTGTCAACTTTGGGCGTATAGTAGACATTAATGAATTACAGGGTTGTACGCTGTATGTGGAACGGGAGCACCTGGCTGAGCATGTCGCGATGCAACAGGTACGTGAACATTTTAGCGTTTCTTGGACAAGGACAGAAGCTGAAGCAATGAATTAAAAGTTTGTGCCACGGCCGGGCATAAATTTTAATTCATTGCTTTAGTTTCTGTCCTTGTCTAAGAAACACCGAAGGTAAAGTTGAGACTCACACGTCTCCAGGAAATTGTAATTCCATGAGATCAATTTTAGTGTTTATTATGGCGTGTATAGTGCACATAACAATAGATACAACTGCAGGGCCGCTTGCAAACTGTGAATGGAATAAATAAGGAAAAATAACTAGACGCTGCCTTTTTTAAATTAATCATGCCAATCTTCATTTGAAATGATTTTCAGAAACAACTGGAAATCTTGAGTAAGTCTCAGAAAGATACATACGATTTAATGACTACATCTTTTTGTGGAATGAAGAGAGATACTTGCGGTGAATTTTTGCATCGAAATAGAAAGTTTATCTTGGTGTGTATTTGAAGCTGCCGGCTCAAGCCGTTGCCGGTTAGTCCCAGGTGAATGTAAATGGCTCGTTCGTTCATTTCCCAACGTGCGACGAATTTAGGTGGGGATAACGATACCAGCAACATGTTTTTGCGTTCTGTTTCGGCGTACTCGTATCAGTTACGTACAACAGCGCGGGGAGATTTTCGTAGGGAATGCGACAACGCACCGTGCCACTGTCTCAACGATCGATCGACTGGAAAGAGCATCCAGATATCGCATTGCGCCATTGGCCTCGAAGGTCGCCTGATCTCGCGGTATGTGATTTTCTTATGCGAGTTTTCGGAAGTCTGTCTATGTGCCTCCCCATCCGACAACTGCGGGTGAGATTCGACGCCGCATAGGAACGTAGTACATGTATTGAGCGCAGACAAGGTACTCTCAAAAGCATGGGACGAGTTTGGCTACCGTCTAATGTTTATCGAACTTCCGGTGGAGGGCACATTGAACATTCGCGAAGGGAAATGTAAACTTGACCGTAAACGCAAATGTAAAAGTACCAGAAGCTGTCTGTGCAGGCATGTAAAAGATATACTTTAAAATCGTATGGACCTTTCAAAAATGAAATATTTGTACTTATATGCTTAAGTTTGAATTGACATCAAGTTATTATCTTCATTCATTCATTAGTTCTTGTGAAATAGGATGAACTTTCCGAAATAACTTGTGTTTTAGATAGGCTAGAGGAAAAAAGCGTGATTGTTGTCCTAAAGACCACTTACTCTTGTTCCTTGTTTCTTTGATCAGAACGAGATCACAACAAAAATGTGCAACTGTTACCACTCGCATACGGTACACGAAATACGTTACTCTGAACATTTTGAGAGTGTATGTTCCGAGATAAATCGGGAAACATATTGCATCCCATGCGGAGATCGCATAGTGAAAGTTGGAACGATATATATATATATGAAGAAGGTATCTGATCTTTCGGACATATCCGAAAGAACATATATATATATATATATATATATATATATATATATATGAAGAAGGTATCTGATCTTTCGGACATATCCGAAAGAACAGATAACATATATATATATATATATATATATATATATATATATATATACTCCTGGAAATTGAAATAAGAACACCGTGAATTCATTGTCCCAGGAAGGGGAAACTTTATTGACACATTCCTGGGGTCAGATACATCACATGATCACACTGACAGAACCACAGGCACATAGACACAGGCAACAGAGCATGCACAATGTCGGCACTAGTACAGTGTATATCCACCTTTCGCAGCAATGCAGGCTGCTATTCTCCCATGGAGACGATCGTAGAGATGCTGGATGTAGTCCTGTGGAACGGCTTGCCATGCCATTTCCACCTGGCGCCTCAGTTGGACCAGCGTTCGTGCTGGACGTGCAGACCGCGTGAGACGACGCTTCATCCAGTCCCAAACATGCTCAATGGGGGACAGATCCGGAGATCTTGCTGGCCAGCGTAGTTGACTTACACCTTCTAGAGCACGTTGGGTGGCACGGGATACATGCGGACGTGCATTGTCCTGTTGGAACAGCAAGTTCCCTTGCCGGTCTAGGAATGGTAGAATGATGGGTTCGATGACGGTTTGGATGTACCGTGCACTATTCAGTGTCCCCTCGACGATCACCAGTGGTGTACGGCCAGTGTAGGAGATCGCTCCCCACACCATGATGCCGGGTGTTGGCCCTGTGTGCCTCGGTCGTATGCAGTCCTGATTGTGGCGCTCACCTGCACGGCGCCAAACACGCATACGACCATCATTGGCACCAAGGCAGAAGCGACTCTCATCGCTGAAGACGACACGTCTCCATTCGTCCCTCCATTCACGCCTGTCGCGACACCACTGGAGGCGGGCTGCACGATGTTGGGGCGTGAGCGGAAGACGGCCTAACGGTGTGCGGGACCGTAGCCCAGCTTCATGGAGACGGTTGCGAATGGTCCTCGCCGATACCCCAGGAGCAACAGTGTCCCTAATTTGCTGGGAAGTGGCGGTGCGGTCCCCTACGGCACTGCGTAGGATTCTACGGTCTTGGCGTGCATCCGTGCGTCGCTGCGGTCCGGTCCCAGGTCGACGGGCACGTGCACCTTCCGCCGACCACTGGCGACAACATCGATGTACTGTGGAGACCTCACGCCCCACGTGTTGAGCAATTCGGCGGTACGTCCACCCGGCCTCCCGCATGCCCACTATACGCCCTCGCTCAAAGTCCGTCAACTGCACATACGGTTCACGTCCACGCTGTCGCGGCATGCTACCAGTGTTAAAGACTGCGATGGAGCTCCGTGTGCCACGGCAAACTGGCTGACACTGACGGCGGCGGTGCACAAATGCTGCGCAGCTAGCGCCATTCGACGGCCAACACCGCGGTTCCTGGTGTGTCCGCTGTGCCGTGCGTGTGATCATTGCTTGTACAGCCCTCTCGCAGTGTCCGGAGCAAGTATGGTGGGTCTGACACACCGGTGTCAATGTGTTCTTTTTTCCATTTCCAGGAGTGTATATATATCGTTAAGGCTCACCGGCCATTTGACCATCTTCTTCCGTGCGGATGCACAAACAGTGCCCGAACTCTTACGGAAATCGGCAGTAAAGCCGCGAGTAATGAGTATAATGGGCAGGGGCACTATGTACCGGGTGATCAAAAGGTAAGTTGGTTCAAAATAGTTCAAATGGCTCTGAGCACTATGCGACTTAACTTCTGAGGTCATCAGTCGCCTAGAACTTAGAACTAATTAAACCTAACTAACCTAAGGACATCATACACTTGCATGCCCGAGGCAGGATTCGAACCTGCGACCGTAGCGGTCGCTCGGCTCCAGACTGCAAAAAAGTAAGTATAAATTTGGAAACTGAATAAATCACGGAATAATGTAGATAGACAGGTACAAATTGACACACATGCTTGTAATGACATGGGGTTTCATTAGAACCAAACAAAATACAAACGTTCAAAAAATGTACGACAGATGGCGCTTCATCTGATCAGAATAGCAATAATTAGCATAACAAAGGAAGAAAAAGCAAAGATGATATTCTTTACAGGAAATGATCAATATGTCCACCACCATTTCTCAAGAATAGCTGTAGTCGAGGAATAATGTTGTGAACAGCACTGTAAAGCATGTCCGGAGTTATGGTGAGGCATTGGCGTCGGATGTTGTCTTTCAGCGTCCTTAGAGATGTCGATCGATCACGATACACTTGCGACTTCAGGTAACCCCAAAGACAATAATCGTACGGACTGAGGTCTGGGGACCTGGGAGGCCAAGCATGACGAAAGTGGCGGCTGAGCACACGATCATCACCAAACGACGCGCGCAAGAGGTCTTTCACGCGTCTAGCAATACTTTTTTTTTTGGTTATAATAAAACTCCATGTCATTCCAAGCATGTGTGTAAATTTTTACCTCTCTATCTACATTATTGGTTCAAATGGCTCTGAGCACTATGGGACTTAACTTCTGAGGTCATCAGTCCCATAGAACTTAGAACTACTTAAACCTAACTAACCTAAGGACTTCACACACTTCCATGCCCGAGGCAGGATTCGAACCTGCGACCGTAGCGGTCGCGCGGTTCCAGACTGTGGCGCCTAGAACCGCTCGGCCACTTCGGCCGGCTTCTACATTATTCCGTGGTTTATTAAGTTTTCAAATTTATACTGACTTTTTGATCATCCGGTATATAGCGCGGGACAATAAATTGCGAATGTGGGTCTCACGGGAGGCGTGCCAGAGATAAGTCCCTGTGTACTCGGTGACTCGGATGGATAGAGCGTCTGCCATGTAAGCAGGAGATCCCGGTTCGAGTCCCAGTAGGGGCACACATTTTCAACTGCCCCCGTTGACTTATATCAACGCCTGTATGCAGCTAGCTGTATTCATTTCATTGTAAAGTTAGAACGATTATGAACATTAGAGAAGCTGTAGCGACAGTCGATCCTTTCACACGTCGTCCGTGGTTGGAATAGGACAGGGTAAAATGATATGGGTGCGATATGTATCATCTGTCACACAACTTACAGGCTTGAAGGTAATGTGGAAATTGTGGCTATTAGATTACCAGGATTCGTTACGGCAAGGTGAGGCGGGTGGCTTGAATCCTAACGAGCATTACGTGTTGAAATCTCGCGCTTATGCCCTGCTGAGACCAGCTCCTGCGAATTCTCTACTTGTACGGCACGACGTCAAGCAGGCGAAAGGGAGTGGGTATGGAGCCGCAGTGCCTTTCCTCGCCGGCCGGGACGCAGCAAAAACGGCGCGCGGGTTACACGGCTCCGTCCTCGGATGCCTGCGCGCACCGGGGGCTGCAACCCGCCGCTGCGACAATTTCGCAAATACGGCGCCCACGCCGTGGGAGGGGCAGCCTGCCAGAGTGGGGCGCCGCCACGTGACGCCTGGGCGCGCGATATAAGCGGCGGCTTCGCTTCCGCCGAAACACAACACCGTGACGCGACGACATGAAGGAAATACCGGCTTCGGGCAGCGCGCGAGACGACGTCGACGCCGGCGCCGCAGCCGCCCCGCTGCAAGCGTGCAACGGCAGCACGGCCGCCGCTGCCGACGGTGGCGCCGCCAAAGGTCAGTAGCGCAAGCTCGGCCGTCAACGGCACCCCCACCACTCTCTTGCCGACTGTGTCATCGCTGCTTCCGTTACAACATGACTCACATCTGATATAGCATTTTCCGTGTAATAATGACTCCTCAAAGATTTCGGAAGATTCCTGAGCCGCTACCAGACCGATATTCTGAATGTTTTGGGTTAAAGAGCAGTGCGAAGACCTGGTTACTGTGTATGGATATTATGCCCGCTTCGCTGCTGTGTAATCGGTACACTGTAGTTGTGTGCGTGTTACGTGTAGTTCAGTTATACGTAGCAATGTAGACATACTATGTTGCATGAAACGATGAGCTGAATGCTTTTATACAGTCAAGTAGGGACAGAAGCTCGTAGAAGCGTCACTCTCAGATAACACGTATCAGCTTTTTGAAGTTAACTGGTTAATTTGACAGTGTACATGAAACCAACTATTATCATTTACTCTCAGATGTATAATGAAGATATTCAGGACAGGGTCAGCATCGGTCGTAAATCTATATTTATTGCAGAGCAAAAGTAGAGGGTACTGAGTATCTGGCATGACGCATTGTTAAGCCCTTGTAAGGATTTTCTGAATTTGTGGGCCTCGAGACAAAAAGTATTTTATTGTACTTATTATTTGAATTTCCTGTATTTTTATGTACAGTTCTTTTTAGCTTAACATCTTGGACATTTGGGCAATAAATAGAGGACGTTGGCTATTCCGTATGGTGTAATCCGAGGCTAGCTAAATGGTTGTAAATAGTGGCCTGAGTTGTACTAATGCCTGTGCGTGTCTGAATTAGGTTGGAATATGCATCAGGCTACATGGCTACTTAGAACGGTGTGTAATATTGTGGAATTGCAATTGTATACACCTCTGACATAGCATTTGATCAGCGTGCTGTTTCTATGTCTGATTCTTGCACTGATGATAGTCGCACTTTCAGCTGAAATCTAGATCTCCAATGAAATAAAAAAGACAGATGACATTACAACCGATGTTGAACTTCTTTTGTCCAGGGCACAATAATTCCCATGGAATTTAACATGGTAATGAAAATATTCCGTATAACAGTAGATATAACACGACAAAGCAGGGTGGCATTTACCCGAGACAAAGAAACAAACTGATGTGTGTCATTTTGTCAGCATTTAGTCATAATGAGATCGATGTAAATATATGCCTTGTCTAAATAAACCCTAGTATTTTGTTTTACAATCCTTCATTTTTTTGGTGAAAATCGAATGTAACCCACTGCCTTTGTATCTATGTTTGGGCAACCACTTAATCACACGTTTTATTTAGCTCAGTTTATAACGGAATCCCACGGACGGAATTATTTTTGCTGTGATCTTTCTGATAAATTAGAAATTTAATTTTGTGCGAGAAAAGCACACTCTTCTCACACGTAAACCTTCAGGTGTCAGGCAGTCTAATCGGTACCAAACATTGTACATAGAATATCAACCAAAGCACAGATATAGTTTGTGCTATGTGCTCTCGATCAGGAGAGCGTGCGTAAGCCGTAAGTAGTAAGTACCACATGACCTGCAGAGCAAAAGGAACAGCATAACTGTGAGCGTCGGTCACATCGAGCCCCCGTGGGGAAGTCGATAGTGCACTAGTTCGTCGTACAAGGGTCCTGATGTGACCCCTGGATCATGGCAGTTTCTGTACTGTAGTACGTGTGAAACTGTTATGTGGGACACGTTCCTGACAAGCAAAACGACTGTTCGGAATGTATGTATCTATGGCGTTGCTGCCATATAGCAGTCAATTATTATTCTGATTACTATTAGTGTTATTGTTATTACTATTATTATTAATACTTGCGCACATGTGATGCAACTCTTTCTTTATTCTTCTGTTCCGATTGTTTGTGTTTATTCTGCGGAACAACAAATGTGCTCTATGAGTTTGTTACTTCCAAATAAAGGAAGCGAAAGTGGACTGCTAGTAGAACATTGCTATAAACTAAACTATGAATAGATTTTCATATGTCAGAAATATGCGTCCCATGTAACAGTTTCACATTTACTACAATACAAAATCTGGGAACACCAGAGCTCGAACGCAGGATTCTTGGTACGACTAACACTATACAACTTCCCCACAGGAACTCTAGAAGACAGACTCTCAAAGTTATGCTTTTCCTGTGTTCCGTGAGTCATGTGCTACCTATTACTGTTAACGCGCATTCTTATGGACTACAGCACATAGCACAAGCTATATTGGAGTTTCGGTAGATACTCTATCGACATACAACGTTCGATACCGATCTGACTGTCTGACATCTGCAGGCTTAAGAGTCAGTATGCGCATTTACGCATGTCCTCAGAGGAATACTTTGCTTCTTTATCACTCTTCTCAGTACACAGTACTCCTCTTTTCACTAGCACGCCTTCGACTTAATTTTGAATTGCACATTCTGTCATCTTATCCGTCGGTAATTACACTCTTTTTTTCTGGTAATCGTCAATACGTTGTATGCCGGTAATGACAAGACGTGATGCGTGTCCACGCACATATGTTCCGATTTCACTTCCCTCCCTTGAGTTGTGCATTACTTTGAACTGAAACGTGCTGTACCCAGAAACATGAACGAGTTAACTCGAGTGCGGCAGGAACAGTTTGTGTTACCGAATGATAACCCAGAGCACTATTAAAGTTGATGTTGCAAATATTCAAACCACCTATACTTTTTTTCACAGTCGAAGGCATCACAGTCGAAAGCGGACTGAAACTAGATCTTAGTTTTCTCAAATGTTGTTTTGGATCTGTTTTCCAGACTGCAATCTGTTACTTACGACTTCAAGTCACGATGTGTTCAACACAGTACTCGAGTATGTTTTGCGTGCTCTGCTGTGTGTACTTTCCTCATCAAGTACAATGGTATGTTATAGACACTTGACTCCGGTTATCTTTGGGTTAACCTGGTTTCTGTTTCCGACTGTGTGTTCCCCTGAACGACAATCAATGTTATCTACTTAACGATAGCAATATATTATTTTTCATTGTTTACACTGACATACAATGTGTCTGCTGGAAAAAGATTCTAAATACAATGTCAATGTACTTGTTTCCGGCAAAACAATGGAGAATTTAATCACAGAATGCGTATATATAATAAAAAAATACAAAGATAACTGCACCTAAAATTTCAATGTAGGTCTAATAGGGCAGCTGGTAAGAGATGACTAATAAGAGAACAAAGATAAAATAATGTCAGGAACAAAAACTGAAGAAGAGAAAAAAAGAACATGAAAATAAGAGAAAAGCTATAAAACAACAATACACTCCTAACGAATGTCACGAATGTTTTCCTGGGCAACACAATGATTATAACGAAACAGGAGGAATACCAATTAAGATCATTAAATTTCTAGAGTAGAGCAACATAGTAAAACATTGATCTAACCCAAAGGTACTAGAAAAGAACACAAGATTTTCTAAAGCACAGGTCACACATACAAGCCAACAGAGTAAATGGATGAAATAAAACGACGTCACGAGACCTACTTTAAACTGCTTACCAAAGATCCAT
This sequence comes from Schistocerca cancellata, assembly GCF_023864275.1. Lineage (NCBI taxonomy): Eukaryota > Metazoa > Arthropoda > Insecta > Orthoptera > Acrididae > Schistocerca > Schistocerca cancellata. Next base: position 518,648,579 of record NC_064630.1, on the reverse strand, counting down.
GCACCTGAGACACCATGTGTATCAGCTGTAAGCTTCCACAGCGCACCTTGCTACCACCTAGCTGGAGATATGCATATATACTCACAGAAACTTCGTGTATTAATAATATTAATAGAAGAACAGAAGCTTAGAAATCGCTGGGGAACTTCCGTAAAGGCTTAAAGGATAGAAATGTCTGAAACAGCTGCCATCACACTATTTGGTATGTCTACCGACGTTGCCACTACAGAAACCAACAACATTAAAAAACAATACTCGAAAACAACATGGGGAGATTGCAGAGACACATATCATTAGTCAGTGGACTTTTAGCCGATATCTTTTTAAATCGTTCTGGAAGTAAGATTTTCGAGACATTAATGAAGACTGAAAAACACGGAGTAATATAATGGCGTAGTTATGTAGATGACTTTATTTGCCTCTGAGAATCACAGGAAGTGGGCAAGATATGATTGTATAAGGCAGATCGTTGATGATGGGGTATGTAGCGCTTGTGCTGACATTAGGAGGGAAGTTAGCAAGCGGCTGGAATTGAGAACTCTGTCGAACCAAAGTTAGAGGTGACAACTGAAACAATCACAACTGATCGAATATCAAGTCTCGTACCACTGCTCCATATCAACAATGTTCAGCTAAAGTTAAATGCACCATAAAAACAGGAAGTGACAAAGCACTGAATTTCCTAGACCTCACAATATACAGGATCAACAACGAACTTCAGTTTGCTATTTACAGAAAGCTCGCCACTATTAGCACAGCCGTTAGTAAGGGCTTGAACCACCTTGAACCACTTCGATGGAACACAAGCAAATCGATTGCAATTCACGTTACACAGATGGAATGAAAGTCCACTCATTTACTAAGAGTTGCTGTAAATTGGTATGAAAGAAGCGTAGCACACAAGCGGAACCACAAAATGTGAATGCAAAGAGGTAAGGAACATATAACAGACAGAATAAACTAACGATTAAAGCAACAACCACGTAGTTCACACCCATCTACAACAACAAATCAGATCGTAGGATAGTTAGTGTGCCTATCTGGGAGTATGCGTGCGGAACGATTTGAAGTGGAATGATCATATAAAATTAATTGTTGGTAAGGCGGGTACCAGGTTGAGATTCATTGGGAGAGTCCTTAGAAAATGTAGTCCATCAACAAAGGAGGTGGCTTACAAAACACTCGTTCGACCTATACTTGAGTATTGCTCATCAGTGTGGGATCCGTACCAGATCGGGTTGACGGAGGAGATAGAGAAGATTCAAAGAAGAGCGGCGCGTTTCGTCACAGGGTTATTTGGTAACCGTGATAGCGTTACGCAGATGTTTAACAAACTCAAGTGGCGGACTCTGCAAGAGAGGCGCTCTGCTTCGCGGTGTAGCTTGCTCGCCAGGTTTCGAGAGGGTGCGTTTCTGGATGAGGTATCGAATATATTGCTTTCCCCTACTTATACCTCCCGAGGAGATCACGAATGTAAAATTAGAGAGATTAGAGCGCGCACAGAGGCTTTCAGACAGTCGTTCTTCCCGCGAACCATACGCGACTGGAACAGGAAAGGGAGGTAATGACAGTGGCACGTAAAGTGCCCTCCGCCACACACCGTTGGGTGGCTTGCGGAGTATAAATGTAGATGTAGATGTAGAAAACAAGGACTTAATGTTACCATCAGAACTAAAATTCCAAACAAAAGAAACTCCGGGCAACATCTACCATAGGACAAATACATCTGGCATTTGTCAACTGACCTGCCGAAACTGCAACTCAGAATAAAATGGGAAAAGTTGTAGAAATGTTAGCACTAGATACCGGCTTACAGTAGAGCACTGTAAGTACCAGATTTCATTCAAAACCACCACAAGAGCTTCGGAACATGAACCATATGCCAAAAAATATGACACAGTCCTAAAAATTCATAAAAATAGTTACAGCACCTCACATGGAAAATATCGTGGAAGAGAACTACGGCATACAAGAAACTATTGTAGACTCCGATGATACAGTTGCTGAAGTTCAGAGAAAATTTGAGTCTCGTAACAAATAAACACCCCACTCATACGGTTATAGTTGGTGGGGACTTCAACCTTCCCTCGATATGTTGGCAAAAATACTTGTTCAAAACCGATGGTAGGCAGAAAACATCTTCCGAGATTGTCCTAAATGCTTTCTCCGAAAATTATTTCGAGCAGTTAGTCTACGAACCCACGCGAATTGTAAATGGTTGCGAAAACACACTTGACCTCTTAGCCACAAACAATCCAGAGCTAATAGAGAGCATCATGACTGATACAGGGATTAGTGATCACAAGGTCGTTGTAGCTAAGCTATGTTTCTTCCAAATCCACCAGAAACAAACGCAAAATAATTTTATTTAAAAAAGCGGATCAAGTGCCACTAGAAGGCTTCCTAAGAGACAATCTCCATTCCTTCCGAACTGACTGTGCAAATGTAGACGAGATGTGGCTCAAATTCAAAGATATAGTAGCAACAGCAATTGAGAGATTCATACCTCATAAATTGGTAAGAGATGGTACTGATCCCCCATGGTACACAAAACAGGTCCGAACGCTGTTGCAGAGGCAACGGAAAAAGCATGCGAAGTTCAGAAGAACGCGAAATCCCGAAGATTGGCTAAAATTTACAGACGCGCGAAATTTGGCACGGACTTCAATGCAAGATGCCTTTAATAGGTTCCACAACGAATAATTGTCTCGAAATTTGGTAGAAAATCCGAAGAAATTCTATTCGTATGTTAAGTACACAAGCGGCAAGACGCAGTCAATACCATCGCTGCGCAGTGCCGATGGTACTGTTACCGACGACTGTGCCGCTAAAGCGGAGTTATTGAACGCAGTTTTCCGAAATTCCTTCACCAGGGAAGACGAATGGAATATTCCAGAATTTGAATCACGAACAGCTGCTAGCATGAGTTTCTTAGAAGTAGATACCTTAGGGGTTGCGAAGCAACTAAAATCGCTTGATACGGGCAAGTCTTCAGATCCAGATTGTATACCGATTAGGTTCCTTTCAGACTACGCTGATACAATAGCTCCCTACTTAGCAATCATATACAACCGCTCGCTCACCGATAGATCTGTACCTACAGATTGGAAAATTGCGCAGGTCGCACTAGTGTTTAAGAAGGGTAGTAGGAGTAATCCATCGAACTACAACCTATATCATTGACGTCGGTTTGCAGTAGGGTTTTGGAGTATATACTGTATTCAAACATTATGAATCACCTCGAAGGGAATGATCTATTGATACGTAATCAGCATGGTTTCAGGAAACAGCAACGCAGCTAGCTCTTTATTCGCACGAAGTAATGGCCGCTATCGACAGGGGATGTCAAGTTGATTCCTTTATTTCTAGATTTCCGGAAAGCTTTTGACACCGTTCCTCACAAGCGACTTCTAATCAAGCTGCGGGGCTATGGGGTATCGTCGCAGTTGTGCGACTGGATTCGTGATTTCCTGTCAGGAAGGTCGCAGTTCGTAGTCATAGACGGCAAATCATCGAGTAAAATTGAAGTGATATCAGGTGTTCCCCAGGGAAGCGTCCTGGGACCTCTGCTGTTCCTGGTCTATATAAATGACCTGGGTGACAATCTGAGCAGTTCTCTTAGGTTGCTCGCAGATGATGCTGTAATTTACCGTCTAGTAAGGTCATCCGAAGACCAGTATCAGTTGCAAAGCGATTTAGAAAAGATTGCTGTATGGTGTGGCAGGTGGCAGTTGACGCTAAATAACGAAAAGTGTGAGGTGATCCACATGAGTTCCAAAAGAAATCCGTTGGAATTCGATTACTCGATAAATAGTACAATTCTCAAGGCTGTCAATTCAACTAAGTACCTGGGTGTAAAAATTACGAACAACATCAGTTGGAAAGACCACATAGATAATATTGTGGGGAAGGCGAGCCAAAGGTTGCGTTTTATTGGCAGGACACTTAGAAGATGCAACAAGTCCACTAAAGAGACAGCTTACACTACACTCGTTCGTCCTCTGTTAGAATATTGCTGCGCGGTGTGGGATTCTTACCAGGTGGGATTGACGGAGGACATAGAAAGGGTGCAAAAAAGGGCAGCTCGTTTTGTATTATCACGTAATAGGGGAGAGAGTGTGGCAGATATGATACGCGAGTTGGGATGGATGTCATTAAAGCAAAGACGTTTTTCGTCGCGGCAAGATCTATTTACGAAATTTCAGTCACCAACTTTCTCTTCCGAATGTGAAAATATTTTGTTGAGCCCAACCTACGTAGGTAGGAATGATCGTAAAAATAAAATAATAGAAATCAGAGCTCGAACAGAAAGGTTTAGGTGTTCGTTTTTCCCGCGCGCTGTTCGGGAGTGGAATGGTAGGGAGATAGTATGATTGTGGTTCGATGAACCCTCTTCCAAGCACTTAAATGTGAATTGCAGAGTAATCATGTAGATGTAGATGTAGATGTAGATGTAGAAAGAGTTGATTCAACTTTGGTTTTTGTTGAAACATTGTATATTATATTAATTAAACGAAACACTTACTTACCCTTGTTTCACAATCTTTATTATTATTGCAAGAGCTAGGTTTCGGGTTACAAGCCCATTTTCTAGTACACAATGCATGCAAAAGCTGGCAACCAAACAGAGATAAATATGTCAACTTCTTTATTTATTACTTTTTGACTTAATCAGTTACGGTAATCTCTGTTGATAATTTTGGCATAGTTACATTTGTCGTGTGTTGGGGTTACTTCGTAATCTAGACACTACGTATTAAACCAAATATGGATCAATTGTGTAGTAGAAAATGGGTTATAGCCTGAAACCTATATCGTACAGTACTAATAAAGTTTCTGAAACAAGCTAAATAAGTGCTTCATTTAATTAATACAATATACAATGCTTCATCAGGAACCCAAAATTAAATCCATTAAAATGATTAGGAATACAAGTCAAGCAACCTTAACTGTACTCTGTAGAAGATTCCCTACAAAAAAGGCGAAAATATGTCGCATATTGTTTTAATAACCCAAGAATACGACAAATGTAACTGTCAAAACTGTCAACAGAGATAAATTTTATAGTTTACTTGAAGAATCGATAGATTAAGGAGTTGACGTGTTTACGTGTTTATCTTTGCTTGGTTGCCATATTTTGGATCAGTTGTGTACTGGAAAATGGGCTTATAACCCGAAATCTAGGTCACACGATAACAATAAATTTTGTGCAACAGGACTAAATAAGTGTCTCGTTTAATTAGATCTCGCTAGGTCTATCCCTCTCATTAAACACTACCTCCAGCTAACTGCTGTCTCCATACTCTGCTATGTGGCCATTTACTATTGAACATATTGTCATTAAGCCGCCACACTTGCCTATAAAAGAGGGAGAAGAGATAATCAAATTTTCACGCGCACACATAGGAGCGTACTCATTAATTTTTGGAGGCTTTCTGAATTGAAAAAAAAGTGCGTTCTGATTATGGAAGACCACTAAATTTCGTGTTCAGAGATGTTAAACATTTTAAAACAATACATCCGTTTCAAAGGGCTCATGACTTACCTCTTTCACTCAGGAAGGCTTCCAGCCAATTCGTGATGTCGAAAGCATCCAGCAACTCACGATTTGTTTTGTTTCTTAACACACAGGCATTTGGGTCAACCAGCCTTAATAGCAGAAAGTAGGAGTTTCCATTGGTTAGTTCTTGCTCCTATTAAGAACAGTAAACTGCAAAGCACAGCTTGCTGTCAGGACTTTTTGCAATTTTATTTCCAATAGGTGTTGGAAAAGGCCTCCTTGGAACATGAATAGGCAGAAACACAAGACGAGTAGGCAGCTCTTTCCATTGTAGCGCGTATCTCTGCTCATAAGGAACTGTCAACAAAAATAAAACTGAAGCACAAACCAAAACTGAACTCACCTCACCACAGAAAAGCAAACACACACACACACACACACACACACACACACAGATGCAAAAATATCGTTCGAAATATCTATCCACAACACGGGAAACAAGATGGCGAAACAGATGTGAAACTGAAAATCTTAAAGAAGAGAAAGAAAGGTAAGTTTTAATGATAATAAAGAATATTTTTCTCCTACTCACAAATGTAGTAAGCTCAAGCGAAGTGATACGCTTTGTAATTTATAACCAGGTACACAATGATGCGGATAGTGGAGGTTTGCTAAGAGAGATTAATAAAGCTGTGTATGAACTTATACATATTATTAATTAAAATAACTGGCTTTCTTTGCAACGGTTGACTTTCCACATGCAACAAAAGCAATACAAACAATACTACTACTGCAAAGAAGAGAAACAGCTGCGTTCTGATAAATAAACTCTATGCACTAGTGGTCCGAATTTGAAAATAAACAAGAACTATAAACACACACAAATGCAGTTATGCAAAGCCTTTCCAACACTCCCTCTGTTTAAGTGATTGCATTTACCAATTAACAACATTGAGCTTTGAGCGCAAATATACAAATCTTTCTTTGGTTTATGCTTTGGTCAACAAATAGGCAAGTTGTTCTTTGGTACAGACATAAACAACTCCTATCTCTTTACACCGCACTTTTTCAGGTATGAAATGATAAAGTACATCTATATGTTTGGTGCGTTTGTGATACTCAGGATTTTTTGAAAACTTGATTGAACTCTGGTAATTTGTAATGTATTTGGTTCTTTACACTTATTCCCAGACCACCTAGTAATTTTCTCAGCCAAACTGCGTCCTTAGTAGCAGTAGCAGCAGCTACATATTCGTATTCAGTTATACTTAGAGCAACAACTTTTTGCCTCTGAGAAGTCCAGGTTACAGGACCACTAGCCAAAAGAGAAACAAATATTGTTGTTGACTCTCGCGATGTAAGATCACCTACGTAGTCAGCATCAGAAAAACCAACCAGCTGTATTTCTCTCCCGCTGTTTGAGTACTCTATACAGTAATCTGGTGTTTCAATTAAGTAACTGTAAATTCTTTTCACTGCTTACCAATGTGCATTAGTATGGCTGTTCAAAAATCTGCTCACACTGCAAATGAAATATCTGGTCGACAGATAACTGACAAAAACATAAGAGATCCAACCGCTTCACGATATGCTACTTTTTCACCACTGAACTCTTCATCATTCGGTAACAGACCCACATGAGGATCAGCAGGAACACTGAAACCTTTCGCTTCAGACATTCCAAATTTATCAGTTATTCTTCTCGTATACTGATGCTGACATGTTAACATTTTCTTCCCCACACGATCTCGCTCAATTTCCACTCCGAAAAAGCAATGACCTTCACCGACAGTGATTTTAAAGTCTTCTTTTAGTAATGTAAAAACTTCATGGACTTTGATGCAATAAGACCATCATCTACAAATAATGCTAGCAAGATAATATCACCACTGATTACACCACTGAATAAACATGGATCAGCGTCAGCTGCTTCAAAACTATAATGTGAAAGAAAGTCTATAATTCCAACACCGCGGAGCCTGCTTAAGTCCGTACAGTGATTCCTCGGTTTGCAAACTACAGGTTTCTCTGTTTCAACCACCACTCCCTCAGGTACATCCATGTAAACTTCCTCTTCAAGGCTTCCAGGTAGAAATGCTGTGCGAACATCAAACTGTACCATCTCTAGATCATTATATGTGACAATTGCCAAGAAAACTCTGAGTGAATCATATTGTATCACTGGTGAAAAGATCTCATTGTAGTTAACACCATAGTCCTGTTTGAAACCTCTTGTACACAGCCGTGCTTTGTACCGAGTAATCTTACCATCTGTGTCAAATAAAACTTTGAACACCCATTTTGGGTCAATAGCTCTAGGAACTAACTTCCAGGTTTTGTTGTCTTCATGAGCTTTCAGTTCTTCTTCAATCTCTTTTTCCCAGTGTTTTGAGTCAGGACCAGAAATTGCTTCTTTAAAGCTGTAAGGATTATTATACTGAGCAAAATCAACTTCATATCTTGCTGGCTCGAGAATGATAGAACGATTTCGTAGCTAAATCGACGGCACTTTTGTAGGTTGCTCTTCAGTTTCCGATTTAGCCTTATTTAGTCATTTTGTGAAATTTCCATCTCTTCCTGTACTTGCGATGATTCACCAGTAACTTGCATGTATCAATCCACGATATCTTATTCTTCGTCAGTCTTGAAGTTTAAGTATCTGACCTCAACTGCAGACGCTGAGCTGTTGCTAACCTCACTGAATGTGACATCCCTCGATACAAACACTTTGTGACTGGCGGTATCATAAAGTCGATTATTTGTTGATTCTCCTTGATAACCAACAAGTACAATTTCTCTGGATTCGACATCAAACTGGCTGCGAAATTGTTTTGGTACATGAACAAATGCATCTGACCCAAACACTCGAAGATATCCAAATATGGGTTTGTGCATTCCACAACTCATACGGAGTTTGCTCCAAATTGCGTTTTGTTGTAACTATTATTTAATATGTATACAGCAGTGTTAACAGCCTCTGCCCATAAAAACTTCGAAAGGTTTTTGGCTTCCAACATCGTGCGTGCACTTTCAACAATTGTGCGATTGTCCCTCTCAGAACCACCGTTCTGTTCTGGCGTATATGGAGCAGTTGTTTCTAACTGAGTTTCATGGTTCCTCAGAAATTGTTTCGTACCATAATTAATGTGTTCAGTGCCATTGACCACACATAATGTTTTGACATTCTGACCAAACTTGTTCAACGAAAGATTACTGAATTCACGAAACCGATCAATGACGTCGGATTTGTGTCTTAGGAAAAAGAAAGCTCTGTATGCAGTTGCATCATCTTTGAATATAGCAAAAAGCTTTGAACAACTAATTGATAGGACTGAAATTGACCCACACACGTCTGAATGAATAAATTCCCCTGGTTTTGTTGAACGGTTTGTGTCTTTGTTGCTGGACTTCAGCCGATGTGCCTTGCCTAGCTGGGATGGTTCACTGAAAAAAATCTCCTTTTTTTTACATTTAGTCCTTCGAACACCCCTTTTGCTGACATCTGTTGAATTGTTCGTGTACTGACATGTCCTAACTGTTCATGCCACTGTTTCAGATCAGACACTGCAACATTAACTTCACTCCCTAGAGTGGATTCTGTCACGAAACACATCCTATAAATATTGTTCTCTTCCTTCACGCCTTCAGCTACAGTCTCTCCGTCACGTCTTAGTACAGCTTGAACTTCTTTGAAAGCTGCAGCGTTTTTCTTCGCCATGCATATTCCAACACTAAGCAAGTTCTTTTTGATTCCTGGTACACAAAAAAACATTTTCGAGATGTGCCTCGCTCCATTTGCCGCTAACTTAATTGCTGACAGTTACAGTACCAACACCGTCAACTTGGGATTCTTTATCATTGTCCAGTAACACATGCTCCCTTGTCACTGGACAGAACTTCGAAAACCATTCCCGTCGAAAAGTCATAAGACGTGATACACCACTGTCCAACAGCCACACATTTGTATGATCACGTTCAAACCACTTAGCATATGTCTGTCTCTCTTGACTTTCTGATAACACGACACATGTGATCTGCTGACACAATAAATGCACAGCCAGATTTATTTTCGACATTCTTACGTTTCTCTGTCTCGCTTTTTCTTCCGGCACTCGCGAGCTATATGACCACGCTTTCTGCAATAAAAACCCTAGACATCTGATCTTGTTTTTCGTTCTTGTGAACTTTTGGTTTTATCAGAAGATCTTGCTTTTTCCCGATGCGAATAGTGGAGGTTTGCTAAGAGAGATTAATAAAGCTGTGTATGAACTTATTTTATTAATTAAAATAACTGTTTTTTTACAGCAGTTGACTTTTCACATACAACAAAAGAATACTACACTGCAAAGAAGACAAACATAAACAGCTGCGCTCACATAAGTAAACTCTATGCACTAGTGGTCAGAATATGAGCATCAACATGCGCAAGAACTGCAAACACACGCAAATGCAATTATGCAAAACCTTTCCAACTTACACTAGCAAAAAAGTCAATAAAATCATAGCAATCAAATTTCTAAAAAGAAGTCGACGTGACTATAACATGAGATTGGTAGAGGAAGCAAGTAAATAACCGTGGCAGATACAATGTAAGAATAGCTGAAATACCACGAAACCTACTTCCAGTCCGAAGTTTATTTGTTCCACAAAGTATGCCATGTTAAAAAAAATCAGAAAATAACTTGAGCAGTCAAAAGTTCGGCTGAGGTATATGCTTCGACAAATCTGTCAGTGAAGCTGATGACCGTAATCAACTATGTACTACTGAGTTGTCCAATATGACTTCTCATTTGCAGTAAAAGAAAATAAACTCACCGTGAATTTGCGAAACATCTATAGGGACTAGTGAAGGAGGACAAACTATGTAACCAGTGAGCTTTTTGAAACAAATATCTCTAGATAAGAGCAGTAATTAGATATGAATATTCTTAAACATTAATTTATTTTACTGTTAGCCCTCATATGGCATATTATATCATTTTTTGCAACTTCTGATTGAAAAGGAAGCTATTTGTTGTTCTGAAACTTATTATGAGGAAAATGATTCCATCCGCAGATCTCTGGTGAACAACCCTTGTACTAGAAGGGCATACTGGAACTAGTCTCGTGTCATGTTAGTGCCAGTATATATTTTGTTAGCAACAGTCACTGAAAATGTAATAATAACAGTATCTTTCATACAAATAACAAAGCATGTTTTGTAATGCACTAATCAACCAGCAGTAGCCATAAATAGATTACGTGAAAGCAAATCCTCGCTGGTAAACTAATAGCTTCTAACAATCCATACTTATTATGTGAGTATGCAACGGAAATTTCAAGCACTCGGACATTCATTTCAAAGCTTCTTGAAAAAGCTGAACACTGTGTACTTTCTGTAGCGTGGCGTCAAACAGACTTTCCTAACGAGGTGCTAACAAACGACATTTAACTGTTTGCTACAGATGTAATGAACAGCTTAGCTATGGCTCAGTAGAAAGTTGTTCATCCTGTGGTTGGACTACAAGACCACGGTATGACTTTTCAATCTCCAGCGTCTGCGAGGAGGAACAGCTACTAAATGAAGCTTGAGTCTTCCATTTATCTCTTTAAAAGTGTTTAAATGAGTTTAACCCTGTCGACTACATGTTCCATGCTGTAACAACTCCAGGCACTTACCATTAGCAAAGGAAAAACGTACGAACAAAAATATCAAGACAGGTAGGCCATCTAGAATGAGATACTCAAGCTGAGTCACGAAGGGTTCATTAGATCAATGTCGAAGTTTCCCAAAAACTCTTTTCCTAAGCCAGAGAAACAGAAATATGAAGACTTAAGACTCTGTAAAGCAATTGATCTGCATTCAGGAAGAACTGTAAGGAAATAAATAAATCCAGTGGTTGGAAAATTAATATGGTGTAGACCCATTTTGGTACGGCCTGCATCCTCTTACAAGTCAAGTCTCTAAATTGTCACTGGTATTCAGTGGGACTTGCTATATGTCCAGCTCACCGAAAACATATTGTTGGAATTCCTAGAGAAATGCTGACGACCAGGGAAGATGTATTCTTTCATTCCTCGGTTCATCAACCCATGTTACTCTTTTATAGCCATATGACTGGTCATATTATGAATTTGGAAGATGAAATCTCCTGTCTAAGACATGAACGAACATGAGCACGAAAATGATTTCTTACACCCAACCAGTTTTATTTCCTTTCGATGTACATTTACATCTGCGAATACACTTTGTAAGTCACTATAAGTAAACGGATGAGGATTTTTCGTACCTGTATTGGAGGTTTTCTGTTCTATTCCATTTTAGCGCCTCCGCATGCTAAGTAATCTCTGTCTCATTCTCAGGATCCTTACGCGAGATAAGCGATGGCGGCAGAAGAACTGGAGCTGAGTTTTCCACGAATACCGGCTCTCTAAATTTAGCAAACAAGGGTTTAGCGAGAACAATGTTCCGTCATCCAGATTCCAATTTAGATTCCTTGATTGTCCCTGCTACACTTTCGTATGGTCTATATCGACCTGTTGGGATCCTGGCAGCATGTCTCTCAGTTCGCCAGTACACCACCCGCCCTCGATTATTTAAAGAATTGAACTCCCATGTATAAAACGGCTTCAAACGACTAATTGCTTCATAAATGAGTTAACCTGTTAAATATTTCACTTTAAGCATGTAAGAGATGAAACGTTTCGAAAAGGTTTCGAATTATGTTTGTTGGAAGTCGCTAAGTGCTCTCACAATCCAATTCTGGATGAGTACAGCACAAAATACCAAAATATCAGAAATGCACGGTCCATGTTACGATGTAGAAACAGAAACCAACAGTAGCCTGGCAGTGAACTTCGAATTCGGGAAAATATGGCGCGATAATCTATACTCTTGCTTTGCGAAATACTACCACTAGATAACGATTTTTTCATTTATACTTTGTCGTTGAGTCTGGAAGTCTGACGGTAAAGTTTAATTATTTGTAAAACACAAATTTGCAATTTCAAGCGTATGGCTTTTATCAAGTGGAAATTATGTTCCTGATTACGACCTTCTTGTGTGTACTACTGCACTCTGTCGTTTGCATTGTAAATAAGTTGCTCGTGTTACGCTTAATTTTTGTTCTCATCCTTAACATTGGGTACATTATATGCGTTTTTCTTTCATATGGTACAGGAACTGGTTGCTTCGCATGGTATTCTGTAGTTTCGTATCAATTTGTCACTGCTTACTAATCTGTGTGTCAACTGCTTGTTTTAAATATGTATTCTATGTTTTTTTGTTCCCATCCGTTTTTCACTCTCTCGCATTTAATGGAGGTCAGCGAAATTTTCATTGTCTTCTGCTAAAATTTACTCTTTGTAATACCTGTTAACAATGCGTGAAAACATTTGCGTAACTGCTGTCGCATTTTTAGCATTTTCAAGGAAGAGTGCTCTACCTCGCTACGACTACAAAGCATACTCATCGACATCCGTACTCTACATGCCACTGTGGAATGCATGGCACTCAGTAGCAAGCAGCAACGCCATTCAAAACAGAATTACATACTCATTCTGAGATAAAATGTAATAAAGTTGATTACCAATAGTATCAAAACCTGCTAACAAAGAGTTCACCATTAAATACAAGAAAGTACGGGAAACGGATGCAAACAAAAATAAAGTAGAATAAAAGCAATATACTTAACGTGCGTTTAAATTGTGCAGTTCACACACAGATTCGTAAGCTGTAACAAATACAGAAAGTCCACAGAACACCATGTGACGAAATCAGCTTCTGTTTCATATCAAACAAAACCAAATGTGGAATCATTTACTCCACCCAGCATTACAGATCCAAGCAGAACTCAGACAGAACACGAGCAACACACTTCAGTGTAATTCAAAGAGCGCAATACACACAAGAAATCGTAATGAGCAGCGCACCAAACGAAAATAAACGTGGAAAACTAAAAACCAGCCAATAAGAAAGCGAGATGATGGACTGATAAACTTGCAGTGCTCCGTAAGGCCTTGCAGCAAACTATGGTTGTGTTACCGGTAGCTCTATGAGTCTGACCTCAGTGGAGTACAGTCTATGTAATTTGCGCTCTGTTTTAAGCAAAAAACAGTTTGTCACGCATCTCAGTGTTTATGGCGTCATATGTCTTGAACTAAGGGTCACAAAATGACATAATTTTGCAGGTATATTCCGTGGTACATGTGGATACCGTCTGCAAAACGTATTGCGAATAGAATTGGTAGTAAGGAAGAAATAAATTGTAATGCCTGGTGGAGAATTTTTACTGCATGAACAGCGAAAATATAGTAAGCGATAAAACTTTTTTTCCCTTCTTCATTTCCTGGGATGATGTCTGGCAGAAAAACTTTCGTAGAGGTTTGAAAATATATGTTGTTTGTTGAAGCTTACAAAGTACTCTCATGCGCAAATACTGAATGAATATAGCCCGGGTGATTTGCATGCCGTAAGTCACACTGCCTCAAGATAGTCAGTATAGAGACAGGGATTAATGATCATAATATCCTCATAGAGGCTATGGTTACTAAAGTTAATAAATCCGTCAAGAAGGTTAGGACAGTATTTATGCTGAAAAGAGCAGATAAACGGTTGTTAGCATCCGACTTAGAAAATGAATTGACGTCATTTATTTCCAAAATAATGGACGTAGAGGAATTACGGGCAAAGTTTAAACTGATTATAAATCGCGCCCTGGAGACGTACCAGGGCGTTCTATAAGTAAGGCAATATATATTTTTTTTCTTTCTGAAAGCAGGTTGGTTTTCTTTAGGATTCCAATACACCATATTAATTCCCACTCTTTTGGCTACAAATCCCTATTTTTCAACATAATCTCCGTTCACTGCAACTGCCTTAAGCCCCCTTTCTGGGAGTGCTTGTACGCCCGCGTAGTACCACTATACCGATCGACTTCGGAGCCAACGTCTTGTTGCATCAGTAACCTCCCCATCACCCACGTACTGCTTCCCACGGAGTGCGTCTTCCATTGGGCCAAACAGATGGAAGTAGAAAGTGCGAGATCCGGGCTGTAGAGTGGATGAAGAACAGTGCAATGAAATTTTGTGAGCTCTTGTCCTGTGTGCAGACTTTTGTCAGGCCTTGTGTTGTTGTGGAGAAGGAGAAATTCGTTTACATTTCTATGATGTCGAACACACTGAAATCATTTCTTCAGTTCTTTGAGTGTAGCACAGTACACTTCAGAGATCATTGTTGCAGCATGAGGCAGCACATCTAACAGAAAGACACCTTCAGAGTCCCAGAACACTTCGCCATGACTTTACCGCCTGAGGGTGTGGCTTTGAACTTTTTCTTCGAATGAGAAGTGGTGTAGCGCCACTAGGCGTTTTCTTTACGGTTCGAAGTGATGAAGCCATGTTTCATCGCCTGTGATGATGTGCGATAAAAAATTGTCATTATCAGCCACGTAACACGCAAGCAATTTCTCACAGATTGTCTTTCGTTGTTCTTGTGCTCTTCTGCTAGCCGGCAAGGATACCTGCGGGCACTGACCTTTGAGTACCGCAGCTGGCGGACGAGTATGTCAGGATTACCAGCAGAGACATCCAGTTATGGAGCGAGGTGTTTGATTGTGATCCGACGATCACCTCGAATGAGAGTGGCCGCACGTTCCAACACTGTAGGAGTCACAGCTGTGAGCGGCCAGGCGACACGTGGGAGATCGGGCACGTTTGCGGGACCTTGTTGCGGTAATGACAGACGCCTCGTCCAGCGAATCACTGCGCTGTTGTTCACTACCAGATTTCCGTACATTCTGCAAACGCCTATGAATATTTGCGATGCTCTGAGTTTCCGCCAAAAGAAACGCAGTGACAGCTCTTAGTTTGAACGCACCTACGTTAGAGATGCCATTTTGAAGTATACGAACAGTGCCACCACGTATCGAAAATTCCTGAAACTATAGGGACTGAAGCGTGAATATTGCACGATGTCGCACATCAAGTTTCGCATTTTTTGAACCGAAATTGGCCGAGAGAAAAATATGTTGCATTATTTACTGAACGCTCCTCCTATGTACCCACTAAGTAGGTTAAGAACCGGAAAGACTCACTATGCTTTAACCACAACATTCGAAAAATGACGAGGAAGGAGATATTGTTGCACTCTAGACTCAAAAGAGAACTTAGGAATCGACATCAGAAAGGTAGTAGAAATTCTTGAGTCTATTAAAAGATCAAAATGCAGAGAATACAACAACTTCCTCTGTCAGACCCTAGCGAAAGACGTTGCATAGAAGCAGAAAAAATTCTAGTACTGCATAAAGTCAGTAAGCGGGTCGAAGGCTTCCATCCAAGCACTCGTCGGCCAGTTTGGTGCGGCAACAAAAGACAACGAAACGGTAGGTGAAGTCTTAATTTTCACGTCTAAAAATCAGCCACACAGAAGGATCGTAAAGACATACCATATTTTGACAGTCCCACAGACACCCGTGTAGATAGAAACATGTTTCTCTGGCGTTGAGAAACAAAGGAAAGAGTTGAAAAGAAATAAATCGCCAGGTCCGGACGGAATCCCAGTTCAGATGGAATAGCGATTCGGTCTTAAACAGTGTTTTGCATGGCATGAACCCTTTCCTTAGTTTGTATTTACAGCGAAACTCTCGCCAAGCGCGAAGACTCAACTGTCTGGAACAGGTGACTCCAGTATATACGTAAGAAGGGCAAGAGAAGGTACCCGAAAATTGCAGACTAATATCCTTAACATTGGTATGCTGCAGAATTCTTGAACGTATGCTAACTTTCCTTGAGACGGAAAAGTTTCTTTCCACATATCAACACGGATTTGGAAAGATCGCTCGTGCAGAACTCGGCTTGCCCTGGTCTCGCACGATATCTTGTGAACCACGGGTGAAGAGCAGCAGGCAGATTGCATATTCCTAGATTTCCGGAAAGCTTTTGATGCAGTGCATACTGCAGACTTAACGAAGGTCCGAGCATACGGAGCAAGTGAGTGGTCGAAGATTTCTGAAGTAATAGAACCCAGTACATTGCCCTGAATGGCGAATGTTCATCAGAAACAGGAGTACCGTCAGAAGAGTGTCAGGAAATGTGATAGGACCAATGTTGTTCTCTATAAACGTAAACGATCTGATGAATTGGGTGAGCAGCAATCTGCGACTTCTTACTCATAACGCTATGGAATGGTGTCGTCGTTGAGGGACTGTAGGAGGATACAGGACTTAGATAGAATTTCTATTTGGTATGGTATATGGCAGCTTGTTGCAGAAGTAGTAACATGTACGTATGTATATGAGGAGGAAAACAATCCTGTAATGTTAGAATACAGTATCAGTGTTGTTCTCCTTGACACAGCCACGTCAATTTAATGTCTAGGTTCAAAAAATGGTTCAAATGGCTCTGAGCACTATGGGACTCAACATCTTAGGTCATAAGTCCCCTAGAACTAGAACTACTTAAACCTAACTAACCTAAGGACATCACACACACCCATGTCCGAGGCAGGATTCGAACCTGCGACCGTAGCAGTCCCGCGGTTCCGGACTGCGGCGCCAGAACCGCACGGCCACCGCGGCCGGCTTAATGTCTAGGCGTAGCGTCGCAAAGCCATCTGAAATGGAAAGAGAACGTAATGACGGTCGTAAGGAATGTGAATCGTCTAGTTCGGTCTGTTGGGAGAAGACCTAATCTGAAATTGAAGACCTAATCTACATCTACAAACATACTTCGCAAGCCACAGTATGGTGCGTTGTGGAGGGTACACTGTACCACTTCTAGTCTATACTGGAGACTGCATATAGAACACTGGTGCAACTCATTCTTTGGTACCGCTCCAGTGTTTGGGACCCCCAAAAAGGCAGATTACAGGAGGAAAAGCAATTCAGAGGCGTGCAGATAGTTTTGTTATCCATACGATCAGTCAACATGCGTATTTCACGGAAATGCTTCGTGAACTCAAATGGGAATCCCTGGAAGGAATTCGATGTTCATTTCGCGAAATACTACTGAGAAAATTTAGAGAACCGGCATTTGCAACTGACTGCAGAACGGTTCTACTGCAGCCAACATACATTTCGAGTAAGGACCATGAAGAGATGATAAGAGAAATTAGGGCTCGTTCGAGGGCATATAGAGAGCCGTCTCTTTCTCGGTCCGTTTGCGAGTGGAATAGGAAAGAAAATGGCTAGTGGTGATACATGGTACCCTCCGCCATACACCATGTGGTGGCTTGTGGAGTATGTATGTAGATGCAGATAAATAATTTCTAACTGTGACCCCGCTCTCCATGAGTAGATAATGAAAGCAGTCTAAATTTTTTAATTCGGCCAATGATTATATGAAACTTTGAAAATCATACTTTTGTTGCCCCTGGAAGCTGCTAGATAGGCAACCTGTAACTGGGATAATGCCCTGCGTTAGTCGTTTAGTAATATAGATTCTATGTCTGTTGTCCAACGTACCTGATGATGTTCGCTGTAGAAGTACTTTAGATTCGGTAGCACTAATGTCTTGCATGTGGCTTTCATTACAGATGTTCTCCAATATTCCAGATGCCTTCAAACAAATCCACATCTTACATTCGCACAACAGCACATTGACGACAGATGGACTTCCAGAGCCGGCCGCGGTGGCCGAGCGGTTCTAGGCGCTTCAGTCCGGAACCACGCCACTGCTAAGGTCGCAGGTTCGAATCCTGCCTCGGGCATGGATGTGTGTGATGTCCTTAGGTTAGTTTGGTTTAAGTAGTTCTAAGTTCTAGGGGACTGATGACCTCAGATGTTAAGTCCCATAGTGCTCAGAGCCATTTTAACAATTTTTGGACTTCCAGAGGTCTATAGTGTAAGAGATAAGAAATGTATCACTGTGGTAAACAACGTCAGAATACGAGCTCCGAAATGAGTCATTTGTGTCAGAGGGTTGTTATTATTTTCTTATAACTCTGTGTATCTTATTTTGAAGAGGAAGAGTAAATGCTTGAAGTATTGGTATGGCCAGTGACGGACTAGAATGACAGAGCATTGCTCAAATCCACACATCAAAAAAAGTTGTACATTATCCTGGTTCCCAGAACTCCTGAAGATGTTGACTGTGGATATTGTATCACAGACAGAGTCGCTTTGACTGTTCAGAAATGTCACTGAACCCGCCCAAAGATGTAAAGACCATGCGTGAGCAGTGCTTCTTAGACGGAGGGGGTTCGACAGCCGATCAGTTCCACTCATTCCACCAGGAAGGAGGTACACGGCTCGTGTTGTCAGTAGTTCAACCATCCCTAGACGGTCAATACCGCGATTCGATTGCGTCCGCATTGTTACTTTGTGCCAGGAAGGGCTCTAAACAAAGGAAGTTTCCAGTGGTCTCGGAGTGAAGCAAATCGTTTTTCGGACATGGAGGAGATACAGAGAGACAGGAACTGCCGAAGACATGCCTCGCTCAGGCCGCCCAAGAGCTACTACTGCAGTGGATGACCGCTACCTACGGTTTATGGCTAGGAGGAACCCTGACACCAACGCCACCATGGTGAATAATGCTTTTCGGGCAGCCACAGGATGTCGTATTACGACTCAAACAGTATGCAATAGGCTGCATGATACGCAACTTCACTCCCGGTGTCCATGGCGAGGTCCATCTTTGCAACCACGAAAACCATGCAGCGCGGTACAGATGGGCCCAACAACATGCCGAATGGACCCTTCAGGATTGGCATCACGTTCTCTTCACCGATGAGTGTCGCATATGCCTTCAACCAGACAGTCGTCGGAAACGTGTTTGGAGGCAACTCGGTGAGGCTGGATGCCTTAGACACACTGTCCAGCGAGTGCAGTAAGGTGGAGGTTCCCTGCTGTTTTGGGGTGGCATTATATGTGGCCGACGTACGCCGCTGATGGTCATGGAAGACGCCGTAACGGCTGTAAGATACGTGAATGCCATCCTCTGACCGATAGTGCAGCCATATCGGCATCATATTTACGAGGCATTCGTCTTCATGGACGACAATTTGCGCCCCATCGTGCACATCTTTCGAATGACTTCCTTCAGGATAACGACATCGCTCGACTAAAGTGGCCAGCATGTTCTCCAGACATGCCTAGACTAGATTGAAAAGAGCCGTTTATGGACGCCGTGACCCACCAACCACTCTGGGGGATCTACGACGAATCGTCGTTGAGGAGTGGGACAATCTGGACCAACAGTTCCTTGATGAACTTGTGGATAATATGCCATGACGAATACAGGCATGCATGAATGCAAGAGGTTGTGTTATTGGGTATTAAAGATACCGGTGTGTACAGCAATCTTGACCACCAGCTCTGTAGGTCTCGCTGTATGGTGGTACAACATGCAATGTGTGGTTTTCATGGGCAATAAAAAGGGCGGAAATGATGTTCATGCTGATCTCTACACCAATTTTATGTACGGGTTCCAGGACTCTCGGGAACCGAGGCGTTGCAAGACTTTTTTTG
Organism: Schistocerca cancellata; assembly: GCF_023864275.1. Classification (NCBI taxonomy): domain Eukaryota; kingdom Metazoa; phylum Arthropoda; class Insecta; order Orthoptera; family Acrididae; genus Schistocerca; species Schistocerca cancellata. The sequence goes on along the minus strand of NC_064630.1, from coordinate 518,628,635 downwards.
ATGTGTGTATAGTGATAGTTTGCCAAACAGACCGCAGGTATTTTAAACATAATGAGAAATTCAGTCTTACTGGTTTTCTACAGTGAAAAATCTGGTAAGATAAGTGTGAGCTTCAAGTAAAGTTCGGAGCAACGCTGTACAAAAATGTAGGATATAAAATAAAGTGTATTTATTTTTTAACAAGAGCAAATAAGATAAAGACGCATATCATCAAAAAATTGTAACTGTAGCAATTAGAGCTACATCTGAATTTTGAAAGCAATATTGTTAACATGGAAAGAGTTTCACATTTTCTCTCAAGAAGTGTAAATATATTTGTTTCTTGTGATATACTAGGAACTTAATAACAGACTTACAAACAGCTTGACGCATCGCACAGTTACATTCATAAGAATTCAGGGAAACTACGAACGAAAATGGCTTCGTACGCCACAATAGAATCCTACTCGAATGAAGGAAGTCCCAGTGATTTACGAGTGAAATAACGAATAATTTGATCGAGAATGGTGATTGGGTTCATACTAATATCGCTTTTAATCAGAACACTAGCCTCCGATTTGGTAATACGATGGCGTTTGATTCAAAATGGATCGTTTCGAACAATGATGGCGGAAGAGATTTTTTACACTTCTATTTGACGAGGAAGGAAGATAAGACGGTGGTGTAATAATTTGACGATCAATAGCCGTGTTACATGTAGCCCTATTTTGGACAGCAAGAATCTTATAAATCACTACCGACTGGTTACAGGAGATATCTTTGCACACTAGATAACAAAAATGTTCTAGAGGAACCAATCCAGAGAACTTTTCCCGGCAAGCAGCGTCCTATCGGAGTATTTTACTACCTATGAAAAACCTGTGACATACTGACTCTTCGAAACGTCGTGAAATTTCATGACTGTCTGGAAACGCGATAGCTTTCGCCTCACAGAACAGACTTTATGTTCACAGGACGAACCCGTAAACAAGCTCTCCCGTTATAGATAAGTGACACTATGGCATTAGAAAGAAGCGTTACCTTTCCGCTCTTGAAATAATGGGATTATGTCAGAAAGAAAAGAAAAATAGTGTTTCTGTTATTTTTCTATGAGTTGAAATCGCTTCAGACATTATGGTTACTGGTAGTTAAGCATGACGGACTTCTTTCAATATGATCGATAATTTTATGCGCAACAGAGTTTATTTCTATTATTCGAACAGTGTTTCTCCCGATGAAGAGCACTGTCAGTAGCTATTGCACGACTTCATTTTGTGCTGGTGCAAAAGACAGAATGTATCCGCCCGAGCTATTGGGAAATTACGTGTGCAGCTATAGAATTCGTGCACTTATCTCAGTTGCAAACAGGAGCCGCTTTCAGTCGATTGAAATGGCCACACAGGCGCGTCTCACCGCCCACTGCATTGTTTGCTCGGCAAAGCAAATGGACGGCTAGTGTTACACAGAGGTCGAAAGCCAGGCGCTACGAGCACTTGCCAATCGCCTTGATGCACTTCGAGCATTTATTACATGTGCGAAATGTGCGACGAAACGTTACGGAGATTCCTCAGATTTCTTTAAACTCCACTTCTTTTGAGTAAAATGAATCTTGCTTATTGTATGAACTGTAATTTTTTACCACTGCAGCAATGTATTTAAGTAGCGTATTAAGATTTTTATGAAAGATGAATTCAAGAAGTGAAACAGAAAAATTGTTGTGACAGTGTATGGAGAATTAAAGATAAAAAAGAAATCAGTGGTTTCCCGTGTTGACTTTCTCACCATTTGCAATCACAGTTGCAAACACAGTGTCAGTGAAGTCCTTTGAAACTTGTCACGCTACCGTGATTCATCTTTTCTATTAAAAATTTACTACAGCTAGGTAGTTAGCTCAGTCCAGTTGAAGATGAAATCTTGCATTTTTATTGGAGTGTGAACAATATAGAAATATAAAGCTTATAAACAGCGTTCCAGAAAGTAAATAAATGTTGATTCCTTCTCCTCCATTTAGTTCTAAGCCTTTGAGATATCAAACGTATGTCACTAGACTTTGTGAAAGGAATATTTAATTATACTTTGTTCCATTTCATCGACTGATACGTTTCTTAATTTGTTAAAACTATAATACAAAACTATAACAGACCACTTACAATATTTTATTTTAAAAAACGACGCTGATATGAAACTTCCTGGCAGATTAAAACTGTGTGCGCGACCGAGACTCGAACTCCGGACCTTTGCCGTTCGCGGGCAAGTGCTCTACCAACTGAGCTACCGAAGCACGACTCAGGCCTGGTACTCACAGCTTTACTTCTGCCAGTATCTCAGCGCACACTCCGCTGCAGAGTGAAAATCTCATTCTGGGAACATCCCTCAGGCTGTGGCTAAGCCATGTCTCCGCAATATCCTTTCTTTCAGGAGTGCTAGTTCTGCAAGGTTCGCAGGAGAGCTTCTGTAAAGTTTGGAATGTAGGAGACGAGATACTGGCAGAAGTAAAGCTGTGAGTAGCAGGTCTGAGTCGTGCTTCGGTAGCTCAGTTGGTAGAGCACTTGCCCGCGAAAGGCAAAGGTCCCGAGTTCGAGTCTCGGTCGGGCACACAGTTTTAATCTGCCAGGAAGTTTCATATCAGCGTACACTCCGCTGCAGAGTGAAAATCTCATTCTAGTATCATGATTTGTTTGAAATATATATCGACTACTGGAAATTGCCTGATAAGAACCTATTAAACAAAACTGTCTGTTAGATTTCAGTTTTGACAGCACCTGGTCACAGCAGTGAAGATTAGGTATCTTGTGTATGATAAATTTATTAAAAGTGCGTAACTATGTTTCATTCTGGCCGTAGGCCTATATTAATTCTGTAAATATTCGCAGCTCCAGTTTACTATAATGTATTCACATAACTTGTCAATGTCCTGACAATGATCAGGGAAGTGATATTAACTTGAGATGTTATATGTTTTTTATGTTGTACTTTCTGATATGTTCCACACCCATGAGAATTATCTCATTTTCGAGTCTACGAAACAAAAACTGAATCTAATCTAATCTGATCTCACCCGCTGAAATGTGGTTCCCTTCGTGACATATATGCAACCTGCGAAGGCGATAAGATGCGTCTGCACGTTGTGCTGGTCGGCGGGGGAGAGAGGCGAACCATTCAGCACTCAGTGGCGGTCCTCAGCGCATTACCACGTGGGCCTGATGCGGCATGGCGAACGCTTCGTGGTGGACAAGTCCAAATGCGCTTCATACATTTTGTGACTGCCTCTGTGAAATCACTTATAGCCATCACGTCAGGCGACCAACATATAGGAACGAATTCCGTCAGTCAATTTGAAAAATCAAACTCTTCTTCTGTGTTAGGCATGTTCAGTGTTTTTGGTTTCTCCTCTCATCCGCTATGCAGGTGGAAATTTTTCTATTTTTATGTTTGTAGGCAAAATTGTTGCTAATTTTCTCTCATTCCTCTTCTCCGTCCAGTTTCTTAGCCACTCCATTTCACTCCAAAAGTTATCTCAAGTTCTCCAAAACTCGCACTTGAACGGTTCGTTCAAGTTCGGACACCAAATTCGCCCTTCGTTCCCTGCTGGTTGCAGTTTCCGGTGTTGAGGTTAGTGCGCCGATTCACTTATCTGTCTGCGAGCAGTAATGATCAATGTGGCAGTAATCTTAGAAACTTACAGCATTTACTTACACAGCCACATACTAAGTACAGACACGAAAAAAACTTAATACTAATAATTAATGTATTTTTGTTGCCATATCCAATGTGAGGCCATGCAATACATATAGAAGCTCCACATAATTTAAGTCAGTTGTTCTGCTGCCTTTAATCGTTCCAAATGTCACTCCAGCTACGAGTTAAATATTGTTGCGACCCGAGTGCTGAGACTGTGTTGGGAACGGGAGGTCACGCGTTCGGTGTGGATGAGTGGTTCTGTTCACACCCAGAGGCCACAGTGACACAACGGTACCTGCAATAAGATTTATTTATCGTGAAAAGTGTACAGAGCTATAAGTTTTTTTTTTAAATATGTAAAAATCTGCCAATCGGTTGCAACCGGTTGGCAGATTTTTACATATTTTTCAAATTTGTGTATACGGTTGCTGCAAACGTCAGCCATGTTCAAAGTTGAGAGCTGTAAGTGTCTTTAGAGCTGTAGTCGGCGGCCAGGTGTAAGTGTGTGTGCCACGAGGTTCAGATGCCTCATCAGGAACTTGTAAGTTCTGCAGGTCAGGCCACGGCTACATACTGTGTATTGGCGATGGCAGGCCCAGGATGTCGGTCGTCGTGAAGATGTGAAGACGTAGTCAAACACGACGGATCGACCAAGACGGCAGCAGATGCTCATGAGGAGGCCAGGACGCTGCGCGGACGCGCCACGCCTGCTCGGTGTGTGGATGGCAGCTTGCAGATCATCCGCGTTGGCGCGCAGTGTCGGAGAGCCGGCCGCACATTTGTCCTCGTTTATCTGCATGATGTAAAAAGTAGCAATTGGCTCTAAATAATGAAAAGTGTGAAGTCATCCATATGAGTACTAAAAGGAATCGACCTAATTTCGCATACAGGATAAAACGCAAATGTAAATTTCTTAGGGACTACAATTACGAATAACTCAAATTGGAGTGATCACATACATAATGTTTTGGGGAAACTAAACACTGCGGCTTATTGGCAGAACACTTAGAAAATGCAACAGGTCTACTAAAGAGACTGCTTACGCTACGCTTGGCCACCCTCTCCTGCAGTACTGCTGTGCAGTTGCGACCCGCATCAGATAGGACTGATAGATGACATCGAAGAATGGTAGCTCGTTTTGTATTAACAAGAAATAGAGGAGAGAGTGCCACAGATATGATACGCAAATTGTAGCGGCAGTCATTAAAGCAAAAGAGGTTTCGTTGCGGCAGATTCTTCTCATGAAATTTCAGTTAGGACATTTGTTCCTCGAGAGCGAAAACATTTTGTTGGCGCCCGCCTACATAGGGAGGAATGACCATCATAACAAAGTAAGAGAAATCAGAGCTCACACGGAAAGATTTTAAGTGTACGTTTCTCCTGTGCACAGTTCATGAATGTAAAGGTGGAAAAACAGTTGAAGGTGGTACAATGAACCCTCTGGAAGGCACTTAATTGTGAACTGCAGAGTAATCAAGTAAATTTAGGTGTAGATATAGATGTTTGTGCTTCTAGAGGATGGGATACATCAACAATAGGAAGTATCCTAGGATGCGGATGAATGGCCCTAAATTTTAATGACAAATTGTGTCATATTGCACAACATAACGAATGTCATATTGGATGACACGTGTCGTGTTATATTATAGGACATCGTTTATCATGTTACTTTACTTGACACAATGTGTTACATTACGTGACATGGCCTCTAATACAAACAAGTAAATGTGCACGAATATGTCAAGACTTCTGATTTAAATGTCTTTGAAGATAGCAGATAAGTCGAAAAACGAGTTCCCTTCTATTACGTCCCTAATTGTCCCAAGACATACTCGCCTTTTTTGTGATATGATAGGAGTACTTTGCATTCAGGTAGTTGAAGAGTTGTGGCATGCACATCACCTCAATCGCCAGAGTCTTGGTTGATGGGAAGAAAGGGTGGGGGGTTCTTCTGTAAGTTACCTAATCTCATGAGTTTACGCATTCTCCCACTTTCGTTCACACATGAACATTGTGAAAAAGGCATTCCTGGTGCATTTTGTTTGCATAGGTTGTTGCATTCAGGACAAGTAAACATTCTGGGGCAATTTATATCGCTCCCCTTAACCTATTGCCCCCTCCCCCCCACCCCATGAACCATGGATCTTGCCATTGGTGGGGGGGCTTGCGTGCCTCAGCGATACAGATAGCCGTACCGTAGGTGCAGCACAATGGAGGGGTGTCTGTTGAGAGACCAGACAAACGTTCCTGAAGAAGGGCAGCAGCCTTTTCAGTAGTTGCAGGGGCAATAGTCTGTATGATTGACTGATCTGACCCTGTAACATCCACCAAAACGACCTTGCTGTGCTGGTACTGCAAACGGCTGAAAGCAAGGGGAAACTACAACCGTAATTGTTCCCGAGGGCATGCAGCTTTACTGTATGATTAAATGATGATGGTGTCCTCTTGGGTAAAATATTCCGGAGGTAAAATAGTCCCCCATTCGGATCTCCGGGCGGAGACTACTCAAGAGGACGTGGTTATCAGGAGCAAGAAAACTGGCATTCTATGGATCGGAGCGTGGAATGTCAGATCCCTTAATCTGGCATATAGGTTAGAAAATTTAAAAATGGAAATGGATAGATTAAAGTTAGATATAGTGGGAATTAGTGAAGTTCAGTGGCTGGAGGAACAAGACTTCTGGTCAGGTGAATACAGGGTTATAAATACAAAATCAAATAGGGGTAATGCAGCAGTAGGTTTAATAATGAATAAAAAAATAGGAATTCGGGTAAACTACTACAAACAGCATAGTGAACGCATTATTGTGGTCAAGATAGATACGAAGCCCGCGCCTTCCACAGTAGTATAAGTTTATATGCCAACTAGTTCCGCAGATGATGAATAGATTGAACAAATGTAACATGCGATAAAAAAAAATTATTCAGATAGTGAACGGAGATGAAAATTTAATAGTGATGGGGGACTGGAATTCGATAGTAGGAAAAGGAAAAGAAAGAAAAGTTGTAGGTGAATATGGACTGGGGGTAAGAAATGAAAGAGGAAGCTACCTGATAGAATTTTCCACGGAGCACAACTTAATCATAGCTAACACTTGGTTTAAGACTCATGAGAGAAAGTTGTATACGTGGTGAGGTCTGGAGACAACCACGTTTTAAATTGTAAAACATTTCCAGGGGCACATGTGAATGACCACAATTTATTGGTTATGAACTGTAGATTAAAACTGAAGAACCTGCGAAAACGTAATAATTTAAGAAGTTGGGACCTGGATAAAATGAAAGAATCAGAGATTGTAGATAGTTTCAGAGAGAGCATTAGGGAACGATTCACATGAACAGGGGAAAGAAATACAATAGAAGAAGAATGGGTAGCTCCGAGACATAAAATAGTGAAGGCAGCAGAGGATCAAGTAGGTAAAAAGACGAGGGCTAGTAGAAATCCTTGGGTAACAGAAGAGGTGTTGAATTTAATTGTTGGAGGGAGAAAATATAAATATGCAATAAATGAAGAAGGCAAAACGTAATACAAACGTCTCAAAAATGATATCGACAGGAAGTGCAAAATGGCTAAGCCGGTATGCCTAGAGGATAAATGTAAGGATGTAAAGGCATATCTCACTAGGAGTACGATAGATACTGCCTACAGGAAAATTAAAGAGACCTTTGGAGAAAAGAGAACCACTTGAATGAAGCTGAAAAACCAGTACTAAGCAAAGAAGGGAAAGCAGAAAGGTTGAGTCGAAACAAGGCCCAGGGAGCAGACAACATTCCATTAGAACTAGTGATAGCGTTGGGAGAGCCAGTCTTGACAAAACTCTAACATCTAGTGAGCAAGATGTATGAGACAGGCGAAATACTCTCAGACATCAAGAAAAATATAATAATTACAAATCCAACAAAAGTGGGTGCATACAGGTGTGAAAATTACCGAACTATTAGTTTAATAAGTCACTGTTGCAAAATACTGACACGAATCGTTCATAGACGAATAGAAAAACTGATAGAAGATGGCCTCGGGGGATATCAGTTTGGATTCCATAGAAATGTTGGAACACGCGAGGCAGAACTGACCGTACGACTTGTCTTAGAAGATAGGTTAAGGAATGGCAAACCTACGTTTCTAGCATTTGTAGACTTAGAGAAAGCTTTTGACAATGTTGACTGGAATACTCTCTTTCAAATTCTAAAGGTGGCAGGGGTAAAATTCAGGGAGCTAAAGCCTATTTACTATATGTACAGAAACCAAATAGCAGTTATATGAGTCGAGGAGCACGAAAGGGGAGCAGTGACTGAAAAGGGGGCGAGACAGGGTTGTAGCCTGTCCCCAATATTATTCAATCTGTATATTGAGGAAGCAGTAAAGGAAAGAAAATAAATATTTGGATTAGGAACTAAAATATATGGAGAAGAAATAAAAACTTTGAGATTATACAACGACATTGTAATTCTGTAAGAGACAGAAAAGGACCTGGAAGAGCAGTTGAATGGAATGGACAGTGTCTTGAAAGGAGGAAATAAGATGAACATCAACAAAAGCAAAACGAGGATAATCGAATGCAGTCGAATTAAATTAGATGATACTGAGGGAATTAGATTAGAAAATGAGACTCTTAAAGTTGTAGATGTGTTTTGCTATCTGTGGAGAAAAATAACAGATGATGGTCGAAAGAGAGAGGATATAAAATGAAGACCAGCTATGACAGGGAAAGTGTTTCTGAAGAAGAAAAATTTGTTAACATCGGGTATAGATTTAAGTGTGAGGAAGTCCTTTCTGAAAGTATTTGTGTGGAGTGTAGTTATGTATGGAAGTGAAACATGGAAGATAAATAGTTTCGACAAGAAGATACTAGAGGCTTTCGTAACGTGGTGCTACAGAAGAATGCTGAAGAATTGATGACTAGGTCACTTAACTAATGAGGAGTGCTGAATAGCATTGGGTTGGTTGGTTGCTTGGTTTGGGGGATTAAAGAGACCAGACTGCTACGGTCATCGGTCCAATAGAATTGGGGAGAAGAGGAATTTATGGCCCAACTTGACTAGAAGAAGGGATCGGTTGGTAGGACACGTTCTGAGGCATCAAGGGATCATCAACTTAGACTTAGAGGGAAGCATGTAGGGTAAAAATCGTAGAGGGAGACCAAGGGATGAGTACACTAATCAGATTCAGATGGGTGTAGGTTGCAGTAGTTACTCGGAGATGAAGAGGCTTGCACAGGATAGAGCAGCATGGAGAGCTGCGTCAGACCAGTCTCTGGACTGAAGACCACAACATTAACAACAAGAACAACCTATTGTTACACTAACATATCTACGACCCAGAGTGGTTGATTTATGACCCCCTGTCGATAATCCATCCTTCTGAGAAATGCTCACTTCTCACCCTCATGCTCCTCCTCTGCCATCCCTCTGGGAAAAGGGATGCCGATCCTGGAACACTTTGTTTTGTCACCTCTCCCCAGTTCACTCCTGAACCTCTTTCCCCTCCTGGAACCCCCTCCCCCCTCCTAGCACTCCTGTCCCCTCCCATACTTCCCCCTTCCCTCCTCAGCTTCCTCTCCACTCTCCCTTTTGTGAATTGGCTTGAAAAAGACGCAGCCTCTGATGAGCCACTGAAGAGGAAGGATCTCAGCAAATGAAATTCAATTCAATGTCAATTACACTGCAGAGAACATAATAATACATTGTTTATTTATAAGATTCAGTTTGCATATTCTTTATTTAAACAGTCTGAGACGGGCAGGACTCCTTCCCTTTCCTCTCATACTTGTGAACTGGGGCGAAGAAGGCTGTGGAGGAAGGTGCCATCTCTATTTTTGGTGGGAAATGTGTTCAACTGACGAGATGTTGGTATTGCACTGGGAGGAGTTTAATACGTTATTACCTGTAAGCATACAACTGCGAGCTGCGTCCTTAGCCTCCTGTTGAGGAATCGAAGGAGGTGATGATGGGCAAGTGTAGGAGGAATACTTTTCAGCAAATACCACAGTGCAGGGGACAACTTCATCCTATTCCACTACCCCTGACTGAATGAACCAGAAATACTCGCCTTCGTTGTAGGCCACTGCCACCAGGCGGAAGAGGTTCGAAATTGAAGACAAACTGTCCTAAGGCCACTTCTGGAAGAATTTCCATTATTTAGTCAGAGAAACCGAACTGACAATTACCTTATACGAAGTTTGAAATAGTGCTGTGTCCGCTTACGTAATTGTAATATTACTTTTAAGTTGGATGAAAAATAAATGAATTTTTACCCCACAATCTGTATACTTTGCTTCACACTGTGTTAGTATGTAGCTTTACCTGGATATCACGTCTGTAATTCTCCTCAATTACAATTTAGAGATACAATTTTAGACATGTTTGGTACATGTCTCTGGAGGGAAACATGGTCACGTACTACCTGCTCCTATGATGAAACACATTCTGCATGACAGTCATAAGCCAATGCAATTACATAAATTTTGTTAATATCCATCGTATCTTAACACTCATGTTTTAAAACTAATGTCATTTGTGGCTTGCACACCCTTTATATATGCAATTTAGGTAGGTTTCTATAAATAACAGCTACTAATACAGTAACAAATTTTTCGTTTATTCACGTCTCAAAGATACAGTTTTATTCTTGAGATAAAATTTGATTCTTGAGCTAGAATTTGATTCGAATACTTCAATTCAGAGATACCTTTTTACACAATTCCGGAGGGCTGAACGGAAGGCCTCTCCAGTTTGTCTGACGAACCGGTTTCAGGCTCTGTCTCTGGCTGATACTCAGGCTGATACTGATCTTCGGCCTGACATGGCTGCCTGTCCTGTTCCAGAGGTTGCCCCTCAGTCTGCAAGATCCGGGCGGTCGCAGAGGGTGGGCTTACTGGTAGTAGAGCTCCAACGTCAGGCGCGTAATGGGGCCCCTTAGGGATATGGCAGCAAGGGAGGGGAAGAAGACCAAAGTGCACTCCGTGTGCATACCGGGGGGAGTCATTCCAGATGTGGAAAGGGTCCTTCCGGATGCCATGAAGGGTACAGGGTGCACCCATCTGCAGGTGGTCGCTCATGTCGGCACCAATGATGTGTGTCGCTATGGATCGGAGGAAATCCTCTCTGGCTTCCGGCGGCTATCTGATTTGGTGAAGACTGCCAGTCTCGCTAGCGGGATGAAAGCAGAGCTCACCATCTGCAGCATCGTCGACAGGACTGACTGCGGACCTTTGGTACAGAGCCGAGTGGAGGGTCTGAATCAGAGGCTGAGACGGTTCTGCGACCTTGTGGGCTGCAGATTCCTCGACTTGCGCCATAGGGTGGTGGGGTTTCGGGTTCCGCTGGATAGGTCAGGAGTCCACTACACGCAACAAGCGGCTACACGGGTAGCAGGGGTTGTGTGGCGTGGGCTGGGCGGTTTTTTAGGTTAGATGGCCTCGGGCAAGTACAGAAAGGGCAACAGCCTCAACGGGTGCGGGGCAAAGTCAGAACATGCGGGGACCAAGCAGCAATCGGTATTGTAGTTGTAAACTGTCGAAGCTGCGTTGGTAAAGTACCGGAACTTCAAGCGCTGATAGAAAGCACTGAAGCCGAAATCGTTATAGGTACAGAAAGCTGGCTGAAGCCAGAGATAAATTCTGCCGAAATTTTTACAAAGGTACAGACGGTGTTTAGAAAGGATAGATTGCATGCAACCGGTGGTGGAGTGTTCGTCGCTGTTAGTAGTAGTTTATCCTGTAGTGAAGTAGAAGTGGATAGTTCCTGTGAATTATTATGGGTGGAGGTTACACTCAACAACCGAGCTAGGTTAATAATTGGCTCCTTTTACCGACCCCCCGACTCAGCAGCATTAGTGGCAGAACAACTGAGAGAAAATTTGGAATACATTTCACATAAATTTTCTCAGCATGTTATAGTCTTAGGTGGAGATTTCAATTTACCAGATATAGACTGGGACACTCAGATGTTTAGGACGGGTGGTAGGGACAGAGCATCGAGTGACATTATACTGAGTGCACTATCCGAAAATTACCTCGAGCAATTAAACAGAGAACCGACTCGTGGAGATAACATCTTGGACCTACTGGTAACAAACAGACCCGAACTTTTCGACTCTGTAAGTGCAGAACAGGGAATCAGTGATCATAAGGCCGTTGCAGCATCCCTGAATTTGGAAGTTAATAGGAATGTAAAAAAAGGGCGGAAGGTTTATCTGTTTAGCAAGAGTAATAGAAGGCAGATTTCAGACTACCTAACAGATCAAAACGAAAATTTCTGTTCCGACACTGACAATGTTGAGTGTTTATGGAAAAAGTTCAAGGCAATCGTAAAATGCGTTTTAGACAGGTACGTGCCGAGTAAAACTGTGAGGGACGGGAAAAACCTACCGTGGTACAACAACAAAGTTAGGAAACTACTGCGAAAGCAAAGAGAGCTTCACTGCAAGTTTAAACGCAGCCAAAACCTCTCAGACAAACAGAAGCTAAACGATGTCAAAGTTAGCGTAAGGAGGGCTATGCGTGAAGCGTTCGGTGAATTCGAAAGTAAAATTCTATGTACCGACTTGACAGAAAATCCTAGGAAGTTCTGGTCTTACGTTAAATCAGTAAGTGGCTCGAAACAGCATATCCAGACACTCCGGGATGATGATGGCATTGAAACAGAGGATGACACGCGTAAAGCTGAAATACTAAACACCTTTTTCCAAAGCTGTTTCACAGAGGAAGACCGCACTGCAGTTCCTTCTCTAAATCCTCGCACAAACGAAAAAATGGCTGACATCGAAATAAGTGTCCAAGGAATAGAAAAGCAACTGGAATCACTCAACAGAGGAAAGTCCACTGGACCTGACGGGATACCAATTCGATTCTACACAGAGTACGCGAAAGAACTTGCCCCCCTTCTAACAGCCGTGTACCGCAAGTCTCTAGAGGAACGGAAGGTTCCAAATGATTGGAAAAGAGCACAGGTAGTCCCAGTATTCAAGAAGGGTCGTCGAGCAGATGCGCAAAACTATAGACCTATATCTCTGACGTCGATCTGTTGTAGAATTTTAGAACATGTTTTTTGCTCGAGTATCATGTCGTTTTTGGAAACCCAGAATCTACTCTGTAGGAATCAACATGGATTCCGGAAACAGCGTTCGTGTGAGACCCAACTCGCTTTATTTGTTCATGAGACCCAGAAAATATTAGATACAGGCTCCCAGGTAGATGCTATTTTTCTTGACTTCCGGAAGGCGTTCGATACAGTTCCGCACTGTCGCCTGATAAACAAAGTAAGAGCCTACGGAATATCAGACCAGCTGTGTGGCTGGATTGAAGAGTTTTTAGCAAACAGAACGCAGCATGTTGTTATCAACGGAGAGACGTCTACAGACGTTAAAGTAACCTCTGGTGTGCCACAGGGGAGTGTTATGGGACCATTGCTTTTCACAATATATATAAATGACCTAGTAGATAGTGTCGGAAGTTCCATGCGGCTTTTCGCGGATGATGCTGTAGTATACAGAGAAGTTGCAGCATTAGAAAATTGTAGCGAAATGCAGGAAGATCTGCAGCGGATAGGCACTTGGTGCAGGGAGTGGCAACTGACCCTTAACATAGACAAATGTAATGTATTGCGAATACGTAGAAAGAAGGATCCTTTATTGTCTGATTATATGATAGCGGAACAAACACTGGTAGCAGTTACTTCTGTAAAATATCTGGGAGTATGCGTGCGGAACGATTTGAAGTGGAATGATCATATAAAATTAATTGTTGGTAAGGCGGGTACCAGGTAGAGATTCATTGGGAGAGTCCTTAGAAAATGTAGTCCATCAACAAAGGAGGTGGCTTACAAAACACTCGTTCGACCTATACTTGAGTATTGCTCATCAGTGTGGGATCCGTACCAGATCGGGTTGACGGAGGAGATAGAGAAGATTCAAAGAAGAGCGGCGCGTTTCGTCACAGGGTTATTTGGTAACCGTGATAGCGTTACGGAGATGTTTAACAAACTCAAGTGGCGGACTCTGCAAGAGAGGCGCTCTGCTTCGCGGTGTAGCTTGCTCGCCAAGTTTCGAGAGGGTGCGTTTCTGGATGAGGTATCGAATATATTGCTTCCCCCTACTTATACCTCCCGAGGAGATCACGAATGTAAAATTAGAGAGATTAGAGCGCGCACAGAGGCTTTCAGACAGTCGTTCTTCCCGCGAACCATACGCGACTGGAACAGGAAAGGGAGGTAATGACAGTGGCACGTAAAGTGCCCTCCGCCACACACCGTTGGGTGGCTTGCGGAGTATAAATGTAGATGTAGATGAATAACAAAATAAATTTCACTGGTTGAAATATTTACAATTTTCAGATATATATATCTTCACTGAAACTAATGCGAAGATACTTTTATTCCTACACTACAATTTAATTCCACTATCCCATTAGTAGCAATTACAAGATTGTTTTACAACAACAACAACAATTCAAGTTGTCTGTGAACTATGTATATATACAGCTACACTTAGGAACTAATCAGACTTCAGACTTGGACAGCTAGTGGCAGATAAAACTTAAAACCTATTCTGTTTACATGAATTGCAAGGTGAGTGTATATATATATATATATATATATATATGATGTACAACTTTCTTTGTCGATGGACATGATGCATATATACTTTTTGTTCAAGGCATATATTTACAGTACACATTTCTTACACATATATTGTCCATAAATAAGTAAATACATATTTATTCCACACACACACACACACACACACACACACATACACACAGGTACTTACAGAATGGTAAAAGTGTCAAACTATTCTGCAACATTTACATGCAGTCTCATTCTCTTCCTCTCACTCAATCAGACTCCCCCATCCTGTCTCTCTCAACAAGTGGGTAGTGTGAGTATGGTAGAGTTTCATTCCTATAATCACAAAGGACACTTTTATTGTCATGAGGTGACAGGATGACTTAAGACTGCAGCAAAATCTATACCTCATGTCCTCTCGATTGAATACTAATTTGCTGCCTGACATGTTGCGGCTGCAGAGGAGCACTGCAAACATCGCTGTAGAGACACTGCAAATAGTCTTTGATCAAGAGGACTCTTGTTGCCACACAGCGCACACCCTTAGCCCACCTCTGGGTGCAGCTTCTCATGTGCGATACGTATACATTCGCTTACAGACCTACAAACGCCACAATCGGTGACCCGTTGAGGTCGTCCTTCATTAGACCGATAGCCTTCTTGTTTTGTGGAGCAATACCATAAGGAATATCGGCTGCGTATGAAGACATGCAGAATTCTTCTCTGTGACATGTCATTACTTCATATGGATTGCAGTTCTTCACCCAACCCATGAAGCTATCTGTATCCGTGTAAAGTAACTTAGGATCAGCGAAATGAGAACTTATAATGGAGTCAGTATTATTGAGATTTTGATAGGTCTAGTATGCACATCCCCAAACAGCTAGATTTCGTGGAATATCGGTTCCTGTTTATGGCCTGGAGAAATGCAAGTGAGATGAGCAGAACAAGTAGGAAAACATATAGTCATAGGACCGCTCCAGTTCCAAAAATTTGCTGGTGAGCATAAGATGCATGTTAACATGCTGTTTCTCTCAGATGAGGAAAATAAGAAGCAAGACAATTATTATTACTGCGGATCAGGAACACGTCTTCATCCAAAATCAGTAAAACACAGGCATAAGTAGCATATTTGCTTAATGTGTCTGAATTCCTTTTCCTCAGACAAGTAATTAGCAAAGCATTCAGTAGATTGCGTTTCTGGGAACCCAGTACATATTACAGCGCCTACTGAGGAAAAAAAATTCGTAAAGTTGAAGAATGCTCACCATCAGGAGCGATGACCGTTTACGGTGTGTGCCGATTTCGAATGCCTCTTCGCTACTGTGACCTGCTGTGAAGATGACCCTACAACCTCACATGCTACCTTCAAGAGAAGCACCACCATACGCAGTAGCTGACGAAGTGGTATCGTCCTATGATTCGAGTCTCAACCGATACAAATCTTATGTCGGGGTAATCCTTCAGTTTGGCTTCTCACTAAGTTTGAAAAACTATTATTGGTGGTTGATAAGCCTTACAGCGACAAAATTCTCACGACCAAATCGAAGGAGAATGACTACTTGTACAATAACGAGGTTCACTGCTATATTTGCGGGTTGCTGTTAGATACAAAAGAAGAAACTCCTCTTACGGACGACTGTCACCTTAAGGGGAAGTGCCTTGCCGCAGCTAACAATACATGCAACTCGAAGTATCAATTACCACGACACATACCCGTTTCCTTTCGTAATTTAAGAGGGTATGGCGCTCACTTTCTTGTTGAGCAGTTGGCTAATTTCAGTATGAAAAATGATCAGATCAGTGTACTGCCTGAAGGCGTTGAGAAATATATTTCATTTTTCAAACGAATGACGCTAAGAATTCCTTTGGCTCTTGGCTTATGCAGGCATCACTCCAGAAAATTGTTGAAACTCTGAAGAATATTCACATCACTCAAGCTCCATTCCCCTATGAGGAAAAGTTTTAACTTGTGACAAGGAAGGAGGTTTTCCCATACGAGTATCTGGATGGTGCGGCAAAGCTCAATGAAACCTGGCTACATAACATAACTGCGTTCCCCAGCAACATTACAGGCGATGTCATAACGAATACAGAATATGAGCATGCTGTGAATGTTCAGCAGAAATGCAGCGTCTCGACTTTAGGAGCATACACGCAGCTTTACACGGACACAGACGTTATCTTACTCGTGGAGGGTTTCGAGAAATTCCGGAGTCTGTGCGTGACCACATATTCCCTGGATCCTGCATTTTATTACACATCACCTGGGTTGTTTTGGCACGCTATGTTCACAAAAATGAAGCACAGCATCGAACTGTTGACCAATATGACTTGCTTCTTTTCTTCAAGTGAGGGACCCATGGAGGACTTTGTCAATGCATCCATAGCCACGGCAAGGCAAATAACCCACGTATGGGTGAGAGGTTTAACGCATCCCTTTATACGAGTTACACCACGTACTTGGATGACAACAACCTATATTGGCATGCCATGCAACAATCACCGACAACTGATGAATTCTAATGAGTGTCCAAAGAAGAACGCAAGGGAATAGGTGGTAAAATGTTGGATATGGCGGCTGATTCTGATGTGGGCTAAGTGGTAGAAGCAGAACTAACGTATCCTACTAGTTTTCAAGAGGCGCATCCCATTTTATCGTTGTGCCCGTAGTAATTATCTCTGTCTAGAGGCTCCAACCCCAAGTCAATGACAACGCTGGGAAATAGGCGGAGATACATTATTCAGTATTGTAGTCTCCATCAGTGTCTCAGATTGGGTATGAGGCTTGTTAGATCCACCTCAGCTATCTCCTTTAAGCAGTCCCGCTGGTTTGAGAATATTGATATGAATACCAAACAGAGATCTTTCATGGTGTGTGACTTTGTGAAAGATTTTTTAAAATCAATTCATAATTCAATTTTTCGCAATGCAGTGGATAATTAGAGAGCATATCATGAAATTCTGATTAGAACAGAATGGGATGGGCGTTATGGCTTAAGAAAAAGCACCACTAGATTAAATTTTAAAGGGATACAACATCAAGTGAAAACTTTGTTGCTGTGGAAATGGCGGTTGTTGCAGTAGACTTCATGAAACCCATCTGCATGGGGATGCGCATACTAGATCGATCCATACTCCAATTGTACCATTATAAGTTTACATTTCGCTGGCCCTAAGTTACTTTTTATGGGCACAGATACTGTAGCTTCATGGATTAGGTGGAGAACTGCAATCCACATGAAGTAGAGAGATGCTGCAGTGAAGAATTCGACACGTCTTCATACACAGCAGATAATCCTTATGGTATTGTTCCACAGAACAAACAGGTTATCAGTCTAATTAGGACGATATGAATGGCTCACCGATTGTGAAGTTTGTAGATCTGTGAGCAAAAATGTATGCATATCGCACATTGGGAAGTGACACCGAGAGGCTGGCTAAGGGTGTGCATTGTGTGGCAACAAGAGCCCTCTTGATCGAAGGCAATTTGCAGTGCTTCTACAGCAGTGATTGCGGTGCTGCGCTGCAGCCACAACATACAGCGCAGCAAATTAGTATTCGACTGAGAGGACACAAGGTGTACTTGTGCTGCTATCTGATTGAATAAGAGGGACAGAATGAGACTAAATGTAATGTTTCAGAAATAGTATTTCACTTTTATCATTGTGTAAGTAATATTGTGTGTGTGTGTGTGTGTGTGTGTGTGTGAAACTTGTAAATATTTATTTATTTATGAACACCATTTATGTGAGCAATGTGTACTATGGACACTTTTAAATATATACCTTGTAAGAAAAAATATCTAGGCATCATGTTCATCAACAAAAAAAATTGTACAATAGAAATATATACACACCTTTCACGTCATGTAAATGGAGTCGTTTTTAAGTTTTATACGTCGCTAGCCATCCAAATCTGTGTAGGTGTCAATGTACATATACACAGATCATAGACCATAAGACTTGTTGTTGCATAAAAACCATGTAACTGATACTACAGCTACTGTGGAATTTGATAGTAGAGCAGGAATAAAAGTATCTCCCCATTAGTTTTAGCGCACGTTTATGTATCTGAAAATTGTAAATATATCAACCAGTGATTTTTTATTCTTTTCTAAAAAAAAGTATCTCTGCTTTGAAATATTAGAATTAAATTGTATGTCAAGATGGATTTTTATCTCAAGAATCAAATTGTGTCTGTGAGAGTTGAATAAACGAATAACTCGTTACTGTACATCTTTACTGTTGTTTATAGAAAACCTATCCTCATAGTTTACATAAAGGACGTGCAAGACACAACTGATATTAGTTCTAAAACCTGAGTGTGAAGTTTAAGATGGAGAATAACAAAATATATTTAACTGCATCAGATTATGCCTATTGTGCATAATATGTTTTGTTATGATAGCAGGAAGCATATGACCATGTCTGCTTCCAGAGACATATAGCAAAGATGTTTAAAATTATACCTTCTATACTTGAGGATAATCACAGATGTGATATCCAGGTAAAGCTACATACTAATAAAGTTTGAAGGAAAGTACACAGATTATGGGGTAAAATTCATTTATTTTTCACCCAACTTAAAAGTGATATTTCATTACTATTTCACAACACTGTTTCAAACTTCGGATAGGATAATTCTCAGTTCGGTTTCCCTGCCTAAATAAAGGAAATTTTTCCAGCAGTAGTTGTAGGGTAGTTTCCCGATAATTTCGAACCTCTTCTGCCCGGCGCCAGTGGCCCACATACCAAAATGAGCACCTCTGGTTCAGTCAGTCTGGGGTAGTGGAGTAAGATGAAGTTATCCCCTATACTGTGGATCGACTAGCCATTTCAAAAACCATGAACAGCTCCAGCACAGGCTATAGTCTCTGTGAGTTTTGAAATTCATGCAGCTGCATCACCATTATTTGCTGAAAAGTATTCGCCCTAAGCTTATCCATTGTCACCTCCTACCACTCCTTATATAGGAGGCTATTGATGCCGTTCTCAGCTGTATACTTACAGGTAATACATGTTCTAAACTCCTCTCAGTCCAACAACATCTCGTCCATTGAACACATTTTCCATCAAAAATAGAGACACCACCTTCCCCCACAGCCTTTTTCCCTCCAGTTCACAAGTGCCGGACGGAGAAGAGTCCTGTTTAAATAAAGAATATACAAACTCAATTTTATTAATAAACAATATATTATCATGTTCTTTGCAATGTAATTGACACCGATTTGAATTTCGTGTCATGAGATCCTTCTTTTTCAGCAGCTCAGCACAGACTGCGTGTTTTTCCAACCCCACCCCATTCCCCATGTGCCCTATCGGCGGGAATTGCAAATTTTGTTGGGAATTTCGAATTTTGGCGGGAATTTCGAATTTTTAAGGGGTTTCTTTGTCCTGCAGCTGTGTTGGCATACCACCCCACACCCACCAAGAAATTGGCGTGAAATTAAAATCAGAAGTCCCATTAACGGGACTCAAAACCTGATCCTTCGGGATGGAAAGCCCAAGTGCACTCCTCTTCCACCTCCCCAACGCAATTACACCACCTGAGGCGCTTGGAATGCACTACATTGTGTTTAGCAGAAATAACATTGAACACAAAAAATCACATTTTAATAGAAGGTTCTCTACAAGATTTTTCTTACTTTTAGACAGTGAGGCTGGCCAATATTACGAGAAATCATCTAATTCCGGTTCTAAGTTCGGCACTATTTGGGATGACAATCAAGTCTATGGGGGATGGTTAGTATTTGTGACAAGATGAGCAAAAGATTACTCAAGTTTGCTCGAGTTCACAGTGGACGCAAGTTGGAGATCCAACAATTTTACGTCTCTGCGAGAGGCATTTACCTTTAGTTGCGACATGCTATCAGCTGCATGGCGCTCTTGCCCTCTGAAAATCCTATAAAAAGCTAATCAAAATCTTTACTGATTTTATCAGCTGAAACTGTCCAATGTTTCTCGTTAGGCGAGAAAACATGCTGTCATCCCCAGTCTGGAAAATATGGCGATGTACACGTGCATAGATGGAGCAGCGTGTATACTTCAATTCCCTCTCAGTTCTCTCAAAACAATTAACTAGGTGACTTTTTCCTTTCTTCGCTATCAGAGCTCAACGTCTCTTCAGCTAATTTCTAGCTGAATGTCAGTCAAAGTGAACGCAGTGTTCACACAGAATTCCTCTTTTGACATCGTCAGAGCTTGATGCGCCCTGTTCTATACTTGATACTGGTTCAGAGGAGAGTCCTCAAAGTTTTCAGTATTGTGTCTTTCGTAATAAACTGTCCCCCCACCTACGTCCTTTCGTGCTTCACGTCACAGCTTTATTTAGACAATGGGAGCGTTCCTTTCATTTCGTGGAAACTACCCTTTCCAATCGCAATTTGCCTACCTTTAAACTGCGTCGATACATCGCCTCTTTTTGTGATTACGTAGGCTTTCCCGGCGTAATAAGTCTTGAAAGTCTCTTCGGGTTTGTTGCCGGATCCTAAAATCAACTTGACTCGATATTTGGGCGATCCAGCTGGTCGTTATCTTCAGGAGAACGCTGATGAGTCCAATTGCGAACTGACGCCAGGCTGCAAATCGACGTCCTATATAGGGCACAGTTCGGTACATGGCGCATGCGTCGCCCATCACGGATGCTGCCCTCCAAGACAGGGATGTGGCGCCGCCCTTAGTGGAACACTGCTGGCAATGATATATCGCACTCAGAGCCGTTCTTCGATAAACATCGAAGAAAACCTTGTATAATTATTGCAAATTGATGGGAAATACGTAAAATGGAGAAAAATACGACTAAATATGTAAAACGGCGAAAAAAACTTGCAAAATTACTTAAACTGACTGAGAATACATAAAATTAGAGAAAAGGTATCAAGAAATGCGGGGAACTGAGGAGGGTTGGCGGGTACTTAGTCACTCAAGGCCGAGAAAAGCTTAAAAATTATGCTCTGGCTGCACCCATTTTCAACCCTCCACCTCCCCATGTAAACTACGTGGGTTTTCGTAACATATACTCCAACAAAGGATACGTATGTATTACACAGAGGCGCTATATTGAAGCAGGGAAAACATATGCATCCATTACCATAACTGTGTTCTAACACATGCAGTCGAATGTATATATTTCCGAATTAAGGCTGGCTCTCACAAACAATGTTATTCCTTAAGTATTAAACAGAAGAATCATGGCGTTTATCACATTTAAGTTAGTCCATAGAGTGTTCTATAAGAGGGTTGACCGATGTCACATATATCACCTTTAATAGTGTGAGAGTGGTGTACTCGAGAGATATGGTGTTAGAATCAAATTGCTGTATTATCCTACACATGAGCGAAACTATCTTACATGAGACCAGCACTTCTTTCTGGAAGATGAATGCTCCCAGAGCTGTGATGATGCTACTGTAAACAGCAATACGACTGTTACATCTTTTTTGTCTACTGATAGTGGTGCTTACTCCTTCGTCAGAAGTTTCTGCTTCTTCGTGTGCATTTTCCTGCAGCAGGGTGTGTGTGGTATCAGCTATCGACAATATTCAAGTCGGTTTTTCTCCGCTCTATTTCCTAGTGAGACGTAGCCGCATCCGTCAAAACCGATACTACTACTACTAATGATATGCACAACTGACATGGGAAGTGTGATTTAGGGTACATATGTTTCCGACTTAAAAAGACGTATAAAATCCATTAATTTCCTAAAAGACAGAACAAAAGTCTCCAGACTTCGTTCTGGTTGGTTTATAAGCAGTACGAGTGGTGGATATCACTGATGATACCATCCTAGGTCACCAGAATAATGTAGAAGGAAGTAGTTTTATCGTTTCACAGTTTCTCACTATAGTGAACTGGGTAGGAAACTTGAGTGGTGGTCGTATGTCAGATGCTGGACAAACATATCCTACATCAGATTATTACGAGCGCTACATTCCATACCACTAATACTTCGGAAACCACATGACTATAATAATATAGCATTTTTAGTTGTAATCATCGTAGTCTGTGTTTGTGCTCTACGATCATTTCACTCATGTCAGTACCCTCCTAGTAATGATTCTAGAAAGTGGAATGATATTTCAGAATTGCTTGCACGGTTGATTTATGCGCGATGTTTCAAGCTCAATCCATCTGGAGCTCCATCATGTGTAACCCACACATTTCTTCTTAACCATCTGTTAAACGAACACAACACTCTCATGTCTACTATACGCTGAGAAGTCGTGCTGCCCTCCTCGATACGCACACATCTGTTTAGATCTTGGGCTTATGGATGGGTACCCTCAGAAAAAATAGTGTTGCAGGGAGGATTGGCCAAGGACTATGTGGGAGGGGCCTTTCAGTCTCCGACTTTAGCCTATGAATGCGACAATACTCTTGACGTCTATCCACGCATGGAAAAAGGGCCAATCGTAATCGTAAATTCTGCACTATGAACGAAGTTTTACGCACTGGAAATATATAGATAACCTCATTGCATCGGTATAGGACATTCTCTGGTATACTTTGGTGTATATGGTCGAATAGATGTACTGCACAGTCATCTAGCTGCATTCGCAATCTAGTATGAATGGCATAGAAATTACAGAGCAACTGGTATGCTTTTTGAAGTCTAATTAGAACTGTGATGCATGTTTACCATCAGTTGTGGTGGCATGTATTGGCTTCAGTTACCTGGGATGCAGGGTGGTTTTTTAACAGGAGTCTGTAGCGAACTCTGATGTCATATGATGATAGGTACTGTCCTCAGCTGTATGCTTACAGGTAATACACTTTTTAAGCCTGTCTTTCCCAGCTTCAGCATCTCGTCAATTGAATATATTTCCAACCAAAAAGAATAAAGATAGTACCTTACACCCCTGTCTTTTTTCCGACAGCTTGTAGGTGAAGGGTAAAGTTTGAATGCGTCTATCACTAGCTACGAGTGGTATTACAAATTTTTTCCGAGCAGGATAACACCAGTTTCATGGTGTCGTCAGTTTTTGAGCTGTATACGATTTTAGGTCATCCTTGTGTAGCGCTATGCACATAGTTGTGTAATTAGGCCTATCAATTGCAAGCGCCTCAGGTGGCGTAATTGTGTTAGAGGGGTGCACTTGGGCTTTCCATCCCCAAGGATCAGGGTTCGGGTCCCCTAAAGTGGACCTCCATTTCAATTTCCTGCCAATTTCTGGGTGGGGGTTGGGCGAGATGTCGGCACAGCCCTGGCAACAAATAAATTCCCACCAAAATTCGAAATTCCTGCCAATAGGTTACATGTGGGGGGGGTGTAGGGGGTGGGAGAAATTTGGCTTGGGCTCCACTTGGAGGCTGAGAAAAATACATAATGTCATCTGGGGGTGGGGTTGGGGGTGGTCAGGGGTATGGATGGGAGTGGTCAGAAGGAGGAGAGGTAATTATTCATCAATTTAATTAATTTGCTTATCAATTTGATATCAAAATTTGGGTGAGAGCCCCATCTCCCTACTTCTAGAGGAAGGGTATAATTTGCCCCTGACTGTGTGCTTGCCACTGAATGTATGCAACTCACACAAAAGATGCATCGGAATTGGCTTTGCTCCGAATAGTCATGTTGATTCTTGTTATCAGTTCACAGCGTTTTCAGTGGCACTAAACCTCTAGGATCTTGTACTTTTCTTCTGTTGGTCCATGTTGCGTAGAACATTATGAGACTGTGGGTCTGTCTTGATGCAAACAATTTTTGTTTTGTTTTTAATTTTCCATATTGGTTAGGCAAAGTTCCTTCATCTTCACTGGGTTTCTTTATTCTTTTTAACTTATATCCATAGCATGTTTCTATGTCACTTGCGCTTTTTCGGGATACATGTTATCGTTTTCGATGAACTTTAGCTGCTTCGAAAGTTACAGAAAAGGAATAACTTTCACTTGACGATAATTCTGTCTTGCTGTTGACCTCTAGGATCGTTTAAGCTCTGAGGTATCAGCTCGTACACATTTGTGTTATGGTGTTGTGTATGAACTACGTGGTATCTTCGTGTTAGTGTTTGTGTCAACTCTTTTAGGCTTGGTGATGACTTCGGCTATAATGACTGTGAATACACCATTCCGCATAATTTTTGTATGCCGTTTTTCTGTTCTGAATCCTCAGTTGTGGATATTAGTTCAGTATTCGGCCTGTTGTCTTGTGCTTGCGGCCAAGTCTACATCGGAAGTGTAAAATCATTTTGAGAGTTGTATTTACCGATTACTTTGTAGATGAATACGCTCTTCCATAGCAGTTGGAATACATTGTTTGGATTATAAAGGGTGTTAGCTGTATAAGTGCAGCTATTTTTATTGGTGACTTAGGACAGTGTACTGAAGAACATTACATCAGTATTTACTTCGTTTGCAGAGTAATAATTATAGCTATTACGAGTAGTACATTTTTAGGTTGGTTAGTACCTACAAGCCCATTATGCAAGAGCAAGCTATTAATGCTTATTTTCCCATGGGCAGCAGGTCGGATGTTGAAGTGTGGACGCATGGACACGAAACGGTTAGTCTATACTGCCTGGTGTGGTCCACTTAGTGGTGAAGTTACGACCATGCAGAAAACATCAGGTAGTAAAATATGTGAGGTGTTTGCAGAAATAATGTTAGAGGAACAGGAATACAACTAGCGCACTGATGTTGATACATATTAAGGTACCGTTGTTGCGGTCTTCAGTCCGAAGACTTGTTGAATGCAGCTCTCAACGCTACTCTATCGTGTGCAAGTCACTTAGAACACCAGTTTTGTTTCTGCTGTTGGACGGAAACCTGTTGAGTAGTCCCCTCCTGGAGATCCGAATTGAATGTTTTACCTTCGAAATATTTTACCCCAAGAGGATGGCATCATTATTTAGCCATAGAGAAGCGATGCATGCCCTCGGGAAAAATTAGGCTTTAGTTTCCCCTTTCTTTCAGCCGTTCACAGTACTAGCAAAGCAAGTCCGTTTTGGTTGATGTTACAAGGCGAAACCAGTCAGTCATCCTGACCGTTGCCCTGAAACTATTTGAAAGGCTGCTGCCTCTCTTCAAGGACCACACATCGTCTGGTCTCTCAACAGATACCTGTCGCTTGTGAATGCACCTGCGGTACGACGATCTGCATCGCTGAGGCACGTAAACCATCCCACCAATGGCAAGGTTAATGGTGCATGCGCTTGGATGAAGACACCAATGATCACAATATCTGAACCTCTAACACACTACCAATGATCACATTATATGCACCCCTAACGCCATATATGTACACGTTGTGTTAACAAAATGAAAATAAAGGTAGAAGAGATTCTTTTTTGTGGTGCTGTATATTCGCTGCCATCGAGCATCACAATGATTTCCCCCTACATTTTCTCTTTCTGGTTGGGATTTGTATTTTCTTCTGATGACTCATGATAAATTTTCCCGTTCGACCCCATAATGACAAAAAGATCCTTGCAGAAGTACAACAACAAATAAATAATCAAATGTAAAAAGTCTACGCTGCTGGAACTGTTGTCGACGGCTGGCCGCGCATTGGCAGTCTAGCGTGCGCGCTACCCTATGCAGCTGCACACAACTTTGGCCGCAGCGACTTATTCACTGTCAAGTGGTTCAAATGGCTCTAAGCGCTATGGGTCTTCAGCTGAGGTCATCAGTCTCTTAGGCATAGAAACTACTTAAACTTAACTAAAATAAGGACATCACATACATCTATGCCCGAGGCAGGATTCGAACCTGCGACCGTAGCAGCCGCCTATTCCGGACTCAAGCGCCTAGAACCTCTCGACCACAGCGGCCGGCTCTTCACTGTCCGGAATAAAAAACCGGAGGAAACGTCCGTCACTAATGACCTTACTGAAATCTGGCGATAAAACAATGAACTTACTTCGTATGTCTATCACAGCAAATGATCGATGGGGCCTACGAAGTGGAAACTGTGCATGTGTTGTCAGCACTGAGCATCATCGAAATTTTTTTCCATGTACTTCTCCTCACTTCATGTCGATCACTGTGCTATGTACCCCGCTCACTAATTCGTTATTGTTTGAAACGATACCACTAATTGGAAAGACGTGGATCTCCGACAAATATGCGAGAACGTTCCCTGCCATGTACGAGCGAACGTTCCGTGCCATCTCTGAATAACTGTTACCGCCATACAGAAACACGTATCCATGGAGATACACCACCGAAAGAATTTTAAGACTGATTCCTGCTCGATGGCGAATGTTATAATTTATTACCTGGATTTTATGCTCACTAATAAAATTTATACACTCACGAAAATTGTTCATATTCACACACTTATTGATTGAAAATGAAAAATTGTAAACTTTGGCTGTACATGAATGTGTGACGCTGCAGCGCAATTTCACCGCGAAGCTGGCAAGGAGAGTAAACAGGGGATATGTCGATACCAGGGCGTAAAAGCACTCCGTCTTCAGGTCACAAGTTGCCCATCGGGACAGTCTGACCGCCGTGTCATCTTCAGATGAGGACGCGGATAGGAGGGGGGGCATGGTCAGCGCACCACTCTCCCGATGGTAACGATGGATTTCTTTGACCGGAGCCGCTACTATTCGGTCGAGTAGCTCCTCAACTGGCATCACGAGGCTGAGCTCTAACATGGAAATTAAGCGTTTTCGGACACATGTCCACATAACACCTTTTCTTTATTTGTGTGTGGGGAATGTTTCCTGAATGTTTGTCCGTACCTTTTTGTAACACCCTGTGTATATATATATATATATATATATATATATATATATATATATATATATATATATATATATATATATGGTGGCCAGAAAATGTGTGAAATGCTAGTAGGATGTTACAGGGCAGGTTGTACTGGGACATAAATGTTAAGAAAAAAATTGGATACGTTGCTCCGTTTCCGAGTTATTTAGCATAGAATTTAGCCAATCGAGGCGTCGCGCGCTCGCATTCAAGCGGCCTGCCAGGGGCGGTGTTGCCAGAGTGCTTTGTCTCGTTAGCTGAAACTTCAATGCTAAATAACTCGGAAACGGCTCAACGTATCGAATTTTTTTCTGTAACATTCGTATCTCAGTACAACCTGCCCTGCAACATCCCTACAAGCGTTTCAGACATTTTCTGACAACACTATATTTATTGTTGTGGTCTTCAGTCCAGAGACTGGTTTGATGCAGTTCTCCATGCTACTCTATCCTGTGCAAGATTCTTCATCTCCCAGTACCTACTAAAACCTACATCCTTCTGAATCTGCTTATTGTATTCATTTCTTGGTCTCCCTCTACGATTTTTACCCTCCACGCGGCCCTCCAATACTAAATTGGTGATACCGTGATGCCTCAGTACATGTCCTACCAACCGATCCCTTCTTCAAGTCAAGGTGTACCACAAATTACTCTTCTCCCCAATTCTATTCAGTATCATTAGTTATGTGATCTACCCATCTCATCTTCAGCATTCTTCTGTAGCACCACATTTCGAAAGCTTCTATTCTCTTGTTGTCCAAACTATTTATCGTCCATGTTTCACTTCCACACATGGCTACACTCCATACAAATACTTTCAGAAACGACTTCCTGACACCTAAATCTACACTCGAAGTTAACAAATTTCTCTTCTTCAGAAACGCTTTCCTTGCCATTGCCAGTCTACGTTTTATATCCTCATCAGTTATTTTGCTCCCCAAGTAGCAAAACTCATTTACTACGGTGCTTTAGGTGTCTCATTTCCTAATCTAATTCCCTCAGCATCACCCGACTTAATTCGACTACATTCCATTATCCTCGTTTTGCTTTTGTTAAATATTGCCGCCTTGTGTTCTATTACAAGTGCAATCTATTACGATGTCCAATTGATTTATGGTGAAGGTGTAATTTAATTTATTGTTACGTACGTAATTATTTATTCGCCTGTAAGGTGGTGGCACCCCTCGGCTGCCGGCTGGCTTACTCAAGTAACATCTGTCCGCGCGAGAGTCATTGCGTGTAGGCAGCTGTTATGGGCTGCGTATATGGCTGGGGCACAACAGGAGTGTTACGTAAAATTTGACCTCCACATCTTCAGTGTAGTTAATGTGATCAGTATAAATGAGTGTTGTAAAATGTTTCTCTGTTTGATGATGCATGGCTACGATAGCCTGAGATACGAACCTCAGTGTAATACACAGGGTGAGTCACCTAACGTTACCGCTGGATGTATTTCGTAAACCACATCAAATACTGACGAACCGATTCCACAGACCGAACGTGAGGAGAGGGGCTAGTGAAATTGTTTAATACAAACCATACAAAAATGCACGGAAGTATGTTTTTTAACACAAACCTACGTTTTTTTAGATGGAACCACCTTAGTTTTGTTAGCACATCTGAACATATAAACAAATACGTAATCAGTGCCGTTTGTTGCATTGTAAAATGTTAATTACATCCGGAGATATTGTAACCTAAAGTTGACGCTTGAGTACCACTCCTCCGCTGTTCGATTGTGTGTATCGGAGAGCACTGCAACATACATCGCGTTTCTACAGAATGATCTGCCAACGTTGCTCGAAAATGTCCCACTGGAAACGCGTCGACGTATGTGGTATCAGCATGATGGTGCACCTGCAGATTCCGCAATTAACTCTAGGCTGACCCTTGACAGGATGTTCGACGGGCGTTTCTTAGGACGTGGAGGACGCATAAATTGGCCAGCCCGTTCTCCTGATCTTACACCTCTGGACTTCTTTCTGTGGGGTACGTTAAAGGAGAATGTGTACCGTGATGTGCCTACAACCCCAGAGGATATGAAACAACGTATTGTGGCAGCCTGCGGCGACATTACACCAGATGTACTGCGGCGTGTACGACATTCATTACGCCAGAGATTGCAATTGTGTGTAGCAAATGATGGCCACCACATTGAACATCTATTGGCCTGACATGTCGGGACACACTCTATTCCACTCCGTACTTTGAAAACGGAAACCACGTGTGTACGTGTACCTCACCCCTCATGGTAATGTACATGTTCGTCAGTGAAAAAGACCAATAAAAAGGTGTTAGCATGTGGACTTAATGTGCTGTTCCAGTCTCTTCTCTACCTAAGGTCCATCACCGTTCCCTTTGGATCCCTACGTAATTCGGTGCTCTCCGATACACACGATCGAACAGCGGAGGAGTGGTACTCAAGCGTCAACTTTAGGTTACAATATCTCCGGATGTAATTAACATTTTACAATGCAACAAACGGCACTGATTACGTATTTGTTTATATGATCAGATGTGCTAGCAAAACTAACTGGGTTCCATTTAAAAAAACATAGGTTTCTGTTAAAAAACATACTTCCGTGCATTTTTTTATGATTTGTATTAATCAATTACACTAGCCCCTCTCCTCACGTTCGGTCTGTGGAATCGATTCGTCAGTATTTGATGTGGTTTACGAAATATATCCAGCGGTAAAGTTAGATGACTCACCCTGTATATTTCCATTCTTTGTAACAAGTTTGCAGTAGTTTTTATTAATTCCATATTCATAAAGACCATTTAAATTATAATGTGTGGAAGGAATATTAACATATCTTTTCTTGTAAATATCCATTATGTATTTTTCATCTACTGTATGTTCTTCATTTGTGGGGATGACCTTACTATGTTCATACAGAACAGAAAGTATACCTAATGCATTTAAAATATATTGCTCGAGTTATTCACAACCAGTTCTCGACCGACTGATGAGGAAAGTAGACATCTAACTTATTTGTTCGCTTAACACTTACGAAAAGTATTTAGTCAACAGTTCCTGCGGGCTAAAAGTTACGCATTCTTTTGTTCCAAGTCTGTACCTCTTCGACGAGTAGCGTTATGTAAGCGGGAACCCTGGCTCAGAACGTGATCCTTACAGAAGAAACCAAACAAACCGATAAGAAACAAACTGCCCGCTCCAAGCGAACGACTCCTGTTACCGGTTTCTGGCACTCCCCTTATTCCACTTTTTTTAATTAAGAATTTCAAAGAAGCAAAGAACGTGACAGTGATGTAACCTTCCTCGTATCCAAGGTTTCCACGCGGAACCCTAACTGAAGTGAAGACTCTCCGAGTGTTGAAGCGCACGTGGTGGATTATAACCGTTCTCCGTTTACTTGCTACACACAATTATGCCAACAATCTGTGCTATATAATGTAGTCTTTGATCTGTACAATCTTTTTCTCTTCCTTGTGTGATAGCAAAATCTTGTATGGCTCACGAATATCCCTCATTGTCCAAAGTTTATCAGTAACTTATTTGGTCATCAGTACATAGAGTGTCTCTTTGTTTCGTGCTTCATATGTACCCCAGGGTACTGAACAGAATCAATTATAAAATAGCTTAATGGAAAATGTTCCTGAAAAGAAAGGATAGAGTGATAGGACATTATGAACCATGAAGGAATAACTAATCTGATAAATTACGGAAGCGTGAGTTGGGAAGGGGGGATGGGGGCGAGAAGCGAAAACAGTAGAGGATAACCACGGTTTGACTGCAGTAAACAAGTTAAAATGGTGAAGACTGCACTTATTATGCAGAGGTGAAGACACTTGGATAGTATAGACTAGCGTTGCAAACTGCATCAATCCACTCTATGGACTGAGGACTACAGCAAATGCTCGTTTAGTATTCTGACTTTCTATCTGTAACATTGTTTAAAATGCTTTTATTCTCTTCATTACCGAATTTGCTGCTGTGTGCCTTTTACTTCCACACAGCACTGGGTTCCAAATTAGTTTTAGAAACTCCATCATCAGCTTTACAAACCACGATGTTACAATCTGTTTACAGTTCAACAAACTACGGTTTCAACAGCTTCATCCACAATTGTAGGCCTCTAGATC
Organism: Schistocerca cancellata; assembly: GCF_023864275.1. Classification (NCBI taxonomy): domain Eukaryota; kingdom Metazoa; phylum Arthropoda; class Insecta; order Orthoptera; family Acrididae; genus Schistocerca; species Schistocerca cancellata. The sequence continues at coordinate 518,597,597 of NC_064630.1, read as the reverse complement.
ATATGAGTAAATTTAGTTGTCTTCGATAAATCTTTCTTTAGTTGAGGCATTTTACCGATCATCTCATCACTATTTAGACCATCTTTTGTAATCTTATTTCCTGTTAATATTATAGTTTTGATTTTTTTGTATAGTATTTCTCTCAGTATTAAAGCTCAGGCGATTTTTTTTTCGTAATCCTTCTAGTTTTATCGAAATTGAGTTTTTCATCTACTCATATTCTGTGTTCAACGGCCTGTCTTTTTTCACCGCGTTCCATAAAGAGAGATAATTCTTAAAATTGATAACATATCTAGACGTAATGTGTCGAATGTCTTGAGACTCAGTGAGAGTTTGAGACACGACGCGAATTAAATGAAACATGAAAAATACCTCCAGCAAAGACTCTATATTAGATCTTAAAATAAATTCAGAATGAAAATTGAGGTAGATTTCTATTTCATGTCTTATCGAAATGTAATCAACAGAGGCGGGCCACAAGCTTGAATTATACAAGAAGAGAATGGAATCAGTCGTGTACGTTTGAAAAGAAAACCTCCTGCGTTCGCCTTATGCGAATTACGGAAACTGGATGGCCAGATACGAATTTAAACTTCGATCTTCTCGAATACTAGTCCAAAGCTATAACGTCATTACGTCATGTCATGGGGCAAGCTCGAAATGGGGTGTTTTAGTTTCGTACAGCACAAGTAACGTCATTATGAAGTGTTTGTTTCCCGAGAGGTAATACAATAGGTGGAAGTGGTGTTAGTGGTTGTGTTAGTGGGAATATCTGTTAGTCAACTGGACGATAAATGGCACTCTTTTTCCAGAGATGAACTCACTGCGACCATGATACGGGTGGAAGGCACCGGTCGCGAGGGTACGAAAGGTGGTGCATGGGATTCAGCTAACACGTAAGGAGATCGAACTGGGCACTCTATGTACTGAATTTCTTGCTTTTTGATGAGACTAGGGTGTAATCCTCGTCCACTGCACGCAAGAGTAACTGATTTTATAATTAGTTGTATTCTACTGCTATCAGTCACATTTATGTATTTTATGTTTAATAAAATGCGTTTAAACAATGTTTTGGTCATCACCGGGGGTTTACACAAAAATTTGTTACTTAGAGAAGAAAATATCTTACAAGGAGAGACCACGACGTTCGGATTACAGATTTACTTCAGACTTGGTAAAATTTTAGTAGTCCATTAGGACAACATGTGCAAGAAGTAAGGCGAACTACTTAGGCTATTTCGAGAAAATCACAAGGGAAGTATTGCGCGTCATTGACGTACCGGTATGTGGAAAACCCGACCGCCAGCTGGCGGCGGCCACCTGTTTAGCGTTCAAATTCCCCGATCGCTGGATCGAGTCCCGTTCATGCTTTTTCTTTTAATTTATGTTCTTTTCAACACTAGCCATATTATTTAATACATATTACATTCCAAAGATAATATGATGAAAGAAGACGTGTATCTGCATGAATTTTAATGAATTTCCAGTGTTATTCGGCTGTTTACTAACTTTTATGATTACAACAAATATTATGCGACTTTTATATCTAGAGGCAAGTTAAAAGCTTTATCAAGTGCCTTCAAAGTTGTTCGTATTCGACTGACAACGAACGACAAATTGCTTCTCATGAAGATGCTCTTACAATACATTCAATCGTACAGCGCCAATTTCGGTACAGATATTTAGGAAAATGTTGCGTTACGCATCTTTCTATTCAAATTGTCGAAAGAAAGAGACATTTTTCAAAATGTCAACGAGCTTTGTTTTTTCTTAGAAACTCTGATGATTTCTTGTGCATGCGGGAAAGCTATATTCATTCAGTGCAGTAGATGCCGATTTACTTTATATTTTCTGTGTCTGTAAAATATCATCCTGCAACCTGTAATGTCGTAAACACATCCGGCAATGAGTCGTACATTACCCACGTATTCTGGCATACTGTTACTCATTATATTACTAAATAAAGTTATTTACATCTTTATTTATCGATATTTGACTTGAGCTTTCCAAATTTGTCCTTCTCCCCCGAAACTCAAGTCTGCAGATGGAAGCGTCCAAATGCAAAGCAGTCCTCAGTACCTTCCTCAACTGCAGGTATAAAGGATTTCCGAAATCACGGCAGGCATACATTTCCAGGAAAACTTTATGCGTTTGGTCGTTTATTTGTCGAAAATTATTAATATAATATTTGTTATGAGAGTAAAAATTAGCAAACAACCATATAACATTGAAAATTCAGTTAAAGTTCGTAAACTGAAAAGAAGAGCTGGACTTGATCCAGCGAGCCACCTACTACGGTGCCTGAACGCTAACCACTTGACCGCCGCCAGCACGCACTCATTGTCGCAAGGCGCCTGTACGCCACTGACACGTAAAACTTCTCTTGCGATTTTCTCGAAACCTCGCCTAAGTAGTACGCCTTAGTACGTGCACATTATGTTGTCCTAATGGACTATTAAAAGTGTAGGAAGGTTGAAGTAAATCCGTGATCCTGTCGTGGCCTCGCCTCGTTTGTCTAAATTAACCTGGAACTGTTTTTGTTCTCTGTTCTGCTGCTGGAGTGGTTATTGGGGTATCTTGTTGGAGGGCAGTGGGTGGCCTGATATTGAAGTCCGGTCTTGTCTTCTGCTGGCCTGGAGCCGCGGTTCATTGTTGTGACTGATACCACAGCCTGCGCGGGATGAAGATAGTTTTGCGTCAGTTGTTATGGTGTGATAGTTTTATCTTTAAGTAATATCTGAATGCGTAAACGCCTGATGAGCAAAATGTGCTTCAAATGCGCTGCAGTGTTCAAAATGAAACTTATAATAAATGCAGCGATTCCAGACAGTCACGGTTGGTAAACTTAGGCAGCATGGCCACAATTAATTAGAACTGATGTTACCTCTGTAGTCCTTTGCAGTCACAGTCCACATGGAAAGATATGAAGACGTGATATTCTCTGTCACGATACAAAGTAATCATTTGATTAATGTTAACAGATTACGTCTTATCTCCGGATCACAACAAGTCTAGGGTTAATTTGCAAACTAAACCAAAAGTCTTTCGTGACAATCACGGAGAAAAAGGTTTCCCACTGACCTGGTGCACATTTTGACGTTTCCGTTCGTCTCGCGTACGTACCTCCTTTAGAAGGCTTTATGCAGACTGTACTCGAAGATATGCTTTATGGTTTCTTAGTCGCTGACAATACTTGACTTAATCTTTAGGACGCGAAAAGAGTGGTCAGATTATGCTGCCACAGCCTCTGAACCGCAGGAAGACGTCTTTCTACACCCCCTGCTGTCTACTTCTGTGCTGGCCATCGTCCACACCTCCAAATGCCTCCACCACGGATAGATCTGTTACATCATCGACCAAGTTTACGACCACAGCTGACACCCGTCACTATCACAGAACTAACTACCGTCCCGCGTTCAGACACACAGTGTATGTAAGGCGGAAACGTACTGCAGCGTCGCTTGTTCGCTTGTAGTAGTTTAAAGAAACACTGATGTGACAACATTTACAACTTTCGCTTGGTGTGTTTTCACTTTTCTACGTGATATTGCTGTTTTTAAAATATTTCAATGGTATAAAGAAACCAATCTATTTAGGTTTTGAAACTTCCTTGCAGAGTAAAACTGTGTGCCAAATCGGGTCTCGAACGTGGCAGTTTGCCTTTGAACTATCCAAGCACAACTCAGAACTCCCCCCAAACAACAGGAAGGGCAAATGTTGTTTGGGTACATGACATTGATAAAGGTTCCCCATCAAATTTCTCTTCAGCTGCATGCAAGTAAATTTTAGCGTGTAAGCAACACATATCATTAAATTGTGCGTTTGATAAGATAATGCCTTGCTTCTTTCAGATTCATGGAGTTACTGTTCATACAATAAACAATAATATTTTACCTGTGCTGGATAGCACAGAAATGTGTGACGATCCTCTGTAATGTTATACAGTCAGCCATATGAGGGTGAACTCCCATTGCTTCGAAGGAATAATATTCTTCTTCTTTCCCAGCCTTATCCCATGGCACTTTACAGGATCGGCATGATAATCTGGATTTTGCACTGTTACGAGTTGAGAGTAGCCGGTCTACCCCCCGCCTCCCCCCCCCCCCCCCCCGCCCCCCTCCACCCCAACGGGTCGCAATTTTTACTTCATCCGTCTGCGTTTAGTGAAAGGGAGTGAACGTTTCCGAAATATTTGCAAATCGTGTAACGGAAGTGGGACGTCGGTACCAGCCCAGTATGAATATAGTGTGACGTGGAAAACTGCGTAAAAACCACATCAAATGGCTCTGAGCACTATGGGACTTAACATCTGTGGTCATCAGTCCCCTAGAACTTAGAACTAGTTAAACCTAACTAACCTAAGGACATCACACACATCCATACCCGAGGCAGGATTCGAACCTGCGACCGTAGCAGCCGCGCGGTTCCGGACTGCTCGCTTAGAACCGCTAGACCACCGCGGCCGGCATAAACCACATCCAGAGTGCCCTCAAATCCAGGAAGCAGCGTGGGAAAGCGTGCGCCTGTCTGGGCGGGTCAGAGTTTCAACCAGTTTTGAATATTCAGGGCAGCCGACGTACATATAGTAGCTTTTATGGAGCAGGGCCCGATGCAGGGCTATAACATTATCTTATTACGGGATAGTGTCGTACAAACGAGGACTGGCATTAAATGTCAAAAAATGAGGCCAAAGAAGGTCGATGACATGCTACTATGTTTTTTTCTGTGTCTGTAACGGGGAGCAAATGCAGCTTTAATGACTGATACCGAATCGTGACGAACGATTAAATCGTTCAGATATTCGTCAAACATCTATGTGACTCGTGCTCCTTTTCCGTAAAATTTAACCTCTATTGCCTGCCAGTGCTCATGACATATCCGTAGAGTACCAGGAGACATAGAGGAAGTCGTTTCAGTTGATGAACTGCGTGAATTAGCGACGACGGCCATTAGTTACACTAAAAGCTGACAGTACAGTTCGTATACTTAGAGATCGATTATGTGATTCTGTTGACACGCGGCTAAGTGGTGACATTTTTACAAGGTGGCAGTCTGGTCTTCCTATCAGCATTACCGATCGGTCTTGGTAACATGCTGCATGCCTTAAATTGTATGAAATGACGAATGAAGGGTCATATGGAGCGCTGATCTGTAATTTTTTCAGACGCCAGTCACCTTATTTTTATTCTTGCGATATTCGTCAATGCTTACTACAACTACAACTGTAACTAAAATTATTGGGGGACGTGGCAACAAAACAACTATTCTGGATGGTGTGTAGAATGTATGAGGCTGGTGACATCTGAATTTCGGGAAAACATCATCCACAAAATTCAGAAGACTGCAAAGCTGACAAGTGCGAGAATTATCGCACAATTAGCTTATTCATCCAAGGGCTGACAAGAATAATGTACAGAAGAATGGAAAAGAAAGTTGAGGTTGTGTTGGATGACGTTCAGTTTGGCTTTAGAAAAGGTAAAGGCAGTCGACCTGGAAAAAGCGTTCGACAGTGTGAAATGGCTCAAGACGTTCGAAATTCTAAAAAAAAAAAAAAAAAAAAAAAAAAAAAAAGGATAATCTATAGGGAGAGACGGGTGATAAACAATATGTACAAGAGCCAAGAGGGAACAATAAGAGTGGACGGCCAAGAATGAAGTGCTCGGATTATAAAGAGTGTAATACAGCGATGTAGTCTTTCGCCCCTACTGTTGAATCTGTACATCGAAGAGGCAATGATGCAAATAAAAAAAAGGTTCAAGAGTGGAATTAAAATTCAAGGTGAAAAAATATTAGTGATACGATTTGCTGATGACATTGCTATCCTGAGTTAAAATGAAAAAGAATTACATGATCTGCTGAATGGAATCAACAATCTCAGTACAGAATATGGATTGAGAGTAAAATTATGAGAAGTACAGAAATGAGAACAGCGTGGAACTTAACATTAGAATTGATGGTCACGAAGTAGATGAAGTCAAGGAATGCTGCTACCTAGGCAGTAAAATAACCAATGACGGACGGAGCAAGGAGGACATTAAAAGCAGGCTAGCAATGGAAAAAAGGGCATTCATGGCCATGACAAGTCTACTAGTATTAAACATAGGCCTTAATTTGAGGAAGAAATGTCTGAGAATGTAACTCTGGAGTACAGCATTGTATGGTAGTTAAACATGAACTGTGGGGAAAACTGGAACAGAAGAGAATTGAAACATTTGAGATGTGGTGCTACAGACGAAATTTAGGCGAACTGATAAGGGGGGAATGAGGAGGTACTGCGCAGAATCGGAGAGAAAAGGAATATGTGGAAAACACTGATAAGGAGAGGGGACAGGATGATAGGACATCTGTTAAGACATCTGGGAATAGCTTTCATGGTACCAGAAGGTGCTGGAGAGGGCAAAAATTGTAGAGGAAGACAGAGATTGGAATACATCCAGCAAATAATTGAGGATGTGGGTTGCAAGTGCTACACCGAGACGAAGAGGCTGGCACAGGAGAGGAATCCGTGGCGGGCCACGTCAAACCAATCAGAAGACCGATGACCCAAAAATAAAGGAAGAAAATCAACCGAAGTGGGTCATTTTAAGCTGGTTATTATTATTATAAATTTTTATATATTTAATTGTTATTATTACTAAAATCAAAGCATCTGCGGCAAGTTATATTGGGCTGGCGACAAGTTACAAGAGCGGTTCTTAATAAGTAATGCAACATACTTTTTTCTGAAAGCAGGTGGGCTTTATTCAGTATTCCAGTACACCATATTATTCCACATTCATTTGGCTATATACTCTCCCTTCAGTGCTACGGCCTTACTGTATGCACGCGTGGTGCCACTCTACTTGTCGATTGTGTAGATTCTGTAAATTGTCTGCACATATAAATAAATATTCGCGTCGTCCCCTTGCGGCAAAGACATCGTAGGGAGGTACGATTATTTGAGTAAGCTAACAGACAACTGAAGGCTAAGCTTTATGTACTTCATTTGCTATTTGATTTTACCTAACTCGGTATCTGTTGGTCTTTCGAGCTGGTACGATAAAAACGTACGTAACTGCTCTCTCCCAGTATTGTGTTAATTAGAAGTTGCAATATGCGGAAGTCGCAAGTTTTCATTCTCCTATGCCTTAATATTAACTTCCCGATGCGACGAGGACTTGCATTTTTTAAATGGATCTTTTCGGAGAAGAAGTCAAAACGAAGAGAGAATAGCCGCCGAAGCCACGCCGTCATTGTTGTACATCGTTGGGGAGACAAGGTAAATATTAAGCTCTACACCAAAACTCAAAGGAAAGAAGATTGAATAAATGTGCCAGAACTACCAGAACGATTTGTCACAACATGCACACATCCATACCCGCGCCCTTTTCTGGTTGGTTGATTGGTTTGGGGAAGGAGACCAGACAGCGTGGTCATCGGTCTCATCGGATTAGGGAAGGATGGGGAAGGAAGTCGGCCGTGCCCTTTCAGAAGAACCATCCCGGCATTTGCCTGGAGTGATTTAGGGAAATCACGGAAAACCTAAATCAGGATGGCCGGACGCGGGATTGAACCGTCGTCCTCCCGAATGCGAGTCCAGTGTCTAACCACTGCGCCACCTCGCTCGGTTGCCCTTTTCTGGACGTACAATTTCTAGTGCGGCTAAACGATAATTATTCGTCTCAGAACAATAAACATTATGCCTCTCCCCAACCACTATACGATGTCGGAGCCAACGACCTGCTGCATCAGTACCCTCCCTCGTAACGAAAAATCAGTTCCACAGAGATGTTCCTCCGTTGTTGTTTACGGTCTTCTATTAGCCGGCGTCCGCCCCCGGTAGCTGAGTGATGCCGGCACGGTTGCTCAGCGTGTTCGGTCAGAGGGCTAGCTGCCCTCTGTAATAAAAAAACTGAGTCAATGCGCCCGCATCTCGTGGTCGTGCGGTAGCGTTCTCGCTTCCCACGCCCGGGTTCCCGGGTTCGATTCCCGGCGGGGTCAGGGATTTTCTCTGCCTCGTGATGGCTGGGTGTTGTGTGCTGTCCTTAGGTTAGTTAGGTTTAAGTAGTTCTAAGTTCTAGGGGACTTATGACCACAGCAGTTGAGTCCCATAGTGCTTAGAGCCATTTTTTTTTAGTCAATGCCTCAACACTGAACTTGAACGGATGTCCTGGGACATCCGCACGGAACAAATGCAACGAACAAAATCGAACAAAATGAGAACAATTAAAAAAGAAAAAGTGGTCAGCGTGACAGACTGTCAATCCTAAGGGCCCGGGTTCGATTCCCAGCTGGGTCGGAGATTTTCTCCGCTCAGGGACTGGGTGTTGAGTTGTCCTAATCATCATCATTTCATCCCCATCGACGCGCAGGTCGCCGAAGTGGCGTCAACTCGAAAGACCTGCACCAGGCGAACGATCTAGCCGACGGAGGCCCTAGCCACACGCCATTATTATTATTATTATTATTATTATTAGCCGGCGAGTGACGCAGCGGGCACATACTTCATGAGTGCCCCAACTGGTGGACGAGTGTGTGCAGTCCGGTTGTGCAGTGAGGTGTTTGATTATGATCCACTGACCACCTCGAATGAGAGTATCTACATGCTGCAACATTGCAGGAGTCATAGCTGCGTACGGCTGGCCGGCACGCGGGAGATCTGATAGGTTTGTGTGACCTTCTTGCGATGATGACAAAGGCCTCTCCCAACGACTCACCTTGTTTTTGTTCACTGCCAAGTCTCCGTAGACATTCTGCAAACGTTCTGGTTTACCGCCAAAAGAAACACTGCTTGGAACGCACCTTCGTAACAGGCGCCATTGTGAAGGCTATGTATAACGCCGCCACCTATCGGAATTTCATAAAACTTTAAGGATGAAGCGGGGATATTCAACGATATCCCACAGCAAATTCAACACTTTTTCAACCAAAACTGACCGAGAAAAGAAATGTGTTTCATTTCACTACTGGCCATTAAAGTTGCTACACCAAGATGAAATGCAGATGAAAAACGGGTATTCATTGGACAAATATATTATACTAGAACTGACATGTGATTACATTTTCACGCAGTTTGGGCGCATAGATCCTGAGAAATCAGTACCTAGAACAACCACCTCTGGCCGTAATAACGGCCTTGATACGCCTGGGCATTGAGTCAAACAGAGCTTGGATGGCGTGTACAGGTACAGCTGCCCATGCAGCTTCAACACGATACCACGGTTCATCAAGAGTGGTGACTGGCGTATTGTGACGAGCCAGTTGCTCGGCCACCATTGACGAGACGTTTTCAATTGGTGAGAGATCTGGAGGATGAGCTGGCCAGGGCAGCAGTCGAACATTTTCTGTATACAGAAAGGCCCGTACAGGACCTGCAACATGCGGTCGTGCATTATCCTGCTGAAATGTAGGGTTTCACAGGGATAGAATGAAGGGTAGAGCCACGGGTCGTAACACATCTGAAAAGTAACGTCCACTGTTCAAAGTGCCGTCAATGCGAACAAGAGGTGACCGAGACGTGTAACCAGTGGCACCCCATGCCATCACGCCGGGTGATACGCCAGTATGGCGATGACGAATACACACTTGCAATGTGCGTTCACCGCGATGTCGCCAAACACGGATGCGACCATCATGATGCTGTAAACAGAACCTGGATTCATCCGAAAAAGTGACGTTTTGCCATCCGCTCACCCAGGTTCGCCGTTGAGTATACCATCGCAGGCGCTCCTGTCTCTGATGCAGCGTCAAGGGTAACCGCAGCCATGGTCTCCGAGCTGATAGTCCATGCTGCTGCAAACGTCGTCGAACTGTTCGTGCAGATGGTTGTTGTCTTGCAAACGGCGCCATCAGTTGACTCAGGGATCGAGAAGTGGCTGCACGATCCGTTACAGCCATGCGGATAAGATGCCTGTCATCTCGACTGCTAGTGATACGAGGCCGTTGGGATCCGGCGCGGCGTTCCGTATTACCCTCCTGAACCCACCGATTGCATATTCGGCTAACAGTCATTGGATCTCGACAAACGCGAGCAGCAATGTTGCGATACGATAAACCGCATTCGCAATAGGCTACAATCCGACCTTTATCAAAGTCGGAAACGTGATGGTACGCATTTCTCCTTCTTACACGAGGCATCACAACAGCGTTTCACCAGGCAACGCCGGTCAACTGCTGTTTGTGTATGAGAAATCGGTTGGAAACTTTCCTCATGTCAGCCCGTTGTAGGTGTCGCCACCGTCGCCAATCTTGCGTGAATGCTCTGAAAAGCTAATCATGTGCCTATCACAGCATCTTCTTCCTGTCGGTTGAATTTCGCGTCTGTAGCACGTCATCTTCGGGGTGTAGCAGCTTTAATGGCCAGTAGTGTACTTATTAAGCGCCCCATGTATTTGGGGGAAAGGGGAGAAGACGTAACACTGACCCTCCCCAGCACCGAACCCTGGATCTGTACATGCTTGGCTTTACACTGTCTCTGTTTACTTAGGGACCCTCTGTAGCCGACGGAGGTGCTAGGATCTTAATAGACGTTAGCTCATGTCGCTCTGAAGTGTACATGTTTTCTGTGCGCAGACTTGTAGTTAAGAAGAAAGAATATAGAGCTACACACAGCTCTTTATCTTGTTTTATAAATTCGTAAGAACCAAATCACGAAATACAAAATGCTTGGAGGCACGTGCTCCGTGTCACTTAGCCGTGGCTGCGTCTATTGGGAGTGCAACCAGTTACGCAACAGGCGACCGGCGCTGCGGGTCAACGGACGGCCGAGGACACGCCGCCGCCACTGGCGGGCCTCCAGGTTCGAGTCCGAAGCGCGTCCTCGCAGCCCGGCTCCGTTGTTGTTGTTTTTGGGGGGTACGGGCACTCGCCCACCTCCGGCTACCGGCACCCAGCCGGAGGAACCTGCCACCAGCACCTCACGCTGCAGCCTTTACAACACTGTGAAAAGTCACAAACGTTAACGTCTTCTGAAATAACCGAAGATTTCTGTAAGGAGATCTCTGTGCGGATGCTAACATCCCCAGTAATATTGCCTTTGCGGATAAAGGTGTGCGGCGGAGTGGATACCCGCAATAATGATTGCTGTTAAAAGCTGAAGGACAATACGACAATGTCAATAACACTTTTTTGTTGTATTTCGACGTAACTGTCATCAAGGAGTGTGGCTGAATGAAATTTAAAATATCTCGACATAGTTGTCACCAAGGAGTGTGACTGTGGTTTGACGACAGTTTTTGGTGTCAGATAAATATTTTAAATACGGTTGTTGTCTATTTTTACAATCAATCGATCGCTGTTAGTGAATATCATTAAGTCACTATTACGTTGCTGACATATGGCGACATAGCGACCTTCCTGGCTTTGTGTGTCCATCGTGCGAACAGCTGCTTTACGCTTGAGTGATTCGTGTTTCGTTTGCAGTAACGGAAGCCACTTATTTAATTACCGAAAGCTGTCACAAAGTGGCATGAAAGCTGTTCTAGGACACATCATCTTCGATTCATGGTCTGACTACTGTTTGTGTTCAAATGGTTCAAATGGCTTTGAGCGCTATGAGACTTAACTGCTGAGGTCATCAGTCCCCTAGAACTCAGAACTACTTAAACCTAACTAACCTAAGGACATCACACACATCCATGCCCGAGGCAGGATTCGAATCTGCGACCGTAGCGGTCGCGCGGTTCCAGACTAAAGCGTCTAGAACCTCTCGGCCACACCGGCCGGCCCTGTTTGTGTACGGCGTAAATATTGTTCGGCATAAAATTACTAAATCTACCAACGTATCACTCAAATATATTTACATCTACACAATGCAGTGATTATTATATTGAGAAATGTACAAAGTTAACATGTTTTAGCATTATGTTCACTTAAGGTACGTCTGATAAACCAACTATATGACTAACGGTTAAGAATACGCATGGCCTGTCGACAACTTGTAACACATCTGCGCCGGCCGTGATGGCCGAGCGGTTCTAGGCGCTACAGTCTGGAACCGTGTGACCGCTAAGGTCGCAGGTTCGAATCCTGCCTCGGGCATGGATGTGTGTGCTGTCCTTAGGTCAGTTAGGTTTAAGTATATCTAAGTTCTAGGGGACTGATGACCTCAGAAGTTAAGTCCCATACTGCTCAGAGCCATTTGAACCATTTTTGAACACATCTGCATTTCTTCTATTACTGTTGAAATATTATGCGAAAACTTTGACAAAATCCGTTTCAGTAATCATGACAGAAGTTTGTAACTTCAGAAATGTATGAAGAATGTAGCATGAAACTTCCTGGCATATTAAAACTGTGTGCCGGACAGAGACTCGAACTCGGGAGCTTTGCCTTTCGCGGGCAAGTGCTCTACGAACTGAGCTACCCAAGCACGACTCACGCCCCGTCCTCATAGCTTTACTTCTGCCAGTACCTCGTCTCCTACCTTCCAAGCTTCATTCTAAGAATATAACAGACTACGTTAGACTGAAATGTGGTCATCATTGACCTCTTACATTATTAGTCGATGGAATGATAGCTAGAAAGTTTGTCTTCAGCAGAGGAAAATTCACTCCAGGCCGTTAAATCTGTAGCGTACTAAACGCTTTAAAATGGTTTACAATATTTTAATATTCGCAGATACGGATACAGGTGCGAATAACAGACATGTGCTTGCAATACGGATGTGGATAGCATTTTTCGTACCTGTGTGGTGTCCGTTTTTTTCTGCACTGCAAGTCTCCTACTTACTAGCCAGTACTCGCTGAGTACCATACTACACTGAAGGGCACCATTGGCCGTCATCGCCTTGACTATATGTGAAGTGTGCGTAGTTTCGGACATTTCAACTTATTCAACTGACATAAATCAGCCAATGTCATTAATTGCTTTGTGTCTTTACTTTTCTTATCCGTGCATATCTCTCTCTGTCTTTAAGCCTAGCTCTGAACTTCGAATGTTCATGAAGCCACACTATGCAGACAGTGACATGCAGAGCAAGATCACTACCGTAAGATGCATCATCTCTGTAGGCCAACCGCACCTGTGGCAGGCAAGGAAGCTTGTAATCTAGGTAACGTGACTCATTATGTTGTCTCTCTAGATGCTATGTCCTCGCTGCTGAGTTAGAGAAACGTGCTTCGGTGCGAAACATAGTGGCTGGAAGTCACGGACGGTAACATCCGGTTGACGAAATCAACTATTCCGCCTTAACGTTCCCATTTCCGATCACTGAGACGAGATGAAGAACTCCCTAATCGCCGTTGGACGGAGCATCGTCCGACGACGCACGGTTTTCCAATCCAGCGGTCCTTGTCGTGTGCGGATTACAGCATACTACATTTGAAAAGATTTAAATTGATCTATTTTGTATTGAGAGAAGAGAGCAGATGTTACTTTACCAGCTGATCTGTCTTCTATTTTAGCGCGACTTTTAAGATTTTGTGGGATGTCTGACTTGCGCTCTAAAGGGTTTAATGTGTCATGTTTGTTAGCAAGGTGGCTGGCTCATCCTGGCTTTGCTAAGTGATCAGTCAGCCACTGTATCTAAATTATTTTTTTTTTTTGCATTTGATCTACAGTTCAGTTACGATTTGAATAAAACGTTTTAACATTGAAGAATCAGAAAATTGTACAGTCTCCATGACAGGGTATGACTATGTAAATATGAGTGAAAATGGTACGGAAGTAACAAATATCTAGATTACTGATGAAGTAAATAGCAACCTGTTACAGTGTTCTTGCAAAGTTATCGATGGACTGGCTATTGAAAAGAAACACAAACATTTAATAAAATAACGGTACAACGTGAAGTTTTTTTATATGTTATATTTCTTAGACTTTCGGAAAACTGTGCTTCTTAATACTTCCACGGCAAACAGCTGTCTCTGACAAACTCGGATGAAATGTCCGCTTGGTAGTGCATCTCCTGCTGATTGTGAAAAATAGGTTGAAATAACACAATTTTAGAGACTTTACTGGTCTCATAGAGATACGATTTTTTGTATATAGACTGAAGTGGGGAGCGAAAATTGTACCACGGCCGAGATTGGAACCCAGATCCCCTACTTACTACGCAGGATCTTTAGTCACTAAGCCACCCTGGTACATTTGTTTACACAACTGTACGGATTACTCTGGCACGCCTCCCTCCTAGATCCAAATTCTCACTGCCCTACAGCCTAGCAGGGGCATTTAAAGTACCAGTCTACCAGGGGAACCGCTGTGCCAGGGTAGCATAGTGGCTAACGCACCTACCTAGTAAGTGGGAGACCTGGGTTCGATTCCCAGTCTTGCTATATATTTTCGCGCGCCACTTCAGTCTATATGCATAAAAATAGGATCTCCATCGACGCACTGCAAAGTTTCAACGACGTAAATGTTGTAGTAGTGCAGTTTTTTTTTTAAAGTGTGAACTCCTAAGGGACCAAACTGCTGAGGTCATCGGTCCCTACTCTTACACACTACTTAAACTGACTTACGCTAAGAACAACACACGCAGCCATGCCTAAGGGAGAGGACTCGAACCTCCGGCGGGAGGGGCCGCGCGGCCCGTGTCGTGGCGCCTCAAACCGCGCGGCCACTACTTGCCGCAGGGGTGCAGTTATTTTTCTATCGTTCAAAACAAGATTACACAGTAATATGTTCACTAATCATTTACTTGACACTTCAAGGTTGTCAGAACAGGATGTCAAGAATGCTGCACCATTTACTAACATTTCACCTCAATTTGTGGGAGACGTTATCGAAAGATTGCATCCATGTCGCTGAAGGTTTCTGGAAAACTCCTGACTATGCTTCGAATGCATAAGGCCTCCTATGACGATCATATTGCTTAACATAGGTTTTATAACCCTACTTCGCCAAGCGGAGGACTGAGGACTGCAGTAAGTTAGTAATCTTAACGAAAATTGTTTAAGGATGACAGATGATGTGATCTTAACAAAGATGTGACTAGGACTATACAGATATGTTGTTGTTGTTGCAGTCTTCAGTCCGAAGACAAATTTGACGCATCTCACCACGTTAGTCTGTTCTGTTCACGTCTCTTCATCTCTGCTGAATTACTGCAAGCTTCGTCCTTTTGAAGCAGCTTATGCGTTCAAGCCTTGGTCTGCGTCTGCAGTTCTTACCGCTACAGACTTTCCTTCATTACAGAATTAACCATCCTACAAGAATGTATAGGTATTATAGTACTGTACTGCAGCAAAAAATCGCAACACCAAAATATAACTGTAATGAAATTTCGAGAATACATTTGTCCAGGTGACCGTTTTAAGTGATTAACATTGCAAGAGCGCGAGATAAACCGTTGCAAATGTGAAATGCTGGTATATTAATAACCGGTGTAACCACTGGAATGTTGAATCGAAGCATGCAGACGTGCATGCATTGTGTTGTACAGGTTCCGGATGTCAGTTGTGGGATGGAGTTCCATGATCGTTGCACTTGATCGGTCAATACAGGGACGGATAATGCTGTTTGTGGATGATGCTGAAGTTGTCGTCCAATGATGTTCTCAATTGGAGACAGATCCGGTGATCGAGTAGACCAAGGCAACATGTCGACATTCTGTAGAGCATGTTGAATTACAAGAGGCGAGCGTTATCCTATTGGAAAACAACCCCTGGAATGCTGTTCATGAATGGTAACACAAGAGGACGAATCACCAGACTGACGTACGAATTTGCAGTCAGGTTGCAATGGATAAGCACGAGAGTGCTCCTGCTATCATTTAGATATTGCAGCTCAAACCATAACTACATGTGTAGGACAAATGTCACTAGCACGCAGACAGATTGGTTACAGGTCCTCAACTGGCATACTCCTAACCAATACACGGTTGTCACTGGCACCCAGGCAGAACCAGCTTTCATTAGAAATCACAGCAGATCTCCACCCTGCTCTTCGATGAACTCTCGCTTGACACCACTGAAGTCGCAAATAGTGGTGGTTTCGCGTCAGTGGAATGCACGCCACACAGCGACTGGCTCGGAGCTATCCTTAAAGTAACCCTTTTGCAACAGTTCGTTGTGTCACTGTGGTGCCACCTACTTCTCGAATTGGTGCTACAGATGGGTATGATGCGCCAGAGCCATACTCCCAACACGGTGTCTTCCCTATCGGTAGTGACCGTCCGGAATCACGTCTTCTTGCAACCGTCCATTCTGGTGACCATCGCTGCCAGCAATAATGTTCCATGGCTACGTTCTTGACAGATCTTTCTGCAGAAGGAACATCCAGCTTCTCGTAGCCCATTTACACTACCCCATTCAAATTGAGTGAGGTATTGATAATGGCCTCTTAAAGCCAGTCTTAATCAACATCAATTCACCACGTCCGCTCTCAAATGAAACTAACGCTCACGACCGCTACAAAGTTCAAAGCAAGACTGATTTGCATCCTCACTAGCGCCACTATTATGCGACTGGCGCGAAATCTTTCTACATCTTTCAGATGTAGAAACACGCTTACCAATTTTTGTTTATAACGCACAGTTCTTTCTTGGTGTGAATTTTTTTCTGTCAGTGTGAAACAGCAAGCTGAAAAAGTCGGACTCAAAACTTCCTTTGAAATTAAAAAAAAAGTGAAAAACATCAATGGTACTCATCGCGACCTGAACATTAATCTAGTAAATTACCCGTCTAGGACGAACGAGTAGAGACTGACAAAGCAGATTTATTTAATTTACTTGGCAGGAGACATAATTTTTTCGAGAAATGGTTCACGAAGGTGAGAAAGAACCCTGAAAGGACTGTATTAGTTGGAGGAGACCACTCAGATCGGATAAAATATAGGTCAGTGAGCGAGAGCTTGAAAGGCTTCCATGATGAACGGAAACTGTACAGGGCAAACAAAAGAGTCTGACGGAGAGAGAATGCAAAGCTTTTAGACTGCAGAGTAATGTGTAATTGTCACCTAATGAGTCTCCAACGGTTGTTAACTAATAAAGAATATGTATGTTTTAAAAATCATAGCTACGCTCTTTTACTTATACACTTCTGGTATAGGAAAGTAACTTCATACAGAAATGATGTCTGGGTTATTGTCGTTAAGGCCTAAAGTCTGAATTTCCTACCTACATGAGGCAATTCAGTGTAAGATGATGTTGGTGGAATATACCACAATGTTGATATTTTCGTCAATATCCATTGTATGTCAGCACTATCCATCACCGTGTGTTATTGAGAACGTTCAGTCTGTGGGCAGAAGAAAGTTATCATCGTTTATCCATTAAAGGCGAAGTAATCGGAAAATTTATTGAATTAAATAATCATAAGTACACAACTTTATATTCCATTTTTGTGTATGATAACGATTTTCCTCGTGGATGTTTACATTACCATAATTTTATTGGGTGTTTTAAAAACCACATTGTTGGCTTTCGGATAATGGGTTAACCCATTTTTAATGGAGGTCATGTTGAAGAAAATGTAGGCTGCATCCTCCCCATATAGAACGGGTAAGATGCCACTTCATTATAGACTTATTCTCTGATTGCCGGATAACTTCAAAAGAGTTGTGTGATGTGAAAGTCAGGTATTTATTTTAATTACTTATGATTGACATTAAAGTATGTAAACACTACATTTAAATTTGAGATGTAGGAATTTGTTTTACTTGAGGAATACAGCGTAGAGTACGTTACGTGTAAACCCTTAATTTATCTTTAGGGTAACCTATCAGCCACATTAGTTCGAGAGAAAAACAAGCAGAGCTTCATGTCCAGAAGCTAATTTCTACTGGTTGCCGAAGACGTGAACCCTGGGAATATGCACTAGTGGGATGCATCAAAACTCAACCAAATACCATACCGAACCCTGAGACGATGAATGGAAAAGAAAAATGTAACCAAAGTTGTACAAGGGCCTGCAGGTAAGAATATTATCAAAAATCAACAGTGGCCCCAACTTTGCTATAGACGCTGGAATTTTAATAACAAGAAAATAGTAATTGAAATTCATATTGGATACTGCTTCAGGACACCTTGGCTATGAAAATGAAAGCAGATTTGTGGACTATATGAGAAAAATACAAAATGCTGAATATCCAGCATCGCCAAAATTAATTCGGCTGTTAGCATTTGCGGAGAAAAATGGTATACCGCACAGATTTAATAAAGAGAGTAAGATGGCAGACTATGATTTGTTGAATCTATTCTTGTAATGGCATCCTACTCTTGTTATCAGGAAAGCGCAGGGTGTATCCGTTGCAACAGGATTGGTAACGTGCCGAGAAAAAATTGAGAAACAGTTTTCCCTCCTGTTACACACCTGCCAGAGAACAAGTTGTTTCACCAGTTTGGGAAAATTATGACATGGACGAGCGTGGGCTTCACCTGAACAACGAACATGGGAAAGTTCTGACAGTGAAAAGTTCCAAAGACGTCCATCACGTAAGGTCAGCAGAAAAAGGCGAACAATACTCCTAATTGCATCCTGCAATATCGAAGGGAAATTTCTTCCACCATACTGTATATTTTCAGAGGGAAAAGGAAGAAACTCGAATTTGAAGACGATGTGCCTCCACGTTCCCATGTCGAAATTAATTATAGTTCTTCGTATGTAAATACGGATGTGTTTATGAACTGGATGAACAGTCACTTCATTCTTAGGAAGAACTCTGGCGAAGTGTTGCTAATTCTGGATGGGCATAGGTCACACAGTTCTGAAATCAATCTTCTTAATTGTTCCCCTCTGCCTACGTAGCTATATCACAAAATATTTGCAATCCCTAAATCAGGGCCTTCTTCAAGCTTTTAAAACGTTTTGGCAACAGGCTATCAACAGCTGGGGTCATATCCATCAAGGCCGCAAAGTTACTAGTCTGCAGTTTTGACAGCTTTCAAGTTCTGCATGGAATGGAGCTGCGATGGTAGGTAATGGCACTTCAGGATTTTCGGCCTGTGGGCTTTATCCACATGACCCATCCAAAACCCTAGACCACGAATTTGCAGACAGAGCAACTGGCGATACAGTTGACACACAACTGGAAACAGTAGAAACGCGCAATGCTGAGCAATCTAGCAATTCTGCTACACCATCGACAAGCCGTGTTTAAGCGCCTACTCCTGCACCAGCACCACCCACAGCAGTAGCTATATGCAGTGCAGGACCATCCAGAAGTGCTGCAGGACCATTCAGAAGCCGTGGAGAACAATCTAATAATTCGTTTTTTGATTACATAAATTCGGATCCTAAAGCTTCAGTATCAAGGACACCCGATAGGAAAACGCAATGTTGCCTAGTGGCCAATATGTACAGCATATTTCCCAAAATCTTTGCCGCCTTTGGACCACCGAGCATCCTAGTAAATGACAATGTACCGGCATTTACATCTAGGCAATTCCGGAGATTTTGTTTCGATCATGGCGTTACGCATGTTACCACTGTTCCTTCTGGGACCTTTCTATCCTGTGGTTAAATCTTACTTTTCATACTGCTCAGCATGAGGCCATCAAAGTCACTCCCTCCTAAATAATCCTGGAATATCCGATTTAATCTTCCTTGAGTAACCCTTGGACCACTGACCATTGACAAGCTGCTGCCTGAGCGGGTCCCCTCAACCCTCAACAAACCGTCGAACATAACTGGGAGAGAGCGAGACGCAATATAGAGCTCGCCCATAGGCATCAGGCGCGTAGATGCAATTGTGGGAGACGGGAGTGCAAGTGTGTTTCTGCATAGGTTGTGTGTTTGTGCATAGGATTAACGTTGGATTCAAGGCTGGAGCAACCCCTTCTAATAAACTGGTTCATCGTTTTATAGGCTCCTGTATAATTTTAAGATTTCTGAGTCCAGTTAATATCTTTGTCCGTAATGGATTGAATGGGAAGATTGTAGAGGACAAGTCAGTCAGGTTAAGAAGGGTAGCTAGCTCCATCTTTGCCTTCTGCCCTTGGTGTCGAGCGCCGGCAGGACGTCTTTGAGTTTCAGTGGAGGAGGTTGAGGTGTATGGTCTGGCCTTCTATCGATTGCCTGTCGTTGACGATCATCATCTTACTAACTTTTGAGGTACGCCGATGGCAGAATCGGTGGGGCCAAAACCACAAAACAAAAAGGTTTTGGTGCAGTCAGTGTGTGGTGTGTAGAGCGAGCTGTCCAGGGTGCGAGAGGTTTGGAGTTATGGATGATACACGAGAGAATAAATTGTCTCCAGTGAAGGCGCCGAGCCTGCCGGTTATCGCCTGCCCTGCGAAGCGGTTTCCGTGAGTGGGCATGATATTTCAGAAAACACACCAGCGACTTGGGGATTATTTGGCCGGTTCGACGCTAGTCAAGGCAGTCCAGTCTCTTGCGGGCTTAAGGAATGGAAGGACGGCGGCCATCCCGACCAAGTTGAGTAACTGCCGTCTGTGACCTTACCTCTCGCTCTTCACCTTCCCCTTCCTCCCCCACCCCGGTGGGGCTTATGTCACCACTACTCATAATTAAGAGCAGCTGTTAAAAAGTCATTTGGTTAAAAAGCTGCCTATTCAGTGAGTGTTAACTGTGTTTTTTAAATTCTGTATTTTCTGTCTACTGAACGATAGTGCGTTCATAATTAATAGTAGCTGCTTAATAACGATTTCGTTAAAATCTGGTGAGTGAACTTTAGTTAACTGTAGCTGCTTATTCAGTGACTGTTGACTGTTACTTTTCATTCTGTATTTTGCTGCTTGCTGAATGATAGTGGCTTCATAAATAATGACAGCTGTTTATAAGTCATTTACTTAAAATCTGATCAGTGGACTTTGGTTAACTGTAGCTGTCTATTCAATGAATATTAACTATGTCGAAAATTCTGTAGTTTGCTGTCAACTGAATGACAGTGAGTTCATAATTAATAGCAGTCGTTTAAAAATCATTCGCTTAAAATATGATCCGTGAACTTTGGTTAACTGTAGCTGCCTATTCAGTATTGTAACTGTTTTTAAGATTCTATATCATGTGTGTATGTGTGTGCTGAATGAGAGTGGGCTCATAGTTAATGGCAGTTGTTTATAAGGCACTTGCTTCAAATGTAACCAGTGAATTATGGCTAACTCTAGCTGCTTATCTAGAGACTCTTAATTGTTTTTAAAATTCTGTATTTTGCAGTCTACTGAATGAAAATGGGTTCATAATTAATAGCAATACTTTAAAGGTCATTTGATTAAAATCTGATTGTTGAATTTTGCCTAACTGTGGCTGCTTATTCAATGACTGTTAATTTTGTTTTCTTTTTACATACTGTATTTTGCTGTCTAATGAACTACAGTGGGTTCATAGCTGTTTAAAAGTCATTTTTCTAAAGTCTCCTACTTAGTTTAATTTTTTATTGTTTTAGTAAAACAATTTTAATAAAGACAAGTTACGTGTTAAAAATAATGAACGCTGAAGCAGTTAAGTGGGAGCCCAATCCTTCCGTTAGGGTGACCCGATCCCAAATCTTCCCATCCAGATTTTTAGTTACCAGTTGGTAGCAGTCCAAAAAGAAGGAGCATGAGAGAAAGCACAAACGAACTGATCGGAATGCCGGATTCTGCGAAGGAAAGAGTTGAGACCACCAAGCATTTCATCTTCCATCAATGAAGAGTCTTTGCGTCTGAGTAACAAAATGGAGCGAATGGCAGCGGTGATGACATCTGTCTTGCCTGTAAGGGCAAAAAAGGACCCACGTGTGACAGCCAATGCATTGGATGTAAGAAGTGGTTGCATGAGGACTATGGAAACGGCAGTGACTCTTGCAATACAGTAGAAGCCTGATATACCAAGGTTCGATATGGAAGGGGTCTTAACTATGTCCCCCAAAACAAAATATCATTTATGAATGATTTTTGCTCTCTCAGAATTTTTATAAACTTGAAAAAAATCTTATCACAGTCTGCATGTAGCTTTTCTGCAGTAGAATTTACTGCTGCGATCTCCACGCTCTTTAAACAATAACCGAAACAGATGGAGGTAACTAAACTCAAGCCATCAGTGCTTTCAATACCAAAGCGTATCTATCATTTATTCAAATACCTGTTGTTTATATTTTCAGTCTAGTTAAAAGCAGGATTATATTTTAACTCAAAAGGAATTTCAAGCTTTTTGGAGGTTGTTCAACCGTTATAGAACAAAATTCCATAACTACAGCATCTTTCCCCTACTTAACTTACATGAGAAAATTAAAAGGAGAATAAATGTTGGGAGTGATCTTTCCGAGGCTGAAATGAATCAGTACTGCAATGCAGACCTGCATCTGCTTTCTGTAGAGCAGTGCAAAAATAACACTGATTTGTGCAATGATGTTGTTAAATCACTGGATGTGTATTCAGAAAACTAGGTATTCAAATCCACTCGAATATTCCTACATCACGTCAGGTGTTCACTGGATTCGATCCTCAAAAAAAGGTCACGTATACCTCCCTTTTCTATCCTTCCATGGTTAATCCAAGAATCTGTCTCTGATGACGGCCGCGCCGATGAGGGATTACATTTATTTTCATGTGTTCATATCTTTATGGCTGACTGTCAGCATAAAAGTTATTGAATAAAGAGTAAGTGAGCGTAGTTGAAGGATTGGTAGGGGAAAGAATGTCTGGAACACATCTAGACATAAGATCATTGTTTATGAAGGAAGAAGCATTTCTGCGGAAATAGAAATGGAAAATGACAAGAGTGTGCACTATAGAGCTGCTCCAAACCTACCTTCGGGCTGTTAACGGGAACGGCAAACTGTTTGTTACACAAACGCCAACAATTTAATCTAGTAGAATGTTCACCCACGAAAAGGGGAAAGAACAGCATTTATCTGGACTCATCCATTCTTCACTAGTCAGTTGTTTATCAATTATGCGTACTTGCTATGTGATGTATTAATTTCACAACACTTTCAAGTTTCGATGCAAAATAACTGGACAGATGAATAATTTCTCTTTATATAGTGGCACCACATATACCAGAAACGTGTTCCTACGGCTTGGAGCCATCAAGTTGTGATTTACATACATAATGGGAGCATCAAAGCGGATATTTCTTGCATTTCGTATTCCAATACCTTTATATGCTATGTCGAAGTCTCCCTCTTGTCTGCAAAATGTGATAATTCCTGCGCCTAAGCGCGTAATGTATCATTGCCGCGTGCCCCGTTTTACTTTGAATAGAGCAACAGAAAACACGGAGCTACTAGAGAGAGTACGAAATAACTATCGGCGTTAGCTCAGGTGGACGCTAACAAGCAATTATCTGCCTATAACATTTTAACGAGCTCTGTCTATAATTTTCTAGTAACACGGTGAACGAGGGTAATTTTGTTCAAATTGCAATCTAATTGCAAGCTTAATGTAATCGTTATCCGAAAGTGTTATAAGTCTATTTATGATGATGCTTTAAGCAAACATGATTATCCTCTGTTGATATCACAATTAATGAAAGGCTCAAAGCATACGTACAGTTCATACTTAATTCGAATGACGATAGTCAGTGATAGTCCACTATACACACAGCAAAAAATGTTTTGTATCACCTCGGTTCCGAGACTTCCGCAACCTGTACAGAAAATTGGAATAGAGATCAACATAAACATCATTTCCGCCCTTTTTATTGCTCATGAAAACCACACATTGCATGCTTTACCACCGTACAGCGAAAGCTTCAGAGGTGTTGGTCCAGATTACTGTACACACCGGTACCTCTAATATAGAGTACCACGTCCTCTTGCATTGATGCATGCCTGTATTCGTCGTGGCATAATATCCACAAATTCATCAAGGCACTGATGGTCCAGATTTTCCCATTCCTCAACGGCGATTCGTCGTAGATCCCTGTGTTGTTGGTGGGTCACGTCGTCCATAAACAGCCCTTTTCAATACATCCCAGGTATGTTCGATAGGGTTCATGTATGGAGAACATGCTGGCCACTCCAGTCGAGCAATGTCGTTATCCTGAAGATCAACATAAACATCATTTCCGCCCTTTTTATTGCTCATGAAAACCACACATTGCATGCTTTACCACCGTACAGCGAAAGCTTCAGAGGTGTTGGTCCAGATTACTGTACACACCGGTACCTCTAAGATCGAGTACCACGTCCTCTTGCATTGATGCATGCCTGTATTCGTCGTGGCATAATATCCACAAATTCATCAAGGCACTGATGGTCCAGATTTTCCCATTCCTCAACGGCGATTCGTCGTAGATCCCTGAGTTGTTGGTGGGTCACGTCGTCCATAAACAGCCCT
Source organism: Schistocerca cancellata (assembly GCF_023864275.1). Lineage (NCBI taxonomy): Eukaryota > Metazoa > Arthropoda > Insecta > Orthoptera > Acrididae > Schistocerca > Schistocerca cancellata. Next base: position 518,573,455 of record NC_064630.1, on the reverse strand, counting down.
TTTCAATACATCCCAGGTATGTTCGATAGGGTTCATGTATGGAGAACATGCTGGCCACTCCAGTCGAGCAATGTCGTTATCCTGAAGGAAGTCATTCACAAGATGTGCACGATGGGGGCGCGAATTGTTGTCCATGGAGACGAATGCCTCGTCAATATGATGCCGATATGGTTGCACTGTCGATCAGAGGATGGCAATTACTTATCGTACAGACGTTACGGCGCCTTCCATGACCACCAGCGGCGTACGTCGGCCCCACCTAATGCCAACCCAAAACATCAGGGAACCCCCACCTTGCTGCACTCGCTGGGCAGTGTGTCTAAGGCGTTCAGCCTCACTGGGTTGCCTCGAAACACGTCTCCGACGATTGTTTGGTTGAAGACATATGCGACACTCATCGGTGAAGAGAACGTGGTGCCAATCCTGAGCGGTCCATTCGGCATGTTCTTGGGCCCATCTGTACCGCGCTGCATGGTGTCGTGGTTGCAAAGATGGACCTCCCCATGGACGTCGAGAGTGAAGTTGCGCATCATGCACAGTTTGAGTCGTAACACGACGTCCTGTGGCTGCACGAAATTCATTATTCAACCTGGTGGCGTTGTGTCACGGTTTCTCCGAGCCATAATCCGTAGGCAGCGGTCATCCACTACAATAACAGCCCTTGGGCGGCCTGAGCGAGGCATGTAATCGATAGTTCCTGTCTCTCTGTATCTCTGCCATGTACTAACAACATCGCTTTGGTTCACTCCGAGACGCTTAGACACTTCCCTTGTTGAGAGCCCTTCCTGGCACAAAGTGACAATGCGGACGCGGTCGCACCGCGATATTGACCGTCTAGGCATGGTTGAACTACAGACATCACGAGCCGTGTACCTCCTTCCTGGTAGAATGACTGGAACTGATCGGCTGTCGGACACTCTCCGTCTAATAGGCGCTGCTCATGCATGGTTGTTTACATCTTTGGGCGGGTTTAGTGACATCTCTGAATAGGCAAAGGGCCGTGTCTGTGATACAATATCCACAGTCAACGTCTATCTTCAGGAGTTCTGGGAACTGGGGTGATGCAAAACCTTTTTTGATGTGTGTAGATTATGTCGAGCGTGTGTTTGGACACTGAAAAGTCTCAGTTAGAAATAGGGCATAGTCAGTTATCGAAAATTCTAGACAAAATTTTTCCAGCAGTGTTACACAATACTAAAACAAAGACTGAAATCAGCTTCCTTGAATATGCTGTCAATAGTACAATTTTTAGCATCATCAAATACTTTTTGAATTACTCGAATCAAGACGAAAAATTCGAACAATCTTTTCCTGTGAAGAAGCAGGCGCTTTGAAATAAGTGTAGAGGAATTTTACGTGTGCCAGATACGTTTTTTAGATGCAGTCTTCTTTCTTGTAGCGTAGTTTCGGATTTTTAACCTATATAGGAATGAAAGTTCCTTGCTTCTGATATTCCTTTAAGTGCTTCAAGGTTTTTGAGGCTATTTGTATCGATGGCAATACGTCAGCTATCGACTAAGTTTGAAAGTCAAATTGGATTGCAGAACGAAATACGTACTAGCAGAATATTTAATTTACAATCAGTGAACGAGTAGCATCAGTAAAGAAAGTAACTCATAGATTGATTCAAAGCCATTTTTCCATTGGCTGTTATATTTGATAAAAGATCTACAGAGGTTGGACAAAAACACGGAAACACCGCGAGAAATGCATGCTTGGACATAAATACAGATGCTAGCCAAGCCTGCAGGTTTAGGTGTTTTATTTGACGACAAACGACACGTGTGCAACGTCGTCCGCAAGTTGCTAGCGTCAGTCGTGGTCAGAACAGCGTTCTGCGTAGTTGTGAGTGCGCTATGTTGGAGCTAAGTGAACTCGATCGTGGGCGAATTGTTGATGTTCGTATTGTGGTTGCTTCCGTAACCACGAAAGCCGAAGTTGCTGGTATTTCAAAAGGCACCGTGTCGAAGATTTATACTGTCCGCAGGTGAACCTGAAAACATCACCCGCTAGGTCACAGCGGCGACAAAACTTTGTGTCGAGTGATCGCGACGGACAGTCATTGAAGAGGATTGTGATGAAAAGTAAGAGGACGACAGCTGCAAGAATCATTTCAAAACTGAATGTCTCACTCGCTAGCTCTGCTGTCGGCAGGAAAACAAGGCGAAAGGGGCTCCATAAGTTGGAAACTGTAGTACGAGCTGGAGTTCGAAAGCCCATAACAGGAAAAAGTGGCGCCGAAGCCATAAGACGTGGACTGTGGAGCAGTAGAATTAAATCGTTTGGATGTATGAGTGTTGTTTCACACTATTTTCAACTTCTGTCCACGTTTACGTCCCGAAAGTGAAAGTTGGGGGGGGGGGGGGGGGGAGGGGTTCGGTTGTAATTTCAACAGACGTACAGTGGTATCCGACGGGCCCCATGGGTCCGCGGCAAAGTCGCATTATTATGTGACCATTTTAGACGGTAGGTCCATCCTATAGTACAATATTTGTTTCCTAAAGTGATGCTGTGTTCCAAGACGACCCGACCCCTGTTCACGCAGCTCGCATCGTCCAGGACTGGTTTTATGAGCACGAGAACGAATTTTTGCATCTCCCGTGGCCACCACGATAACCAAATCTCTGTATTATTGATCTTTTTTGGTCTGTTTTGGAGATTGCGTGGTCGCTGTTCCCTTCCAGCGTAGTTACCTAAACTTTCCACTATTTTGCGAGAAAAATGGCATAATATTCCCTCGTAACCCATACAGGACCTGTATTTATCCATTCAGAGATGACTGGAAGCTGTTATGAATGCCAACGTGTTTCCTACACCGCATTAGACTTGGTAATGTGTTTGTGGTTGTTTCTAAAAGGTGCAGATCAAACCACCGTAAACAGGCACCCTAGCGAAGATGAGATCTAGTGACACAGAGAAGATTAGATTAGATTAGATTAGTACTTGTTCTATAGATCATGAATACGACACTTCGTAATCATGTGGAACGTGTCAGGTTAATAAACGGTGTCTATACAAGATATTACATTACACAAAATGTTACATGACACTCAATATTTTTAATTTTTTTCTTTTTTTTGTGGGGGTCGGGGAAATTACCCACTTAATATATCCAAAAATTCATCTAATGAGTAGAAGGAGTTGCCATTAAGAAATTCTTTTAATTTCCTTTTAAATGCTATATGGTACCCCTGGTCTTGCACGCTAAGCCTATTCACATGCAACACATAAGATCTAATGCATTTCCTCTGAACATAAATTGTGTGACCATCTTGCTGGCGTTGGAAGTTCCCGTTCACGGTTCTTTCCGTGACTGCGAATTCAAATTTGTATTTTTGAACTCCGCCTTTTGCAAAACAAATTGTATTTCTTTGTCTGTTTACCCAAACATGTTTCAGCATTTGTGTGTCATCTTCTGTGGGTCCCGGTTTGTTTCTGAAACTGCATTATTTCTGAAAAGTAGATTCTAAAGGTTGTCTTCTTTTTATGCCTTTTATCGTTTGGCAGCATGTCGCCCAACAAAGGTGTACAAATAGACGATAAAGGTCATAAAAACAAGGCAGCATGTAGAAGACAGCTTTTCACAAGTAATGTAGTTTCAGAAATAAATCGAGACCCACAGAAGGTCACGTATACGTGTTGAAACATATTTAGGTAAACAGTAGAAGAAATACGTTTTGTTTTGCGGAAGCCGGAGTTTAAAAACCCAAATATAAATTGTGTAGTTTTCTGTGGTTCTTATACCGTATACCAGAGGGATGTCACCTAGATTTTATTTTACTATTATAACCAAAGATCCTTACTTTACTTTACTTAACATGTGGCAAGGGCCTTATCGACCATACACCTGCTGTATGAGCCTCTTCCACTTCTGCCTGTCCAATGCGCTGTTTGTCCAGTTGCTGCTGCTGTTCATCCTCATTGTGTCCTCCCGAATGTTATCCCGCCATCTGATTCTGGGCCTCTCTCTTCTTCTCGTTCCGTCTATTGTTCTGCTGAATGCCATTCTAGGTAGTCTATTCTCTGTCATTCTTGCTATATGGCCTGGCCAATTCAACCTTCTCCTCTTGAGCACTTCGACGATGTTACGGTGTTTGTACAGCCCTCTTAATCATTCATTTCTTCTTATTCTCCATTCCATGTTATTTTCGTCGTATACAGGTCCAATAATTTTTCTTAGTACTTTTCTTTCAAATATTAACAGTTTTTCTTCATCTTTATTTCTAAATATTAATGTTTCACATCCATATAACATCACAGGTATAATGGTCGATTGATATAAGCTGATTTTAGAGTTACTGCTAAGTGATCTTTTTCTTAGAATTTTGATGAAACAAAAACGTGTCTTGTTTGCTGTTGATAAACGGGCATCTATTTCTATATCTGTTCTTTTGTTATTACTAAAAGTACTTCCTAGGTACTTGAAGTGGTCAACAGTCTTGAAATTGAATCCATCTACAGTCAGAGATGCATCTTTTCTGGTTTTCTTACTTATGGGCAGGTATTCTGTCTTTTCTTCATTAACATCTAATCCTGTTTTCTCAGTAATTTTGTAGTAATTTTGCATCATTCTGATTAATTCTCTTTTGGAACTACCTATTAGTGCTACATCATCTGCATAGGGAAGTCTTGTAATTTTCACATCCTCTAGCTGGATCCCTTGTGGACTGGTTTTAGAAAATTCTCTATCAGTCTTCTCTGGGACAAGGTTAAATAAAATAGGTGAAATGGCATCCCCTTGTCTCAGTCCAGTGTACACCTTAAAATCTTCAGTTTCTCCTACCGGTGTCTTTATGCGACATAAAGTTTCATCGATACACATTTTAACTAATCTGATTAATTTTGATGGTGTTTTAAATTCCTTCATTATATTTAGGAGTGTCTGTCGGTGTATGCTATCATAGGCCTTTTTAAAATCTACGAATAATATGTGGACATCTACAGTGAATTCCTACGCCTTCTCAGTTACTTGTCTTAGGGTGAATAAATGATTCAATGTGGATCTGTTTCTGCGGAAACCGCATTGGTAGTCCCCAATCAGTTCTTCTGTTATTGGTATCAGCTTGTTTAATAGGCAGCTTGATAAGATTTTATAGGTGACATCCAGTAAGGCAATTCCTCTGTAGTTATCACAAACTAGTGGATCATTCTTCTTAAATATGGGGCATACAATTGCCGTTTTCCAATCTGCAGGAATGGTTTCCATCTCCCAAATTGTTTCTATTAACGCGTGTATTTCTAATTCTAGTTGTGGGCCTCCATTCTTTAAGAACTCAGCGTATATCTTGTCCTCGCCACAAGCCTTGTTATTCTTTGATTTCTTTATTGCTTGCTGTATTTCATTTACTGATGGGGTAGTAACTGTATCAGCTGTATTAGTTGTATCAGGTTCTTCCAATTTAAAGTAAGAGTGTGGGTCATTGCAGTTGAGAAATTGTGAAAAGTATGTCTTCCACCTGTTTTGTATGTCACTTTTGTTGGTCAATATTTTCCCATACTGTTCCCTTTTATTGAATTTACCAAAGGATTTTTTTATATTTTGATACATCTGCCTTGTTCTGTGATGTTGGAAATCATCCTCTGCTTCTCTGATCATATTGTTATTGTATTCCCTTTTCTTTTAAGTCTATTTCTTTATAGAATTGCCAAATAGAATTTAATGTACTTAAAACCAATTCGTATACAACATACGTCTGGTCTGAATGATGAAATAACATACACTAGTCTTTGAAAGTTAGTACAAATTAATAAATACGAATTAAATGAAGAAAATAAAACTTGGCCGAATTTTATTATACTTAGTAATTTTATTATACTTAGTAATACAGAATAAATGATACACGAAAACATGTTTTAAAACCTAGAATTTATTTCGAGCTTAAAACAAGTTTGTAACGCATAAAATGGAAGTACCAGTTTGGTTTGTTATAGATAAGGTCAATAAAAATGTAATATTAGGAATATTATAGAGTATAAAGCGTTTTATAATCATCCCTCCTTGTTGTCTGGCCGTCGGTAAGGTTGGAATCCCACCGCTGTCCAGGGAGTCATGAGGGCTCAATTCGAAGCGAGACTTGTCACTGGAGACAGTTCTACTCCATTCAATGGGATTCCAGGCCGAAGAAATGTCTGGAGACGCTCCGGACAGCTGCGGGATACCAGGCTGCTGTCGCCCACCATACGGCCCTACAACAAAGAGTGACGGTCTGGGACTCCATTTCATTTCAAAGCAGGACCCCTTTGGTTGTCAGCCGCAGCACCCTTACAGCACAGCGGTACGTCAACGATATTTTGCGACCCCTTGCCCTTCATGGAAAGCAATCCTGGGCTTACAGCCGGCCGCGGTGGCCGAGCTGTTCTAGGCGCTTCAGTCCGGAACCGCGCGACTGCTACGGTCGCAGGTTCGAATCCTGCCTCGTGCATGGATGTGGGTAATGTCCTTAGGTTCATTAGGTTTAACTAGTTCTAAGTTCTCGGGGACTGATGACCTCGGATATTAAGTCCTATAGTGCTGCCGCGCGGGATTAGCCGAGAGGTCTCTTGCGCTGCAGTCATAGACTGTGCGGCTGGTCCCGGCGGAGATTCGAGTCCTCCCTCGGGCATTGGTGTGTGTGTTTGTCCTTAGGATAATTTAGGTTAAGTAGTGTGTAAGCTTAGGGACTGAAGACCTTAGCAGTGAAGTCCCACAAGATTTCACACAAATTTGAACATTTTTTTCCCCTGTAGTGCTCACAGCTTACATTTCAGCAAGAGATGTCCACCCACACACGACGAGAGTTTCTGCAGCTTGTCCTCGTGCTAACCAAAACCTACCTTGGCCACCAAGGTCGCTCGATCTACTTCGGACACAGGTTCTCTAAATTTATACAGAATGTTGTTTCGCGAGAACTATGTCGTGTTTTTTTATATTTTTTTAATTTTTTTTTCAAGGAATCCAATAGAACTGGCATCAGACAGCCTATGAATTTGTCCCGAGAACTTTCGCGAGGCATGTCGTATAATACTAAGGCTGGAAGAGACAAGAACAACAAGCTAAGGATTGTAGCCTGTCAGTACAGCTTTGAATGGCAGTAAAGAGAGTTTCTCTTATGGCTCATTTTCAGTGAAAGGGCTGATCAGGTACAACATTAACGCACGAATCAACGCTTCTGACGACCGCATTTGGGCGTAGTATGGCTGTCTGATATCAAGCACACAGGAGATCAATTAAAAAGAAATGCGAAGCAGTAGTGAGGTGGCATATGAAACCGCCACGAAAAGGAGAGACTTATACTTAGCTGAGTCACTTTGCGACGCTATTCAGATAAACAGATTTCTAAAATCGACCTTGATTAGTTTTACTTTCTCTCAAATCATATGCGCTGTTTAATAGCTCCCGAGTTGTGTAGGCCCTCCGTTCGTTTGTAGGCATGACTGGAAACGCGGTCAAGGCACGGTCCGCTGTGCGAGTTGGGAATGTGAACAGAGCGTTTCTTTTTTGCTGTGCGACAAAAGAAGGCCACTCTGTGGCCGCGAGAAACGCCCCACGGCGGCAGCGGCAGCCGCGGCGGTAGAGGCGTGAGTCAGCGCCTGGAGGCGCACTGGCTGGACGAAATGGTTCAAATGGCTCTGAGCCTTACGGGACTCAACTTCTGAGGTCATTAGTCCCCTAGAACTTAGAACTAGTTAAACCTAACTAACCTAAGGACATCACATACATCCATGCCCGAGGCAGGATTCCAACCTGCGACCGTAGCGGTCACGCGGTTCCAGACTGAAGCACCTCGAACCGCACGGCCACACAGGCCGGCGCATAAATGCTACATAAGATACAACTGTCGTGGTTGCACTTACTCTGTCTTAACCACAAACATTTATTTTGAAGCAGTTCTCCTTATGGCTTCCAGCCACTCGCTATTTTCAGAGAACAAAGTACCTCGTCACATTTTCTTATACGATTATAAGACTAAGTTCCCGATTCATCACATCCCGTACGTGCTCAGATGGCGACAGATCTAGTGATCTTTGTGGCTAGGACAGCTGGAAACCGCGAAGAGCCACCTGCATCTTAGCAGCCGTATGTGGAAGTGCATTGTGCGGTTGAAAAAGCACATCACCTTCCTACATCTACATCTACATACATACTCCGCAATCCACCAGACGGTGCGTGGCGGAGGGTACCTGGTACCACAACTAGCATCTTCTCTCCCTGTTCCACTCCCAAACAGAACGAGGGAAAAATGACTGCCTATATGACTCTGTACGAGCCCTAATCTCTCTTATCTTATCTTTGTGGTCTTTCCGCGAAATGTAAGTTGGCGGCAGTAAAATTATACTGCAGTCAGCCTCAAATGCTGGTTCTCTAAATTTCCCCAGTAGCGATTCACGAAAAGAACGCCTCCTTTCCTCTAGAGACTCCCACCCAAGTTCCTGAAGCATTTCCGTAACACTCGCGTGATGATCAAATCTACCAGTAACAAATCTAGTAGCCCGCCTCTGCATTGCTTCTATGTCCTCACGCAATCCGACCTGATAGGGATCCCAAACGCTCGAGCAGTACTCAAGAGTAGGTCGTATTAGTGTTTTATAAGCGGCCTCCTTTACAGATGAACCACATCTTCCCAAAATTCTACCAATGAACCGAAGACGACTATCCGCCTTCCCCACAACTGCCATTACATTCTTGTCCCACTTCACATCGCTCTGCAATCTTACGCCCAAATATTTAATCGACGTGACTGTGTCAAGCGCTACACTACTAATGGAGTATTCAAACATTACGGAATTCTTTTTCCTATTCATCTGCATTAATTTACATTTTTCTATATTTAGAGTTAGCTGCCATTCTTTACACCAATTACAAATCCTGTCCAAGTCATCTTGTATCCTATCGAAGCAATGGCAGTAGCACGGGGAAAACAACCCATGCAATGTATCGGGCGCGGGTTACTTTAACCTGCAGAAACACCAAATGTGACCACGAGTCGTAACTGGGGCCCCATCCATCGTGATGCCTCTGATGGTATCTGCGTGTCGTGGGTGAATACACTCTAAAATAGGCAGCTCACCAGGTCTACACCAACGGTGAAGTCACTGATGACAGTGCCACTAAAGCAGAGTTATTAAACACGGTTTCCCAAAACGTCTTCACCAAAGAAGACGAAGTAAATATTCCTGAATTCCAATCAAGAACAACTGCCAAGATGAGAAACACAGAAGTAGATATCCTCGGTGTAACAAAGCAGCTTAATAAAGGCAAGGCCTCCGGTCAAGATTGTACACCAGTCAGATTCCTATCAGAGTATGCTGATGAAATAGCTCCATAATTAGTAATTATATACAATCACTCGCTCAGAGAAAGATCCGTACCTAAAGACTGAAAAAATGCTCAAGTCACACCAATACCAAAAAAGGGATGTAGGAGTAATCCGCTGAATTACAGGCCTATATCACTAACGTCGATTTGCAGTAGGGTTTTGGAACATATACTGTATTCGAACATTATGAAGTACCTCGAAGAAAACGATTTATTGACGTATAGTTAGCACGGATTCAGAAAATATCGTTCATGTGAAACACAACTAGCTCTTTGTACTCATGAAGTAATGAGTGCTATCGACAGGGGATGTCAAACTGATTCCGTATTTTTAGATTTCCAGAAGGCTTTCGACTCCGTTCCTCACTAGCGTCTTCTAACCAAACTGCGTGACTGCGGAGTATCGCCTCAGTTGTGCGAATGGATTCGTGATTTCCTGTCAGAAAGGTCACAGTTCGTAGTAATAGACAGAAAGTCATCGAGTAAAACAGAAGTAATATCCGGCGTTCCCCAAGGAAGTGTTACAGGTTCAAATGGCTCTGAGCACTATGAGACTCAACTGCTGAGGTCATTAGTCCCCTAGAACTTAGAACTAGTTAAACCTAACTAACCTAAGGACACCACACACATCCATGCCCGAGGCAGGATTCGAACCTGCGACCGTAGCGGTCTCGCGGTTCCAGACTGCAGCGCCAGAACCGCGCGGCCACTTCGGCCGGCTGAAGTGTTACAGGCCCTCTATTGTTCCGGATTTATATTAACGACATAGGAGACAATCAGAGTAGCCGTCTTAGATTGTTTGCAGATGATGCTGTCATCTACTGTCTTGTAAAGTCATCAGATGATCAAAACGACTTGCAAACTGATTTAGATAAGACATCTGTATAGTGCGAAAAGTGGCAAGTGACCCTGGATAAAGAAAAGTGTGAAGTTATTCACATGAGTACTAAAGGAAATCCGCTAAATTTCGATTACGCGATAAGTCACACAAATTGAAGGCTATAAATTCAGCTAAATACCTTGGGATTACAATTACAAAGAACTTAAATTGGAACGGTCACATAGATAATGTTGTGGGTAGAGCAAACCAAAGACTGCGATTTATTGGCAGAACACTTAGAACGTGCAACAGGTCTACTAAAGGGATTGCTTACACCACGCTTGTCCGCCCTATTCTGGAGTATTGCTGTGTGGTGTGGGATCCATATCAGGTGGGACTGACAGATGATATGGAAAAAGTTGAAAGAAGGGCAGCTCGTTTTGTATTATCGCGAAATAGGGGAGACAGTGTCACAGACATGATACGTGAATTGGACTGGCAATCATTAAAACAAAGGCGTTTTCACTAACACTCCAACCTCTCAGTGTGGATATTTATACACTGGTGCCACCGAACACAAACCTTCAGAGTGTTTTATTTTTTCGGCAGTATAATAAAGGGGATGTGAGGGGGACCTAATGAAGAACCCGTCAAAAAAAATAGTAATAATCTGCTTAAGAGTATTAGCAGCATAAATATTGCTTAAGTGATTTGTATGGCTTTGTGCTTTATGATGAGAACTAGTGGCTCGAAGAGCGTCTCTAATGAATTAATGCCATAATATTAATAATCGTAACATTACGATAGTTTGCGGTATGTACACACACTATGTGATCAAAAGTATTCGGATAACTGACTGAAAAATGACTTACAAGTTCGTGGCGCTCTCCCTCGGTAATGCTGAATTAAATATGGTGTTGGCCCACCCTTAGCCTTGATGACAGCTTCCAGTCTCGCAGGCATACGTTAAATGAGGTGCTGGAAGGTTTCTTGGGGAATGGTAGCTCATTCTTCACGGAGTGCTGCACGGAGGAGAGGTATCGATGTTGGTCGGTGAGGCCTGGCACGAAGTCGGCGTTCCAAAACATCCCAAAGGTGTTTTGTAGGATTGAGGTCAGGACTCTGTGCAGGCCAATACGGGGATGTTAATGTCGTGTAACCATACCGCCACAGGCTGTGCGTTATGAACAGATGCTAGATCGTGTTGAAAGATGCAACCGCCAGCCCCGAATGCTCTTCAACAGTGGGAAGCAACAAGGTGTGATAGTGCCACGCGAAACAACAAGGGATGCAAGCCTCCTCCGTGAAAAACACGACCACTCCATAATATCACCGCCTCCGAATTTTACTGTTGGCGCTACACACACTGGCAGATGACGTTCACCGGGCATTCGCCATACCCACACCTTGTCATCGGATCGCCACATTGTGTACCGTGATTCGTCACTCCACACAACGTTTTTCCATTGTTCAATCGTCCAATGTTTACGCTCCTTACTCCAAGCGAGGCGTCGTTTGGCATTTACCGGTGTGATGTGTGACATACTTGCAGCCGCCCGACCATGAAATCCAAGTTTTCTAACATCCCGCCTAACTGTCATAGTACGTGCAGTAGATCCTGATGCAGTCTGGAATTCCTGTGTGATGGTCTGGATAGATGTCTGCCTATTACACATCACGAACCTCTTCAGCTGTCAGTGGTCTCTGTCAGTCAACTTACGAGGTCGGCCTGTACACTTTTGTGGTGTACGTGTCCCTTCAAGTTTCCACTTCACTATCACATCGGAAACAATGGACCTAGGGATGTTCGGGAGTGTGCAAATTTTGCATACAGATGTATGACACAAGTGACATCCAATCGCCTGACCACGTTCAAAGCGCCCCATTCTCCTCCCTCACAATGTCTAATGACTACTGAGGTCGCTGATATAGAGTACTTGGCATATCACAATGCACCTAATACGAAAAAGTATGTTTCTAGTGGTGTCCGGACACTTTTGGTAACGTAATATGTATCCTTTGGGACGACACAGCCTGATCTATTTTGATTTATTTTTGCCATGCATAATACGTTTTTAACATTTATATCACAGAGGGACTACGATGATACTCGTATTTCCGAAAACTAGGGCAGGTATTATTCTGTCTTTCAGCATGATAACTGTCTCCGTAAGGCCCTTGTACGCTGGTTTATTTCAGCACCGTTCTACTGTTACATAATAATCGAACACATTGATTTCCTCTGTGAAAGTGAAACTGAAACAATTTCGCTTCTGCGTCTATATCTGTACTTAGAAAAGCACTGCGAAGTGCGTGGGAGAAGGCGCTGCCCATTGTACCGAACGGGGTGGCGGAGTGGTTAGCACACTGGACTCGCATTCGGGAGGACGACTGTTGAAACCCTCGTCCGGTCATCCCGATTAAGGTTTTCCGTGATTTCCCAGAATCGCTAAGGTAAATGCCGAGATGGTTCCTATGAAAGGGCACGACCGCTTTCCTTCTCCATCCTTCCCTAATCCTAACTTATGCTCCGTCTCTAATGACCTCGTTGTCGACGAGGCGTTAAACATTAATCTCCTGCACTGCCCATTGTACCACTTACTAGGGATCCTTTCGGTTGCATTCGGATATGGAACGTGCGTGCGCTACAATTAGTCTAATCTTGCTTTCACGATCCCTGGGCGAGCGTTGCTTGCGGGGCTGTGGAACGTTCCTAAGTGCCTCATGTAATACCAGTTCTCGAAACTTCTGAGGCGAGCTTTTGTGGGATTGTTGGCATCTGTCTTCAAGTAACGGCCAGTTTCCGTTTTTCAGTACTCCGTTGACACTCTCCCATTAGTCAAACAAACCTGTGCCATTCATGCTGGTCTTCTATGTACACAGTCAGTATCTCCTGACAGTCCTATATGGTAAGGGCCCCACACACTTACCCAGTGTTGCTCTAGGATGGCTTTGTAAGCAATCTCCTTTGTAGAATGATTGCATTGTCTCAGTTTCCTACTAATGAACCGAAAGTCTGCTACCAGCTTTTATCTACGACTGACTCTATGTGATCATTCCATTTCATATCGACACAAATTTTTACACCATCAATTGGTAACGGCCTCGAATCGAGCCTGATAGCACAATGATAAAATGTTTAGTCTATGAAGCCATATCGAATTCATGCTGCTATTCGCATCTGGATCATATATCCTGTTCCTATTGAATCTACTTGCATGAAACGGCGAACTATGGCAGCAAAACAAAATAAAAATTAAGGCTTAACTTCCCGTCTGTAACGAAGTCCTTAGGGACGGAGCTTAAGCTCTGACCGGAAAAACACTGGTAAAAAGCCAATAGAACACTTTTCAAAGAAACCATATCGGCATTGACACAAATCAGTTTATGCATAACAAGTGACATATGCATCTCGATGGTTGGACAGAGTTGGACCATGTTCCACCTGATTGCAAAGCGCAGTGCCTTATTTGTAACACCACTTGACTCTCCGTATAAGACGAGATAGAACTTCTTGAAACTCGCACAGTCATAGCACCCATATGACATATAACTTACTATTTGAAGAAAGGTACTCCTAGCAGTCCTACGTGTGTGTGGAGTGTGTGTGTGTGTGTGTGTGTGTGTGTGTGTGTGGAAGGGGGTGGTCAGAAGTAGGTGACTTTTATTAGTAGTCGATAAACATCCAGCTGTTGCCTATAACCCAGAGTCTTTTAACAGTACCGATGACAAGAATGTCTAAGTTTAGCCGAATATATTTATAATACCTTGTGATGATTTTTAAACGCAAATCGATTTCTGTCGATCGTTCTATGAGGAAGTTACCTCCAACCTCCAAGAAATCATATTTCAGTTACTTTATATTATGCTAAATCAGTCATACTCCATACAAACACCCACATTTATATTGGAACAAGAATCAAAGCCAGTTGCCGGCCGTGGTGGCCGAGCGGTTCTAGGCGCTTCAGTCCCGAACCACGAGACCGCTACGGTCGCAGGTTCGAATCCTGTCTCGGGCATGGATGTGTGTGAAGTCCTTAGGTTAGTTAGGTTTAAGTAGTTCTAAGTTCTAGGGGACTGATGACCTTAGATGTTAAGTCCCATAGTGCTCAGAGCCATTTGAACCATTTGAACCAAAGCCAGTTGCATAAGAAAGTTACATCTTTCTTTCATTTGAAGCCTACCTCAAACCTCTCTCTTCTCGTTAATAGAACACGATATCGGAGATAACGACTAGGAACTTATGCACCAAAATCACAGAGAGCATTGATTTTGATAAGGATTTTATCCACAATTAATTAATCCGCCACAATTAACTGAAGAATAGTTATTACGTTTTTTAAAATAAATTTTGTTTAGAATCATACGCAACTACAGTTTCGTGTCCAGTTCGGCCGTATGGAGCAGTAAGTGAGTGACAATAATAAAAAATAACCGTTTATAATCACCACAAAGTTGCGCACTGAGCAAGGAACAGACAATAAACAGTACAAACGAACGTCATATTTCGTTCTTTTACTTCGAAACCAATACAAAAAAAGTAAAAATTAAAAAAAAATACTGGGTCGTTACCGTGATAAGGATGTTTAGGCAGACTGGTAAAAAAATTTAGGTATTTCTACTAGTAAAGAAAGAAATCTTCTGGGGAAGGGAAAGACGTTAGCATTAATGAAACTTTGAGCTAGGGTGATATGAGGCAAACACACTCGCATGAGAAGGAATGATGATTTTCGTGAAGCCTGTCCGTTTGTCTTCATAGGACTCTCATCGTGGCCTTGCCCGCTGTATAGCTTCTTTATGTAAGGAACCGGTCTATGCACAGCTTCCTAATATAGCGTCGCGTTTTGGGAGTCTTATTGTCTCAAACCAGAACGCGTGGCTGCGGAGGAATCCGTTGCGAAAGCGATCTGTTATTCAGGACGCCGGTTAGTTGTCATGTCGAGCAACTACTTCTTAATTGTAGGATACTCTCGAAAATCTACATGTCACGATTATTCCTCTGCCAACTTTCCAACATTTTACGTAGCAAGCCAATGTTCGAGCACAGTATTTTCCAGATCTCGAACACATTTTACGTTGCTAAAACCCCATCATGCGGTCAGGAGTGCCAAGTAGCGCATCAAACTTCCGTGCTACTCGTATTTCCTTTTCAAAACATTTTCTTATGACTTCATGACAATATCTTTGATTTCTAAAGCACGTTCGTTCGAAGAGTCTATTTACTCACAGTAATAAGGCTTAACTTGCATGCTGAAAGATCTCAAGAGTTGTGAATGCATGAAGTTTTACAGTTAGTAGATAACTGTAAAACGTAACAGCTATAGAAATGTAGCTGTGCCCGCCAAAGCTAATAACAAATTTAGTAATTACTTAGTGCAGACAGTAAATACAGGGTGTTTCAAAAATGACCGGTATATTTGAAACGGCAATAAAAACTAAACGAGCAGCGATAAAAATACACCGTTTGTTGCAATATGTTTGGGACAACAGTACATTTTCAGGCGGACAAACTTTCGAAATTACAGTAGTTACAATTTTCAACAACAGATGGCGCTGCGGTCTGGGAAACTCTATAGTACGATATTTTCCACATATCCACCATGCGTAGCAATAATATGGCGTAGTCTCTGAATGAAATTACCCGAAACCTTTGACAACGTGTCTGGCGGAATGGCTTCACATGCAGATGAGATGTACTGCTTCAGCTGTTCAATTGTTTCTGGATTCTGGCGGTACACCTGGTCTTTCAAGTGTCCCCACAGAAAGAAGTCACAGGGGTTCATGTCTGGCGAATAGGAAGGCCAATCCACGCCGCCTCCTGTATGTTTCGGATAGCCCAAGGCAATCACACGATCATCGAAATATTCATTCAGGAAATTAAAGACGTCGGCCGTGCGATGTGGCCGGCACCATCTTGGATAAACTACGAGGTGTTCGCAGTGTCGTCTAAGGCAGTTTGTACCGCCACAAATTCACGAAGAATGTCCAGATAGCGTGATGCAGTAATCGTTTCGGATCTGAAAAATGGGCCAATGATTCCTTTGGAAGAAATGGCGGCCCAGACCAGTACTTTTTGAGGATGCAGGGACGATGGGACTGCAACATGGGGCTTTTCGGTTCCCCATATGCGCCAGTTCTGTTTATTGACGAAGCCGTCCAGGTAAAAATAAGCTTCGTCAGTAAACCAAATGCTGCCCACATGCATATCGCCGTCATGAATCCTGTGCACTATATCGTTAGCGAATGTCTCTCGTGCAGCAATGGTAGCGGCGCTGAGGGGTTGCCGCGTTTGAATTTTGTATGGATAGAGGTGTAAACTCTGGCGCATGAGACGATACGTGGACGTTGGCGTCATTTGGACCGCAGCTGCAACACGGCGAACGGAAACCCGAGGCCGCTGTTGGATCACCTGCTGCACTAGCTGCGCGTTGCCCTCTGTGGTTGCCGTATGCGGTCGCCCTACCTTTCCAGCACGTTCATCCGTCACGTTCCCAGTCCATTGAAATTTTTCAAACAGATCCTTTATTGTATCGCTTTTCGGTCCTTTGGTTACATTAAACCTCCGTTGAAAACTTCGTCTCGTTGCAAGAACACTGTGTTCTAGGCGGTGGAATTCCAACACCAGAAAAATCCTCTGTTCTAAGGAATAAACCATGTTGTCCACAGCACACTTGCACGTTGTGAACAGCACACGCTTACAGCAGAAAGACGACGTACAGAATGGCGCACCCACAGACTGCGTTGTCTTCTATATCTTTCACATCACTTGCAGCGCCATCTGTTGTTGAAAATTGTAACTACTGTAATTTCGAAATTTTGTCCGCCTGAAAATGTACTGTTGTCCCAAGCATATTGCAACAAACGGTGTATTTCTATCGCTGCTCGTTTAGTTTTTATTGCCGTTTCAAATATACCGGTCATTTTTGAAACACCATGTACATTACTAATTGCAAAGGTAGTACTGTTATGTACGAGGTTATTCGGAAACTAAAGTCAGTGAAAATCCTATGAATATTTGCACAGAAGTGTCGGGCAGTGTCTCTAGCCTGCCTGTCGATCGCGTCACGTCTCTCCTTTCAGTTCTGAGCACGTAAAGTTGGCTAGAACAATAGTGTCGCCCACCAAGTATGGATGCCCGCTGTGATGTTGCGTTGATTTCATGCAATCCCACTTAATGCACCTGTCATGTATTTCCTTTTTTATGACGATTCTCGGTCTCCCACCGCAGGGACTATGAGAACGCTGCTGTAGCATTTCCGATGAGAAGCGTGACCACACACTGTACAGTCTGGACATGGCTCCCTCTGATGTTTATCCCTGCTGCTCGCATGATACAAGGACGTAGCCAGGTTTTTGTCACAGGGGGAGGGGTGTTCGATTTGTTAAAGAGGACTTTAAAAGGGCTCATGTTTTTATTTATTCTGAAAACACGTTTATTTATTTTTTTAATTTTATATACATAATTTGCTTTTGGTAGGCCTTCATAAAAATAGGATTTAGCCCATAAAATTAAGCAACTAAAGCTTTTCTTTAGAAGTACAACAGTACTGTCAATAGTACGTAAAAATACACTAATGCGCAATTTAACATTCTTCATTTGGCAATATGATAGCTTAATTGCCAAACGAATTGTAATTCGAATGTAATGTACTATGTCTTTGCTATCAAATCACAGCTCAATATGTTCCACATAAGGTTCACTATCACCACTCCGAATCCAGGAAGCGGCGTGCTAACTGTTGCGGCTATCCACGCGGGGGGCGGGGGCAAAACTTCAGTCATTTTAAACAGATCGTTACCATTCGTGCCATATCATAACAAGAGGCAACCTCAGGATTTTCTCATGGATGTTTGCGTATTTAAATCTCATGGGAAGTATATTCATGTATACGGCATACTTTGACTTAATATAACATATTTTATATTTTAGTCCTGCATATTAACCACCTTTTCCCGAATTTAGTGTATAATATTACACTATTGTGCGTAATAGTGCTTTTTTCAGTTATGCTTAATGAAGTATGGAATTTCCATAAAAAACGATAAACCATTTTCTTCGACAATGACCTCTGAGTTTTCAGCAAGCAGAGACATAATCTCGTTCCTTACGAATGCTGTATTTTGGCAAACAACTGAGAAGCAGTCCTGCTCTCAGTCCTTCAGCCTAAAAGGTTATTTTAGACTCTCTTCTTATATCAAGCTCTATACTAGTTGAGGAAATCAACAGGATTCAACAAACGTGATTTTTTTCAGACACCGTGATTTTTACCGACAGGGTTGCTGGAACAAATGATCTGATATTGTTGTGTTCGACAGAGAAGCTAGAACAATTTCTGGTGGCGATTTTGGAAAGGATCTGGAATTATTCAACCTTACACTTCTTCATGTAGGTATTCATCTGTCACTTCTTGCAACGGAGAAGAATCATTTCTGCAGATAAACACTTTAGCCTAAATGAGGAGAATTCGGATTATTATTTACAAGTGTAAAACTGTCCCAATCGGAACACACAAAAGGCAAATATGCTTTTGTTTAAAAGAGCCTGACTGAAAAGTGGTCTACCAGCTGCCCTCATTCTACCTTCCACAGCACCTTTAAAAATTTTCACAAAAATTTTGGCATGCAAACAACTTGCGCTCATTTGAACGTGCAGCTCACCTCTCACACCCACAAGCTCCCCTAACCCTAACTTTAACTCGCTCACATCCACTAGTCCATTGCTGTAAGTCGCTCGTACCCATCCACTCCCAATTGCCCATTTTTACTCACTCATTCAGCCCAACTCATTGTCAATATCTCTTTTTGTCTCACTGTCTCCCATCTCACAGGCACAGTCTCCCTCGTTCTGCCTTATTACTCTTGTTCCCTCTCATTGTTCCTCTTGTTCTCTCTTACCTCAACTCTCTCATTTATTCCTTCTGTTGTCTCTCCTCACTGTCATCATGTCTCTCTTCCTCACTGTCACTGTCATAGACTCTGTTTCTCATCATCACTGTCTCCCACCCAATTCAACTTTCTGGGTCTCTCTATTCCTCTCCCACTGGCACTGCCTCCTTCGAGCCCGTCGTAGCACTGTCCTGTCAGTGTGAACTATGTTCCATTGCTACTGTGTCCCTCTCTTTCTCCCACACTACCATCGTCTCCTTCGCTCTTCTACACTACAACCACTGTCTACTATCGTCCAGTAATTATCGCTTTTCCGTCTCTCTGTTGTCACTGCCCCTGTCTCCTTCCCTCTCAGCGAAAAAAGACGCGAATTTGTTCGCATAAAACTTTGTGGGGAAAATTTTGAAGGTGCTTAGGAAGGTAGAATGAGGAGTCTGGTAACCCAACGTTACAGTCAGTATCTTTGAAACATGAGCATATTCGCCTTTCCGCTGGCTCCCTTTTTTCCCTGCTTCAGCAGGGCATGTCACTCATAGGAAAAGAACTGTTTGGATCAGTAAAATTTTGATAGTTTACTTATGTGACATTGAAACGCACAATTCATTTTACACCTCATATCGGATTTTACGTGCACAAAAATTTTTGTTGTGCTGAAGTACTACAATACGGTGCTCCCAGCACCGTTCTAATGATAACAGAGACACTTTACAGCGTATTTCTCTGTGATACGCTACTTCATAAAACACGATTTCGCCTCACACGTTTACAAGTACGGTATCTTTGTATCTCAAAAACGGATAAAGATATCAATAAAATTTTCAAAGTTGTTTGAAACCGGCATCTTAGAAATGTGTAGTAAAAATTACACTCATTTTCTGTGCATAACGTCTTTTATCTGTGGCTCTGTTTTGGTATCGAAAAAAAATGTTTTTGAGGCGTTACTAAAAAAATGGTTCAAATGGCTCTGAGCACTCTGGGACTTAACTGCTGAGGTCATCAGTCCCCTAGAACTTAGAACTACTTAAACATAACTAACCTAAGGACATCACACACATCCATGCCCGAGGGAGGGTTCGAACCTGCGACCGTAGGACCGTTTCACGTTAACGGTTAAAGATTTATGAAAACAGGAAGATGGCAATTCTAGAAAAATACCTGTACAATATAATCTTAAAATTGAGAAATTTGCTGCAGTTATTTATTATTTAGATGTCACCTTACACCGGATTTTACGTGCATATTTTACATAAACAGGAAAGGAAATTTTGAACCTCTGTATCTCGAAAACGGATAAAGATATCAACAAAATGTTAAAGATTCTTGGAGATCGGAATCTTAGAAATATATCATAATAATTTCAGCCATTTTCCGTGAGTAGCTGTCTTCGAATCCGCGATTCGGTTTCGGTGCGAAAAAATGGTAAAAAGCTGATTTCTAAGGAACCTACATCTGCATCATCTGCAAATCACACTAAAGTGCCTAGCAGAGGGTTCATCGAACCATCTTCAAAGTGTTTCTCTATTATTTCACTCTCGAACTGTGCGCAGAGAAAACGAACACCTATATCTTCCCGTGCGAGCTCTGGTTTCTCTTATTTTATTATGATGATCGTTTCTCCCTACGGTGGTCGACGTCAACAAATATTTTCGCAATCGGAGGAGAAATTTGGTGAGAAGATCCCGCCGCAACGAGAAACGCCTTTGTTTATTGGTGTCCACCCCAAATCCTGTATCATGTCCGTGACACTCTCTTCCCTTGCTTCTCGATAATATGCATGTATGTTACCTCTTGTAATAAGTAAATATCTGCGTCAGCATATTATAAAAAATCTTTCAAGTTCTTTAGCTGGATTGGTGATTATTGCTATTTTATAGAGGCTTAAAATTTTTTCATGTCTTCATTTACAAAACGAATTTAATATTCGTATTGATAGAAGCTGCCAAAAATTTCACCTCTTATTAGCATCGACTTTTGGGAGGCAGTGTCTATTCTGTTCCTTTCGCCTTGTTGTAACGTCGTTACTGTTACATTTCAGTCATTTCTACTTTTTCATCTGTTCCGTCGATTTCGTCATCCCACTCTCTTGACAGACTCAGCTTGGAAATTTCCGCTGTGTCGTCACTATTACCAGCTCATTCCTGTGTTTCAAGTGAAGCTGCGAATCGTTTTATCGAGAGATTCTCTATAGGCTTTCCTCGAGAAAATCGCACTTTTCACGAGCTAGTTAATATTTAGTGAATTCCTTTCTGTTTCGAATTTCCCGTTGTTGATTTAAATCCCATTCGATTTCTCATGCAGAAGTTCCGCTATCTGCTCTACACAATGGCTGACTGACTTTCACTTTTTTGTTTCTCTTGGAGAAGTGCTGTCTGTCATGTTTTTAAACCTATTGTTGTGGTGTTCAATCCGTGTGCGTGGTTCTGTTCGTCGTCCGATATAACTTCGTCAAGGTTTTTGCCTTTACATCTTTTTCAAGAGACGTGGTGGCTTCTGTGGCATTTTTTCTATCCTTTTGTGCGTTGGAAGAACACAGTTCATGATCACTCCCAATAGCTGTGACGCAGAGACTGGTGGAACAAGCAGGAGGATCCTGTGGTGATGACGGTGGAATTCACAAAGTGAATGGCTGGCCAGAAGCAAACCCAGAGTGTAACGAAAGCCATCATTAGCGTGCCCAGGGATTCTAAGGAGGGATCCAAAGAGAAAAACGTTAACAGAGGCAACGTCAAAGTTGTAAAACTACCGCAGGCTACCGGAGATAATCATAAATGTGTGAAGACCGCGGTAGTTATATTAGTAGCTTTGGTCAGTTAAGTCTGTAACCGCGTTACCAGTACACTGGG
Organism: Schistocerca cancellata; assembly: GCF_023864275.1. Lineage (NCBI taxonomy): Eukaryota > Metazoa > Arthropoda > Insecta > Orthoptera > Acrididae > Schistocerca > Schistocerca cancellata. Next base: position 518,551,611 of record NC_064630.1, on the reverse strand, counting down.
TCTGTTGCATACCTGTCAGGCATTCCCTCATTTCGATCGCTTTGTTTGCGTTATGATCAGTGTCTTACTAGATTCCACTAGAAGTGAGAACCGTCTAGTAACTGAATGAGGGCGACGTAACACATGGAAAATTTTTGTTCTACATGGTTATCTTCCAATCAGTTACTTAGAATTAATTGTATTTATACAAAAGTTGAAACTGCCAATATTTGATTTGGGTTTTATTCGAAAAATATTGACTTGTAACGTGAAATAGACGGATTTTGTCGTGAAAATAAAAAGGAGTATAGATTCATCTTATAGCACCAGAAAGCGAAATTTCCTCAAAAAAGAAAAAAAAATACCATATCGTCATACGTCAGTTCAATACTTTGTCAGGCTTATACGTATAAAACATGTTTCTGTTATTCATGAAAAATTATCACATGTATCAATAATTACAGGAAACGCTTGCATTTGATCATGTTGAACGTTCTGTTGAGTAGAAAATATCAGCAATAATTATATAGATCTTTTATGCTTGTGCATGTAAAATGTATTTGTATCAAAACTAATTGCTTGCATAAAAGCGCGGAAGTTACGCGATTAATTTTTATTGTTTATAAAATGCAATTCTATTTTGTAATTAATTATAAAATACACAAAGGAGTAACACTGAACGAAGGCATGCGACTGTAATTATGTACAAAACGAACAATAAAACAAAGAGAAATGTTCGGCTCCCACTTTTTCTCTCACATATCCATTTACGTTTCTTTCCCTACAGATGCTACCAATACTACCGGTAACCTTGCCGTTTTCTGCGTCATTTACGCACTGTACCAAAACTGCCGAACTGTAGTTTTGGTTTAACGCAACTCTAGGCAAAGTGAATTACTCTTCTGTCAATGGTGGGTATCGGAGGCTTCAGAGAATAGTGTGAACTGCTGGACAATATTGTGGACGCTGTCGCATCAGTGAACAGACCCACTAGACGTGTCCGTGACAGCGCCCTCTGCAGGAGCAAGCTGCTGTCGTGGTATGAAGCCCGAGTATCTTTCACCTTTATTCCATATCGACGCTCGGACTGTGCGGGGAATCACAATCGAAAACTAAATCTCCTCCCCCCTACCCCCTTTAATCAGCACGCAGGGCCAGAAATGGTCCAGCCTCTACCGACTTCATCGAAGAAGGGAAGACAGTGGTGCCGGAATCCCTACCAAAAGCTCCCACTACATTTCCTAGTGGAGATCGACCAGGTCCGATATCGGGGTCGTATGTAGAACTGTCAGCCAGACGGTGGTTTCTGGGGGTACTGCTTCGTCCTGCCTGCAGGGGAATGGGTACTGGTCGTGGTCCAGCTGGTTACACCGTTCGGCCTCCATGGACACCTCAGTCCAGGTATACTTAACCTCAGTCAACTGGTTGGTCAGTAGGTTTCTGGCGTTGGCGGGAAGCGGAAGTGGCTAAGGGAGTGAAAGTCGTTCCATCTCCGCCAGATCTCATCGTTAGTCATTATCGACCCTCTGTTGCGGTCTGAAACGAGGGCAGAAGTTGCCGTGACAGGCAGGTTGTTAGACATTGCGTGTTCTTGTCCAGTTCCCTGCGAGGAAGGAGGGGGGGGGGGAGAAGAGGTGGGGGGGGGGCGATGGTGGCGCTAGGCCTCGTTGCAGACATGGCTGATTTCGGTATCTATGGGCACTCGGATGGCTGCAACCTCAAACACTCGATGCCCCCTATTGCTAGCCACGAAGCCTTGGACCCACACGGGAGGCCATCTGAAAGTGCGGACCCACATGTGGTGTAGCGGGATTTGTAGGTAAATGAATGGGGAGAGTGCTTTCAAATTGATTTATAATATAATTTATTCATTAGTTGCACTCAAGAACATAACTTAACAAAATCTTACTATCAAAGTATTCGTATACCGTGGAATAAAGGTCGGGGTTCCTAATATGCAACCAGGCCTTAAATTAGAATTAATGACTCCTGATACGGAATCTGTCATTGAAAGGTTAAAGAATCTGACTTCAAAATAAATCAGACTCTTAAAAACGCTAACTGACTATAAAGTTAAATGGGCATCTCTGATTGACTGTGAAATCAATGGGAAGCAACTAACTGAATCTGATGAAAATGCATCGAACAACCTGTAATTTAAATCAAGCCATTGGCAAGTTTAAGTCTGAATCTAGAATCTGGGTGGACTTAAGCGAATCAGAATTTTTGTTATTTTTATAAACTTCTCCTTCGTATGCTTTAGTTTATTGTGGTTAACCACCAGTTTTTCATGGTGCGGAAATGTCCTCTCGACTCCCATTTCGCTGTCTTCAGCCAGTTCAAAATGTGTGTGAAATCTTATGGGACTTAACTGCTAAGGTCATCAGTCCCTAAGCTTACACACTACTTAACCTAAATTATCCTAAGGACAAACACACACAACCACGCCCGAGGGAGGACTCGACTCTCCGCCGGGACCAGCCGCACAGTCCATGACTGCAGCACCTAAGACCGCTCGGCTAATCTCGCGCGGCCTGCAGCCAGTGGTGAGGTTCGTTGCGAGTTCTCACACTACCTTCCTCACTACATCAGTACTCTCTGTTACAACTATTTTCCGTCTCCGTCTATCTCTATCGCTCTCTCCTCAGTTTGTAGGTGTTAATAACACTGCGCGTTATGCTATGTTTACAGTATTGCAAACTTCATTATACAGCAGACACTATCCTGCAAAGTACCGTTTCCGTTGCTACTTCGTGCGTTGTAATTGTGAATTCGCCGAGCGTGAGCACTGACCGGCGTCTAATCCAAAACACAATGCTTCGTCTCTGTCAAACTCTGAATATAGGTCGCATTTCAAATGGGGAAGTGCATCCGCATTTGAATACTGTGTAGTGAGCCTATAATGGATCTCGAAATCATAGGAACTAAGGAACAATGCCCGCTAGTTGAAGCTGCTGCGCTATCGTATCGGGAAGTTTTGAGTGGAGACCGAACAGCGAATAAGGGGCTTGTGATTCGCGAGCAGGTGAAACTTGGTACCATATGCACGAAAATTCTTGCCGCCGTATGAGTAATTTCGTCGCGTCGCATTTAATGTTTTAGAGACAAACCCAATGGGCTATTCTGTGCTGTCAGTATATTGGTGGGACTGTTCTGCGCAATGTGAGGCATCGGTAGCTAGCGTTGAACCTACGTGCGCTTGATCCTAGTTTTACTTAATAGATGTGCTTGGCTCATAAGAACTACGCTTATGGAGCCAAGACAGCAGATCATGGCGTTCAAGCGACTCAAGCAACATTTGTCGATTTTGCAGTTGCAGTTGCAGTTGCTGATCTCACGCAGCTCCGGTAATTAGCAAGTGATGTCAATATTTAACACAATATGAGATACCCTGGTTGGCTCAAATGGTTCAAATGGCTCTGAGCACAATGGGACTTAACTTCTGAGGTCATCAGTCCCCTAGAACTTAGAACTACTTAAACCTAACTAACCTAAGGACATCACACACATCCATGCTCGAGGCAGGATTCGATTCTGCGACCGTAGCGGTCGCTCGGCTCCAGACTGTAGCGCCTAGAACCGCACGGCCACTACGGCTGGCGAGATACCCTGGATGAGTTGCTCAAGTTATTTCTAAAATATTACAGGAGCACTTGCAGTCCAAAATATTAATTTGTTATAATGACACATTCCGAATGGTGTATTAACCACTAAAAATTGTTTTGTCTTATCATCTGCAGATAACTGAAAATACATATCAGTGAGCTATGCTTTAGAAAAATAATATCCTCCAGCCAACTACACAAACAATTCCTATGACCTAGGAAATGGATGCAGATCTGAGTTACCTTGAGCTGATAGACTTAAAATCGCCACGTATTCTAACTGCTTCACTTGGCTTCCTTACCGTTACCTTGGGCATTTCCTACTAGCTAGACGACACCGGGGCCATACTTTGTAACCTACCTAGTTTCGCTTTAACTTGATCGCGCATGGCAAAAGCACTGGTGTGCTCTGCAGAACATAGACACTACTGATTGATTTAAAGATACGTAGGGTTGAAACTAGATTTACTTCGTACTGATTTACTTCGCACCGCAACTGTGGTGAGCCAATACGCCAGTATGTGTCAACAATGATCGAAGACAGCATCGCGTCTGCGTCCAACTGGACTTCTACCGTGGTTCCATTAATTTCAAATTGCGGTATGAGCTTCTGCAACTCATCTGCATCTGCTATTGGCACTGGCAAGATAGAATGCAGGACGTTGTCTGTTGCTTTTATTGTCGCCTGCCAGTCAAGGCAAAAACTCGTTAGATAACCTTGTTTGCAACAAGCAAAACAAGCGTGGTCGTGAAAAAGGCAGTGACGTCTTTGATGTGTTAGGGAGTAATCTAGACACGATTTGATTGCACCAACTTTACTGGCACTCTTAGACAAGGACTTGGAGGAAACTAGTGTGTGAGCTTCCAATCCACTCTCTTTTGGACACACCGATGGTGCTTCCGCTTGTGCGCTCCTACCAATGATGAGCACTAAAATGCTGCGCTAACTACTTAATGCCCGCTCGCCGGGCTATCGGGCGATCGAATGCTCTATAAATCCGATGATAACTTTGATTAATTATCATCAGCTGACTGTAGAACGCAACGACGACTACTACTGTGAAGAAACTCAACACCACTAGCATCGTCAGTCGCTCGTGAACTCTGGCAATTTTTAGAAAATCACCCAGGCCTCTCAACATTCTAAACTCTTGCACTAAAGACTCAATCAGGAGCGAGAAACATAATAACGTCACCGATTAATGATTCTGCATACAATGCGCCACTATGTTTACATGCAAAAGCTTTGTAAATGAGCAGCCCAAACTACGTATGATCGCTTACATTGCTTAGCTCATTAATTAAATTTGATTCTAGTTTCGACTACGTGGGTTTGGTGACCATAATAGCCAGTCAGTAAACCATAAATATCAGAAAAATTCAAACTACAGGGGTCCTTGTAAGTGCGCAGTTTTTGCAACCACTTTGTACAGTTTATTACTAGAAGACAGTAAGAATACACACGGTCAGTTATTTGACTTGCCTTGTAGTGAAGAACAAAACGACACAAATAGACCTCCCAATTTTCGTCTGCCTCGTCGTAGGAAGCTATTGGTTGAGTGGAAGGCGATGATACTGCAGCGACAAAAAGTTGTTAGTTTTGCAGAAGTTGTAAGAGCAGTTTCTGCTGTTGGTTTTGGGAAACAGAAACTGTACACAGGGTGATTCAGCTGTGGGTTTTATGCAGCGCGCAACGCTTTCAGATACCACGTGGAAGATTTTCATATTCCCTCGCTTGATACGAGCAAACTATTCGTCCCACAGAAAAAAATGAACATGATATTTTTACAGAAAATATAATGTAGCTAAGTTTTGTACTTGGATACGCTTCCGCTAGAGAGTGAAGTTTTCGAATTATTCAAGAAGAACTTACGAAAGTGATCTTTAAAAGCGTTTTTCTTCAGTAACTCGAAGACCTCAGCCTCCATCTAAAATGTATCCCAATACAAAATTTAACTACATCGAATTTTCTGCAAAAAGGTGCTGTTAATTTTTTTCTATAGTACTAATAGTTAGCACATAGCGAGTGAGAGAATACGAAAATGCCATGCGTGGTTTTTGATGGCATTGTTGTCTATTTAGTCGTTGGTGTATCTTAGCTGCCTCAGCCCGCAAGTAGACTCTTACAAGTCAAATTAATCTGTTTGAGTTTTGAAATGTGTAAGTCTGTTTATCTTATTTCATAGGGTAAGAGGATTCCTGTTCGTAACAAGTTACAGACACAATTTTGAATAAACACCCATCATTGTCCGAAACTAAAGTTTTCTAGTCTGTTAAAACAGATTGCCGTCTCTAACCAGGTGCTTAGCTTTCTCAAGTAATGCTCTTACTTATTGAAATATTAGATCACATATCACGGTGCAGCTCGTAGTACCTATCTATAAGAATTCTCCTTAAATACTTGGTAAAGACAAAATTTGTTTTGAGCCTCGTCCCAGCGAAACAGTTTTAATCCGTCGGAGTGTTTCATCACAGCTGTACTCCGCAGTTGTTAGTTTTGCAGTAGTTGTAACAGCAGTTTCTGCTGTTGGCTTTGGAATACAGCATCTGTACACAGGGTGATTCAGCTGTCCCTATTTGTTCACTTTTTCTGTAGGACTAATAGTTTGCGCGTAGCGAGCGAGAGTATATGAAAATCTTCCACGTGGTGTTTGAAAGCGTTGCGCGTTGCATCAAACCCATTTCAACTTTGCAATATAATTTAGGACGAGAAACTCTAAAAAGGAAAAAATGACATGCTTTTTATTAGAATTGTAGAGGCAATATTAGATTGCTTTGATGAATGAGTCTATGTTGGACATCGAAGTTTCTATACGTGGAATACAAAACGTTCGCTCAGCATGTGTGTTGGGCGGGACTCGACGTTAAACACCAATCTCTCAAGACCGAGTGAAGTGGGGCAGTGGCAAGACAATGGGATCGCAGGCGTCCAGATTTAGGCTTCCCATGTTTCCATAAATCGAGTAAGCCAAATACTAATATGGTTCCTTTGGAAAGGCCACGGCCGATTTCCTTCCCAGTGCTACCGCAGCCCGCACTTGTTATCCGTCCCTGATGCCGTCGCCAACCGAACGTTAAATCACGAATCTTTACCTCTTTTCGCCTGGCATGGGCAAAGGTTTCCAACTCTTTGGTTGTCTCTTCAGAGTGCCTTTTATCCCATGGATACTAATGGTGTAAGAAGAAAGACTGTCGAAAGTTTGGAACGGAAGGAGAGAGGTAATGATAAACTGAAATGGTGTGTTGTTTCCTGATTATTCAATCCAGCTGATGCTTCGTCTTTTCAACTTTTCGATATAATTTAGGACGAGAATCCCTAAAGAGGAAAAAAGGAAGGCTTTTTTTATTAGAATTGTACAGGTAATATTATATTACTTTAATGAGTGAATCTGTAATGGACATCGGAGTTGCTACATGTGGAATACAAGATGTTTCCGGTTACTGATGTATCCTACGCAAATAGATACATTTTAAGAGGTTCAGCATTCATCTGTACTGCCGCGTCGCCCGCATCTCGTGGTCGTGCGGTAGCGTTCTCGCTTCCCACGCCCGGGTTCCCGGGTTCGATTCCCGGTGGGGTCAGGGATTTTCTCTGCCTCGTGATGGCTGGGTGTTGTGTGCTGTCCTTAGGTTAGTTAGGTTTAAGTAGTTCTAAGTTCTAGGGGACTTATGACCACAGAAGTTGAGTCCCATAGTGCTCAGAGCCATTTGAGCCATTTTGTACTGCCGCGTCGCGTCGGCAGTCGAGGTCGCTGTATCGCGTTATTTTCGGTTCTGTCCATATCTTAGATAGCAGGTTCATATCCTGGTAGCGGAAAGGACCTTGTTTGCTAGTATTTCGGGCAAAGGATGGGGAGGTGGTGGGGTAAAGTTCCTAACTACCAGACGTCGTGCAGGGACGGAGACTAGCAGATGCCACAGGAGGCTGTTGAGCTATGGTGGCCCCGTGGTGCTATCCCTGAGGGGTGGGCTGTAAGTCTGCACCTGTTTTCGCCCTGTCCCTTCTCTCACATCGCTGTCACTAACTGAAGTGCAACACTGCTTCGCCCTGCACGCAATAAACATAGTAAGTTACACTCAACAGATATACTGACGACACGACACACACTTTTGGAGAACGAAAGATGCCGTTGTTCGCAAAATAAGAAAACCTTTAAAATTAAGATCAACCTACTCCTCAGAATCTTTCAGTCAACAATGCCATATGAGTTTCATTATCATAGACTACCTTAAAAGATGCATTTTCTTCTGGTGCTGAGCGTTGTAATGAATGGGTTTACTCAAATGGAAGAAAATTAGAGTACTCCTAGACTGATTGAGATGCGGGGTGGTTGGAACAATGGTAGACTGGAACGGTGGTGAACTTTCCACGCAGAAAAAGGAATGCTCTGAGACCAGTGTGACAGGTTACGTAGTGATCGCTACAAGGGGGCTCTCCATATCTAAATAGTCTGCCAGCCTGTATACTGAAAAGTATTTAACGATAAAATAAAATCTTTTCTGGATTTTAATTGTGTCTCTCATTGCATGCTCTAGCCAAATACCTGTAGATTGATTTACGGCAGTGTGAAAAACTGCCATCTAGTATCTATTCGAGCTACTGGCCCATTTTAGATAGTATAATTTACATAACTGACTCTGTATTTAGCGGGGTTCGAACAGCAGGAAAAATGAGCAGCGCTCTCATGGTGAGATGATCGCTTCGACCTGAAGCCGTTGTAAGCTACATTTACCGAAAAACCAAATGGACTGTTTCTAGATGTTGGTAAGATTAACCTTACTTGTTGGACATATTACAGAATGGATGGCAAAAATCATTAATTTCTGGAGTAAAGTTCTAGAACGATGACGCAGTTTGTCTTGTTCAGCGCTTTATTTCCAACACGACAGGAAAGTTATTATAGTTCGAATAAAATAACGCTGTGCCTCACAGATTTCAGTGTGGATGAGATGTAGGTGGCACTTGTATGCCCTAACCAAGGCTATCACGACCGCGATGCAGTATACTTATCGCTGACGCCAATACGACTGCCGCAGAAAAGCTGCTCGACACGTTCCATCTTCTAGACCTGGTGCTAGGAATCCCTAATTCACGAGGTGCACGTCGACGAGATACAGAAATGTGTCTGACACTTTGTTCATGGAAGATTGAACATACTACCGGTCTGTTTAAACTTCATGTACGACATAACTAAACTCCTTCTCGTGATAACAGAGATGACAGGGAGCCATTTTCACAACGACTACGATTGTAATGCTCTCTATCTGCAAACAAACTTGAACATTTATTCTTTTATTCTACCATTTGTCACCGATCTGTAAAATAAATATCGAATGGTGATTACGGCTTTGGTGACTTTTCCACTGCTTTGTAATGGAAATATGATTACGTTACTTCAACAATGTTCTACCTCGGGTGGTGCATGTCCCCACGGCACACACTGGGTTTATTTCATAGATGTGAGTGCGTTGCTCAGTATTCCAGTTGCTATAAATCTTTACTGTTTTCGCGTAGTCTAGTGAATCCTCGATATGAGGAACAGGTGATAGCGTGAACTCCGAGAACAGTCCGATAATGCAAATCCTTACTTTCAGTCTTCTTCTGATTTTAGTTTTTCATAGTGGTCCTACGGGGTAGTTATAATTAAACTTGCGATTCTTGAGCTAGTGTAGACGGAAAACTGTTTAACCGTATGAGCACAAATCTTTATAGGAATGGTGTTCAGACTGTTTACCGTTCGGTACACTGAAACACACGGACACAGTCGACATGGGTCTGGACAGGGTGGGCATGGCTTATTATCACTGAGAGAGAAAGAGTGATTCCATGGAATAAATCTGCGATCTGCATTGATACGTTACGTAGACCATCCCACTCATCTAGGGATAATTTCGCTTCAATGTCACTATAACGCGGATTTTCGAATGCAACCCCTGGATGAAACTCATGGCGTTGATGCATTTACAAGCGCCCTTATTTAAATTGTAACTGACTGTAAATAGCATTAATTGTGATGACAGGGTTATCCTTTGAAACTTCTCATCCGACTGGATGGGTGATTTATCGATAGCCGTTAATATGTATTTTATCGAAAAATTATTTCTTTATTGTTATTATTATTAATGTAGAATAATTCTAGTTCTCATCACTGAAGCTTATCTCCATCTGGTACTCAACGTACGTACGTCTGCGGTAGCAATGTGGAGTATACAGACACGCACGTATTTGTATCGTAGGTGTGTTTGAATATACGTCATCCGTGGGTGTATTTACACATGTCATAGAAATTTTTATTAAAATACATCGCAGGACTGGGGGCAAACATGACTGGGGTCTAAGACAAATATTTTCTTTACTGTATGGGCACCAAATTTTATAAAAAGAATGTTCAGAATGTTTGCCGTTCCTCTGTTGAGAATGTATGATCTTCTAGCAGTGCTATGAAATTAACATGCGCCGGTAACCGCATCACACCACGTTTGCGTATGTAAGGGTTATTGTAGTACTCTGTGTTTCGTATTGTAAATTTTGGTGACCGCATATTAGTTCTTCGCCGGTGTGAAGGAAATTTAATAGGAAATAAAAATTATTAGAGTAACAAATTGAATACAGCATACTCTCTAAGAAAAAAAAGAAAGAAAAGAAATCGACGCACCACTAAGGAATTATCCGAATGGGACGGAAATTTGTATATCTGATGCACATGGCCGGCCGCGGTGGCCGTGCGGTTCTGGCGCTGCAGTCCGGAACCGCGGGACTGCTACGGTCGCAGGTTCGAATCCTGCCTCGGGCATGGGTGTGTGTGATGTCCTTAGGTTAGTTAGGTTTAAGTAGTTCTAAGTTCTAGGGGACTTATGACCTAAGATGTTGAGTCCCATAGGGCTCAGAGCCATTTGAACCATTTTTGATGCACATGAAAGGACAAACAAACGATTACAACTTCAGAAAAATCGGAGATTTATTTAAGAGAAAGAGCTTCACAGATTGAGCAATTCAGTAACGCGTTGGTTCACTTCTGATCCTTGTGCAAGCTGTTGTTCGGCTTAGCATTAATTGACAATTGTTGGATATCCTGAGGAATATCGTGTCAAATTCTATCCAGTTGGAGCGTTAGATCGTCGAAATCCTAAGGTGCTTGGAGGGGCCTTGGCCATAATGCTCCAGGCGTTATTAATTGTTGATCTTGCTCGCCAAGACAGGGTTTGGCAAGCACGAAGACAAGCAATAGAAACTCTTACTCCGCAAGGGCGGCCATTATTTTGCTGAAATGTGAGCCTACGATAGCTTGTCATGACGGGCAACAAAACATGGCGTTGAATATCATCGCCGCACCGCTGGGCCGTAAGGATACTGAAAATGACAACCAAAGAGTGCTGTTATGAAAAGAAATGGCACCTCAGATCATCTCTCCTGGCTGTCGGGGCGTATGGTGGGCGACAGTCAGACTGCTATCCAATCGCTGTCCAGGGAGTGTCCAGACACGTCTTCGGCCTGGCATCTCAGTGACAGGAGTAACACTGTCTTCACTGATGAGTTCCGCTTCGAACTGAGCCCGGATCACTAGCGAAGACATGTCTGGAGACACCCAATGGACAGATTTTGGCACGACGTCTCTCAGGAGGAGATCCAATAACTTTTATCAATCAACGCCAAACCGAATAACTGCTTACAAAAGGGCCAGAGATGGACGAACGCATTATTGACTTTCTCAATTTGTGAAACTTTTTCTGTTGAATAAATCATCTAGTTTTTCACAAATTTCACTCATTTGTTCATCTGTACGTGCACATCACATCTACCGATTACCGCCCCATTCGGATAATTCCTTCGTGATGACCTTTTTTTATGTTTGAGTGTAATTGCATAATTATTCTGTAATGAGCGACTTTGTTCTTGAACAAGCTCCGAAATTTCACCGATGCTGTTGGGGCTTCACCTCTATATCGTATGTATGGTTCAAATGGCTCTGAGCACTATGCGACTTAACTTCTGAGGTCATCAGTCGCCTAGAACTTAGAACTAATTAAACCTAACTATCCTAAGGACATCACACACATCCATGCCCGAGGCAGGATTCGAACCTGCGACCGTAGCGGTCGCTCGGTTCCAGACTGTAGCGCCCAGAACCGCACGGGCACTCCGGCCGGCGTATGTATGGGAACTGGAGTGTTTGACCTTAATGCTGTTTCCAGATCTTCAAGTTTTGAAACTGTTCCCTGAAACATTTTCTTTGTCGAGATTATCGAGAACTTTACAGGGAGCGAGCTGACTGTGGAATGGATCTGTTTCCATTCAGATTGTCGGTATCTGTCCACAGTTACACGAGGCTCGTAAACCACCACATACATCAATCAATGAGTAAAACATCTCATTTATTTACGCTATCTACAGGATAAATAATTAAACACGTATATTTTGATCACTTGATTCTCTTCTCCAGCCATGTCCGTGATCCAAACACTTGTTAGCCGTTACAACATGCAATCAATTCTACATTGTTCAAAAGAATTAGGGGAAAACTTGTATCAGATTGCGGTAATCAATTTTGACACAGTTGGAATCTGTGGTCTTCTTGCATGGCTTAAGGTGTTCGCTTTCAATGTATGCAACAATTAAAATCCTTAGCCACCTATAGGCTGTGACACACATTATTGTATCAGGTGGCCCCTCAGAAGAAAGTGAGTACAGGTGTCTCTGTGTTTTCTAGTCAGGTACGCAGATGGAAGTTGTCACTTGTGAACATTGTATTCAACCAAGAAGATGCAATGCGACATCTGTATGCAGTGAAAGTTGCAAGAGCGGTCTGTTTGATCCTTTCCGTTTGTTGCGCGTGTTGGACAAGGTCGCCGAAGAAATACAACCCCACGTGAAGGCCGATATCCGAACTTCTTTGCGTTGCAGTGCCGTAACGCTAGCCCCAGAGCACTGCAAGACGATCTCAGAAAAGCCGCTGGATCCTCTATTTCCGATCAGACTGCAATGAACAGATCACGAGAGACGACCGTACGACTCAGACGTGCTGTTTGAGTACCCCGCTTGATACGACAACATCTTACAATTCCCCTTCAGTTCTGCCGTTCCAATGTCAGCTGGTAACTTCGTCACAGGCGAAACTTGTTAGTCAAAGACGAATCCAGAAATCCTCTGACGCAAAATGATGTCCGTGATGGCCTGTGGAGACCGGTGGTAATGGTACCTGCCAAATGTTGTCCAATAAAGCGACAGATTTCCAAGGTTCCGTGCTGTTGTGGGGCGTTTTCGGTGTTGACAGTCATACAGATCTTGTCGTTGTCCGTGGTCGCCTTACCGCCAGGCGGTACATCGAACACATTCTGTTGAAAAATGTGGTGACGATAAATTCTTTCTAATGCCAGGACCCATGTGGCGGGCGTCAGCAGTGATGTCTTGCGAAGCCTGTACAATGAAGAAATGGAATGTCCAGCAGTGATACCCGACCTGTACCTCAGGGCGCATATGTGGGACGTGCTTGACGGACGTGCTCGTAGTCTTCCTGTTCCATCAAAGACTCTCCAAGTACTTCATAGGCTTTCATCGAAGAATGGGAATGGATACTACAGTGTGACCTCTGTAGACCCATACAGAGCATGTCATGTAGGTGTCAGGCAGTGATAAACGCTAACTGAGGGCATGCACGGTATTGAAGCTGTCACAGTACACTGAAAAATATCCACGATGATGGGATGAATGATTTTTTCCCCTTTTTGTTAGACACCTGCCGGACATTTCAATCCTTTTTAAGCAAACGATCGAGGATGTAATGTGGTTTGTTGTGTACTTAATATGTGAAAGATAAAGGTGTAATTCGGTGACTTATCCAGTTCCTTATTATTGCTCAATGGAGTGTGACAGATGTCGAAAGTCAGGCTCCCCTAATCGTTTTGAGCAATGTAGTAGCGTCATATCAGGTCATTCTGTTCTCTCTGCGAGTGTTCGGAGATATAGGGCGGAGTTCGGTGTGCAGAGATTTAAAAAGATGCGGCGAAGATTAAATTTGTGCGTAGTGAGTCAAAGCGAAGGTGGCAATCTCTGATGATATTCTCGGCGCCACCCATAGGAAGGTGGCGAGTCCTGGACAAGCAAGGCTTGCTGCAGCGCGTTGGCGGCCCTGCTAATTGAATCTTCTTCCACGAAGTTGTGAGCGGCGGACGGCCGTGTGCAGTCGACTAAGACAACGTCATTGCCGCAGCCACCTCTTAGAATTTTACTGCAAAGGATTACAGCAGAACAGTGATCAGCAGTATCAAAGTGAGGTTGTTGACGAAACGCTATTTCAACAATACAGTATCACAGAGAATTGATCCTCGTCCACAGAGAATTGATCCTCGTCCAGCGGTTAGCAGTTCCTTCACTGACAGTGCTGCAGTTATAACGTGTAGAGGGATAGTGTGCAGTGGAAAGGCCTAGACGCTAGGGCATATGTGTGATGGCGGCAAGAATGAGGTTCTGCGACAGTCAGCAATTAGAATGAGGAGAACGGGATTATAATACGGGGTGGTTATAATTTAAATGCAGCTACTCACGAAGGTCCAGTGTGGGCAGTAATTATCGCGTGGCAGCGAAAGTTGGTAGACATGCTAATGCGGAATCAATTTACGTCACAAAAAATAATTTCCAATTTTGGCCACAAGGTGCAAATCTGGTGTTGCGCAGAATCTCGTCGACGTCTCCGGTGTTCACGTTGAACAAATTGTGAAAGCGGTGGTTAATAATAAAATCAACATAATGCCTTTGTCACTTCTTTGCCCTTTTCTTCTTATGTCTCGTTCCTAATCCGTTACATATGGTAACATTTCTATACGTCTTTTTGCATTCGCAGCTCTAGATTTGCGCCTGGTGGCCAAAATTAGAACTAACGTTTTCCAGCGTAAATTGGTTCCGCATTAACGCATTAGAATATCTACCAAGTTTCGCTGCCATACGATAGTAGCAGCCCTCACTGGACCTCTGTGAGTAACTGCACTTTAATTATGACCACTCGGTAGAATAGAATTGTAGATTGATGTTTGATAGGAGTAGCAGTGTAAGGTTTCGTACCATACACTCTAAAAACAAGCTCGGAACACTGTGAAGGTGGCAGAGCTGTGTGAGGATGTACGTAAGCAATGCCCTAACAGAAGAGCTGCACAAGTTTGGTCCGAAGCTGTGGAGCTGCCGGGAACAGACTACCGACCAAGAGGCAGTTACTAGTAAAGTACTCACAAAGATCCAAATTGTAGCCAAGGGTTGAAACCATGTGGTCGTAAGAATCCAAGAACAAATTCCGAAGTCTAAACAAAGGAGAGCCATGTCACTGACAGTTATCTGAATGTCGCTTACTGACGTCTTCACACACACACACACACACACACACACACACACACACACACATAAATATTGCAGTGAGTGTCGGAGTGCCAGGGTAGCTTTCTTAACCCTTTGGGTACAAATGGTTTCTGCCAGAAACCAAAGTTTATTAATTTGTTTTTAAGTTCGAGTACATTTCGCATGAAACCGGCGATTCTAAAGCAATATGGGGGCATGTAATGGTGCAGTGAGGTACTTCTACCAAAGTAATGCACTGAAGCAGCCACAGTGTTCAAAACAACAGTCGGCGCGGAGATTGTACTGCGTGATTGTGTCTTTTTTTTACTGGCATCATAATGAGGAGATCATTAACAATGAAAGTAAGTACATCTAAAGTTATTGCAATTTAAGTTTCACTTTGTACTACTGTTATTATTACGAGTGGTTTCGGAATAAAACCACTGGAGCAGTATGTACTTTTGATATAAACATATTAAATTTTAGGCCCATTTTCGTTTGTTATTTAGGATCGTAATTTGTTTTAGACATTATGAGTTCATAAAAGTTTCGAGATATGGGACTGTGTCTAGCGAAATGCGAAATTGATTTCAAATATATATCAATAAATAATGGTATGCCCCTGTAGTTCCAAAGTGAAACCAGAACTTAAAAACACTTATTGTTTACTTTTACCAAATTCTTCTTGTATTCGTTGTTTACTATGATCATATACATTAAGTTTGTGAAAAATGTTTAAATTATACTCCACAGTAAAACCATCTCCTTAAAATAATTTATTGTTTGCCAATTGCTTATTGTATTTGGAGCTTACTATGATGATGAAGGTCAATTTTGTGAAAAATTTTAAAATTAAATTATCTGTTATATTATTGGAACTCAAAGGGTTAATGAACCTGGCGTATCACCGGTCTCGCCTGCTGCTCTCGTTTCAAGCGCCTGGCGGGGGAGCGTCTTAGAAATATTCGACTAGAGACTAGTAGCGCCTCTGACATCTCCGAGTCCAGCACACCGTCGCAGAATAATGAATAGGGGTAAGCTTATTTTTCGTCCAGGCATGCAAGTTTGGAAAGAAAATGAACACTTTGAAACACGCTGGCGGCGTGCGCGCTGTCTTGTTTCATAGTTTGATATACTGCGCGCAAGCACGCCCAGCGAGAGTGGCTTGTTTCGCTGTATTGCGTGCCTAGCAAGTCCGACCGGCCAAGGTGCTGTCTCTGAGCCACTTAGCATGACCTACTGTATATCTCGGTCGCTTCAGGAACTTCGACCTGCGCTAACCAATGAAAGCGCATATCGCCAAAATTCTGTTGTGCCGGCTTGCTCTGAAAGAGAAAGCTTATTTACTTCTGGTTCTTGGCCCGGTACTGATGTGATGGAGACTTTCTGGCGCACAGTGGTGGCTGTTTCGAGATTCTAGCATGCTACTTGATGCAACTGGGTGTACTGCTGCCTTCCGTTGGCTCTATCTTTGCTTTTCATTCACGTTCCACGTACTTCAAGTATGTTTTCAAGCCATGTTGATTTAAAATAGTGTTTGATTTGCAACAGGATTTCACTGTTCGCTTGTTCGGATTCATGTACACACGGGGATGCCAGTATATATTAAAAAAATGGCTCTGAGCACTATGGGGCTTAACATCTATGGTCATCGGCCCCTAGAACTTAGAACTACTTAAACCTAACTAACCTAAGGACAGCACACAACACCCAGCCATCACGAGGCAGAGAAAATCCCTGACCCCGCCGGGAATCGAACCCAGGTACCCCGGGCGTGGAAGCGAGAACGCTACCGCACGACCACGAGCTGCGGACTGATGCCACCTGTGAGAATAATGTGATATTTCTCTCTCTTAAAAAGCAATGGAAACAGTTTGTGGTTTTCATTATGGATCTTTCCAACTGATTATGTAATCTACTAGTTTGTGCATCACTGTATTGGTGATTTTTAATTGTCCATGTGTGACTACCGTTCCGGATAGTTATTCTGAAACATGATAGCAATCATTTCTCACATTTTTAATATGCATACTTACTGCATTAGAAGAGAGGATTTAGAGGATTCCCATCTAACTCTGCCACCTCATATATTTCCGAAACAAAAAAAAAAAAAGATGAGAAAAATGCAATTCGCCAGGTATGCAACTACGTCAGAGGCTCACACATTGGGCAGGAACGCACATTCCACAAATTTAAACAAACATCGCTTTCAACACAAAGTTACCTTTTTTAAATTTCACGTGGTTTCTAGGGAAATGAAAACTAAAGGCGCAATTAGTGAGGGTTGACTTGGTTTCAGTGGACTTGGTTTCACTGCTCTAAACCTCGTACCTTCTGAAATACGCAGGCTTTAAAGTATGGGAACGGCGCCGCAATTCCTGCCGTAATGCGCAGAGCAAGGACTGCCTACGGTAGGCTTCAGGACAAAATTGGTGAAATGTGTGTGAATTCCTAAGGGACGAAACTGCTGAGGTCATCGGTATCTAGAGTTACACACTACTTAAACTAACTTACGCTAAGAGCGACATACACACACACCGATGCCCGAGTGAGTACTCGAACCTCCGGCGGGAGGGGTCGCACAATCCGTGACATGGCGCTTTGAACCACGCGGCCACTACGCGTGGCACCTCAGGACAGCGCAGGCAAATCGCATTACGGCATTGCAGCATTTTTGTGGTAATTTCCGATGGGACCACGGCATTACAGCATCGCGGCAGAATCTATGGCACCGTTTCCATTATTTAAAGTGTAAATATTGCAGAAGGTATAAGATTTAGAGCAGTGAAACCAAGTCTACCATCACTAAATCGGCCTCTAGTTTTTATTTCAGTAGAAAAAACACAAATGTGCCATTTAAAAAACGGCAACTTTTTTTTATAAGTGCTGTTTGTTTACATGTAGCAATTGTACATTCCTGTCTATAGCGTGAGCCTCTGACATAGGTGCATCCATGGCGAATTGTATTTTTCACATTTTGTTTCATTTCGGAAATATATGGAGTATCAAGTTGATATTAAGTAGACTCGTGGCACCTAGCCTCATTTTCCCGTGTGATTTATTTTGAAAGGAAAGCATGGATTCATTTTTCAGAGCATGCGACAGCTTTCTTTATTCGTGTTTTTCAGCGTCAGGTAAGAAAACTATAACGCAGGCTGACCGTTGTGGCAGAGCGGTTCTAGGCGCTTCAGTCTGGAACCACGCGACCGCTACGCTAGCAGGTTCGAATCCTGCCTCGGGCATGGATGTGTGTGATGTCCTTAGGTTAGTTAGGTTTTAAGTAGTTCTAAGTTCTAGGGGACTGATGACCTCAGTCCCATAGTGCTCAGAGCCATTTTGAACCATAACGCAGCTTCTGAGATGCAGCTTGGAGCGGTGGTGTCCTATCACACTTCCCATGAAGCACTGCTGACGATACGCTTCTCTCTGATGAACACTCGCCGTCGAGGACAACGTACTTAGTTCTGTTGCTTGTTTCCTCATCGAGCCACTGGCAAATCTGAGAATATTCGTTAACAGTCTGCAATGGGACACCGTGTCAAATGCTTTTCGGAAGTCTAGAAATATGAAATCTGGCTGTTGCCCTTCATCCACAGCTCGCAGTATAATTCCTCTCAGTCATGGAAGTACTGGGATAGTTTCTTCCGAAATACCACGATCGATTCCTTGTGCCGTCGTTTTCCATCAGAGCTACTGCCCCGTCGACTACAGCGTAGGCCCGAACCATGCGATCCACCTATGTTATACTTAAGGAAACCTCGCGTTACCATGGAAGACCTCTACGCCTGCCATAAAAACAGGGCAAACTTAAAAATGAATTCTTTCAACTAAACATATTGAAATGATGTGGCGATAACTGACTGCATTATTTTATGAATACCGTGACGGAACACTACCAAAATGATTCTCCGGTGCTTGCACGCTCGTGACCTATGCTAACAAAAACTTCTACCTGACGAGATCTTATTTTCATTACAGAAAACAGCCATTCCTACAAATGAAGAATGATGGGAATACATGATGGCTGTTGTTCTTGCATAGCGTTACTGGGGCTTTTCAGGTGGAGGTCGTGCCACAGTGTGCCCGGAGGAAGTGACATGCAGCTTTTTGCCATCTTCCAGATTTTGTGAAAGGACGAATCATTGCCATAAGAGACATGGGAGCGTGATACCGGCAGACGGCGCAGACAGTTGGCTGCAGTGTAACGACTACAGAACGATTTGTGATTTGATGGACTCGGGAGGCAACAGTAACAATGCATTCTGGTGGCCATTCTACTTGTCACAGAGAACTGCGACTCTAATCAGTTACATACCGGCCGATGGTGTGTATGTGTACGAAGTTACATTCACTTCCGAACATGTCTTTTGAGTGTTTCTTTTTTTTTTTGTCAGGCAGCGTATGTTACTCTTCAAATTTTGTAGTTTAGAGTATATCAATTAATAATTAGTTTTGTTTATGATTTACAACCAACGAAGTCGGCAAATTTGTGGGAAGGATTGATAATAATACAAATATGTCACTCTAATCTTCATTTGGGAGAAATTTGGTGACTATAGATGAGACCATTGTGGAGCTACATGTACCTTAAATACCGAAAATACACATTCCACGAAAGGAGAAAATGAAATTACTGTTTCACATCACATAGCTCTTTCAGTAAGTTACCGCTGCAGATTCATGTTGGCTAGCTCCTCTGCGCACTTTCAAGTCTCTTCCTTACTCGGGACTCCTTGGTAGTGGCTTCAGCAGACTTTCTACTTCGATCATTTCCTGTCAGTACACGACGGTCAAGGCTATTATCGTGTTACTTCTTTCTTAAATCATCCCTTATTTCAATAGTGCTAATTAAAGCATGATTGGAATATATTATGTCATCCATCACACCCATTTTCAGAACTTTCTAAAGTTGCACGATTGTTTTCGACACATGAAATCAAAGTTTGAGATCAGAATTAAAAAAAAAAATACATTTCTGATTACGAGAGTATGTGCAGAGGCAATTGTCGAACTGGTTAGCAGTTCAATATTGCACCATTAAATGAAGACAAAATTGTCAGCTGTTCCAGCGAAATAATTCAACACGTGACCAAAAGTTTTAGGGCATCCATCTTATTTGAGGAAACTATCATTCCTCTTCTTCCTAGTCCTGAGTTTGTTCTTGAGATATATTGCTTACCTCGATAGTTGTTTTCGCTTGTAATGTGTTCGTATTTACTGCAAATACCTAATGCAGGATCCTGTCGCTATTTTAGGCAAAAAATTTAGGTTTTCAGCAAAAAAAAGTTTATAAACCCTGGTTTGTCAATTATACATGGATATACATCAGTTTTTTCTTAACAATGTGCGTTATTTAGTTTATTTTTGGTGAAAGAAAAAGAAATTGAGAACAATTTCTTCTGCTTTACCCTTTTGAGTACTGAAATGACCTCGTTTCACGGTATGTACTTTTCCTCTTTGACTTGGTATCACCAGCATAAACTTATGGTTTTGTCTTCCGATCTATTTTCCAATGAAGAAACGAATATTTGTAATAGGGCCGAAGGTGTTCCGTAGAGAACCGTAAGGTGCTATAGGTAGACGTGAAACATTTTTCAGCGACGACTTATAAAACACACCACTGTCACTCGACGCGATACTCGCCTACGCCCTCCAAACAATGATCAGAAATGCAGCAAAACGAGCCAGACGATCACAGCGCATAACTACACTACTTTTACAGTGAATGATATATTAAGTTAAAATCAGTTACCTTTTGGTCTGGCAATAGAAACTACATAAAACAAGTCTTTAATCCTCGATGCAATTACTGGCTAAGCTTGAGCAATTATAGGAACTGCTGGCAACATAAAAGTGTCAAGTGTTAAACCCATTTTGAAGTGAACCATAACATAGGATCGCATTAATTGCTTTTATTTGCCGAGTCTTATGTTGTAATGAGCCTTTTACCATTTGGCGTTACGCCAACTGTCATACGAAAGTACTGCGTCAAGGTTCTGGATAATTCCAACTTCACTTGCTTAATGGTAATAACAGAAACTGCTTCGCGTGACACGTATTCTGTTCTGCGTGAATCTGTTCGTGGCCTAATTAATTTTGAAAGAAATTTAGTGGACTCTGAAGTAGGGTGTACGCACTCTTCATGAAGTAATAGAATAGGAAAAGATAGTTTTCAGTTATCTGTGGATATAATTTTAGTTAAAAGAAAGGAAAGAAACCCAACTCCCTCACTCCTCAGATTGGAATTTTTGCTTTGAATCTTCGGTCTTTCTTATCCTTTCACACAAATATTCTATGAGATTTAGTATTTATTACGTACTACAAAACAGCAATTTGGCATAATAGCGGCTGATTGCTTTCTTAATTATTCGACAAAGAAACAGACACTTATTTAAAATAAATTAAGAAAATATGGGAGTGACTGTTATCGTGTTTACTTTTAAATGACGCTAATCACTCAAACCATTGAAATAATACTTTAGTCCCATTTTATTGTCCAGGCGATAAACAACAAAGTAAAAGTCTGTAGGTTTGTGCATTCAATAACCAATCTCAATACTGGTTCCACCATACGGTTATTTTGCGATTGTTTCAACTATCAGACGTATGAAGCGCACCAAATGCTAATCAACGTAATTCCCTTAAGGAAAAAAGATTAATGATTCGGTGTGGTTCGTCAGATATAAATCATCACATTTGATGAGATACACTAGTTGATGATGTACTAGACAAGGAAAGGTATAGGTAATAATGCAATTTTTTAAATTATCACAATGCTCAGCTTTGTTACGAGCAGACTGCTCATGGTGTACGGCAAGGCACCTTCTAACAAAGACAAGAGTTGTCAGTTATTGAGTGACGTTGTATTATTACTATTGTTATATACTATCATATTTTCGATGACACAATACAGGATCCCTGCGTTGCACGCTTTGTATGCTGTCTAACAACCCCATTTGGCGGTAAAAATAGTAAAAGTAGATCGTCTTTGTGTCTTCCCAATTCCTCACCGTGCAATGTATCTCCCTCTGGAACATTCAGTATCGAAAAAAGAGAGGAAAAAATCGTGGGTAATGACTTATTAGCTTAAATAAACCGTAAATTAGGAGTACCATCATTACACAATGTAATAAAGATACTGACACGTTGTTCTCCTTAATGTATTTGACAGTACCGAGAAGAAAATGGACGTGATAATTGTGCTCTGAGTTGAAATGAATAAAATCGACTCATTCTAGTTAAATCGCTAGGCAATATCTGCCCGCACTATCTCTCTTTCGCAGACGGTTTCATTACACGCTGGTATAGACAATCTGACGTGCAGGTGCGAGTCAGTCGAACTGAATTCGTATACGTGTAAGGCCATAGTCTGACTGTGTCTGGTGTATCTGTGTGACGGAAAAAGATCACGATGACTGATTCTGCAATGCAGAATAGTGTTTCCAACGTTATGGATAATTATGAAACGTGAAAGACAGGGACAGGGTCAAGAGTGGTCCAGCTACATAACTCACTGCTCTCTAACATGAACTTCCTAGCTTCAATTTAATCTCATACTCTCACTCCGAGAGATACTGTGAAGTTTTTTTAAATTTACCGTAAGCTAGAAACCGTATATACACTATAAAAATAGAAAAAATTACGTTTATTCGAAGTCAGAGGCGAAGTTAATGTGTATTCCTCACTACAACGTCAAACAAGAATTTTGGTAATTTGCAAGAATGTTTGCCTACCGGAGCCGCGGGCACCAAGCGATAGATATCGAATGTGCGATTCTAGTCGATCACACGAGTGTGGTGGCGGGCGTTATGAGCATGTTTCTAGTGATCACTACAACAACGTCGAAAGAACAGCGTTACTAAAAGAGTTGTAATTACAAAGGAAACGACTAACCTCACTGATCGTCGACGTTGTCGTCATGAGAAAGTCCGTTTGATGTGTATGCTACGGGTAGTATTCCCTATTTGCTGTAACCTGTGTAGACTCTGCCAGTTTCAAGCAAACATATGGGTAGAGTGTCACATTTCCGAGAAAAATTCAAACAATTTTCAGCATTGCATAACCATGGAATTAGATTCTTCCACGTGAGGCAATCGGCCGAAGAAACGTCTACAATACCAGACATACCACTCACTACGGCCATAAATCGTTTGGGATTTCCTAGCATCTCACAAATAAATTTATCATAACGCCCGCCATCACAGTCGCTTGATCGATTTAGAATCGCACGTTCGAAAGGTATCGTTTGGAGCCCTCGGCTTCGATAGGCAAGCATTCTTAGAAATTACCAGAATTTTTAATTGCAACCGTTATTCCACAAAAATGTCCTCATATGCGTTGTTTCGGTTACTTATACCACCGAATCGGCGCAACGTCACCACATTAACAGAGCTACTGATTAGATTTGCGCTCTACCAAAACTACGTACACTACATAAATGACGTAGTAAATGATAGGATTATCGGTAGTATTGGTAACATTGGTAGGAACTGGGAGCCAACGACTTCTCTTTGTTTTTTGTGTTAGTTGTTTGTTCTGCACAAAATGAGAACCGCGCATCATTCAGTCTAGGTCCATTGTGTGTTTTACATCCATACAGAACATAATTTCCATTTTATAAATAATAAAAATTAGTTGAGTAGTTTTAAGGAACTAACGCAATTACGTTCGATGCAACAACTGTTTACATGTACAAATGTTCAAAATTTACAGGGTGTTGGGGAATTTCCGTTACAAATTTCTTGTACTTTTAGAGGGAGACGAGTAGATAATATTTTGAACTGTAACCGTTACCCGAAAACGTACAGTTTCCATGCTACAATCATTTGAAAACATGTTGGCAACCCGACCACTTTTACATGTAACTTTTACGCGTGACTCAGTACATCACTTGTTTTACAATTCTCACTCATTAATAGCCAAGGAGATTGATCGTGTACTCGTTGACGCACTCTCTTCAACGTGATGCAGCGGCGTTTCATTGAAGCACCACAGTCATGCCTGCTGACGGTCAAGGTACCTTTTCTCGAAGCCGTTGCATAAAAGTGGCGAAAAGGGTACGGGATCAAGTCGGACGTTGTTGAGAACGATCTTGATAAAGGCGACGAGCAGGTCTTGCATTACCGTGGGCTTAGCCATTCAGAAGGATCATGTCGGTGTATTCTGCAAACGTGTACTCAAGTCATGTTGCTCTAACACTCTCACACACGTGAATGAGACTCGAACCGCGTGAGAGAGATAGGATAGAAAGATACGATAGACGTCAAATGACATCAACTGATTGGACATAACCACCACTCGCCATGACTACCCTGTTCATACCTATCTAGCAAACATGTTTCCAAACGGATGTAGCACGGGAACGGTACCTTTCCGGACATGGGTTCCAATTCAAGACATTACGCTCTCACTCCCCTCTAAAAGTCCTATAAGTTTGTGACGGTAATTTCTGATCACCCTGTATATAATCATTGTTGTTATTTTATACTCAATATGAGATTCGTCGCCGGCCGCGGTGGTCTAGCGGTTCTGGCGCTGCAGTCCGGAACCGCAGGACTGCTACGGTCGCAGGTTCGAATCCTGCCTCGGGCATGGGTGTGTGTGATGTCCTTAGGTTAGTTAGGTTTAAGTAGTTCTAAGTTCTAGGGGACTTATGACCTAAGATGTTGAGTCCCATAGTGCTCAGAGCCATTTGAACCATATTGACATTCGTCATCAGGATCAAAGTTACAACTGATAAATTCGAAAGTCGTTTACGAATAACAGAAATATGCTTTATATGAGCTCGCAAAATTTTGAAACAACTTTTGTTATGTTTTTGTATTCTGTTTTTTTAATCGTTTTTCTTGAGGAAATTACATTTTCGAGCGTTATATGATAAACTTTTATTTGTTTTATTTTTTACTGCAACATCCCTCTGTTTCAACTAACAAATTAAGAATAATACTTGAACTAAATATTGACAGTTTGAATTTTGCTATTACTACTGTTGATTTTTAATTGGCAGACAGGAGGATAACTATGTTGAACATAGATGTTCTGTAGGTTGCGCAGTCCTTTACACATCCTCACACAGTTTCTAGACAGTTTGTTGCTTCTGGCTTCTAGGGCATCTAGCAAGACAATGATGCATACGTAAAAAAATATCGATATGAAGTAAGGCCGGATTGATACGTACTTAACGTACAGGTAATGCGAGTACGCTCTTAAGTGACCAAATCTACTGGGAAAAGTACCTAAATCTACGCTTACTCATGATAGTCAACAGTAGCTTATGGTAGTTTTACAACTCTGTTACTGATCGCTTTGGAACGCTTAGATGCAGAACAACTGGTGCCAGGTGGTCATGTGATCCTTCACAGCTGACCTAAGTGGTGTAAAGAGTCAGCACAGAAATATGAGTCGAGGTAGAGACGTGACAGAATGGCAGAAAGGAGCTACCAT
Organism: Schistocerca cancellata; assembly: GCF_023864275.1. Taxonomy (NCBI): domain Eukaryota; kingdom Metazoa; phylum Arthropoda; class Insecta; order Orthoptera; family Acrididae; genus Schistocerca; species Schistocerca cancellata. The sequence continues at coordinate 518,526,261 of NC_064630.1, read as the reverse complement.
GTTTGGACGTGCCTACGACCTCCCGTTAATGAAGTGCCCTATTCGTTATTGTATCAACGTGGACTGCCCAACATCTCTACAAAGGATGCTGCACAGCTCGCAGCCATGTAAGAACAATGGTGGTAAAAGATCCCGTTAGGGACCGGACACGAATGTGACTCCTTGTCTATGACAATGGGTTTCGAACCCGACAGAAGTTGCTGCTGACAGGGAATGCCGGTCCATCTCAATCATTTTCTAAGCGAGCATTGCGAAAGGAACTGTACGCAATGGATATTTGTGGAGTCTGGTGCCTAGCAGGAGGTCATAGTCCATAGAGGCACATATAGCTGCACATCTTCAATGGGCCAAGCAACACAGCTAACTGAAGGCATGTAATGTGGTCCGACGAGTCGCGATTTTGCCTCTTTTCAAATGATACAAGGCGCAGAATGCACCGATGGCCAAGCAGTGGTTTAACGTGCAGTTTGTGGAAGGCGTAGTTCTAGCCTGAGATGGTTTTGTGATGATTTGGGGTTGTTTCTCGAACCATGGCTTGGGCCTCCTCATACAGGATACCATGAACATATACTAGGTATGATGTTTATTGCCGGCCATTGTGGCCAAGCGGTTCTAGGCGCTTCAGTCTGGAACCGCGAGACCGCTACGGTCGCAGGTTCGAATCCTGCCTCGGGCATGGATGTGTGTGATGTCCTTAGGTTAATTAGGTTCAAGTAGTTCTAAGTTCTAGGGGACTGACGACCTCAGATGTTAAGTCCCATGGTGCTCAGAGCCATTTTTTTAATGTTTATTTCAGCATTCTCACTCTGATCAGATGTTTCTTCTACATATTCAAGATGAATAGACTGCTCACACTCCTCCGTTTTTCGAGATGACATGAGCCGTGTCCACAGGGCTGCAAGCATACTTTCCTGGTTTGACGAACTCTCAGATTACCTATCACACCTAGATTGGGCCACTAAATCACCTGATGTTAATCTCATAGAAAATGTCTGGCGCTATATGGAACGACTGGTGAAACGCAGCGATCACCATCCTCGGATTCTGATGGGGCTCTAATATTCAGTGAGTGGCGTCAAATGGATACGACATACGTGAAGAAACTTGTGGACCTTCTACCTCGCCGAATTGAGGCTGTTAACAGCGCTAGAGGCGATGTTTTATAGTATCGCCGTGGTGTCTGCTGGGGGGCGTTTTTCCATATGCCTACTAATCTCGTACAATCTTCTCATTTGAAAGTATAAAGCTGTTGCCTCAAGCTCTCGGTATATTTTGGGCAATTTGAAGTTAATCACTTAACTCGTCCCTGAGGAATGTCTAAAACACACGTTACCCGAAAATACTCGGAGAAACTGTTATCGAGGGTGAGGCCTGGTCCAGCACGGTAGATGTGGAGCACTAGATACACGTATGAACGGACCAGTGTAACCAGAGTGTCGGCCAGCCGGGTGCGTTCACCGGCGACATGCGTCGGCGCCGGCGGTATTCCGCGGACACCGGATCGCCGACCGGCGTGGGAGATGTGGAGACGGCCGCCTCAGGTGTGCTCGTCTGGGCAGCGCGTTACGTAAAGAACCGGCCGATGGCGGCGGCGGCGGCGGCGGCGAGGGCCGTGCCCGCTGGTCGCTGGTCGCTGGTCGGCACGCAGGGTGGCAAACCTCGCGGCCCGCGCAGCCACCGGCTGCAGCTTATATAAGCCGGCCGCGGCCCTCTTTACGTAACGACGCATTCCCACCGAAAACGTGAGCGACACGTGAGCAGAGATCGCGGCCGCTGCACCCGCCGCTGCTACACGGATACGCCTGCCGTGCCGTGGGAGCACGCAGCCGCCGCGCCACGCTAGCGCAAGCGCTCTAGGGACGAGCGAGAATGCCCACATCTCTTGCCATAATGAAGGAAGGTCACAGTTTAGCGACTTGTCGTTGTCAAGGTCATTGACATCCCAGATACACGAAGAGTCCCTCTAGGAACACCTCAAACAATATGAACCTGTGTATTTGCACTGTCTGGTCAGAAATACACGGACGCCCCTGTATAATGCGGAATGGACCACAAGATGTTACAACAGGGGGACCCGCCGGTGTAAAAAGAGGCGAAGACTATTGTGTTCTCAGCAGAGAAGCAGTAACTGCGGAATGGGTTAGTCAGGAAAGCTTAGTGGTTTCGAACATGGATCCCTCAAGGGTCGTGGGGCGTCAGCTGAGTAACAAGTCAATCAAGGATATTTCAATCCTTATAAAGCTTTCAAGTCGACTGTTGGTGTTATTACTGTGAAGTGGAAACGTGAAGAAACAACGACAGCTAAACCAAGATCAGGCAGTCCTTGTGTACATACAGGGGAGGGTGCTTGTAGAAAACGAACATCAGCGAAATGAATCGCTGATGAGTTCCAAAGTGTTACCAGCAGCTCAGGTAGCATGACTCAGGTAGAATGGTCAAGCAGCTCCTGAAGAGCCACACAGTTCTGCAGTCAGTAATAATAATGAGCGTATGGCATTGGTGGCTGGGCCCCTCGCGGGGCGGTTCGGCCGCCGCTCCACAAGTTCTTTAACGCCACTACGGTGACTTGCGAGTGAATGAGGATGAAATGATGATGAAAGACACACAACACCCAGTCATCTCGAGGCAGAGAAAATCCCTGACCCCGCCGGGAATCGAAGCTGGGACCCCGTGCGCGGGAAGCGAGAACGCTACCGCAAAACCACGAGCAGCGCACTCTGCAGTCACTGCTAAGCTGTCTCTAGTCAGTGTTAAACGCACTTGAGTTGATGTGGAGAGCAACGCCAATGGGTACCGAATGACTGGAAATGGATGATTAATCACGTTACATCCTGTGGCAATCCGATGGAAGGGTTTGGATTTGGCGAGTTCTTGGTTTAAGTTACCTGCCATCACGCGTAGTGCTACCAGTGAGGTATGGAGGACGTGTGGGGGTGTGTTTTTCGCTGGTAGGGTGTGGTCCTCCTATTGAACATAAGAAAACGCTAAATGCCAAAGTATACAAACACATTTTATAGCATAGTGAACTACGTAAAATTGAGTAAAAGTTGAACAGTTCAGAGATGATAATTGTATTGGCATGACAATGTACTCTATCATAAAACAGCGTCTTCGATGCAATGGTTTTTGGACAATAACTTTCCTGAAATGGTCTGGGCTGCCCATAGTCCCGACCTGAACCCAATGGAACATCTTCCGGATGAGTTAGAACGTCGATTTCGGATCAGTCGCAGAGTCCAACATTACCACCTTCTCTGGTTTCGGTTCACGAGGAAGAAAGGGCTGCCATTCCCTTCCAGACATTCAGACACTCATAAAAAGTGTACCCGGCAGAGTTCAAGTCGTCATAAAGGCAAGAGTGGACACATCTCGTATTGATGTCCACCAACAGGTGTCCAGATACTTTTCATCAGCTAGTGCAGACTTCAGCACCAGAGTCTGTCTTTTCTAGGTATGGTGCCCAGTCATACGCCAAGTAAGTCACTCAATAAAACTGATGTTACAGCCTTGCCCCACTGGTGTACAATGTTGTCTCAGTTTCATTACATTTAATTTGACGACTGCCAATTCACGGCATAGATAACTGCACATGCCCCTTCCTTCCACTACAGGAAACGTATCCGACTAAATTTCCTACTCGTTCCAGCTCATTATATCAACCGTCTTTAAAACTGTGACGTAATTTCATGCTCAGCAAAGGAGACATGACGCAATATACTAGACCCTGGATATCAAAGGACTCAAAAGAAGGCCATTGTAACCGTGGCCATAGTCTTTTCTTTTAAGAGAATACGTCTGCCACTCTGGAGCGGAATATGTGCTCCTGCTCCTTTCTTTCTTGCGGGCAGTCTTATTATGGACTGTGCTATCTAGAGACGACTCACTACATGTCATCACAGTCTCACATCTGCTAGTACATCTCTACCTGGAAGAAGCGCTAGTTCAACAAACTATAAAGGAGAGATTCTCAAGAGGTACTAGTGTAATTATAACAGTGGGGACGAGTTCTGAATCTTTTGTGGGTAGCTGATACGGACGCTACCGTTTGATGGCTAGGGTCAGAGTCTGAGTCCTAGTCCGTCTCGCAGTTTTAATTGGCAAGGAAGAATATTTCTTAACCATTTTGTCCCCTGGTGCACTCAGATGGTATCTCAGACAAACCCACACAAAACACAGTTCATAATTATTGGAAGTATAATCCGATACTTCAATCTGCCTAATCCTCCTCTTCTCTCTACTTCAAATAATTAGGACATTAAATTACTTTGCACTAACCGTTAGCTGCAAACTAAGACGTAAATGCCGCCCCCGACCCATCCAACAGGAAGTCTACTACAGTCAAAAAACTACTAACTCTGCTAACACTAGGATTGCATTGCCGCAGCAAACTCGGTACGTTTGCGTACTTGATCTGACACGTTTTTCTCTGCTCACAGGCCCAAAATACTGACAATCTCGTCAAAACTGTCCAATACCATGCACTCTATCTTGCTTACTGCAACAGCATATCTTCCGCATGTATTAATTACCAGCTTTCAAATTGCCCTCTCTCGTCTCCCTGTTGAACACCTATAGGTATCTTACACTTACCACAAGGATTTATATTACTAAACAGCCAACCTTGTCCATTGTTCACGGTTGATGGTTAATAGTGAGAAGTCCGAGCCGCATATTGCCTATTTAACGGTTTCCAGAAGCAATAAAAATTTGATTTTCAATATTTCATATAATTATTGATCGAATATAAAAATTTAAATTAGTGACATAATCTGCTCATTAAGAGATATAATCTTATGTCAAAGGTTAAACCTGTAAGACAAGTATTACAGTTAGAAACTGTGTGTTTGTTTTGAGGCAGGGTAATTGACGGGGTGCAGATACCCAGACTGTACACTGAAGTGACAAAGTCATGGGACAGCGATACGCACTATACAAATTGCAGTAGAATCGTGTACACAAGGAATAAAAGCACTCCGTCTTCAGGCCACAAGTGGCCCATCGGGACCACCCCACCGCCGTGTCATCCTCAGCTGAGGATGCAAAGAGGAGGGACGCGTGGTCAGCACACCGCTCTCGCGGTCGCCATGACGGTTTTCTTTGACCGGAGCCGCTACTATTCGCTCGAGTAGCTCCTCAAGTGGCATCACGAGGCTGAGTGCACCCCGAAAAATGGCAACAGCGCATGGCGGCCCGGATGGTCACCCCTCCAAGTGCCGGCCAAGCCCAACAGCGCTTAACTTCCGTGATCTCACGGGAACCTGTGTATCCGCTGCGGCAAGGACTTTGCCCCACACAAGGAATAAAACGGCAGTGCATTGGCGGAGCTGTCGTTTGCGCTCAGGTGATTCATGTACTCGTAGAAAGGTTTCTGATGTAATTATGACCTCACTATCGGAATTAAGACTTTGAACGCAGAATGGTAGTTGGAGCTAGACACATAGGACATTTAATTTCGGAAATCGTCAGGGAATTCAAAATTCCGCGATCCACGGTGTCAAGAGCGTGCCGAGAATACCAAATTTCAGGCATTATCTCATCACGGTCAACACAGTGGCCGTCAGCCTTCACTTAACGATCGAGAGCAGTGGCGTTTGTATAGAGTCTAGCAACACTGCATGAAATAACCGCAGAAACCAATGTGGGACGTACGACGAACGTATCCATTAGGAGAGTGCTGCGAAATTTGAGTTAATGGACTATGGGAGCAGTCTGTCGACACAAGTGCCTTTGCTAACAGCACGAGATCGCTTGCAGCGTCTCTCCTGGTAGAATGACCACATAACTTGGGCCCCAGACGACTGGCAAACCGTGGTCTAGTCAGATGAGTCCAGATTTCAGTTGGTAATAGCTGATGGTAGGTTTTACGTGTGACGCAGATCCTACGAAACCATCGACCCAAGTTTTCGACAAGGCACTGTGTAAGCTGGTAGTAGCTTCATAATGGCGTGGTCTGTGTTTACATGGAATGTATTGGGTCCTCTGGTCCATCTGAACCGATCATTGACCATTTGCAACCATTAATGGACATCATGTTCCCAAACAAAGATAGAATTTCTATGGATGGGAATGAGGCATGTCACCGGGCCGCATCTGTTCGCGATTGGTTTGAAGAACATTCTGGACATTTAGAGCGAATGAACTGGTCACCCAGATCACCTGACATGAATCCCATCGAGCATTTATGAGACATAATCAAGAGGTCAGTTGATGCACAAAATCCTGCACCGGCAACACTTCCGCTTTTACGGACAGCTATAGGGGCAGCGTGGGTCAGTATTTCTGCAGGGGACTTCCAACGACTTGTTGAGTCCATGCCACGTCGTGTTGCTGTACTAAGTCGAGCAAAAGGAGATCCGACAGGATATTAGGAGGTATTGCATGAATTTTGTCACCTCAGTGCATTCATACATTATACGAGAATGAGAGCACTTACTGACTCGTAACAAACTTTACTTATAATTTCAAATCTTTACGAAATACACTCCTGGAAATTGAAATAAGAACACCGTGAATTCATTGTCCCAGGAAGGGGAAACTTTATTGACACATTCCTGGGGTCAGATACATCACATGATCACACTGACAGAATCACAGGAACATAGACACAGGCAACAGAGCATGCACAATGTCGGCACTAGTACAGTGTATATCCACCTTTCGCAGCAATGCAGGCTGCTATTCTCCCATGGAGACGATCGTAGAGATGCTGGATGTAGTCCTGTGGAACGGCTTGCCATGCCATTTCCACCTGGCGCCTCAGTTGGACCAGCGTTCGTGCTGGACGTGCAGACCGCGTGAGATGACGCTTCATCCAGTCCCAAACATGCTCAACGGGGGACAGATCCGGAGATCTTGCTGGCCAGGGTAGTTGACTTACACCTTCTAGAGCACGTTGGGTGGCACGGGATAAATGCGGACGTGCATTGTCCTGTTGGAACAGCAAGTTCCCTTGCCGGTCTAGGAATGGTAGAACGATGGGTTCGATGACGGTTTGGATGTACCGTGCACTATTCAGTGTCCCCTCGACGATCACCAGTGGTGTACGGCCAGTGTAGGAGATCGCTCCCCACACCATGATGCCGGGTGTTGGCCCTGTGTGCCTCGGTCGTATGCAGTCCTGATTATGGCGCTCACCTGCACGGCGCCAAACACGCATACGACCATCATTGGCACCAAGGCAGAAGCGACTCTCATCGCTGAAGACGACACGTTTCCATTCGTCCCTCCATTCACGCCTGTCGCGACACCACTGGAGGCGGGCTGCACGATGTTGGGGCGTGAGCGGAAGACGGCCTAACGGTGTGCGCGACCGTAGCCCAGCTTCATGGAGACGGTTGCGAATGGTCCTCGCCGATACCCCAGGAGCAACAGTGTCCCTAATTTGCTGGGAAGTGGCGGTGCGGTCCCCTACGGCACTGCGTAGGATCCTACGGTCTTGGCGTGCATCCGTGCGTCGCTGCGGTCTGGTCCCAGGTCGACGGGCACGTGCACCTTCCGCCGACCACTGGCGACAACATCGATGTACTGTGGAGACCTCACGCCCCACGTGTTGAGCAATTCGGCGGTACGTCCACCCGGCCTCCCGCATGCCCACTATACGCCCTCGCTCAAAGTCCGTCAACTGCACATACGGTTCACGTCCACGCTGTCGCGGCATGCTACCAGTGTTAGAGACTGCGATGGAGCTCCGTATGCCACGGCAAACTGGCTGACACTGACGGCGGCGGTGCACAAATGCTGCGCAGCTAGCGCCATTCGACGGCCAACACCGCGGTTCCTGGTGTGTCCGCTGTGCCGTGCGTGTGATCATTGCTTGTACAGCCCTCTCGCAGTGTCCGGAGCAAGTATGGTGGGTCTGACACACCGGTGTCAATGTGTTATTTTTTCCATTTCCAGGAGTGTATTTTTCTGGATGCATCCTCCACGAAATTATGAAAGAATAAACGTTAATCGTTTACTACATTCTTGCTGTTCATGCAGCAAAACTGCCTCATCAGGCTTCAAGTTTTAATTTATTACTTCTTTTCTTCTAACTCCGTTCGCAATCCATTTTGCAGAGATTTTTCGCATATAGCACTGAATGTACCTGCAAAATTATATCATTGTACGACACATAGTCCAGGAGACATGACGTCATAAACACTGAGATGTGTATGAAACTAACTTTTGCTTAAAACGGAGCGCAAATTACCCAGAGTATAAAAAATGTTCAAATGTGTGTGAAATCTTATGGGACTTAACTGCTAAGGTCATCAGTCCCCTAAGCTTACACACTACTTGGAAATTATCCTAAGGACAAACACACACACCCATGCCCGAGGGAGGACTCGAACCTCCGCCGAGATCAGCCGCACAGTCCATGACTGCAGCGCCTAAGACCGCTCGGCTAATCCCGCGCGGCACCCGGAGTATACCCATCCAGAATTTGATAATGAGAACACTTCCTGACTTTCAACAAACTCTACACTTAATTTCAAATTTTTTCTAAACTTTATCCCGTTTACATGCTTAACGTCACATTGACTCATGTATAAGGTAATCAGAAGTTTCAAGCTGTCTTATACATGATAATTCGATTGTTTACAGAATCGAGGTTTACTGGTTAAACAGTAACCGCCCTACCTACATACCAGTAATCTGTCTTACCTACACCACCACACCGCTCCAACTTTACAGCTACACGTTCTTTGTCCCCCTGCACCTGACTATGAAATTAGCCCAGCGGTTTTCCCAGTTTTTCCAGATTTAATGGAACACCCTTTTCCTCTTCACATCACGTTCCCCTCGTGTACACTCCACTATTTTCCTTGCTTTCCCAAATTGCTCACCTGGTATCGTCTACTCGCCCACTGTATCCCTGTCCTCTTAAAACTCCGCACTACCTGTACAACTTAACCAAATTCACACTATGTCGCACCACACCCTGCTCAGTTTCCAATCACGTTCATACACGCTCTCTATCAGGTATCAAGAAAAGCAAGTAATTAATAATAATTGGAAAACTTAGCGATACACCACACCAGACAAATTTTGAGGAAACAAGGTTTTACTAGAAACTGTTTCTTTCAAAAATTTAAAACTTCAATACGTCTTTCACATATTCCAGATAACTATAAAACACTAGAAGTTTAAAATTAACAATCTTTTCCAAATTTTTCAACCCAAACATGATTTTTAAGAGAATGAATCGTGGTTGGGAATGGATGTTTTTCACAGTCAGTCAATAAAACGTTTGAGAAGTTTGAAATATACAAGTCCACATAAAATATTAAAGTTCATTCAACATATTCATTGGAATCTGCATCATATGTTGATGTTAAGCTAACATAAAAGGGGTGCTAAACTGTTGGAATGAAACATCACGTGGAGTTTCCACTGGAGCAACGCCCCATCCTAAAGAGAAAAGACGGTAGCTCAGTCATCCACGAAGTAATACAAGTGGGTACCGCTGTAGAATCTCTTCGATGTTCAGATCTTCTCCAGGACACATTGAATAATTCCATTTCTTTAGTTCGTCCAGGTAAGACATGACTATAAAATAATGATAGGTTTCTTTTTCATTTTTCACGACTGCTATTTGCATTTTGCTCTCTTCCTAATGCATTTACCTCTATTTTCTTTTTCCACGGTCGTCAACTTCACTCTCCCAAAAGTTGGAATCTCCTAACTTTCATTAATGTAATTGACGACGGACAATGCTGACGTTAGTTTTGTATTATAAAGCTCTAAAATAACACTGAGATGAAGAAACTGTAACATACAGAATAACTTTTAGACTCACAGATTTCAAAATAAGCAGCTTAACACAGGAGGGTTAAACTTGTTAACATTTTAAGTGAGCTGCTCAAACGTCACAAAAAAGTCATTTTTCTCTGTATGTGTAGCATGGTTTCAACTGACACTAGCCCCTTATTTGAGAAACAACGCAAATTAGCGATTAGGCTTAACGAATGTTAAGCAGTATTAGGTTTTTTAAATTTTAAAAAATCTAAAAGCGCCATCTGTGCTGTAGTGTTTGAAGGCACGTATTTAACGTAACTTTCTCAAGTTTTAAAATGCGTTGGCTGAAGAGCGGTGTAAACGTTGTTATTAAAAGTTCACATTTTTCCTGTGTGGGGCGAGAAGGGTGAAATAACAATAAAATGGAAAAAGCACAGACCTCATTACAATGAACTGGATATTGCTCCGCTTGAATGCACACCGCCAATTTAGATGCCTAGCGCATTACTCTGATCGCTCTTTCACTCGTATGTTCGTGTTATACAAGGTGAGCCACTAACTATTGCCACCAAGAATAACTCCGAAAGTATGATAGGAGCTGAAATGTTTGTGGGACAAAAGTTGAATGGGACAACGGGGGCATAAATATGACGTTGCTTTTTGTTTCTTGGTGGGGTCGCTTCAGAGATATGAAGGTAAAAATAATTTTTTTTAATAGAATGCTATAGTTTGGTACTTATTTTCTGATAGCGGCTATCGATACGAATCCAATGATGTGTAACAGTAAGGTCTTTGAAGGTCAACGAAGGTCAAAAAGGTGGCATGAACGGTGTCGAAGTGATGACCATTGGTATCAACGCAGAGCTGCTAAAGTCTTATCATGGACTTAGTGGTATTCCTTATCACTTCGGCACTTATCGAAGCCGTTGCTCTGACAATTCTCTCTCGTATATCGTGCAAATAGTAAATATTCGCCGAATACGGCGCAACCATCTAACGTGCCTCTGACATGTAAACACCATTCGACGGTTTCGAAAAAAATGTTCAAATGTGTGTGAAATCTTATATGACTTAACTGCTAAGATCATCAGTCCCTAAGCTTACACACTACTTAACCTAAATTAACCTATGGACAAACACACACACCCATGCCCGAAGGAGGACTCGAACCTCCGCCGGGACCAGCCGCACAGGCCATGACTGCAGCGCCTGAGACCGCTTGGCTATTCCCGCGCGGCTCGACGGTTTCGCAATACAACACTAATAGGAACGGCAATAGTAGTATCGTCGAATCAAGCGAATGTGAATGATGTATTCCTTCGAAGAACAAGGTGATAGGTTTCTTATTTACGGAGAATGCCAACGAAAATCAGTGAGAGCTAGAGACTTATACGCTGAAAGATATGCTCAACGTACTCACCTTACACGTCGTACATTTAAATATGTGTATGATAAATAGAGAACAACTGGATCTTCAACACATCGGAAACATATCCGGCAAAGGAAAGTTACTAACGAGGAAACGGAAATTGGTACTCTTGCTCCTGTGGTTCGAGATCCTTGTGTTAGTTCGCGTCAAATCTGAAGGAAATCTGGTATGAACCAGAGTAATGTTCGTGTTCTGCATCGCCGTAAATATCGTCCTTACCACTCCAGTCTTCACCAAGAACTAACTGGTACGGATTTTATGCGTCGCACTGAATTCTGCCGATGGGCTCAACTTCAGATTCAGAGGGATGACACATTTATTAATCTGATTTTATTTACTGACGAGGCAACATTCACGAACCATGGAAATGTTAATTTTCATAACATGCATTATTGGGCAACTGAAAATCCACGTTGTCTGCGGCAAGTTGCACACCAAAAACCGTGGTCGGTGAATGTATGGTGCGGGTTTCTGGAGGACAGAATTGTAGGCCCCTATTTCATCGAAGGAAATCTTAATGGTAGGAAGTACACTACATTCCTGCAAGAAACATTAGGTGTGCTATTGGAAGAATTACCTTCAGGAACAAGGAACAGAATGTGGTATCAACACGATGTGTGTCCAGCACATTTTTCGCTGATGGCTAGAAATGAGTTGCAGAGACAATTCCCAAATCGTTGGACTGGACGAGGAGGAGATGTGTTGTGGCTGGTTCGTTCGCCGGACTTGACTCCTCTGGATTTTTTCTTGTGGGGATTCGTAAAAGACATTGTTTATAAAGAGGTTCCAACTACGCCTGAAGATATCCGGGGGATAATTGTCAGAGCATGTGCTCTGATAAGTGCCGATGTGATAAGGAATACCACTCAATCCATGATAAGAAGATTACAGTACTGCATTGATACCAATGGTCACCACTTCGAACACTTTCTGTAAATGGATGTTCATGCCACCTTTGTGACCTTCGTTGACCTTAAAAAAACTTACTGTTACACATCATTGGATTCGTCTCGATAGCCGCTGTCAGAAAATAAGTACCAAACTAAAGCATCCCACTTAAAAAACAAAGTTGACCTTCATATCTCTGAAGCGACCCCGCCAACGTAATATTTATGCCCCCGTTGTCCCATGCAACTTTTGTTTCGCAAACTTTTCAGCTCCTATCATACTTTCAGAGTTATTCTTGGTGGCAATAGTTAGTGTCTCACCCTGTATTTCGTATTAATCGATGCACGAACGAGCGAACCACAGCTGGACTGTGGAGTAAGCAGATAAAATTGACCATTGGGTACATAGATCGGTCTAAGACAATGTCTGCCTAATGGTCAGTTTACACGCCATGTATGTGTATTACCTAGGTGTGTTTCAGCCGATCGTTTCCTTGTTCGTTAGTTGTGTGAAGAGATTAAGAGGTTAATCAGTATATTATCTGGACCAACAAGAGTGACGGTATCAGCCCTGGCCTCGGATGAAGTTGACCCCATTTGAAGTCGTTAGCAGGACACGCGGAAAATATAAACCACAATGCAGGAGGGTCAGTTGACTTTCCTGAAGATGTCTCAACCATTGTTAAAGCTCGTCGTGAGAACAGTGCATCAAAAAGATGCAGCTAAGAACTTAACATGTGCATAATGTCGTTCTGCTGCAGTCTCACATTTTTGTTATTCGCTTGAGAGTAAGAGGTTAGCCTATCGAAATTAACGGATTAAACAACTTAAGTCATACCGTTGAAGCTGGGTCTATTTATCAGTTTACCAACTCAAACGAGTTTACACATCTACCCACATGCCTTCATCGTATGACGCACCGTGGACAAGTTTAGGATTTAGCCCAGGACTTTGCTCCACAATCTGGTAGACAGAAACCATACTCCACAACCCACCCTCCTCTTGCTGGCCAGCCCAATTAGAGCTGACGAACATTACCTTCGGCTGGATGACAAAATTAGAACTTCTGCATTTTGCTTGAAAGTGAGACTTTTTGAGCGGTTTTAATTTTTTTTCAATTTTTTTAGCTTCCATCCGAACGCGAAGTTTACTTCTTAGCTTTACTAAGAGCTCGCGTCTTTCAGTGCTAAAAAGTTTTTTGTGAATTTCAATTTAGAGATAAGCTTTTTCATCATCGTAATCTCTTGTCCTTTTCTTTCATGATGCGTTTTAGTACTCTACCATTCCTTATCCTTTTACATGGGATGAAACACGTAACACATTTTAATTTTCATTTTACTGTACGTCATCTCTAATTTTGGTATCTGGAGTTCTAGCGTCACAGTTTTATAGGAGTCCTCAGAAGTCCTTGAGTGCTGATAAACGTTACGGCACGTGCGTTACGTAAGTAGTTGGGTGCGGTTTCTGTCGTGTTATTCGTATAGTGTGAGCTGTTAGATTAGCAGGGGAGTTAACGACAACAGAGGAAGATGGCATTGTTACGCGACTTCCTCTTAGACTTTAGGTTTAAAAACTTTTTCTGGGTGAAACTATATAATCTATTTACTCCTCGGTCTTCTAGCAAGGTAACAATGGCGTTAGGACGATGATACATTCATTTTCTCTAAAGAGAGTCATATTGCCATAACGTGAACAGGTTTCGGTATACGGATTCTTGTGCAACGTACATCATTTCTTGTGTGGCTTGAAGCCTTAATCTATAATCGCTGTAGTGTAGCGACATGAAATACAGCGGAACAACTGGACTTAAACTGCTTTCCTCTTTATTTACGTGTACATGCGATCGTTTAAGTTCAGATCACTGCGTATACGTTACAGGTTATATGCAACTAAAACCCTATGTTGTTCTATCTGTTATTGGAAACGCTTAAGGCATACGTTCACTCTTTTCTTATTTAGTAAATGTTAACTTGAGTGGGTCGTTTACTCTATGATTGTGTGGTTTTCAACAGATTAATTAGAACGGAGGTATTAAGTACTCTTTTGGTATGCTTCAAGTTGGAGTAATATCATAGGGGATTTGCACATCTGACAGTGATGATATTGTTTATGGCATGATCTGTTTATTCGATTGCTACCAGACGATAGCAGATGTTGTCACATGTACCAGTTACGAGAACAGGGTCATTAACAAGAATTATCACTTCGCAGTGAAAGCATTTTTATTGAGCACACACGAAAGGTCACACGGAGCTGAACTGCCTACCTCAGCAAAAAGTGCTCCTCTCTATACATATATGTAATATTCTAACAAATCATGCGGGCTTTCCAAAAAGTAATGCTTTTTAAGTAAAACAATGTTATTAACATTCTACATCTTTATACTTCACATCTCAACATAGTCCCCTTGGCCACGAACACATTTCACCCAACAAGAGACCATTTTGTTGGTAACGTCACTGTAGAAGGCTTGACTTTGTTGACGGAGCCATAATCTCACCAATGCTTGCAGCGCTTATGCTCTATGAAAGGGAGGTCCTCGAAGGGGTTCTTTAAGTTTTGGAGACAGGTTAAAATCGAATCGGGCCACGTAGGGACTGTATGGAGGACTATCGAAGACAGTGAACCCAAGTGTCAGATTGTTACAGATGTTACAACGCTCGTGTGTGGCCTGGAATTGTCGTTTTGAAGGAGAGGATGGTCCATTTATGGAAGAACTCTTCGAATTCTAAACTCTGTCACAGCACGCTGCTTCTCACGCACCAACACAGTTACGTTACACACAGCCCTGTTATACGCTGCAATTCGGAACCCTCTAGCAACAGAGGACTGCAAATATGTGGGCATGAAGTTCAAAGTTGCAAAACGTCGGTAACGTTTGTTTTATGTAAAAATCTTTAAGAGTTTCCTCATAAAAACTCGGAGGCATTGCTTTTTAGCACGCCTTCATATATACATAAATAAGTTCTAGAATCTCCCAAAAATCACAAACGTCAAACCATGAAGGTGGGAATTGAACCGATGACCCGCCAGTCGTCTGCCGACTGTGATCGCTACGCCTTGGTGGACGACTCACAGCGTGTGCCATTGCATCCCGTCCTAGTAAAACAGCATGGATTACAGTAGCTCGATGCTCGAATTGTGGTCGTGTTCCCACGTCCAATTGATCACTTTCCGTCAAGTCTAGACATTGCCCTCGTTGTTGAAGGAGAAAGAATTACATTCATCTGCTGTCACGCATTGCCAGTTTGAGGCTGCTTTCCTCACGAGCACACATTATTCTAGATTCTGTTTATTGTCATGCTCGTCAGAAGTGCCACTATATTACTCCAAACATTTATTCAGTCGAAACACAGAGGCATATATTGTATAACTACACAGAAGAAATTTCCCTCAAGACCCTGCAGCCATGTCACTGAGTCCAACTGATCGACTGTGTAGCCAGTCAATCGACTGCCAGTCAGGTGCTCCTTTAACGCCCAAAGAGGCTGAAATCACTGGGTGTCAGGTCGTCGCTGTAGGGAGTGTAGTTCCACTGGAACGACCGCTGTAGTTCCTATGTGCTGTTTGTCAAATGCGGTAGAGTGCTATAATTGAAAGACAATCTTATTGAAAGCAGCGTGAGTTGTTTCCTGCAAATTACGTTCAGCAGCCACCTCACTGTGTCTTCGTAATTAGCTGCATGCACTATCGAACTAAACTGATATACGCCTCTGATGTAGCAAAGTATCGCAGCCACGACTTTCATCGTGATAGCAGTATTTTTTTTTTTAGCTTCAGAGTTAGGAGAGGAAGACGTATTCCCCCATACCACGGCTTCTTTCTTCGCCTCTAGTGTCACATGTTGCGGCCATTTTCCAGTCAAGCTAATACCACGGGACAGGGGGAACTCCTCCGTGAGGGGACGTGGGTTTATGTCGACGGCACAAGCAGAAGATAAAAAGACTAAGACCTAAAATAATGATTAGTTGAAATTACTGAATAATATCATCAACCTGCTCTGTGTTACCACAAATTACGTGTTAATGATCCCACATGTTCTGGGGATGCATTACACGCGAGTTGCTTCCACCTCCCTTAGTGGAACGCATAAATTACTGTTAATTTTGACCAACCTGCAGTTTTCTAATGATGTCTTTGCGCAGACATCAGAAAATTAGTCATACATCCGTTGTCTTGAGGCTATAATGAACTGTTAGCGAGGACCTGATGTAACTTAAATAACTGGCTTGTTCGATATTTAGAGAATCTTCTCGTATTTATTTAAGCAGAACGCGAGAATCTGCAAGTTACAAACTTTATCCACCGTCTTTTGAGCAAGTCACATGTTATTAATACGAGGGTTGGGACTTTAATAGTGGCAACTATTTATTTACTGCTCGTACAGAATAGATACGTGTTTCAAAGGTTTACTGACCTTCAGAGTAGTCACCAGCATTGTGTATAACCCGTTGCCAGAGATGTGGAAGTCGTAGGATACTCTTAGCAGTGCCAGTTGTGTTGACAGAACGGCACGGTCTATTGCCCGACGAATTTGTAGCAGTTCTGAAGCGAATGCCTTGAAGTTTTTCCTTCAGTTTAGAAATCGAGTTGAACTTACGAGGGCTTAAGTCAGGGGAGTGCAGTAGGTGGTGTAGTACTTAGCAGTCCCATCAGTCAAACAAATCAGTAACAGTTTGCACTATACGTGCTTGAGCATTGTCCAGCAAAATGACGGTCAGGTCCTGCAGAAAGTGCCATCACCTCTGTCTCTGAGCTGGTCGTAGGTTGTGTTCCAAAAACGAACAGCATAGAGGCAGAAGTGATGACACTTTCTGCAGGACCTGACCGTCATTTTGCAGGACAATGCTCAAGCACGTACAGTGCAAGCTGTTACTGATTTGTTTGACTGATGTGGCGGCTAAGTGCTATACCACCTACTGCACTCTCCTTACTTAAGCCCTCGTAAGTTCAAATCGATTTTGAAGCTGAAGGAAACACTTCACGGCATTCGCTTCAGAACTGCTACAAATTCGTCGGGCAATAGACCGTGCCGCTCCGACTGTCAAAACAACTGGCACTGCTAAGAGTATCCTACGACTTCCACATTGCTGGCAACGTGTTATACACAATGCTGGTGACTACTTTGAAGGTCAGTAAACCTTTGAGACACGTATCTATTTTGCACGAGCAGTAAATGAATAGTTGCCACTATTAAAGTTCCAACCCTCGTATATTTACAAACTTTATCTCGTGACACCAGTAACCGATAACATGTTGCGGGTTCTTAAAATGCTCTAGTTGATCAATCCTGCCCAAAATTAATATTTGACCGACCGCGCCAAACAACACATCTGTGCACCAAGAATGCCCCTTCCGAAATAATTAATTTCTGAATTTGCATAAAACTGAACCACAATTGTCCACTTCAGACACACATCTGTCTCCCATGACTACCCTTCCGTTGCGATTAGTACTTTATTGAATTTACGTAAAAACTGTAACGTAGTTGTCCACGTCAGACAACATGTCTGTACCTCGTGACTATCCCTTCCGATCTGATTAGACAACATCGCTATTTCGCTCGGGATCCCAGCCCAGGCGGAGCTCTAAAGACACCCGGAGATCTTCGCCTGCCTTTTCGTTCAGCTTTTCTTTTCAGTTTAACGTGTAATTCTGACTTCCGAAATAATAAGACGATATATTGCTATTTAGAGATACCTATTCCAGAACGTTAAGCAAGTTTAATGCAGTGTTATTAAAACAGTAATAAAAGAAAGTTACCATTTTGACGCGCAGCCTCAAGCGTATCAGCCAATTAGATTGATAGATTATAATTCTGGCGGTCTTTCCCATGAGAAGGTGCCATCTGCTACAGAGGACGCAGAATTCACATGACCTCCCTGCCTGTGATTGGCCAATGCCACAATCAGAGCTTCGCTCCAGTCTCAGTGAATCTTCGGACTGATCAACCTTAATATGGAAGAAAATGCATTGTGAAATGGTACCGTTTTTCCTCTTTCACGTTTCTTTTGCAAAATTCAGACATCAAGCCACGATAGTTTGTTTCTCCTGTGATATACTCAAAGCCTGTGGTGGATAAATGGATGATGTTTAGTTATTTATTTATTCTTTTTCGCATCCTACCTCAACGTCTTTTAGATTTGTTTCTTGTGTTGGACATTTTTCAAGTGTTTGGGGTGAGTGTGGTCATCTGTGTGCCTATTCCGTGAGTCTGTCGTCTGCTACACATTGGGGCCGATGTCAGAGATTCTGCCAGTGTTATTCCAAGTTGTTACCAACTTATGACCACTACACTTGAATGTAGAAGTCAAAGATATGAACGCAACTGCAGATGCAGTGTACCATGTTTGGCCACCCTTAGGCAGTCCAGCTACGCCTTCTACAAAGACTGGAAGGAGAGTGGGTCTTCGAGGGTGCCATGTTACGCACTGGGCGCTGACTGTGAAGGAGTGAAGCTGAGATTTGTATGTGCTTCGCCGATCTCGAGAATGTTGGTATTGTATGTGAAGTTTGTAAAATAAGTTAGTTACTAATCCGTTTCCTTCACAGAAAATGCCTGGGGAAAGCAAAAGCGGAGATTTGTTTTGTTATTTCACATTAGGATTTTCAGCTAGGAAAGATTTTGTTAGCTGGGTCTTTGTGCCAATGACAGAGGTGAAAAAATGCGCGTGCGAAGAAATAAGTTTGGATTATTTATTGCTTGTGGTAGAATGAATCCTAGTTTTAATCTGTGTGAGAAATATTTTGCTCGGCCAAGCACGATTTCATGGAGAGTAATGGATTACTTTGGCTCCAGTAACCTTCTGGTCGGGGTCTGGACAGACAAGGTGAAGGCTGCTTGCTTGCTCCGTATTAGTTCAAGTTAGGATGCATGGTATGAAATTGAAATAATTGCACATTGGGCGAACGATCACGATATTGTAGTAACCGAGTCATTGCCTCTGGCGGACCAAGTGGCCATCATCCGTAAGGTCAGTGGAAACGAAGCGTACTTACACCGCCTTCAACGAAGTTCTCTTCGTGTGAAGTTCTAAGTTTTACAGCTTGCGAGTGACTTCTTTGTAACTCCCAGGAATGGAGATGTGGTGAGTAAATGCCACTGCCGTCACAGCTTGTAGACGGGCATGGCACGAGGCAATGTGAAGAGCCCTTCCTGGGGCAAGCAGGCAGTGCGAAGATCATTCAGCCAGGGTGGCAACAGGGTGAGTGAGATAGAACAGAATTGGCCTGCTGGTCGGCGCACTATAGAATGTGCGAATACGCCATCCTTGATTGTGCCAGTTTTAGGATTAATAGCGTGTGAAAGAATTTGTCTAATTAGGCGAAAGAATTTTTGCGGCGGGACCCATGGGTTGTAAACCCAAAGCTACACAGGGTATTTCCGCAAGAGCATGCAAAAATGTAGCAGGACATAGGGACTGCGCCACTGAACAATTTGAGGCAGGGAACCTGGGGTCGGGGAAGCCAGATTAAGGAGATATGGAAGTAAACTTATCGATCGCTTGGCTAACATTACTGTTTTTCAGCTTATTTACGAGGCGTGTTTTTTGAGTAAGTACCGTTTTGAAATTAAAAAAAGACGTGCTAAGATATGTCAATAATTTTATTTTTACATGAATGCCTGTACCTTAATCTACTTTTCTACATAATTTCCGTCAATATTGAGGCACTTGTCATAACGTTGTACCAGTTTTTGAAAACCCTCCTCATAGAAATCTGACGCCTGACTTGTTAACCACTGCATCACCACTCTTTCGACTTCGTCATTTTCTTGAAGACGCTGACCGCCCAGGTGTTTCATCAAGTGCAGGAACAGATGGTAGTCACTGGGCGCAAGATCGGGGCTGTACGGAGGATGATCTAGAGTTTCCCATCGAAAAGATGTGATGAGATCTTTGGCCTGATTCGCCACATGTGGAGCAAAACGATGCCCTTGCTCAACTTCCATGGACTGTTGATTTGATTCTGGTGTGACGTAGGCCACCCATGTTCCATCGCCCGTAACAATTTGGCTTAAGAAATCATCATCGTAGTTGTGGTACCGCTCAAGGAAAGTCAATGCAATGTCTAAACGTTTGATTTTGTGCACATCCGTCAACATTTTCGGTACCCAACATGCGCACAATTTTCGGTAATTCAAGTGTTCGGTCACAATGCCATACAAAACACTACGAGAAACATTAGGAAAGTCATCCCGCAAGGAGGAAATCGTAAAGCATCTGTTTTCTCTCACCTTATTGTCCACTTCCTGCACCAAACTTTCATTAACGAACGAAGGACGCCCACTCCGTTGTTCATCATGCACATTTGTGCGGCCATCTTTAAATGCTCTCACTCACTTTCTTACCATTCCATCACTCATAATGTTTTCTCCGTAGACTGCACAGATCTCACGATGAATATCGATCGCTTTTAGACCTTTAGCACTAAAAAATCTTATAACAGCCCGTACTTCGCAGTCGGTGGGAGTCACGTGAATCGGAGGCATCTTAAACACTCAGTACACAACATAAACAAGGAAGAATCAGACTATAATGGCGTCAGTGCGTAGATTAAGGTACAAGCTTTCATGCAAAAAGTAAATTATTTAGATATCTTAGCACGTCTTTTTTTAATTTCAAAACGATACTTACTTAAAAAACACGCCTCGTAAAACTAACATGCGTAGTAGTTTACACGTACTGTGCTGTTTGTTTACATGTCCATTCTTTATTTCCTACAAGGAAACAACGAGGACGAGCCTGATTACTAGGAAGTCATGATGCAGGTTTTGTTTACTTTAAATGTCCATAAGGTGGCTCTGTTGTACCGTATTTTCCCGACAGAACATGCTATGATTCAACGGCAGACCCATTCATTACTCAATGCTGTTCTGTGACGTACAGGACAGTACAATGGAGCAGTACCGGTACACTTCCGCAGAACTCACTTACATGCACCTTGTGTATGGGAAACTACGTTGCAATGTTCCTACTGCTGAAAGGCTGCAAAAAAAAAAAAAAAAAAATGGTTCAAATGGCTCTGAGCACTATGGGACTTAACTTCTGAAGTCATCAGTCCCCTAGAACATAGAACTACTTAAACCTAACTAACCTAAGGCCATCACACACATCCATGCCCGAGGCAGGATTCGAACCTGCAACCGTAGCGGTCGCGCGGTTCCGGACTGTAGCGCCTAGAACCGCTCGGCCACCGCTGCCGGCGAAAGGCTGCACAGGGAACGATTTCTTAACAGGCATCATCCGTCAGGACGAGTGTTTATTTTCCTCGGTCGACATATGCAGCAGACTGGTTCATTGGAAGAACAGACGAGGGACCTGGTAACATGAGGACCACTCGCACATCCGGTTTTGAAGAGGAGGTGCTAGAACGTGTCGCAACAGACCCCACAACAAGTACTCGTCGTATTGCCGGTGAAATGGACGCTGCACACGCTAGCGTGCGGCGAGTACTCCACAAACAAAAATTACGCCCATATCACCCACAACGAGACCATTAAAGCTTGTGACTGACCTTGCACCAAGGGTCGCATTGTGTCAGTGATTGCTCCAACAACGGATTATCGACCATATTTCCTCCAAATCGTGCTGTTTACTGACGAGACCTCATTTGATTGTACTGGTAGTTCGAACAGCAGGAATAGCCATGTGTTGCATGCGGAAAACCCTCACGCTGTAGTACAGTCTCACCATCAAGTGTGTTTTGCTGCCAGTATCTGGGCCGGCACTGTAGGCGACAATCTCAATGGGTCAATGGCCGTCTGTGTGGTCACTTGTACTTGAGGTTCGTGCAAAGAGATCTACCTGCCATTGGCTATTCGTGAGATGATGTGGATACAACATGACGGTACACTGCCTCACTTCAATGTGGATGTCCGCAAACATCTCAGTGCCTTATTTCCTAGTCGCTGGATTGGAAAGTGAGGTCCTCTTCCGTGGCCTGTGAGGTCACCTGACCTGAATCTCCTTGATTATTTCCTATGGGCACATCTAAAGTGACTCCTGTATGAGATCCTAATGGATACTGAGGCGGAATTAGCTGCCAGAATTGTACCTCCCTGTGATGTGGTTTGAAACACACCAGGGAAACGAAGCATACTTACACCGCCTTCAACGAAGTTCTCTTCGTGTGAAGTTATAAGTTTTACAGCTTGCGAGTCAAGGTGCGTCAGAAACTTTTTCGCCGATGTCATGCTTGCGCTGACGTTGATAGCCGTCAGTCTGTAAGATACAGCACAAATGGTCCGTTCATTGTGTCTGTGATGGAATTTTCAGTTAACTATAACTAACGTAAATAAAAAAGAACACGGTACTGTGATTTTATTCCTATTATCTCCCTAAGGTGGCTTCTCCGACCCCAGGTTTCTATCTCAAATTGTTCAGTAGAGCATCCTCTACGTCCTGTTGAATTTTTGCACACTCAAACGGAAATACCCTGTATATGCAGTGGGACTTACTGAGTTTTATTAACATTTTTGAGTTAGAAGAAATTTCAATGCATGATTCAGTACGAGTTTGTGAGAATATGTGTGAGAGTGTAGGACGGAGTGAACAATCCCAGTAACCTAAGAATGAGAGCACGTCCTAATCAATATTTTCTTGTGCAGTAACCTTATATTAGACCGCTTGGTTTGTATTTGAAGGAGTTCAGTCAGTAACAACTGATGATGAAATTGTTAAATTAACTTGTAGCGATAATTCCACGACTTATCCAAGATTAGATTATTATTCCGACACATTGTTTTCATGAAAAGTGTAGACAGTTTCTAAGCTAAATAAATCTCCATGTTGTTCAGAACGAAGTGAGATTTGCGCCCTTGTTATCTGCCCCGTGGTCACAACAGATCCTTTCCCGCCATTTTGTCCGACCATTACAACATTGCTTACAGTCCCAGAATTCAGTTGGCAACACGAAGATTATGTGGTCGACCTGTAGGTCATATTTATTGAGTGACTCACTGATTGTTACCATCATTGCTTCATTTGTTTTCCTTGTTAGCTTTTTCCGTTGCACAGCTAAATTTATGCCCGCCATAACTAAATGGAACTGTATAATCAGATGGACTAGTGTTTTTCCGCATAAAAGTGAATATTTTGATGGGAGCACATTACTGAGCGGGCCTCAGTAGCAATCACTGTCCACGGTTCCTATCTAGGGGGATATGCTCCTACATACACTGAGTGGGAGACTATATTCTCTGATAGGAAATGATATCAGCTAATGAACTGACCATTCACCAATATAAAACCAACAAATCACAAACGAGTAACGATATCTTTCCACGGGATCAAGAGAGTTTGTCCTCTCTCCAATGATGTACCGCAACACCATTAAGCGTGACCCATATGATTCTGTCAGCATTCAAGACTATTTGTTAATATTGAGAACATTACTCTCATTGTATGTAATTCAGCACCACAGGCGGACCTAAGCACATCAAATTTATGTACACCTGAATTGTTAAGTTACATATTGTGAATAACCTTACCCGCCTGTATAGTCGTGCGTGTTAATGTGCTGCCTTCTGGACGGGGCGGTGCGTGGGCCCCGGATCGAATCTGTCCAGCAGACGATCGGTGTGCCGGCCATCCTGGATGTGGTTTTCAGGCGGACTCCCACATCCCACTACCTGAATACTACGTCTGTAACTAAGTCCCGTCTCAATTATACGATTCTCAAATATTTCGCGGCCTGTCGCTCACTTTCACATGAATAGCACTACATACAGGGAGTTGGGGTACACATATTCCATCCTGGGGTAGGGGAAATGACGCCATCTCCTGTGCCGATGTGGAACAAAGGCACAAGAAAAAATAGAAGTTTGGAAACAAACTTATTAATGTGTTCCCTTTTTGTATGAGGGACGCTCAGTAAGTAATACAACACTTGTTCAAACAAATTTCGGGCTTACAGCCGGTCGTCGTTCAATACCTCGTACGATATTTCAACTGGGCACCTGCCAGTCATCTTCAGGTGAGCCGTCGCAGACTGGCGAAAACGTCCTCCGTTCCGCAGTATATAGCGCGCTGTAACTATTCTGCGCATGCGTCGAAACTGATAGATGGACCACACTGCCCGCCGGCAGCGCCCTCGCTGGTGGAATAGCGGAACTCAGTCGCCTTCTGCGTTGCTGTTTGCCACGGCCGTCGACGCACTCTATCGTCTTCGATTTGAGCAAATCGTGGAGATGATGGGATTCCATGCACTGTCCAGATGGTAGCCGCTGTCACGGTTCAACATTTTCCGCCAGGCGTTTTTCTACGGATTCTTTAATAATGGATTCCCAGAAAGGTGCTGCTGTGGACCAAATTATTGTTTTCTCATACTGCATTGAATGTCCAGTGGAAATACAATGTTCAGCAATAGCGAACTTGCTTGGCTGCAAAAGGTGGGTGTAATGTTGATATTCAGTGCAGCATTCTTTCACGGTGCGTGTGGTTTGACCTATATAAGCCATACCACATTGGCATGGTATCTTGTAAATTTCGGCCTTTCGTAGTAACAGAGTGTCCTTTACCGATCCCACAAGGTCCGCAATCTTCGATGGTGGGCGGAAAACCACTTTTACCTGAAATTTTGGGAGGATTCTTGCTATTTTAAGCAAAGTGTTGCCAACGAAAGGAAGAAAAGCTTAAGATTGTTCCGGCATGTTCTCCCCCTTATCCACTTCCTAATTCTTAGTTTTAACCGTTAGTGCCCTGTTAAGCTGCCTGATAGAATACCCATTTGCTCTGAATACTGTCTTTAGATGGGCGAGTTCTTGAGGTAAGCTATCTAGATCTGACACAGTATGAGCTCTATGAACAAGTGTTTGAAGCACACTCATGGCTTGCGACGGTTGATGGCAACTCGATGCTTGCAGGTACAAATCATTATGAGTCGGCTTCCGCTACACTGAATGCCCTAGAGA
The DNA here is from genome assembly GCF_023864275.1 of Schistocerca cancellata. Lineage (NCBI taxonomy): Eukaryota > Metazoa > Arthropoda > Insecta > Orthoptera > Acrididae > Schistocerca > Schistocerca cancellata. The sequence goes on along the minus strand of NC_064630.1, from coordinate 518,501,312 downwards.
ACGATCATTCTTCCTTCGAGCTAGGACATCCAAGAAAGGCAAACAACCATCTTTCTCTATTTCCATGGTGAACCGAATGTTGCTATGAATGGAGTTCAGGTAATGTAGAAACTCCATGAATTTGTCTTTTCCATGAGGCCACACTCTCATTCGATGTGATTGACGGATCACAATCGAACACCTCGCTGCACTAGCAGACATCTCTATTGGTAGTGCTCACACACTCGTCCATAAGTTGGGGTACTCAAAGGCGTGTGCCCGCTGCATTCCTCGCCATCAAACACAAGACCATAAAGAGCAAGAGCAGTACGTGGATGATGGGGAGGTTATTGATGCAGCAAGACGTTGGCTTCGACGTCGACCAGTAGAGTGCTATCATGCGGGCATACAGGCCGTATCGATAAGGCCATGTAAGGCCGTCGCATTGAATTGAGATTATTTTGAAAAATACGATTTTGTAGCTAAAAGAATGGGGAATAATATGATATAGGAATCCTGAAAAAAAAACCAACCTGTTTTCAGAAAAAAAGTCTTACATTAATTATTGAACGCCCCTCATAGATGTTCTTATTGGCCACTTCATATACGACACACCAGAGACAAGTAGCTACCAGGACTTTGGGATTTAGTGAACAAGACGGCTTGACGACTTTTAATTGAAGCCAATGTGTTACATTTGTTTCCATGGAAACCTGAAGTGTGATGTTTTTGTGGACCAATTATTTTGTTTCGCTTCGGTGAAGATTATCGGTGGAAATTGCTAGGAGGCATCTGGACGCTGCGTATGAACTGTTAGCGGCATGCTTTTTCCATTCCGGTGGTCGGATCGCGGAAAGCTTGTGAAGTGAGATTCCTACAGGGCATTTATCAATGATGCAAGAGAAGTGACCATTTTAACCTGTTTTGCAGGTTTAAAAAGGCTGACAACTTTTATTTAGACTGATTCTGTAAGTCAGAGGTATGGAGGATTAAACCGGGAGCGCTTACAAAAGTTTTCGAGAAAATGTGAAGAGTAATACGTCGGGTATTGTCTCGCGCGCCGCAGAGAGCAAAGACTTCATGCATTCTGGCCGCTTCCACGAGTGGGACTTCACGCGACACCGCAGAATCTCCGAGGACGGATGAAAGAGGGTTTTAAAGTGTGCAACGTAACTTTGGTGGACGAGATCTCGGTCGCAAGCTTCCTCATTTAAATTCATCTTTGTTTCTATTGAATTTATTCTAATTTTTTAAGTGTATAGCTCCATTAGTAAGGCTGAGAAATATTGTCTCCATTAATGTTAAAATTACATATGTACACATATCCTGTAAACTGATTTATCCACATCATTTCGACAAAAGAATCGTTTAGATGTTCTATGGATTATTTAACTAACTAGTCTGCATAGATCATACTGCAGCAACGATCGGTTCTGGATGGTCTGTACTCTTTAGCTCTCAGTCAACAAGTACAAGAGTATGTCATTTGTTACATCGCATACTCTGTCAGGGAGAAAGCAACTGACACCTATGAAACACTACATTATCGTTTGCACGCAAATAACAACATAATTTTGTCAGCATTTTGTCAGATAGATATACCGACCGCTCCTCAGTGGCCTCCACTGTGTTCATGCCCCCACAAAATCCAGAGTTCGGTCAGAGTCGCCTATTGTGTTTGATGCCGTCACCCTCAGGGAGGCTGCTTTTCTTATTACCTCTGTTCCGACCACTCCTGACTCACAACGAATGAAATCTGTGAGTGCTGTGGGGCCGCCGATTTAGAGAGCTACTTCTCACTATTTCGTAAATGTTTGTCTTTTTCGACGTATCGCGGTTGCGCTCGTCAGCTCACGACTGCTACTTCCGTATTGGGTGGCCTCGTGATAAAAGAGATTGAAAAGCGGTACTATGCACCTCATAATAACCCTGGGTTTATCCCCATTGTCTGTACAGGTGTTTGGCACCACTCCAGGCGTTAGCACGAGTGAAAGCGCTGTCCTAGCTGTGTGGCTTGAAAACGGACGCCCACTCCCTGCCCTGACTATGCCTAAACCATCAAATTCCTCTTCTAGAAAAGGCGTCATCTGATGTTGTATTCACAGTCACGGTGGAGTAGATCAGGTGTGTTGATAGAGCAAGGAAGGATGTGAGTAGCACAACTCTTCTTAAATGCACTCTATTTAAATAAAAAATATAAATAGAAAAGCCGATTTGGAAAGAAATCGGTAGACTTCATGTACAGACAAGCATATGCTTACAATTTCAGAAAAATTGGACGATACGTTCAAGAGAAAGAGCGTGACAAATTGAGCAAGTCCATAACGCGTTGGTCTGCCTCTGGCCCTTATTGCAAGTAGTTATTTGGTTTGGCACTGATTGACAGAGTTGTTAGAAGTCCTACTGAGGGATATTGTGCCAAATTCTATCCAACTGGTGCGTTATATCGTCCAAATCCGGAGCTGGTTTGACGGTCCTGCCCATAATGCTCCAAACGCTCTCAATTGTGGGGAAATCCGTGAACCTTACTGGCCAAGATAAGGTTTGGCAAGCACGACGACAATCAGTAGAAACTCTCGCCGGTGCGGGCTGGCATTATCTTGCTGAGTTGTAAGCCCAGAATGGCTTGCCATGAAGGGCAACAAAACGGAGCTTAGAGTATCGCCGACTTACCGTTGTAATGTAAGGGTGACGCGAATGACAACCAAAAGGGTTCTGCTATGAAAAGAAAAGGCACCCCAGACCATCACTCATGGTTGTCGGGCTGAATGGTAGGCGACAGTCTGGTTGGTATCCCACCGCTGTCCGGAGCGCCTCCTGACAAGTCATCGCTGCTCATTGGGGCTCTGTTCCAAGCTGGACTCATCACTGAAGGCAAGTCTACTTCAACCAATGAGATTCCAGGACGAATACGTGTCTGGAGACGCCCGGACTGTGGTGGGATACCTAGCTTATCGTCGCCCGCCGAACTGCCCGACAATCAGGAGTGAAGGTCTGGAGTGCCGTTTCTTTTCATAGCAGGACCCCTTTGATCGTCTTCCGCGGCACCCTTACTGTGTAGTGGTACGTCGACGATATTGTACGCCTCGTTTTGTTGCCCGTCATGGGAAGCCATCCCGAGTTTACTTTCCAGTAAGATAACGCCCGCCCTCACACAGCTAGAGTTTCTCCTCCTTGTCTTTGTGATTGCCAAACACTACCTTGGCCAATAAGGTCGCTGGATCTATCCCCAACTAAGAACTTTTGCAACATTATGGGCACGGCCCTCCAACCAGCTCGAAATTTTGACGATCTACCAAGCCAATTGGACAGAATTTAGTAGGATGTCTCTCGAGAGGAAAACGAACATATTTATCAATCAATGCCAAGCCTAGCAGCTACTTGCATAAGGGCCTGAGATCGACCAACACGTTATTGACTCGTTTAATTTGTGAAGCTCTTTCTCTTGAGCAATTCATCCAATTTTTCTGAAACTGTGATCATTTATTTGTCTGTATGTACATCTACCGATTCGGTGCTATTCGGATAATTACTTCCTCTTAAAGTGTAACAGTCGATTACAGACTGAATAAAGTACGTATATTTTGATAAACTCCCGCAAATATATTAACAGGGAAGCTCACACGATTGAACGAAGGCTAAAGACACTGACCTAGGCAGAACCAGATCTTCTGTACAGTAACGTTTCTACCGGAGCAGTAATAACGCTCCGTCAGTTGAGTAAAGCCACACACTTCAGTAGTCAGAGGCAATAAAATGAAAAAAAAAAAAAAAAAAAGAATACGGAACATGCAACTGAGGGCGGCGAGAGAGATACTGACGGCAGATAGCAGTAGGAAGTTTCAGATTACCTTTGCGGTAGATCTGATCGTAGCAACTAGTGAGCAACTAAGATCATTGGCCGTTTCTCCAACTAACCGGGGATCTATTATCGATCCTTCTGGTGCATGTAGCTCTTCGTTCTACAGCCACAACATGGCGCCTAATCGGTAGGACCATGTGGTCTGGAGAATAACAGCACCAGCCACGGAAACATTTCTTGGCGGCAAAGAAATAGATCCCCTATGAAGCAGAACTCTTTCTTGAGGAGATTATTTGAAACATGAGGTTTCGAAGCAAAATGGGCGCCTGAGCAGAGGGCACTGTTTTTCATAGGTAATGTAACTGTGATTATTTGCACGGTTTTGGGTAGGCTGCATGGCTATGTTAGCTTTCCGGGCACTGACTCCTTCTGACGGCCGGCATCTCTTCTCTGACGCCTCCTGCTGTATTCCCGCGAGAAGGGCCGTTCAAACTTAGTTCAATGGGCTCCTTTACAACGGAAAACGCCATCTTGGCTGAAGTTACAAACTTCTGAACTGCAGTTACAACCAACAAAAATTATGGACAATACTTCTATATTTGTGCATCGTTACTGCTTATTCGGTACCTCTCGCTCCCTCGCGCAACACACATAAAATCACGAATTATGCTATACTGAAAATTAATTGATATCACTGCTAGCTCCAGAGGCTGGTTTATCTTTAATTAAGCAATTTATTAAGTGGCGCCAACAGTTTGCCATCCCTGGAAAGTGAGGCATCACAGCCATGTCAGCCATTGCTCAGCGATGTTAAGAATCTTGTACTGAACGAGAAAGTATCTGTAATGATAGTAAACTAATACTTCGTCCTTCAAGTTTAATGTTACTAGTCAGTCACCTCTTTGGATTCAGTCTTGATTAAAACGAGTGGAACGAAAGAGATATGAAGAAATCGGAAGCCTTGGGTAAGGAAGCGAGTGAACTGCTGTTGGTATTGCGAATCGATTATTTGATATCGGACCTGAATAATAAAGGATCGTGCCTTTTCCACGTAGATGGCAATTATCCCGTCATTCGATTAGAGGCCGAGAATTCCTCTCTGCAGCGGAGTGCGCCCTGAATTGAAGCTGCTCGGATTGTCCAAGAGGTATACCATCAACAGCAGAGACCTCTCCTCCATGGGCTGTCGCTTGCATCTGATAAGTGTCCGGCTGGACATGTGTACAACACGAAAGCTTGAGGTTGCAATCCAGGAGCCACAGATATGTCTATACCTACGAACTTCGGAGAGGCACTGAAACAGCCGGCACTCCTTGACACGGGAGGAATTTTGGAAACTTTCTCGAGATCTGTGCTTGTATCATTGCCCCTTATTCGTTGTGTTTTCGGTTAACATAGATGTTGTTGGTACATATTTCTTACACGTAGCAGAAAATATACTTCTGTATCAGGTATCTGTATGAAGACGACAAAAACGGCGAACTGTCAGTATTACTGTCGTACATGGTGTCTGTTTCTGAATTCTGTAGCTAATGTAAAACTGTTTATTTGTGTTACATTTGCACTTTGTCAACAGCGACATGCGTATTCTATTTCTTGTTTCGTAATCATATGAATTCTTACAGCGCTCAGAAAAACAGTAAGACCAATTCACTAAGGAAATATGCGAAGCAAACCAACTATATGACGGTTAGTTGTTCGCATCATCTGTATCTACATACGAGGGTGAGTCAAATGAAAACCTTAAATTTGTAATAACAATTCGAAATTTCGTGCCGTTATCCTGTCAGTTGGTAAGCGTGCTACAAATAGCATGTAGAATGGCCTGTAGGTGGCAGCATAGTGTAGATGCACACATGCCGTCGGAGTATCAGTATAAAGATGGCCGCCCGCCTTGCGACTTGCACCAGGGAAGAACATCGTTCTGTTATTCGGTTTTTGCGTAGTGAAGGTGTAAAACCTATTGAAATTCATCGACGAATGAAGGTTCAGCACGGTGATGCATGTTTGTCACAGCAGAAAATCTACGAATGGAGTAGGAAGTTCGCAAATGGTGTGACTTCAGTGGAAGATGCTCCTCGTCCAGGTCAGGAACAACGAGTTGTGACTCCACAGAACATTGCAGCAGTTGAAGCCATAGTCAAGCAAAACCGTCGAGTGACACTGAACGACGCTGCAGCATGTTTACAGACTGATCATGGGTCAGCACACCAAATTGTGCATGATGTGCTCCAGTTTGACAAAGTGTCTGCAGGATGGGTGCCACGGCAGCTGACTCCTGAAATGAGAGAACGACGTGTTGATGCTTGTGAAGAACTTCTTTGTCGGTTTGAACCAGGAGGTAATGGCTTCCTTGCAATAATCGTTACTGAGGACGAAACCTGGGTACACTTCCACCAACCGGAAACGAAGAGAGCGAGCAAGGAATGGCGCCACTCCTCATCACCACAACCAAAGAATTTTCGAACAGAACCATTAGCAGGGAAGGTTACGCTGACTCTCTTTTAGGACGAAAAAGGCGTCATTTTTTAGCATTACATGCCTAGAGGGACCACTGTCACCAGTACATCATACACAGATCTAAAAAGTTATCTGCGGCCTGCAATAAAATCAAAGCGACGTGGATTGCTGTCAGCAGGTGTCCTTTTGCAACATGACGATGCAAGACCCTACACTGCCCGTACAACAATTGCAACAATCACAGACCTGCATTTTGAGTGTCTTCCTCATCCACCATACCCGCCAGACCTTGCCCCAAGTGATTTCCATATGTTTGGACCACTCAAAGACGCAATGGGAGGAAAGAAGTTCCGTTCTGATGAAGAGGTACGCCACGCGGTGCATAAGTGGTTGCGTGGACTACCAAAGCAATTTTTTTCTAAAGGAATTTACGCAGTTTGTAAGCGCTGGAGGACTTGCATTGAGCGTGGGGGAGATTATATTGAAAAGTGATACAGCTTTGTACCACTTCTACACAATAAATAATATTTAAAAAATATTTAAGGTTTTCATTTGACTTACCATCGTATATACTCAGCAAGCCACCGTATGGTGCATAGCAGAGCGTACACTGTGTCACTACTAGTCACTTCCTTTTCTGTTTCACTCGCAAATGGAGCGAGGAAAAATCGACTGTCTGTATGTCTCCGTCCGAGCCCTAATTTGTTGTCCTAGATAATTTTGTATGAGTCCTTAAAGAAATGGCGCGCTGGTTAGGTACTGAACTCCAGGACTGTGTATCAGAACGACAGAAACGACAAGCTGCCAGTATATTCGCATTACCCTCTCACAAAATTATCTATATTGCCCTGATTGTGAAAATGGCTGTAGAGTTATTTGATTAGGGCCAACCGGGGAAGACACTCACTTTCACAGTTTATTGGCGCCCAGGTCGTGTCAAATGAAAACCGCTCCAAGCCGTACTTAACCTTAGTACTGACCACAGAACTGGAGCTCTGCAGCACCTGTAGCTGGTAGTTATACATTGCGCACGCCACCTACAGCACAAACCCTCACTGCGCATTCAGTGGCATCGTGATTCTGCTACTGAGGCAGCCAACTGCATTGATGTCGCTGCTTCAGTCACTTTTTAACGAAAAATAGACATGAACGGAAACGCAGAAACTTTCTATAACCAGGCGAGTATTTGTGCTCTGTCGCATTAGTTTCTACAACATAAAATATCTCATTAGTTTCTGGTCATTCGAATGTTGAAACATGTATCCTTAAAGGCAAGATTTCTATAGATACTGACTTGTATACGCTTATGCCATCTGATTTCTGCAAAGACAAACTCACTTCATAATTTCGTGAACAATAATATTGGTTCAAATGGCTCTGAGCACTATGGGACTTAGCATCTGAGGTCATCAGTCCCCTAGAACTTAGAACTACTTAAACCTAACTAACCTAAGGACATCACACACATCCATGCCCGAGGCAGGATTCGAACCTGCGACCGTAGCGGTCGCGCGGTTCCAGACTGAAGCGTCTAGAGCCGCTTGGCCACTCCGGCCGGCAACAATAATATTCTTTGAATACGAGAAATGTACTATCACGAACACTTGGAAAATATTTCCTCCGAAATTCGTTCACAAATGATAATATAAAGCATGTATCAGCATTTTTCATTTAAATAAAGAGATAACAAAAGAGAGCAAAGATAGTACTGAGCCTTTTCCATATTATCACTCACTAAGAGGAAAAAAAAATTCTAATTTTTGTCTTAAAAGCAAATTAATCACACACGCAATGTGAGAGGTGTGTGTGTGTGTGTGTGTGTGTGAGAGAGAGAGAGAGAGAGAGAGAGAGAGAGAGACAGAGACAGAGAGAGAGAGAGAGAGAGAGAGAGGAAAAAAGGGGGGAGGAGTGGATGAGGAATAAGTGTACATTTTATGATACAAGAAATTTGTGTGGAGAATGTAAATTGAGACTAGTGTTGCTAGAAACACATGGTATTTCCTGGTCAGTATTTCAATCTAGTGACCGATTTTAGAATCCTATGAAGAAATTCGCACTATAAAACGCCACAACAAGTTGGTGGCATTTTCTACTGTTTTTTGTTGCTGTGAGAGAGGAGGTCCTGTTTCGTGCAGTATACATAAACATTTTGAGTTCTACACATTTAAGTGCTGTATAAAATATTAAAGATATATGGAAGATATTGTTAACCCTTCAGTTACAGAAATTTATAGTGAGTAGAATTCTCAATACTATTTTTAAAACTGCTTATATAGTGTGTGGACAGTTAAGCCCTAATTCAACGTTCGCTCACACTTTTGTACCTTGAAACATAAGATCTACCACTATGGAACACATGATGTTCGCAAATGAGCTAAATTTCTTTGAGGCCTTAACAGTTTTATGAGTCATGAAAATGGAAAATTGTCTTAGTTTTCGACAGAATCTATTTAAAAATGTATTTAACTTGTAACTGGTCCTTGATAATGTTTCTACTTAATTTTATTTCATTTATTGATTATTGATGTGTACATCTACATCTGCACTATATTCTGCAAGCCAGCTTCAGCGTGTGACGAACAGTGCTTTGTGTACCACTATCATTTCCCACTTTTCGTGTTCCGCTCGCGAACATTTCACAAGAAGAACGATTGCTGATATGTCTCCGCGTGGGTTCGAATCTCTCCAATTTTACCTTCATTGTCTTTTCGCGAGATATGCGTAGAAGGAAGCAATAAATACATTGGTTGACTCTTCTAGGAAAGCACACCCCTGAACTTTACCAGTAAACCAGACGTATAATGGAGAATGCCTCTCTTGCAGCATCTGTCACTAAAGTTGTTTGAGCATCTCGTGCCGGCCGGAGTGACCGAGCGGTTCTAGGCGCTGTAGTCTGGGACCGCGCGGTAGCTACGGTCGCAGGTTCGAATCCTGCCTCGGGCATGGATGTGTGTGATGTCGTTAGGTTAGTTAGGTTTAAGTAGTTCTAAGTTCTAGGGGACTGATGACTTCAGAAGTTAAGTCCCATAGTGCTCAGAGCCATTTGAACCATTTTTTGAGCATCTCGTGCTTACTAAACTAACCTGTAACGAAACGCGCTTTGCTTCTTTAGGCCTTTTCTATTTCCTTTATCAATTACATCTGGTACGGATGCCATACTGTTGAGAAATATTCAAGTATAGGTCTAACGAAGGTTTGGCGTGCCTTCTTTGTTCAATGACTATATTTCCTTAGGATTCTTCCAGTGAATCTCAGTCTGACATCTGCTTTACCCGCGACTGTTTTTATGTCGTCGTTCAACTTTAAATTGCTCCATACGCATACTCCTAGATATTTTATGGAATTACACTTGACAACACAATTAAAGGATCACATTTTCGAAACCCCGTAACTGTCTCCCATTGCGACACATAAATTTGAAATTTAGCTCAAATGTGCCTACAAAATTATTCTGTAATGGTTCAAAAGCGGTCGCGCGGTTCCAGACTGAAGCGTCTAGAGCCGCTTGGCCACTCCGGCCGGCAACAATAATATTCTTTGAATACGAGAAATGTACTATCACGAACACTTGGAAAATATTTCCTCCGAAATTCGTTCACAAATGATAATATAAAGCATGTATCAGCATTTTTCATTTAAATAAAGAGATAACAAAAGAGAGCAAAGATAGTACTGAGCCTTTTCCATATTATCACTCACTAAGAGGAAAAAAAAAATTCTAATTTTTGTCTTAAAAGCAAATTAATCACACACGCAATGTGAGAGGTGTGTGTGTGTGTGTGTGTGTGAGAGAGAGAGAGAGAGAGAGAGACAGAGACAGAGAGAGAGAGAGAGAGAGAGAGGAAAAAAGGGGGGAGGAGTGGATGAGGAATAAGTGTACATTTTATGATACAAGAAATTTGTGTGGAGAATGTAAATTGAGACCGTGTTGCTAGAAACACATGGTATTTCCTGGTCAGTATTTCAATCTAGTGACCGATTTTAGAATCCTATGAAGAAATTCGCACTATAAAACGCCACAACAAGTTGGTGGCATTTTCTACTGTTTTTTGTTGCTGTGAGAGAGGAGGTCCTGTTTCGTGCAGTATACATAAACATTTTGAGTTCCACACATTTAAGTGCTGTATAAAATATTAAAGATATATGGAAGATATTGTTAACCCTTCAGTTACAGAAATTTATAGTGAGTAGAATTCTCAATACTATTTTTAAAACTGCTTATATAGTGTGTGGACAGTTAAGCCCTAATTCAACGTTCGCTCACACTTTTGTACCTTGAAACATAAGATCTACCACTATGGAACACATGATGTTCGCAAATGAGCTAAATTTCTTTGAGGCCTTAACAGTTTTATGAGTCATGAAAATGGAAAATTGTCTTAGTTTTCGACAGAATCTATTTAAAAATGTATTTAACTTGTAACTGGTCCTTGATAATGTTTCTACTTAATTTTATTTCATTTATTGATTATTGATGTGTACATCTACATCTGCACTATATTCTGCAAGCCAGCTTCAGCGTGTGACGAACAGTGCTTTGTGTACCACTATCATTTCCCACTTTTCGTGTTCCGCTCGCGAACATTTCACAAGAAGAACGATTGCTGATATGTCTCCGCGTGGGTTCGAATCTCTCCAATTTTACCTTCATTGTCTTTTCGCGAGATATGCGTAGAAGGAAGCAATAAATACATTGGTTGACTCTTCTAGGAAAGCACACCCCTGAACTTTACCAGTAAACCAGACGTATAATGGAGAATGCCTCTCTTGCAGCATCTGTCACTAAAGTTGTTTGAGCATCTCGTGCCGGCCGGAGTGACCGAGCGGTTCTAGGCGCTGTAGTCTGGGACCGCGCGGTAGCTACGGTCGCAGGTTCGAATCCTGCCTCGGGCATGGATGTGTGTGATGTCGTTAGGTTAGTTAGGTTTAAGTAGTTCTAAGTTCTAGGGGACTGATGACTTCAGAAGTTAAGTCCCATAGTGCTCAGAGCCATTTGAACCATTTTTTGAGCATCTCGTGCTTACTAAACTAACCTGTAACGAAACGCGCTTTGCTTCTTTAGGCCTTTTCTATTTCCTTTATCAATTACATCTGGTACGGATGCCATACTGTTGAGAAATATTCAAGTATAGGTCTAACGAAGGTTTGGCGTGCCTTCTTTGTTCAATGACTATATTTCCTTAGGATTCTTCCAGTGAATCTCAGTCTGACATCTGCTTTACCCGCGACTGTTTTTATGTCGTCGTTCAACTTTAAATTGCTCCATACGCATACTCCTAGATATTTTATGGAATTACACTTGACAACACAATTAAAGGATCACATTTTCGAAACCCCGTAACTGTCTCCCATTGCGACACATAAATTTGAAATTTAGCTCAAATGTGCCTACAAAATTATTCTGTAATGGTTCAAAAGCGGTCGCGCGGTTCCAGACTGAAGCGTCTAGAGCCGCTTGGCCACTCCGGCCGGCAACAATAATATTCTTTGAATACGAGAAATGTACTATCACGAACACTTGGAAAATATTTCCTCCGAAATTCGTTCACAAATGATAATATAAAGCATGTATCAGCATTTTTCATTTAAATAAAGAGATAACAAAAGAGAGCAAAGATAGTACTGAGCCTTTTCCATATTATCACTCACTAAGAGGAAAAAAAATTCTAATTTTTGTCTTAAAAGCAAATTAATCACACACGCAATGTGAGAGGTGTGTGTGTGTGTGTGAGAGAGAGAGAGAGAGAGAGAGAGAGAGAGACAGAGACAGAGAGAGAGAGAGAGAGAGAGAGAGGAAAAAAGGGGGGAGGAGTGGATGAGGAATAAGTGTACATTTTATGATACAAGAAATTTGTGTGGAGAATGTAAATTGAGACTAGTGTTGCTAGAAACACATGGTATTTCCTGGTCAGTATTTCAATCTAGTGACCGATTTTAGAATCCTATGAAGAAATTCGCACTATAAAACGCCACAACAAGTTGGTGGCATTTTCTACTGTTTTTTGTTGCTGTGAGAGAGGAGGTCCTGTTTCGTGCAGTATACATAAACATTTTGAGTTCTACACATTTAAGTGCTGTATAAAATATTAAAGATATATGGAAGATATTGTTAACCCTTCAGTTACAGAAATTTATAGTGAGTAGAATTCTCAATACTATTTTTAAAACTGCTTATATAGTGTGTGGACAGTTAAGCCCTAATTCAACGTTCGCTCACACTTTTGTACCTTGAAACATAAGATCTACCACTATGGAACACATGATGTTCGCAAATGAGCTAAATTTCTTTGAGGCCTTAACAGTTTTATGAGTCATGAAAATGGAAAATTGTCTTAGTTTTCGACAGAATCTATTTAAAAATGTATTTAACTTGTAACTGGTCCTTGATAATGTTTCTACTTAATTTTATTTCATTTATTGATTATTGATGTGTACATCTACATCTGCACTATATTCTGCAAGCCAGCTTCAGCGTGTGACGAACAGTGCTTTGTGTACCACTATCATTTCCCACTTTTCGTGTTCCGCTCGCGAACATTTCACAAGAAGAACGATTGCTGATATGTCTCCGCGTGGGTTCGAATCTCTCCAATTTTACCTTCATTGTCTTTTCGCGAGATATGCGTAGAAGGAAGCAATAAATACATTGGTTGACTCTTCTAGGAAAGCACACCCCTGAACTTTACCAGTAAACCAGACGTATAATGGAGAATGCCTCTCTTGCAGCATCTGTCACTAAAGTTGTTTGAGCATCTCGTGCCGGCCGGAGTGACCGAGCGGTTCTAGGCGCTGTAGTCTGGGACCGCGCGGTAGCTACGGTCGCAGGTTCGAATCCTGCCTCGGGCATGGATGTGTGTGATGTCGTTAGGTTAGTTAGGTTTAAGTAGTTCTAAGTTCTAGGGGACTGATGACTTCAGAAGTTAAGTCCCATAGTGCTCAGAGCCATTTGAACCATTTTTTGAGCATCTCGTGCTTACTAAACTAACCTGTAACGAAACGCGCTTTGCTTCTTTAGGCCTTTTCTATTTCCTTTATCAATTACATCTGGTACGGATGCCATACTGTTGAGAAATATTCAAGTATAGGTCTAACGAAGGTTTGGCGTGCCTTCTTTGTTCAATGACTATATTGCCTTAGGATTCTTCCAGTGAATCTCAGTCTGACATCTGCTTTACCCGCGACTGTTTTTATGTCGTCGTTCAACTTTAAATTGCTCCATACGCATACTCCTAGATATTTTATGGAATTACACTTGACAACACAATTAAAGGATCACATTTTCGAAACCCCGTAACTGTCTCCCATTGCGACACATAAATTTGAAATTTAGCTCAAATGTGCCTACAAAATTATTCTGTAATGGTTCAAAAGCATGACGCCCTGCGACGTCACACTCTCGCTTGGTGATGCCAGCAAAGTGTCGTCACATGCGAAAAGAAGTCTAGAGGTCAGAAGTTCATGTGAGGCGTTAGGTGAGTTAATGATGTCACATTGGCACCAAATTTCACCACAGTTCCGCCCAGTTCTTTTGATACCTCCGCGACGCCGATCAGAGTTTCAGAGCAAAAATTGTGGTCGCGCTATACTTCAGAGGAGTCAGATCACTCTCCATGGCGATGCAGCCCAGTATGTCTTTAAGAAGGATAGATCGTCCGGGGGGACGGGGTGTTAGCAGTGTTGTAATGTTGTTCATCGCACAGCGAACTGTCGTTTTCGACCTCGAAATGTGTGGTAATCAACACGCCAAGGGGAGAGGTGGTTTTCATTGGCGCCCCCCTTCGCGCCTTATTTCGCCTCTTGAGGCCTTTTCGTCTCGATTCTGAGCCGCGAGGCTGCTGAAATATTTTCCTCGGCCGCCCATAAGAAAAACCGCGTGAAGTAAAAAGCTAAGAGTCACGTTTCTGACCTGCATCGCTGAGGTGTCAAAAGAAGGGGTGATGTGTAGCTAAGAGGACGTGTGACGACTCTCCCATCGGTGTGAGACGTCCACATTGGCGTTGGGCGGCATTGTGGTGAAATTAGGTGCCAATGACATCTTTAGTCCATCTTACAGCTCACATGAACTTCTGAACTCTGGCTTCATTTTCGCATGTATCGATAAGTTTCTGTATCAAGCGTCGTCGAGCCCGAGTGTGACGTCTGAGGGCGCTATGCTTTTCCACCATAAAAGGGGACGGTTTTAAGTACCACTAAGTCAAATGCTTCGCAATGGTAACAGTTACGAGTTCGAAAAACTGATCCTTGTGTTGTACAGTGTAACTGCTTCCGGTGATTATTCTGCAGTCGTGTACTCATACAAAAATGGATCATTCTAGTATACGCATTTTCGCTACAATTGGCTAGCGTTAAAGCTTCTCTACATACAACAGCATCATTCGCGAAAAGCCTCATGGAACTTCCGACGTAGTGTATCAGGTCATTTACATATACGGTGAAAAATAATGGTCCCTTCTAGTGCGCCTGAAGTTACTTTTACGCCTAAAGACTTCTCTCCTTTGAGAATGACTGCTTTGTTCTGTTCGCTAGAAACTCTTCAATCCAGTCACACAATTGGTATAATATTCCGTACCCTCTTATTTTGTTCATTTTTGTATATTAAGAGTTATACACTGAACAGCACATTCGCATTTACGTCTTCAGTGTGGGACACTTGCATGGAGTTCACATTACAGTTCTTTTATGGAAGAATAGGTATTTCTCGTAGTAACAGTTACTTTTTTAGTCATGTACAGCCAGAAATCTTCTTCACTTTATCACTTTTTGAGAATATCTTGCCTATCGCATATTCCTTATTTATTTGACGGTATTTTTCTTCATATTCGGGTAAGGTTCTTCATCTAGAGGTAGAGGCCTCGTCGGTGTCATCATGTTAGGCGATGGCTTTTGGATACTTGCTATTTTTTTCTGATGGATAGCCATGTGTTGCTTGCAAACTGATGTCATTTAGTATCAGTGAGGCTGCAAATGGCTCTTCGTTGTTAATCTGCCGGATGAATGTAGTGTAGTCTTCAATTTGTTGGGAATTTTCTGTTGTCAGCGTAGTACCTCATTCCCCTTACACTAATGAGTAATAGTGAGTTATGGATAATCTTCCAGATTTTTCCTCTATACTTTTGTTCTATGATATTGCTACTTTTATTTCCATCAAGTTCTTGTACACTTCTTTCACTTTGGTTGTATGTTTTTCGGGCGTTCTCATTTTAATATAACTATATTCTATGAGAAATGTTGCAGGCTGTATAATTCATTCGGGATATGGGGACACTCTGCGGAGGAGTCAAGGGTAACTTCATTTAATATGGATGCCGCCATTTGACTAAGTGACTTCTTCCACTTTTTATACATTTTATAGAAGTACAGAACTTGCGCTTTATTGTACATATCAGTAGGTTTAAACCACCATTGTCTGTAGTTAATGTCAGCGTTTCATATTTCACTTTAAATATATTTCCGCAGCTGATGAAGCGACCGACACTGGATGAAATTCTTTTAGCCACATCTTTCGGTAGTCGCCGCACTTGTGCCACACAATCTGTTTCGGACGTTACGTAGATGTTCACCAAATTCGCCCTCTGCATTTTATCAAGAATACTTAGGTTTCTTTGACGTATACTGGCTCGTATATTGGTGAGTATTTTTCTGTAATTTATAACAAATGTGTGCCGTATATTACGCGTGAATTTTATCCTAAGACGTATCTATTAAAGAGATTTCTTTAATTTGCCCTTGGATGAGGGCCTCTAATCCACGACCAATATTTATTATCCCATATTTATTTCTGTTACGTTCTGCTTCTGATTTTTTCTGTTTCACTGGCGCCCGTTACCAAAAAGCCAACGTCATGGGCATACATCATGCATGCGATCCGCTGATCATTTATTGTAACCGTTGGAGGTTAAGATTTAGACTAAAACTGAGAAGCTCGACTGCAATGACAAAAAGAGCCACGGACATCAGGCATCCTTGCCTTACCGAACTACTTATTTAGTTTGGACTGCTCAGTTGACCATTTATGATAATTCTGGATGTGGCATTTTTGAGGAATTTCTTTCTGATGGCGATAAAACGTCGTCGAAAATTCATAGGTCGCATAGTCTGAAAGAGATAGGAATGGCCCACTCTATCGAATACTTTTTCGAAATAGAGCGATATCATGGCACATTTTGTTTTATAAGCTTCAGCGGTATGTTATCCACAGAGTCATGTAGTGTTCGCCCACGATCGACTGATGTGCTCCAGTTACGGTGTTCGTTACTGCTTTTAGTCTTTAATTTATAATACGTGCAAATATTTTGCAGTCACAGTTTAGGAATGTTAGAGGTGTTAAATTGCCTGTTGATTTGCCTGACGACTGTTTCAGAATTAAAATTATTGTTCCTTCCAGGAAGATATTTGGGATGTCTTTATCGGTTTTCATTAATTCATTACAGACGAACTTTAGCTTAGCTATTATTTGTCTTCTGAATGATGGAGGCCCAGCTGTAAGTAAGGCTCTTCATAGATGAGTCCTGCTTCGAACTGTCCCCCGTTGACCAGCAAAGCCCTGCCTGGAGAAGTTGCGGACTGCGGTGGGACACCAACCTGTCTGCCGCCCGCCGTACGGCGCGACATCCAAGAGTGATGGTCTGGGATGCCTTTTCTTTTCTTAGCAGGACACCTTTGATTGTCATCCGCGGCACCTATGCAACACAGCGATACGTCGACGATATCCTTCGCACCGTATTGTTGGTCTTCGTGGCAAGTCATCCTGGACTTACATATCAGTAGGATAATATCCGCTCGCACACCGCTAGAGTTTCTACTGCTTGTCTTCGTGCGTATCAAACCTTGCCTTGACCAACAAGGTACCCTGATCTCTCCACAATTGAGAACGTTTGGAGCATTGTGGGCAAGGATCTCCACCCAGTTCGGGTTTCTGACGATCTAACGCGCCAGTTGTACAGAATCTAGCGCGATCTCCGTTAGGAGGATCCAACAACTCTGTCAACTGCTTGCATAAGGGCCGCAGTTGGTCCAACACGTAACTGACTTGCTCAGTCTGTGAAACGTTTCCTCTTGTATAAATCACACATTTTTTGCTGGAATTTTAGTCATCTGCCTTTCTTCATTTGTACTTCATTCATTCGGATAATTCCTTCGTAGTGGGTGTTTTTTTTTTTTTTTTTAGAGTTTACGAGTACATACGAAACATGTGTGTCTGCATCATTGCTTGTGTACGTCAGTACTCCCTTATCCTTCATCATTTTTAAACCATCTACGTGTTTCGTTTTTTGTGGGGTGAGAAACATTTTTCAAATGCAATGATTTCTTAATGAAACGGTTGTGAATAATAGCCCGATACATAATGGAGTAATGGAGCTTTCCTCTCTTACATCAACGTCATTATCATCTATCGCATCTCTGAGCAGTTGTATCTCTCAAATTTCGCATTCCACAACAATCGGCATCAACATCAGAATCCATTATAACAATAGCATCAAATGCTTTAGACTTCAGTGCAAGGGAAAACATACTCTTGAGTCCTAAATTTTTCTTCTATTCAAGATATTTGCCGTCAAAATATGAGTAATTTCCCCATTTAGTTGACAGTATTTCCTAAATCTGTCCTGTAAGCTGTATTTTTCCAATAAGCACATATGTTCTCTCTTTCTCACATAGCCAGAAACTGCTAAAATCAGTCAAGGCGGCAGTAGAGTCTTTAAGAGCGACGTTTATTTCTCTGGGCAGCTTCATTCCATCAGTGAATCTTTCCGAGAACACAACCATAACAGAAAGTTTAAAAAAATTATGAGTATGTTGTGAATTGACAATTACAGGCTCCAGGAAAACGATCCTTAGCCTTTGACGTTTCAGTAACCTTTTAACATTAACAATAACCTATACTGGCTTATTACTTTCCCAGTTTTCAGTTCCTTTCCTGGAACTTAACTGATGCAAAGCAACAACTGTTACGCCTTAAAAAAAGACGCAAAGCTAGTTTTACACTTGACCGTCCGGTTGATTTTGGATATGAAGACTTAAATATCATAGAGTTACCATATTGCAACAGTTCATTTACTCATTTATTTGGTTACATGCAATTCCTTCAGAGCTTCGACAGAAGTGAGAGAAGACTTGAAGCTATACCTAAAGTAGGGAAAACACTCACTTTGCTCCTTTGGTTAATCCAGTAGCTATGGGTGTATTTTGAAAGGTTAATAGTATTCGCAGAATAATAAAATGGGCTCCCTGCAGAAGAATGCACAAATGGCTGTATTTTATCTTTATCTTAGGTAGGTCATAAAAGAATGGAATAGTCTTTTCTATTAATTGCGTTATTGTCAGCTAATAACCCCACCACATGATGTTCAACTGCTTTTAGTTTAATAATTCCGTTTATAATGATTGAATCCATGCTTTCCATCAGGAAAGCGTAGGGCAGGTTGCACAAGACAATTTGTGAATGTTAAAAGCACCACCTATAACATTTCCAAGTTTTAACTTGGGACTTCAAATGAATCTTATAGAGGACGACGGGTTTGTCCTTTACAGCTAAATCTCGAACCTTTCCTGTGTTGTAATTAAGGAAGTGGTCACTCTGCTTCTCAGTAATTGGGTTTGTTGGAAGCTTGTCACCGAGCCGTGCCTATCGAAAACTGCAAGAACTTTTCAAAAACGTATAAACAAGCGAACATGCAGAGTATATTAACGACCGTAAGATCATTGAATCATTCCCTAGCTAAACTATGTAGAACCATTGTATCTCAGAAATGAAACTTGTTCTTTCAAAAATTTAATTTTAGCTTATTTTCTGGATACCTTTTCTCTGAGTTTATCCAAAACGTCTTTAATGCAGGACAAACTCGTCTCAGGAGCCCCAGCTACATCATTAAACAGTACATACATTTTCTTCAGATCATACCTTCCTGTATGAATGATACTTACATTCATGGATAACTTCATATTTCCAGTATGATTTCACTCAACATCATTAACAAAGGCACTTAGCAATGAATTACCGTTCATAGTAACATAACACAACAACACTGGATAAGAGTCATCCATCAACAGCACAAACTCACACTGTTTGGTTTGCTTATCATGACGTAGCACAGGGCTTTTTACAGCTGCATAAGTTAGTTTTAAATTCTTCTAACCTACTGAATGCAGCTTTCGGTGCTGCACTCTGCAGGATACTTGCACTCGAGTGCGCTATTTTCTAAACGCTCTCAATTACTATCTGGATCTTGTCGAGAAGATGTCTTGTTTTAAGAAGGATACGTAGTATATTCTGGCAACTTTGATGGCGCAGCATATGGAAATAAATAACTGCGATATTAGTCTGGAAATTTCTTATACTGTTGTGGACATAAACTGCTACCGGGTCTCCATAAACAATGTAACAGAATTAGCGTATTTCAATTTCGATTTTTTTAAAACTGATTAAAGTTATTTTTTACTAAACACTGAATAAATGTGGACACACATATTTTGAAACGTTCACGGCCCAAAGGTACCTTAAGCAGTGTCCCAGTTCTTTGGTCGTACGTTTTGCAACTACTTAAAATGTTGTCAATATTGAATTGCAATGCATTCGTCTTAGATTTAAAGATTTGATGCAAACTGAATGGAGGGGAAGGTGGCTAAAGAGTAATGCACAGAGAGAGGTTACTTAATGCGTTTTTAGGATTTGTGGTTGGAGATTTTAGTTTCTTAGCATTACATTATTTAAAATGTAACGATTTATCAATCAAAATAAAATCAATCAAAATGAATTATCATAATTCCCTCTACAATTGCACGTGTAGTACTTGCGAGGCTTTTTAAATTAACATTAAATAATACTCTGATATGTGTATCACAACAGTAATGGAAGAGATTTCCACCACAAATGTAACGAACGAATCTACTACAAACACATACTTCATCTAGCATCAACCGTATACCTGCGATGTCACAGGTCTCTCAGGCCTACGAGTATAGAATTTGTTCCTAGGTTGTAGAAATATATACCATCAGCCGTTATTTTTTTAAGTCTATTTAGGCTACTTGTTTCAACGTCTCAGTAGCGCCTTCTTCAGGCGCCAATACATTGAACATCCTGAAGAAAATGCTGCTGAAGCATTGAAACTAGTAACATAAATATTTCAAAAATAATGATTGATGGTACTTATTTCTACAACAGTCAGACCGCTTGCTGTTCCTCACTGCACATCTTTAAGATGGATTTACGATTTGTCTTGCGAGCTAAAATTCCAAAGATGTTCAGGCTCTCATGCGGTTCCTCTTCGTCGAAATGTCTTGGCTCAAACTCGTCTACGGGTTGAGCCGCACGTGTCGCATTACACGCCCTAAATTAGACACTTGTGACCCTTTGTTTAAACTGTCTGGTTGATGGCAAGTTTGCGAAATTGTATGAAACATACAATTTTAATGTAAGATATAACAACAGTAATAATAATATCGGGAGCTAAATTAACGACCCATGAATGTTGTAGGCCACACAGTTTCGGTTTGGTTACAATAATGTTTATTCAGAAAGCAAATTAATTGCGAAAGTGGTCGCATTTAGAATTACTATCACACTCGAGCGCATATTCATTTGACACAGTTCGATCATTCACAATCTCATCGCGAAATACGAGTCCAATACTCCACCTCTTTATCTACGCTTGAAGTTACGAGTTCACACCAGGCGCGCGGCTGCTCACCGCTCAGACACTAAGTCCCGCGATACCACACAACGCGAAATTTTCTAAGTCGTTTTACTTCCTAGCTACCTAAAGACCGGCCGTCCGCTTTCGCGTCTCTATCCAAATTGTACCCTTAGCAGTCTAGACCAGAGCTGTCCACTTTGGTGTCTCCAGCCGAACTGCCCGCTTTCGCGTCTCCACCAGCACTGTGCTTCTGCCAGTCGCCGGCCGCGTTTCCCGTGCGCCCAACATCGTCGCTCAACTGACTAGTGCAGTTTCCTTTCCTGAAGCCGTCCATCTGATTGGCTACACCTTTTCTACATTATTTTACATTGTAACATATTTAAATAATCAAAGCTTGACTACTTTCACGTTCTAAATAAAGTAACAATAATATCTATTACATAACAAACGTTAAATGCTTTTACATAGAACCAAAACAATTTCCTCCTTAACTTTGAATGTCACGGCCAGTAGCCTTGCAACGATGTGCTTTCTGATAAATAAATAAAGAACAAAAGTAACTATTATGCACTAAACTTTACAACAAATATTTTATTACCTAATGATACAATAAGACGTCATGCTGTCATCGTACAGTGTGTTTTGTGTGGAGGAAATGATGATCTGATGCTTAACTGACAATACTGATAATTTAAATTCACTTTATCTTTCAAACAAATAAAGTTACAGAGTTGACCTTTACAACATTTGTCATTTTAACGGTGTGCTTCTTTATGAAATGTCGATCGTTCAGATCGACCAAAGCGTTCAGATTTTAGCATTCAGGTCTTTGTTTCAAAACTTGTTAATTTCACTTTAACAGTAAATACTAAACTGTTATAGATACGATCAAAATTAAAGTTTTATTGGTATCACCATGAAAATTTATGAAGGACGGTAGATTAAAATTGCTGTGGCTTCATTCCCTGAATTAAATACTTTTAATAAAAGTTTCCCTTTCTGGCCGATCTTAGGTCCGCCATATTTAACACTGCTACATCTCCCTGGCCAAAAACAGCTTGTCCCTGTGATGAAGGTTATCGTCTGTCTCACTCGCACAATACAGCACTTAGGCCTCATTCAGCACAATAGACGCCTGTGAATTAACTCACAGTTCCTAGATATTCTTGTCATGAGACGTGTTCTTTTTATTACACAAGTAACTTGTGGTAGGCTAGTTACAATATTTGTTATATTAAAAAGAAACTAAATATACTAGTAAGTACGATGGCTGCATAAAGAAAAGTACTTTTCAGATACGCCTGTGTCTGACACCAAAGCAGTGAGTGCTGAACTGACCTAAATAACGCTTCGCATGTACCTTTCCAGGCACGGTTCTATTACTGTTATTAAGAAAATTTAAGATTTGTTCCCTTTCTACAACAAGCAATAAATTATTGCCCACGATAAACTACGTTCTGCCACGTGGGTCTTACCTTATAATACACACCAAAACCAATCATTTCTTGGCTGTAAGCCAATGTAATTCATGACTCACGAAGTCTCTCTAAAAAATACTGAGTACTGACGAAGAAACTTAATAAATCTCAACCAGGCAGCCGTCAACGATTGATATACTATCTTCAAGACCACGTAGACGCCAAGTGCTGGCGCGTTGGAAACTTACTTCAGAAATGTTGCAGATTACTGTACTGTGGTCTTCAACGTCGATGGACGGTGCTACATCAACGACTGGATTTCTTCGACAACGCTTGAGCTGCCTTCGGCGAAATAAATTGTGACACTCAGTAGCTGAAGCCCCAGAATACGCATATCTATTAAATATAAATTTTTTCTGCCGAGCTTCTATACACAGAGGCCTGTGCCGAGTGCTGCGTCGCAATATCTTCTTCCCGAATGAACAAATGGTACCCTATTTATAGCCTCTGTTAAATGTTCACTAGCCATGATTGCGTTTGTTTAGAAGACACCTGCCGGCCGCGGTGGCCGAGCTGTTCTAGGCGCTTCAGTCCGGAACCGCGCGACTGCTACGGTCGCAGGTTCGAATCCTGCCTCGGGCATGGATGTTTGTGATGTCCTTAGGTTAGTTAGGTTTAAGTTGTTCTAAGTTCTAGGGGACTGATGGCCTCAGATGTTAAGTCCCATAGTGCTCAGAGCCATTTGAAGACACCTCTGGAATTTAATAAAGTTCGTCCAGGCTCCTTGTCCTGTTCTCTAACAGAACGCTCAAAAATATAAAAGTCGGCGCATTTGCGCATTATTTCACGTTTTCCCTTGTTCAGATAAATAAAACACTCTTGTAGTGAAGAGGCGTTCTGCAGAGAAACTATGCCGTAAAATCAGAACTCAACGGAAGTATCAATGCGTCAAAGTCCTAGAAGCTTCGAGGACAGGAACCCGTAGTCTATCTGATGCCTCCCTGTGGCATCAGCCGAATGACCTCGCCATGAAGGCCCCTCCAACGAGGTCATAAAGTCGGCCATATTGGTTGCCAATGATTTGGATCCTATGCACCTTTCTGTGCGTAAATCCAGCTCACAGTAAGCCATAACAGCAGCTAAGTACACTGAATTACCCTACAGCTTTTAATTGGTGTAGGTAATCAGATTGTGGTAGGATGAGACGGAGGCAGAATGGTCAGTGGACACGAACACACTGCCACGCTAACTACACATAAAAAATTGTCTATTTAGGCATTAAGTTGTTGGCGGGAAGTTATTTTACAGAAATTAGTTTTGAATTAAAATTATAAACCACCGTGTTTCTACCTTCGCTATTTATGATTTCGATGAATTGTCCATAACGATGTTCCCACTTGATTTTTAGTCTGTACGTAACTTCTCACTGCGTCATACTATAGCATTTTTTACGTTGCCTTTGATGTGGCTTTCTTTGACTGGAATTACTGACGCCGAATGGGAAACTAAATGATATGTGTGGTGTCGACCGTTAGGCGGACCAGCTGTTTCACAGAGGGCCGTCATGTTCTAGCACAGGCAAGAGCTACACGTAGCTGCGAACTGTTGTGTAACGCTTTAAAGGACCTGGGCACCTCGAAATGTCAGCAACATGTTTCCAGTGCGAACCAAATAAAATAAAAGTCAACAGCATGTTTAGTCTAGATCCAACGATAAAACAAGATTTTGTGAATATGTTTCTGAAATGAAAAAGGCGAAAAACTAATGCTAATATAGCGGCGCATGGGGACTATGTTATATAAAGACTAGAACAGAGCGTGTTGGAACCTGTTCTTGATCTTGGGACTCCTCCCCCCACCCCCCTCCCTCCCCACGTCTCGTCGTATACCCTCCCGTCTCTCTCACCATCTCACTCTTCTCTCTGGCTCTCCGAGCTTAGCAATAAATCTTGTGGCACATACATTTTAATTTGAATATGACGGCTTCTTCGAGAAGTTAGCAAATGATTCTTTCCTAAAAATCCTTGTTAATGCCGATATTGATTAGCAGTTTTGCAAGTTAATCGAAGGTTGAAAATCTGTGTCCATCCACAATACTGATCCGAATGGATCGACTGAGACAGTAGTCCTAGAAACGCCGTTTCGACGACTGTTGAAATATGCATTCATACTGGTAGTAGGAGGTAGCGTAACTTTCCTTTGATTTTTCCAGAGTTTGTTACTGAACGTTTTAGCACAACTGCAGAACTTTAAATACCCACGCTTGTACACTCGCCACCACTTTCTGGCTCTCTAGTTTTCTCGTTCAATTTTTGTGATTAAGATATAATTCGCTACTTTATTTTCTGAGAAGCCAGTTACTCCTTATTTTGGTAAACTCATCATTTCTACATGTTAGATAACGAGACATATCCTTGAAAGAAAAAATAAACTTCAAACACGCCTAAGAAGATTATCTTATCGATGTACTGTGTTTAGTGTTACAACTTTCGGAGTTTTGCATAAAGTTACGACGCGTAACAGGTCATTAGTTGCAAGTGTTGTTAGTGTGAACGAATACTTACCTGTCTAATAACTCATTGTCTCGTCTTTTATTGTGTGCGGGCATGTTTAACGGTTATGCAGTTTTTATTTTGTCTTTCGCCGTAACAGTAAGGTTGCCGTCTAGTCGCTTTACAGCTACGAGGTTGCCAACACAAAAGGTGTCCGAAGTATAAGTGGGAACAAAATGACTCTTAAGTAACATGGCTGAAACAGAGAACAGCTTATGTGGATAGTAGTTTTGCTGTAGTGAGAAAACTAACCAGCAGAGCAACTTTAAAAATATCTTAGATAAAACTGAGTTCACACATTTTTTCATTTATATTTCCATACTCAATAATTTGTCATCCTATCTTCAATGCTGTAACTACTATTTTTCTCATATTTCACAAGTTTTTGACCAAACTGCCAAGTAACTGTTTCAAGACGGTGTGACGTATGTAGATAATGTGTTCGAATGATTATAATACACAGAGTGATGCAGAATTCGTAACACGTAATTTTCCAGTCTGTTGAGATAAGTGTTCGGTGAAATAATTATCACTTATTCATACTTCTTTTTCCAGTTTAAGATTCCGAAATGTTCCTCCAGGACAGCTTACATTAGTTTCTGTGGTATGAAGTCACATTTTCTAACTCCCTTGCCTATCAGCAGAAGTAGATTAGTATACTCAGCGGCGAATGTTTGTCACTTGTAAACGATGTTAATTCTTAGGCAGAAATGTGACGAAGTGCCAAAACTGTACCTAATTAAAAATAATCGGTCGCCAACCTAACTAGACAATAAGTGGACCGTAGCAGATAAACAGTGCGTAGCTGCAGTTTGCCTCACATATAGTAAATGCAATGTACAGGTAAGATATTAAAAGAAGAACACGTGATTGGGGCTGCACAGTCTACATTATTTTCTGTTTTGTTAATCTAAATCAGACCGCGAACAGATGCGACAGTGCGCAGTTTGAAGGCTGCAGATCGTGTATTCAAAAATAATACTGATTCGTCACCTCGTAGTAATGCCCAGCTCACTTACATCTTCCAAATGTTAAATTATGTTTAATGTGGCATGTCAAGTAGCAATAAAAAACTGTTCCTGAAGCTAATGGAACGAGGAAAGCTTCACAGTGGAAAAACAAAGAATTGCAACATTGTTAATGTGTTTTTGAATATTACAGTGACCTGAAAAACTTTTCCTAACAAATTTAATATCGGATAAACTGTGTTTAGTATTTTAATGCTTATAATTATTGACGATAGTTAATTTGATGACAGAGAGATGTGTGTGGAAGGAGAAGTAAAAATGGAGCAAGGATTGGCTACAGTAATCAGGTTGAAATGGACGTATCTAACAGTAGGAAACTAACGCCAAAACCTGTAGTATAGAAACATGTTCAGAACTATATTATCGTCCACTGGTGAGGCATTGAAAATAAAAAAGGAAAAATCATTTGACAAATCGAATAAACAATCTCTTATTTAGTCGCTACGACAGACCATATGCACTAATACGATACTATTAATTAGAGGTCTGTGCGGATGGGGATAGCGGCGATAATAGCTAATTTGTCGATAAAAGGTTGCTCAGATGCGGATATCGCTAGTCACAGTTGCTTTGCGGACAAAATAATGTGCAGATGATAGTATCTACAATAACAGTTTCTTTGCAGATAAAAGATCAAGGCATGTGCAGATACGGATATGTGCAGTAATAGTTATTTTGTGGTTACAAGCATACTCGAATGTGGATGTCTGCGGATATCTTTGCGGTTAATAGTTGAAAGACAGTGTCAGTTTATTATAAGTTTTTAGTAAAATTGTGTTACTTGCGACTACTGAAAGCGATTGCATGAAAAGCGGCACCAAACAGCTGGTATAAGGATAAATGAAAACGTGCAATCTGCAGGCATTCTTGAAATGTTCACAACGTCCAGGTCCAGACGAAAACTGTTTCCGTCCGTATAAAAGGTGGGCAAAAATATGGAAACACCAAAAACGCAACATATTAACTCAGCTAGTACGATTCAGGGAAACCGTTGGCATTCTACACAGCTTCCAGCCATCTGAGAATGGATAAATACGGGCTCTGAACGATTTTCAGGCGAGTCTTCTACGATTTTTCCTGGAAAGTAATGGCAACTTCAGTCACGACTATGGAGGCGGATAGCGATGACGGGCCCTTCAAAGTAGGTCGCAAATGCTCAGTAATATTGAGATTTGGTGACTGTGGCGGCCAGGGTTGATGTGATAATTCATCCTCATGTTCACAAAACCAATCCTAGACGATGCGGACTACTACTACTAGTAGTAGTAGTAGCTTTCTTCATCCGTAGGTCTCTTTTTACAAAGATACAGGACATGTCAAAGTATTTACAAGTTTAGACCAATTTAAAATAAGCTAATTCATATACACACATATTTACAGACTTCTAATTAGACACAATCATTAGATTTACTGCTGGTATACAATACTTTTTTTGACAAATAACTTATTAAAATAATGTAATGCCACACTGTTCACTAATATCTCACTATCAGTCACTGCACACAGTATACACACATTGTTTCATAACACTTCACTAACTACACACACACACACACACACACACACACACACACACACAATGGTGATTTCTGGGCCATTTTCTGTGACGCAACTTCCCATTCGCTATCCCGGAAAACTGAGTCAACATCCCTCTATGAGTGAGATTCTGAGCTCAGAAAGAGGAAGAGATGTTAATATTGTGCTATGCATAGCTTGTGGGTAAACATTTCTAGAAAGGAAAAAAAAAACATAAACTGAAGGTGTTATGTGGAATGTTGGATGTTTTATAATCATTATTATCATTATTCATTTAAATAACATTTTTTATCAAACCCATACTCTGTTTTATCTAAGTAATCTTTCAATGTATAAAATGTACTGATAACAGGTACTTTTCAGCTGCCTTTTTAAATAAGTGTATTTTTGCAATTTCTTTCAGCTCTTTTGGTGACTTATTGTCTAGTTTATTCCTTGGTAGAAAATTCTGTTTTCAGTAAATGTAAGTTGAGTCTATCTCTTGTTGTATGGTCATGGACAGAGCTGTCTGTGCCGTAATTACCAATGTTATTTTTGATGTATATAACTGACTGGTAAATGTATTCACATGAAGCAGTTAAAATCTTCTGTGTTTTGAACAGATCTTTACAATGAGCTCGACTAGTATTTTTGGTTATTATTCTTATGGCTCTTTTCTGGAGTTTGAAAATTATGTTCATATTTTGTGCGTTTGTTCACGAAAAAAGAATGCCATAGCTTAGAACTAAGTGTACATATACATAATATGTAACTAAAAGACACTGCATGTTACAAACTGTGTGAACAGGAGCCCCTCCAGGCTTGGAACACAGCGCCTGAATTGGGGACAAATATTTTGCCATGAGATGGACGTGATCAGCTAAACTGGTTACATAATAGTTGATGTCAACGCAGCCTTGCGGAATAACTAGGGGGCTCATGGAATGTCGCGATATGGCTGTCAAAATCATCACCGAACCCGTGAAAAGTTTCACTGCTGGGACATAAACTCAGCCGAAAGTTGTAAACATTGCGAAACAAGACACATCTGACCAAGTGATTTTCTTCCATTGCTCCATAGCCTAGGTTTTATGGCTTCGTCACCACGTTTCCCTGTTACACGGGTATTTTAATCACTGAGCACGATCGTTCACCATTCGCTTCTGCCCGCGTTGTCGCTTAACGGATGATGGTTCAAATGGCTCTGAGCACTATGGGATTTAACTTCTAAAGGCATCAGACCCCTAGAACTTAGAACTACTTAAACCTAACTAAGCTAAGGACATCACACACATCCATGCCCGAGGCAGGATTCGAACCTGCGACCGTAGCGGTCGCGCGGTTCCACACTGTTGCGCCTAGAACCACTAGACCAGCGCTGCCGGCGGTCTATTTAGTGACTAAAGGAAAAATTGATAGAGATCGGTCTTTACTATCAGTCTGGGCTCCGGAGAAATAAAGCCACTCCGGCCGGCGCTTAACGGATGATGTTTTTCCGATTTCTCTTTATGCGGTATAAATCTTCGATAGGGTTTCTTTTGAAATACCAAACACTTCGGTTATCCTGGTTACGGAAGCATCCCCCACGTGTGCACCAACATTCTGTCCGCGTTCTGATTCACAGAGCTCCGATATAATGCACTCACAACTACACAGACACTGTTCTGATTGTCACTGGTAACGTATTGAGGATATTGCACACGTTCCGTTCGAGGTCGAATACAGTAGCGCAACCTCCAGAGTCTGCTAGCATCTGCATTTATATTGAAGTATGCATTTCTAGTGGTGTTTTAATTTTGTGTCCTGCCCCTGTAACTCCTGGCTACGATCGCTTTACCCGCATCCGTACAGAATATCGCTGAACTGGCTTGAATGTGCGCTGGCCTAGAGAGGCATACATACGTTCTCACCATTTGCAATGGCTAGTTACGGAGACATGTTCTTCTTCTTCTTAAATGCGCAACTTATTTGCGTCGTATCATCAGGCGCCTTACATCTGACTGATACCCGTTTCTTTAGTAGTAACAGAACTCATTCATGGAATTACCGAAAGCAGCGACAAAGTGATACGTAAGCTGTTATAAGATAAACTATTATTGAAAACTGCGCTTCACATACGACATAAATAATGTTCCATATAAAATCTGTTGTCTATCATGTTTCTGTTAACTATACTTAAAAGTACACAATTCAGCGCTTGTTACAGTGAAAAGTGTATAACGCTGACATGGAGTAGCACGTTCGTGTGATAACCGAATTATGTGACTAACACTATGCAGCATGCGGAAAATAGTGACACGGGTTCATTTGACTTCCAAATGTCGCAGAAATTTTCTGCAGAAAATCTCAGAGGATCTGCATCAGTAAATACGACATAACGTTACAATTTGTAGAACGTAACTGAGAGTATGACAAGCCATGTTGTGGTTATATTCGACCTCCTCGTTTTTATTCTATAAAACCTAAATTGCGAGGTCCGTCAGTACAATGTTAAAAAACAATTATGAAATTTCTTCTTAGCAGAAGTTCAAAGAAAGGCAGCACGTTTTGTATTATCGCGAAATATGGGAGAGGGTGTCACAGAAATGAAACAGGATTTGGGCTGGGCGTCATTAAAAGAAAGGCGTTTTTCGTTGCGACGGAATCTTCTCACGAAATTTCAATCACCAACTTTCTGCTCCGAATGCGAAAACATTTTGTTGACACCGACCTACATAGGGAGAAACGATCAGCAAGATAAAATAAGGGAAATCAGAGCATGTACGGAAAGATATAGGTGATCATTCTTTCCGCGCGCTGTACGAGATTGGAATAATAGAGAATTATGAAGGTGGTTCGATGAACCCTCTGCCAGGCACTTAAATGTGACTTGCAGAGTGTCCATGTAGATGTAGATGTAAATGTAGATGTAGAAGGTATTAACGTAAAAAAGGAATATCACTCTTTGATGTCAAAGAAATAAGTTTAAATTATGTATGACTAACATCAAAATACACTGATGAGCCACAACATTATGATCACTGCCCAACGCAAGATTGAATGTCATCTGGTGGCCGTGCGGGCACGTGTCGCGCAGAGGAACGTGTACAGGCTGTTCCACAATTCAGTTACGCTTCCTAGGGGTTGTAGAGGGGAAAGTAATGAAAGTTCCAAAAAAAAAAAAAAAACCCATTTCCAGAAATGTACCGTTTGGATACGAAATAAGCTTGAAGATCGAATCACTTTCAAACTCTCGCTTCACAGTACGGTACGTAATGGTACAGCTGCACAACGCATGCATCGAGAACTTTTACCGTATCATCTCAGTCCATCACATACCATTTTAGTCCTACTACAACTCATACGTTCACAACTAGGAGAGTTGACTGTGGGGCTCCGTGGACGCGCGCTGTAGTCTGTGGACCGTCTGTGTCAAAGCATGCGTCACAGGTACAACGAACAGCAGGGTCGTCACGTGGAAGGAAGATCAGGGTCTAACGTCCCCATCGACATCGTCGTCATTAAAGACGAGTGACAAACTCGGTTTGTTTCAGGGATGGGGAAGGAAATCGGCCGTCCCCTTTCAAAGGAATCATCCCAGCATTTGCCTGGAGCGATTTAGGGACATCACGGAAAATTTAAATTAGGATGGTCGGAAGCGGATTTGAACTGTCGTCCTCCCAAATGCGAGTATCAGTGTGTTAACCACTGGGCCACCTCAGTACGCGGAGCAGCTCCTGTAGAGCACGCAGGTCAACCTGGTGCATCGGTGGCATGTTTGCCCCAGTGCTCAAGGCGATTTTGTTGTTTGCTATACCGATTCTGAACTGTTTAAATGGCTTTGAGCACTATGGGACTTAACTTCTGAGGTCATCAGTCCCCTATAACGTAGAACTACTTAACCCTCACTAACCTAAGGATATCACACATATCCATGCCCGAGGCAGGATTCGAACCTGCGACAGTAGTGGCCACGCGGTTCCAGATCGTAGCGCCTAGGTCCGCTCGGCCACCCGGGCCGACAACTGTTAGGCCTTAGAACAGAAACTTTTTGATCTCCCCTTATACCTGGCGGTCAGAAGCAGTCTGAGAAGCTTCTAAGGGTGTTGAGGGGAGGTTGTGCTGAGAAACAACTGTTAAGAAAAGGAATTCGACACGCTGTGCCGTTTTCGAGTTATTTAGCATTGAAGTTGGCCGGTAAGATCGTCGCGCGCGCAAATTCAAGCAGTCTGTCAGAGACGGTGTCTCAAATTTGTTCTTCGTTTGGTTTCCTCAAATCGAACAAACGTAGCTTTTGTTCATCTAGCTTAATTTATTGCTTCTGAAAAAGGCTCACTTTAACTAGTAATGAGCTTTTGACTAAGTGGTAACTCACGGACCCACAGATGTGTGTGCATTACAGCATTTTAGCGCGTGCAAGCGCTTCAGTTTGCTCGTCCTGGTCCTGAATGGCTAACTTTAATGATAAATAAATCGGAAACGGGGTGGCGTATCGAGCTTTTTTTCACCCCAACCTACCTTGCAACGCCCTTACAAGCTTAACTTACTGTTTCTGACTACTACGAATATGGGGCATTCACCTGGGCTTCCATGGGACTTATGCTAGTTATCGAAGGCGCCATGACGGCTGTGAACTACAGTAGCATTGTTGCGGATGCTTGAGGTCTTTCCCAGTGGTGATGGCATCTTCCAACAGGATAACTCTCCACTTCACAAGGCTACAATCCTGTTACTGTGGTTTAAGGAGCGTGATACCGACGTTGATCTCTTGCCCGCCCAGTTCTCCATATCTGAGCGTGACGGGACACGTCTAGGACATTATTGGGGGGCAGTTCCGCGCCTACAAAGCACAAGTCCTTAATTTATCGGAATTGCGTGAACTTTTCCTAAGACATCTAGTGCCACATACTTCCGGAAGCCAACCAAAGATTTGTCAAATCCATGCCATGGAAAATCGCTGCTGTATTGCGTTCAACGCTTTTAAGTAGGAGGTCATACTGTTGTAGCTCGTCAGTCTATATGTTAATTCGCAGCAAAATTTCAAAGCCGAATGTGGACTACGAGTACAGCAGATAAAAATGCAAGTCAGTGACTTACTAGAAGAGCTTTACGAAGCTCTAATATCCGCAGGTAAAGGAGATGGTTGGGGACTTGCGGATTCAGAAGTATTTCTCTTATCTGCGCTGTGTAATCAATTCAGCGATAAAGAAAGGACAGAAGGCACATAGAGAATTTGCTATTGGCTGCAGAAAATGATCAGACAGTGACGTTGTTCCAGAGTTGAGATGGGCTGCCACGGGATCGACATATGCAGCGAAGGCCGCACCGGGGTGCCGGTGGTTTCTTCCACTCCGCCGAGTCGCCACCGCAGTCAATGGCGGCCTTGCACTGTCGCGGCCAGCCTGGGTCTCCGCGAGGTTTCGGCCGAGTAAACAGCCGCGGCTGCGGCTGTGGGTACCCCACCCCACCCTGTCACCGTCGTAACCAAAGCAGCCTCGGCGGCAACACGCCGTCCTTTACGGGCTACGCCAGCTTAGAGTCACTAGCCACGTGATCTGACAGGCGCTCATAATTAACATACTCTCACCAACACTACTGGACAAAAAAAGCTCTTTACTTTTCCATACATCAACGAAGGTTGCGCTGTGGTTAAGACATTGGACTCGCAGACCTTAAGAGGGTCACAGCCTACAGCTTTTCCCATTCTTCCTCAACTGAAATAGTACTCCATCTCTTATGACCGCGGTATCAACTCTGAATTTTCTCAGTACATTTTCTTTGTCTTTTCCATACTTCCCTACAGTCCGTAATTTAACTAGTAAACCAACCACTTTAAAAGCTTTTACTTCAAAAACCGACATAGCTCGCCGCCAAGAGCTGCTAATAAATACTATTTTTTGTTACAATCGGTATCAACCTCAGATTATCATCAGGTATCTAAAGCCATTTAAAACGGAATGAAATTTTCACTCGGCAGCGGAGTGTGCGCTGATATGAAACTTGCTCGCAAAGGTGCCGAGTTCGAGTCTCGGTCCGACACACAGCTTTAATCTGTCAGGAAGTTTCGAATGAGCTCGCACTCAACTGCGGATGAAAATTTCATTTTGTAAACATCTCCCAGGCTGTGGCTAAGCCATATCTCCGCAATATCCGTTCTTACAGGAGTGCTGGTCCTGCAAGATTCGCGGGAGAACTTCTACGAAGTTTGGAAGGAAGGAGTCTAGGTATTGACGGCGGTAGAGCTGTGGAAATGGGTCGTAAGTCTTGCCCGTGTGAGGCAAAGGTCCTGAATTCGACTCTCGGTCCGGCACACAATTTCAATTTGCCAGGAAGTTTAATCTAAAACATTATATATGGCTTAAGACTCCTCATGATCTGAATACTGAAACTCGTTGTAATGAAGGAATATTTACACTGCCTGAAAAATAAGGTGAATCATCTAGAAGACATGTTCGGACGTCAATGTAACTTCATCCACGTACAAACCATGTGTAAATGATTAGGAGTTGCAGTTCTCTGTGACAGGTACTGCGCCCACCAGAGTGATTAAATTTTGTTTGTGTTTAGTGTTATTACTAGGCCGGAGGTGTATACAAGGGGTATGAACGGCATCTGATGTTGAATGATCACTGTGAAAATATGATATCGTGTCATTGCATAAGACAGCGTTATCAGCACGCGACTAAGTTTGAAAGGATCCTCATTGCGAGTCTCCATTTGGCCGGCTGATCGAATTTTGTGATCTTCAGATATGACAGTGGCCCATGTTGGACTACACAGGAACATGAGAGCAGCTATAGTCACCTTCAAGATTTCGGTCGACCACATCTCACCACCACAAGTGAGAATCGCCGTACTGCATGCGTCACCCGAGGAAAAGTAATGGGCTCCCTACAACGGTCTGCGTCACCTCTTACCATTGGTCGGAGATTAGCAGTTGCTGGGCTTGGGAATTACCGTCCCATGCATAGGCTGCCGCTAATGCCAAAACACAACTGGCGCATTTGAAGTGGTGACGTGGCCGGGAGCTATGGACTGCTGATAAATAGCCTCGCACTGTGTTCAGCTATGAACTGTGGTTCTACACTATTCTGGACGACCATCATCGGCGATCATGGTAGCGACCTGGGGAAAGGTGCAACTCTTCCGATATTTTGGAGAGGCACAGCGGTGTTAGTCTTGGCTTCATGGTTGTGGAACCCTTAGGTACGACTTCAGGTACGGCTGGTAGCGACTGAGGGAACTGACGGCACAGCGGTACACCGCGGTCATCCAGCGTCCTCGTGTTCTCATGCGACCGTATTTGTTGTCATGCGTCCGTATAGTGATGCCATTTCTCAATACATGGCACGTATCTCTACGAACTGTCCGTGATGTTGACGCACTCCAGTTGCCAGCTAGATTCCTTGATCTGACTCGACAAAACATGTGTGGGACCATCTTGGGCATCAACTATACTGATTAGCAAGAACATTATGACCACCGACCTACTATCGATATAAGCCTGTCCAGGCGATAACAGCGTCACCTGGCGAGGAAAGAATGCTAGTCAGACACACGCACGGTGCATGTAATGTCAATTAAGGGGCTGCCCGTGTGTAGAATGGGGAAGGCGCGCGATCTGCCTGAGTTTGACCGAGGGTAGATTGTGGTGGCCCGGAGGCTCGGCGCGAGCATTTCAGAAACTGCACGACATGTCGGATGTTCGAGGGGTGCAACGGTGCGTGTCTTCACCACGTGGCGACAGCAAGGCGAAACCACGTCCAGACGTCGTGGGATTGGGCGGCACCACTCATTATAGATGTCGGACATCGTAGTCTGGGCAGGCCGGTAAAACAGGACAAACGGCGAATTGTGGTGAAACTAACTTCAGGCTTTAATACTGGGCAGAATACAAGTGTGTATGAACACACAGTGCACTGAACACTCCTAACGATGCGCCTCTGCAACCGACGACCTATGCATGTGCCAATGTTAACACCACGACATTGGCAACCTTGACTGATAAGAGCATCTGACCATTGGCAGTGGACGTTGGCGCAGTGGCAGAGCGTTGCATGGCCTGTTGAACACTGATAGCTTCTTCACTATGCTGTTGGGAGTGCGCGAATCCGTCGGCTACCAGGGGAACAGCTCCTTGACACCTGTACTGTGGGATGGAGGCAAGCTGGCGGCGGCTCCGTTGTGATCTGGGAACATTCACGTGGGCATCCATGGGTCCATTGGAGTTCGTGGAAGGCCCCATGACGGCCGAGGATTATCGCACGCTGATTGCAGACTACGTACACCCCTTCATGACGATCAAGTTTCCCGACGGCAGTGGCATTTTTCAAGATAATGCGCCATGTCACAATAACAAGAGTGTCATGGAGTATTTCGAACTGGCCTGAGTAACCCAGCGGTTCTAGGCCCTACAGTCTGGAACTGCGCGGCCGCTACGATGGCAGGGTTGGAATCCTGCCTCGGGCATGGATGTGTGTGATGTCCTTAGGTTAGTTAGGTTTAAGTAGTTCTAAGTTCTAGGGGACTGATGACCTCAGAAGTTAAGTCCCATAGTGCTCAGAGCCATTTGAACTATTTTTCAGTATTTCGACGAATATAGTGGTAATTGATATTCTGGCCCTCCAATTCGCCAGATCTGAACCAGATCGAACACATCTGTGATGTGATTGAACGTGGCGTCAGAGTTCATCGCCCTCGTCCCCGGAATTTACAGGAATTAGGTGGACACACTGACTATGACCCGGCTGATCAGTATCCAGAATATCAAGGACCAGTTAACAATAACTGTGGGCCATCCTACCACAGAAGAGGATGCAACTGCTTTATGACGTTCTTCCCAACAGAATCAGTGCAAGCATTAGGGGCAGAGGGGGGCGCAAAATCATAGTAATAAGTGCGCTCATACTATGTAAGTCTTTATAAATTTGACTCGCTATCGTAAACACTGAAATGACATCACACACCCTCTCGCCCGTGAATTTTCATTTCATTTCCTGCTCCTCTTCTGGATGATTCATTATTTTTTGTCAGACAGTGTATTAGCAGCTTTTGGCAGCACGCTAAGAACCTTTTTGAATGCTTACGAGCCCTGGTGCACATCCTTCACAAAACATATTGGGCTTTTACTTCTCTTAGTGATTCTTGTATCTGAGGTTCCCTTCAATTTACTTTCATAAAATTAATTGTCGCTACAATTCGAGAAAAAGAAAGAGCAACACAGAAATGATTTTGTGCGCTGCATCCGTATTGTTGTCCGATGAACAGCTTTCCCACGTAACGTTACGCACGGAAAGCTAACTCGTTACACAAGAGGATAAGCCAAAACAGAAGCGAATTCAAGCGACGCATTAATGATCATTACTGAGTTTGCTGTACTGTTTAGCATTGCTGTTTTCCTCATTAATGTTAAACACATCCCCTTGTGCTCTGCCTCTCTTACAGAATACGCAAAGAGTTAGAATACTAGACCATACAGATACAATGTAGATGACATGGTCAAAATGGCATGTTTGGGTACGCAATTTTAGCACAACTGCACAAAGTATGTACGAGTTACGCCTCTACATTCTGTATACAAGCAAAGATTAAGCAGTCGGTTTCTCACTAAAAAATCGCATTTGAATGTTGGTTGTTCATGAGAAAGCTTTTTTTATGCCACGTCAGAAAAGCGGAAACGTACCGGAATGCCACAGGTGTCCGGATCATGACGTGTCGAGACAAAAGTTTCCCGTTGACTGCTATCGAACCACTGACGGTTTAAGCGAGAGCGGGACCCGTAGCCAATGCTAAGAAAAGGCCCTTGGTTTGTTTTAGGCCTCAGCGTTTAGTATATAAAGGAAAACGGCACTTTACACACAAAATAAAAAAAAAGTCCATTTAATTTGGGCAAACTTTGAAATAAAACTACTCAAATCAATGTCCCTAACCAAACCACATCCTGTATTCACTAAGGGGAGGTCGTCCAGATGTTCTTGTCCCATGGTGTTCCTTAACTCATTTTTAATGCTTTTTAATGTTGAAAAAGAACGTCCTCCACTGCAGCTGGTGATTAACAAAGACAAGCAAATGCAAAGACTATTTCTATATTTGGGAAACACGATTACAATGAATTTTCCATTTGCTTTTTGCTGTTAATAGCAGCAGCTACATCCATTCTGAGCAGCACAGCAAACTGCACTAGTTCGTCACCTAAACTTTCTTCCAAATTGTCTGGGTAGGTCCTATCGATAATTGGAGTTCCCTTCCGCTGTTAACAACTTAAACTGCTGAAGTATTCCAAATGCACTAATCATTGGTGGTACGCTTCCATTTCGTTTAACTAGTGCAGACAGCATAATGAACACCTGAATTTCAAAATGTTTTCCAGGTGTCTGATTTGCTCCAGCTTCACTGACTGTACAGAACCGCTGATACGGTAGTACTTTACGTTCCACTTGGCGTTGTCTTGAAGTCTGCAGCTTGCAGTCTTCACAACCGGTCAGAATTTCGGCTTTTGCTTCAGTATATGAAAATGTGGACCGCATTGCCTGGACTCACCTGTAAAACTATTTGTAAAGGGCACATTCCTTGTTGAGATCTCCGTTAGACAACTGCAGCGAAGCGCTAGTCGCTTTCAAGCGTTCTAGGATTTCGTTCCTAACGATAGTCATTGTTTCTGTATTCGGAAGTTAATTAATTGTGACGATAAAATTTTATAATCAGATGAAACACCTATAATTGGTATCTACACTGATATATGTGTTGCACATAGAATCTACTTTGTTTTTTTAAACTTGGTAGCGTATATAAATGAAACAAGCAAGCTTACCGTATACTTCGGTGCTTTTCGTTTACCTGTCGGCAAATTTCGTAATCACTAGATAAAATTATATTCCACTCTCTTAATATCTTCTGCTGCTGTTAAACAGTAGTACTGAACTCTATTAGTCCACAGCGACCGGCAAAGAATTCTTCCATGTCGTCTTTGTGATGCTGTTGCATTTCTCTTGTATATTGCAGTAGTTTGGTGTTGTCTCGTCCAGAAAAATTACTTAGGAACTCAAAATTGCTATGTAATTCTTCTAACGATATTTTTTCTTTCCCCTAATTAAGATATCAGCCTGCCTGTAATAACCAGAAATGTATTGACCCGAAAATCTTACTTGTCTTAAAAAGTAGTATCAAGTTCGGCTGTTGCACCCGCTTTGAAGTTTTCTTGTCTTTTTAGTTTTTTGTGGCTGGTTGTACATATTTAACTTACTCCGGTCGATGCCAGCGTTTTCATACGTGTCGTGCGTAAAACGATTCTCTAGAACTTATTCAAGTAAAGGATCGCACAACATTATTACAGTCCTAATATCAGTATCAACACTTTGCAGCAATTTATTTGTAGCATTAAATATCACCGACAAAAAATCAGTCAGCATCGCAGTATCCTAACTCTGGAAACTGCTCAGCATTCCGGTCACCTCGCATCTTAGTAAATCCTTTTGAGTTACATCATCCTGAATAACTTCCAAAGCTGATATTATTTCTGCCCAGTTAATATTGCGAGTATTGTAGAATTCGTGACAGCATGACTAGTGTGTTTCTGAAGTCCGTTTAATTATTTATTTAATTATTTATTTATTTAATTTTGAGTGCAAAATATTCTACTGGCTCGCTCGCAGAGACGAAAGTGTAAATTTGTTGGAACAAACGTAAAAATGAAGCCGCTTGAGAACAACATTCTGCTGCGCACGATTCTATTAAGTTAAGGAAATGAGCTGCACACGAAAGAATTTGTTTAATTCTAGCTTGAAGGCCAGAGTAAGTACCAGCCATGTTTCTTCCTTAGGCAAATGACTCACCCCCTCATTAATGAATGTCCAAATCATGTTTAATTAATAAATTTATTACTGAATCAGCTAATTCTTCTGATTTGTGCCCTGAATTTGGGACAAAACAGATAAATCTTTCAACCGAAAATCCATCTTTTGATAAATACCTTGTAACAAAAGACAGCTGATCCACATGTGTAACATCGGCTTTGGTGTCTAATATGGTGGAAACATATTTTTTTTCTTCACTTCATATACTATATGCTTCACCATCCATTTAGCCATAATTGGTATCACACGGTTGAAAAGAACGAATCTATGTGTTTAGCTGGAGAAGGATCGAATTCTGCTATTGGCTTTAGTGCCATCTCGAAATTTCCTCAGTGTGTTGACTTAGACCCATAGTTGTGACTTCTGAAAGACAGTCCTTGTATGGAAAAGTTATTGACCACAACTACAACTCATTTTAGAACGCCCTCCTCTATTTCACTTCTGTCTCAAGCTGAAATGTTAGTTACCTGTTCTCCCTGTGATTTGTCCTCTAGCTTTTAAAGTTAGCACACATATTTCGTATGTTCAGCTGAATTTTCATGGGTAATTAATCGGAACTGACCATTTTTGCAATAATTAAATCCCTCATTAGGTTTGCATACAGTGATGTTCTATCAAATAATGAGTACGGGACACAAAATACGTTACCCTTGCTTTGAGATTATACTAAAAATATTCTTTGGTTGTTTCTCGCTACTCCTTCTGGTTCTGAAATACAGTCCTTTATTTAAGTAACTTGAAAAATCAATGTACTGTCTGCACGAATTGCTGAAATCGTCATCCATATTCTGTGGCACATGACCTTGTTAACGATATGATTGCGAAGGAATGCATTTATTATCCAATTCACAGGATCGTCAGAAACTATATCGCTATTATCATTCGCTTTATATGCGTCATATGTGTCCACTGAAATGATTATTTTCGCCCCACTATTATTCTTTCTAAACTCGGAAACGCTTGACTCAGATAAACAACACGTTGCAAAAAAATGGTTCAAATGGCTCTAAGCACTATGGGACTTAACATCTGCGGTCATCAGTCCCCTAGAACTTAGAACTACTTAAACCTAACTAACCTAAGGATATCACACACATCCATGCCCGAGGCAGGATTCGAACCTGTGACCGTAGCAGTCGCGCGGTTCCGGACTGAGCGCCTAGAACCGCTAGACCACCGCGGCCGGCCAAACAACACGTTGCACAAGTTTCGATACTGTTCACCACATTATCGTGCTCTGATTTTTCTAGACTCCAGCTCGAGTTGAAACTAGCTGGCTGTGTTTAATTTTTAAATAACACATCGATTTTTGTTCTCTTTCTCACAATTTCCTCTCTCTTTATTTCCTTATCTTTCGCGAGTTTCCGATACTGAATACCACTTAATCTTTTTCGACAGGCACTCATTTTAATTAATACTGAAATCACAATCGAAACACTAAACAATTGCACTCTTTACAGTATCAAATTAAACTGAACTAGAATGACTGCAGATATTTTCTTTGAATTTGAAGGGTCTCCCATCACAAAGTTTAATTGTGAGGTGCGAGATTTTCCTTCCTAACGCCCAACACATGTGGAGGCAAGACGCACAATAAAATGAATAATATTTACATTGTCACGACGAGACGTCGTTACTAAAATAAAACCTTGCTTTTCTCGTTACCTGACCATACTGTTGATGAAATTTGGTCCGATTGTTAACACTGTTATTCATATCCATTTCATTGAGAGTTAAGTTCGCATCCTGTTTTCAAGAGTTGCGAATAAAGTGTTTTTATTTAAGACAAAAAACAGTAACAGCTGAAGCCGCGTCCACGCTGGACGTGCCGCCCAGCACAACGCAGAGCAGCGCAGAGAGGCGCAGAGGAGTGCAGAACTGCACAGAATGGAGAAGTGTGTTCGTAGGCGAGCTACAATGTTCCAGTGTGTGCGCGGGCGCCTGTCAGTAAAAATGGAAACGGCAAACGCCCTCCAATCAGAGCTGAACACGAACTATTTCCTTTGATGTACCGACTGTACGCCGGCCTTGGTCGTTGTTCCGTAGGGCCAAGCTGTGCTGCGCCGAACCTCATTTTTTGGTTTTGCGCGCCGCGGCAGTTGTGGACGCGGCTTTATGTTCCGGTCGTTAAAATCTGCCGCCTTAGACCTAATCTGCATAGGAGTAAACACGCCCCTGCGCTGTGCACATTGTACACAATTCTTAACATACTAATCCACATCTTCATTTTTTTCCTTTCCACCAGTATTTCTCCACTACTCGTCCGTTCGTTGCTCTGCATCCTCCATGACTAGACAGCACATGATCATGCACTTGCTTTAGAACTTCTTCTTTCAATTTAGCCGGTACCACCATCCGCAGCCATAATCTTGTTATCTTGCATAAAAGATCGTCACACATGCTGTTCTGCGGTTGCGTCCTGCAGGTTTTGAAGTCACTGTCGGCATTCTGCGCCGCTTGTATTCAGCAAGGCCCTGAACCTGTAGCTGTACTACCACTAAATCCCTGCTTAATGCGTCTGCATTTCCATGTTACTTTACTGGCTTGTGAACTACTTCATAATCAAAGTCACTGAGTCTTAACGCCTATCTCGTTAGTTTTCTGGACGGGTCCTGCATTCCTAATAACCATTTTAGAACAGCATGATTGGTTACTTATTTAAACTTCATCTCATAAAAGTATCATCGAAAATACGTCACTCCATACATGAGGCTAAGCATTTCTCTCCCCACCGGGGAATAGTTTCTCTCGTCACTAGTAAGTTGCTTCAATATAAAAGCAATAGGATGTTCCTCATCGTTGATTTCTTGACTCAGAACACACCAGAGAGACTGAATGCATCAAAGGACAATATGGACTACCTGTGGAAATCCGGGACCACCAACACTTGAGTC
Source organism: Schistocerca cancellata (assembly GCF_023864275.1). Lineage (NCBI taxonomy): Eukaryota > Metazoa > Arthropoda > Insecta > Orthoptera > Acrididae > Schistocerca > Schistocerca cancellata. The sequence continues at coordinate 518,459,198 of NC_064630.1, read as the reverse complement.
GATGTGAAGACTCTCTTCAGCTCTTTGAGTAACCCCTGACATTTCTCCTTCCGCACAAATTTCACACCCTTTTTCAATAATTACGTGAGTGGTCACACTATATCAGCAAACACCTTAATCTAATACACTCCTGGAAATGGAAAAAAGAACACATTGACACCGGTGTGTCAGACCCACCATACTTGCTCCGGACACTGCGAGAGGGCTGTACAAACAATGATCACACGCACGGCACAGCGGACACACCAGGAACCGCGGTGTTGGCCGTCGAATGGCGCTAGCTGCGCAGCATTTGTGCACCGCCGCTGTCAGTGTCAGCCAGTTTGCCGTGGCATACGGAGCTCCATCGCAGTCTTTAACACTGGTAGCATGCCGCGACAGCGTTGACGTGAACCGTATGTGCAGTTGACGGACTTTGAGCGAGGGCGTATAGTGGGCATGCGGGAGGCCGGGTGGACGTACCGCCGAATTGCTCAACACGTGGGGCGTGAGGTCTCCACAGTACATCGATGTTGTCGCCAGTGGTCGGCGGAAGGTGCACGTGCCCGTCGACCTGGGACCGGACCGCAGCGACGCACGGATGCACGCCAAGACCGTAGGATCCTACGCAGTGCCGTAGGGGACCGCACCGCCACTTCCCAGCAAATTAGGGACACTGTTGCTCCTGGGGTATCGGCGAGGACCATTCGCAACCGTCTCCATGAAGCTGGGCTACGGTCCCGCACATCGTTAGGCCGTCTTCCGCTCACGCCCCAACATCGTGCAGCCCGCCTCCAGTGGTGTCGCGACAGGCGTGAATGGAGGGACGAATGGAGACGTGTCGTCTTCAGCGATGAGAGTCGCTTCTGCCTTGGTGCCAATGATGGTCGTATGCGTGTTTGGCGCCGTGCAGGTGAGCGCCACAATCAGGACTGCATACGACCGAGGCACACAGGGCCAACACCCGGCATCATGGTGTGGGGAGCGATCTCCTACACTGGCCGTACACCACTGGTGATCGTCGAGGGGACACTGAATAGTGCACGGTACATCCAAACCGTCATCGAACCCATCGTTCTACCATTCCTAGACCGGCAAGGGAACTTGCTGTTCCAACAGGACAATGCACGTCCGCATGTATCCCGTGCCACCCAACGTGCTCTAGAAGGTGTAAGTCAACTACCCTGGCCAGCAAGATCTCCGGATCTGTCCCCCATTGAGCATGTTTGGGACTGGATGAAGCGTCGTCTCACGCGGTCTGCACGTCCAGCACGAACGCTGGTCCAACTGAGGCGCCAGGTGGAAATGGCATGGCAAGCCGTTCCACAGGACTACATCCAGCATCTCTACGATCGTCTCCATGGGAGAATAGCAGCCTGCATTGCTGCGAAAGGTGGATATACACTGTACTAGTGCCGACATTGTGCATGCTCTGTTGCCTGTGTCTATGTGCCTGTGGTTCTGTCAGTGTGATCATGTGATGTATCTGACCCCAGGAATGTGTCAATAAAGTTTCCCCTTCCTGGGACAATGAATTCACGGTGTTCTTATTTCAATTTCCAGGAGTGTAGTTCGAGAGTCCCAAGAACGACTGTAGTTTCTTACTTATCTTCGACACTGGAAAGTCTCACACTGCCTGTACCAGTTTTTGATCTGTTCTTGGCCTTCGTTGCTAATCGCATGCCCTAAGGAATTTACTTCCTCCAAAACAGAATGACACTACTCTGTGCCCATCATCAGATGTGCAACCCGAAACCTTTTACATACTTATCTCAAACGTTGTCTATGTTCTTCAGTGTCCCTTGATAACACAGATACACCAGCCAGGTAACCTAGATACTGGTGGAGCTTCAACCCCTTCAGCACTCCGTCCGACAAAACTGAAAAATCACAGAAAAATATTTCAGGCCGAACGCCATCCTCTGATACCGGTAATGGCCCAGGACAACGAAAAAGCGGTCTTCATTTGGTCCTCCAGAACCACCTCCATCTGATGGTATTGCACTTCTTAAATGCATTGCAGAGAAATAGTGGTACTGTCCCAACTCGTCAATGGTCTCTGTGATGTTAGGTATAGGGCGGGTACCCCATACTATATTACAGACTTACTACTAACAGTGCGGTAATCACAATAAAATCTATACTTTTTCCGAACCATCCATTCATATTTTGGAACAACCACAATTCCTGCTCCCTGTGGACTATTACTCTCTTTTACTATCTCACCAGCGAACTGCTGATTAATTTGTTGCAATCACAGAGGTATTCTACATTGTTTGCAGTGCACCTATCCTTCATTCCATGTCGTAATTCTGTGTTGCGTAACAGGCGTCACGGGCACAGGCAATACATTATTCCCTTCCACTGATTCTATTATTCATAACACAACGAATGGTAAGTCTGGCTCAACAGTTACCCGAAGCGACTTCCCAGTGCCATTTGGGACACGATTATGTGTATCGAGCCTTAATGTATTTGTACACAGTTTAGTAGGATTGTGCAGTGTGATGGACGCATTTTGTGACAGATATACATTTGCGACGCCTTCCCCTAGCTGGAATGTCTTCCCACTAACTTCCACCACACGTTGCCGAAGGTCAGTTAAGACATGATGTTGATGAAAAAGTCTAACCCTAGTTTCTTGCTGTAGCCCTCTCTTACATCAGGAACTACTTCCATGCAATGCTTAAACCTGACTTCCTCCACCCAAAAATCTATTTCAACTGACCCCAGTGATCTTTCATCATTATATCTCCCACCCCATACAAGGTATAGCGCGGTGGGTTCCACCGCCTATGGCCCACTAGCTCCCTAGTGCTACCGATACATGTGCCCCAATGTCTAACAAAAACTTTTACTTCCTTCCTTTCACCACATGGACTATTGCGCATTCCGCCTCTACATACATACTTGTTGCATCTAATTTCCACGAGAATGCTTTTCGCCGGCCTTTGGGCTCACTCTTGTGTTTCACAGCCGCTTGCTCCCTCTCTGTCCACCCTCAACCACTACCATAATGCTGCTGATGACCCGTACCACCCCTATTCCACCGGAGCTGGCAGCAGTGCTATTGCAAGTGCCCTGACTCACCCACACATCTGCAGAGAATACACCACGCCTATCCCTCATACACCCATTAATCTCACAGCCGAATGGAGATCTCTAGACGCTTCTGGGCGCACCCTCCTCGACATATCCAGTGGCAAACCCCTTAGGGAGCATCGAGCGCCTCCTTCTCGCCTCCTGCAGCAAAACTTTATTCTCTTAATCACTCTGCGTCAGTTCATACGTCGTATATTCACTTTTCTTATTCTGTTTGCAAAATCTTCCATGCTCAACTGCTCCAGAAAGAATCTCGTACTATTCTAGTTCTTATAACTCTGTGGAAGCCCCTGTTTCAAGTGCTCAAAAGTCTCCACCTTATCCAACGCTTCCTCTTTGCCTCTCCCGTCAAACGTAACTTCGCTACTGTTACGGCCGGTTATCACGCCAAACCCCAATACTCGCCGACGTTGTCAGGTCCTGCACGAACGAAATGACTCATCAGATGAACTTCCAGAAAAGGGGCTGACTAGTTCAGCAGCAAATGGATCTGTTCCAAGATCGGTTCCCAGATCAACGCTAACTCTTCGTCCCCAACTGCAAGCTCATTAACTAATGCCTGAACTGCCTCCAGCCCAACGACACCCTGTGTCTCTGACTCTGTCATTGCAACACCTTTATCCTCCATTCATACGCAACATAAATACGCAATAATTACCAATTGACAAAATAAAGAAATTAAACCGTGCGCCTCATCACCAACCATCTAGATTCGCTACACTGCTTCATAACATGACCAAAACAATGGGACACGAAACAAGCTACAGATACAGTACAAGATGCAGAACGCCCAAACAGTTTAACACTGTGAAGATATCACAGACTCTAAATACTGCTCTTCATTGTTGCCACGAAATTCAGACACATCAGCCGGTTCTTACGGTCTGAACAAAGTAACCCTCAAGTTACGATTACATTCCCACTTAGATCCCATACCTGTCACACACATGAAAAGTAACGAACAGTTTCTCCACACACCCCAACATTTTGATACTGCAGATCGGTGTCCACAAATCGCTCTACGTGAACGATGAAGCGCCTGATGCGCACTGGAAGTGCAGCTACGATGCCTGAGACACAACACCGACGTCAGCTCAGACGTAGCTCCTCTTCGATGATTGACTGACCCCAAGCAGCCAAGGTAAGCGACAGGAGCCACACCCACTTTGTTATCGGAGGGTGGCTGCTGCATCCGGAGTGCTACCCTCTGCCTCTTGGCAAAAGTCCTTCTGCAGCTGGAGTAAGCCGGCAGGCCTGCTGCACTGTGGCACCGAGTCCGGTGGACAGATTTAGTATCGCAAGCAGACAACCCGGCCGGTACTCGAAACCGCGGCTGCAGCTGGCGGCTCCATGCCGTCTCCTCGTCTGGCGTAGCCCCTGCATCCTCGGTACTGCTGGACTGCAAATGAATTTTTTGCAAAATCTACGATTATTCATACCAGATAGCAGCAGGCTTGTGCTAATGCGCAGTGCCTGATCACGTAATCGCCAATACCACCGAAACTCCAATCAGGAAGACATTGCCTTGCCTGTCCCATGCATTATCACTGCAGTGACTACGCCTTGCGGAGGTATCCGCATCTCGCAATAATTTCACATGCTTGTGCCCAAATGACGACCTGCTGCTCTCCCCGGCCACCGGCGGGTAATGCAATGTTCCACCGCACCTTCCCACGCCTCTATCTGTCTGTTGCAAGTGGGAAGGCTCCCACACTAGCAGATGAAGAGTATACAGCATAGTTTTCAAATATTTTGGGTACAGCACTCCCTGAACTGAGCATAAATGACTATAGGTCCTTTCGCACATGACATCCGACTCGAAACGTGAGTTAAATAAATTTAAGTGTCGAAAAAAGGAATAAGAGTAGTTAGTTCTTTGTGAATTATCGACTTTCCTCATTATAATCAACATTTAATGTTAACAGATCTTATCTTGCAACGAAGTCAATGAAAAGATGAACTTGATTCTTCACTTCTTCAAATCTCTGCACAAGAATCATAACTGCCATTCGAATATTATTCTCCACATTCATTTGAGATCTATATTTATAGTTGATGAATACTAATGCTGTAAGATATACGTCACACAATTAGGTAACTATGCTTTCAGCATCTAGGACTTCTGAAACAAATGACACTGTGGTCGTTCTTCACTTCCAACAGTAGTGCACGTAAGACCGAACTACAGGAAATTGTCGTCATATTTCCTGCATTTTTATGTCTTTATAAACGCGAGACACGTTTGAAATACCAAATTTTGTACCTATATTAAAAAATTTTACATGCAGACAGGGAAACACAAATCACAGAAGACAATAATTACAAAACTAACCTACCAACTGATAGGCAACTAAAAAGAAAACACACGAGTCGCTTAATACGATTCGACTGCCATCTAACACCTTGCCATGGCAACAGTACTTATTTGTCGGCCCGGTCGATATTCACTGCTAGCGCACACGTCCTTCCTTTACTTAGAAGCCAAAAGAACCATTATTTTTAAGAAATCACCGAGATGCTGCTACTGCAAATCCGTGTCACCCCTGGGGGCTGCGACGTGCAATTTGAAAATCACTGGTGTAATGTGTTAAACGTAGAATTGAGTCCAGCGCTTGTCCAGAGGATGGTGATTACCGGTACGTCAGTTCGTAATAAATTATTTGGCACACAATTTAATGAGCAATATGTAAACCAAGCAACAAACCGTAGCGGGCTGGAATTGCTTAGGATAAGGATATGAAGTGTGTGTATTTTCTACCGTTGCATTATATTGTTAAAAAAAATAACTATAATTCGAAAATGGTGCTTGACAAGCAATCACCAGACATCAGTATAGACTGATGCGCCATATTCATTATTAGCGTTGCGATACAACCGTTTCCTATAGACTATTATGGTTCTTTAGCGTAATTTTGCATATATATATTTTGAATAGTAATCTTAACTATCAGCATAACATTTTAACAAGACTACTAGCATGTTAACAAGAAAATTAAAGTAAATAATCATTTATTTGCTCACATGGAGTGAGATGGATCCACTAGCACATGAAGTTGTGAGATAATGATTCAGAATCGCGAGGCAGGTTCGTTATTTCGTGTGCAGAATGTTGTACTGGAAGAATCGGGTTGAGTTTATGCGGCATGGTTAATATTAAACAGTTTTTGTGTACAAACATTTATGAGCTCGTATGAGAGATTAAATGGTTCAAATGGCTCTAAGCACTTTGGGACTTAACATCTGAGGTCATTAGTCACCTAGACGTAGAACTACTTAAACCTAACTAAGGACATGACACACATCGATGCCCAAGGCAGGATTCGAACCTGCGACCGCAGCAGCAGCGCGGTTGCGGACTGAAGCCCTTAGAACCGCTCGGTCACAGCGGTCGGCTATGAGAGATTAGTCCGACTTATATCTAACTGCGGCGTTCTTGAGCGATAGAGCACTTATCGATCCACGACACTACATTTAATGCTGTTCGTTTTAATGTACACAAACTGGTGTCAGTGAAAAGTGTTCTAAGTAAATCACTAACACCAAACCACCTTCTCCCATTTCAGTACGACTAGCCTACTGCACGTAGGAGAGTTGCCGCCAATTTTCCTGGTCCCGTGAGCTACTCACTACTCCTGAAAATGTTTGAACATTCTGCCCAATCAGGTTATAGGCCTGAGAAGAAAAATGCGGGCATTCTCATCTGCGCAGTATTCCTTTGAATGTGTTGCTTCCCGTCAGAACTTTTTTTAGTACTACACTGTGCATCACATTAATGTGACCACCAAATGCTGAGTAACCACCTATGCAGCGCTGTACGCTGCGAGACGTTCAGGAAGAGAGTCACTGACGTTCTGGAAGGTACCGGCAGGAGTGTACAGCCATGCTGACTCCAATGCCGCGGCCAACTGCGCCAGGTTCATAGGTTGAAGACCCGCGGTGCGAACAGCCCGATCGAGGTGGTCCCACACATACTCGACTGGGTTTAAATCCGCGCAGTCTGGCGGCCAGAAGTGTACGGTAAACTCATCCTAATGCTCCCCAAACCACTCACGTACACTGCGAACTATCTGAATGTTTCATTGTACTGAAGATAAATCTCATTGTGCCGACGAAAAACAAACAATGTGGGGGTGGACACGCTCCCCAAGGACATTGTGCCTTCCAGAATGACGAGATCACCCAGGGAATGCTACGAAAATATTTTCCAGACCGGGTGTTTGCATGGTGAACGGTGTTTTCTTTCAGACGTTTCACGCCATACGCGCCAACAGTCATTTGTCCGGTTTAGCATAAAACGTGATTCAGATGAGAAGGCCGTTTGTCGCCTCTCAGTGGATGTCCGCTTGCGGTATTGATGTGCGAATTCCAGCGTTTGTCGCCTATGAACAGCAGTTAGCATGGATGGATGAACTAGCACCTGCTGCGGAGGTTCATACGCAGCAATTTTCACTGAACAGTCTTCGACGAGACACTGTTCGTACTCTTTTGGTTCAACGGGGAGGTCAGTTACTGAACAGTTGCACGCCTATTCGGTCATACGCATCTCCGCAGCCGTCGTTCGCCCCTGTCATCTATGGCCCTTGGTGCACCACAGTTGTTGGGTTGGGTTGGGTTGTTTTGGGGGAAGAGACCAAACAGCGAGGTCATCGGTCTCATCGGATGAGGGAAGGATGGGGAAGGAAGTCGGCCGTGCCCTTTGAAAGGAACCATCCCAGCATTTGCCTGGAGTGATTTAAGGAAATCACGGAAAACCTAAATCAGGATGGCCGGACGCGGGATTGAACCGTCGTCCTCCCGAATGCGAGTCCAGTGTGCTACCACTGCGCTTCCTCGCTCGGTACCACAGTTGTCTCGGCGCCTGTTTTGGATAGCGCCATTGTCTTATGAACTTAACCGTTTCGAAAAAGCTTCCACCCTTTGGCCGAAGGCCCTGTTGGACGTCAGATAAATCGTTCCTTTTCCGCACTGCGACAACGACTGCATTGTTTTCCACGTTTTCCCTACAAGATTTATATACCCTCCACTGCTAGCCATTCCACAAGCCACTTGTGAATGGTTATTGCACATTGACGTCGAACATAGGTCGTGATCACATTAATGTAGTTGGACTGCATATTTCCGACAGGTGGTGAGGAAAACACCTTGTGTCACAAGCTCTTAAGCCAGGCTACTAAGCTCTGACTTCAGCCCAGTTTAGAGAACGACATGCGCGCCATCCCCAGGCTGCACAAAGCTCGAATCCACCGCATCCTGATTGCCAGCTCTTATGTGCCTAACAGTCAAAGAGGAGGACCCCGCAGCGTGACTGGGAATGGTACAATACATTTGAAAACTGCGCAAAACATATTCAGGATGACTACCATAAGTTTCAGGTGGTTCGTTTCTTACAAGACCGTTTTATTGTGCAATCTGAAGGTTGAGAGGGGAGAAAGGAAAGGAAAGGAAAGGAACTAACGACATCAGCTGCATCAGAACATTATGCGGAATCAGTGGTGACAGGCGAAAATCTGTGCCGGACCGGGACTCTAATCCTGCAGCTTCTGCGTTAACAACTGCGCTACCAGAAGACGGGGTTTATCGCAGTTGCGCGGACGATCTCGGTGCGCACGTCGGCCAACCCACATTGCTAACTAGCGCCACCTATCCACAGTCCCCGTCCATGTCCTCCATCCTTGCTAACTTTAGATTCCCGCTGAAGGTCGAACGTATATCTATGTGCATTCGCACTGAAGGTTGTGGACTCATTTCCCATAGAGACGAATCAATTTTATGAATGCGTGGTGTCCGTTTTCTTGGACAAGTAAGCATGAGGCCCCGGATTCGAGTCCCGGTTCGGCACATATTTTCGCTTTTGGCCCTGAATGCATATAAAGTCCCGATGCAGCTCATGTCATTAGTTCGTTTCCTTTCAATTTTTTTCTTCCCTTTCTTTCTCCTTCCTCCATATTCAATTTACATAAGAGGTATTACAGTTCCTGATTTTGCGTGGTGACCGTTCTTCCGGACATTTTCGAAAGAACGGACACCAGGCATTAATAAGACTGTTTCAGCTTTTGAGCGAAAAAAAAAAACCGTCGTTGGGATGACACTAAAACAGTGACTCGATAAGGTTCTGTTAATAGTTACAGTTCATGTTTCATAGACATGCGTTACACAACGGTATACTACTTCTTTAAACCTATCTGCAGATACCCCATAACCTGTTGAAAAGCTTAGTTTAACCGAGACAATCCGTGCATTAAATTGCATCCATCGATGATTCTTCCTAAAATAACCTAAAATGAGCAACGTAGTTACGAAAATGGCTCATAGATTAAAGATGGGTACCGACACAGGGCTCAAATATGGACACTTGCCTTTTTCCAGAGGATCCGCTTTCCGACTGAGTTGACCAAGCACAACCATGGCAGGGAAGGAGGGAGGTAGTGACAGGTGAGGATGGAAACTGTGAGGTGTTGCGTCGGTAAGAGCAGTTCCTTCGAAAAGAGCATTGCAGGTTCCGGTCACGGTCCAGTAGACAGTTTATTCTATCGGGTGATGTCACAACAACACCTTCTCATGGTGAGGTCCCTCCGAAACACGTTGGAGCTACGCCTACGTGTACAGTCGTACTCTGCAAGCAAAGTAAGAGGCCTAGATGTCATAACAATAAAACAATTCATGTCAGCTTCGAAAGCCACAAAACATCGAAAAGAAACGGGTTTAGATGGAATTAATATAGGGTGAATTACATGTGGTGGATTATCTCTACACATTAAATTGCTACATTTGTTTAATATGTGTTTGAATCACAAAGATTCACCATGAAATTGGAAGCAAGCAAAAGAAATATCGATATATCAGAAAGGGGAAAAAAATTATGTGAAAACTACAGAGGGGTAAGCTCACTTGACATAGGGTTTAAACTTAAAGCGAAAATTTTAAACACAAGGCTGAAAACAATTGCAGAATGTTTACTAGTGGAAGAACAGGTGAGATTTAGAAAGGAGCGATCAATGACAGATGCAGTTCTTGTCTTGCGACAACTTATTGAGAAGCAGAGAGAGTTTAACAAGTGACGCATATTGCTTTTATATATTTTGCTCTTCAGTTTGCGTTTTCTTTCTTCAGGGCTCCAAAACTGCGGAAATCGTATGGAAGAATGGGCGGTCCCACAGTTTGCCAAGCTTGTTTCGACTACGATGTAGAAGTTTCCCTGGGAAGCTCTTATGTATCCTCCATAACGTCCCGATCTCTACCTACGCGATTTCCATAGTTTTGGAGCCATCAAGGGCAACATTTATGGCCATAGATTTGCTTCTGACGAAGAAGTAGACGCCCGGGTACAACCATGGTTCCGTAGGCAACTGCAAACATTTTTCCATGAAGGCATTGACCGTCTTGTCTCACTGTGGGATAAATGTATTAACAGTCAGAGCGATTACCTTTGACTGATAAATGATTCATTTACTTTTTTCCGTCTCTTTCTTTTTCATTTGACTGAAGCTTATATATTCCTAGTCTTGGCGTGTCAGTGAACCATGGTTGCCGTTGGTGGAGATTTGAAAATGTTGCTTTCTGCTGTGACCCAATATCTTTACCGCTCTCTCACATACACCGATTTTCCTCTTTTCGCTCTAGTGAACTTAAAAAGTGCGAAATAAGTTCCGTATTCGTATTACGTGAGCAGAATGAAATGAAACCTGTTCTAAATAGGTGGCGTAAAAATGTGTTGACTTCGGGATTTATGGTGGTTTTCAAATATTAGCATATACGCGTAGATATTGCATTCGTACATAATTAGCTCCCACCACGCCACAAAGTTAATGCTTCCCTTTCAGTAGCTCAACTCTGTTATTTTCTTGTTTACATTCTGTACGGTTTCCGAAGTCCGACGAATGTACGAGGTGCATTCAAGTTCTAAGACCTCCGGTTTTTTTTTTCTAATTAACTACTCACCCGAAATCGATGAAACTGGCGTTACTTCTCGACGTAATCGCCCTGCAGACGTACACATTTTTCACATCGCTGACGCCATGATTCCATGGCAGCGGCGAAGGCTTCTTTAGGAGTCTGTTTTGACCACTGGAAAATCGCTGAGGCAATAGCAGCACGGCTGGTGAATGTGCGGCCACGGAGAGTGTCTTTCATTGTTGGAAAAAGCCAAAAGTCACTAGGAGCTAGGTCAGGTGAGTAGGGAGCATGAGGAATCACTTCAAAGTTGTTATCACGAAGAAACTGTTGCGTAACGTTAGCTCGATGTGCGGGTGCGTTGTCCTGGTGAAACAGCACACGCGCAGCCCTTCCCGGACGTTTTTGTTGCAGTGCAGGAAGGAACTTGTTCTTCAAAACATTTTCGTAGGATGCACCTGTTACCGTAGTGCCCTTTGGAACGCAATGAGTAAGGATTACGCCCTCGCTGTCCCAGAACATGAACACCATCATTTTTTCAGCACTGGCGGTTACCTGAAATTTTTTTGGTGGCGGTGAATCTGTGTGCTTCCATTGAGCTGACTGGCGCTTTGTTTCTGGATTGAAAAATGGCATCCACGTCTCATCCATTGTCACAACCAACGAAAAGAAAGTCCCATTCGTGCTGTCGTTGCACGTCAACATTGCTCGGCAACATGCCACACGGGCAGCCATGTGGTCGTCCGTCAGCATTCGTGGCACCCACCTGGATTACACTTTTCGTATTTTCAGGTCGTCATGCAAGATTGTGTGCACAGAACCCACAGAAAAGCCAACTCTGGAGGCGATCTGTTCAACAGTCATTCGGCGATCCCTCAAAACAATTCCCTCCACTTTCTCGATCATGTCGTCAGACTGGCTTGTGCGAGCCAGAGGTTGTTTCGGTTTGTTGTCACACGATGTTCTGCCTTCATTAAACTGTCGCACCCACGAACGCACGTTCGACACGTCCATAACTCCATCACCACATGTCTCCTTCAACTGTCGATGAACTCCAATTGGTTTCACACCACGCAAATTCAGAAAACTAATGATTGCACGCTGTTCAAGTAAGGAAAACGTCCCCATTTTAAGTATTTAAAACAGTTCTCATTCTCGCCGCTTGCGGTAAAATTCCATCTGCCGTATGGTGCTGCCATCTCTGGGACGTATTGACAATGAACGCGGCCTCATTTTAAAACAATGCGCATGTTTCTATCTCTTTCCAGTCCGGAGAAAAAAAATCGGAGGCCTTAGAACTTGAATGCACCTCGTATCTCTGTAGAATATTTGGGAACAAGAGGTGAAAAAAGCTTTTCTGTGAGGTAAATGTTTTGTGAAATAATCTGCTTAGGTGTAGACACAGTTTTTTGTTTTTTCTTCAAACACACACTTTTCAATGATGTTTCACTATCAGTGAGTTATTTCATACTTTCCTATAGAACAACAAATAAATTTTATACGAGAACACAAACATTTCTTTAATTGTGGTCGTTGTATACAAAAAGTTTTACCAAAAAATGTAGACGGCTTCTGTTGTTCTCGTCTCTGCGCCATGTCCAGTACAGCTGATATTTCAGTATAGAAGGTCGTCAGCAACTAATAAGAATTTCTTAAAAATAGTTTGCTTTATGATGAACGGAAATACGAGCAGGTGTCGAAAAGTAATGCCTCCGAATTTGTATGTGAAAATTCTTAAAGCGTTTTAAATAAAACAAATGCCTGTAAAATTCAACATGTTTATTTTTCATGTCTGCATATTTATTTCTCAACATAGTCATTTTGGCGACAAACTCATTTCTCTCAACGTGAGACCAGTTTGTTGATACCATCACTGTAGAACGTTTGACTTTTGTTGATGGAGGCACAACCTCACCTCCGCTAGCACCGCTTCATCACTATCAACGTGAAGTCCTCGAAGGTGTTCTTTAAGTTTTGAAAACAGATGAAAATCCGATGGCATCAAGTCAGGACTGCATGGGCAGAGAGTGACAACAGTGAACGCAAGCCGTCGAATGGTTGCAGGTGTAGCTGCGCTCGTGTGTAGTCTGGCATTGTCACGCTGCAAGAGGGAGTGCTCCATGTGTGGACAAACTCTTCAAATTGGAAACTCGATAACGGCACGCTGTTTCTCACGCACCGACATACACTCCTGGAAATTGAAATAAGAACACCGTGAATTCATTGTCCCAGGAAGGGGAAACTTTATTGACACATTCCTGTTGTCAGATACATCACATGATCACACTGACAGAACCACAGGCACATAGACACAGGCAACAGAGCATGCACAATGTCGGCACTAGTACAGTGTATATCCACCTTTCGCAGCAATGCAGGCTGCTATTCTGCCATGGAGACGATCGTAGAGATGCTGGATGTAGTCCTGTGGAACGGCTTGCCATGCCATTTCCACCTGGCGCCTCAGTTGGACCAGCGTTCGTGCTGGACGTGCAGACCGCGTGAGACGACGCTTCATCCAGTCCCAAACATGCTCAATGGGGGACAGATCCGGGGATCTTGCTGGCCAGGGTAGTTGACTTACACCTTCTAGAGCACGTTGGGTGGCACGGGATACATGCGGACGTGCATTGTCCTGTTGGAACAGCAAGTTCCCTTGCCGGTCTAGGAATGGTAGAACGATGGGTGCGATGACGGTTTGGATGTACCGTGCACTATTCAGTGTCCCCTCGACGATCACCAGTGGTGTACGGCCAGTGTAGGAGATCGCTCCCCACACCATGATGCCGGGTGTTGGCCCTGTGTGCCTCGGTCGTATGCAGTCCTGATTGTGGCGCTCACCTGCACGGCGCCAAACACGCAGACGACCATCATTGGCACCAAGGCAGAAGCGACTCTCATCGCTGAAGACGACACGTCTCCATTCGTCCCTCCATTCACGCCTGTCGCGACACCACTGGAGGCGGGCTGCACGATGTTGGGGCGTGAGCGGAAGACGGCCTAACGGTGTGCGGGACCGTAGCCCAGCTTCATGGAGACGGTTGCGAATGGTCCTCGCCGATACCCCAGGAGCAACAGTGTCCCTAATTTGCTGGGAAGTGGCGGTGCGGTCCCCTACGGCACTGCGTAGGATCCTACGGTCTTGGCGTGCATCCGTGCGTCGCTGCGGTCCGGTCCCAGGTCGACGGGCACGTGCACCTTCCGCCGACCACTGGCGACAACATCGATGTACTGTGGAGACCTCACGCCCCACGTGTTGAGCAATTCGGCGGTACGTCCACCCGGCCTCCCGCATGCCCACTATACGCCCTCGCTCAAAGTCCGTCAACTGCACATACGGTTCACGTCCACGTTGTCGCGGCATGCTACCAGTGTTAAAGACTGCGATGGAGCTCCGTATGCCACGGCAAACTGGCTGACACTGACGGCGGCGGTGCACAAATGCTGCGCAGCTAGCGCCATTCGACGGCCAACACCGCGGTTCCTGGTGTGTCCGCTGTGCCGTGCGTGTGATCATTGCTTGTACAGCCCTCTCGCAGTGTCCGGAGCAAGTATGGTGGGTCTGACACACCGGTGTCAATGTGTTCTTTTTTCCATTTCCAGGAGTGTAGTTACGTTACACACCGCCATGCTACGCGCTGCAATTCGGAGCTCTCTAGGTACAGTGGTCTAATGACATGAAGAATAAAGATGTAGAATGTTAATAGCGTTTGTTTTATTTAAAAAGTTTTAAAGGCTTTCATATAAAAAATTCGAGGGCGTTGCTGTTTAGCACACCCTTGTATATTGCATAAATGCTAAAAATGGCTCTGAGCACTATGGTACTTAACATCTGTGGTCACCAGTCCCCTAGAACTTGGAACTACTTAAACCTAACTAACCTAAGGACATCACACACATCAATGCCCGAGGCAGGATTAGAACCTGCGACCGTAGCGGTCACGCGGTTCCAGACTGAAGCACCTAGAACCGCACGGCCACACAGGTCGGCGCATAAATGCTACAAAAGATGCAACTGTCGTGGTTGCACTTACTCTGTCTTAACCACAAACATTTATTTTGAAGCAGTTCTCCTTATGGCTTCCAGCCACTCGCTATTTTCAGAGAACAAAGTACCTCGTCACATTTTCTTATACAATTATAAAAGCAAACTGTCTCGGATTTACCGACTAATTAGTCTGTTACCATTTTTGGTACTGTATTGTATTGTACTGTATGTTAACTGGGGGCCTAGAAACGACAGAGAGGCTCCGTCCCCGCCGCATCCACAGTGGTCCACAACCCCACGACGACTACCGCAGTCCACTTCACTCCTCTGCCCCCCCACGCCGAACCACTCTTTCTGGATTATTGTGCGGTTCGGCCCCCGGTGGACCCTCCCCTCCCCCCCCCCCCCCCAGGGAACGTCTCACATCATACGAGTGTAACCCCTATGTTTGCGTGGTAGAATAATGGTGGTGTACGCGTACGTGGAGAACTTGTTTGCCCAGCAATCGCCGACATATTGTAGCTGAGGCGGAATAAGGGGAACCAGGCCGCATTCGCCGAGGCAGATTGAAAACCGCCAAAAACCCATTCACAGACTCGCCGACTCACCGGACTTCGACACAAGTCCGCCGGGCGGATCCGTGCCGGGGACCAGGCGCTCCTTCCCAGTCCGGAAAGCCGTGCGGCTAACCGGGCGGGCACCATTTTTGGCAGTCGGACATTCCCCTTATGTGTTCTAAAAGCCTTTCTCCTTTCTTATTAGTGGCATTAAGATAACTCAGCAAAATCAAAACATTTTGTTGTGTGGTTGTTTGATTAACACTGAAGATTTTAACCGAGCCCTCATCTTTGCCTTTTGGATGAAGTGCTCGCTGCTAGCGCCAGCTGAGCCACTCAGCGTTTTGCAAAATCCAACCAAAAGCTTCAGTCTGAAGTAAGATATCCAGCGTATGTTGCTGGTAAATAACCTGGGAGAGAAATAACAGGGCGAAGAATGACAGTTCAGCCTAGGCGTGATTTCAAGAACCACCGACCATCCAGTTTCAGTCTGTCAGGTCGTTTCCTCACGCCATGCCCCACAGCAACATGAGAGGATACACCTCGGTACACACTAAACACCAACTTAACGCAACCGGACAGAAGGCTACGTCACATTCAAATCGAAGAGTGTTCACTCCATCTGCCACGTCTACACAAGCTCATTTCTATTAACCCAATGCTGAGTAGTGGCAGAACAGGAAAGAATCGCCAAAACATTTCAAAACAATGACATTAGTTTGATAGTGCAAATATAAACATACTAACATGTGAAACAGTATTTAAAAGGCAGCACATAGCACTTCCTTAGTTTATCCTCTGTGGCCGGTTTTCTTTATAAGGGCAAGTCAACTTTCTTTTCGGTAAAAAATGTCTTCCAATGGAACTGAAGTTTTTACTGTTAAAGTGTATTTTTATAAAAATTACGTAACCTATTTATATTCTTATTTATGCCCGGTATACACTTTTTTGTTCAGCTTTTACAAAAAATTACTCATTTTTTCGCTTGCATATATTTGGCGCACATTTCGCAAAGAACAAAAATGGTTCAAGTGGCTCTGAGCACTATGGGACTTAACTGCTGTGGTCATCAGTCACCTAGAACTTAGAAATACTTAAACCTAACTTACCTAAGGACATCACACACATCCATGCCCGAGGCAGGATTCGAACCTGCGACCGTAGCGGTCGCGCGGTTCCAGACTGTAGCGCCTGGAACCGCTCGGCCACTTCGTCCGGCGCAATGAACGCTAACAACAGAAATATTAAAGTCTTGATGCGACCTTGCTCCTTGTCACGAACATAGAGGAAACAATAAAATATAGACTAAAATGACATCAAACCATAACCAGTATCATGTTTGAGAACGGCGACAGCAAGTTAACTGCGGATGTTAGTAATCGACGATACTGTCCTCACACCAATGGCATCGTCGAAACTTTCTTTCATAAAAGCCTTGAATTTTACTCCCCGTTCCGCACCGTTGATGGACTGTGTGAGTACCGCCATTTGAGATGTATTGTGGAATGTTTGGAAGTTCCGTGACGTGTAGTATGAAATCGTTAAATTCCTTTTCCTGGTCTGATGAGGGCGACATATGTTGATAAACGAGGACAGCAGGTTATTAGTAGGGGAGGCAGGGCATGATGACCAACGGGGCAAGGTGACTACATAGCTTAAGGGGAGGCTTTGGTCGAGAGTGAAGTTTAGAATTTTTTGAAATATGAAAACTGTTTTGTATTAAAATGGGGATTTCACCACTGTATTAGACATACTTTCGTGTACGGAAAAAAGTTTTTATCTCGTAAAAAATTTAATATGGCGGCTCCAACCCTTTTCAAAGTTTTTGCCTCGTTGCGCGCTGTGGTTTGCTCAAAGCGTTGCACGGACTCGTGGCTATTTCTGAAACACATGCAAACAGAAAATTGTTAAATTAGAATGAATTTGGGAGCCATTACGATGGGTTTTGAAAAATACCTCAAGAAAAAAAATGGCAGCTGCTTAAAAAGTATTTAAATTTCTTTGCATGTTTTCCCATGTTGAAGTCTTAAAAAAATAGTGTAAAACAAGTAGCTCTTGCTAAGACACCCTAAATTTAATTATCTTTCAGATGAATTACTTAATCCGTCGAGCCTCTAGAGCACGTTCTTTCGAGAAAAACGCGTTTAAAGTTTGAAGTAAAACAAAAAAGTTGTTTCAAAACTTACATTTGATCTGCGAACCCCGGACCATAGAGGCACCCTTCCACTTCCTCAAACAGGTTCTGGTTCTTAATTTGCTAATTTCGATACTACATTTTTTTTCAGTTCGGACTCTTTTAACAAACTGAAGCATTCCTTGATTCGCGACAGTCACACGTTTCCTGTCACATAACTCAGCGAAGCTTTTGCTGTTCGTCCCTATGGCGAAGCCTGACGCGTTCATGGTCTTCACAATAGATGAATAACCTTCGTTGAATATACCTACAGCCATATATCCCGCTGCGTCAACAGTTTTTTCTCCACAGTGAAGATGTTTCCGTTCCAGTTTCAAAATACAGGGAATGAAGCTCTCGTCATTTTACGAATTGGCACCGATGCAGATTTTGAGCAAACCTTCATTCGTTCGCTGGTCGAATCTATTCTTGAACAAATTCAGCGAGCGCCTGCAGTTGCCCATACCGGGTGTTCCAGAAATAAGCACAGAATTTTTGTGAGATGATAGGGTGGATATAGGCAATCATTTTAAGAACGTGGGGTCTCTGACTCAGTGCGCTAGACAAGGGCAAAGCGCTTTCCCTTTGTCTGGAGGGAACATCACTGTACATTGTGATTACAGCAGGAAATACGCGAAGAGTGCGCCATTGACTTGATGGCATAACTGAAGCCGTGAACCACGGAACGCTGGGAATTGGGTAATGTTTCATTGGCTTGATCTCGGATGTCTTCTTCAGCAACAACAATTCGAGCTACGAGTTCTTTCATAGTGATTACAGGAGTTTGATACACAAGAGTCTTCACATCGCTCCAAAGATAAAAATCAAATGGTATGGGACGGAATCTTGCTGGGGATTTTAGGTATTTATGTATATTGTTCTTATTCCTGTTGAGCTATTGATTGAAAATAGGTACATATTTTTTGCAACAAATTTCATTAAGGAATAAATAAACTGGGAAGCAGGGCTAGAATACCCAGTTCCTTAGACAGGTTTCTAAAATATGTTTTTGAATTAACACCACAAATAAGTCTTATTAAATACTTTTGTACTCAAAAACTTTTGATCAGTTGACGTGATACCCCAAAATATGATCCTATATGACATAATATTTATATCTCCTACATCTGACATCACTCGTATTGTAAATACAGGCCGGCCGGGGTGACCGAGCGGTTCTAGGCGCTACAGTCTGGAACCGCGGGCATGGATGTGTGTGATGTCCTTAGGCTAGTCAGGTTTAAGTAGTTTTAAGTTCTAGGGGACTGATGACAGTAGAAGTTAAGTCCCATAGAGCCCAGAGCCATTTTTTTTTGTAAATACAGACTTGTTTAGACACGTCAGGAATTCTGTGGTATGTCCTTCCCAACCGAATTCATTATCGAGTTGTAATCCCAGAAATTTTACACTGTCGACCTCTTCTATCTGAATGTCTTCATATGTTGTACTCATACTGGAAGGAAATCTCTTACAGGTTCTGAACTGTATATAGTGGGTCTTTTCAAAGTGTAATGACAGCGAATTAGCTTCAAACCATTTACTAATGTGAGTGAAAGTCTGCCTGCTTAACTGGGTGGTAACGTGCTTGCCTCTCATGCAAGCGGACTCGGGTTCGATTCCCGGCTGCGTTGGAGATTTTCTCCGCTCGTGGACTGGGTGTTGTGTTGTCCTCATCATCATTCCATCCTCATCACCGGCGCGCAGGTCGGCTAATGTGGTGTCGAATGAAATAAGACTTGTACTTCGCTGCCGAACTTCTCCGATGCTATGCGCTCAATCCATTTTCCACTATCAGTGAAAATTTGATTAGCGTACATTTCTAAATCTGTACTTGACTTGCTATTTATTGCAATGTTTGTATCGTCTGAAAACGAAACAAATGCAGCATTTGGCAATGTAACAGACGAGAGGTCATTAATGTACCCAAGAAAATGCAACGTATCCAAGATGCAATCTTGAGGAACACCACCTGTAATTAATTCCCAGTCATATGAAGACTGATTGCTCACTCCACAGGCATTTCACGGTGACAGTGTTTCCAATTAGTTAGGTAAGCCTCGAACCATTTCGCAGCATTGCCGGTGACATCATAATATTCTAATTCACTTAAGAGAATGCTGTGATTCACACAGCCGAGGCCTTTTGACAGGTCACAGAAAATGGTAGTAGCCTCTGATCTGCTATCTGATGAATTAAGTACTTTCTCTCTGTATGTGTAAATAGCCTTATCTATATCGGAACCCTTAAGGAACCCAAGCTGTGCCGCATGGAGTGGCCGCGCGGTTACAGGCGCCATGTCACGGATTGCGCGGCCCCTCCCGCTGAGGTTAGAGCCCTCCATAGGGCTTGGGTGTGTTTGTTGTCCTTAGCGCAAGTCAGTTTAAGTATTGCATAAATCAAGAGACCGATGACCTCAGCAGTTTGGTCCCTTAGGAATTCACACATTTGAACATTTTGAACCCAAACTGTGGCTTTGACAATATATTATTTGCAGGCAGATGCTGCAGTCCAGCATGAGATGAGATCGACATTGACCTACGACCAGAAAACTGGACAGAGTGTTGCAAATGCCACAGCATGGTGGGATGAGGATTGCTCAGACTTTGAAGGAGCAAAATTTGAGTCTGATTTTTGTTAATCAAAAACGTTGATCTATAGTTACATTAATTTTCACCACAACTATCCTTCCATTAATTGTTATTCAGGAAGGAATACGTAACAACGTTTAAGTAATTAATGTACTGTCTTATGCTTTCTAAAAATGAAACGAATATTTCTGTCTTAATACGACAAGGATGGCGAGGAGTTATTACTGGTGATGAAGCTTGGGTTTCGTGTTGAAGACCAGACACAAGGCGCACTCATAGGTATGGCAATGTTCACGATCCCTAACAAAATCAAAAACAGCCAAACAAATAAGGTTACGGTCACAGTGATTTGGGATCAAAAGGGCGAACTACTCACCGAGCTGCTGCCTAGAGGAGAGATCATATCTGCGGTGGCTTACTGCCATACTCTTGACCGACTACGCTGCACCGTTCAGAACTGTCGGCGTGCGCTGTTGTCATGCGGCGTCCTGCTTGTTCACGATAACGCTACCCACATTCTGCTTCTGTGACAAGGATTTGCTTCGGCGGTTTAAGTGGGAAACTTTTCAACATCTGCCTTATACCCTGGACTTGGCTCCAGTGGATTACATCTTTTTCCCAGATGAAAATGTTTTTGGGGCGGGAAGCACTATGGAAAAACACAAAGAAGTGAGAGAGGACGTTAGTGACATCCAACAGCTTGGCGCAAATGAATATGCATAATATGTATAAGGTATAGGAAAGCTTGTAGAGAGATAGGAAAATGTTTAAATTTGAGCGTCGACCATGTATAAATACACTCCTGGAAATGGAAAAAAGAACACATTGACACCGGTGTGTCAGACCCACCATACTTGCTCCGGACACTGCGAGAGGGCTGTACAAGCAATGATCACACGCACGGCACAGCGGACACACCAGGAACCGCGGTGTTGGCCGTCGAATGGCGCTAGCTGCGCAGCATTTGTGCACCGCTGCCGTCAGTGTCAGCCAGTTTGCCGTGGCATACGGAGCTCCATCGCAGTCTTTAACACTGGTAGCATGCCGCGACAGCGTGGACGTGAACCGTATGTGCAGTTGACGGACTTTGAGCGAGGGCGTATAGTGGGCATGCGGGAGGCCGGGTGGACGTACCGCCGAATTGCTCAACACGTGGGGCGTGAGGTCTCCACAGTACATCGATGTTGTCGCCAGTGGTCGGCGGAAGGTGCACGTGCCCGTCGACCTGGGACCGGACCGCAGCGACGCACGGATGCACGCCAAGACCGTAGGATCCTACGCAGTGCCGTAGGGGACCGCACTGCCACTTCCCAGCAAATTAGGGACACTGTTGCTCCTGGGGTATCGGCGAGGACCATTCGCAACCGTCTCCATGAAGCTGGGCTACGGTCCCGCACACCGTTAGGCCGTCTTCCGTTCACGCCCCAACATCGTGCAGCCCGCCTCCAGTGGTGTCGCGACAGGCGTGAATGGAGGGACAAATGGAGACGTGTCGTCTTCAGCGATGAGAGTCGCTTCTGCCTTGGTGCCAATGATGGTCGTATGCGTGTTTGGCGCCGAGCAGGTGAGCGCCACAATCAGGACTGCATACGACCGAGGCACAGAGGGCCAACACCCGGCATCATGGTGTGGGGAGCGATCTCCTACACTGGCCGTTCACCACTGGTGATCGTCGAGGGGACACTGAATAGTGCACGGTACATCCAAACCGTCATCGAACCCATCGTTCTACCATTCCTAGACCGGCAAGGGAACTTGCTGTTCCAACAGGACAATGCACGTCCGCATGTATCCCGTGCCACCCAACGTGCTCTAGAAGGTGTAAGTCAACTACCCTGGCCAGCAAGATCTCCGGATCTGTCCCCCATTGAGCATGTTTGGGACTGGATGAAGCGTCGTCTCACGCGGTCTGCACGTCCAGCACGAACGCTGGTCCAACTGAGGCGCCAGGTGGAAATGGCATGGCAAGCCGTTCCACAGGACTACATCCAGCATCTCTACGATTTTCTCCATGGCAGAATAGCAGCCTGCATTGCTGCGAAAGGTGGATATACACTGTACTAGTGCCGACATTGTGCATGCTCTGTTGCCTGTGTCTATGTGCCTGTGGTTCTGTCAGTGTGATCATGTGATGTATCTGACCCCAGGAATGTGTCAATAAAGGTTCCCCTTCCTGGGACAATGAATTCACGGTGTTCTTATTTCAATTTCCAGGAGTGTAGCTCTCCTCAGAAATGCTATAAAATATGTTTTCTTTCACTATTTTGAGTAAAAATATCTGGAGAAACAAATATTCTTTTCTTTTAGAAAGGCCCTCGTGGTTAACAGTTCTGTATGTGGTAGTGAGTTTCAAATTATCAGTATAAAACTTAGCGCACTTTCTTAATGTAACTAGAGGTAGAGGTGTTGCGTTTTGACAGTATAGCTGTGCCAGTGGTTGGATACTGGAGAGCCACTTCACCGTTGCCCTGCTTCTGTGTCTGAGTATGGCAGAAGTGCAGGCTCGCTCGCCCTCACAAGGGCTGTAATTGGCCAACTTCCGGCGCCGTCTCCACTTCCGCTGTCATCCGCAGCGCGACTTTGCGAAGAGAGCAGCCTGCAGGCGCTCGTTTAGCGGCTCAGCTCTGCCGCCTCCGTCCTGTCGCCAAGCTCTCGGAGAACGTTCGTGACGCGGTTTGACCTTAGTGACTGCTCGTTATAGCTGCTGGACGATTAGTTGTTTCTTCATCGAGACAAAAACCAAAGTACGGGAAATAATTACGATCCGAGGTCAGAAGTATGGGCATGCCATCGTAGAAGAATGCTATTGTTCCAGCAAAGTTACTTATGACTTCTAACACCAGGGTATCCTCCGGTATCGCAACAAGATGTCGCGAGTCGTGGATGTGGGCTATTTTGTGAATCTCAGGTTCCCCCACCACGATCAAATAATTAGGACCGAGTGAAGTGGCTCAATCTTTAGCACAATGGACTCGCAATTGGGTGGATGACGGTTGAAATACGCTTCCGGCCATCCAGATTTAGGTTTTTCCTAATTTTCCTAAATCACTCAGAGCAAATGCCGGAGTGGTTTCGTTGAAAGGACACGGCCGGTTTCCTTCCCCATCGTTGATTCAGTGCGAGCTTGCGCTCCGTCTCTACTGACCTCGATGTCGACGGAACGCTGAACACTAACTTTCTTTCCTTTTTTTCCTTTCAAATGATTAGGCATCGTTTATGTGAGGAATTGCCACAGGAAACTGGACACTCTAGCCGCACTGAACGCATCGACTGTTGTCAGTCTCATACTGGAGGTAATGCGGAAAGATCACAGGCCAAGGACCGTCTGACGGATGTCACATTTAGGTCGTCATTATCGTCGAGTGCTGAAAAAACTCAGACAGAATCATTATTTGAAACTTAGAAGCTGCTTCGTTGTTTAGCAGAGACAGACATTAGATGTGGAGCATCTTTAGAGCGTTGAAACTTTCTTTTCTGGACTTCCTTTTTATTTTTTTCCCTTAGGACGAAATTGTAATGTAAAGTGGCATAACGTAGATTAACTCAATGTTTCAAAACTTTAAGCCAGATTACAGTTTGGGTTGCTCTTCAAGACAAACCTGTTAAAAGAAATAATAAGCAAGTTTTGTGTGACATTTCCAATGTGCAAATTTTATACAGTTTCTTCTTCTCTTGTCTTACAGGTAATCCGCAACAAAATCTCTGTGTAGAAGACAACAACCGGCACCGATTTTGGAGAACAACTGGTTTTGAAGATGCAACATCTCTTTCTCCATTCAAGCGTTCCCATTTTGCTACTCCATCGTATGTATCTAGCAAGGAGTTGAAAGGTAAAGCCACAGTTACTTAAAAAGTAATAGGAAAAGTATTTCGCGAAAGAAAGGAAATCGACAGCAAAGTATATGCAGGGAAGAATACGTTCGAAAGCCATTCCTATGTTACTTGCCTGCCAGTAAATAATATGAAAAAATCCCATACAAAAGTGCACTATCTCAGTTAAGTACATTGTAGTTAATGGGAACATATAAAATTACAGCATACATTTGGTGATTAGCAAACAGTGTTATATAATTTTGATTTTGTAATAAATATTGTTACGGTTTCTATACCTCCGCCCCCTACTCCGTTTCCAAGAAAGTAATCTGTCCGCAAGACGCAGCATATCCAGGACTACCTCTACAGATGTCCAATGCAGCTCTGCACGAAACATCAGAAAATGCAAATCAGTTCTGTTGTATCAGACTCTGACTCTTCATTCCTATCTTTCAAGGGGCTCAAAAGTTGCAAATTTATCATCACTGAGCCAGACGCACGATATGTCTCTGGCGGATTCTGCAACGTTATGAATTTCCGTTAGACTGCACCGCGTGTACACCGCATTAGCCGCAGTTTCCCTCTGATTAACTACTGCTTAAAAAGGTGGAAGATGTCCGCATTTGTCGCGTGTTGAAGCTAAAAAATTTAAATGAAGATCCGCGAAGTTTCTGTTGTGATTCTGGTCTATAAACAGATTTCTGATTCCTCTGTGGATTTTATGCTGTAAAAGTGTCGGTTTACAGCATAACGTAAGGTTAATGTACACGTATTACGGTAATGTGATTGTAGACCGTAAATGAAGTGAGCTGTCAGTTATAAAACCAGCTGTGGACTTGTCTTGGCGCGATTTCCTGAACTCACAGTGCGATTTTCTCCAAAGCTGCGCGATCTCCAATCTTTGCGATGGAGACATAAAGGGTGTACCTCTGTCTCCTTCTAATGTAATTCCTTAAGAGACACGACTTTTCTTTGGCAGAAAATTCCATCTGCTTACGCATTATCTGTTACAATTGACTGACGTTACATGCAAAGTGCCTTTGTAACATAAAAGATAAATAGAAACATATGAAAAGACGTATGCGAAGCTGTTAAACTTATGAGTTCTTTGCGGAACCAGTACAGTGAACTGTTTTGTCAATGGTGAACAACAGTGTTGTTTTCATAATTTTCTGTCTTACTTAGTGAAACTGTCCTTTGCTTGTTTTTCTAACTAATGTGAAAAGTAAGAATCGGCGTTACAAGCAAGAAATTGCAGACACGTGCCACAGAAATGCTCGCACAGAATAAATTGATATGAAATAAGCCGAGGTATACGTGGCAGCGATACAGAAGAAACTCCACTGAAATCATATTTGAGAAAATTGACTTTATACGGTGTTGCCTCCTCTGCCCAGATGCGACATGCGCACGTCCGGCGTTTCCAAGCGAATGCGCGAGAAGCTAAGGAATAGCTTACAGGTACATCTGCCTTACCAGCGCTGGTAAGGAGTTTTCTTATATGCTCCGGGACGATTGAGATTTTGCTACCACTGGGAGACGGAGGCTATTATAACGACTTTAATAAGATTTTTGGACCACATAGAGAACACATTATTCAACAACATTGTAAAACAAGGAGGATACAAAATAATCCACTGACAGAAAAAAGCAAGAAACTAAGTTTCTTGGACCTCACAATCACAAGAAACAACTACAAACATGAATTCTCCATCCGCAGAAAATCCACATCCACAAGCACTGTTATCCACAGCTCATCCAACCACACAACAGTGCATAAATATGCCAGTTTCACACACATGCTCTACAGGATAAACAGAACACCTCTTACACCAGAAAACTACACACAGGAACTAAATATAATCAAATAAATTGCTGTTGAAAACGATTACAAAACAGACATCATACACAAACTCAACAACAAGGTAAAATTAAATGTTTTTTGACTGGGGCTCCCGTCGGGTAGACCGTTCGCCTGGTGCAAGTCTTTCGATTTGACGCCACTTCGGCGACTTGCGCGTCGATGGGGATGAAATGATGATGATTAGGACAACACAACACCCAGTCCCTGAGCGGAGAAAATCTCGGACCCAGGCCCTTAGGATTGACATTCTGTCGCGCTGACCACTCAGCTACCGGGGGCAGACAACAAGGTAAAAATGAAACATAACAATAGCAGCCAGCCACTCAAGAGCACAACCAAAGGATATGAAAATCCAGAGGCAGTACACATAGACAACACAGCAGACCACACTACATCAGGAAAAAGAGACAGATGGTACACTCTAACATACAATAGCAAAATATCACATAGAATTGGAAACATCTTAAAAAAGCAAGGGATCCCAATAACATTAGAACAAACAACACAGTTCAGAGAAGGCTAAGACTAGTCAGAAAAACCTCAGACAAATTCAGCAACGCTGGAATATATCAACTCCTGTCAGGCCCAATACATAGGACAAAGAAGCTGAAACTGCCGAACGAGGTACACAGAGCACATGAGAGCTCTAAAGAGTGACAGCACACATTCAACTTTCGCAGAACATGTAATGGACAAAAACCACAATCCCACTAATATCGAAAACGATCTACAGATTCCGAAAAACAGCAGCAGTTTATACCGACAACTAACAGAAGAAAATTACTGCGTACAAAAGGCCATAATGGAAGGGAAAAAGGTAATAAACGAAAACACAACACTCTGCAACAACACACTCTTTGCCGCTCTGAGAGAAATGACCAAGGACACAGAACAGAAAGCACACACAGGCAAAAAGAACCACTTCTCCATCACACACAGATACATAAATAAGGAACAGAAGTCGTCGCAATTCCCGCTACAGTTTTTATAGACTTCTCGCAACAAGCGATACTCCCCTCGCGAGCAAGATGGCATAATGTTTCTTGATCATAAACAAAGTGCGAAAGTTTTGTTTACCTGTGTACAGAATCAGCTGCAAGCCGTCCATCGAACGTGAGTACACGGATAACTAACTAATAGCCCAGTACACACCAAAACTGGATTCCACAACACTACCACAACCCCAAGTGTATATTGCTGACATAATAACTTCGCCTTTTAGTATTTGTTTACTAACAGCCGCTCACACAGTTGCAGATGACATGATGAATGCTGAGATAAAAACGGCAACAGAAAACAGCACAGAAAATAAGCCGCAAGCAGTGAGAATAGTTCGTAAAAACATGCCGTAACTTACAATTAATAAGGTACTATGAAAGTATCCATAGAAAACTATATTTTAAGAAACAAACAGTAAAAATGTAATAATGTGCTACTGTGTTTATATAACTATGCTATTTTCTGCATGATTAAAAAAACCACTGATGATTGTGATATTTGTCGCCGAAACTAAGTGGGAAAATAAATAAGTAAAGAAATAACAAGGTGAAACTTCCTGGCAGATTAAAACTGTGTACCGGACCGAGGCTCGAACTCAGGACCTTTGCCTTTCGCGGGCAAGTGCTCTACCGGCTGAGCTACGCAAGAACGACTCACGCCCCGTCCTTACAGCTTTACAACTGCCACTACCTCGTCTCCTACCTTCCAAACTTTACAGAAGCTCTCCTGCGAACCTTGCAGAACTAGCACTCCTGAAAGAAAGGATATTGCGGAGACATGGCTTAGCCACAGCCTGGGGGATGTTTCCAGAATGAGATTTTCACTCTACAGCGGAATGTGCGCTGAAATGAAACTTCCTGGCAGATTAAAGCTGTGTGTCGGACCGAGACTCGAACTCGGGACCTTTGCCTTTCGCGGGCAAGTGCTCTGGTAGAGTCTCGGTTCGGATAGCGTTCAGATTTCGTCGAATGGTTCTGAACGGTCGCTTGTGGTTCCACACTGTACACCAGAGCAAAAACTGCGACCGCACTGCATACCAAATAGATACGGTCACGTTCAATTTGGTTGTTGGTCCACTGCATTTCAAAGGGGTACGATCATGTTCAGTGTGATTGTTGGCCTATGATATCTTTAGAGAGGGCTTCAAGAGTTCGTGGGGAGTCAACAGTGTCAAAGATTGTCAACAGCGTCGTCCTGTTGCTCATAGAACTGCAAACTATCGTTTTCGCCAGCAAAATGTATGGGAATCACGCCTCAAGGGTAGGGGCGGTTTCATGGACGTCCTTTATGCCATCCCTGAGGCTATTTCGTGTCGATTCTGAGCGCCGGTGTGTCTGAAATGTTTCCTCGGCCACACATATGAAACCCGCGTGACTTCAAGACTGAGCGCGGAGGCGTCAAAAGGAGGGGTTAAATGTAGGTAGGAGGGCGCGCACGATCTTACCGTCGTGTAATGCTCCACGTTAGCACCGGGAAGAATTCTACTGAAATTTGGTGCCAGTGTGACATCATCAGCACATCATTCAGCTCACATGAACTTCTGAGCTATGGCCTTTTTCCGCATGTGCGCATGTGCTGAAGTGACGTCGCAGGACGTCACGCCTCTGCGTAATTACGGAGGAAAGTTGTAGGCACCTTTGAGCCAAACTTCAAACTTGTACGTCACAATTGTAAACAATCACGTGGTTTCAAAAAATGGATTCTTTAATTCTTTGACGCAATGTAAATCTGGTCTGTATTTTGAAATATCCTTTAATTTGCAACGAAATAATCGGTCATAAGGCTTGTTTTATGTGGCCCACCACGATTTCCTCCCGTATGGTGAACTATCCCTCTCAGGGTAACAGTTAGACCTAAAAAACTGTGTTTTGTTCGATATACTCCAATCTCTGTCTTTCCCTAGAATTTTTTTCTCTCTACGGCCCCTCTGTTACCATGGAAGTTATTTATTGATGTCGAAACACATCTCCTATCATGTACCTTCTTAAACGTACATTTTTCCCGGCGATTCTCTTAAGCTTCATTCTACTCTTCATCACTACTAAATTTGATCGGAGTCTATATCTATTCCTAACTACTCCTTACAATCCAATATGACATTTAGAAATCTCTGTCTCAACATAAAGTAATCCACCTGGTGTCTTCCAGTATCTCCAGGTCTCTTTCTATACCTCCTCTTATGATTCTTTGCTATTACTGGCTGAAATTCATTGTAGAACTCGGGCTATTTTTCTGTTCTTTCATTCCTACTTTCAGCTCATGTTCTCCCCTGACTAAATAATTAGTTCGTTAGTTACATGTTCCATACGATTCTTTTATCGAAATGACGTCGAGCGAGTCAGTTTAAAGGATATGTACACACAATTAGTGTTAACATTAATGAAGACGTTATTATTTTAGTCCTACTCACGCAACTACACTTAAAAACAAGTTTTTTGTTAGAAATTCTACAATGGAATGGAAGGAGCTGTCCTGGAGAAATGATTTTATGTTAGCTTTGAAACTTGCTTTACTACCTGTCAGACATTTTATGTTATTGCGCAATTGATCAAAGATTTTTGTTGCTGCGTATTGAACTCCTGTTGCGACACTGACAAATCTAATAATAATCGGTAATAACTGTCCTTTTTCCTTCTAGGGTTGTATGTATGCATATCACTGTTCTTCTCAAATGGTGATGGATTGTTTATAACGAATTTCATTAGCGAATATAAGTATTATGACGGCGCAGTTATAGCAGCCAGCTTCCTGAAGAAGTACCTACATGACGTTCATGATGAACATCACATATTATTCCTACTGCTCCCTTTTGCGCAATTGACACTTTCTTTATAGGTGACGCATTACCTCTGAACCCTGGAAATTACTCCGTAAGACATTACTGAGTACAAATATGCAAAATATCCCAGGGGGTTAACTCGTTTGTTTCCAAGATTAGCAATTACACTAGGACCAAAAGTAGTTGAACTTAATTGCTTGAGAAGCTCAGTAATTTGCTTCTTCCAGTTCTAGCATTCATTAATATGTACTAGCAAAAGTTTGGAGCATTGTACCCTATTTACTGATTCCTTCTGCTGTACTATATCTGTTGCTGGTATAACTCTATTTGTTGTACAGAACTGAATGTAATGTGTGTTTTTTTTTTAATTTAGGGAGGGATCGTTTTCAGAGAACCACTTAATGATGCTTTGAAGAAATATCGTTTACCAACTCTTCAGATGCTTTCTCTCTAATAGGATTTATTATAACACAAGCAACGTTTGCAAATAGTATGAATTTTGCTTGTTGACTATTAAGTAGGAGCTCATTCGCATGTATAAGGAATAGGAGTGGACCCAAAATTGACTTGTGGGACTCCCTTTGTGATTTTTTTCCCCACTCACTAAAATTTTATACCTTTCCGACATAGTCTGAATTAATCAGCACATCCTTTTGCATTCTGTCTGTTAAGTTTGATTCAAACCAGCTGTGCATAAGTCCATCAGTTCAATAAAACTTGAGTTTTTGTAAGAAATAATTATCTACAGAATCAAACGTCTTGTAAAGATCACAAAAAATAGCAACTGGCAATATTTTATTGTTTATGGTTTTCCTGTATGATGAGTGAATAAGCATTCTCAGTTGAGCACCTTTCTGGAATCCAGAATGTGGTATGCCAAGTGAATTGTTTTTAATTAAGCGTGTAACTACTTTTGTTAGTTGTTAGATGATCTAAACACAAAATTAGAAGAATATGGAATGAAGATTAACAAGAAGAAAACGAAAAGCATGGTAATTGGAGGAAACGGGAGAAAACGCCGTATGAAAATAGGGGGAGAGGAAATAGAGCAAGTGAATAACTCCAATTACTTAGGAAGTGTAGTAATGGGTGATATGTATTGCTCAACAGAAATTAGGAAAATAATTGCAATGGCAAAAGAAGGATTCAAGGGGAAACAGAAATTACTCTGAGGACCACTAAACAAAGACCTGAGGAAAAGACTTGCCAAATGTTAAAATCTGGAGCGTTGCGCTATATGGTGCGGAGACCTGGACATTGAGAAGGAAGATGAAAGAAGATTGGAGGCACTAGAGACGTGGATATGGAGAAGAATGGAAAAAGTGAAATGGGAAGACCGAATAAGGAATGAAGAAGTATTAAGAAGAGTTGGAGAAGAAAGAAACATGCTGAAAGTCACCCCTGTCTTCAAAAATTCCCTGTGCCAGTGATGCATTACGTATATCATTAAGGACAAGTTGGAACAACTATTCAGAATTGTGTTTGAGATTACGTCAACACAACAAGAGTTCTTGTTTTTTAGGATTTTTATAATTTTGTTAATTTCAGTGAAAGATGTTAGCGCTATTTATAGTTGTTTTAAGTTTTGAGAAATGACAATTTTAATATATTCTCTTGCTTCTTCAACTGAACCATTTAATCTTATTTTTGCTGCAATATTTAGAAAGTGATTGTTACAAGTACCTGCAAGTTGTGAATTGTTAGTCACAATAATGTAGTTTAATGTACCCGTTTTGGTATCTTGTACACTGAGTGGCTGTCCTGTCTCCAGTGTCATAATATAACTACATATATAAAGAAGAGCGTCCGTTTGTTTGTTAGTAATTCATACAGCTCTACAATTTTACTCCGATTTTGATGACATTTTGCACGTTTTACCTTCAGGACAAGAGGAAGATCACTGTCCGCATAAGATTTCTTAACCTGACTTGAAACATGTATACACTCCTGGAAATTGAAATAAGAACACCGTGAATTCATTGTCCCAGGAAGGGGAAACTTTATTGACACATTCCTGGGGTCAGATACATCACATGATCACACTGACAGAACCACAGGCACATAGACACAGGCAACAGAGCATGCACAATGTCGGCACTAGTACAGTGTATATCCACCTTTCGCAGCAATGCAGGCTGCTATTCTCCCATGGAGACGATCGTAAGATGCTGGGTGTAGTCCTGTGGAACGGCTTGCCATGCCATTTCCACCTGGCGCCTCAGTTGGACCAGCGTTCGTGCTGGACGTGCAGACCGCGTGAGACGACGCTTCATCCAGTCCCAAACATGCTCAATGGGGGACAGATCCGGAGATCTTGCTGGCCAGGGTAGTTGACTTACACCTTCTAGAGCACGTTGGGTGGCACGGGATACATGCGGACGTGCAGTGTCCTGTTGGAACAGCAAGTTCCCTTGCCGGTCTAGGAATGGTAGAACGATGGGTTCGATGACGGTTTGGATGTACCGTGCACTATTCAGTGTCCCCTCGACGATCACCAGTGGTGTACGGCCAGTGTAGGAGATCGCTCCCCACACCATGATGCCGGGTGTTGGCCCTGTGTGCCTCGGTCGTATGCAGTCCTGATTGTGGCGCTCACCTGCACGGCGCCAAACACGCATACGACCATCATTGGCACCAAGGCAGAAGCGACTCTCATCGCTGAAGACGACACGTCTCCATTCGTCCCTCCATTCACGCCTGTCGCGACACCACTGGAGGCGGGCTGCACGATGTTGGGGCGTGAGCGGAAGACGGCCTAACGGTGTGCGGGACCGTAGCCCAGCTTCATGGAGACGGTTGCGAATGGTCCTCGCCGATGCCCCAGGAGCAACAGTGTCCCTAATTTGCTGGGAAGTGGCGGTGCGGTCCCCTACGGTACTGCGTAGGATCCCACGATCTTGGCGTGCATCCGTGCGTCGCTGCGGTCCGGTCCCAGGTCGACGGGCACGTGCACCTTCCGCCGACCACTGGCGACAACATCGATGTACTGTGGAGACCTCACGCCCCACGTGTTGAGCAATTCGGCGGTACGTCCACCCGGCCTCCCGCATGCCCACTATACGCCCTCGCTCAAAGTCCGTCAACTGCACATACGGTTCACGTCCACGCTGTCGCGGCATGCTACCATTGTTAAAGACTGCGATGGAGCTCCGTATGCCACGGCAAACTGGCTGACACTGACGGCGGCGGTGCACAAATGCTGCGCAGCTAGCGCCATTCGACGGCCAACACCGCGGTTCCTGGTGTGTCGGCTGTGCCGTGCGTGTGATCATTGCTTGTACAGCCCTCTCGCAGTATCCGGAGCAAGTATGTTGGGTCTGACACACCGGTGTCAATGTGTTCTGTTTTCCATTTCCAGGAGTGTATTTATGTAACATATATAACGGAGGAAGGTTGTTACCAAAAATCTCTCAAAGTTCTTGGCCGATTTACTTCAGATATCTGCACGATCCCATAATGAACATTCTGACAGATATAGGCTCTATATTTTTTAATATACTCAGTAGATAAATATATACAGAATGGCACAAACTTACACGGCTGAACGTACACGATAATAGAAGCACAAATGTCACGTAAACATGTGATCTAAAATGCATCCCTTAAAAGTTATGAGCACTTGTTCATTAGAAGAGTTGTATTCCGAAGTAGCGTCATAGCTGTTAAGCTATGCATTTTAGAGCACATGTTTACTGGAGATTTTTTTCTTGTTTTGGTCCATACTACCACTTCCCAAAATATGGAAAGCAAAGAGCTTGTAGTAGAAGAGATTTGTTTCACAATACTGAAAATAAGAATATCTCATAGCTCTTAAGGTATACGTTTTAGATCCCATGTTTTCTTGACATTTGTGCTTCGATTATCGTGTACTTTCAGCCGTGTAAGCTTGCGCCATCCTTTTTGATACACCCTGTATATATGTGGAGGAAAAACGCTGTTTCCAAACATCTGGAAAAGCGCTTGACCGATTTACTTTAAATGTGCCCTTCGATTTAAAGTGATCGCAGTTTCCCCTTGCAGCTTTATTCGCTATGACTATCAACAAGGCTCAGGGCCTATCGCTTTGTGTGGCAGATATTAAACATATTCAGCAATGGACATTTTTAATCTTACTGTCAGTAGTATTTATTTTTGTCAGGACATGAGTACTTCTGAACATTTTAATTACTTTCCTTAAAATACTACACTATGTTTTCTAATATGCAAGTAATATCGGATATCGACTTATTCTGGCATTTATATAAATTACCCTCTTCCTCTTGCATGAGATTTTAATTTTCTTAGGTATCTGCAGCTTAAATGCTTTTTTCTTTTGTAATTGATCTTCTGGATAATTTTTTAGGAACGCAGCTTTCAACTTACTCTTGAAACAATGTACCCTGAACTCATTAATAAGACTCACTTCTTTATAGAAACCTACCTCGGCGTTGTAAGGTGCCCTGTTGTTTATTTCTATGAATTGTGCATCATGATCAGATAGTCCATTAGCAACTGGGTACACGTGAATTGTTTCAGCCTGAGATCTGTCTGTAAGAATGTTGTCAATAAGTGTCATACTAAATTGCTGTACACAAGTTGGAAAACTGACTACACAATTTAGATTCAAATACCCAAATAATAATTCTAGTTCATTTTCCCTGTTCGTATCATTTAATAAATTTGCACTGAAATCCTTACAAATTACTGATTGTTCTTGGTTGACAAGCAGCTCAGTAATGCATTTACATTTCTCAAAAATAGCTGAAAGTTTTCTAGAAAAGATCTGTAGACACAATTATCGGAGGAGTATTCTGCAGTAACAACAGCGCTTTAGTCGCCCATGATTATTAAATTTACATATTTCTTTACATATTGAATTACACATTCGGCATCCTTGCATACTTTCCCTACCTCTTCATCTCTTGCTTTTGACGTCGGCGTTTATACCTAAATATTATTGCTGTTGTCATTGGAGTGTTTCACTTCCAATGAGAATAATCCACTGAACTAAACTGTTCACAGTAAATCACTCTGTGTCATACCTACCTATTCATAACGCATTCTACTACCGCAATGTCATTTTCTGCCGCTGTTTATATCACCCACTATTCAACTGACCAGAAATCTTGAATCTAGACTGCATTTTCCTTTTCAGATTTTCTAGCTTCTCTACCACATTAAGGATGATAGTCCACACACTTTTCCATCTCACGGGAAGAAAGGTGCCCTGAATCTCTGTCCCCTTGTTCGTACCTCTTTGACAACGTTTTCGGTGGAGTGAGAATGACTTCTTATATCTTAAGACTTTTAGCACCATTGCTGATTATTTATTTATTCGCCTGGTCCCGGCGAAGGTTCGGGCATGGGTGTGTGCGTTTGTCCTTAGGATAATTTAGGTTACGTAATGTGTAAGATTAGGGACTGATGACCTTAGCAGTTAAGTCCTATAAGATTTCACACACATTTGAACATTTGAATTTATTACTGAAACTCCAAACAGTGATTGGTATCAATCCCAGAGCCCAGGACGATTTGGATTAGCATTAAAAGACATCACCCCTACCCCAAAAGACATAGTACTTGTTCTGATAATTCTACCACAGACAGAAGTTTGAGATCTAGTGAATTCCTGTTGTCGACCACCAGCTGACGTTCACGTGTACAAAGTTCTCTCAAATATGCTCGAATCTCACAGGAAGTATATTTAAGGGATGTTAAAAAAAAATGATACAACGCTATGGGTATAATTGACCAGAGGCTTGAGAACAACTATTCCACTGTTTCACGAGCCTAAGAATTCCCTATTTCCAAAATTTCCGTGGCTGCGACGAAAGCCAGTCCTTCACTGTGTGCTTCACTTCGTCATCCGAATTGAAGTGCTTCCCTTTTACATTTTTTTAACGGACCAAACATGTGGAAGTCGCAGGCCAACATCTTCGGCCTGTACATCTACATCTACATCAATACTCCGCAAGCCACCTGACGGTGTGTGGCGGAGGGTACCCTGAGTACCTCTATCGGTTCTCCCTTCTATGCCAGTCTCGTATTGTTCGTGGAAAGAAGGATTGTCGGTATGCTACTGTGTGGGCTCTAATCTCTCTGATTTTATCCTCATGGTCTCTTCGCGAGATATACGTAGGAGGAAGCAATATACTGCTTGACTCTTCGGTGAAGGTATGTTCTCGAAACTTTAACAGAAGCCTGTACCGAGCTACTGAGCGTCTCTCCTGCAGAGTCTTCCACTGGAGTTTATCCATCATCTCCGTACCGCTTTCGCGATTTCTAAATGATCCTGTAACGAAGCGCGCTGCTCTCCGTTGGATCTTCTCTATCTCTTCTATCAACCCTATCTGGTACGGATCCCACATTGTTGAGAAGAATTCAAGCAGTGGGCGAACAAACGTACTGTAACCTACTTCCTTTGTTTTCGGATTGCATTTCCTTAGGATTCTTCCAATGAATCTCAGTCTGGCATCTGCTTTACCGACGATCAACTTTGTATGGTCATTCCATTTTAAATCACTCCTAATGCCTACTCCTAGATAATTTATGGAATTAAATGCTTCCAGTTGCTGTCCTGCTATATTGTAGCTAAATGATAAGGGATCTTTCTTTCTATGTATTCGCAGCACATTATACTTGTCTACATTGAGATTCAATTGCCATTCCCTGCACCATGCGTCAATTCGCTGCAGATCCTCCTGCATTTCAGTACAATTTTCCATTGTTACAACCTCTCGATACACCACAACATCATCTGCAAAAAGCCTTAGTGAACTTCCGATGTCATCCACAAGATCATTTATGTATATTATGAATAGCAACGGTCCTATGACACTCCACTGCGGCACACCTGAAATCACTCTTACTTCGGAAGACTTCTCTCCATTGAGAATGCCATGCTGCGTTATGTTATCTAGGAACTCTTAAATCCAATCACACAATTGGTCTGATAGTCCATATGCTCTTACTTTGTTCATTAAACGACTGTGGGGAACTGTATCGAACGCCTTGCGGAAGTCAAGAAACACGGCATCTACCTGTTAACCCGTGTCTATGGCTCTCTGAGTCTCGTGGACGAATAGCGCAAGCTGGGTTTCACACGACCGTCTTTTTCGAAACCCATGCTGATTCCTACAGAGTAGATTTCTAGTCTCCAGAAAAGTCATTATACTCGAACACAATACGTGTTCCAAAATTCTACAACTGATCGACGTTAGAGATATAGGTCTACAGTTCTGCACATCTGCTCGACGTCCCTTCTTGAAAACGGGGATGACCTGTGGCCTTTTCCAATCCTTTGGAACGCTACGCTCTTCTAGAGACCTACGGTACACCGCTGCAAGAAGGGGGGCAAGTTCCTTCGCGTACTCTGTGTAAAATCGAACTGGTATCCCATCAGGTCCAGCGGCCTTTCCTCTTTTGAGCGATTTTAATTGTTTCTCTATCCCTCTGTCGTCTATTTCGATATCTACCATTTTGTCATCTGTGCGACAATCTAGAGAAGGAAGTACAGTGCAGTCTTCCTCTGTGAAAGAGCTTTGGAACAAGAGATTTAGTATTTCGGCCTTTAGTCTGTCATCCTCTGTTTCAGTACCATTTTGGTCACAGAGTGTCTGGACATTTTGTTTTGATCCACCTACCGCTTTGACGTAAGACCAAAATTTCTTAGGATTTTCTGCCAAGTCAGTACATAGAACTTTACTTTCGAATTCATTGAATGCCTCTCGCATAGCCCTCCTCACACTACATTTCGCTTCGCGTAATTTTTGTTTGTCTGCAAGACTTTGGCTATGTTTATGTTTGATGTGAAGTTCCCTTTGCTTCCGCAGCAGTTTCCTAACTTGTTTGTTGTACCACGGTGGCTCTTTTCCATCTCTTACGATCTTGCTTGGCACATAATCATCTAACGCATATTGTACGATGGTTTTGAACTTTGTCCACTGATCCTCAACACTATCTGTACTTGAGACAAAACTTTTGTGTTGAGCCGTCAGGTACTCTGAAATCTGATTTTTGTCACTTTTGTAAAACAGAAAAATCTTCCTACCTTTTTTAATATTTCTATTTACGGCTGAAATTCTCGATGCAGTAATCGCTTTATGATCGCTGATTCCCTGTTCTGCGTTAACTGTTTCAAATAGTTCGGGTCTGTTTGTCACCAAAAGGTCTAATATGTTATCGCCACGAGTCGGTTCTCTGTTTAACTGCTCAAGGTAATTTTCAGATAAAGCACTTAAAAAAATTTCACTGTATTCTTTGTCCCTGCCACCCGTTATGAACGTTTGAGTCTCCCAGTCTATATCTGGCAAATTAAAATCTCCACCCAGAACTATAACATGGTGGGGAAATCTACTCGAAATATTATCCAAATTATCCTTCAGGTGCTCAGCCACAACAGCTGCTGAGCCAGGGGGCCTATAGAGACATCCAGTTACCATGTCTGAGCCTGCTTTAACCGTGACATTCACCCAAATTATTTCACATTTCGAATCTCCGTCAATTTCCTTCGATACTATTGCACTTCTTATCGCTATAAACACGTCTCCCCCTTCACTGTCCAGCCTGTCTCTGCGGTATACATTCCAATCTGAGTTTAGGATTTCACTACTGTTTACGTCTGGTTTCAGCCAACTTTCTGTCCCTAGTACTATATGGGCGTTGTGACCGTTTATTAATGGGAGCAGTTCTGGGACCTTTCTATAGACGCTCCTGCAGTTTACTATTAGCACATTGATGTTGTTATTCCCTGTTGCATTTTGCCTACTCCTACCTTGCCGCGTCTCAGGAGGCGTCTTGTCGGGCCTAGGGAGGGAATTCTCTAACCTAAAAAACCCACATGTGCACTCCACATGTAGGGCGGATGCTCAAGCCTCCTAGTTCAGCTCGTCCATTACACATCATGCGACCTTGGAGACGCGTGGACGCGCGTTGTAGTGGAGCAGAAATACTCCCTCTGTGAGCATTCCAAGCCGTTTGATCTGGATGGACTAGCGTAGATTTTGGAGTGCCTGACATTACACGTTACTGTTAATTGTTTTTCCGTGCTCGAGAAACTCGATGAGCATCGAACCTCGGACGCTGAAAGAGAGAATGAGCATCACATTTCCGGTTGAGGACACAGCTTTGAATGCATTTTTTAGGGACACTCTGGACACTACACTCGCATCCGTAATGTCTCACTACGTTATACAAATCGGCATGTGCAAATTTCAATTGGTTTGGTTGTTCCTCACTATTTACAAGTCACCTAACGGTTACACAGCGTGGTTCATTATTAGCTACTCAGAACAATATCTTGCTGTGTGAGTCTCAAAATTCGACAGTAAACACGTCTCCAAAAGGCCATTGTGCCTTTTTAATGTATGTTCGTGTGTCATTTGCATACATGGTATAATAATACTGTTCACCTAACGTATTGTTTGGTGGTCCACTACAACTTTTTTTTCTGTCGAGGTAGCTGCCCGACTGCCATATGTCCGCCTATAAACAATCGCTACATTCTAAATTGCGACAGTTGATACGTAAAACAGTAATATACATACTGCTTACAAGCAGCACCCCTGGAAAGTCAGACATGTGGTTACGGTGTCTCATTCCCGTATCTCTGCCCATAGACAGCAGGATTCCTCTGACTACCCTCAAAGATGTGAAACTCCATACTCCCAGCCGATGTGTCACCTCTGCACGTCAGGTTTCAGCATCTCTCGTGGTTGTACCGTCCATCATCTTCACCCCACACGAATATTTAATAATTCTCTGAAACTCAAATACTTTTTATCTGTGAAGAACTGACACCTCCAATTTCCACGTCGTTGACTCAAGGTTAAAGGGCTGAGTCTGCAGAGTGTGGCGTTTATCTCACCTCGCAAAAATTTTATAGATAATACTGCCTCCAAAAACCAGGCGCAGACGGCGGTATGATTCTGTGTTGCTTTTTGTGATTGTCATATAGTAATCAAGCCCTTCAAATTACGCTTTTTCCGTATTAAACAAAACTAAAACTGCAGTCTGATTTCCTATGTAACTTAGGATTCAAATGGCGTGCCTATGGCATTATGTTGTTCACTTCAAAACAGAGAACACGATGTGCTCACAACGAAATTAGAAACACAACTTAGATGTTATGGATTTAAAACACAGCTTATTGAAGAATGGAATATTACTTCCCCGCCGGCCGTTGGTGACCGAGCGGTTCTAGGCGCTTCAGTCTGGAACCGCGCGG
Source organism: Schistocerca cancellata (assembly GCF_023864275.1). Lineage (NCBI taxonomy): Eukaryota > Metazoa > Arthropoda > Insecta > Orthoptera > Acrididae > Schistocerca > Schistocerca cancellata. Next base: position 518,419,262 of record NC_064630.1, on the reverse strand, counting down.
CCGCTACGGTCGCCGGTTCGAATCCTGCCTCGGGCATGGATGTGTGTGATGTCCTTAGGTTAGTTAGGTTTAAGTAGTTCTAAGTTCTGGGGGATGATGACCTGAGATGTTAAGTCCCATAGTGCTCAGAGCCATTACTTCCCCACGGAGGTCCCTCGAATCCGGTTGGTGGGGAAAAGACTCTGGCGTAGCGTGATTGTTCATCTCTTCTCTTTCATTTATTTTTGTGCTTTGCTTTGGATACAATTGTAATGCTAAAGGCAATGATTAAAATCTGGAAGGTTAGCGCAGAGAGGTATAAGTTCATAGGTAACTGATGAAATTCTCTAGTTATTAATGAAAGAGAAAATATAGGAAAGTAAATTATGCAAAGGGAGTTTGCTTTGTAAGTCGGTTGAAAAATAAATTAATAGGAATAGCAAATAATCAAAATCGGTACAACTGAAGACAATGAGGGTGAAATGGTGGTAGGAAGAAAGATAAAATGGTGAATGAATTTAAGATAAGGCTATGGGTGCCGGAAAGGATACGGGAAACTTCGGTTATGTGAAGAGGAAGAGCATACATAGGGCAATAATACAAATAATGACTGTATGGTATAGGGAAGTTGTCTCGCCCCGTAAAAAAGAGTATTGTGGTGAGCATGTGATAGTGTGATAGTGTTGGATGATGTCAGCTTACACAAGTAAGAGAGGCTATGGAGCCAATAAAATCGGAGATACTTTTGAGAACTAGAAGACTGATTACTGTGGCTTTCAGAATATGTAGATTAGAAGGCCTAGTCTTAGATCTGCATAAAAATATAGCCATCGCGACAATGAACGATACCCGAGCAGATAGACGTGATACGATGAGTGTGATGATGTCAAGTTTGTAAACTGATGACTAAAATAATACACAGTGGAATGGAAGAAGTGCCGGACACAGATCAGGTCGGTCGCAGATGACGTTGTCGTTAGTACTGGAATCAAGAATTAAGAAAAACAGGGATACCTGCACAGCACTGGTAAACATTGAAAAACGTTTCGAATATGATTTGTGAGATACAGGAGACAATGTTGTTTAAATGCAAAGAATGGCCAGTAACTATACGTGTTTAGAAAACTAATATGGAAATGATAACAATTAAAATTAGACAAAAGCTATTTCCTATTAAGAAAGGTGCGATGAGAGATTGCAACTTAGCGGCACTGTTGCTTAGCATGTGTGTGTAAGAAGCAATAGATAATTGCACAACTGGAGGTTTAGAAGCAGGAGCGTTTTGAAACGTAATGTTGTAGCATAATGTTAAAAATGTGAACACAGATAAAGTTAGAAATGAAGGAAGTACGGATAGTTTGATAGAAAATACCCAAGGAAATACACGAGCAATTAATTTGGCAATTGAGGGAACAATAAAGGAAAAGACTTTCAAATCAAGCTGTTTTTCCTTTTCCTTTCACAATACGAATAAATTGCAAATGTGAAGTCAGAGTCCCACAGAAGAAGATACGACTTTACCAACGGTAAAATCCATTTCTGGTGTAAATATCAGCTTAGTCTAGAGTATGTTTCGTGTTACGACAGTGTGCTATTGGCTGGATCAGATCCTATAACTGATACTGCCAACATTAAGAGATACACATTCGACAAAGCGTTGGAAAATGACAGTTGTTTGTTCTCTAACAACTGATACCAACTACAGTCAGGTAACACCAATCGTAATAAAACTTATTCATATTTGATTTTGTTTCAATTATATTATTTATTAATTCTTATGAACGTTATCAACGAGGAATATGGAAGCTGAAGATGTTTGATTAGTTTGTTGGTACACTTCTTTAGCGTCTCACTTCTTACGAATCGCAATCCTACCGAAAATATTAGATTTTTCCTTGCCTTTCTTTGTGAAGACGGGGCAGTCTGTTTGGAAAAATGAGGCTTTATTGAATACAGCATCTAGTAGCTGTCCTCAACAGATGTGGGTGTTTTATCGTTCGGGTCAGGGCTGCCACTGCCCCAGTACGAATACTGGTGAATTACGTTGTCTTTCAGTCTCATACTACCGCAGTATTGAACGGAATGCAACGCTTCGCGTGCAGAGCGCTCGTCCTGCCCTACAAACATTTTCCTCTTTTTAACATCGATGTCACGTCATGTGAGTCACACCAAAATATTTACGATCATTTATTTTATTTCTATTTGAAGAGACATAATCAGGCCTTATTTTCAAAACACCTTCGTGAATATTTTCTTGAAAAGTGAATGCTATGATTGGCGGACTTAACAAAAATAAGTGATAGACAGATCAGGTCCTAATTAAGAGTTTATCGAGATGTACATAAGAAACACCCTAAATGTTATGCATGAACTAGGAACCATGTTCGTAGTTGACTTTGTTTAAGGAGAGTGTAAGACATCAGAATTTGATGCACGTCGCCACCCTAGTGATTTGAGTGAATTCTCGAGACTGAACCAACAACTACGTTTCGTCAGAAAACTTTTATTCTGTAGAAGTTGGCGAATTAAATTTGTAGCGCCCGTTGAAACACCATTGTGACATACCAAAATCCCTCGTAACTTCTGTATGTTAATTCTGTATGAATTAGAACGGACTAAATGTATAATAGAAGTGATGAATTTTGATAAACTGATACTTGGCTTTTGGCGATTTGTTAGATAACGTGCTTCCTGGCCGAAAAGCACAGTCAGCAGGCGAAACACGCAAGTTGTATAGGATGCCTACACACTAGGCGGAAACACATATTCTACTCGGATGAACCTCTCCGACAGATTAAATGCATACCTCCAGCAGGAATTCCTACTCGTTACATGAGTCAAACGTATTTACAAATTTCAACATATTTTGTCTGAAGTTCGCGGTAATAGTAAGCACACATACGCACGCAAGCACGCACACATCCAGAAGGCGATAAATAGAAAAACGCTGCCATAGCCATTAAAACAAAAGATGATCGCTTCTGCCACATAACAAAAGACGATCGCTTTCCGCAGCATCAGAACAAGGAGCACGAGGTGATATTGGATCTACACAATATGAAAACGAAAACGTATTCTGTTTCGGTGAAGTGCAGTGTACTAAAATCGAACAACTTTTTGTAGAAGAACTTTAGGCATGAAGTATGGGGCAACAAACATGAGCAAACTGTGAAACTAAGAAAAGGAAATTGTTTAACAAAAATATTTTAAAACATGAGGACTATTTGCGGTTTCACCACACAGGTATGTAAGAAAAACCTCAATGTTACAGTAAGCATCGAAGATGCTTTAAAACAAAGAGGAACGCATCTGTTCTAAATTAGACTTTTATTACAATCGCAGGAGATGGTATATATCTCATATTACTTACAGTAATTTGTAGAGCACAATTGACGTTCACGTAATCACGATGGCTTTGTATACGACTACAGCTTCGACATATCAGTTGCTTACTTTAGTAAATAGCCTATGTATCATTAATGACAGCTGTCACAGGAAGATAACATCGATAGTCTCTTTCGCAAACGCTCCGTTTTCGTTACTGTGTGATTTAGACTACTTTGTGCCATGGCAGTACTCCCTTACTATCTTTCACTGCCTTAGCTTAATGCAAGCAGGACGGGTGAGCAAAAACATAAACCGATTGGTCATATATCGGTTCTACAGTGTAAGAACATACATTCATGAGAATGTTATCAGACAGCACACGTGTGTATGATGATAAATACAGATTACACCTAGCTTGTCTAAAAGGTAGAAATTTAATTGGCGTGCTGGTAATGAGCTACATATGCAGGATTAAAATTCTTATCACTATGGTGCAAAAGATATCGGTGTACAGGAATGGTGATAATAAAGGCGCAGCCGCGCCTGACTAGCCGAGCGGTTTAAGGCGCTGCAGTCGTGGACTGTGCGGCTAGTCCCGGCGGAGGTTAAAGTCCTCCTTCGGGCATGTGTGTGTGTGTGTTTGTCCTTAGGATAATTTAGGTTAAGTAGCGTGTAAGCTTAGGGACTGATGACCTTAGCAGTTAAGTCACATAAGATTTCACATACGTTTGAACATTTTTTGAATAAAGGCGCAGGTTTAAACTACTTGAAAGGTTTGCTTTCTTTTCTGAAAAGTCCTTAGTTTCCATCTTATCGTTCTAATGTTGTCAACTGAGTTTTAAAAAAAATTAATTTAACCGAAAAATTGTGTGCCTGAATAAGTACAGTAATGGCACTGAAATTATATTTTATCATACAATGTAGCGTTTTTAATGTTTGCGACAGAAATAATACTCCCGTTGAATCCAAATTCAGCAGATGTACAGGGTGTAACTAAATTCTCTTTACATACTTTAAGGACAGGTTTCTTGCGTTAAGAGCTATGAGCACTTGTTCATCTTCGATACTGTGAAACACATCTCTTCTACCGCAAGCTCTTTGCATTCCACTTTTTGAGAGAATGTAGTATGGACGAAAACAAGAAGAAATTGTATAGTAAAGATATGTGCACTTTTTCATCTTCGCCATGTGAAACACATCTCTTCTACTCAACAAGAGCTCGTAACTCTTAAGGTATGCAATTTAGAGCCAACGTTTACTATACAATTTCTTCTTGTTTTCGTCCATACTACCTCCTCCAAAAATATGGAAAGCAAAGAGCTTGTAGAATCATAGCTCTTAATGTATGCATTTTAGAGCCCATGCTCGTTAGATATTTTTTGTTTTAATGTAAGGAACCTGTTAGCAAAGTTTGTAAAGGGAATTTAGTTATACCCTGTACAGAACTGCGTACAGGAAATAGGTGATGAAGAATGAAGAAGGATGGTCTACCGTAGGTCCAGCAGTACCCTCAGTTGCATTTTTTGAGAGGTTGTGTTACTCCAGGCTGAAGCAGTCGTCATACAGAAATTGTGAAATCAAGCGGTGCTACGACAGAGATCAGATCAAGTTCATAATGTGGGTAAATTCTAACTGAGCAGAATAACCGGTCCTCGGGAAATGAGTTTGCCAAACCGATGCAGTTCAGTTGGCGAAACGCATGCTGGTACGACAGAGACGCACGCGTGGAAAGCAGCGTCGAGTGAGCATTCGACCACGCAAATGCGTCTACAACACAGGACGATGGCTGTCTTATTCTTCTTGGGTCAAATGAACCATTCAGATTACGCTGGATCGACGCAGTAGCACTGCTGGATATATGGAACTGTCTGCGTGGACGTTTTGACACAATCTCTTATGGATGGCTCTATCAAGTATGAAACTGTATTGATTTCCACAGTCCAGACGCTGCAAATGGCCCAAATTCTAATGGGCAAGTAAATGTCGTCGCTAACGTGAGGAGCGGCGAATTGTAGAGTTTTCGGACAAGACCTGCTCCAACTTGCCCTACAAATTAAAACAAAAAAACGCACTATTTTGCCACTTGTTTCATTAATTATTTGTAATTAGTGAAACAAGTGGCAAAAAGTATATTTTCGTATGTAGTAACTTTTAACCAAGTATCCACAGTCAAACAACAGAAATTGTTCAGCAAACGTGTTGGATGACACCGTGGTAGCCACAATGAACCAGCATACATTGCCCAGCAATTATCAGATGTGATAGTTGAGTCGCCATTAGCTATACCATGCAATCTCTATTGCTGTATGGTATGAGGAATCCAAACGACTGCATCAGGAATGTTTTCGAGCCAGAGGTATTGCTTGTCCTTCAAGAAATCACTCTTCAGTATCACAAAGTCAGGCCTCATTTGATGAGAAATATGCAAGAATGCTTCATAGTCGCACAGGTACAACAATTTCCGTAATCAACGCATTTGGCTGACACGTTTCACCGGAAATGTGATTTTCGGCAAAGTGTTTCTCACGCACAGCCAGCGACCATTGTTGACTCTTACTGGCCTCTCATCTAAACCGCGAAGATAGAGATTCTCCAGGAACATACTCTGGAGCTCTTTGAATCCATGATATCAAGTTTTGGCGCTCTAGGTACAGCACGTTAGAGCTTCATACTGCACAGATTCCCAGCATAGCAGATCGTGTGTAGCGCTATAATCCGGGTAATTTGTGTTATCATATACCTAACTTGTGTTTGGAATTTCATTTCAGCCATTTCTCGTCTTATAGGTGTTGCAGTTTTCACAAACATTAACGTTTTACACCATATGTACATCATACATTTCAGTAAGTCCCACCACATCATATCATACTACACTGCTCTGCAAAACTCAAGAACGAGATAGATAAAATAACCCAACATATTAACTACTCGATGGAAATGAATTAATTTCCGGGAGCATTTTGCCTGAAGTCTCCCAGTCGTGCACAAAAAGCTGCATCTCACATGGCGTGAGGTCATTGTGACTACAGGAAGAAATGTATTCGTAAAAAAAAAAGGCTCTGAGCACTATGGGACTTAACAGCTATGGTCATCAGTCCCCTAGAACTATTTAAACCTAACTAACCTAAGGACATCACACAACACCCAGTCATAACGAGGCATAGAAAATCCCTGACCCCGCCGGGAATCGAACCCGGGATGTATTCGTCACATCATGGCTCTGAGACAATATTTGGTTTACTCCAAACAGGGAAGAATAATCGGGAAACTGGAAGAATGACGAAGTGTGCCTATTGTAGCCCAGGAGTTTGATGCTACGTACAACATTGTTACATATGCATGGGGAGCATTTCGAAAAACAGGCGTTGCTGCCGGAAGGAGAGGAGGTGGAAGATTCCGTCCGTGTAACGGTTCTGTACGTATCCTCATAAGATGAGCCGTGGGAACACGTAGTGCACTCAGGAACGTTGTGGAACATGTTCGCTTTGGTGGTCCAGATCTAATGGTATGGGAAGGCATAATTACGAGAGAAAACACACACAACACTGGTGTAATATTCTACAGTATTTATTATTTATTTCGCAAACCCGTTTTTGGCTGTCACACCATCATCAGGTACACCTACAGAGTATCACCATTTCCATAGATTAAAATGTTAATGTTAAATTTACGAATAAAACAAGAGGGGTTATTTCAATGTAAGTGCGATGTGAGATTATTTAACTATGATAAAATAATGAATAATGTACAAATTACAAAAGCTGTTCATAGAAGAAAATAAACTGAACAATAAACCTTGGTGACATGTTCCAAAGATGTGGCTGAACGAAATTATCTTGCCTTTAATAGGTCCTAAATTACGAACAGATAAGATATACTAGTGATATTAAGCAGGTAAGTGAAGCAATCGTGATTATACAAAGTAAAATTTCTTAATACGACAAAGGAAATTGTGCTAACTGAAATAAAGGTTGGTGGGGCATCTGAGTAAGAGGAGTAATTTACAACATGGCCTATAAGGGATTATGTTCAGTTTCTGCAGTTAGAAGTGGCGAGTCATTCAATACTAAGACTGGGTTGACAGACAAATGTTTATTAATTTCCATTATTTCAAGACAGTTCATTTTGTTTCCTTTATGGATGTGATTAATACTTCACCTTTCACCTTGCAACTATGGCCTTCTTTAAGGAGGTGGTCTGTAAAAGTAGAGTTTCCAACATATGTGGTGTTCCCTCAAGTGAGTACATATTGCTCTGCCAGACTGGCCTATATAGAATTACCAACAATTACAAGTAATATTATGTATTCCACTCTTTCCAAAGCTGGAATTCTGTCTTGGCCTTTGGTCAAAAAGGTGTCCAACACTGTTGTATACATAAAATGATGTTTTTACGTTCCTGGAGTTAAGCTTCCTGACTACATCTAATGATACTTTTCCTAAATATGGAATTGTGGACCATTTATTGCGTTCTTGAGGTGATGGGTCAAGGATTGATTTCAGAAGAGAGTATACCTGTTGTTTCTGATTTTTGTACAATATGGAGTCTACCAATGTAGGCAATGTAGGAAGGCAGCCACTGGTTGATGCAATTTGTTTGATTGCATTTAATTCCATTTGGAAGGTATGATGTTACATGAGCGTGCTAACCGCCGAATCTTTGAACACAGTAGACTTACCGGTCAGTGTTAATGTAACACTGTACACCTTCTACGTGTACCTATTTTCAGGGGTCCATTCGGCCACGACTTCGTTTATACGGATGACAATGAGCGATCGTATCTAACAGCGCAGGCAGAGGAACTCGTGGAGCGAGAGGATACTCGGCTAATGGTCTGACCTACTCGTTCCCCCGACTTAAATCGCATCGAGCAAATGTGGGATGGGTTAGGTAGACGTACTGGTACGACCACATGCACCCAATGACCATTAAGCAGTTATCAACCGCTGTTGCTGAAGAAATGGAATGCCCTGCTGCAAGAATTCCTTAAGAACTTTGTGGCCAGCGTATGAGCATGTTGTAGACTATTCTCTGACATCCGTGGTGATCAGATACCCTATTATGAACCACGTCCCGTCTTTTGTAATGTCGAGGGGACCATAAGCAATCGCGGTGACTTCAGTGCAGTTAATGATTTTTAATAAAAGTGTTATTTCTGTTCTCTCAATGCGTATTTCTTCCACTTACCTTCCGTAATATAGTGTAGCAGTTATTTCTATGTATGGTCCAAGTTTCAACGAGCTACATTGTTAATTGGCAGTGAAACATCATACGAAAGTTATTTAGTCCTTAAGTTTTGCACACCGTTATGAGCTAGATTCTACGAAGACTTCCTTTAGCAGCACAGCATAGATTAATCAAACTGGGGCACATTTTTGAGAGTTAGTGAAAGTAGAGAATATATAAATAGTTATTAAGCATAAAAACCATTCTAAACAACTGAAATATTGTGTTCACAATAAAAGTTGTGTTGTTGCGGCGACTTAAACTGTAGCTAACAATACCGATTGCGACAGACGGCCCTGAAGACCAGTGCAGCACTGGAGAACGACTTACTGCCGACAGTATTGCTTCACTGCTCGGCGTCTTACGTCAGTGGCAGCAACAGGCGCTCCCACCTGTTAACAGACAGAAATTAAGTTAACCGCTGCCGGTAGCAACCTGTTGTTCCTCGAGTTAGGAGACGGAAGTTCAATTTTCTGCGAGAGTTTCCCACAACTGTCAAATTCGACCGGTAGCAATACAATCAGACGGCGAAGCAGTACTGAAGAGTAATCATCAGCCTTTTCTACCTCTACTGCTGGACAACGGTCTTTTCCATGAATTGCACTCTTCTGCAATAAGCATCCACCCTCTGTCTCATGTATTAATTTTACTGTTTTTTCCGCCAAGTAATTACCATCATCAATCTCTCCACTGACGATGTTAACGTTTCTGTTTTGGAGTGAGACCACGGGAAAAAGATGGTAAATAAAACACGATACTGTGCTTTATCGCCCCGTTGACGGCCGTGTCATTAGATACACAGATCAAAGTCGGAGTAGGGAAAGATGAGGAACGAATTGAGCAGTGTTGTCTTCAAAGGAACTATCCCAGCGTTTGCCTCACGCAATGTAGGGAAACCGTACAAATTCTGATCTTGTGTGTTCGAGCAGGGATGCAAACCCCTCAGCACTTGAATGCAAGTCTAGTGCTATAACTACTGCACCGGTTCCTAGTTAGTGTGCCTGTACCTAGCGGTCACACCAACAGATAACCTGGCATGCCTCTTGTCTCTGAGATGTCCAATATCTGCTTGTGTGTCCTGCAATGGCGAGTAACCGTATCATGTGTGTGTCGGACCTGCGTAACAGTGGTAAAACGCATGCCGTGAAGCCGAAAGATCGCAGGATCGAATTCTTATCGGACCACAGAATATTTCAGTCTGCTCGTTTGTCAAACAATACAGGTGCGGTTGCCGTACAAAAGTAAAGCTACATCATCCTTACGCCGGCCATATAGCGCCAGAAAGGCAAGACTGATGCGATCGGGAAAGAAGGGTAGATTGTCCTAAGTCAGGAAACAGAAGTTCAAAGCCGTCATTCACTGAATAACAAATCTTTATTCAGAAAGTAACATTTGGTTTCTCTTTACATTTTAGTTGTTACCATAAATGATAAATATTTGACTTCTGAGGTTATAGCATCATCTTTTTTATGTTCTAATTCTGATACTACTACACCACAATAAAATGGATTGAATTCTGGAAATACTGTATTTACAGCTTCATGTAATTTCCCTAAATCTACCTATCTACTTACTTAAGTAGGATCTACAAATTTCTTAAGTTTAGAATATATAATAAATGCATATCCTTTTTCATCCTTATGAGTACACCAAGGAACATAGGTAAAAGAGCGAATTTCCCTAACATATTTGAAAATGCGATTCTGGGTTTCTCTATAGGTCCTTAATCTTCAAAGAAGTGTTTACTAGCCTGACTAACGGTAGTAATTCTTTCAAATCGTGCGTGAGTACGATATATATGGATATTAATATGGAAACACTACAAACACGTTACCATGCCTAATAAGACGTAGGAAAGCCGTTGGCATTCAAAACAATTTCTGGTCGTCTCGGAATGGATAAACATGCTCCTGTACGGTTTTCAAAGGAATCATATACCATTCTTCCTGCAAAACAGTGCCAAGTTCAAACAAAGATAATGGAAGTGAATAGTGATCACGTACCATTCTCTCCGAAACAGACCACAAAGGCTCAATAATACTGAGATCTGGTGATGGTGTTCGTCAAGAGAGACGCGAAAATACTACCTCGTGCTCACAAGACCGGCACTAAAGGACGTGAGCTTTGTGAACAAGGGCCCTCTCGTCTTAAAATATAGAAGCACTATTGGGAAACATGCATTGTAACGTAGGACGGACGTGGAGAGCCAGAATGGTCAGGTAATCCTTGGACATTAAGGCGATCTTGCGGAGCGCCCATGAGGCCCATAGAATACCGCGTATGGCTACTCCAGTCATCACTGAACCTCCACCAGTTTCACTCTTGAAACGTAAACTCGGCCAAAAGTTTGAAAATGTGTGCAACAAAGCTCAACTGACCAAATTACGTTTTTTTCCGCTGTTCCATAGTCCAGGTTTTATGGCATCGGCACCATGTTTTCCTGTTGTGGGCATTTGCGTCAGTGACGTGTGGTTTTGGATTTCCAGCTCGACTTGTAGTTCTCTGCTTGCGGATCTCCTGCCGTGCTGTTTTAGTGCAGGATTTTCGAGTGCGACAGTTAGTCCTGCTGTGACTGCTGCAGCCGTCGTCCAATTATTTTTCGTCATAATCCTTTTCAATGACCGTCTATCACGATCACTCAACACGCTATCGTTACGTTGTTGTTTAGCGAATGATGTTATTCCGCCATCCCTGTATGCGGTATAAATTTTTGATATGGTACTTCTTAAAAGGCCAGCACTTCGTCTACGGAAGCACCCACCATATCACCAACAAGCTGCCTACGTTCGAAATCAATTAGCTGCGACAACGACTGAGACTTGCAACGTACTGAGGCCGTTGTAAAGGTGCCTTTCGTGGTCAAATACAACATGAAACTTTCAGGGTTGGCTAGAATCGGCATTTATATTCAAGCATACATTTCTCGCGTTGTTTCCATATTTTTGTCCAACCCCCGTGTATAAAAACTAAACTCCTCCCGAACAGGCCATGAAAGGCCAACGGTACCGACCGGCCGCCGTATCATCCTAACCCGCAAGCGTCCCCGCATGCGGATATGGACGAGCATGTGGTCAGAATACCGCTCTCCCGGCCGTATGTCAGTTTCCCAGACCGGAGCCGCTACTTCTCAATCAAGTAGCTCCTCAGTTCGCCTCACAAGGGCTGAGTGCACCCCGCTTACCAACAGAGCTCGGCAGACTGGATGGTCACCCATCTAAGTGCTATCCCAGCCTGAAAGCGCTTAACTTTGGTGATCTGACGGGAACCGGTGAAATCACTGCGGCACGGCCGTTTGCAGCTCCCGTATGTACCTTAACCTTATTAATAATGACGTTCAGATACCTATTCCTTTTTTTTAAAAAAAAAACGCATTTCGTCCTACAAAATGTAAAGTGATAGCTTAGGAATGTTAACAGTGGATAGTGGAAGTATCGAACTTCTTTTTACGACCACATTCAAATAAAACGCTAAACTTGTTAGTAAAACAGGTAACCCGTTTCGTCATGAGACCAAATCTTGGGACGTGTGATACATTGCTGCATGTTTCCGCCGACTACACGTCCTACATGTCATACGCCAACGACGCATTCACAACATGCGACAACGTCGATCTATTGTATACTTCCGTTTCCTCCAACGGCATATCATATTTCACCTTTATAAACCGCAATTTTTTCATGACTAAAAGCTTTAACTACATGCAGCAGTGATGTCATTGCTTCATAGCCCACATTAAAGCAATTGGACGCAAATACTACAAGGCCACAGTGAACAACTGTCATACGTGACTTGTTCTTTACTTTATCGCTAACTGGTCGTCTCTCAATAACATTCTTCATTTTGCGTTTCTAACCCAGGAATAGGCTAGAGACACGCAAGTCACCGACGTGATGTCTATTTGAAAGACTTGCAAGAGACGGTTGAGCCACAAGGAATTATTATTATTATTATTATTATTATTATTATTATGCCGTGCTTTACATCGATGGTATCGATAATCGTGTTCAGGCAGGACATTTATTTGAAGCAGTTAGGTGCTCTTATGAAATGCGCACTGCGATTATATTAATGGAAACTGAAAGCGTTGCACCACACACATCTTGACCGATCGCTGCAGAACTGATGCCCCACTAGTTCCATGCCTGTTGCTTAAAATATTATTAGTCGAAAATAGTATTTTCAGTAAAGAAAAAGCCTATTCCTACCGATGAACAATGATGTGAGTACGTGACGGCTGTTGAGTGGGTCTAATGTTGCTAGAATTTTACATATGAACATCGCAAACAGAAGATGGACTAGGACATGTACGTAACTTTCCCAGTGTATCTACTGTTTGCTGTGAATCTGTTACGTAATTTCTTTGGCCTCAAATTTTCGTACCAAATTTTGCTGCACAAAATTGTGTGACTGATGTACTGTGAGAAGCATATAACACTTTTCTCAAGAGGATACAGCTAACGTACTGTTCGTCTTCCATTGTAGACACCCAGTATATATTTAAGGTAACTGCTACGTGGCATCCATAGATTTATCGGATAATTCAGTATTGTGTTAACAGTGAAAGTGCCAATCTAACCTCCTGGCCGCTTCACATGCTGCTACATGAAATCGCGGATGCTTGCCAGTAAGAATATCGGTATAGAAGATGCTTTCCATCTGATGATGGTGTTAAGGTCGAGTAGCGTTGTGGATAAAGTAAAGATTTTGTGAATTATACACTCCTGGAAATTGAAATAAGAACACCGTGAATTCATTGTCCCAGGAAGGGGAAACTTTATCGACACATTCCTGGGGTCAGATACATCACATGATCACACTGACAGAACCACAGGCACATAGACACAGGCAACAGAGCATGCACAATGTCGGCACTAGTACAGTGTATATCCACCTTTCGCAGCAATGCAGGCTGCTATTCTCCCATGGAGACGATCGTAGAGATGCTGGATGTAGTCCTGTGGAACGGCTTGCCATGCCATTTCCACCTGGCGCCTCAGTTGGACCAGCGTTCGTGCTGGACGTGCAGACCGCGTGAGACGACGCTTCATCCAGTCCCAAACATGCTCAATGGGGGACAGATCCGGAGATCTTGCTGGCCAGGGTAGTTGACTTACACCTTCTAGAGCACGTTGGGTGGCACGGGATACATGCGGACGTGCATTGTCCTGTTGGAACAGCAAGTTCCCTTGCCGATCTAGGAATGGTAGAACGATGGGTTCGATGACGGTTTGGATGTACCGTGCACTATTCAGTGTCCCCTCGACGATCACCAGGGTGTACGGCCAGTGTAGGAGATCGCTTCCCACACCATGATGCCGGGTGTTGGCCCTCTGTGCCTCGGTCGTATGCAGTCCTGATTGTGGCGCTCACCTGCACGGCGCCAAACACGCATACGACCATCATTGGCACCAAGGCAGAAGTGACTCTCATCGCTGAAGACGACACGTCTCCATTCGTCCCTCCATTCACGCCTGTCGCGACACCATTGGAGGCGGGCTGCACGATGTTGGGGCGTGAGCGGAAGACGGCCTAACGGTGTGCGGGACCGTAGCCCAGCTTCATGGAGACGGTTGCGAATGGTCCTCGCCGAGCATGCGAAACAGTGTCCCTAATTTGCTGGGAAGTGGCGGTGCGGTCCCCTACGGCACTGCGTAGGATCCTACGGTCTTGGCGTGCATCCGTGCGTCGCTGCGGTCCGGTCCCAGGTCGACGGGCACGTGCACCTTCCGCCGACCACTGGCGACAACATCGATGTACTGTGGAGACCTCACGCCCCACGTGTTGAGCAATTCGGCGGTACGTCCACCCGGCCTCCCGCATGCCCACTATACGCCCTCGCTCAAAGTCCGTCAACTGCACATACGGTTCACGTCCACGCTGTCGCGGCATGCTACCAGTGTTAAAGACTGCGATGGAGCTCCGTATGCCACGGCAAACTGGCTGACACTGACGGCGGCGGTGCACAAATGCTGCGCAGCTAGCGCCATTCGACGGCCAACACCGCGGTTCCTGGTGTGTCCGCTGTGCCGTGCGTGTGATCATTGCTTGTACAGCCCTCTCGCAGTGTCCGGGGCAAGTATGGTGGGTCTGACACACCGGTGTCAATGTGTTCTTTTTTCCATTTCCAGGAGTGTATTTCTTTCTTTTACATTTTCCTTCATTGCAACTGAGAGAGAAACACTTCGAACATTTTTACAGCGAGCGTTCCAAAATTTCCGGCGCACACTTTCAGAGGTTCTGGCGGTCATCGACGGGGCATCATTTTCATCGGAAACTGACGACTGAAAGTGTGATGTATGGCTTTCATGTTGTACAGGGCGAACCAGAACACACACACACACACACACACACACATACACACACACACACACCCTGCCTCGGGCATGGATGTGTGTGATGTCCTTAGGTTAGTTAGGTTTAAGTAGTTCTCAGTTCTAGGGGAATGATGACTTCAGATGTTAAGTCCCATAGTGCTCAGAGCCATTTGAACCACACACACACACACACACACACACACACACACACACACCGAGGTTTTCAGGGATATTTTCTGAGTATTTGTGTACAAGAGACCAGTTGTATCCGGCTCGATCGTTACAGACCAGTTATTTAATTATGATTTATTTAGTTTCTTTTGTTTCTGTGAAAATACCTCTACGATAGTGAAGAGTCTTGTAGTGCGCGAACACCCAAACGTACAAGACAAAGTGTAGAGCACTGCAACACCCTCAGGTGCAAATATACTGTTATGTGGTTGCTGTCGTTCTGGGAACAGCTCAGCCTGCGTCTTTGAACCGCTCTTCCGGTGCAATGATTCCGTACACGAGGTGGATGTCAGCCGTCTCTTCATCAGTAACCCTATACGTACTGCTGTGTATAACTGCTAACGTACAACTAACACTGTCGTTGAATCAAAACCGAGGAATACTGAATGCGAGCTTGAGGGTGAAGAATACAGCGTGCATTAGTGCTGTCAAAAGCAAGCACCGCGAGTGAATGGAACAACTTTGTTTCCAGAGAGGGCACAAAACGCACACCGTAAACATTTGTACTGTTGCGCAGATGTTTTCAGTGGAACACGAACACAAAGATCAATGAGCGTAATAAATCGAATGAAATGCAATTACTCTGTAACGAGCCAGCGAAGACCACAGCATAATAATCTGACGAAAGACCGACCTTAAAAAAGCGACAGCAGCATTCTGAGACTATTTCCTTATGGTGCTTCAGTGTACTTGAAAATATCGTCTTTAAATATTGTGGGAGAATACAGGATAACTTGGATAGAATTTTTATTGGGTGAGAAGAATGGCAGCTTGCTCTAAACGAGGGAAAATGTTAGTTTATTCAGATGAGAAGGAAAAACAATCCTGTAACATTCAAATACCGTGTTAGTGGCGTGAGACTTGATACAGTCGCATGGGTTAAATATCTGGGAGTAGCATTGTGAAGCCATACGCTATTGAACGAGCACGTAAGGTCGACAGTAGAGGAGGTCAGTGGTCGACTTATGTTCACTGGGAGAATTCGAGGAAATTGTGACTCATCTATGAAGGAGACTACGTACAGAACACTTGCCGACGCATTCGTGAGTACTGCTCCAGTGTTTTGAATCCCTACCAGGACGTATTAAAGGAAGAAATCGAAGCAATCCAGAGGCGCGCCGGTATTTTGCCTACCAGTAGGTTCGGTCAACGTCTGAGTATTACGGAAATTCTCTGGGAACCCAAATGGGAATTCCTGGAAGGAAGAAGAAATTCTTTATGCGACAGATTGTTGAGATAGTTTAGAGAATCGGGATTTACGTAAACTGCAGAACAAGCCTACTGTCACTGACATACATCTCACGTAAAGACTACGAAGACATGATAAATCAGGGTTACTGCGGAACCTTATAGACATTCATTTATCCCTCTGTCCATGTGCACACGGATCAGAATAGGAAGTAACTAGCTGTCGTACAAGGTACCGTATGGTGTGCTACATATATTACATCTAACGGTATGAACTTAAGTACAGCTACTCCCAAAAAACATGAGATGCTACGCTCAATAAGCCAGGAATATACAAACCAAGGACCGAGAAGATCACTGACACGGCTGACTGGGACTACACTGAGGTGACGAAAGTCACGAGAAACCTCCTCATATCATGTCGGACCTTACTTTTCCCGGCGCAGTGCTGCAACTCGACGTGTCGCGGACTCAATAAGACGTTGGAAGTCCATGCAGCCTCTGTAGCCATCCACAACAGCGGAAGAGTTGCCAACGGAGGAGTTTGTAAACGAACTGACCTCTCTATTCTATCCCATAAATGTTCGCTGGGAGTCATGTCGGGCGTTCTGGGTGACCAAAGTATACGCACGAATTGTCTAGTATGTTCTTCAAACCACTCGAAAACAGTTGCCCATTATCCTTTGGGAATATGAAGTCCATGAATGCCTCCAAATGGTCTGTAATTAGCCGAACGTAACCATTTACAGTTAGTGATCAGTACAGTTGCAGCAGAAGACTTATTCAATTCCATGTAAAAACACCCCACATCAGTATGGAGCCACCACCGGCTTGCACAGTGCCTTGTTTACAATTTGAATCCATAACTTCGTGGAATCTACGCCACACTCGAACCATACCGTCAGCTCCTACCAACTGAAATCGGGACTCATCCGACCAGGTCATGCGTTTCCAGTCGTCAAGGGTCAGGCCGATATTGTCACGAGCCCAGGAGAGGTGTTGCAGGCGAAGTCGCGCTCTTAACAAAGGCTCTCGCGTCGGTCGTCTGCTTCGAAGCCCATTAACATCACGTTTCGCTTCACTGTCCTGACGGATCACTCGTCGTAGGTCACATATTGATTTCTGCTGTTACTCCAAGCAGTGATGATTGTCTGTTGGCACTGACAACTCTACGCTAACGCCACTGCTCTTGGTCGTTAGGTGAAGGCCGTCGGCAACTGTGTTGTCTTTGGTGAGAGATAATGTTTGACACTGTGGATCTCAGTATATTGAAATCCTTGACGATTTCCGAAATGGTATGTATCATGCGTTCAGCTCCAATTACAAATCCGGATTCAAAGTCTGTTAATTACCGTTGTACGGGAAAACTTTTCACATGCATCAGGTCAGTACAAATGACAGGTCCGCCAGTGCACTGGACTTTTTTTATCTCGTGTACGCGATACTAGCGCCATTTGTATGTGGGCATATCGCTATGCCACAACTACCGTCACCTCTGTTAGTTGGTCAACGTGACATTACGCCCAGCGACGCGGCCACGGGGAAATGGCGCCCAGGCACACCTGCGGTCGACTGCGCTGCGATGGGAATCACCGGCTGCCGGCTAGCCACGTCACTGCCGGAAGGGAAGCACAGCAGCGGTAGCCCAGCTGTGTGGGTCGAGGCCGCGCAGCGCCGTCCCTTCCCTAAATGGTCACCGCTCTACCGCCGTCTCCCGTGTGGACACGAAACGACGACATCAGGTAACTTATGTCCACGAAGGATAGGCACTAATAACTTATTTGAATCAGGAAAGAGCGCCAAAACTAATGTGACATACATGATTAGAAACACGGCTAATGTTTAGCGAAAATATTTGGGGGATTCCGCTAGTATGGAATGTAGTTTATATTCGTGAGCATAATTTAGTACTAGAACGCTTGAAACGTACATAATCAAAACGAATAATGACTGTGACTTATTGTGATGAGCTACACATGTGAAAAAGTGATGTGTATGTTATTCTTATTAAAATGGAATGAAATAAAAAAAGTTTCAAATAGACGGCAACGCTGTCAACAAAGTGAATCTCCATCTTCTTCTTCTTCATGTGCCGTCTCCTCTAAGAAGGTTGGCTGTCATCATGGCAATTTCTGATCTTGATTTGGCTGATCTAAGGAGTTCTGACGTTGAGCAGTTGTACCAATTTTTTAAATTGTCAATCCAGGATGTCCGTCTTCTACCCCTCGTTCTCTTCCCACAAATTTTCCCTTCTAGTATTATTTGCAATATTTTGTAATTTACTCCCCTAATAACATGGCCTAAATATTGTAGCTTCCTTACTTTAATAGTTTTAATTAATTCTTTTTCCTTTCCCATTCTTCTTAGGACATCTTGATTAGTAGTCCTCGACACCCAACTAATTCTAAGTATTCTTCTATATGCCCACATTTCAAAAGCTTCTAAACTGTTCATGTCCTTCTTTTTCAATGTCCACGCTTCCATTCCGTATAGTAATTTTGAGAATACATAGCATCTTAGCAACCTCATTTTTGTGTTTAAACAAATGTCTCTCGAACAGAATGCATTTTTCATCTTATTAAAGATACTTCTGGCCTGTCCTATTCTCGATTTAATTTCTTCTGAGCTTTCAATCTCCTCATTTACAATTGTTCCGAGATATTTAAATTTACGTACTTGATCGACTCTTTCCCTATTGATTGTAAGATTTTCTTGTTGGTGTGTTTTAGATATCACCATGAACTTAGTCTTGCTTACGTTAAGAGTCAAGCCAAATTCTTCACTTTTTTCTGCGACTTTGTCAAGAAGTAATTGTAGATCTTTGAGGTTTCCAGCTAGTAGTGCAGTGTCATCAGCAAACCTAACATTGTTAATGTGTAGCCCATCCACTTTAATGCCAGCTATTTCATCTGATAGAGCTGCCTGGAATATGTCTTCTGAATACATATTAAACAATAAGGGTGAGAGAACGCAACCTTGTCTCACACCCCTCTTTATTTCTATATCATTCGATAACTCATTTTCTACCTTCACGGTTGCGGTTTGATTGTAGTAGAGGTTATATATAATGCGGATGTCTTTCTTATCAAGTGTTTTCTTTTCTAACAATTCTATGAGATGATCATGGCGAACTTTGTCAAATGCTTTATTATAATCCAGGAAGCACACATATAGTGGCTGATTAACCTCCATACATCGTTGCGCTAATATGTTAAAAGCAAACAATGCTTCTCTTGTACCGAGGGAACTTCTAAAACCGAATTGTGTTTCACTTATACCTTCTTCTACTTTTTTGTATATTCGTTGGTGTATAACTTTTAGAAATATCTTTAAGGTGTGACTCATTAAGCTCATTGTACGGTGATCATTACAAGTTTTGGCATTAGCCTTTTTGGGTAATGTAACAAAGGTAGATGTCAACCAATCCCTAGGAATAATTCCCGAATTATAAATATCATTAAACAATTGTACAAATATATCTATATGGTCTATTCCTATGAGTTTCAGGATGTCATTTGGTATCTTATCCGGTCCAGGGGCTTTTCCTGTCTTTGATTTGTTGATAACATGTAATATTTCTTCTTTCGATATGCTTGGTCCTCGTTCTCCGATCATGTTATCATAAAATTTTTGATCTTTCCTTGTATCTTCAAATAGTTCTTTGACATATTCTGTCCACCTGTCCAGTTTACCTTTAACATCAGGAATTATTTTGTCATTTTTATCTAACAATAAACTTGTACTTTTCTTTTTATTAAGTCCAGCTAAATCTTTAACTTTTTTGTGTAAGTTGAAACTATCATGTCTTGTTTCATAACTCTCAATTTCAGAGCATTGTTCCTTGTACCATTCTTCTTTTGCTCGCCGTGTTTCTTTTCGTATTTCTGCATGTAATCTTTTATACTCACTTTCATCTCTATTTTTAAGTATTCTTCTTTGTTCCATCAATTGTAATATCTTCTCTGTCATCCACTTCTTTTTCATGTTGTCGTGTTTGGTCGCCATTGTGTTTTTACATGCATTATTTAATGTGTCTTTTATAAGTTCCCATTTGCCATCAATGTCTTCTGTTTGATTATTCTTTATCCTAACTAATTCCTTATTAATCTCTTCAGAAGTCTTTTGTTTAGTCAAGGGGTCTCTTAATATAGTTGTATTTATATAGTCCTTTTGTTTCTTTTGTATGGCTTTCAGTTTCACATGGAACTTTGCTACTAAAGGGTTATGATCAGAAAATATATCAGCTCCTGGATATGTTTTCACACCATGAATAGAATTTTTGTACCTCTTGTTTATAAGTATGAAATCGATTTGATTTCTGCAAACTTCTTCATTACAGTCTCTTGGTGATTTCCAAGTATAAAGTCTTCGTTTAGGGAGTTTAAAAAATGTGTTTGTAATAGACAGATTGTTTTCCTGGCAAAATTGTGACAGCAAATCTCCTCTTTCATTTCTTGTTCCTAAACCAAAAGGTCCAATAAGATCACCTTCACTTCCTTCACCTATTTTGGCATTAAAATCTCCCATGATGATAATAATGTCTCTGCTTTTTGAGGTTCCTATTGCTTGTGTTAATTCTTCATAAAATTTTCCTATTTCTTCTTGGTCTTTGTCGGCTGTTGGAGCATAGATTTGGATTAAATTAATATTTGTTTGTTTCGTTTGTAAATGTATCTATCTGAGATTGGTAAAATGCTTTTGGCAGATTTACTAGCATACTCATCTAAAATTATTCCTACCCCATTCCTGTGCTGGCTATCAGAATTTCCCGAGTAATATACTTTCATGTTGTCAATGGTCATTTCTCCTGAGTCAGGCCATCTTGTTTCACTTACACCCAAAATGTTAATTTTTAGGCGTTTCATTTCTTGTATAACATTATTTACTTTGCCTGGTTGGTATAATGATCTTACATTCCAAGTTGCTATTGTTGCATTATTTTTGTATTTACTTGTGGCATTGTTCAAGGCTCTCCCCCCCGGAGATCCGAGTGGGGGAGTTGAAACTCCGGATAATTTGACATTGAACCCTGCCATGATGAGTTTTCCTGGGGATATCCATTGGATCTTTAATGCTGTGGTTTCCCGTTGCCTTCAGCATCCTATGCCGTTGACCACCCTTGGTGATTCTTCCGTCTTTAGGAGTGATTTCTCACTCCAAGGACAAGAGGGTGCCCTTGCTCTACCAGCTCATCCGCCCTTCTCCATATAAGAGGAAAAAGATACGAAATGATAGTTCAAGGGTTAAGAGGATATGAGACACCTTTTCAGTACTTACAAAATCAAGTCAAATCTGCAAAGAACATGAAAATGTTTGTCCATTAGTATAACATTGCACCACCTCTGACCTAGATGCATGCAACGATTCGGTTGAGAAGGATGGCATAAAATCGTAGTATCGTCTCCTCAGGCAAGCTGGCCGATAACTGATGTAACTGGTCTTTGATATCCTGGAGACTGCCACTGAGTGGGGCTGACGTCTGACCTGATATCATATATGTTCTATCGGGAAGATCTAGCGATCTTGGTAGCTATAGCTGTAGCTCAAATCGCGCAGGCCGTTCATAGAGATACGAGTTATATGTGGATGAGGATTGTCCTGTTGGAAAATGGCACCATGATCCTGTTACTTCATAAGGACGTACGATGTCCTTGACGTACCGTTTTGCGATTGAGTCCCCTTAGCAACTATCAGCTGTGACCTAAAGTCATACTGGATGCCCCCCCCCCCCCCCACCACACACACCAAGAAACCAAGAATAACACCAATGTATCTCTCCAAAGCATTGGAGGAATGAGGCTCCTCCCTAGTTCTTCACCATACTCCTGACGATAATCGTCCGAGGAAGTGTGGAACCGCGATCCATCGCTGAACTCAATGCGGCACCATTAATGAGCAATCCTTGCTTTCCAGTCGCATCAACACTCGAAACCCAGTCATTTTGCTGTGGTGTTAGCGACCGCCTATGTAGTGTACAATAAGTCCACAGTTCAGCTGCTGGCAGTCTCTGGCCAATTGTGTCAGATTACACAGAATGTTACAAGGAGTGATTACTTACTCTCGGATGGCTGGGACATATATGAAGGGGTTTACTAATTGCTTGATGCACAACACAGTGATCCTCCCAGTACCCTGACAACTAGTATTCTACCTTTTACATGAAGTCCAAAACCGGATTTCTGTCACATCCGAATGCCCCAAAAATCTGGACCAAATGGAGACCTACAATGAAGCCCTTTCAGACTATGTCAGTTGCTGATAACGCTGCATCACACCAGTACACTGTGCCACCCTGTATTTCACACGACATATGACGCTGTTCATGCCTTATATATACCCTACCAACTGTCACAACAGTTCTAAACACGAACAACCTTAAATCACTCTGGTGGCATTTCTGTCTGTCACAAAGAATTGGAACGCTAATCATTTGCGTACCCGCCAGTGATGTGTACGTGTATGGCATTCGACCACGTCTTCTGGGTGTTTTGCTTTTCTGTTAGGCAGTATACGAAACAGTCAGGTAATATCTAATAGACTGTTGAAAATATAGAAGAAGAATTACAATTGGCAAAAAACAAGAAGTAATGAGATTTATACAATATGTTATGTGTAATACAATATCTAACACACTTTTACAGTTCAGTAACGAAACTTGGCTTACTTTATTTGTAGAAAGGAGAGATATAATCTTCCTTCTCCGTGCCGGAACAATGGAAGTAGGCCCATGGAGAGCATCTCAAACCTCGTGCGCAGATCTCTCCTTATTTTTCTTCGGAAAATTTTTTCTCGAGAAACAGGAAATCCATTTCAAACTATGTATCAGAATGGAAAGATTCACTATAGCTACTTGTCACCTTAAAGTAAACTGTAATTTCTTGAAGAGTTTCTATTTCTTCATTTTTTGGGATGTCTGTTGTTTCTTCGTTTCAGATATTCGCCTTCAGAACCTTTGTTGTCTTTGAGCTGTTGCATACTTTTGTATGAAGAGTGGCTTAGTATAGATGACTTTTCTTAGAAGTCTTCTTCTTCGGTGGTGGTGATATCTCCAAGGATGTAAACAAAGGTTTCGGTGAAAAACGAAAGGATGTATCTGAACAGTTACAAGGGAATGGTCCAATCTGGCACATCGAAACAAACGTTGCTCTGCTTGTTGTACCAAGCATACTTAAAAAGCGTCTACAGCTACATCTACACGGCAAATCTGAAAATCACGGTTAAGCCCCTGGCAGAGGGTTCATCGAACCAACTTCACACTAATGTAAAATGTACCAAAACAAAATGATATTGCACAAACGACTGAAATTTTAGAATATTGTTCTCCTGATAAACCTGAAACGACACGGGGCTATCGGAAATCATTTTGCCCGACTATTTTCTTAAAAATACTTTCCATAATCGAAAAATTTTTTTATCGAGAGTCACACTGGTTGTTACAGGTTGAATATGAATTATGGCAATAGTCCTTTCTACGTCCTCCTGAAAGACTATCGTTATGCCCAGGCCAAGAGTCCAACAAAAGCAATCAATTAATTTCTGCAACTAGTTAGAAGCCATTTCAGATGAAATTTTAAAAATTATTCTTTCCTATTTTTCCGGATTTTAGTAAGTCGATTATAATTTTTTTGTTACTAAAGTGTCTTTTTTTGGTCCTAATGTCCCTAAAGACAGACACAAAGCTGTGGAAACAGTAATCCACTCATAATTATCACTGTCATTGTTATATACGAATGTGTCATTGCATTAATCGCACAACAGATTCTGTCACTTTTCGCCTCTAAATCATAAATTCCCGTTTGCTTGTAGTTCTTTCGAGAAACCTGACCGATCGGCGTTAGATAAAGCAGATGTGGGGATAACAGCAAGCTTCGCCTTCGTGTCAGCTAAGAACTAATGACATCTTCTCCACACTTTTACTTGAGGTAAACTTTGTTGTTTTGAGATTTCATGTGCTGTAAAATTTCTTGAATCTGCTTAAACAGATCTAAGAAGACTTGAAATCAACAATTTCTATCTCAGTTCAGTTACTATTCGTAGGGTCCAGCATCGTAGATCTCCGCCACTGACAGTGCATTACTTCTCACCAGCAGCTCTACATGGTTAATATATCAAGAAAACCCCTCTAAAAGAACTCTAGTTCATGTTATTTATTCAAGTTTAAGAGTTCATAAAGGCTATTAATGGGGCTTAACAGGACTTTGTGGCCACCCTGCCTAGCAAAGCCATTTGGTTGTCATCCGTGGCAACCTTAGATCACCATCCTGGGCTTACATTTCAGCCCGCAGACGGCTAGAGTCTCTACTGCTTGTCTTTGTGACTGCCAAACCTCACCTTGGCCAGTGAGGTTGCCGGATCTCTCCCCCGTTGAGAAAGTTTGGAGTTTTATGTCACGGTTCTTCAACCAGCTCGGGATTTTGACGATCTAACGCTCCAATTGAACAGAATTTGGCACGATATGCCTCAGGAGGACATGTAACAATTCTATCGAGCAATGCCAAATCGAATAGTTGCTTTCGTAATGGCCAGATGCGGACCAACGCGTTGTTGACTTTCTCAATTCGTGAGGCTCTTTCTCTTGAATAAATGATCGAATTTTGCTGTAATCTTTTTGGCTGTACACGTGCGTCGCACCTATCGATTTCCATCCCAGTCGTATAATTCATCCGTTGTGGTCTTATATTTAGCCCGGTTGTCTGTGAGATTCATACGTCCAATATTACCTGTATGCACATTTATTTATGTATTGTGCAAAATAAGTTTTTAACATGTTGCTGATAAACATTTGTTCCTCATACTTTCCAGAAGATACTCGTGTTATTAGTATGGTCCCATTTAGAATTTTTTATAATTTCAAATAAACTTTCCAAAAGACAATTTTAGAAGGCTGCTTCGAGAAAACGGTGCAACTAATCGGCAACAAACAGTTAAAGGACTAACTCAATCTTCAGAGATCGGCATACGTTTTGTATTCGACGATGTTGTGGTTGGTTTCAACGTTTGCTCATTGTTATATTCCTGTAATGTGGTGAGTTATAAAGATATTGTGGGCTAAATAATTTTCAAGGGAAACGTCTTTCTGCGATTCAGAATACTTAAATATCTCAGAAATAAGAGTACGATCATTGAAATAAAATTTTTCGCTATTTACAGTGTCGTTATAAATTTTATGTAATTATATGTTGCGTTTCTAATGGACATTCTCACTCCACATTCATGTATCTTCATCAAATTAATAACGTTATTTATTTTTTTACTTCTCTCAGAACGGAAGATGTAATTTTGCATACTGAAAACAGTACCAGAATTTAGTAAAATAGAGCGTGTAAAGCGTTCTATGAGGAGTTCTAGGTTTTAACAATGTGAGACGGGAATCTATGCTTTTCAGTTTAATAAATGAAATCTTTTATAGAATTCTGTTGACCCAGTTTTCCTTATTACTTCACAGCATATTATTGATACTAACATATAATAAAATGGTTCAAATGGCTCTGAGCACTATGGGACTTAACATCTGAGGTCATCAGTCGCCTAGAACTTAGAACTACTTAAACCTAACTAACCTAAAGACATCACACACATCCATGCCCAAGGCAGGATTCGAACCTACGACTGTAGCGGTCACGCGGTTCCAGACTGTAGCACCTAGAACCGCTCGCCCACTCCGGCCGGCCTAACATATAATAATGATAGTAATAATAAAGATAATCATAATCATTATTATCATATGTAGCCCACGTTCTACACACGTTGCGATGTTAATTGTAGACAAAATGTTTAATGATGCCTGGTGAGGAATAAATGATGACCTGAAATCCTAATCTTACCATACATACCTATAGCTACTTTTGATAATATGAGTTCCTTACTTTCGTACCTTCTGAACTATGTAACTATATTATAATCCAATAATTATTGGAGCAGAGTGCACCTCAGCCTGAAATTTCTCTTTTTCTTGACTTTGCCGCATTGTCTATACTTCTTAAAATGATGCATTACAAAAGGAAGGAGGATAATTTTTGGAGAGACGAGCTTCATATGGGCGTTAAGATTGCTAAAGACTGGAAATTATTCTGAAATATACCAGCAGTAATTTAAGGAGCTAACTAGAAATTTTATCAGAATGGGTGGAAATGATCTGATTTAATTTGGTCTGACTTAGAAACCCCACGTTGCATCTCAACTCCTATGAAACTTTTTTTATTGGCTGCTTAAGAAAAGCTACACTTTAATTCACGCAACCTTCACGAATATGTGGCAATTTCAGCGATTGTAACGTGGCGAACATGAGTACTATTTACAGACATAATGAGGAGGAGAGAGGTCCCTTCGTTACATAGGCCGACGTTTAAATAATAATCGAAATGTTGGTGATCACACTTGAAGCGTCATAAAATTAAACATGCATAAAGACGTAATTGAAATGTGCCTCGTTTCACTAATTTTTTTCTGGGTTATGGCATGTTTGACTTAGAAAAGTCGTTACACAGTGTGGTAAACGATTTTCTGAATGTTTCACAAATAAAGAAGACGCAGTAATAACAACTCTGTTCCGAATACAATTCTCTGTTTCGTCCCCCTATCATACACAGCTTCAGAGGCGCAATTAGCAAGGCTGGCTATCTTCCCAAGCGTTACCCAACACTTGTGCTGTACCCATTCTCAGCCACTAGTGAAGGTCTGAAGTGTTTTCTCCTTGCTTCTCGTCGACCTACTGCAGTGGTTAACACCTTCCCAGCTGCTACAAGGAACACCTGGGATCATAGTGGCTTCGTTTATATGACTCCTCTCGTCTACTGTGTTGCGTACACAACACTTTCCTCTAAAGACTTTATCGTTTCCGTACTTATGTTATCGATTACTATTAACCTGTTACTTTTTATTTACTTCATAATTATTTCCCGCTCTAGGAAAGTATAGGCAACATCCGCATAACCATTTCCACATATTTATCCCCCCAGTCACTCCACAGTGAATGGCGAAGGGTACATCGTACCATTAATATCCGTTTTCTTTCCTACTCCATTCGTGTATTGATCGAGGGAGAAATGGTTGTCTGTATGCCACTGTACATACCGAAATCTCTTCTATTTTATTCTCATGTCCTGAGGCAATATACAAGATGTCCCAGGAATGTTGCGACTGACTTCCAGGAGTTGTAGAGAACATCTTGAGGAACAAATCGACGATAGTAACCCTTGTCCAGAAACGTCATCCAACGACTATACAGAGTATCGAAATTATAGGTGGTGTCGTCTGTCACTTCGGCAGAAAATGTGACTTTGTACGTTAACAGGTCATGAGCAGAACGTCTCGAAATGTTGTTTGTTATTCAGTGATCACTATTTATTGCCACAGTCACCAGTGGAGAAGGTGGAGCAAGCTGCTGCGTAGCAAGGGCTGGTCTCCTGTGAATGCGATGCTCTGGTGCCTCAGTGATGACGATTCTGAATACGTATTTTCACCTGTAGTTTATTTTTCTCCTGGAATTCTTTAAAATCTCTAATGATGTTCTGTGCACAGAGAAAAATAAACTCTAGATGGAAACCATTGTCCAAAACCGTCATCCACCGAGGCAACAGCGCATCGCATTCACAGGAGACACAGACTTTCTATGCAACAGCTAGTTCTATCTTCTCCACTGGCGATCGTGGCAATTAATCGCGATCATGGAATAACAAACAGCATTGCGAGATGTTCCGCCTATGGTCTGTCAGCGTACAAATTAACGTTTCCTGTTGAAGGGGCGGTCTTGTAGCAGGCGCCAGCACCTATAATTTCGAAGCTCTGTAGCATCTTGGGTGACGATTCCGAATTGTTCCTCAAGACACCCTTTACAACTCCTGGAAGTTTTATCGCAATATTTCTGGGACACCCTGTATACGATGGTGGCAGGATAATGTTCTCACTGTCTTCCTTTAATACAGATTCTCTAAATTTAGCCAACAGAGTTTCACTAGAACTACGTTGTCTTCCTGCCAAGGATTTCCGTTTAAGTTACTAAGTATATCTGTTGCAATGCCAACTTAATAAGGACTCCAAAAACGGTAACAATGCTCCAGAATAGGCCGCAGTAATGTCCTGTATGCCTTTTCCTGTACGGATTCATTGCATTTTCTTCAAACAAATCTTCCATTTGTCTTCCCTAATGCTGATTTTACGTGACCATCCCACTTAATTTTGCTTCTTAATATTACCCCTAAATAATTGTATTAGAGATTTTCGATAAGGGTTAGTTGCGGTTCCGCGGGATACTTTACGATTGGTATTCAATTACGATTAACTGCTAAACATAATGTGGGAATATGTTCAGAACTAAGGTCCTGTCTGAGCCAAAATTGGTTGTTATAATCCTTAAGAGATTGTGAACAGTTGGCTGCGACTTTTCAGATCTACTGTTGTTTGACGATAACTGATGTGTAGGTTATTGTGAATCGGCTTTGGCTCCGACTTTTTTCCAATTACTGGCACTAGTGGTCTTGTACAGAACACTCTCGGGAGGAAGAGTGGTTTCTAATTATGGATGTTGGATGTGTGGTTTAGTATTGAGTTTGTGGGATGACGCAAAACGGAATTTAGGAAGAATAGTTTGTCAAATACGGATATTGCCTTGCAGGTCCTAAATAATTAAGACTGGAACTCGTGATTTGAAATGTAGCTGCAGAAACCTTATAGTTGACAAGATATCCAAACGATATATGGATTTGTTGCTTGTATGATGGAATCCTTAATTTGAATCGCGGTCAACATTATTTCGCACTTAAGGGAAATCTGTGGCGACTGATGAGTTCATTTGTAACTCATTTCAGGAAAGTGATAGTTTAGATGCCAACGTCAGAAGATGAGGGGCTGTCCTTATCTGTGTTATGGATAGGGTCAAAGAGGCGGCGATGATAGTGGTTTTCGTTGTGGGTAGATTACCTTTAGCATGGTGGGCACACTGACACTCGTACACAGCAGCGCACCATTGTATTCACCATTGGTGAATATAAATGTAATGATGTTTTAAAGGCAAATTGAGTTTCAATCTTCATCATTTTTGCTCGCGTTGATATAGTCCCCATATTAAATAACAGGTAAAAGAATCTTAAGGATAAGAAACTGTATTAATATAAAATAAAAGGGGTATAATGACAGACTGGAAGTAAAATTTCAGAAGAATACTGAGGAGAAATCATAGGAAGATGATACCATATTATTTTCCACCTTTTTAATATTACTTTTCTTAAAGAGTAACTTTCGTAAGAAACATGCCCCGAAGATCATCTTTACAGTTTAATGCGCAAATATCGTTATATTGCTCACTGGTGGATAAAAAGTAATCAAAAACAGAAAATTATCGTTAGGATAGGGTGGAATCTTTCCTATAAAAAGAAAAATGAGTATAAGAGAATTGATCTAGTTCTTACTGAAAAAATGAAGTATATATTTGTTTGTCATAATACGTGTTTTTAAAGAAACGCGAACGGTATATCGCTCACTTTAAAGCAGATAGATCTTTACTTCTGAGATGAATGTTTCACAGTAAAAAAGATAATGCGACTAGTTTAATTTAGTACACGGAGAAAAGTAATTCGGTAGACTTTTATGAGACTAATTTTGTATTGGCAGTTGAAAATAATTTTCACAGTTTCATTATCAGTCTATAAAACGTATCTTACGTGGAAAAGAAGTTGAATTAAATATGCAGAGGTAAAGTCAGAGTCATACTGCTTACGCGAAAGCCTAAGCCTAAAAGCTGATGCACTACGCTTAGAAAAAATCTTATAACTGTAAGTAATAAATTTTTTATGTATCATGTTGGTATTTGCTTAAAGTTACGGTGCTTCTGAACAGGAAAGCTATCGATATTTATGTAACCCCCCACAAACGAACTAGAAAAGAACATTCAAGTTATTGACGTAGCAAGAAAATGGAAGTTGCACTTAAAGTAATATTAGTTATAACAATACAGAAAAAACTAGTCTGAATAGACGAACGTAATTTATTACGAAAATCGTAAACGAATTAACTCTAATTTTTTGAGGTTTTGTGTGCCTTCAAATAAAGTTGTAAAGACGTCATAATAGTAGGTAGTTAAACAAGATACACTAAAGCGCAAAAGTAACTGATATAGGCATGGGTATTCAAATACAGAGATATGTAAACAGGCAGAATAAGGTGCTATGGTCGGCAACGTCTATATAAGACAAGAAGTGTGTGTGCAGTTGCTAGATCGGTTACTGCTGTTACAATGGCAGGTTATCAAGATTTAAGTGAGCTTGAACGTGGTGTTACAGTCGACGCATCGGCGATGGGACACAGCATTTCCGAGGTAGCGATGAAATGGGAATTTTCCGTACGACCATTTCAAGAGTGTGCCGTGAATATCAGGAATCCGGTGGAACATCAAATCTCCGACATCCCTGCGGCCGGAAAAAGATCCAATAAGAACGGGATCAACGACGACGGAAGAGAATCGTTCAACGTGTCAGAAGTACAACCCTTCCGCAAATTGCTGCAGATTTCAATGCTGGGCCATCAACAAGTGTCAGCATGCGAACCATTGAACGAAACATCATCGATATGGGCTTTCGGAGCCGAAGGTACACTCGTGTACCCTTGATGTCTGCACGATACCAAGCTTTAAGCCTCACGTGGGCCCGTCAACACCGAAATTGGACTATTAATGGCTGGAAACATGTTGCCTGGTCGGACGCGTCTCGTTTCAAATTGTATCGAGCGGATGGAAGTGCACGGGTATGGAGACAACCTTATGAACCCATGGGCCCTGCATGTCAGCAGGGGACTGTTCAAGCTGGCGAAGGTTCTGTAATGCTGTGGGGTGTGTGCAGTTGGAGTTATATGGGACCCCTGATAGGTCTGACAGGTCACACGTACGTAAGTATCCTGAGTGATCACCTACATCCATTCATGTCCATCGTGCATTCCGACGGACTTTGGCAATTTCAGCAGAACAATGCGACACCTACAGGTCTAGAACTGCTACAGAGTAACTCCAGGAACAATCTTCTTAGTTTAAACACTTCCAGTGGCCACCAAAGTCAGTTTGTTTGGCTCTTCAGTGTATTATTACTAGCTTAGTACTTTCCTCCTAGTAAGAATATATGAAAGAGTACAACGTACTGTCAGTCTCGTGAGAAACCCCGTCAACGGCCTTGTGGTGGTGGATACACCGATTCTAGTCCAGGGTGGCCAGAACATGGATGGGTTACCGTCTGAATACACCTTGCATTATTGACAGAACGGTTCGTGGCGTAAGGTTCCTGATCACCAGACCTGTACTGGATTAAATTCCAAACCTCTCCACAGTGTATTGTGAAGTGAGGTCATGTGACACTGGTGATGGTGACCTGTACGTCGGACTGGGTCTTAAGCTCTGCGGCATTCCTGGTGCTCTTCTACAGGAGTTGGCACTGGAATGTTGACACCGGGTCTCACGCTCTCCCTTCTCTCATCGTCTCCGATACAAACATGACACTACAGTACATACACACCCATTACAGTCACATTTAACAGATACACTTATGCTCAAAGTTCTCGTATTCCTCGAAGGAAAGCCAGATACTGCAGCGAACTAGATTGTTAGTACTTGTGGTTAATATGTTCAGTGCTGCGAAGATGGGTTGTTGCTGGAATGACAGGCCTATACTTGCGAAATTTCCCTTCGCCACTTAATAAGGGTTAGCAGGAAAGCCTCTAAAGGCTCTACACAATACTGAGCCATACACCATACAGCCTACCAGTACTGAAGTTTCATGTACCCTTTTCTTAAGAGGCAGACACACCATCCAGGGGCCACACAGGTACTCAAAAGAGACGCACTGAGTCTGGGGCACCCCACGAGGCATGCTGGGATGGCTTAACTCGAAGCGGGAGGCTTGGCCTAGTAGTCTGCCACAAATTTCACTTATCCAGAATATTCATGGTTTTAATTGTTCCTTTTTCATTTACTTGAATATAGTATGGATTGTGCGACTATTGAAAAGTGTTATTTTCCATGATAACCCAGTTTCACCACTTCATCCCTCGCTACAATGGTTCAAATGGTTCTGAGCACTATGGGACTTAACATCTGAGGTCATCAGTCCCCTAGAACTTAGAACTACTTAAACCTAACTAACCTAAGGACCTCACACACATCCATGCCCGAGGCAGGATTCGAACCCTAGCTACATAACTGGCTTTTCTCTAGAGGCTTTTTACGTATGTTCTTAGGATGTCCTCATTATCCAGATATCATCTCTTTTTGTCTCAGTCAACCACAAATTAATTTCTTTTTCTTGCAATTCATTCCATCTTTGTTTCTCAATCCGTCGTAAAGCATCTTATAGATGCCTTCAATATGTTACTGTTTCCTAAAGTCACTTTTGTGACAGTAACGAATCGATACCAACATCAGCCTGCTTTTAATCTTCTGAATCCAGTTTTTTGACCGAGCAAGGAGGCGCTGTGGTTAGCACTCTTGAGTCGCATTCCGGAGGACGACAGTTCAACTCGCGTCCGGCCATCCTGATGTAGGTTTTCTGTGATTGCCCTAAATCGCTTCAACAAAGGCCGGAATGGTTCCTTTGCCTAATCCGATGGATCCGACGACCTCCCTGTTTGGCTCCCTTCCCCCCCCCCCCCCCCCCCAGATCAACCAACTAACTAGTTTTTGATAACTGAAATGAAAGAACGGTACAGATAACGAGGGTACAATAAGGGCGTTTATCTCATCTGTTATTCGGCAACCACTGTTATGATATTTGGTAAAAATATGCTATATGTTGCACTAACTACCCCAAAGAAACTGTCATCAATTGAAACAATGAGGTGATCAATTTTTGCCTTTCGTTATAAAATGAAAGATATGCAGATGTTAACAGAAGTACCCGTAGCTAGCAGAATAGAGATGCGAGATACTTATCGGCGACTACCGTAGCAGATCATTAAAATCGAACCATCACCAAAACCCTAAGAATACTGGTTATGTGTAATGGGGTGAATGACATGACATTTAATGTGCAACTCTTAAATAAAGCTCCAGTTACTGAATCAGCCCTTGAATGCAAAGTGTGTTATCACTCTTGCTGTTCCGCCGCAAGAAAGACTGACACAGTCATCAGTATTAGTGGTGTTAAAAAGCAACTGAATACGTTAAAACTCAAGAAGAGCTTTTTTTGGTTTTAATAAGAAATTTCGAAGTAAATTTGCTCAAGTCTTGAGCGTCTTTTATTTCGGATCATTTGATCATCAAACAGTTAACGATGATCAGAAAAGAATACACGTCGTAGCCATCTAGACTTCTCTGTTTGTATTATAGAAACTCGCTGAGATCAAACTTAAAGTATTACTCAGAACTAAATGTCGTTCCTCGTGGAAATAGCATGAATTCTTAAAACGCAGATCATGCAAAACACAGATATCCATCTTCACGCATGATATCGTGTCCCATCTAGTGGTAAACACGTGGCTTCGAAGTTTCCATTGATGCCTTCTAAACAAGATACATTCATTTGCTATATCTAACCAGGACTGCGACCAACTGAAAATTCCTGAACTGGTACTTCAAGGGTGGTAACTGGTACTTAGCCCGCCCGGTTAGTCGTGCGGTCTAACGCACGGCTTTCCGGGCGGGGAGGAGCGCCTGGTGCCGACGAATCCGCCCGGCGGACTTGTGTCGAGGTCCGGTGAGCCGGCCCCTCTGTGGATGGTTTTTAGGCGGTTTTCCATCTGCCTCAGCGAATGCGGGCTAGTTCCCTTATTCCGCTTCAGCTACACTATGTCAGCGATTGCTGCGCAAACAAGTTCTCCACGTACGCGTTCACCACCATTACTCTACCACGCTAACATAGGGGTTACACTCGTCTGGTGTAAGACGTTCCCTGCGGGGTGGGGGCACAATAACCCTGAAAGAGTGGTTCGGTGTGGGGCGGCGGAGGGTTGAAGTGGACTGCGGCAGTCGTCGTGGGGTTTTGTGGACACTGCTGCTGCAGCGGCGACGGAGCCTCTCCGTCCTTTCTAGGCAACCGGCTAACGTACAGTACAATACAGTACAATACAACTGGTACTTAACGTAAAGTTCTGATCCTCAGTAAATATAAGAAAACAATTCAACTAAATGTGTCACAGCTAGAGTAAGTGCTAGCATGCTAGGGGTGGATGATGATATAATTCAACTATAAGTAACCAGAAGGTCAGGATTCGATTAATATTAGTAAGATACTGGAAAACTAAATTTTCCCTACAATACAGATCTCTGAAAAAAGACTTATACATCCCACACTGAAATGCTATTCATATGTGTAAGATCCATCTCAGGTCGCACTAACCGGGGATATCAAAATGGTTCGAATGGCTCTGAGCACTATTTGACTTAACATATGTGGTCATCAGTCCCCTAGAACTTAGAACTACTTAAACCTAACTGACCTAAGGACATCACACACATCCATGCCCAAGGCAGGATTCGAACCTGCGATCGTAGCAGTCGCGCGGTTCCGGACTGAGCGCCTAGAACCGCTAGACCACCGCGGCCGGCTAACCGGGGATATCCAGCACCCGTGAATGAAACGGGAATAATCTTTAATTATTGGTGCAGTCAACAATTCATTTGTAACCCTCAGAGTAACGAATCGCAGAGCATAAAAGTAGAGAGAGAAACAGAAAAACTGAACACAGGCGAAGTTTAAAATTTCTAGAATATTTGGACACTGCAGTCGTTTAATTACACGTATGGGTTGCTGAGAACACCGAGAACGACCTTTCTTCGTAACTTCGGAAACGATGGCGGTGTGACGCAGGGAACTTCTGATTCCGTGTCGCTTCAGTGCCCAAGTTTGTCTAGCGTCACGCTCGGTCGATTTTTCCGGAAGCCTTACTCGGGCTCCGGTCGTCTCGGTTCGTTTGTTTACGCTCCTCGTGTACGTAATGAGTCGCGCGGCGAACGTCACAGCGCTGGGGAACTGGGTTGAGCGCTCTCCGTGCGTGACTCAACTCGTAGCCGGCCCAGCAAGCGAAGCAAATGCCACCGTCTGTGAGTGGAGCAGACGCTGCTTCCTGTGCGGTCACTGCCCGCCGGCATCTAACGACCTCCAGACACGACTCGCTGACCAATCTGTTCTGTCACTCTACGGTCAAATCTCGGATTTATCACTGGAATGTGGAAAGCAATTCCTCTGCCGTCAGAGCGATAACAAGCAATGTGTGTGGCTGTAAAGAATTGTACGCTTAAGCTATTTGTTGTGATTTCTTACCTATAGCGATGATTTTTTTTCTTTTTTTCTGTGAAAGCTTTGACTTCTACAATGAGAAACTAGGCTGACTCCCATCCAGATATGCTTTGACAGTACCTCACTTGCTCACTTATATTTATAGCGCAAGAAATACACAATGTACAATTCTATTAAAGAGTAAATTCGATAAATGGCTCACTTGAAGGTGTCTTAAAATTGTGGGTCATGTTCTCCAGAATTTTATCTTAGGAAGAGAAGCACGAGGGAGCCGTTGTAAGAAACCATAGTATCAATGATAATTAGTTTTGTGATTCAAGTCCACTTTAGCGCAAATATCTATTAATTTTTCTGATCAAACATATATCAACACATTTGTGCGACCATCAGTGCGAACGTTTATTCAAGTCTGTATAGTGTAACCATATTTTAAGTAACAACTGCTCGAAATTTAGGCCTAAAGCACTTTTATGACTGTTGTATTAATGACGTCACTGTTTAAAATTTTTGGTTCTGTAGGACTGTTTCGCACCAAGAAGACACGGTCGGATGTCACTGTAACTTCTTACATGCACGTACTAACGGTCGGTATGTAAATGATTATAGCTGCAATTCTCTGAGATAGGTATAACAGCCACCAGAATACATAAGTATTGTTCATGTTTAGTGTTGTTATCTGGCCTGGTAGGGTATATAAGCGGCATGAACAGCGCAGTTGTTGAGTGATCACTGCGTACCCATGTGAGGCAGTGTTGTCAGCACCTGATATACACTCATGCACATAAATTAAGGATAATTGCAGAATGTGGTGCCACACAAAGTGGCCCTACGCAAAACTGGCGCTAATAGCATAGGCACATAAGGAAAACACACGACACAGATCTGTAACTCCACGGTATTGGTGATAATTTGAGAAAACCGTCCCTAAACACATGTGCTTCAAAATGCCACTGTTTACTGCACATGACCCAAACATCAATATGGGATATGATCACCATGCACACGTACACAGCCCCCACAACGGGTTGGCATACTCTGCGTCAGGTGGTCGAGCAGCTGCTGGGGTATAGCCTCCCATTCTTGCACCAGTGCCTGTCGGAGCTCCTGAAATGTCGTAGGGATTCCAATACGTGCAGCGATATGTCGACCGAGAGCATCACAGACGTGCTCGATGGGGTTTAGGTCTGGAGAACAGGCAGGCCACTCCACTCGCCTGGTATCTTCTGTTTCAAGGTATCCCTCCACGATAGCATCTCGGTGGGGCCTTGCGTTATTATCCATCAGGAGGAAGGTGGGACCCACTGCACCCCTGAAAAGGCGTCCCGATACACCTGACCTGTTACAGTTCCTCTGGCAAAGACATGCAGGGGTGTACGTGCACCAATCATAATCCCAGCCCACACCATCAAACCACGATCTCCATACAAGTCTCATTCAAGGACATTAAGGGGTTGGTATATGGTTCTTGGTTCACGCCAGATGAAAACCCGGCGAGAATCACTGTTCAGACTATATCTGGAGTTGTCCGTGAACATAACCCGGGACCACTGTTCCAATGACCAAGTACTGTGTTCTTGACACCAGGCTTTGCTGGCTCTCCTGTTACCAGGGGTCAGTGGAATGCACCTTGCAGGTCTCCGGGCGAATAAACCATGTCTATTCAGTCGTCTGTAGACTGTGGCTGCGGTAAGGTTCTGAGCAAGGGCACCTACAGTGCTCCGTGGCCGTATGCGGGCACTGATGGTGAGATATTGGTCTTCTTGTGGTGTTGTACATTGTCAACGTCCCGTACTGTAGCGCCTGGACACGTTTCCTGTCTGCCGGAATCGTTGCCATAATCTTGAGATCACACTTTGTGGCACACGGAGGGCCCGTGCTAGGACCTTCTGTGTTTGACCAGCCTCCTGTCACCCTAGTATTCTACCTCTTATAACGTCATCAATATGTGTTCTTTGAGCCATTTTCAAAACACAGTCACCATAAGCACGTCTGAAAACGTCTGCACACTTACTTGCTGCACCACACTCTGACACGGACCAACACACTTCTGCGTATGTGCACTGCTGCCAGCGCCACCGTGCGACGACCGCAGGTCAAATGCACCTCATTGTCATATCCCGATGTGATTTAAACCTGCAATCCACCCACCAGAGCGTTGTTTCACCATGTATCAGCATCTTCTTTAATTTATGAGCATGAGTGTAGTTTGAAAGGACCGTCACTGTGCGTCTCTACTTGGCCGGTTGGTCTAATCGTACATCAGCCAGTTTTGTGGGACATTCAGATGTGACGGTGGCCGGATTTTCGTCTCCATGGAGACATGAGGACAGGCATACTCGTCGCCAAGGTTCCGGTCGACACCGTCTGGCCACCACAAAAGAATATCGCCGTGTGATGTACCAGGCACGTCGTAAAACTTTCACATCTGTGCTTTCCATCCGAGAACAAGTAATGGACTCTGCAACATTCTGCACCACTGGTTTGAGACTGGCATTGTGTTCAGGATGAAGCACGATTCTGCCCTAGTCGGACGCGACCATTGCCGACGAATATGGCAGCGACTTCGGAAAAGGTTCCTATTTTCCAGTCTTTTGGAGAGACATCCGTATCACTCTTGGCGTCATGCCGTGGGGAGCCATCGGACGTGGTAGTGATTGAGGCTCCTCTAACGGCATAATGGTTTGTGACGAACATCCTGCATCCTCCTGTGTCACTCGGGGGTGCTGCTCATGCGAGAGTACCATGGTGTTATTTTTCAGGAGAATAGCACCCGTGATCTAGGGGTAGCGTCTTTTATTACCAAGCAAAACGTCCTCGATTCAGGGTTCGAACCCCGCCTCCGCTCAAATTTTGATTAAAAATCATCGGCAAAGGGGGCCGATGACTTCTGGCATTAGAAGTCACCCTCATTCAGCCAACGGCCTTGTCAGAGGAGGTGGAGGAGGAGAAGGAAGTTCGAAAGAAAGTCCAGTAATCAAGTGGTTTACGAATATTAAGTACAGTGCAGACATATAACTTCGTTGTTTTTAAATGGGTGTTTAGGTGAAGTAAGTGTCGCTAGGGAGAGGAATGGTACAGAGTAAGCATGTTTTTAAGAAGCGTCTATTCTCAATGTGAGGAAAAGTTATAGGAGTTCTAGATAGCTCTCGCGATGCACTGAGAATTCCTTCATCATGCGACAAAAGAGGTTGCTAGAAATGATCAGCTTCAATCGTCTCATTGAATCATAAGCTTGTGGTTTAATGAAACACTAATAACATTTATCTTCCTTCATTTTAAAAACAAAAGTGTTCAAAGAGAAAACTCTTTTTTATTCTGCAGTTTAGTTGGACACTAATATCGATAATGATGAGGGCTCGATGGGGTGTGGTGGGAGGGGGCGAGGGGATAATGGTCTCAAAACTGTTGGAAACCACTGATCTACGCTATGAGAACAGCTGACACTAATTTTATCCGGCTGGCCGCTTGATTTTACTCACGCAACGGCCTGATTGGCTAACTTAAGGACTAATTAACTCGGAAACGGCGCAACGTATAGAATTTTTTCTGAGCAATTAGTTCTCAGTACAACCTACCCTGCAACACCATTACAAGCATTTCAGAGTTTTTCTGACTCTCGTGTTTACAACAGTGCTCCGAAGTTAAAAAGACTTCGAAAAGAAGGAACTGGGAAGAAAAAATGTAAATTATTTTCATGATATCGCTGTAAATTGGGAAAGTCTACTTTACTTACCGGAACTGAGAACTATCTGCACGATATAGACATTCGACACATAGCTGATGCAAAACAATGTATTAGATGTATGATGTGTCAGTCAGAGTTTGCACTTCCGTTGTGGGCAGAGTGCAGCGTCTAAAAATGATAACTTAATACTGCAGACAGGCTGTGTGGGTCCTGGTGAAGTGTACAGGATCATTCATACAGACTAGGCTGATACCGCGTTCTCGCCGTTGAGTATTCTGCGAAGCACCGTCTCAGGGTTTTGGTGAAAGTTTTATGATGCACGAAGTGGCCGTCTTAAGCTATAAAGGAAGTGGCCGTACACTGATTAAAACGTAGAATTTATCATATTCTGTGTAATAACGTTATATAATCAAAACTTTGACCATAATAAATACGAATCTTCTGTTAGTGAGTCAATGCGCTTGTTTCTACAATGGGAAAAACTGAAGCTGATAAACGCTGACCAAATTTGTTATCCCTGCTCTGGATTGTGATTCCTTTCACCAAGAAATGGAAGCTATCACAGCAAGACGTATTTAGTTATCACGTGATTAAAACGTAGTGGTCCCAATGTTAATGCACTAATCACGTCTCACATAATTTTATTCCGCGAATCGAACATCCAAGCTGCCCTGGGTTCCCACTCTTTCCTCCACTTACTCTTTAGATATAGGCACCATCATAGAAATAAAACAAGGCATATGCACATACACTGTTACTATTCACACTCTCTCTTTCTCAGTCTACAAAACGAAGAAAGAGAACAACAATAACAATATAATACACCATAAAATAAGATGTATTAAGTACTGCCGACATTGTTATTTTGTTATCAGGCAGTAAAATTATCAGCTTTACCTGTAACCGAAGAAAAAATTCAGTTTTTAATAAAATTATACTGCCATAAAATTCTACCATCTGTCACCCAGCCGATTACTTACATGCTGTCTAAAGAGAGGAAAGGCCTGGAAATGATGAGTTAATTTATTTAATTAAGAAATGTTATCAGAAAGTTTCATCAAATATTTAAGCTATCATTCTATTGATACACTGCTGACGCATATTACGCAGTGAAGTTGAATTAATTTACTAGGTGAAGAAAGAAATCCCCTACTCTCACAGTCTATTGTAATTTCCTACTCCCACATAATTTAGTTCCCTACTCGAGACAAAGACCCTGGTACGATTCTAATATAGGTTTACTTGTTTCAGTATGCTGTGAATGTAAAATTGTTTTAACTCGCAATCTATCATTTGTTAAGTGTATGTAACGACTTAAACTTATGTACCCTCTGAATTATCAAAACAGTCTCGGATTTAACCTTGAGAAAACTTCTTACAGTTCATCATTTCCTGCGTTGCAGTTTGTTTGTTGTCATTGCCCTCTCCAAACATGCAGTGGATTACAAATACTTACCTTCATATTGCGTCTGCAAGGGGAATTCTCTATCGATCCTGCAATAATCTGTGCGCCTTGTACTGGACCATGGAAGAAGGCGATCGACCAAAATGACGAATTTATTCTTTCTATATTGTGATTTATAACGTATGAAATACAGTATTTTACTTACACCAAAGAGGTTCAAAAAATGGTTCAAATGGCTCTGAGCACTATGGGACATAACAGCTGAGGTCATCAGTCCCCTAGAACATAGAACTACTTAAACCTAAGTAACCTAAGGACATCACACACATCCATGCCCGAGGCAGGATTCGAACCTGCGACCGTAGCGGTCGCCCGGTACCAAACTGAAGCGCCTAGAACCGCTCGGCCACCACGGCCGGCTCAAAGAGGTTAATTTCGTTCTTATTGTCGTGCCTCAGATACACTATGTGATCAAAAGTATCCGGACACCCCCAAAATCATACATTTTTCATATTAGGTGCATTGTGCTGCCACCTACAGCCAGGTTCTACATATCAGTGACCTCAGTAGTCATCGGGAGAGAGCAGAATGGAGCGCTCCGTGGAACTCACGGACTTCGAAGGTGGTCGGGTGATTGAGTGTCACTTGTGTCATAAGTCTGTACGCGAGATTTCCACAATCCTAAACATCCCTATGACCCCTGTTTCCGATGCGATAGTGAAGTGGAAACTTGAAGTGAGAAGTACAGCACAAAAGCGTACAGATCGCCTCGTCTATTGACTGACAGAGACCACCGACAGTTGAAAAGGGTCGTAATGTGTAATAGGCAGACATCTATCGAGACCTTCGCACAGGAATTGCAAACTGCATCAGGATCCACTGCAAGTACTATGACAGCTAGGCAGCAGGTGAGAAAACTCGGATTTTATGATCGAGCGGGCTGCTCATAAGCCACACATCTCGCCGATAAATGACAAACAACGCTTCTCATGGTGTAAGAAGCGTAAACAATAGACGATTAAACAGTGGAAAAAGTGACGAAGCGAGGTGCACAATGTGGCGATCCGATGGCAGGATGTGGGTATGGCGAATGCCCGATGAACGTCATCTGCCAGCGTGTGTAGTACCAACTGTAAAATTATTAGGCGGTGGTCTCATGGTGTGGTCATGTTTTTCATGGAGGGGGCTTGCACCCTTGGTGTTTTGCGTGGCACTATCACAGCACAGGCCTACAATGATGTTTTAAGCACTTTCTTGCTGTCCACTGTTGAGGAGCAATTCGGGGATGGCAATTGCGTCTTTCAACACGATCGAGCAACTGTTCATAATGCACGGCCTGTGGCGGAGTGGTTACACGACAGTAACATCCCTGTAATGGACTGGCCTGCACAGAGTCCTGGCCTGAATCCCACTGAACACCTTTGGGATGTTTTGGAGCGCCGACTTCGTGCCAGGCCTCACCGACCGACAATGATACCTCTCCTCAGTGCAGCACTCCGTGAAGAATGGGCTGCCAATCCCCAGGAAACCTTCCAGCATCTGATTGAACGTATGCCTGCGAGAGTGGAAGCAATCATTAAGGCTAAGTTTTGGCCAACACTATATTGAGTTCCAGCATTACCGATGGAGGGCGCCACGAACTTCTAAGTCATTTTCAGCCTGGTGTTCGGCTACTTTTGATCACATAATGTATCTGCAGCAAAAGGAAGTATCGAGACAGGATTTTTATTGCTTGAGTGTTCCGCCCGTTCTTGGTAGAATATTTTATACATTATGAATTAAACATACACAACACTGGTATGATATTGTACAATATTTATTAATTTTTACACGAACCGGTTTTCAGCCTTTACGCCATCATTAGTTACAGAGCCGAAACTGTTCGGGTAACAAATAATAAATATTATAGTATATTATACCAGTTTTGTGTGTGCTTCCTTCATAATAAGAGTTTTAAGTCCGAAATGCAGGTGAAACACAGTATATCTGTACAAAAATTGAACACGCCCGTTTCAAGTTTTTATTGACTGTTGATGTACACTGATGAGCCAAAACATAATGACCACCTGAGTAATACACAACTGGCCATTAAAATTGCTACACCCAGAAGAAATGCAGATGATAAACGGGTATTCA
This sequence comes from Schistocerca cancellata, assembly GCF_023864275.1. Lineage (NCBI taxonomy): Eukaryota > Metazoa > Arthropoda > Insecta > Orthoptera > Acrididae > Schistocerca > Schistocerca cancellata. Next base: position 518,376,560 of record NC_064630.1, on the reverse strand, counting down.
TTGGACAAATATATTATACTAGAACTGACATGTGATTACATTTTCACGCAATTTGGGTGCCTAGATCCTGAGAAATCAGTACCCAGAACCACCACCTCTGGCCGTAATATCGGCCTTGATACGCCTGGGCATTGAGTCAAACAGAGCTTGGATGGCGTGTACAGGTACAGCTGCCCATGCAGCTTCAACACGATACCACAGTTCATCAAGAGCAGTGACTGGCGTATTGTGACGAGATAGTTGCTCGGTCACCATTGACCAGACGTTTTCAATTGGTGAGAGATCTGGAGAATGTGCTGGCCAGGCCAGAGGTCGAACATTCTCTGTATCCAGAAAGGCCCGTAAAGGACCTGCAACATGCGGTCGTGTATTGCTGAAATGTAGGGTTTCGCAGGGATCAAATGAAGGGTAGAGCCGCGGGTCGTAACACATCTGAAATGTAACGCCCACTGTTCAAAGTGCCGTCAATGCGAACAAGAGGTGACCGAGACGTGTAACCAATGGCACCCCATACCATCACGCCCCGTGATACGCCAGTATGGCGATGACGAATACACGCTTCCAATGTGCGTTCACCGCGTTGTCGCCAAACACGGATGCGACCATCATGATGGTGTAAACAGAACCTGGATTCATCCGAAAAAATGACGTTTTGCCATTCATGCACCCAGGTTCGTCGTTGAGTACGCTATGGCAGGCGCTCCTGGCTCTGAGCACTATGGGACTTAACATCTATGGTCATCAGTCCCCTAGAACTTAGAACTACTTAAACCTAACTAACCTAAGGACAGCACACAACACCCAGCCATCACGAGGCAGAGAAAATCCCTGACCCTGCCGGGAATCGAACCCGGGAACCCGGGCGTGGGAAGCGAGAACGCTACCGCACGACCACGAGATGCGGGCGCAGGCGCTCCTGTCTCTGATGCAGCGTCAAGGGTAACCGCAGCCATGGTCTTCGAGCTGATAGTCCATGCTACTGCAAACGTCGTCGAACTGTTCGTGCAGATGGTTGTTGTCTTGCAAACGGCCCCATCTGTTGACTCAAGGATCGAGACGTGGCTGCACGATCCGTTACAGCCATGCGGATAAGATGCCTGTCATCTCGACTGCTAGTGATACGAGTCCGTTGGGATCCAGCACGGCGTTCCGTATTACCATCCTGAACCCACCGATTCCATATTCTGTTAACAGTCATTGGATGTCGACCAATGCGAGCAGCAATGTCGCTATACGATAAACCGCAATCGCGATAGGCTACAATCCGACCTTTATCAAAGTCGGAAACGTGGTGGTACGCATTTCTCCTCCTTACACGAGGCATCACAACAACGTTTCATCAGGCAACGCCGGCCAACTGCTGTTTGTGTATGAGAAATAGGTTGGAAACTTTCCTCATGTCAGCACGTTGTAGGTGTCGCCACCGGCTCTGAAAAGCTAATCATTTGCATATCAAAGCACCTTCTTTTGCGTCTGTAGCACTTATCGTCGTGGTGTAGCAATTTTAATGGCCAGTAGTGTAGCTTGTTTGTCCGTCTTTTGAACGAAATACATCACAGTTGTGCATTCCATGCATCTGAAACTTTGTCGGTGGGTTTGTGGAGGTATGCGGCACTAGATGTCTACACACAGGTCATTAACTGCACCCGATAGCGACGCAGATAGGTTCCATAGAATTTAGATTTGGCGAATTTGGTCGCAGAGACATCAATGTGAACTCGCTATAACGCTCCTCAAACCACTGTAGCACGGTTCTGGCTCCAAGACACGGTCAACTGTACTGCTGAAAAATGACTATCGCCGTCGGGGAAGACATCAATCATGAAGGGGTGCAGGTGGTTTGAAGTTGTCAGCGTATCTTCGATTACTACCACAGGTCCCATGCAAACATAGGAGAATGTTTCTCGAAGTATAATGCTACTCCTCCAGCCTGCGTGCGTGGCGTGAAGAACGTTTCGAGCCCCCGTTCATCTCCGTGACGGCGTTTGTGGAGATGACCGTCGACCTAGTGTAACAAAAATGTGTTTCACCCAAAGAGCCGACACGTTTCAGTTGATCGACGGTCGAAACCCAATGGTCCATGCCCATTGCAATCGTAATTGACGACTTCTTTGGGTCAACATATGAAGTCATAGGGGCGGTCTGCTATGGGGCTCCATGTTCAACAACGTACGATGAACTGTGTGCTCCGAAACACTTATGCGTGCACTAGCATTGGGCTCTTTCGGCAGAGATGCCACAGATCACCATCTACCCTATTTTGCAGAGCAGTCAAGCCTCCGAACCGCACGTCCTGTGAAGTGGCGTGCACGTCCAACCACTTAGCGCCTAGTGGTAGTTCCACTGTCCTTCTACCACTTTCCGTAGACGCTCACGACAGTAGCACGTGAACAGTCGGCCAGCTGCACCGTTTTCGAGATACTCGTTCACAGGTTCTGCACAATAATAATCTACTCTTTGTTCAAAGTCGCTTATCTCAATGGATTTCTCCATTTGCAGCCCATATCTTTACTAGGGTGATCCCCGTCCGTAAGTGCCCCGTTTACATACTTTTGTTACCGCGTCACGCGCCCGCAACGCCACCAAGCGGCATCCAACATCGCAGTGGGCAGTGGTCACAATGTTTTGGCTAATCAGTATATCATGAATGAGTGTACTGTCTGGCACAGTTTATGACTGAAGATGTAATTTACATCGTTAAGTGGCAACACTGACGAATTCATGGATTTTATTACCTACCACCAATGATTTTATATCACCTAATAAGATGTTATAAATGCTCTTATAAGCTTGATGATGGTTCAAATGGCTCTGAGCACTATGGGACTTAACTACTGAGGTCATCAGTCCCCTAGAACTTAGAACTACTCAAACCTAACTAACCTAAGGACATCACACACATCCATGCCCGAGGCAGGATTCGAACCTGCGACCGTAGCGGTCACGCGGTTCCAAACTGACGCGCTTAGAACCGCACGGCCACACCGGCGGGCTTGATGATGGTCTATCCACAATGTTCACTTGGTGATTCTGTTAACTGGTTTCCTTCTTCACCCACATTACAAAACCGCAATTTAAATTAGCAATGTTAGTCTGTAACGGAACAGTCTGCCATTTTCTTAAAGATACATTACACTGAATTGCGTTTCCACAGTTTCCAAATTGACTCCATGTCTTTCAAAATATTTCCTGGCTCGTATTAAGAGCTGACTGTAAATACCCGCTCCACCCGATTATACTCGTAGCTACACTCTGTTGTTTCAACAAACATTACATACATTCATAACAGAAATATACACAAATATAGACAATATACAGAATAAATTTTTACAGTTTGCTGGCGGTTTTATAATGCAGAAAATATTCCACACAATAAAATGAGGAAAGGAAAGGATAAAACAACTCGTTAATTAAACACAAATGTACATAAGAATTTCCCGTTGTATGTTGACCAAGAGAAGCCATATCGCACATCTGCACGACGAAATACATCCATGTGAGAAGAGTCTCGAGCCTCAGAACAGCTGACTATACGCCAGTCGGGCAGCAGTGTATACCCTACTCACACTAGGGCAGAGGTGGACTCGTTTGTTACAGAATTATCAGCTTCACCAAACTCGGCGTTATAAAATGAATGGACGTGTTAATCATCAATGAATCCCATTTCAGTTTGCAGATTCATTCTCATCGCTCGTCTGGAAGGAAAATTATAGCTGGTCTGATAATCAGAACACAATTGATGTGGGCCAGTTTTCTGACATCTATGGAGGTATCGTGATGTATGGGCGAATGAAGTTTCACACCTTTTTCGGTAGCTGGAGGCGTACTTTTAACCCCCAGGACCACAGTAACTACATGTGTGACACTTCAGAAGTTGATTTCAGATTTGTGCTTCATAAGCCGTAATGCGTGTGCACATTTAGTTGATCTGTTGGACGAATTTTCCGCAGTTAAATATGTCCACTGCACTGGCTGATCAGTATAATTTACGGACACTGCTGAAGCCAAATTTCTCTTCACTTTGTACTGTAGTCGTTTCTGACAATGTATTTGAAAAATGTGCTCTCATTCCTTTGGACAATAGCGAGGAATGATCAACTCACCACATCCCCATTATATCGATTTATTGACAATCACGATATATGACCTCATGTAATTTGTATTATACGCTCTTCTCGGCATCAACTCAGAAGAGTAGCAACATTTACTAAGGTGCCCAGGGAGCGCCCTGTACGGCTCAACGAGTGTTCTCGCTAGATCAGTCAAGTCACTACTATCCACATACCTAAAGCCACTGTGCAATGTGTGGAGGCGGGTAGTTCGTTCCCAATACTGTCGAATTTTAAACTTTTTAAATTTAAAATTCACCTTATCGATTTTCTTTCGTATTCCACTTGCTTATTGAACGAGAGAAAACGACAGTATATAGGCCTCCATACGCGCCGTAATCTCTGTTATGTTATTCTCAGGATAGCTACGCCAGAAATATGACAGAAACAGCAAGTGGGCTGATGAGTCTCCCTCGAATAAAGGTTTTCTAAATTTACCCATTGCAAGAATTACGTTCAATTTTTGTCAAAGATACCCATATTTGTTCCCCAACCATTTCTGTCACATTGTCATAATAGCTATTCCGACCTGTAACGATGCTATCTGTATGTCCCTGAATTCTTCCAGATCTGTTCTCTTACCTACTTGATAAGGACGAGACTCCCAATCTTACAGCTGTTTTCTGCATTGTCCAGTTACATTAAAGACATCAACTGACAAAAGAGTTACATTAAAGACATCAACTGACAAAAGCCTTTAGCAGTGCGGACCGCTACGAGCTGTTCAACAAGAGAGTGAATGAGGTTCTGAAAGGTATCTTCAGAGATGTGAACCCATGGCGACTCCAGTGCCGTGGCCAGCTGCGGTAGATTTCTCGGTTGAGGATCCATGGCGTGAACAGCCCTATCGTGGTGTTTTCACAGATTCTCAATTCGGTGTTAATCCGGGGAGTTGGGTGGTTGGGGTAGTAGAGTAAACTAATCCTTGTGCACGTACACTATGAGCTGTGTGACATGTTTAACTGTCCTGCTGGTATATGTCATCGTGCCGAGAAAAAATAAACTGCATATCGGGGTGGACATGATCATTAATGGTAGAAGCATACTTGTGTTGATGAACTGTGCCTTTCAGAATGACTAGATCACACGGGAAATGCTCCCCAGACCATAAAGCTCCCTCCTCGGCCTCGGCACTTCTGACGATTGCTGCAGGGGTTTCACACCTTACACTCCAACGAGCATCTGTCTCCTGAAAAGGTCACCTGTCGCTATTCAGAGGACATCCAGTTGTGGTATTGTTGTGCAAATTCCAGCATTCGTTGCCTATGAACAGCAGTCAGAATGGGAGCATGAACCAGACACCTGCTTACAGCTACGTTCTCTGGACTGTCGTTGAGGAGACGTTGTTGGTAGCCCCTTGGTTCATCTGGGCAGTCTGTTGCTCAACAGTTGCACATCTATTCGCACGTACACGTCTCCGCAACCGTGGTTCAGTCCTGTCATCTATGGCCCTTGGTGCGCCACAGTTTCCTCGACAGCGGTTTTGGATAGCACCATACACGGTATTCTTTAACCACGGTGGCACGCGAGCAGTTTACGGATGCGAACAGTTTACGGACTTAGCCCTTTCGGAAATGCTTTCACCTTTGGCCCGACAGCCAGTGACCACTCTCATTTAGACGTCAGGTAAGTAGCTCCCTTTCCGCATTACGATAACGACTGCATTGTTTTCCGCGTCCCCCCTTTTGGCGGTAGTCACATTAGTGTGACTGTACCGTGTAGAATTGGTCACACTTTTATGCAATTTCCTTTACAGATGCATTGCACTTTCGCACAACTCTTCCATCAAATCAGCCTTCTACTCGCCTTCCCTAATACGAGGTCGTAAAATTTCATATAGCTTCTTCCTATGACAACTATATACTTATATCACGTGGCGTGCTGGACATTTTACCACCAATCGTGTAGTCGGATATCTCCAGGTTCTTTACCTTTATTGCATATTTTCTATTTATCTACATTTAAAAAAAGCTGCCATTCATTACACCAAGTGAAAATTTTATACAAGTCTTTAACCAAGTGCGTGCGACTGTCCAAGGGCGATACTTTCCTGTACGCAACAGTGTTGTCAGCGAATAATTTTACTGTACTGCTGATTCTATCTGATAAGTCGTCTATGTATACGGAGAGCATCAGGGATCCTATTACGGGCCCTTGTGACATGCCCAATGTTACAGTCGTTTCCGTGGAACATCTCGTCGTCCATCATAGCGTACAAGGTCCTATTAGTAAAACATTCAGCTAGTCAGCCATATAACTGCGAAGATACTTCGTATTATCATATCTTATTTAGCAGTCGGCGATACAATACAGCCTCGCACACCTTCCCAAGCTCTAGAAGAAATCAGGCTACATGTTCACCCACATCTACCGTTTGCAAGAAGTTGCGTATGAATTAAGCCAGTCTTGTTTCAGACGAGTGGTTTGTTTCGGATCTGTGTTGCTTCTTAGGGGAATGTATTTTCCTTCAGGAACGTTGTATTGTTTGAACTTCTAGGACCCTGTGTACTTTGTGACCACGATACCCATTTCGAGCTGATGTTGAACCCTCGCATATCCCTGTTCGGATATTGGGAATTATGTTCAGCAACAGTGTGAATAAAGCGATACGGAACCTGTTAATGATAATCTGCGTTAGTCTCGTAGGATGTAAGTGCCAATCTGACTACAAGGTTGCGCTAATTATGTTAATATTATCGAGAAGAAACCAATAAACAATTTCGTGCCTCTCGAAAACACACGAAATATACTCCATTGGGTTCTGGTATAATGGTCCAAATGATTACCCAGTGCGCCATTGTGAGGGTACGAGATTTCCCAGATATTTTGTAGTTAAGGTTTGGAAATGAATAATTTCGTTGAGTCGAGGTGAAATGTCGCTCTAATTTTGAATATAAATGAACAAGATTTATTAGTAGAATTATACGCATTTTATTACGTTCAGAATATAAAGTTTTAGTTATTATGTAAGAATGTTTATTAGGGGACAAGTCCTGTTTCGTGTATTTTATTATTTGCATGAGGTATTCCCCCTGGTCTCCGTGTCGTTACATGAGAGTTGAAGGCGTACTTGGAGTCTTGCCTGGCAAAGTGGTCTAAGGCGGCAAAGGGTCTTCTGCGCCAGCCACACTGTGAAGCAACAGCAACGACCGGAAGTTTATGTCAGTAATGTATGTATGTTTGTGTAGAAAAAACGCTTGTTATTCGTTACCCAGAAGGTGTCCTGCAACAAGATACTAATCATATAATATGTGTTGTATTTGAAGACGCTATAAAAGCTTTAAAAGATCGGAGTTGTCAAGTCCTGTTTTTTAGTAAAAATTAAGTTATTTTACTGATAAGAAGAATATTTTACAAGTCGGTGGTTCGCAGACTACTCGGAGCTCAAGCTCACAACGAGGTAACTTAAAACATAAACGAACCCTCGCACCATATTGTTTGATATTCAAGAAATTCGAGCAGAAAATGAGTTATTTGTAAGGAATGACATTTTATCGTTGGAGAATATACATATTCGTACACACAAACATAGCCGGCGATTACAGGCCATGCAGACCGCGCGCTGCCTCCACAAACTGCCTCCACTGCTTCCTGGTTTGTGTTCGGTTTCTCCAGGCGTCCTCAACCTCATGGTTGCCAGGTCCCTCTCCAGGTCGTCCATCCAGCGCTGCCTTGCTCATCTTATGGAGCGTCTGGAGTTCAGTTTCCCCTCAAGTGCTTCCTTCACCTATTTTTCTTGTGCTATATGGGCTACATAGCCCATTCACTAGATTATTTTGCTCTTCAGCTTCTGTAGGCTTGTTGGTTGTTGCATCAACAGGAACGTTTTCTCTTTCTCCATTCTTCTTTATCTAATATGGGCCTCCATATCTTCCCCAATACTCTTCTTTCAAATATTAGTTGTTTTTCCTTTTCTCGTTTAATCATGCTACAGATTTCTGAACCATACGTGACTGCTGGGCATATCACTGTGTTATATGTCTGGGGTCAATTGCCTCGCAACAGCCACTGCCGGTCGTAAACCCGGATGAAGGAGGAGGTTTGGGCATTAGGCTAACAACACAAAAGCTCTTTGGTACGAAACACAAAATGCACCGGGACACGGATCGCTACAGAATATAATAGACAAAATTTAAGCCCGCATCTCGTGGTCGTGCGGTAGCGTTCTCGCTTCCCACGCCCGGGTTCCCGGGTTCGATTCCCGGCGGGGTCAGCGATTTTCTCTGCCTCGTGATGGCTGGGTGTTGTGTGCTGTCCTTAGGTTAGTTAGGTTTAAGTAGTTCTAAATTCAAGGGACTTATGACCACAGCAGTTGAGTCCCATAGTGCTCAGAGCCATTTGAACCATTTGAACAAAATTTAAATTAAACCTATTGAAACATTTTGTGATTCAGTCAAACTAAAATATAACATTGGAAAATCAATTGTTTGTGTTTGAGCGTTTATTCCTGAACTAAAGCATTATGCTACCACTAAAGTCTCAGTTCAAGGAGAAAAGACATAGGGGTTTGTGCCTTCGTCGAGAGATATTCTGGGTGATCAGAAACAGTCCGAAATAATTGTTACGGTGTTACAGGGTAGGCTTTTTGAGAAATGAATGTTAGCAAAAACATTCGATATGTCGTGCTGTTTCCGAGTTGTTGAGCATCGAAATCAGGCAATCACGTCGTTGAGAGTGTGAATCCAAGCACTTGTACACGCTAAAATGGGGTAATACACGTCTGTGGGTTCGTGAGTTACCATTTGTTCAGACGCTCGTTACCATTTATAATGAGCCCTTTTCGGATGTGATAAATTTAAGCTAGGTGAGCAAAATCTACCTTTGTTCGGGTCGAGGAAACCAAACTATGACCACGATTGGCGACACTATCTCTAGTAGGCGGCTTAAATTTGCGCGCCCAACGATCTGACTGGTTACCTTCAACACTAATTAAATCGGAAGCGGCGCAACGTATATAATTTTTTCTTAACATTTATTTCTCACCACGATCTATCCTGCAACACCTTTATAAGTTTGTGGATATCGGAGCAACATATACACAACAACAGGTTACAGTTATACAAACATGAATATATGCGCAATGCAAATCATCATCATCATCATCATCATCATCATTTAAGACTGATTATGCCTTTCAGCGTTCAGTCTGGAGCATAGCCCCCCTTATACAGTTCCTCCATGATCCCCTATTCAGTGCTAACTTTGGTGCCTCTTCTGATGTTAAACCTATTACTTCAAAATCATTCTCAACCGAATCCAGGTACCTTCTCCTCGGTCTGCCCCGACTCCTCCTGCCCTCTACTGCTGAATCCATGAGTCTCTTGGGTAACCTTGCTTCTCCCATGCGTGTAACATGACCCCAGCATCTAAGCCTGTTCGCCCTGACTGCTACATCTATAGAGTTCATTCCCAGTTTTTCTTTGATTTCTTCATTGTGGACACCCTCCTGCCATTGTTCCCATCTACTAGTACCTGCAATCATCCTAGCTACTTTCATATCCGTAACCTCAACCTTGTTGATAAGGTAGCCTGAGTCCACCCAGCTTTCGCTCCCATACAACAAAGTTGGTCGAAAGATTGAACGGTGTACAGATAACTTAGTCTTGGTACTGACTTCCTTCTTGCAGAAGAGAGTAGATCGTAGCTGCGCGCTCACTGCATTAGCTTTGCTACACCTCGCTTCCAGTTCTTTCACTATGTTGCCATCCTGTGAGAATATGCATCCCAAGTACTTGAAACCGTCCACCTGTTCTAACTTTGTTCCTCCTATTTGGCACTCCATCCGTTTATATTTCTTTCCCACTGACATTACTTTCGTTTTGGAGATGCTAATCTTCATACCATAGTCCTTACATTTCTGATCTAGCTCTGAAATATTACTTTGCAAACTTTCAGTCGAATCTGCCATCACAACTAAGTCATCCGCATATGCAAGACTGCTTATTTTGTGTTCACATATCTTAATCTCACCCCGCCAGTCTATTGTTTTCAACATATGATCCATAAATAATATGAACAACAGTGGAGACAGGTTGCAGCCTTGTCTAACCCCTGAAACTACTCTGAACCATGAACTCAATTTACCGTCAACTCTAACTGCTGCCTGACTATCCATGTAAAGACCTTTAATTGCTTGCAAAAGTTTGCCTCCTATTCCATAATCTTGTAGAACAGACAATAACTTCCTCCTAGGAACCCGGTCATATGCCTTTTCTAGATCTATAAAGCATAGATACAATTCCCTGTTCCACTCATAACACTTCTCCATTATTTGCCGTAAGCTAAAGATCTGGTCCTGACAACCTCTAAGAGGCCTAAACCCACACTGATTTTCATCCAATTGGTCCTCAACTAATACTCGCACTTTCCTTTCAACAATACCTGAGAAGATTTTACCCACAACGCTGATTAAAGAGATACCTCTGTAGTTGTTACAATCTTTTCTGTTTCCATGTTTAAAGATTGGTGTGATTACTGCTTTTGTCCAGTCTGATGGAACCTGTCCCGACTCCCAGGCCATTTCAATTATCCTGTGTAGGCATTTAAGACCTGACATTCCACTGTATTTGATGAGTTCCGACTTAATTTCATCCACCCCAGCCGCTTTATTGCACTGCAATCTATTGACCATTTTTTCCACTTCCTCAAATGTGATCCTATTTCCATCATCATTCCTATCCCATTCTACCTCGAAATCTGAAACATTACTGATCGCATTTTCACCTACATTGAGCAACTCTTCAAAATATTCCCTCCATCTGCCCAAGGCATCCACAGGATTCACCAGCAGTTTTCCTGACCTGTCCAAAATACTTGTCATTTCCTTCTTACCTCCCTTTCGAAGACTGCTAATTACACTCCAGAATGGTTTTCCAGCAGCTTGACCCATAGTCTCCAACATGTTTCCAAAGTCTTCCCACGATTTCTTCTTGGATGCTGCAATTATCTGTTTGGCTTTGTTTCTTTCTTCAACATAACTTTCTCTGTCTACCTGGGTTCTGGAATGTAGCCATTTTTGATACGCCTTCTTTTTCCTTTTACAGGCTGCCATGACTGTATCATTCCACCAAGCTGTTTGCTTCATCCTACTTTTACACACTACTGTTCCAAGACATTCTTTAGCCACTTCTAGTACTGTGTCCCTGTACCTTGTCCATTCCATTTCCAGTGACTGTAATTGACTACATTCAACTAACTGGTACCTTTCTGAGATCGCTGTTATGTACTTGTGCCTGATTTCCTTATCCTGAAGTTTCTCCACTCTTATCCTCCTATATATGGACCTGACCTCCTGCACTTTCGGCCTCACAATCCCAATTTCACTGCAGATTAAATAATGATCAGTGTCATCAAAGAATCCCCTGAATACACGTGTGTCCCTCACAGCCTTCCTGAATTCTTGATCTGTTATTATATAGTCAATGACAGATCTGGTTCCCCTGCCTTCCCAAGTACACCGGTGAATGTTCTTATGTTTAAAAAAGGAGTTTGTGATTACTAAGCCCATACTGGCACAGAAATCCAAGAGTTGTTTCCCGTTCCTGTTGGCCTCCATATCCTCTCCAAATTTACCCATAACCTTTTCATACCCTTCTGTTCGATTTCCAATCCTGGCGTTAAAATCACCCATGAGCAGAACACTGTCCTTGTCCTTTACTCTAACAACTACATCACTGAGTGCCTCATAAAAACTATCCATCTTATCTTGATCTGTCCCTTCACAATGCGAATATACTGACACAATCCTAATTTTCTTGCTAGACACTGGCAACAATCAGAGCGCAATGCAAATCATGGAATAATTAACTGAAAAGTAAACCAAAGAGCAACTACATTAATACAACTTGAAATTGCCGCTGCACAGGATGTTTGTTCGCCACTGTGCATCTGCAGAGCAAAACGTCACTACAAGCTTTTCAGGCTCTTTCTGACCACCCTGATTAGTCTACACTTACACATATCTCCAGCGAAGTTATTGATTTCTTAAAACATCGATAGCTCATGACGAGTTCTGACTTCGCTAAAAATCAAAACACGCCACTTTGCAAGCTAAACCGGAACGAAGAAGACGTTTCTCCAATGATCTCTAGTCCATTCTGATGGTGATGTCATGCAAAATCTTCCTCATTTGATGAGCAGTGAATGATCCACACTTGACTGGACGTCTCACACATCTATTACACCACAAAGCCTTTTGGCCTTTGCAATAGAAAATATTCCACTTGCAGCTGTAGTAGCGTAAAACCCAAGCTGCAGATCTGGACGGCTTTTCAGATAGCGATAGCAATAGGTCGTTGGATATCTGATCGTTTCCTTATGATTAAAAGCTCATTTGTTCTCTAACTTAAATTTTCGCATTTTAAAAGTTGCTTGTGATGCAATCTATCACAGCTTTCGACTACAGCATACTACTGCTTGATACTGCCTGTATTTTTTTTTTCATATCAATCATTTTTCAGTTATTTACTGTATGAGTTGTCGTCGAATGATTCAACTTTTAGCTCTTCATTCCTTCTTATAAATAATTCCGAACTTTCACAAGCTGCGACATCGTCGCGAAAAAACGCAGTGATCCGTATATGTAATAAGTTTCCTTTAATTTACGTCTATGGTCACAATTTTGTTCTGTTTGACAGATTACCGGTTTCGGTCTTTAATGACCATCATCAGATCTGTCTCATAAAATCAAAGTCCTAATGCACTGCAGCCAACTATTAAATGCGGAATCAACACCAGCATCGTCAAATACATACAAATCACATCACATGCACAAGTCATGTTGTCAGTAAAACTACTGTTTAAAAAACAGTTTTTTAAACCATTTAATGAGATCCGGCCTCTCCTCAGACCCTGCAGTCGGGCATATTCTCCCAGCGCTGCGCTGTAACTCCTGGCGTTCACATAAAGCAGTTTCATTAACAGCGCACGGCCTGTCTTTTCGATAACCATACTGTTCATTCACGTGATATCTTGTCAAATGACAGCGTGGATGCCATACTGTCAGACAAACAGTGTACAGCGCCAGATTAGCACCTGATGGCCAAAATTGGAATTAATTTTTTCCGCATTATTATATCTGTCAAGTTTCGCTGTCTACGATAATTAAAGCCCACGCTGTACCTCCGTCAGTAGCCGCTCTTTTAATTATAACCACCTGGTAATTATTTAAAACGAAAATTAGAAATGCAAATTTGGCTGGAGGCTGGAGTATGAAGCACTATTGAAATGTGATGAATTATCTGTGTGTTTCTCAGGAGGGCGATGGTATTTGAGTTCCGATGAATCCATGACGGTGGTCAATGAAAAAAAATCTACATACAACGCAAGGCACTGAGAGCTGGCTAAAGCCACTTGATCTCTTAGCAACAAATAATCCTGAGTTAATAACGAGCATCAAAACCGATTCAGGGATTAATGAACACAGGGATGTCGTAGCGAGATTGAACACTGTAATCCCCAAATCCTCAAAAAATAAGCGAAAAATATACCTGTTCAAAAAAGCAGATAAAAATTCACTTGACGCCTTCCTGAGAGACAATCTCCACTCATTCCAAATTAATAATGTAAGTGTAGACCATATGTGGCTTGAACTCGAAGAAATAGTGTCGGCAGCAAATGAGAGATTTATACCAAATAAACTAAAAAACGACGGAGCTGATCCTCCTTGATACATAAAACGGATTAGAACACTGTTGCAGAAACAACGAAACAAACATGCCAAATTTAAATCCCCAAGATTGGCGATCTTTTACAGAAGCTCTGAGTTTAGCACGGACTACAATGCGAGATGCCTATAACAGTTTCCACAACGAAACTTTGTCTTGAAACCTGGCAGAAAATCCAAAGAGATTCTGGTCGTATGTGACGTATGTTAGCGGCAAGAAACAATTAGTGCCTTCTCTGTGCGATAGCAATGGAGATACTATCGAAGACGGTGCTGCCAAAGCAGAGTTACTAAACACAGCCTTCCGAAACGCCTTCACAAAAGAAGACGAAGTAAATATTCCAGAATTCGAATCGAGAACAACTGCCGACATGGGTTGTAGTGGACTGACAAGACAGCCAGTCCACAGTGACGGGTAACCGAAAGGCACGCGTCAACTCACACGCCGACTGGCGTGAAGTCTGGAACAGGATACGTTATTAATGCACTAAAGAAAAGTACGTAGCGTCTGTTTACTTAACTTTAATTCATCCTTGTGGTACATCGCTCTTGACTATACAAATGAGACTATCTCCTGATATGGTTAATGGCGCCTTGCTAGGTCGTAGCCATGGACTTAGCTGAAGGCTATTATAACTGTCTCTCGGCAAATGAGAGAAAGGCTTCGTCAGTGTAGTCGCTAGCAAAGTCGTCGTACAACTGGGGCGAGTGCTAGTCCGTCTCTCTAGACCTGCCATGTGGTGGCGCTAGGTCTGCAATTACTGACAGTGGCGACACGCGGGTCCGACATGTACTAATGGACCGCGGCCGATTTAAAGCTACCACCTAGCAAGTGTGGTGTCTGGCGGTGACACCACATGGGTAACGTAGAAGTAAATATCCTCGGAGCAGTGAATCAACCTAAATCACTTAATAAAAGCAAGGCTTCTGGTCCAGACTGTATACCAATTAGGTTCCTTTCGGAGTATGCTAATGCATTAGCTACATACTGAACAATCATATACAGCCGTTCGCTCGAAGATCCGTACCCAAAGACTGGAAAGTTGCACAGGTCACACCAATATTCAAGAAAGGTAGTAGGAGTAATCCACTAAATTACAGGCCCATATCGTTAACGTCGATATGCAGCGGGGTGCAGAACATATATTGTGTTCGAATATTATGAATTACCTCGAAGAAAATGGTCTATTGACACACAGTCAACATGGGTTTAGAAAACATCGTTCCTGTGAAACACAACTAGCTCTTTATTAACGTGAAGTGTTGAGTGCTATTGACAAGGGATTTCAGGTCGATTCCGTATTTCTGAATTTCCGGAAGGCTTTTGACACTGTACCACACAAGCGGCTCGTAATGAAATTGCTTGCTTATGGAATATCGTCTCAGTTATGTTACTGGATTTGTGATTTCCTGTCTGAGAGGTCACAGTTCGTAGTAATTAACGGAAAGTCATCGAGTAAAACAGAAGTGATTTCTGGCGTTCCCCAAGGTAGTGTTATAGGCCCTTTGCTGTTCCTTATCTATATAAACGATTTGGGAGACAATTGTTTGCAGATGATGCTGTCGTTTATCGACTAATAAAGTCATCATAAGATCAAAACAAACTGCAAAACTATTTAGAATAAATATCGGAATGATGGGAAAAGTGGCAGTTGACCCTGAATAACGAAAAGTGTGAGGTCATCCACGTGAGTGCTAAAAGGAACTCGTTACACTTCGGTTACACGATAAATCAGTCTAATCTAAAAGCCGTAAATTCAATTAAATGCCTAGGTATTACAATTACGAACAACTTAAATTGAAGGAACACATAGAAAATGTTGTGGAGAAGGCTAACCAAAGACTGCGTTTTATTGGCAGGACACTTAGAAAATGTAACAGACCTACGCTTGTCCGTCGTCTTTTAGAATACTGCTGCGCGGTATGGGATCCTTACCAGATAGGATTGACTGAGTGCATCGAAAAAGTTCAAAGAAAGGCAGCACGTTTTGTATTGTCGCGAAATATGGGAGAGAGAGTCACAGAAATGATACAGGATTTGGGCTGGACATCATTAAAAGAAAGGCGTTTTTCGTTGCGACGGAATCTTCTTACGAAATTCCAATCACCATCTTTCTCCTCCGAATGCGAAAATATTTTGTTGACACCGACCTACATGGGGAGGAACGACAACCTCGATAAAACAAGGTAAATCAGAGCTCGTACGGAAAGATGTAGGTGTTCATTCTTTCCGCGAGGTATACGAGATTGGAATAATAGAGAATTGTGAAGGTGGTTCGATGAACCCTCTACCAGGCGCTTAAGTGTGATTTGCAAAGTATCCATGTAGATGTGTATGGAGATATAGATGACCACCATGCTCGTTCGCAATACCAAACACACAAGCTACGACATCTACGGGAACGCCACAGTTCTTCACAAAGGAAAAAAAAATGGTTCAAATGGCTCTGAGCACTATGGGACTTGACATCTATGGTCATCAGTCCCCTAGAACTTAGAACTACTTAAACGTAACTAACCTAAGGACATCACACAACACCCAGTCATCACGATGCAGAGAAAATCCCTGACCCCGCCGGGAATCGAACCCGGGAACCCGAGCGCGGGAAGCGAGAACGCTACCGCACGACCACGAGCAGCGGACTCTTCACACAGGAGATGAGGATAAAAATCTTCACTTAATTGAGAACTATTTAAATTTACTTGCGGTTGAGTAATACAACCGATCAATGAGACTGAAAAAAAAACACCCTTTGATAGCCGTTTCTCAGAAGTTTATCAAACATGAAATACACAGAAAACGATTAAATTGTCATGTACGTAGGATGTGGCAATGTCTCACCTGTTTAATAGCTCCTAAAAATATTCTTAAATAGTATCATATCTTTGGATACTACTATCTCTATCTTTCGTCTTTGCGTATCGTATGAAATCTTTGGTGCATCTCCTTGTTGTCACCGTGATGGAAGTGCCCACTTTAACGTACAAACACTACGTATAGCTTCGTTGCTATACCTGCTACGTATTTTTAGTGCAGGAATTTGGCAATAATGGACACCGAATCAGGTGAGTAATTAATACGTCGAACATAATTCGTCAGATCTTACGGTGATATTTTCTGAAAATAAAACCGGCTCTAACAGCGCTTCAACCGCTGGTTCTAAACATTTTTAATAGCGTGATCGTCTACTTATTGTTCGAAGACGTAAATGTCAGATTCGTTGAGTAAATAAATATTTTTGTGGCTGGAGGTATTTATAGTTCCTCGTTTTCTTGTATTACTGGTGTGTGTGTGTGTGTGTGTGTGTGTGTGTGTGTGTGTGTGTGTGTATGGTTTGAGGTTTTCGGGCGCTAAATTGTATTTCTGGAGTACCATGCGAGGCCTCCATACGCGTCCTGATTTTAGGGACTGTAAGGTTTTCTTTTCTGAATCTGGTGAACGCGCGGCAGTTCATTTTTTAGCTTGTTACTGAACGGATGTCATGCACTTCAAAATATCATTTATGATGAGTCGGATCGCAACAAACTGCACTGTCATTAAGATACCACTTATTTGCTCCAAAAATGGATAGTAGTTGTCACTTATTTCCCTTAATTGTGTTGTGCTATTATGGGTACAAACGCAAATAACTAGTGCGGTGATGGATTAATTATTTTATTTATTTATATGAGAGAGGATCGTAAAGTCATTCGTAACTTTTGGACGTTGTGGTGTTTACATCCAATACACTGCAATTGCAATAGGTTTTTAATAATCGTGACGAGAGTTTGCATGAAGAACCTAAATGAGCTTTACTTGGTTCTTTCTTGAGTAATTTATCGTAGGCGGTTCGTTCTAGATTGATGCTCTGCTGTGGTTTACAGAGATTACGTGTTTCTATTTCGCAATATTAAAAAAAATTGCGGTAAAGGGCAGGCGTCACTGAATGTCGTAAACTGTGTAATAAGTTTAATTAAAGTGCTGCATTGCGTATACGTCTGTCATTAACCTTATTTGATAGTGTCTAGAGCACTGAACTACAGACCAGTTTTTGTGTAGTGTCCAGCCAACGTTATGTAATTACATGTGTGTCCTCTCGAATGCTAGGTAACGGTTTGGAAACTTTTGCCACCGAGCCACACAAACTTTATCTATGACCAGATTTAGTTTTCCACTCTGAATTATGTGCTTCCGTTCATCAGTATTTCGGGGACCATACACACAACACTGAAATATCAAACGCAGTGGGACTGAAGTATCCGGATAATAAGTCGGCACAGTCGTTCAGAGGAAGGCGCATGAACGTAGAATGTTGTCGACTATTTCGGATTTTGCGAAATTTTCTAATCAGATTACACTTAACGACGAGAATTAGCCTACAGGCTGAATAATTTTTTGTCGGGAATGACTCCATTTTCGAAATCTGGCCTACTTTAAACAACAAACCTTTAATTTTCTATAACGCATACAGCGTTCAAACATTTCAAAACAGCCTGCGCATAGTGTCCGCCAAAATCGTGACAATTTTTATCGTCTGTGCTAAAAGACAAGCTCCATTGTATCATAAAATACAGGTAGTATGTACTAGATATGTATATTACGCTATTATAGTGATTTTCACTGTTAACGACGTGACTAGTAGGAAACTGACGGCAACTCCTTCGTGCACTGTTACACGCAGCTCTTCTCACAACGTATCATTGATCAAAAAGTATTAAATTTTCCGTCTCCAACCCTGTGGATCTGGGAGACATTGACTGATCTCTAGACAACTGTGTAAGTTTTCCGCGAGATTTTGGGAATAGGGTGATTTCTTACCATATCGGACATCAATCCCGAATAGTCACGGTATACTCATGTGGGGAAAACTTGCACGTCAGTAAGAATTTTGTCAAACTGCACGAAGGCAGGACATTTTTACAAAGGAACTGCAAAATGAAATGAAGACTCTGTAGCAGAATTGTGCGTAATTTCTCGTTTTTTTTCGTGTTTTGTGAAACGAAATCACTTGCTCAGTGGAACTGCCCCTAAGAGCCTAGCTGTGGAGTGATCCGTCATATCCACGAATTAGAGTGGAAAGATATTAAGCTGCTAAGTGGATATGCACAGTTACTCGCCTTTAACGAAGCTATCTTTTTAAGATGGCGTCGTTTGTCGTGGAATCAGAAGCGTTAGATTTGTCTGAAAAATATTGTGCAGATTTTAACACCTGCAGTGATTACATACCCGGTGCCTTCAAAGTGGTATAGGGAGCATTTTGTCCTTCTGTAGTGAACACTTATTCGCCTTTGCATTTTTCTATCCATGTTTAAAATGATTCGGCCCACACTGCGGTTCATGCGACGCATAGTGTCGATGTAAAAAGCTGAACGAACTTCTGTTTGTTTTGCAGACAAAATATTGAAGTTGAGTTTCACGCGCGAATTCGATGAAGCGGTCCCACAGTCGTCTGATGCAATATCCAGTTTAACGACGTGTACTAACAGGGACTGACAAAACCAGTACTGTACACAGTAAGCGACTGAGGCTGCTGCGTGGCAAAATTTTCTGCAGAAGCGTTTTGAACTTGGTAACAGCACCGGACTGTTAGTTCTGTAACTACATGGGTTGACGCAGAAAGCGAGACAGGCAAACTTTACCCTCTCTTGCGCGCCGGCTCGCTGTGCGCTAACGGCATTCAGCAGAGCTATTCAGTCGCTGATGAGTGCTGGCTGTCCATGTTATACTGTCCTCAGTACGGTTCACACTAAATCGGGAGAGGATTATGAACACAATTTCTCCATTAAAACATAATTTATAGTGACAAACGAAAGTTTTTCGTCGACCGTGGGCGTCGTATGGTAAAATCAGTAATTTTTTGTGCTCTCGCCATCTACACATAGAAAAACGAAATATCGGATATCTACAGAAAAATCAGACATGCACCTGACGACTCTTGGGAGACGCGCGGTATAGGGCAGAAGTAAACACAATCTAACAGATTTGGTATTTGATACAATAATTTAATAGTACTTCGAAATGAATTCACTGACTGCGAATAACTTGGCCTCAGCTGTGTAAGGTACAATGCGCTACTAATTGATGACAAGAAAATGTGCAACAAACAGGGACTCTAACCCAGATTTCCCGCTTATCAAGAGCGGTCTCTTTAACCGTTAGGCTATCCGAGCTCGCCTCCCAGACCGACCCAAACTTTCAAGTCACACTGTCTACATCCGTATACCATAGTCGCATACATTGATTACTATCTAGGAGACTATGGTATGAAGATGTTGACAGTGACGTTGAAGTTTGGGTCGGTCCGGGATGCGGGCACGGATAGCCTAATGGATAAAGCGGCCACTCGTTATAAGGCGGAAATCCGGGTTTGAGTCTCGGTCATTCAGATTTTCGTGTCACAAATAGGTAGTATATATATAGGTAACATAGATGAAGGAAAGTTATTCGCATTCTGCAAATTCAGATAGAAATAATTTCTAACGGCGGTGTATCGTCAACAACCTCTTCATCCAGACTTGCAAGTAAATCCAATAGTACTCAAAGCATACATGCAAAAGCGACGTAGTTATGAGCTGGTCGTATATACAATTTGTGCTGATAGTTCATTAAACGACGAATTGTTATAGTTCAGCGGTTACAGATATGCTACCAGATGTTAGATATTACGTGATTTTAACTTTTTTGGTTGTATGCTTCTGCTGAATTTGAGGGACAAATCTTGAAAATAGAATCGTACCGATGGGCATTGACCCAGCTACTAAAAGTTTGATTATAGAGAATGTTAAAGAAGCAAGCGAAGTATAATGGGGGATTGAATTAAGGCATGACATTTGTGACAACTGCATGAAAGCAAGATCAGATTGTTTCATGGCTCATAGGACCACATAGAAACTGGTTCTGTAATAGCCCACGCGCAAGGCAACACTATCATAAAGTTTCTGTGGTCTTCTTGAATAACTTAAAGGAGCTCCGATATGGTTAAAAGCCCCTACACACGCACCAAGATAGGCCGACTGTCAGATTAATTTCGTGGCAGCCTGCACACGTCCCGACCGACAATAGCACCGTCTTGTTTTGCTTTATCTTCAGTTCATGTAATAAGAGATCGCGATTTGATTTACACAAAAGCGACAGAGGTTTACCTTGGTTGTAGAGGTAAGGAGGCCACAAAAGCCTAGAGAAAGCTGTGGGCAAAAAGTGGCTAATTCGAGGAAAGAAATTCCCCACGTTCTGTTACATAAGCAGCTGGTATCCGATGATTTTCGTAATTACTTAAGAATGAATGAATCAAGAGTTTCGGAGCTTCTGAACAACATAACTATTCTTAACGAAAATGATTAGTCATGAGAGGCTGCAAACTGCGAGAAGAGGCTATTAGCCTGTGACAGAAGTTAAGGACCTCAAATTTAGTGCTGTCGTATCCCCCCAATTAACTAAAATGATTTCTAAAATCTACGACGTTATTTATATTTGACTGAGGAAATATGTCACAGTAAACCAAAATGAATAAAACAAGATGTTTATGTAAACGTTAGTAACTTACGTATGTAGTATTGGCGAACACTTGTAAGTTTGAGAAACTTATTTCAGAGGTTACACATGGCGGTGACGCACATCAACTAAGAAATAAAACACGTATGAGTGAAACATTTAGCAACCTTCAAAAATGCCACACTTTGCACTTCTTAGCAGAGGGCTTGGATTTAGGCTGGACTTTAACAATGAAGCTACTATAGTTTATGAATTAACGTCCATTGAATGTTATTTCGGTTTTTAGATTTTATTTCCGATAAATATCGCAGGAGGTAGACAGATTTCTCCGCGTGACACACGAAACATCCATGGATTCGTTAGAAATGAAGTACATTACTCCTCGCACCCAGTGTTCCACGAACATACGAAGTTTATAAATCTCTTCAGAAACTGTTCTTAGTTTCGTCCGCCTCACATCCTGTCGTGTACATCAGAACAGCATTTAATCTCGCGCTCGGTGACAAAAAGTCCGACTTTTGTCGGAAGGTTGACACGACAGCGCTAAACAGGGCTCAGTTTGTTTGGTGGCGTTGTGGGATACCGGATGTCATGTGATCCTGACAGCCCGTCATCCCGATAGGGAATGTTCGTCGCTCGGTCAATACGCCTACGCACATCCAAATTGTCGATCGGTTGATGCGTGTGTAGGGACCTTACGGCGACTGCCATTCCTTATGATTTCCAGAAAGTTAGTGTCAAGTTTAAAATCTCTAGATTTTAATCTGTTAAGTCTCCCTTCCTACCCCCCTGAACCATGGACCTAGCCGATGGTGGGTAGGCTTGCGTGCCTCAACGATACAGATGAGCGTACCGTAGGTGCAACCACAACGGAAGGGTATCTATTGAGAGACCAGACAAACGTGTGTTTCCTGAAGAGGGCAGCAGCCTTCTCAGAAGTTGCGTGGGCAACAGTCTGGATGATTGACTGATCTTGCCTTGTAACACTAACCAAATCGGCCTTGCTGTGCTGGTGCTGCAAACGGCTCAAAGCAAGGGGAAACTACAGCCGTCATTTTTCCCGAGGGCATGCAGCTTTACTGTATGATTAAATAATGATGGCGTCCTCTTCGGTAAAATATTCCGGAGGTAAAATAGTCCCCCATTCGGATCTCCGGGCGGGGACTACGCAAGAGGACGTCATTATCAGGAGAAAGAAAACTGGCGTTCTACGGATCGGAGCGTGGAATGTCACATCCCGTAATCGGGCAAGTAGGTTAGAAAATTTAAAAAGGGAAATGGATAGGTTAAAGTTAGATATAGTGGGAATTAGTGAAGTTAGGTGGCAGGAGGAACAAGACTTTTGGTCAGGTGAATACGGGGTTATAAATACAAAATCAAATAGGGGTAATGCAGGAGTAGGTTTAATAATGAATTAAGAAATAGGACTGCGGGTAAGCTACTACAAACAGCATAGTGAACGCATTATTGCGGCCAAGATAGACACGAAGCCCATTACTACTACGGTAGTTCCAGTTTATATGCCAACTGGCTCTGCAGATGATGCAGAAATTGATGAAATGTATGATGAGATAAAAGAAATTATTCAGGTAGTTAAGGGAGACGAAAATTTAAGTCATGGGTGACTTGAATTCGAGAGTAGGAAAAGGAAGAGAAGGAAACATAGTGGGTGAATATGGATTGGGGGAGAGAAATGAAAGAGGAAACCGTCTGGTAGAATTTTGCACAGAGCATAACTTAATCATCGCTAACACTTGATTCAAGAATCATAAAAGAAGGTTGTATACATTGAAAAATCCTGGAGATACTAGAAGGTATCTGATTATATAATGGTAAGACAGAGATTTAGGAACCAGGTTTTAAATTGTAAGACATTTCCAGGGGCAGATGTGCACTCTGACCACAATCGATTGGTTATGAACTGTAGATTAAAACTGAAGAAACTGCAAAAAGGTGGGAATTTAAGGAGATGGGACCTGGATAAACTGAAAGAACCAGAGGTTGTACAGAGTTTCAGGGAGAGCATAAGGGAACAATTCACAGGAATGAGGGAAAGAAATACAGTAGAAGAATGGGTAGCTATGAGGGATGAAGTAGTGAAGGCAGCAGAGGATCAAGTAGGTAAAAAGACAAGGGCTGGTAGAAATCCTTGGGTAACAGAAGAAATACTGAATTTAATTGATGAAAGGAGAAAATATAAAAACGCAGTAAATGAAGCAGGCAAAAAGAAATACAAACGTCTCAAAAATGAGATCGATAGGAAGTGCAAAATGGCTAAGCATGGATGGCTAGAGGACAAATGTAAGGATGTAGAGGCTTATCTCACCAGGGGTAAGATAGATACTGCCTACAGGAAAATTAGAGACCTTTGGAGAAAAGAGAACCACTTGTATGAAAATCAGCTCAGATGGAAACCCAGTTCTAAGCAAAGAAGGGAAAGCAGAAAGGTGGAAGGAGTATATAGAGGGTCTATACAAGGGCGATGTACTTGAGGACAATATTATGGAAATGGAAGAGGATGTAGATGAAGACGAAATGGGAGATACGATACTGCGTGAAGAGATTGACAGAGCACTGAAAGACCTGAGTCGAAACAAGGCCCCCGGAGTAGACAACATTCCATTAGAACTAATGACGGCCTTGGGAGAGCCAGTCCTGACAAAACTTTACCATCTGGTGAGCAAGATGTACGAGACAGGCGAAATACCCTCAGACTTCAAGAAGAATATAATAATTCCAATCCCAAAGAAAGCAGGTGTTGACAGATGTGAAAATTACCGAACTATCAGTTTAATAAGTCACAGCTGCAAAATACTAACGCGAATTCTTTACAGACGAATGGAAAAACTGATAGAAGCCGACATCGGGGAAGATCAGTTTGGATTCCGTAGAAATACTGGAACACGTGAGGCAATACTGACCTTACGACTTATCTTAGAAAATAGATTAAGGAAATGCAAACCTACGTTTCTAGCATTTGTAGACTTAGAGAAAGCTTTTGACAATGTTGACTGGAATACTCCTTCAAATTCTGAAGGTGTCAAGGGTAAAATACAGGGAGCAAAAGCCTATTTACAATTTGTACAGAAACCAGATGGCAGTTAAGAGTCGAGGGGTATGAAAGGGAAGCAGCGGTCGGGAAGGGAGTGAGACAGGGTTGTAACCTCTCCCCGATGTTATTCAATATGTATATTGAGCAAGCAGTAAAGGAAACAAAAGAAAAATTCGGAGTAGATATTAAAATCCATGGAGAAGAAATAAAAACTTTGAAGTTCGCCGATGACATTGTAATTCTGCCAGAGACAGCGAAGGACCTGGAAGAACAGTTCAACGGAATGGACAGTCATGAAAGGATGATATCAGATGAACATCAACAAAAGCAAAACAAGAATAATGGAATGTAGTCGAATTAAGTCGGGTGATGCTGAGGGAATTAGATTAGGAAATGAGACACTTAAAGTAGTAAAGGAGTTTTGCTATTTGGGGAGCAGAAAAACTGATGATGGTTGAAGTAGAGATGATATAAAATGTAAACTGGCAATGGCAAGGAAAGCGTTTCTGAAGAAGAGAAATTTAACATAGAGTATAGATTTAAGTGTCAGGACGTCGTTTCTGTAAGTATTTGTATGGAGTGTAGCCATGTATGGAAGTGAAACATGGACGATAAATAGTTTGGACAAGAAGAGAATAGAAGCTTTTTAAATGTGGTGCTACAGAAGAATGCTCAAGATTAGATGGGTAGATCACATAACTAATGAGGTTTTGAATAGAATTGGGGAGGAGTTTGTGGCACAACTTG
Organism: Schistocerca cancellata; assembly: GCF_023864275.1. Classification (NCBI taxonomy): domain Eukaryota; kingdom Metazoa; phylum Arthropoda; class Insecta; order Orthoptera; family Acrididae; genus Schistocerca; species Schistocerca cancellata. The sequence goes on along the minus strand of NC_064630.1, from coordinate 518,351,517 downwards.
ACAAGAGGGGACCGGTTGGTAGGACATGTTCTGAGGCATGAAGGGATCACAAATTTAGCATTGGAGGGCAGCCTGGAGGGTAAAAATCGTAGAGGGAGACAAAGAGATGAGTACACTAAGCAGATTCAGAAGGATGTAGGTTGCAGTAAGTACTGGGAGATGAAGGTTGCACAGGATAGAGTAGCATGGAGAGCTGCATCAAACCAGTCTCAGGACTGAAAACAACAACAACAACAACAACAACAACAACAACAACAACAAGTCTCCCTTCCAGCAATCCACTTATTACTGCTTTTCTTTTAAAATAATGCTAGGCGCAGTTTGCTTCCGGTGTGGTATCCATAACAATTTTTCTTCTAGGTCTCACAGCAGCCAATCATTGTCGCTTGAAACATATACTGGAAGGAGGGGGCAGGGGTTGCAAGATGTAAAAGTGTTCCTATATCACATGCCACATGCTATTTAATGTTCCTGCTACTTACTGTTCCACACTACTGATCGGACTGAAGCGCTTTGTTGTAAGACCTCAACATGCAGGATATTTTTTAAGAAAAGTGTTCCACGTTCTTAGTGTACAGTACTGGTCAGAACTAAAAATCTATAAACATGATAGGAAAAATTTGTAGAAACGGCCATTCTGTTCTATGACAATGTCCGACGATACGAGATATGTTCAGTGTGGTACATCTCACATTCTTCAGCACTCCAGCTCAAAGAATCGCAAACTCTTGCGAAACGCGCACCTGCCGTAAGTTTTGGTCACCAGTATTGGACGCATACTCCTGCAACGTGCGAATATTGCGGATAGTTTGGAATGCACTAATGCCTCTAAACGTGTTCACGACCATTGATTACGGCAAGGCGAACAGGAAGAATATGGTACTGGACCTATTCGAAAAATCTACTGCTTACCAAACTTTCGTGTTTGGTACTTTCGGACTAGGCACAGAAATTAGATAGTTCCCCGTAGTATAAACCCCATCAGTCGTCTTTTTGCAAAGGAAATGGCCGTAAATAATTTGTGGCATGCAAATTGGTGTGTGGTTACAGGATAACCTGATGCCTATCTTTTGTGATAGCTGATTTTAATGTAATGTATGTAGTTTCCATTCATTACTTCGGTATTTGTCTATCTGGAATGATTGTCTTAAAATGACCACCCGTATACTAAGCGGAAATTGAATCCGTCCTCCACGAAGACAAGGCACAATTTCTACCTCCATATTTGTCAAGATGAGCAAGTTTTTCACCTAATTTTCTAGTTGACGGATAGTTAAGCCTTAAACTTGAACCTTTCATATTTCAAGTAAGAATCATCTGTATATTACAGTTAAGTGTACTGTGGCACTGAACAATTGAGTTAGGTGCCACTTCAACAGCAATACATCTTAAAGTGAGGAAGGATGGAGAAAATTCATTTTTGCTAACGGAATTCATGCATCTTGTCAGTGCCCTACCTGGTCGCACTGAATTTGCGATAGAAGTTATTTCTTCGAGCTGTATACGTATCCTTCGTTCTTGCAAGGAAATGGTTTTACACAAAGATATGATCGGGATCCTTGACACAGTTTGCGATGCTATCGGGAAGTAACGACGAAAGTCTCGACGCAAGTAGGGCGGAACAGACACCAAGCTTGAGAAGCCGTGGAAGGGCGCTGGATGTGCAGCTGACTTCACTGTACACTCAACTGGTGCTCCACTGTTTGCGTCCTTACATGTACACTGCAGCAAGTGCTTCTGCCCGTCGGCTTTCTTTATAATGGCTGTATGTACTTACTGCCATGGAGATACTTCCGCTTGCTTATATCATCTCGACGGAAACGAAACTTCCTGGTATGACACTAGTAAAATGTCGCTATTTTTGAAAGATAAGAAGTCAATTTTATGTTCGAAACAATAGATCGCGCAAAAAATCACTCCTTGTTGAAAATGTGCTAAAGTTTTGTACCATTAAAACCAGGAGCACTTGAATCAGAATCCATTACATTCCTCTCTTCAGGGCACAAATTTAACTCGGCACTAATCAACAGATAAAACACGGTATTCATAGATTTTGTTCATCATTGTAATTTTTAAAATGTCCGCGGTTATCTTCAAAACATAGAATACATTATAGTGTTATCGAAGAACTTTCCCTTCACGGAAGGAAACTAAGCAGAATGATTGTTTTCTTGCGTCTGTGAAGTTTGTCTTGTCACTCTGTAGCAGTAGTAAGTAAGAAACTGAATATTGTTTCTAGATTAATCTGTGACAGCCGATTTATGGAAGTTTGATAGTTTTTCACGTCGTTTGTCGAAATCTCGCCAGCTGAGATTTTCAAACTTTCTGTGACTCTACCACAAGACAAACCAGAATCATTTGCTTTCTCTCTTTTTGAGTAAGCTTGACACTCTCCAAAACTCCATCCATATTTCTATTATCCATGGCCGTAAGTGTTTCGTAAGGAGTCTTTTTTACAAATTAGCTGTTTTGCAACGTTAAAGAAGTATGAACTTGAAGTCAGCTTTCACCACCACCACCACCACCACCACCACCCGACGTCTTACTACTCCTTCGCATGTGAGTGAGTGACGTGTACATTACATTTATCTATGCTAAAATGTGACTGGCACTCTTTGTCCGAAGCTTCACTGTGTAGTAAAGATCTAATCTAATATTGTGCTGGTATCAAACAGTCTGAGAGTGATTTCCTACAGAATGGCAGGAACATAAAACAAAGATATATCACGCTTCATGATGGCACGCCGGGAATTAGTTTAGTTTCAATGAATGATTAGTCGTGCAATAATTGCTAAATTCTCTCAACACTTGTGCACTCACAACGTACTGTAGCATCTCTTTATTTTTCATAAATATAACTACAAAAACGGGTGTAGAGTAAATCCTACACAGGAGAAGGACTGCTTCCAAGTGTCGGAATGTGGTAAAATCATGTGAATTTGGGTACAAAACTTATAAAGTGCCTACAAGAGAGCAGTTGATGTCAGAGATAACTATAAGTGGTTCTGTATGCAATAAGGCATTATAAGGCGCTTATCTTCCTCTACTACACTTGTTAAGACTGAAATTCTGTATTCTATGTTAACTGAAAGTATATCTGTTTTCCATGCATTACATTCCAATGGTGGATAAAAAGGTAACATTTCTGTGAAATACAGTATCTGTGGACTTCGATATAAAGAGGTAGCAGCTACAGTCGAATGGCATTCGCTGAAATCGTAATTGGAATTTTTTGAAAGTTCTTAGTTTCTCAAAAGTGTTTCAATTAAATGCGTGTGGTAATAACGAGCCCTAAGATGAACTTTATTTTGATCGTAAAGACTGAAATTTGAAAGTCAGATTACGTAAAATTGATAGTGTTCAGACTGTTAATGAATCATGTTCAGAGCTTCCATTGGCGTGCTATTACAGAATACTGTTGTCTGATTGTAACCAGCGAACGAAATATTTCCTACATGGCCACAATGACAGTCTTGTTATATCTAGGTTCAGGGCTATCGGAAGGGTAACTATTCATTACTTAGCAACGACTGAATCCAGATGTATCAATAACGGTATTTAGACAGTTTATGCCTCTCCCCTTTGCAGTACTTAAATATATGAAAATACGAAATTAGACATCAGGTAACCTATCTGCATTGAATAGGGAGGGGGCATAGTACGAACTCATGCACGAAGCAGTTTCCAGCTGTTATAATCAGGAACCTTTCAGGATAGCTGCAGAACATGTTTACTCGTATCTCAACGGGCAACTGATACATGTTACATCAAATAAGTGAACAATGATATCTTAAGAGTAACAAATTATCTTGCACAACAATCTAAAGTATAACGTTGCTCTTATAAAGTGCCCGTCCATGAATTTCTAAATTGATATACCGAACTTGCATTGTTAAAGATAATGGTTTTATTATACGGCCTGGCCTTCGCGATACTTTTTCTCTTGTTTGACACCGCTAAAGTACCTCGAGTGAAGGAAACATTAGTTAATTTAGGTCATTGCCTTTCCCCCTGTCAACCTTAACGCTGCATGTGTCGCGACCTCGGTACTGGCAACAGGAAGAGAGAATGATTCCTGCGCCAACCGCGGAATGTTGTCTTGGCGCACGTTAACTTTACTAGTCTACGTATACAACTCTGTGTAGCTTGTGCCGTTGTTTGGATTTAGGTGTTCAATATTCTACAAGGCAGCAATCAAGAAGCTTATATCGGGGTAATCGTGTAAAATTGTCAGAAATGTTCTACGTTTAGGACACTTTCATTGTCTTTGGAACTGCCGTGCTCCATTTATTTTGTTACTTAACTCGTCGATCAGTCGTTCATCTTTAATCATAGAAAACAGTTTAGCGTCGTTATTTTCACAACGTTCAGAATTTTTTCCTTACGTTAGATCTATATGTAATATGGCTACTGTACAGTAACAGCACTTTAGTTGTAATATAGCATCTTAGTATCCATCACACGTTTCTAATTGCATAAATCTCCCACTACAGCGGAATGTGCTAGGTTCGGGGAAACTTTAGTGTTGTCATATTTATATTTAGCACCTAAATGCTTTCTGCAAGCCAGACTTGTCTTCTCTTGAGGCGATATCTTGTTTTACTACAAAACTACAGTATTTACAGCCAGTATTAAACCGTTTCTATTTCTCCATGAAACGTCCAAATATTCGTTGTTCGTGTTTCGGACTCGGCCCTCCGCGTTCTGCGTTTTACTACAACCGCGTTTGTCATTTACAAGATTACGCCAACGCCATCCCAATAAGTTATTTAAATTTCACCTCTGATTTTCCTTTAGTTACGTTGTCTCAAGCGTGTCAATTTATAGAAGTTCGTGTTTGAGAAACTGGAAAGCCTACCGAACGATAGTGGCTATATTACCACCTCAGCACCTGCATACAAAATGTATATTTAGCGCAGTATGACGCTGGGTACTAAATGTCTCTTTCGTCAATAGTTTCACTTATTTTCAAAACTATAGGAATGTCCATATGACATATTTGCCGTTTTTTCATAATGGATTTTTATTTTTATTGCCAAGACACTAATCTTTTTAACACGTTCCCACATTAACAGAAAATTCATAGCACACAACCATCGTAACTGAATATTTGAGATTTTATATTCCAGGACCATCTTATAGCGAGGTGTTCTAGCTGACACTATAAACAGGAAGAAAGAGGTTTTGTTGTTAAGTTACTTGGCGCAGTTATTGAAATGAAATGTATCCTTCAAAAGACTACGGCTTGGTCCTCTTGCGGTCCTTCAGTAGGACTAAAGCTCCGTCTCTGATCCCGATGTCGACGGATATCACATATTTCTTATTGAACAGTTGAGTAGACTCGTCCATGTAAAAAATGCTACCGCAATCGCCTCCTTCCGCTTGGGGTCCTGACCGTATCTGCTGGGTTCAGGGATTGCAAATCCAGGATTCTTGATGAGATGAAGACTGATGATCGTCCCAGCGGTCCTAGAGTCTCTGCTTGCTTCTGCCAAGATGGTTGAACGTATGTACTAGAGAGCGGGGGTCCTGATGTAACCACTCTAACTACGAAGTCTTCACAAGTCTCTCAATCTTAAGTTTTGAATTTTAGAACGGACGTAATTGTGAATGGAATTTGGGGCTGAACTGTCGCTAGCCATAAACCTGTTGAGTTTCTACCGCAGCACTGCTGTATTAGCTTTACCTAGACATTCAGGGCTTACCTTTGAAAGTGTGTGTGTAATGGCCTACGTTTACTAACCATCTAAATGAATTCCACGAATTCTTCGGGAACTCCCAATGGCTGGGGAGAGTCATTGATGAAAAATCGACCAAGTGGAAGGCCCTCCCGACGGTCGTCTGCAGAGGAGACAGAATAGTGAGTAGGATAATAACTCCAGGAGCCTTGCAATTCTTTTGTACTTGCGTAACGAGCGTGAGGCCTCAAATCATTTTAGTACTAATTCCTTCCCTGTGTTGAAGTCCATCCTTTGACCATCTTTTCAGACTTTCTCTAGGACAGATCTGCTGACAACGCAGTACTTTCATGGGACATAGATTCTGGCTTCTCCCACTCTGTTTCATTATTTTACTCCACGTGTTTGGGTTAATTCATGTAAGATATCCCCATCTGGTTTGACCATAAACATGTTAGTGTGCAAGCCGTACAGGGTAGGTCGCTCACTACTTAGCATGGTACCCAGTCCATAAAGAGGGATTTGTAAAAGTCCGTGTGGTGGTAGCCCCCCTGACCGCACATGGATCACTTTGTTGATGCCCCAGTGGTCACTTGCCTGTGCATGTCAAGAAATAGGTGCTTATCCGTTTGGGGGGGGGGGGGGCATTGGAACTAGGGGCACAGGCCATCACGCCAGGTAGGGTTCTCCGGCTGAGTATCACCCGCGGTGAGAACCATCGTTCGGAGGATATTAGTCATGGAACGACCAAAGTTAGAGGTCGTGGCAGTCTTCTCAGACCGCGTTTCAGTACCGATTCTTAAGACTCAAGGAACTTTTACTTCATGGCCACGCCATGGGAGGAAAGCAAAACCAAGAGATACGCAGACTGTTACCCTTCCGTTACTATTTTTCACCCGAATAGATGAAGGGTTCTTCCTCTCCACTAAATTTATTTGTGGAGAATAGTGAAAAAGTGTTTGGTGAACTCTCCCTTTAGTAAATTACGAAGTGGGACAATCTCAATTAAGACGGCAAATCCTACCGAGTCCTCGGCGTTACTCTCTTTTAAACAGCTTGGCGATGTACCTGTTGGCATCACGCCCAATGAGAACCTCAGCATAGTATAAATTTGCAGAGACCTAACGCTTCAGAGGGACGAAAACTTACGCGAGCTCTTGGAGAGGTTAGATAGCCATCATGGTTGTCTTCTACTTCGAAACAAGGTAGACATAAACACATTTATCCTCGCTTTTATGATGTATTCGCTTTAATAAAAATTCAAAATCATATTGCTGCTGCGACATGAAGCCGATACAATCCAGGTGTGGTGCTTTAAATATCAGCGCTTGGGGCTTAAGTTTTCACGGTGTATATAAAATCCGATTTGTGGAGACTGGCAAGTCACTTCACGAAAATTTACCATGTGCGCTACTAAATGGCTTTGAAAGTTTTGGAAGCGACCATCCTCCCCTGTCTCGCAGTGTGCTAAATCACAAGAAACGCAAAATCCGGGAACTGATGATCACATATCGGCCCGCATACGTTGAAATTCGTAAAATAATTTTTATCCAGTCTGACATACTTACCTTTGCCACTACACTGTCCATGTCATCAGTAAATGGTTGATTTACTTACTCTTTGTACACAGCAGGTAGTGGCGCAAATACACTTGAAGCAGGCGGGCGATAGGTCCTCCATTCGCGTGGAACCTGCAGCACCATTTTCTGGAACTACTCCCTGCACTCAGCCGGAGCAACAGCTTCCTCCATTGTCAACTACCATTGACACAGCACGGTCTCAGGAACACCTTCCCCAGAAATAAATAGATTAGAGGCCCGACAAGTTAGTGGTTGCTGCTGAGTCATGGCCCGAGGGTCCGTGTTCCAGAACGGGCGGCCTTCAATTCTGTACCTAACCCAAAGCGGATAAGCCCTCACAAGAATCTCGACCTAAAAAACTTGGGAAATAAATCTCGGGAGAAGACGCCAGGTTAAGAACAGATATTTTTCTGGTCTCCTCCACTGATGACACTGATCCTGGGGCGTGACCAGTCCTCTTGACCCATTCGCACTATGAACTTCCCCTTAAGAAAATGGCGTATATTATTCCAAATATATACTGCTTCTAATTTTCTACAAATTTTACAGTGGCGTTTTTATTACGCAAACAGGTGGCGTTATGTCGAATTTGAAATATTTTATTTTTAGTCGGTGTCAGTGTCCAACCTTTCAATAAAGAAATAGGTCCCAGGTCCTCTAACCAGAATTACTGAAGTGACAGTGGTTAAGTTTTAAATATCCACTTTCCAGTTCTTCAAATTTAGGTAACACCTCACAAATCACAAACATTTTCCACTAAAAATGTTAGATTCTATAGAAGTCTTCACGAGAAAGTCTTCGTTCAGTCATGATGGCAAACAGTAGTGAACAGATAGCAAATTTGGAATAGTAGTGGCCAACCAAGAGTAACTTAAGAGACGAGACACCTTTTGCGCTATATTCTAATGTATATCAAACATTGTTTTGGAAGCTTCCAGAACTTTCTGTGATTCAGATTAACAATTCATCAACCTCCGGTTCCTATGTCATACATGTTTCCAAAATATTCAGTGTTCTTTACAAGCAGGTAATCTCTGTAGTTAACGAAACAAAAGGTATTTAAGACAGTAAAAAGATAAAATACTCGATTTCCAAAGCTCCCGATGTTGTCACATCAGTCTGACGTGATACCGATATCTATTTGCGACTCAGTAAGAAACTAGATGACATTTATCATTAATGATGTTTCAATGATTTTACAGAACAAATAAATCTTAGGTTTTACGTACGCTTATTGACATTTATAGGTAAATTAATTTTCTTGGTATAATCTGGTAGTGTATGAAACTATCGATATGTAATCCGTAAAAATTACATATAAAACCAAAGCTTCGCAAGAGTTCAAATTAACTTCGTAGAATTCCAAAACCAGTCGAGAACAGATGTAAACAAGGATAAAACCTAGTGATACAACTTACCCTAGCTTATTAAAACATCTAACCAGGGCTGCCTCATTATGATGATCCAATAAAACAGCTATGAATATTATTGTCACCTGCTACAATAAGTTGCCTCTCGTTCTGTGATCTGTTATCGTGCATTCTCTCAAACTTGCACTGGTCCCAAGAGAGCATCTGGTGGCGTCTGTACATCTGTTCGTAGTGAGCGGATTCTTCTCCATACCATGTTAGAAACAATGGCAGTGCGAGTGCAAGCGACTTCAGTGATCACCATTTGTAAAGTTTATCTCTTGGCAGGGCACTTACCTATCTTGGTATGACTGCCTTAATCCAGAAACTCCCTTTCCACGCCTGCCCACCTTCCTTTCTCTTACTCGAGGATTCCACAGCACACTAGCTTCTGTGAAGGAAGTACGAAGTCGTCTGGAAGGGACCTTCTGGTCAACCAGCCTCTCTCCGATCTTGATCTCTCTCTCGTCAATGGTACAGCCACTTCAGCGCCCTCACATCACGTTTTCTGCTGTCGTCCTTACGCTCTCTTCCCCAGAATCTCGTGGCTTTGCTGCAGTGGTCGCTATACGTCAGTGACTACGTTCTGGTGCTCCCGCCACTTCCTTGTCAGCACCTGACGGACCAATTACCACAATGGGCTCTTCGAAGAGCTTACTGGCAGTTAGGTAATTACGCTGTCACCTCCGTCAGATTGTATGGACTAGTTTCTGGAAGATGTCGCAGACTTAACTATTCGTTCCACTGGAACTGAAAGCGCAGTTTAGCAAACCCACACGCATTTGTGTGGACGACGGTTCAAATCCCTGTCGGTAGTTCCTAATTTGTTTTCAATGCCTTCCTAAATCGTTCAGGGAAATTTCATAATGGTTCATTTGAAAGGACACTGCCGATTTCCTTCCAGATCCTTCCCGACCCTTCCTTAATACGAGCTTAAGCTACGTTTTTAATAACTTCACTGTCGACGGGACCTTAATCAATCTTCCTTTTCCGTCGGCCGGTGCCATGGTGAACCAACTACATCGAAATAGATATTAATGATAGTCGAAGGGCCCTGAAACGTCTAAAGTGACACCCCTTACAGACCGTGATCATAAAGTGGCTCCGCGCTAAGGCTCACTATCTCATTAAGTGCAGTAAGAAGGATGCAAGGGGGCGCTACATCTCCTTGGGAGCGTGTACCTCTTCATCCTGTGTTTGGCCCAAGCTATGTAGACACTCTAACGCCGAAAAGGAAAAAAAGAACGAATAAAATAAACTATTTTCTGGCCTACAGTGACCAGAATCAATATATATTTCATTGAGACTCGTCTTGTGATAGTTGAAAAGGACTCTGTGTCAACTTCAGAACCCTACTCATGACACTACTTTGAAAGCATACAGAATAAACTGTTACGCAGGGCAGCACAACGGGAAGCCGACAAGGATAAACTATTAATCCAGGTCAGTTTCTTCTGGGCGGTGTCTGTACTGAACTTTTATTCCTGCTGAACGCCTTGTGGGCCACACTGGGGCACAGTCTGCGTTTTCTTCCTATCCTGCTATGTTTAGTATGCATGAAAGACAAACTGAAGACACCCTCGTATGCTTCACTCTCCATCAGGTTGAATTATTATATAATGAATGTTTCACTGACAGAAAACTGATTCACGCTAATAATGTGGCCCCAGGCCCTGATTCATAATCAATGATACACCATCTCATTGTTACTCAGACTTCATCCACCCAGAGCCTTCAGTCGTAATTGGCTAGGTGCTCATCGACCCAATCCTTAAGCCAGGCAAAAACGCAACGTCCAACCGATTAGCCTCACCGTGTTCTACAAACTGCTTCAAAGGAGGTGGTCCGACAGTTCTAGTGGGTTTTCGGATCACGGGACCTTCTGTAGGATTAGTGCGGTTTCCTGTTGTGACGATCCACAACACACTCGGCCTGGGTTGGGACAGCAGTCCTGCAGGCCTTTTCTAAAAATAAAAGCCTCTTCTTTTTCTGTTGTTCCTTAGTTGCTTCAAAATTCATGGAAATATGTTCCGTCATTTGCAACTAAATGAAAGGCAGTTTTTCCCATATGGATTCGCTTTTTTATTTATGAAGTACCTTCGGTGGCTTGGTGGCTTGTAATACGTCTTTGTATTTTAAATATAATAAATGCATTGGAAGTGGTTACAAATCAGCCGTCTGGAGTACAGTACCAAATGAACACATTTCCGGGACCATACATATCAACTAGCAACATTAAAATAGTAACACCAAATGATAAAGTGAAGCTCACGAAACTTGGCCTGCAAAAGTTGTTTCTAATCTGAAAAAGACAAAACATAAGGAAACGTAACATAGTAATATATTTGTAACCACTACACAATTCATTTACTATATGTATTACAGCGTACTGAAGATGAATCATAAATAAAAGAAATGAAGAGTATGGCAAAAAACAGCCTTTCATTTAGTTGCAAGGACAGGACATACCTCCATGAATAAACACTTCATTGCAGCCTTCTCTGATGTACAAAAAGCACGCTGCATCCCTAGTTACACTCACATTTTACTTAGCCCCTGATCGGCTTTCGAGGGACCTCGCTGATTTTTTAGTCTTTATCACATCAGTGGTTTCGGATTACATTTGCTAAGTCAAAAGGGAAGCCTGTTAAGGATGACACCCTTGTTCTACATGTCCGTGCATGTGTGTCCGTGCCCCTATTAGTAATTTCCTTTCCTGTTCCACTCTAACAGTCAGGGAAAAACGTCTATGTGCCTCCATACGAGCTCTAATTTTCCTTACCTTCGTGGCATTCTTGTAAGATCTGCTTTGACGGCAGCAGAATCTTTCTGCAATCAGCTTCAAATGCAAAGTCTCTAAAATTTTCTCAGTACTGTTCCTCGAAAATAACGTAGTCTTCCTTCCAGGGATTCCCATTTTAGTTCACGAAACATCCTTGAAACACTTTGGTGTTCATCGAACCTACCGGTAAGAGATTTAGCAGCCTGCCTCTGAAATGCTTCGGTGTCTTCCTTTGATCTGATCTGAGTGGATCCCAAACACTCGAGCAGTACTAAAGAACGAGTTGCACTAGTGTGGTATACGCGGTCTCCTTCACAGTTAAACCAGTTACCTAAAATTCTCCCAATAAACTGAAGTCTACTGTTCGCCTTATCCACTATAATCCTTAAACGCTCATTCCATTTCATATCGCTTAGCAACGTTACACCTAGATATTTGACCGATATGACTGTCTAGCAGCACAGTACCAATGAAGTATTCAAACATTACGGGATGATTTCTTCTACTCATCTGCTTTAACTTAAATTTTTTTTTCTGTATTTGGAGATAGCTACCATCCATCACCCCAACTAGTTTTATCTAGCTCATGAGTATCCTCCTACAGTTACACACTTTCGCGTACACCACAGCGTCATAAGCAGATTGCTGCTAACCCTCCCTCCGTCAGATAGTTTACGTATATAGAGGAAAGAGTGGTCAGATCACATTTCCCTAGGCCAATTCTAGCGATAACCTGGTTTCTGCTGAACATTCGCTATCGAGGAGAACGTAGTGGGTCCTATTACTAAACAAATCTTCGAATTGAGGATAGCAGAATTAATCAAGAGGGTGAAGTTTCAAATAAAACCGTTCATATCGAAATAATCCAGAAATACGCCGAAAAGGAAAAAAACGAATAAAATAAACTATTTTCTGGCCTACAGTGACCAGAATCAATATATATTTCATTGAGACTCGTCTTGTGATAGTTAAAAAGGACTCTGCGTCAACTTCAGAACCCTACTCATGACACTACTTTGAAAGCATACAGAATAAACTTATACGCAGGGCAGCACAACGGGAAGACGGGCAGGTAAGAAAGACTCCTTTTTCAAGCTTGGGTTGGGCATAGCTTTACTTGAATGGGAGTTAAACAGCCTGCCCGTTCTGCTGGCTAACAGGCAAACAGTGGTATCTTAAAAGTGGAATGTGTACACCTCCGGCTTCTTCGCGGTAAAGGCCCGATATTGGAAATGCATCGTATAAATTTGGAAGCAGCCAATGGAAGGAGCTACTAATAACAATTACGCCGTAGATTAACATCTCTCCTAGAAACTATGAAATGTTCACCATTTTAACAAATAGTCTTTGCTTTCTGCGTTTGCCGTATATTGGTGTTCCTGCTGTTGAAGTGTAAACAGAATTCAATTGTTAGACCGAATCAGTTATTGATTTAATAAGAAAAGCGACCCCCCCCCCCAATGAACCATGGACCTTGCTGTTGGTGGGGAGGCTTGCGTGCCTCAGCGATACAGATAGCCGTACCGTAGGTACAACCACAACGGAGGGGTATCTGTTGAGAGGCCAGACAAACGTGTGGTTCCTGAAGAGGGGAAGCAGCCTTTTCAGTAGTTGCAAGGGCAACAGTCTGGATGATTGACTGATCTGGCCTTGTAACAATAACCAAAACGGCCTTGCTGTGCTGGTACTGCGAACGGCTGAAAGCAAGGGGAAACTACAGCCGTAATTTTTCCGAGGGCATGCAGCTTTACTGTATGATTAAATGTTGGCGTCCTCTTGGGAAAAATATTCCGGAGGTAAAATAGTCCCCCATTCGGATCTTCGGGCGGGGACTACGCAAGAGGACGTCATTATCAGGAGAAAGAAAACTGGCGTCCTACGGATCGGAGCGTGGAATGTCACATCCCTTAATCGGGCAGGTAGGTTAGAAAATTTAAAAAGGGAAATGGATAGGTTAAAGCTAGATATAGTGGGAATTAGTGAAGTTCGGTGGCAGAAGGAACAAGACTTTTGGTCGGGCGAATGCAGAGTTATAAATACAAAGTCAAATAGGGGTAATGCAGGAGTAGGTTTAATAATGAATAGGAAAATAGGAATACGGGTAAGCTACTACAAACAGCATAGTGAACGCATTATTGTGGCCAAGATAGGAAGCCCACACCTACTACAGTAGTACAAGTTTATATGCCAACTAGCTCTGCAGATGACGAAGAAATTGAAGAAATGTATGATGAAATAAAAGAAATTATTCAGATAGTGAAGGGAGACGAAAATTTAATTGTCATGGGTGATTGGAATTCGAGTGTAGGAAAAGGGAGAGAAGGAAACATAGTAGGTGAATATGGATTGGGGCTAAGAAATGAAAGAGGAAGCCGCTTGGTAGAATTTTGCACAGAGCACAACTTAATCATAGCTAACACTTGGTTTAAGAATCATAAAAGTAGGTTGTATACATGGAAGAACCCTGGAGATACTAGAAGGTATCAGATAGATTATATAATGGTAAGACAGAGATTTAGGAACCAGGTATTAATTTTTAAGACATTTCCAGGGGCAGATGTGGACTCTGACCACAATCTATTGGTTATGACCTGTAGATTAAAACTGAAGAAACTGCAAAAAGGTGGGAATTTGAGATGGGACCTGGATAAACTGAAAGAACCAGAGGTTGTACAGAGTTTCAGGGAGAGCATAAGGGAACATTTGACAGGAATGAGGGAAAGAAATACAGTAGAAGAAGAATGGGTAGCTTTGAGGGATGAAGTAGTGAAGGCAGCAGAGGATCAAGTAGGTAAAAAGACAAGGGCTGGTAGAAATCCTTGGGTAACAGAAGAAATACTGAATTTAATTGATGAAAGGAGAAAATATAAAAACGCAGTAAATGAAGCAGGCAAAAAGGAATACAAACGTCTCAAAAATGAGATCGATAGGAAGTGCAAAATGGCTAAGCATGGATGGCTAGAGGACAAATGTAAGGATGTAGAGGCTTATCTCACCAGGGGTAAGATAGATACTGCCTACAGGAAAATTAGAGACCTTTGGAGAAAAGAGAACCACTTGTATGAAAATCAGCTCAGATGGAAACCCAGTTCTAAGCAAAGAAGGGAAAGCAGAAAGGTGGAAGGAGTATATAGAGGGTCTATACAAGGGCGATGTACTTGAGGACAATATTATGGAAATGGAAGAGGATGTAGATGAAGACGAAATGGGAGATACGATACTGCGTGAAGAGTTTGACAGAGCACTGAAAGACCTGAGTCGAAACAAGGCCCCCGGAGTAGACAACATTCCATTGGAACTACTGACGGCCATGGGAGAGCCAGTCCTGACAAAACTCTACCATCTGGTGAGCAAGATGTACGAGACAGGCGAAATACCCTCAGACTTCAAGAAGAATATAATTATTCCAATCCCAAAGAGAGCAGGTGTTGACAGATGTGAATATTACCGAACAATCAGTTTAATAAGCCACAGCTGCAAAATACTAACACGCATTCTTTACAGACGAATGGAAAAACTAGTAGAAGCCGACCTCGGGGAAGATCAGTTTGGATTCCGTAGAAATATTGGAACACGTGAGGCAATACTGACCTTACGACTTATCTTAGAAAATAGATTAAGGAAATGCAAACCTACGTTTCTAGCATTTGTAGACTTAGAGAAAGCTTTTGACAATGTTGACTGGAATACTCTCTTTCAAATTCTGAAGGTGTCAAGGGTAAAATACAGGGAGCAAAAGCCTATTTACAATTTGTACAGAAACCAGATGGCAGTTATAAGAGTCGAGGGACATGAAAGGGAAGCAGTGGTTGGGAAGGGAGTAAGACAGGGTTGAAGCCTCTCCCCGATGTTATTCAATCTGTATATTGAGCAAGCAGTAAAGGAAACAAAAGAAAAATTCGGAGTAGATATTAAAATCCATGGAGAAGAAATAAAAACTTTGAGGTTCGCCGATGACATTGTAATTCTGTTAAAGACAGCAAAGGACTTGGAAGAACAGTTGAACGGAATGGATGGTGTCTTGAAGGGAGGATATAAGATGAACATAAACAAAAGCAAAACGAGGAAAATGGAATGTAGTCGAATTAAGTCGGGTGATGTTGATGGTATTAGATTAGGAAATGAGACGCTTAAAGTAGTAAAGGAGTTTTGCTATTTGGGGAGCAAAATAACTGATGATGGTCGAAGTAGAGAGCATATAAAATGTAGACTGGCAATGGCAAGGAAAGCGTTTCTGAAGAAGAGAAATTTGTTAACATCGAGTATAGATTTGTGTCAGGAAGTCGTTTCTGAAAGTATTTGTATGGAGTGTAGCCATGTATGGAAGTGAAACATGGACGATAAATAATTTGGACAAGAGAATAGAAGCTTTTGAAATGTGGTGCTACAGAAGAATGCTGATGATTAGGTGGAAAGATCACATAACTAATGAGGAGGTATTGAATAGGATTGGGGAGAAGAGAAGTTTGTGGCACAACTTGACCAGAAGAAGGGATCGTTTGGTAGGACATGTTAAGGCATCAAGGGATCACCAATTTAGTATTGGAGGGCAGCGTGGAGGGCAAAAATCGTAGGAGGAGACCAAGAGATGAATACACTAAGCAGATTCAGAAGGATGTAGGTTGCAGTAGGTACTGGGAGATGGAGAAGCTTGCACAGGATAGAGTAGCATGGAGAGCTGCATCAAGCCAGTCTCAAGACTGAAGACAACAACAACAAGAAAAGCGAAATCTTGATTATTATTTGCTAAGTCAAACTTAGCTGTAGTTGTAGCCGCAAGCGAAAGGAACAGTGTGAACGAGTTGGAAATACAAACTGATGAAATTGTCGGATAATGATAGCTATAGTCCGTAGTAATGCTATTATCCTGTGTGTCTGTATAGTCGCCCGGAAAATGACGTACCTTATCCGTGTCAATACGGTTCGATTACTGTAGAGCAGAGGACTCGAAACTTTTTTCACAGCTGGTCACATAACTGACAAAATGACGAGAGCGGGTTGTATCATCGTTCTGTAAAATATGTGCAAGCCAGAAAGAAAGCTCTGGGAAAGATGGAAAATTAAGCTGAGTATTCAGTGTTATCCATGGTTGTCACGCAAGGCACAAAAAAGTACAACCAAAATTTCTTTTTTTCATATCGGTGCACACTTCGCTGCAGATTGAAAATTTCATTCTGGATGTATTTACTGAAGTTATCAAGAAAGACGATGTTAGGAAAAAGCTAATTACATCAGATCTAGTGTGCACATACCCGAATCTCTCAAAATAAGGAAATCACTGAGATTCGTGTAACTGACGCTTGGGCTTAAAAATACCATTGTCTGGGTTGCAGCAATACTGTGTCAATCATAACTGCTTTCAAATTTGTCGGTGAACGTCGTTCGATGTGCTGACTTCTCATATTTAATATTTGAAAATGTTTGCTCACAATCAAAGTTGTTCCCAACACTGATGCCATACCAGCAACAAATTCGGTTTCCGAAACTCAGCATCAGGTAATCAGTGGTAAAATTAAAGAAGTTTTCCTTCTGTGTATCTTTTTCTGCAAGTCATAAGACTGCAAATCAGAGAGCTCCAACTGCAGTTAAACTGGCACGTAATCAAGGTCACAATCAAATTGATTCTGGAGCAAAAGAACATTTCTCATTTCTGTTAGGATCCCAGATCCCTCCAAAAATGCTTCGTCCGAGCAGTTTTTAATAAAAGATGACATCTTCGGGTATGTAGCACAAAACAGTGAAAATAAAGTTTCTCCTTACAATTGTGCTTCAAACAATGGCACATTTCTCAGAAATCCTTTGATTCTGTAGAGATCAGTCTAGGTTATTCTTTCCTGATGTTTCAAGTAAAGTTCATTCGTGTGAGATGTAATGCCGACCAAAAGTGACATTGACAGCCAGGTAGGATCTGACAGCTGTGTATCAGCTCTTTTTCACTGAGAAAAATAATTTCGTTTCGGAGGTTCGAAGAACAAAGCAAGACTTCACCGCAACTTTGAACCACCTCTTTGCTGTGTGATACGGCAAGTCACAGAATTCAAAATACAGTTTCTTCAAGAAAGGCCTGGAACTGAAAGTGGCGGAGTGAATGTCCGCGTAAGTAGTTCACAGCAGAAACGACAGGTTTCAGTCAACATGAAACGCCTTCCCCACAGACTGCTTGCTGATGCATGATGCAGTGTATGAATGGAGCTAGCGGAGTACTGGTCTGCCCCAACAGGCTTTTCTTCACTCTCGCTTTCTTTTGTCCTCCAACTTAACACCTCGAAGCCGATTCCACTGAAGGTTATAGTCTTGAAAATTTGTTGCACCTCCATGAAAATATCTTTCCCAGTTGTTCCATGCATGCTGGTAACTGATTCTAGCTATTAAGTTACCTGAAAATCTATATTAACACCAACACGACAAACTGTGACGTGCGCGAGAGATCAGTACTCATCCAACGCCATAGAATGCCACAAGAGATTCCTAGTTTTCTCGTGTATCTGTAGCACTAAGTTTATCTGGAATTTCCTCTATTCTTCGAACAGCTGAACTTGCCGAAGGTCTCAAACGAACAAATATCTGGTGAATTTGCCACTTGTAAACAGTTTCCATACTTTAGCCACCTTGTGCACTATTCTGCAACTTTACACGAGTGACGTTCATTTCCCGCAAACATTTTCGTGAAGAGATTCCTTTGGGTTTCTAAATTACGTTTCATAGATTCACATTTTAAAGGGCAAGTTTCCCTAAAACATTGGATATGTCTACACCTTTGTTTCATAAAGGCGAAGGCCAGCCGAGGTGGCCGAGCGGTTCTAGGCGCTAGTCTGGAACCGCGCGACCGCTACGGTCGCAGGTTCGAATCCTGCCTCGGGCATGGATGTGTGTGATGTCCTTAGATTAGTTAGGTTTAAGTAGTTCTAGGGGACTAATGACCTCAGAAGTTAAGTCCCATAGTCCTCAAAGCCATTTGAACCATAGTGACGAAGATTCTAAGCTTTCAAAAAGGCAACACTTTCGCTGTGTGTTACGTATTTTTCTGGTTCTTTTTTTCCACAAAGAAGTACTTTACTCCCCATTCTTCACTGCAAACGCGACACTCGGTGTCCACTTTTCCTAGTACTCGGAATGAAGATTTAAGTGGACCTGAAAGAAAGACATTGAATTATAAAATCTTGGGATAGCGTGACATAAGCTAACTTTAAACAGTGAAATCTATAGAATTTAAAATTGAACATAGTCAATTTAAGGCACGTATCAGCCTGGAGGTCTCGGCACATGTACAGGTCTATTAGTATTCTAAACATACTGTTTAAACTGTGTAACGACGTCTTGGGTTCTATAAGTTTTATCATAGTTTGGTGACCCCTGAACTAGTGTAAATAAGTTTCAGGCTTTCGCATTACAAACTACTTACTTTTCTCACGGCTTAAAGAAAACCATCACGTAAATAGAATGGAAGTTGAGGATAGTCGTAAATATTTGTAAATTGTTAACTTCTTAAAGTGATAGTATTTAATGGAATTGCTTGCATGCAACTATATCAAAAATTTCTGCTTCGGTGACTTAAAAGTTTAAAAAATTTAGTGGAATTTTATGGTTTACATGAGTTGTAAAGGACGTGAGAAAAATTATGACTTAAGTCTGGTGAGAGTATCTGGTTCGTTCCGAGCACACTGGGCGTACGAAAACCTGGTTTCATGGCAGTGGCTAGAGCTGTTCAAAGATTATAACTGCTAATATATTGTACCATGAATCCAGATGTTACACAAATCTTATCATGAATCATTTACACTATTATTCAGCATACTGTCTATTAGATAGTTTTAGGGGAACACGCTAAACACGAGGTGTCCGAAATGGGTTACAAACGAGCCTTTGACGTGCTTCGTCACGCCATTGTGGCCTGCAGCCATTGCAGAATTATATAAATTTTGAAAAATGGGGACCATAAAAATGTTTACTTACATTTTCCCATTAACATGATGGGTTACGAATAAACAGTGAAACAGATAGCCTATACGTTTTAGTATTGGTCCGCTTTGTGTGCGCATTTAGAGACTTCAATGTAGTCTACACTAGGTGCTCTCGTTCATAAAGATGTTTAGATGATAACGTAAAATTGACAGTCCACTTAACTGAGGCAGCAGTATCCAGGCCGGATTTACATCTCACCACCGCAAGGGAGTCTACTATTAACAACAGATAAAGCGAATTTGATATGATTCCTTAATAAAGTCTCCGCCTGTTTTTCTTCCAAGTGCTGAACGAATCAGATTTAACGCTGGTACCTGTAGCTAACCTAGCAGTGTGTAGAGGCAATTCACTTGTCTAATGCTGAGTTAAAGAGCACAAACTTGGAATGATTAAATACGTGGAAGAAAATCAGATCAACACTTTTAGGAACCATCTCTGCATTCGCCCTAGTAGCTGCCATTGATCACAGCAGTCCTTTGCGGTGGCGGATAAGGTCTCTGTTATAGATTCAGTTGCGTATCATCTATTCATTAGCTAAACAAACTGTTCAAAGTGCGACTAACTAACATCAACTCAAAGCTGTCGCTTCGGGACGAACTCACTGAGCAGACCTGGACTGGGATGTGCTGGCGGTTCGTAACCCGAACTGTTATACAACTACGGACTGGAGGCTCTAAGACGGCAGTGAAGTCCCGTCGGCAGTTTCCTAGATATGATGAAGCGCACCTTGTAGTGAGACAGCGGAATCTCCCGGAATGGCCTCTCTAACCGCCGGCCGGGTGTCTGGGGCTCCACGGTTGACCGTTACCCAGAACAGAAGAGAGCGGTCAGCGGAGGCGGCGAGGAAGAGCTGGGAGCAGGGAGCCGGGAACCGGCAGTTCCCGGAAACTGTCGCCTGCGTCTGCGGCGGCGCCGGCTTTCCCCCACAGCGCGCGTCACGGGCTGCCGATGACGGCTCCTCCCAGTCTGCCCAGACCTGACCGCGGCACACAAGAGGAAGCGGGGAAACGACTGCCAGAGGGCCGCACTTCCTACTGGATTTTACCAACAGATAATTTTCCACAGCTCTTGCTTTAGACCTCTCTGCACCACAGGCCACGTTCATCAGTAGCTCCATATGACTAGACATTTTTCACGAGGAAATCTGAACAGTTAGTGGTTTAGCTGTCTACCTCTACAGACCTTGTAGAATTTCCCACTTTTTAAGCTTTTGCCAAAACTCATTCCAGCTATTTTCAATATTAGCTTTAGAGGCTTCTAAGAAATATTTTGTGCACTATAAAAGTCCTCGAATCACTTCAACAAATTTCTCACTGTTAATTACAGTACTGTAACCAATGTTGTTTTTCTTGTTGTCATTGCAAGACTGGTTTAATGCAGCTCTCCATTAGATTCGATCCTGTGAAGTCTCTTCAGCTCCGCATAAATACTGTGACCAGCATCTGTTCGAAACTGCTTACTGCTTTCGAGACTTGTTACCCCTCTACAATTTTTACCCCCCACCTCATCCCCCACATACATATAAGTGCGTATGCACGCGCGCACGCTCTTCTTACCAAACTGTCTATTGTATGAGGACGTTTCCTGTCATCTCCCTTTTTATAATCTGGAGATGGCATATATCTTCCCCAGTTAGATTCAGTAGCGCCTCAGTTATTTCATATACTTACACAATCTTCAATATCCATCTGTACCATCAGATTTCATAGACTGTTATTCCCTTCTTGTCTATCAACCACCTAAAAGACTGAACTAGACAAATATCTTTAGAAAGACTAAGACTTAAAACACTGTTCCTTTTTCTCACAAATGCCTTCTGTGTTACATCCAGCCAACATTTTCTATCAGGTATTTTGCGGTTCGTCTACTTAGTCTGTCATATCCTAATCTGCACCAGCATCACTTGATTCCATTACACTACATCCTATTAGCCTTGATTCACTTTCGTAGCTTCTAACAAATTTTCAAGGCACTGTCCCTGCCGTTCAACTTCACTTCAAAGTCCTATGCCGTCTGACAGAATTCCAGTATTAGCAAACCACAAAGTTTATATTTCTTCCTCATTAATTTTAATTCCCTTTCGAAAAACCTATTTGTTCATCCACTGACTGGTCAGTATACAGACTCAGCCACATAGGTTAGACTACAACCGTGTCCTACCGGTTTCTCAAGTCTTCGACAAGTGCAACTGCAGTCTTTCTGTACGGTTTCTTAATCTTCCGCTCCCTGCCTTTTACCCCTATCACCTTGAAAATTTGAAAGTGTAGTTCAGTTAACACGAATTTCTCTACATTTGCAGATGCTGTAAATGCTGTTTGGTCTTTCTTCACCAATCCTCTGAGATAGTCAGTATTGCCTTTCCTACTCCTTTATTTCTCCGGAGCCCAAACTGATAGTAGAGATCGATCTCTATCAATTTTTCCTTTAGTGACTAAATAGACCACCGGCAGCGGTGGTCTAGTGGTTCTAGGCGCGCAGTCCGGAACCGCGGGACTGCTACGGTCGCAGGTTCGAATCCTGCCTCGGGCATGGATGTGTGTGATGTCCTTAGGTTAGTTAGGTTTAAGTAGTTCTACGTTCTAGGGGACTGATGACCACAGAAGTTAAGTCCCATGGTGCTCAGAGCCATTTGAACCATTTTGAACTAAATAGACCGCGTCAGTATTTTGCAACCATGACTGATTAAACTGATAGATCAGCAGTATTCATACCTGTCAGAATCTGCTTTCTTGGAAATTGCTACATTCTTCTTGAAGTATGAGCGTGTTTCCTCTGATGTATCTTGCACACCTGCTGAAAAAGTTGTCATAGCTTGCTTTCCCAAGAATCTCAATCCTGAAGGAATGTCGTTTACTCCAGGGGCCATCTTCCACCTTAGGTCTCACATCGCCATGTGGAATCCTTCCCGCAGTATCTTCTTTCATCTCTCAGCAATTACGTCCTCGTCCTTTTCCTTTTGTATATTGCCCAAAAGTTTACCTTACAGCCCTTCTATATTTTTTCATATTTTAGCTTTTCCTTCATTTAGTGCTGTCTTACCAACTAAACTCTTGATAGTCATACCGCTTCTTTTTTTCCAAATGTTTAATTTTTCTGTAAACAACATCTGGCTTTCCTTTACTGATGTGTGCTGCTACGCTCTTGTATTTGCGCTCTTAGACCTGACAAGACATTTCATACTTCGTCACTAATTTTTACACACTTTTCTATTGCCTACTTCATTTACTGCTTTCTTTTCCACGTCTTGTCTGATGTGGGAAACCGCTTAGTAACCATATTGAGGCTGGCCGCCATACCGGCCCCGTCGTTAATCGCCCGGAGCCGGCAAGACTCCCCGAACCCCAGAAGCGGCGTGGCGACCTCCTGGTTAGTCCACAATGGACTGTTTTATCGCCGGATTATTTTACCCAAGATGCTGTCATAATTAATCTATACAGTGGTGATGCATGACCTCGTGACAAATAACGGCTACGTTCTCCCCTTGCTTTCAGCCTTTCTGAATATTTGCCCAGCAGGGCCCTCTCGGCTAATTTTACAAGGCTAGTTCAGTCAATCGTACAGACTGATGCTCCCGCAACTACTGAAAAGGATGCGCCCTTCTTGGGAAACGACAGGTTAGTCTGACCTCTCAATACGTACGACTCTATTGTGGCTGCATCTGCGGTACGGCTATCAGCATCGTTGAGGTATGCAAGCCACCTCATTTGGGCAAGCTCTATGGTTCGTGAAGAAGAGAGAGGGGAGGGGAGACGGGATGTTCACCGGGTGTTTTCACTATTGTTGCAATTTGCTGTCTACGGAACACGTCTGTTATGAATTCAATACAAGAAAGGCCAGGGTTCTGTCGTCTGATCGCGTTCTCGTTGTCAGTTCACACAGCTTTTAGGTGACAAATATGATTATTTTTACAAGTTTGTTGATGTATTCTTGTTCCCCAGAAACATGTTCTTTTATAAATTCAAGCGTTTTTTTCTTGTTGCAGTATGTTTACGTTCCACAAATATTACACTGCAGTAGAAAAAGATGTTTAAATATGCAATAAGAGTGATCTGAACAGTTTAAATTAGGAATATTGTCATTTTCCTACAATATGCTAGAAAATCTCACGTACTTTAAAGCTACATTGCTGCATTTGTTTTTTGTCTTAGTATCTGAATTACCTTCTGCCGTTCGCACACCTGCCCTTAACTATTTGCTCCCTTTCGTTTATTACTAAATTATCATCAAACATAGTGAACTTCGTGGTTCATTTTGTGATGTACCTGCCTATTTTCAAATAAATTTTCAGTGTAAAATTCTGGCTTCATGCCAGAAGAGCACGTATCTCATTTTCTATCTTTTTTCGCACTCCATCTCACGAGGCAATGAATGGCAATTCGAAGCTAGATTACGACCGTTAAGTGCTAAAAATTTTTTGCTATCCAGTAAGATAGAGATTCAATTTTTAGTTTCATTTAATCCCTACGACGTCCATTTTCTATTTGCACTCACCTGGGCAAAAAATATGTGAAAAACATTTTGTTGCCTTGCGCCAATCAACGAATGATTTGCCATTTTCGACATAAGATATTTCCTATTGAAGGATCTTCCTTTACTGCGTCCTACTTTGCAGTGAAATCCTTATTTAACATCTTGTACTGGGTTTCACTGTTCGTCATATCCTGTAATTCATCCAAATGTGGGAAGGTTGCTCCAATAATTTTTACAGAATATTTTTATTGGGTATTGCTCGTGTGAGATTCCGTCTAAAACTGTAATATTGCTTTTAATTTTCTTGTTCACAAGAGCGCCTAGATAAGAGTTTCGTCGCCTTTTAGTTCTCATTAGATTCCTCATTTCAAATCTATTTAAGTACTATATTTCTCATGTCGTTTTTTATAATCTGCATAGTTTTTATGCCGGTCTTAGAAAAACTAGTCGTAAATCTTAAAAGAAATTGACTGATACGAGAATCCTGAGAAGACATCACTCCTTTGTATTGTGAATGTCGTCTATTAAATTTCTTCCTAGATGGCGTCGTTAATATATGCTTTAAAAGCTAATAATAAACACCATTGTCTGTCACCAAATTTGATCAGTTTTGTTTGAACATTTGCTATATTTCTGGCTGCTGAAAGTGTTAATGCTTCTTTCATATCATGAACTTACTTGATTTGTACGTACTTTCTCGATCACAATTAAACCTGAAAAAAATTTACCTTTGAATGCACGGAACATGATCATTGCGCAATGCAATTCATAGTTTCGTTTTGATGCAGCTCACTTTCTCTCTCTCTATCGCTGTGTGCTGTAACGTTCTTTCGCGATTCTATCGTGTTTCCATTTCCTTTTATCACACGCGCGCTTCAGTTCTTGACCACATTTACTCGTTGCTTGTCCCATGTAGACACAATGTGAACTTTTACGTAAGCAACGGGTAAGTTGTCTGCTGTGCTTGCTTCAAGGACGTGCCGGTAGTGCTCGTAACGAATCAAGAACAGCCAGTCTCTCAGATCAGTGGCGAACGTGACTCAGCTGCTGCGAGCCGCCTACGCTGCTGCTCGTCCAGACGGTTGTCCTCTTGCTTTCATCTAGCGAAATTCAGTAGACCGCACTCTGCTTTGGAGAGAGCGAGCTTAAAAGGGTCTAAAATTCTATCCACAATCAGCGCGCAAATTGTAAGAGATGTTTAAAAGAACCTACACCTTGTTTCCGGACACTCTTCCTCATTATGACAGATATATTGGGGTAGAGTTTCCCTGTCGTCGAAACTAAAAGTACGCGCTAATTGCAGCTGCTAGTTCATATGGTTGCCGGTAGAGAGCAGCTTGATTGTTCGATCGTTCACGTATTACCTTACGGCCGTCCAGTGCAGATGACGGGTACACCAGCATTCACCAGCGTTCAGCATTATCTGTTTCAACAAGTGGATTTAAATTACAACGGTGCGGGAAGTTTCTAGTTCCTACAGCTCCAAGCATTAGACAGCGGCACCTTCAGTAACAGACGTCTAATGAGAAATACACAGGTTGTCCTCGTTTGCTCGTTATGAGCTTAGAGCACATTAGACAGTTTTGCACGCCATGCACACAGTCGACTTACGGTGCAAGCAAAGTCAGTCATTCATCATGATCTGGCGCGTTCTGCGGCGTCGTTGGAGTTTCAAACAATATAGGATTGTTGACAAAAGCCCTTCATGATAAAATGCGTGTAAAGTTTTGTGAATTCATTCTCGGCGTGGAGAGGTGCAAGATGTTAATTTTCTTTAACGTTTAGTGTTCAGTGATGAGGCTATGTTTCACTGAAGTGGAAAGGTGAACCGCCACAACCTGTGGATATGAGGAGCACCGCAGCCACAATACATTTGTTGAGCACGCCAGATACTATCCACAGCCACATGTTTTGTGCGTTTCCCAAGAAAAAATTTTCGTTTATTTACTGCAGAAAAACAATTACAGGCATCAATGGGATATGTCGGGCTGTCATTTTCCACAATACTGAGAAAATGGTGAAATTTTCAGTTTTAAAGAAGATGCATATGTATGTCTGAGCATTTTGGAGTTTTCAGTGATAGATCGGCCAAAACGGCCTTGCATCAAAGGACGGTGTATATGCCACGCTTTTTTCGTGACGGCGGTGGTTTTTAAAGGGCTCTGTCCACATCTCTTTCCGTCCATCAGCTTTGCGGAAACTGCGACGCCGCATAGGAGCAGCAGATACTATAAGGTAACTTTCTAGCGTGTATATTACTTTGGTGCATAAGTCGGTAGCGTTCTTGTTTTACACATTATTCCCATTGCCCTGAGTTTATTTATAGATTTTCGTTTTTATTTGCAATTCACTGTTATTTTTCATACTGTCATCTGGAGATAGTCAGTGAAGCTGCGGACATTGGAAAACGGGGTGCCAAGTGAAGTCGGAACGTTTCCGGCAGATTATTCTGTACTGGACAGAGCACGGCAAGGAAAAGGTTTTCTCGTTTTAAGAAGAATCGTTTTAATAATATTGAACTGTGATGATTTAATCACGCGACATTTGTATGCAATGGGAAGGTTAAAATTCGTGTGTATGGGTACCGCATGCTCTAAGCCAAAATAAAAAGAATCTCAGGTGGCCACAAGTGCATCTCTGCTTGTTCAACTGGCTCGTGAACGTCATCGACCGTTCCTTCCTTTATCGTTACTGGTGACGAGAAGTGATGTCTTTCTACTAATTTAAGTAAAATAAAGGAATAATTTAGTCCAAGCAAAGCAGGAACTCACCGTATAAGACCTGCGCGCATCTAACGAACGATAACGTTTTCATCTGATGGAATAGCGACTGTGTGATGTATTACGAATTGCTTCCCCGTGGTGTAACCATCACTGATGACACCTGTTAACAACTGAGACGTGTTGCAGACGCAGTCAGCGAACGACGGCCAGCAAGGCTGCGTGCAACGATGCTACTCCATGATAACGGCCGCCCACATTCTGCTAGAGTGACAGAAAACGCTACACATAAGTTGGATTGGGAAGTCATTCCGCACCCACCTTATTCACCTGTAATTGTGCCCTCAGATTTTCACCATTTCCGTTCTCTATTGAACAGCCTTAAAGGTACATGCTTTCCGAATGAAAATAAGCTCCGAACAAGTTCTTCGCCTCAACGTGATTTCTACACTCACGCAATCGAAAAGTTACCCCAGCGTTGCAGACTTGTAAATTGTGAATATATTATGACTACAGTCTGTTATGTATATCTGTTGCGTTTAATGAACTTAAGGGAAAAAACTCTACAAACTTCTGCACCAACCAAAACACTTCCACGCGAATTTCGTGCGCTAGCAGTGTTTTTTTTTTTTTTTCATGAAATGTGGTTATTCTTATAGCATACAAATGGAATATAATTTAGAAGTACTGGTTAAAATAGGTTTCATTTCGTCTCATGCCACAAACGAGGGAGGTAGTGAGAGAGCCGAACTGGGACACACAGTAGTATTGCCATAATGTTAAGATGGACGATTACAGAGACATCTGAGAGTGGGAAAACTTAACCAGTATCAGAGTTTCAATGAGTGGCGTAGATGTAACGACAGAAATAATTACTCCTTGATATGGGGATGTATTAATTTCTTATTCTCAAGAATGAGCTCATTTTCTTGGCTGGAGAAATGAAATGTTCTATCTCCTGTGAGGCTGACACCAAAAAAGATTGTTGTAAAGTTTCAAGAAAGAAAGAGCATTGAACTTAAAAGGGATTGTAAAAAACGAATGCATGCTAATTAACTAGAATGATAAAATAGAATGCAAGTAAACTTTAATTTAATCATATTGCAGATGTGATTCTTCAGTTTCTCCCGGCGTATTTCTTGCTCGAACAGTCCACGGGTATACTGCCGGTTCATTGTGCCCAACAGACACAATATTTCGGAATCGAACAATGAACTTCGTTTCACCTACACATGTTATACGCGACCAGATAACTTCACTGTCATACTTAGCTTCAACCTCAATAGAGACAATATTTTTGTCAACTGCAATGTACACTCCTCATCCTATGGCCTCTAATCTGTCTTTTCGATACACCTTCCACGACTCGCTAAATATCTCAGAGCTTCCCGCTTCGGCCTTCAGCCATTTCTCTGTCCCAAGAATAATTTGAGCGCGAGGACCTTCCTGGAGGGCACTAAATTCGGAAACTTCATTACGAATACTTGGTTTACTGATAAAACTTTCACAGTCGAATTGTCATTACTTTGAAAGATGTCTGACTTAACCTGCTGCGTATCGGCTGGTTAGTGTTCATCAGAGCATCTAAAACTGTCTCGCCTAAAAACACTCATATTTCCTCAACAAGTACTGTTATGAGTAGCTGCTTCCTTTGTGTAGTGCACACTTGACCTATCGCGGGGAGTCCTACAAACCCGCAAACGATAACACAGGTCTAGAAATCTGCAGCCAAGACTGTCACAATGGATGAAGCATTTGGTTGAGACCCTCCACTCTTCTCCAAACCAAATGACCCGTATCAATTCTGGGAACGATGCTGGAAATTGCGAACTCCCGCCTGTACTGACTGAGGAGCGCATCAGAACCCATGCGATAGGCGTCGTTGGTGCGGATGTGAGCCACAACATGCAGACGACTGCACGCTGCCCGCTTGATAGCCAAAGGCAAGGTCGCGTCCATATCTCGGATGAGGATCCCCGGCACACATACAGAGTACACATTGGCTTTCTTTCCAACCCTGAACGCTCTCTACCTAGAAGGCTCCATAACGCGCCTAACATTGGAGCTCCCGATAACTAGAACCCCCCCTCCCCCCAATGTTCCTGCTCGGACCCAGCTGAAGGAGCGGCTACCTGCCCACTTGGAGGGTGAATGGGAGAGACCAGACGGTCAGTCTCCGTATTTGCCATCAGCCTCGAGCGATGCGAACGCGTTACCACAAGCCACTCATCCTGTTGTGAAGGCGGATCCAACGCCCGTGGGCAAAAGAGCGACATCTGAGGCGACTCAAGCGGCGCGCCAGATTCTCCGCCACCACTACACCCGAGGCAGTAGCCTGAACGTGATTGATTGTAGCCAATGGCGCATTCAGCTGCTCGCGAGCTGCGGCCAACTCCTACTGCGCCCGCACCTAGCATTCACACATCCTAACGATCCTATAAGACTGACTAAAGAAGTAAACTATAAAAGCAGACAGAATCCTAGATGTGCAACTTGCTACCCTCTTGATGCACGAATGGACGCCGATGCCTTAATAAGCTATGGAGCTGTCTGTCCAATGACCAATTACTGCGCTACAGACCGAATGAACTTATTTACAAAAACGTCTTAAACAGAAAAACACGCACGAAATTTATTAAATGTACAACGATGAAAACAAACATTTAACTTATCGCTCTGTAGATGTGTATCAGCCGAAAGCTGATTACGCGTGAAGTGCAACGACTTTTTTCAAAGAAATGGAAAATATGTATTTATCTGCAACCTGCGAATTGTAGTTTACCATACTACAAAGCCACCATTGCAATTGTGAAAACGAAATACCATATACCCATCGAAATTAGTCTTCACTTCCTCTAATATTAAGTTGAACCAACAAACCCTCTTTATTTATTAGGTCTACAGCTTTGCTTCCGTCGTTTTGCAATAGACGGTAGTAACGGCAAGTAGGGTTCGGGTGGTTGACCATAGGCGTAATACAATAAGCTTAGGCATCTGTAAACATAATGCCATAAAAATATTAGTCGATTTCTGATTTCATCATAAGGTTATTCTCGATTAACTACGTCAACTTACGTACCTAATCCTCGCCATTTGCGGGAAGTTTTAATTTTCTGCTTTAACACGAAGAAATCTGCGGTTGTGGCTCTTAAAATGCTGGGTAAGACCAATGGTGAGGGAACTATTAGTGGAAGGACGTGCACAGAAGGTTTTCAACGCGTTAGGAACGATGATTTTGATGTCTAAGACCGGCATGGTGGGAGAAGACAGAACGTTTTCGTAGCTACTGCAACAGACGAGGACAGTCACAGGACATCATTATCGAAAGAAATTGATGCGTTCGATCCCAGCACTGAAACACAAACGGCCACAATACAGCGATAGACACGTGAAGGTTATTTTGCAGCAGGTCAGTGCTCGACCCATGTCTCAAAACCTGTCAAAATATACATGGAAACGTTGAAATGAGAAATCTTATCCCTCCCGCCATATTCTCCATACGTTGAGATATCTATGCTGACCAGCACTTCCGTTCATATGAAAAAGTGGAAAAATTGAATCGATTCATGGATCCCCCACAAAAGACGCCCAGTTCTTCCGCCACGGGATTCGTATGCCATCCGAAAGATGGGAGAATGTAGTGGCCAGCGATTGTCACTACTGTGAATTGTAATTTTTTGTAAGTTTTTCACAATAAAGCCTCGAACTTCGAGGAAAAATGGCGGAAGCAAAGTTGATGATCTAGTACTTTAGATACAGGTCTTGGCTCAATATCCTGGAGATCGAATGTAAATACACAGCACTCGAAGTACTTCCCGTTCTGTTCGTAGTTGGCAGGGTAGAATGACTCGGTACTGATCGTACTCCGTCGCTAGCGATGTTTCTAAACTCCTCTTTTAAAAGGGTTCTTAGAATTCGTGTAGGGTTTAGCGATATTAAATTCTTTTCATTAAGTGCCTTGCATGTAGAAGAGCAACAGAAATGCAGCAGAATAGAAACTGGTTAAATAAACCAGTGTGCAGTGGTTTTCTCCTCCTTTGCGCATAATTATTTCCCATATTAGCCCAATTCAAACTGATCATACTTTCTTCTTTGGAAATTCAGTATAGAATTTAGATTTTTTGCAAATAATCTTCCATAAACAAACTACTGCAAAAATAAGATGCAAATAGTTGACATACGCTTGTTTTCTTCCATCAATTGGATGGGGAACACAAGCTGCCCAAAACAAGGGGAGGCGGGGATTGTTCTAGTTATAAAGTCTTTTATATAATTCAGAGAGAAAATTTGGATTTCTAACAAAGGATGCAGACACGTATTTTGGTAAAAATGGGAGTATACTACTTTTTCATAGTTGTTACTAAAGTATTGGCCCTCTCATCAGTCTGCTCTTCTAATGGCGTTTGCTGTGTCTCAGCTGAAACGTTTTAATTAAATGTTAATTTTTGTAGGTTATAGCCATGATATTTATACATAGTTATTCAAAAGAAAGCTGACGTTACGAAAAAGATCTTATTTAAGTCTTCCGTTCTTGCTTGGTAAAACTACATAGTTATAAATGAAAAGCACACAGAGGTGAAATTTATAGAGAAATGTTATAACGTTGTTCAACTTGCAGGTTTTTGTGTTAGATTTATAAAGTTCTACCAAGAAGCGGAAGAACCAGTTGACATGATAAAATGTTCCACCAACGCACTGTTGTCAGTCTTACCGAACCAAAACGCAATATTGTGAAACTTCCACTTTCCGTGATTTTCATTTGTAAATGTTTCCTCGTCATAGCAGGAATAAATTGAGAAGGGAAATGTCTCGTTTCATCATCTCAGTATGCCAGTCGCTTCACTCTAGATCCCGCATGTCATCTGTGTTAATTGCCACTGTTACCTCGAATCTGGCTTTGAGGGTACATATGTTATGTTACCATGCCAATGAAGCGTTTCCTCACTCTGACAGGTAAACGAAAAGGAAATAATGCGTCTTACATCACATATATGACCCCTTTGCGAAGTTGGCTGCTAAATGCCCATTACTTTGCTTCTAAGGCCTTGCGCCATTTCCGACCTGCACGTAACACGTAAGGTCGTTAGCTCAGTAGCTTCGAAACTGTGACCTACCTTAGACTTCACTAGTTTCTAGCTTTTTGAAAATTGAGGTGTTCATTGAAGTCGTTCAGTGATGTTGTTCTTTCTATTAAAGTGGATTTGCAGCTGTACCACGTACATCCTGACACTTAAATCTATACTCGATGTTAACAAATTTCTCTTCTTCAGAAACGCTTTCCTTGCCATTGCCAGTCTACATTTTATATCTTCTCTACTTCGACCATCATCAGTTATTTTGCTCCCCAAATAGCAAAACTGCTTTACTGCTTTGACTTATTTCCTAATCAAATTCCCTATATAAATTATATATATATGGCAGCTTGTGTTCCCCATCCAATTGATGGAAGAAAACAAGCGTATGTCAACTATTTTTGCATCTTATATTTTGCAGTAGCTTGTTTATGGAAGATTATTTGCTATATATATATATATATATATATATATATATATATATATATATATATATATATATATATATACCCTCAGCATCACCCGACTTAGACTACATTCCATTATCCTCGTTTCGCTTTTGTTGATCATCTTATATCCTCCTTTAAAGACACACTCCATTCCGTTCAACTGCTCATCCAAGTCCTTTGCTGTCTCTGACAGAATTACAATGTCATCGGCGAACCTCAGTTTTTATTTCTTCTCCATGGATTTTAATACCTACTCCGAATTTTTCTTTTGTTTCCTTTACTGCTTGCTCAATATACAGATTGAATAGCATCGGGTAGTGGCTACAACCCTGTCTCACTCCCTTCCCAACCACTGCTTCCCTTTCATGCCCATCGACTCTTATAACTGCCATCTGGTTTCTGTACAAATTGTAAATAGCCTTTCGCTCCCTGTATTTTACCCCTACCACCTTCAGAATTTCAGAATTTTTACAGCTATATTCTATAAAAATCTTGTCCTGAAAGGCAACTTGATATTGCCACTTGGTTGCACGGATGTTGTCATCAACTCATTTAGTATCCCAAACCAGTAGGAACTTTGAATTCTGGTATACGTCTATAATGTTACTCAAATTCATTGTTTAGATACGGTAAGAGCTCATTATGCAGATATTTAGAGAAAGAGTTTTCCAGAAACCCTGCCTCTGAGTCGAACGCCTTCATTACAGCTGCAAATATCATACTGCGATTCTTGCCGTACCACTTCTCAGGCTGGACTTCAGTGTTAGTCTAATGCGCTTCTAGTGTGAATTCAAACCTTCTTGGGTAAAATATCTTCCGAAAAGAGGTAAGATCGTATAACAGCAGTAAAGAGGAAATTTTTTTCCAATGAATTTTCGGTACACATACTTCAGTTACCATATCTTAACTGAGTTGGTCCATCTGAGGCTGTGTAAGCAACTTGGACCTAATCCATTTTTATGTCGCATCAAGTTCCCTTTTTACTACATGCATTTTATTTCGAGAACTGTAGCGTGAACTGCTAGCAGTCTGTTTTTTCATGATCGTCAAAACCACGTTTCTACCTCCGTGCCATAAAACAGAAAAATCTACTTCTGTTATATGAAAAAGTAGTCCTCATTCACGATTCACTGGCGAAAGTTACTCATTTTACCCAATAATTTACCGATTGAGTTAATACAATGATTTAATATCAAATGTTGAACTATTGTCATTGTGTAACTTTAAGCTACAAAATACAGTTTTTGTTTTTGCCAAAATCTAACTTTAACTTTTCAGTGCCTCTTTATGGTAATGACGTAGGATCCACTTACGCTCCATTCGCCCACAATGTATCCATTTTAGCACCATGTATAAATTGTAAATACTGTAGTTTTAAGCCTGCTAATTCCTGTGGTACTAATATTTGAGCAACTGTCGCAAAAGTGAATAGGCATATAGATTTCATATCAATAAACTGTTTATACGAATGGATAGTTTCGCGGTGGTATGTACTGATAAAGTTCTCTCGAGCTCGTGCACTTTAAACTACTTGATACTGCTTAAAGCTCTCGAGAATTTTATCAATAAACTGTATTTCATAAATTGAGACGGAAAAAAACTTAATAAATACACGTAACAACATCCAGAAATAATAATGTGTCCTAAGGGTCTGAGATCAGGGGAGATGAGGGAGGCACATAATGTCTCCCACAAGCTAGTGTCCTATTCCACCATCACAGTGCAATGAAGTCCTGACCGTATTACCCCAAGCGCGTTAACTATTAAATTTATATAAAAACTGCAATTTGTTACTAATAAATTTCAGGAGTACCAATAGTGTAACGAAAAAAATTACTAAGACATTTCGCAGTCTCTGATCTCAGTACCAACAAATTAATTTTTCCAACTTTTATTTTCATAGCATCTAGTGTTAACGACCACATTGAGAATAGCTGCATTAATAGTGTGCATAAAGAACAACACTTCAGTTAGTAACGAAGCTCTGATTTTTTTAATTACAGGTTTTAAATGACTCTAGAGTATCTTAATATTAAGTGAAAATACGGGAACACAAGACTACGTGGACATGGGCGTAATTGTTCATGGACGGTTGTTAGCATTTGCGCCGTTCTAGAATTGCAAATTTCATCACGACTGGTGTCCATATCAGGAGAAAAGCGAGCGGGGATTCCCATGCTCGTCGTTTCTCTGAATCTGCACTTTTATGTTTAGCATGTTCGCCATTGACCATAGGGAAGGATGTAGCTCTCAGTGACTTAATGACTAATCTCGCTTTCCGCCATTACGTTATGTAAGACCTATTATTATATAGGAAAAGCTTTTTGTCCAAATACTGTCCATATCTACGAACTCGAATTTCGTCGTTAAGTACAAAAGACGTAACGCTTATAGTGAATTTGTGGCATCTTACGAAAACTGCGGTCACCATCCCCAGACCGCACTTCCTTTCGTCAATCCCAACGAATGAAAAGTCAGAATAATTTGACATGAAAATTTTTTAATTGTCCCTTATATTGTGCATGATTAAGTACAGAACCACTCATTGTGTATTGGAAAGGGTCTAACAAACCGTCGTCGATGCTAATCAAAAGCCACGTGCAGTAATACACACGTCTCTGACAGCCATACTTCCGTGATTGCTGCACGCCCGTCACGCGATATGGCTTCAAATTAAGACTTGTCAATATTTGCTGGCAGATCCTACTTACATGCGCCTGTTGGCCCAATTTATATGTAGATTGCTCTGAATAATTCTTCGGCGAATGTCTGCAATAACTACTGGTGTGCGAACTGAGACTTCTTTGTCTTACATTTTGCACAGACCCGTAGGCACGCCAATTTTATACCGACTCTTATTGTTCTCTTTGCTGGTAGTCCTCTGTCCGGATACGTGACCCTGAAAAATTCACTAGTTTCCTTGATGTTTCCACATAAGATTCCACAATTTCAATTGTTTCTTCTATCGAAATTGTCATTTTGCAGACCGCGAAGAGAAACGTCTAACTTCACTCATGAAATAAACTGGAATTCTGACAGTGCTAGCAATCGATAATTGCTTAAAACTGTTCATTATAGTTGTTCACTCGTTTTCAGAAGCCTAAATTTTGCATGCATTCAAAGGGAAGGCGGGCTACTTTTAACTGCGGCACCTTGTACTTCTGTGCCTCAACGCCTTTCTGGTACTCTTACATCTGCGAAACTTTGATAGCAAAGAAACCCCTTCGTGCTAGTCCTGACAACTGTGCCCTGCGTGTGCCGTGTTGAACTATTTGTATTTTGTGTTTGAAATGCGTAAATAATGAGCTAGACCAGCATTTCCTTCCTAGGCTGTAGCTACAAATTAAGAAAACAGTGATAGACTATCCCATGCACTTGCCCACGGGACGCTGCTTTGGGGTGGGTGTGGATTATATCAGATTCTGACTACCGTCACCCATATGTCTGCTACAGTATACAACCACGTTACTTTATGGGCATTTATTCGTTAATATGATGCAAATATTAACGGGTTTTTTCATTGTGTATTGATCTTTCCAGTCATGTCAATTCACAGAAAACGAGGTACAGCGCAACATTCTCACCAAACACTCCGTGATGGAAAAACTCTGTGTTTGGCATGGTGTAACTACCCTTACAACGGTTGTATACAAGGAAATTTTTGATACAGTTCGTGCACTAAGATTTAGCAACAAGCCACACGTGTAAGGTAACCCTGATGTTTTCACTACGGAACGAACTGTCAACATACTCGTACATTTATGGCCATCACGTTCGCCGGTTCTAACATGTGATTTTTTTCGCTGTGAGGGCACTTGAAGAGCAAGATCTATGAAACAAATTCACACACAATACAGGAACTGAGACATCAGCCGTGGAGTTGCCACCATCGATGCCGAACTTTACGCTGGGTAAGTCTGAATATGCTTAGACATGCACAGCTGTGTTTTGAGGTAACATGAGTGGTCATTTTCAACATCTTCTACAAATGGATTTTTCACTCTATTTTTCCTTGTAAATAAACGGCAAGTCAATTTTAGCTCTTAGTGTATGTAATTTCATTGGATTTTCTTTATACTGCGCTACACTGTATAACAGTGTAAACTTTTGATTTGGAAAGTTCACATGTAAATTTAAAAAAAAAAAAATTAGAGTAATTCGAAAGATAAAGGGAATGTCTGTAATAACAGCAATCGCTTCTGTGTTTCTACCCAGATTCCGAAAGTAGGAAACGTTAAATTGCCCACAAGAGATGTTTCTTCAAATACCTCACTAGTGTACTGTACATCGACCGTGGCTTATAAATGGCCTGTTTCGTTTACCACTAAAACTTATTCCACGATATGACTATTACTAATGATAAAGAGCAGCCTGAAGAGCACTACACACATACCATGGTGTTTAATGTAGACCGTATTTGGTAGGAGTGGATTGAATTCCCCCTCGTAGTATCGAAACATAGTCCTGTATTCCCACAAGTCACTGTACTGAGCGGATAATGGTCTTCTTCCCAGGCGAGCCACTACTTCATTTCCAGTGATCTCAAAGTCGAAGGGACGTTAAGCTCCCGCGGATAAAACTGACATTAATTAGCAACAGATATTCACACCTTACAAATCAGCTATTACGATCAGGTATGTTAGTTTGTTATATTTTTGTCGCAATGTTCTTTCTGCAACATATTACGAAACCTGAAGGCTAAAGGCTTCGTAACAGTTGACCTTGCACCTTTGCTACTCCTCTCCCCAGCTGAGTTAGATAACGTTAGGAATTCTGCCCTATAATGCTTTCTACCGGTATTTAGGAGCAATGCAAGTGTCCTGGTACAGGAAACGACAGGTTCTCACATTAGTCACGCAGGGACAACTCATCGTCCTAAAATTGCACAGCCCTCTCTAAATTTCTCTCTAACATGTTGAAAGGACAATCATTTCGGTCACAATCGTTTCTTCTCATCCCAGCTCCACTTAAGAGAAGGCATTGTGCAAGGTAATTGTCAGCCTTTTTCATCTCGTGTTAGTTTAGCTTACCTTCGACGGTTCTCTCCTAACTTCAGAGTGGAGATTGGAATAAAATACTGTATAAGAATACCAAAGTCAGTCTTTGGTTATTACGGAGTAGGTAATACTGCGATGTGAAGGGTCTTAGTGTGTGCCATTTGAGGGTTTCAGCATTTTTGCAACACTCCTTGGAGGCAAAGCAACCTGTAGACACCCGGCTGCTCTTCTTATGTCTTACGCAGCCTCCCCAATTGATAGTCATAAATGCAGATTCCGCACACCAAAACATTCATCCAGAACAAGCCGCGCTGATGGATAGGAAAGCTTTAGACTAACCAGTTCATCACAATCGTGCTAGTGAATAAACACAGGTCATTTCGTTTGTCATTAATTACACAATACGAACGTTTTGCTTTCCGCTTCACATCCCACGCATTACGTACTAGTGACTTTTACCACACGTCTGCTTCCAGTTGATAAACAATAGCGGTTAAATACACTAGCTTTTTACCACAACTCTCTTCTTCTAGAGCTAGTACTCAGCTGTTCCATTTTTAGTTTTTAGTGCTGCATAATCTTGCTGCTGCTGTTGCTGCTGAGTTTCCATAAATCACTTTCTCGGATACTACCTTCATCCCTTAAAGCATTAAAGTAAAACACCAACTGTACAATTACGATTTGCTAGAGTTGGCTCTATGTTAACATCGTAGACGACATTCCGTACACAATAACTTCCTGTTTTCTTCCTTTCATGAAGATCCGCCGTTCATATAGCTACAAATTCCATCTTATGTACCGCATGTCGGCGTGAATATGAATGTGAGGCCATTAGGAGCCAACAAAAACGAAATCCATTCCAGGTTCATGGCACAGGATAATACGTGAGGAAGCGTGAATTACGTTTCCCATAGTGCATAATTTGAAATGCATTACTGTTACATGAAATGTAGTTTCCATTGTAGATTACCTCTAGCTGAAAACATGTTCTTACGGTTGGATTGATTGCCTTAAATCGCTGCAGACAAGTATCTCCAAGGGAACAGTTGTGCAACAGTGAAAAATAATGTCCTAATTATATCTCAGATTTAGCGTAGAAGAAAGAGGTTGCGTAGACCTGCGTAACCTTCTAGATTACGTGACTCCAGTTGTTTTTGAATAGTAGTAGCAGTAACGTCTACGTGTATCACTTACTTCTCTACTGGAACGGGAAGTTGATCGGTGTAACATGCTAGGTACAATAAGCTGCAAACGGACTGTCAAAGGTTGTTGCCGGTGGTGTGTGACTAGTGAGAAGTGCGAAAGTGGGTAAACAGGAGAAGGCGGTTTCAGAGTTTTACGAGCCGGTCGCCGGCGACTGTCGGTGTCGTTACGTAAACGGCAGTCGCACCAGGGTCCCACCGCTCCGACCTCCTAGTTCTTGACGGTTCACTTCTCTCACGGCTGCCGTGCCAGTCTGTCGCAGCACAGCCCGTAGTCTTCGCAAACTTGACTGCTAGCACCAGCTCCGAGGATTATTAGATGTTGTTTTATCACCGTACAGACCTGTCTTCCCCTCCAAATCACTACGGAAGTCCCGTGCCGTGGGTAGGCGATTGAATTGGAGCCGTCCACAGGATGCATGGACTGCTGATGAATAGCGTCGCAGTGTGCTCAATGACGAGGGTGTTCTGCAGTACCCCAGAAGTCCATATTTGAAGAGTATGGCGGAGACTTAAGGAGGGGTCCTACTCTTCCATTGTTTTGGAGACACAGTGGTGTTACTAATGACATCGTAGTTCAGGGAGCCATCGGGTTTGACTTGGTTTTGGCCGGTAGCAACTGAGGAACTCTGACTGCAGAACAGTATATCACGGTCAGGGTGCCTCCTTCTGTTACCTCATGCAACAGAATCATGGCGCCATTTTTCAACAGGGCAATGCTCGTCCACATGGGGCACGTCCCTAGGAACCGTCTGTGTAATCTTGCTGTTTTCCGGTGGTCAGTTAGATTCCCAGATCTGTCTCAAATTGAACGTGTGCAGCATTAGTCCAGATTTCGACTCAGTGCCAGCGTCCTTCATATCAGGGACTAGTTAAAATAGTTATGGGTCAGATAGGCTCGGGAGCGAAAATGTTTTTGACAAACTTTCCGATCGAATTAGTGCATGTATCTAGGCCAAATCATACTGCTACGTGAGCTCATACTACCAGATTCTTTGTAACTTTGACTCACTCTATAACCTCAGAAATAATATCGCATACTCTCTCAACCTATGAAGTTCAGAAGTTGTTTCCTCCTCCTCCTCCTCCTCCTCCGGGTGCTCTGCTTTTTGTCAGGCAGTACAGTTATGTGAAGGATCACTTATGTGGGGGAGGGAGTGTGAGGGTGTACAGAGTTGCTGACTATGGAGTGAAAGGTAAATGCTGAAATCCTACTGGTGGGACATAGCTCAGTAGTAGAATCAAAGGTGGCTACCAAGCTTAACTTCCCTATACGCTGTCACACTGTGGGAAATTGAATAAAGATCTGTAATTCATTTCAGGATTTTGCACCAACGCCTGGTGACAAGTAACTTAATATTACGTTCCTTATTCATGCAGAAACAGTTTGGCGACCAGAATGAACCCCACCGCCAGGAATCGGGCGGGCTACCTTAGCATGTTTTAGGGACATAATCGACGGAGAGCCTACATCTCTGAGTGTTGTCATGACCGATCTTGTGGATAGAACACTTTTCCTCAATACACCAGTAATCGAGTGTCTGTTCCCGTTGTCAGAATTTTTCATATAACAACCGCCTTACGAACGAGATCATAAACCGGATGTTAATGACATTCTAGAATTTCTAATTTATGTACTTAAATTTCTTTGGTGGCTATCATCATTTGGTAAACTGCAACTTCAGAATAGGTTTGACGCTGCACCAAACCCAGGTTTTCCTTTAATCTGATTATGCTAGAGTGTTATACGGGATTAATATTGAATAAAACAAACGAGAGAACTGAATAGGGGGGGGGGGGGGGAGAGAGAGAGAGAGAGAGAGAGAGAGAGAGAGAGAGAGAGAGAGAGAGAGAGAGAGAGAGATAGATACAAGGCCATAAATTTTTTTTCTACAGCATACATTAAGTTAAATCTATCGCAGCTTTCCAGATGAATCATGCTTAGTTTCGAATAGAAAAATGCGTTTAGATTGTCTAAAGTAAATTAAGCTTCCCCATAAACACAGGAATTTCTGTGAAATCTTCTTCGGTGTTGACAGCAGCAGTAAAAGAAATTTTACGATTTCTTACCAGTATCATGGATGGTGATACCTGCTCCACCTTAACATTAGATTCAAAAGCCAACATACAGAGGCCTAACAGATTCCCTGCTACCTGCATTGCATCGATTCTGAAACTCGAAGGAAGATCGCTACTGGATTTATTTGTGCCCAGCAATCAGGAAATTTGAACAGCACGGCAGGCTGTTTCGTGTTAAATCATAATTCAAATATTCCTTCGCTTTCCCGTGTTATAAAACTGCTTGAAACATGAACGATTATAATTTTTGAAACATTGTTCCGGATAAGGCGAAAGAGGCTTTTCAACGCAGCGGTGATAAAGTGGTAGGAAGGACTGATTTTGATTGCTTAAGTTATTGCTGTTATAAATGGAGTTTCGTACCTGGTAAAGATTAGTAATAGTGAAATTATTGTGATGTTCTAGAAAACAGTTAGATTGCAATGCCTGTTGTCCAAAATCTCTGCAACCAATAAGTTAGTAAACTGGGGTTCTTCAGGGATCGGTTCTGATTGTAACCATCTTCGTCTGCGCAATCCGTGGTACCGTGACTGCAGTGGCACACAGTCATCGTCGGTGAACTTGGATGACCTTCGACTGCTTTACACGTCGACGCCATTGGAC
The DNA here is from genome assembly GCF_023864275.1 of Schistocerca cancellata. Classification (NCBI taxonomy): domain Eukaryota; kingdom Metazoa; phylum Arthropoda; class Insecta; order Orthoptera; family Acrididae; genus Schistocerca; species Schistocerca cancellata. The sequence continues at coordinate 518,310,514 of NC_064630.1, read as the reverse complement.
ACAGCAGATTGCCAACTTTAGGGAGTCCATAAAGAAAATAACTTGGTCCTGAATCATGCATGTGTTTTCTAACACGAAAAACCACGTGAAGCACCTTCGTCGACGAACTATTGTCTACACCTAGATTTTATCTCAGTAACTTTCAAAGTTTTAGACCTTTTATTTGATAGTACGTTGATATTTGTACTTCATGGAAGCCAGCTCAAAGCAAATTTCACGCTCTGATTTCTCAGCAGCACCACCTGGTGGCACACTGTCCAATTCTTCTGCTTTTTTAAAAAAATAAAACTTTGAATTTTTACCCCGACTGGATGAGTTGCCTAGATGTTTGCAGCACCGAAAGTAGATCGTGACCACGACAGTGGTGTGCAGTTGGCAACTGGAGCCTTACGTACGATCACCGTAGATGGTTTCTTGGTGGAAGCTGATAACCCACCACCGGCGGTCAATCACCAGAGCTCCTGCTCAACCATGAGGTCACAATCTGTCAAATACCTATCCATCAGTGTTGCTAGACTCTGTTCCACAACCAGCTATTCAGACTGTGTAACTAAAATGGGTAGACCAGGTGGATACAATTGCTCTAGGCAAGGACCTCCAACTTATCTCTTATCGGTATAATTAGTTCCCTCTCTGCATTCCCTGTGGTGTGTACCCTGTTCTGCGATTCGGATAGATACCTTTTGTGGTCCTAAGTAAAATGCTGAACCCCTCTCTCTCAGACGCGTCTTTCGTTCAGTTCTGTAACTACCTAGCTGACGTGCATCTACAAAGATGTATCGAAAGCAAACGACGGAGTTGAATTGCTTTTGCGTATACAAGGGATACGAGAAGTATTCTACATAACGTGTGTACGAAGCATAGTTGGTCGCCATATCACGGGCTGTGCAATGCATTAAAGTTCTCGTAATTAGGACTTCGCCGTTTGCAGTGGCTCCATGGGCTGCTCACAAGGCATATCTTAGTGGTGTCCCCAGAAACTTGCATCTCACTTAAATGAAAGATTTATTAGGTGACCTGCACCGTTCCAGAATCCACGCAACATTCATCTGAACACTGAGCCACATAGGTGTACCGGAAAATGAACTCGCTGACCAATTAGCTAAAGCAACTACAGGTTACGTAAATGAAAAGAAGCGAAGATATTACAGAGCCAGCACTCCACTTTCTCTAACGGCATCAATAGACGCAGAGCTGCGTCCCAATCATTTAACGCGTCGCAACAGTGGTGATAAAGGTGGTTCACATATTTTACTGCTTTTAGAAGTGCGATTAAAAGCCCGTCTGGCCACCCAGATTATGGTTATGTTCATAAATAACTTCAGGCGATTCATAGCATGATCTCCTTTCTGAACGTTGCTCAGCCGTTTCGTATTTTGACATTGACTACGGAGGCGATTTTTCCCTTATAGGAGTATGTAGTCAATATAATTAACCCTATTACTCCATTAGACATCACGAACTATTCTATTTAGGCAGTGACTTAAGCTTGCAATGTTCTGTTGATCAGGAACTTCATCCCCCTCCTCCCTTACACTTAAAACGCCTTTCTCTACCATTAGAGTACGTACCAGCTACCCTCTGGCAAAGTTTCGACGCTCTAAAATACACTAATGAACACTACACGATATTCTCTCGCAATAACATAGACCGGTAGACTGTCATTTCGTAGATCATGTACTGACTCACTTCGTCCGTCTGCGACAGATATTAGTCAACCGATTCCTTATAAAATGTGGTCACTCAGTACTTTAGAACTTCTTAACGGTATGAAGAATAAGATTCTGATGGCAGAGGTATGGAAGACAATGTTCTCAGAACATATGTAACTGATCGGAATCGACTCCACCTGCAATTAAAGGTGCTTTCAAATATATTGGTTTGAACTGGTTTAATTGAAGTTAATGTTCATCGGTCAAATGAACCACCGATTAACGCTTTTAAGATTTGTTCATTGTGCACCATTTAGTCTTTTATTCAGTACATGCCTCACAGTCTAGTAACTCAGATCATTTCCCGAAGAGAAATGAACGCCACGTATGTTGTTCCAGCGTGACACAAGAGACGCGTGAGTTCTGTGGGCCTAGGTAACCGCTGTGGCGATAACAGGCGGACGGCTGCCTCCGAGGAAGCAGCTCTGCCGTTTGCTTCCGGCTACGCATTGCTTGGGATTTGCCTTATCAGAAGAATACCGCGCTGAGGCAGGTCGGTGGTGGGTGACGCGCGGCTGTTGGCGGCGGCGGAACCAACAGTCGGCGCGTGTCTGTGGTTCGTCAGCTTCCGCAGTAGACCGGAACCTCGCGACTGCTGCTCTCCCTTTCGCCACGCGCGTAGTCTTTCTACTTCAGGACTCTCACTCTGGTCTTGAAGGCAGATTTCCTTAGATCTGCGGCGCTATTTCTCCTCTAGGAGGTCTTAGGAATTACTTCCTTGTTTCTTGCAACCAATGTATACGGTACCATCCTCAAAAGCAGAGGTTGCTGACCCATGCCAGTTAGTCAGTTCTATTTTCTTGTGTTTGGCCATCTAGGGAGTGTCCAGTAGTGTCCAGTTCGTGATGAAAAGTCTGTGCGTCTACGTCCAGCGTTGAAAACCCAACCGCCTCGCTGTGGCTCGTAAACAGATATGGCACACTGTTGACAGTGGCTTAACGCTTTGACTGAACTAATGATCAGAATTTGACTATCAAATATCTCCCCTCGATATTACATGGCAAAAAAACGATATTTTCTGACATGGTTATACACACTGACAAAATATTGACGACACCCTGTCTAGTCAGACTGACTATGAATCACTCTGTTATGGCATTCCAGATAGCTTCTTTCGGCCATTTGAGACGGGATGTAAATCGGTGTTGGCCGGGCACGAAGAGCTTAATCATCGGCGAAATCTCAGAAGTGATTGTGATGCCACCATTGGCGGGATGGAAGTAATGCCTTGTCAAAGATCATAAAATAGTTTCAAAAAACTAATAGAAACAAGACCGATTTATGTTACAGCTTGGACACAAAAGTGTAGAAAATGTCCCCTTTCTGTACTAGTGAAAACAAAATTTTGGTACGGAAATTACTGACAGGGCTGTATTTTGTCATTACAGCAAAACAAAAAATCCAAAAATTTTTAGTTGTTACTGACGCTAGGAAAACTATTAACATTCCTCCGCTAATAACGAAATATAACGTGTTTCTGTATTGGTCTGAAACGGCTGGCCACGATGTTAAATGTTCAGTGAGTGATGGTTCATGTGAATGAGTAGGTCTCCGTTGAAGGGGTCACCACTTTGCGAAGCTGTCACCCTGAATCTCCCTTGAAACATGTATTCGAATATTGTTTGCACGAATACAACTGCAGGGATTCGTTAAAGGAAGCTTGAAAGTGCCCTCGCGAGTGGCCACTGTAGCCTGTTTGCATATGACGAGGAGAACGCGGCAAGAGCCATGCCCCGGTTCCCTGGAAACTTCGCTCAGTGGTAGAGGAGCCAGAATATGTTAACACATGTTTCAGCTTAAACCACCGTCAGTTTGACACACTTTAGACACCTTTTGGGCGCGATTATCTCAGTCGAAACTGTCGGATAGGGGCTAGCTCCGCGGCTTCACGGTTTTGCTTCCCGTGTTCGAAACCCGATTGTTTTTATTTTTCATTTATCTACCCAAGTCCATAGGTTATTACGCGAAAGTTAATTATAAGGTTAAGGGAAATAACAGCGTTACACTAATTGCAGAGCTACGTCTAGATTGTGTCATACACTTGCGTCCTGTATGATAGCCGCGCGGGATTAGACGAGCGGTCTCGGCGCTGCAGTCAGGGACTGTGCGGCTGGTCCCGGCGGAGGTTAGAGTCCTCCCTCGAGCATGGGTGTGTGTGTTTGTCCTTAGGATAATTTAGGTTAAGTAGTGTGTAAGCTTAGGGACTGATGACCTTAGCAGTTAAGTCCCACAAGATTTCACACGAATTTGTCCTGTATGATATTTTCATGGGTTACAATCTTTCCAGGTTCTCATGTTCTTAAAGCAGTTTCTTATATTTATTGCTATGTTCTATTATGTTCATTCTTCAGGAAGATTTGAATTACCTTGGATGATGCCAATCGTAGAAACATTGAAGACACTTTCCGAACACCACGAGTATCGTGCCAAGGTAGGTATGCAACAGCGTAGAGGGCATCAACACTGCTGAAGATTCCATGCGTTGACGAAAATTGCGCGGGAAAACACGCATAACGGATCACTTTTCCGAGAACTGATGCTTGCATTGGTTCGTGAATCAAGATGCACCACAGGGGTTACACCGAAAACAGTTCTAAATAATCTTATGTATTGTTTTTTTTTAGTCTTACAGGAGACATACAATTGGAAGCATAAGGACAACGTTATTTAAGTCTACAGTGGAAAAAATTGCTGTAGTAATCTTCTACAGACATGGCTAGATTAACGGAAAACAAAAATGAAAGGAACAATCGGGTTTCGAACACGGGACACGAAAGTTTGAAGCCCCAATGCTAACCATCGTCGCCGATTCGGTTGAAATACTTCTTCGTTAAAAGGCACATACAGTACCCTTAAAACTGTGTCTTTTTTCCGAAACGGTAGAGTATCTATGTATAAACACTCACGTGTTCGCTTGTTTTGACCCCTCTTCTCCCGAGCGAAATTTTTGGGAAATCAGGTTATAGCATTGGCCGTGTTCTGCTCCTGAGTGGGGCCGAGCTTGTCCGGAGCCCAGTGCGACTCGTTCAGCCGTTACTCTGACTCTAGAAATTGATCTCCGTATCCAGCGTCCCACACGTATTTGACAGAGTTGGATCGGCATACAGCACAGAGAACTTGCTATGTGATCAGTTTTGTCTCCTCCAAGAAGAAGAAAAACAAAAGCAGCCATTAAACCTGGTTATTGTTTAGGTCTTATCTACATACCCACCCTTCAATTCAACACATTTTCCCCAAGGATGGAACACCTGACTGAGACATTCGAGGTAAGTGACTGCATTTTGGTTGTTCACTAATGGTTCAACTTCGAAAATTCTCTCTTCGCCATTCTCGAAATGAATACCTGACTGTAGAGAAAGAAGTCACTGTGTTCCATGTTGGAGAATGCGAGGGCAAAGCGAAATTTGATAGGAAGAAGAAGCAGCAGCTTTCGTGTGCAAAAAGAGCTGGGACGTTGTCGTGGAGCAAACCCGAACCTCTGGGGCAGCTTTCTGCTCTGCGACGTTGTGTGTTGACAGTGTCACACCATCGCTTCAGGAAATTTCGGTAATACGCTTTTGTGATGGTTTTCCCCTTATGAGCACTGTGTTAGCATATCACACCAGACCTAGAGAACAGTTCTGAACTCGTCCGATATTGATAGTCGTTGCCTTTCTCTGCAGTGACGAACGTTTCCACTGTTCGCTTTGCTCCTTTGTCTTGGAGTCACAGTGAGACATTCGGCTACAGTCCACGCTGATTAAGCTCCTAAGAAGTCGTCTGGATTGGTTAAAATGGATGCATCATTTCCGTTGCTTCCTCTGTAGGCGTTCTGAATGGGTGCGAAACAATGGACAGCGACGTTTCTCGTATTCATAATGTCCTGCAAGGTGTTGAAAATTGATACCTAATAGATTTCCACGTTTTTCGTAACCGCCTCCATTCTGATACGCTGGTCTTAAAGCACCAGGACCTCAACTTCTTGAGATTCCGCGGTCCTTCACACTTTCCACCATCTCTGAGTGGATCGCTGCTGCGTTGTTCACCTTCAGATGCAAGAAACGAATTACTGAAAGATAACCAACTTTACATATGGGCTGCGTTATTTTGTTTCCCCTAGCAGCTCGCTACGATACTGTGACACGGGGACTTCAGTGTGTTTGAGGACTGTAGACGTCTACCTGCAAACGAACAGAAATTAGGTAGTTTTACATTTTCGGGGCGATGATTAAAACGTCAGGGTCATCATTCGTATTAGTTGCAGTTCTGTCGACTGTTGTAGCGCGTGTTGCCTTTAAACTCAGCGTTAAGGGCGTGTATTGCGAGGTTTAATCTGGACGCAGTTCAGAAGCAGCCAGAAAGCAGTGTCTCAACTCACTCCCAGCATGCCATCTGAAACTTCACAGGTCGTAATCTTCAGGCGAATAGGGTGACTGTCACCCCACTCTTGACGCTGACGTCAGATTTTTACTACCAGGTTTACGACTCACGTCTTACACGCAAGAGTGAACTGTACTGCCGTTCACCCAGCTGAGTTATAATGACAGTTCCTCAAAACATTCATACATATTATGAAGTGTCGGACCACATACACATCAGTTTAGTGTGAAAATTATGCGGATACTAGTAATTGTCTTTGGAGTTGCATCATCATACTAACATGCTTGGAATATTTGGTAGGCCCTGCTTGATACACACAAAATGTAAGTTGTTTCTCATACTTTAAATGCATTTAGCAGTTTCCTTTCAGTGTTAGGGTTTGTCAAGGTGAAGATCATTCGAGCACTGTGAAGAAAGCTATTAACACACAAAGTATTGGCTCATGAATTCTATGGAGTTTTCGAGACGTGATATTCTATTAAGAGTATAAAGAAATTAGATGTCACCACACTGAGGGGGCTACAAAAGGGAAACGAAATCGGGCAATATTACAGAAAAGGAAGAAATAGCTGAACTTGAGAAGACAAGTAACACCGCAAGAACAATGAGAGAGCACTGAAACGCAAGTGTACACTAGGCCCGTGGAATATACGGTATTCCCACAGAATTGATATCCTTGGGAGAACCAAGCATGACAACTGTTCCACCTTGTGTGCAAGATGAAATAGTCAAAATATCATCAGATTTCAGGAGTGTGTAGACATTACTACTTTCTGGCTGTTGGAAGATAATCGAATGATACAAGAAATGGCGTGGTATTCATTGGATTGTCTGCTCCTGATTCCTATTAGCTGGAACATACCTCATTTGCTAATGCACTGTATTTCGACCGTGATGGCACCGGACTCAACATTTTGTAGCAGGGATTTCATATAGCTAAGTTGAACCTTATATGAGGCAACGGGATGCTACAGACAAGGAGTCACACAGATCTGGTAAAAATGCGAGTATATTGTTCCATAAACATTTACACCACGCATAAAATTAACACAAACCTGGTGCAGGAAACGTTTTGCTACAAATCAAGGCAAATTTCTGGAAATATGATTATTGGCAAGAGGGAAATGATTCCTCTAGGTCCTTTGAGTTAGTGCAAAAGGAGAGTTACGGTGGAGATAGTAGCCAAGATATTTACGTTCAGTGGAGTCCACAGAGGACGGCACAAGCTTATTTATCTCGGAAACATGGAAAGCTCAATCACGCTTAACGATCGAAATGGTAGAGGAAACATCACTAAGGAATCACGACAGGAAATATGAATCATATTACTGTAGTGTCAGAACTAACGTGAGCTGCACGGTTCATGGTGACTGCCAAGTACCGGAAGCTTGTACTAAACATCGAAAATGGCGGCAGCCCTGCGCTATTTGTGATCACTTAGTGCACAGTCTAAGACCTGCGACCGGCTGGGCTGGTTATCGCGTCTCCCGTCACTTTTGTTAACTCGGACGCCGAACCACAGTACACTTCCACCAGTAGAAGAAAGACCCCGTAGCCATCCTAACTTGGCTGGCAGTGAAAATTTGTTGCACTTAGTGAAACCAGGCCACATAGTTCAGAGGCTGAGGGCACTGGAGTGGTGGCAGTTCAAAGGACCCTGGAAAATTCGGCCCGCGAGCCATTTGTAGAAATTCTCAATCTTGCCAATTATCTGCAGTAATTAGAGGTCCGGAGGTTCTGAGAGTTTAATGTCGGACACTCTTCACTGCGCACCTCCTCAAACACCTTCCTCTTATCGTTTTGAATGTGATTTCATGAAGTATTCCTTAATATTTCAATAACAATAAATGGATTTAAATCAACAGATCCTGAAAGTCTTCCTTAGCTTTGTGTGAAGGCTAAATCGGAGTTTCCAGGTATGTACATCGTGCATCATACATCTTTTACAGAACAGGTAGAGGGATACTTCCTAATCTAGTTTACAAAAAGGTCGGCTAATGCTGACGTCCTGTGATGTTTCTACGGTGGAAACAGAGCAGCTGAACAAATCTGCGGTCTGCTCTTGCAGTTGAATGTTGCGACTTGCGGGTCTTCTCCCGCTTTAGCAAACTTGGCAACGGCGATGACATTCTTCATCCACATCAGAATCCTCACTTTATTTCCAGCTCCATATTCTCAATCCTTCTGTTGTAAACATATTCCTTTCGCAATCTGCGTTGCACAGTGACTGATCTGTTCTCAATAGGTCGGTAGTACGGAGCATTAATTTTCTTAGCTGATGAGCTTCTCAGTATAACGTTTAATATTTCGAATGGTGGTCCCCCTTTTTGGGTTTCTCTGTGAATCCTGTTTGTTCAGTTACCACATACGTTACTCAACAATATTTTTGATAATCTCAGGATTCGTTCTCTCAAATGCTTTTATTACGAGAATCAAACAACGCTTATTCCTTTTCGTCCATTGCAACTATCAGAGCAATGACGTATATCTGCTCTTTAAACTGCAGCAAAAGCTCGCTCAGGTACAATATAGAAATGATTTGCAAATTCGCTAGACGTGCAGCATTAAGTGTTAATAGTTTGCTTCTGGTGTACCGCCGAGTTGTATCCCATTTTATGCACAATATTGTGCTTGAAGATAATTTTTCCACCGTGATCTATAGTCCTCTGCTGGACGTACGAAAGGGAGTGAGGTGAGGTCTATAATTGACATCTTTACTTTTGAGTGATAGCCTTCTTCAAATCGAATTACGAGCGTGCCTTGCTCATTGAGTTAATGCTTTCCTCTATAAGCAGAGCATCTAGTCGATCGACTGTGTTCGTATGCACAGATATTGCCCACGGAATGAAAAATGTGTATATCTTCGATTTCTAGTATCAGCACTTAAGAACTATAATAAAACCAAAGACTCCTGTAAAAAGAAATACTTCATTTTACATTTAATATGCAATCTCACCTGAAGATACAACTACCATAACATTATTCTGTAGCCACAAACAAGTAGCGGCTGCTGCTGAAAAAAGCTCTCCTAGAGATTGGTAGGTACCGCTTACAGCTGACTAGCACCAGACACCAAAGAAATCCTCCAAAAATTTATCATTTGATATGCTTTAGAATATACAGGATACACATAACTACAAAATACTCACTTGCAACTGTTGCAGATACTGGAGCATTATCTAACGTTGCTGGAGTGCTAGAGGTTTCTCTCAAAGAATTAGCACGTAGTTAGAAACAATTACGCGTTTGAAAAAGGCTCTCCTTCCTCACACACTGTCTTACCAGTGAATAGATAGTCTTCCTAAGACTCTGAAGGAGTTAGAAAATTTATCACATTCCCGGCTAATAAAGGGTGGCTCAGGAAAAGAACTAAGATTGATGAAAGCAGAAAAGTGGCAGTGAAGGGTAACTGGAATTAATAAAGAATAGATGAGTGTAAAAATTTCGAAAGTGGATAAAACAAAGTAGGAAATAAAATCATACGAAACGTACAAAAGCTAAAAAGTTGGGTGGAGGAAATGGCACAACAAATTCAGATCTGAAACATGTTGACGCACATGCGTGTCTGTTGGCGCTCACCTGTTACATACTGAAGCGCCAAAGAAACTGGTATAGGCATCCATATCCAAACACAGATACGCAAACAGGCAGAATATGGCGCCGTGGTCGGCAACGTCCATATAAGGCAACATTCGTGTAGCGCAGTTCTTAGATCGATTACTATTATAATGGCAGGTTATCAAGGTTTAAATGAACTTTAACGTGGTGTTATAGTCTGCGCACGAGTGATGACACAGAATGTACCGTGAATATCAGGAATCTGGTAAAACATCAAATCTGATATCACTGCGGCCGGAAAAAGAAAGGGGGCAAACGTTGACTGAAGAGAATCGTTCAACGTGACGGAAATGCAACCCTTCCGTAAATTGTTGCAGATTTCAAAGCAGGGCCATCGACATACCAGCGTGCGAAACATTTAACGGGACATCTTCGATACGGGCTTTCAGAGCCGAAGACCCACTCGTGTACCCTTGATGACGGCATGACACAAAGCTTCCCGCCTCGCCTGGGCCCGTTAACACCAACCTTGGACTGTTGATGACTGGAAACATATTGCCTGGCCGGATGGGCTTCGTTTCAAATTGTATGGAGTGGATGAAAGTGTACGGGTATGGAGACATAATCACGAATCCATGGACCCTGCATGTCAATAGGGGGCTGTTAAGATAGTGGAGATTTTAATAGTGTGGGGCGTGGGCAGCTGGAGGGATATGGGACCCCTGATACGTTTAGATACAACTCTGACAAGTGACACATACGTGAGTATCCCGTCTGATCACCTGCGTCCATTTATGCCCATTGGGCATTCCGACGGACTCGGGCAATTCCAGCAGGAAAATGAGACACCCCACACGTCCATAATTACTACGGAGTGACTCCAGGAAAACTCTTCTGAGTTTAAACACTTCCGCTGGCCACCAAACGCCCCAGACACGAAAACTGAGCATATCTGGAATACCTTGCAACGTCCTGTTCAGTAGAGATCTCCACCCCGTCGTACTCGCATGGACTGACAGCCCTAGAGGATTCATGGTGACACTTCCCTCCAGCACTACTTCAGACGTTAGTAGAGTCCATGCCACGTCGTATTGCGGCACTTCTGCGTCCTCGCAGGCGCCGTATTCGATGTTATGCAGGTGTATAAGTTTCTTTAGCTCTTCGGTGTACTAGTATTCTATAACGCAGCGTATAAAAACGGGATTCTTCCGGGGCTCATATCGGGTTGTATTGGTGACAGTGTTTTGGATGGCTCTTGCGCTAAGGACCATTTGTGTATCCAACAGAAGGATCGTCTTAGTCACTATCATACATTACAATGTCGAAATATTGTTACGCACTCCGTCCTGCTTAGCCAAATGGTGCAAATGTGTTGTTTCCGTATTAGACGTGGTCTTCAGTGGGCGTTAAGGGTCTTGTGGAGGCACCTTCTAGTTAATGGGCCGAAAAACTTCCATTTCTTAGTAAAAAACCTAGCCACGGAATAAAAGCCCGCTATGCACAGTAAATAGCGCAATATCGAACAACCTTTGAAAATTTTCTCGATATCTTTGTTACCGAAATAGGTTCAAAGTTACCCTACTTGCACATGTACAACACTCAAAATCCGATGTGAGGCGGAAACGTAGTTCATAAAGTGATATAGCACAGAGAAATATGCTGAAAAGCGTCTCCGTTAAGTGTTCTGGGAACGCAAAGTCGTAGTAATGAAGCACATACAAAATATCTGTGCAGATAAAATCCGCTCTGAGATGGAAAATTAGTTTTACTTCATTTAAATTTCACATAAGTAATCCATCAAAATTTTACTGACTCATAAAGTTGTTGTTACATGAGTAATGTGCCCGGTTGCAGCAGAGAAAAGGGATCCGGCAGAAAAATCCCATCGGAGGATAGAAAAGGCGATTATACTGAATGAAAAGTGAGGTAGCAGTTCTCATTCTACCGTCAACACATGTAAAAAAAAAAAATGCTGCATCATGCTAAGTGACTCAGGAAGTTCTATACAGAAAATTAACTCTGTTCTCCATGAGCTTATTCCGTAGCGCATAATATTCTGTCTCAAACTATTTGCTTAAAAGCATGTTTGGGATGATGGAGGCTATTGTATCCACAGTTCTTCTCAAGAGATAAGAAAGATCACGTGCAAGCGAGGCATACAAATGTCTTTCAAATAATCATACATGAAGATATTCAAAGGGGGTTACATCCTGAGATTGCGGTGGCACTTAGTTGGTCCATCGTGGCCTCCCCATCGCTGTGAAAATTTTCGATGCAGGAAGTCATGAACCTGCAAATATCAGTGCAGTGGTGCAGCATCTTGCTGGAAGATCACATGTGGCTGCAGGTGAATATGATGGACAGCAAATTGCTCAAGAATATCTAGATAAACGGTTCATCTTTTTGTTCGATGAATAAAAATGGTCAAACTATGCTGTCTTTCAGTAGCGCGCACCACATATTCCGTTCCGCTGTCTGCCATAGTACCGAAAACTGCGGTTTTTTTTTTTTGCGAACCCCATATATGAATGTTGTGCCAATTAACCTTCCGACGTGTGTGGAAGATTACTTCGTCAGCGAATACATTTTCTAGATAGTTGAGGTTTTACCTGATACAGTCCAACATTTGAGTAGCAAATTCGTGGCGACGCTGCAAGTCGTTCAGATTCAATCCTTTCACAATTTGAACTACGTAAGAGTGCAAGCGAAGTCGTTCAGTAGCACCCCGTGAACTGTTGAGCGACGAATGGTTAACTCTCGTGACGCTCGACGAAATGACTTTGACAGGCTTTTTTGGAAGGTCTGATTCCGTCTACCATTTCATCAGAAGTGAGTTCTGTGCCAGAACCTGTCTGTCCCCACCGGGCAGCGACTTCTCGTATCAAGCATTAATCTCCTCCAGGCTGTCCAATACATCCGTCGCCATCAGCGGATACAGTATGTTATCTGCTCAGATTCGCTCAGCTCTCTCCTCAGTGTCCAAGCTCTCCACCCTGTCCACCCTCTGGTCCACCGGATTCAGGACTGCCTCCGCTTGCTCCACCTGGGGAGGCGTCTCTGTGGCGTTCCTCTGGATCCCAGGACATGTTGGCATCTGTGGAAGTGAGGCGGCCGATATAGCGGCCAAGGCTGCAGTCTCTCTTCTTCAGCCTGCTCTTCGCATGATTCCCTTCGCCGATCTACGGAGTGTTTTATGTCGTCGTGTTGCTCTTCTATGGCACGCACACTGGTCGGCACTTCCCAATAATAAATTGCGGGACGTTAAAGCTCTTCCCTGTGCTTGGACCTCTTCCTCTCGAACTCGTCATAGGGAGGAGGTAATTTTAACTAAACTCCGGATAGGGCACTCTTTTTTTAGCCATCGACATCTTTTAAGTGGCGATCCTCCCCCACTCTGTCCCCACTGCTCTCAGCTGTGGACGGTAAGACACCTTTTAATTGAGTGCCCCTATTTTACTCCGTTACGCGCCCGTCTACAGCTGTCGCCTGATATCTCTTCCATTTTAGCAGATGACACGCGCTCAGCCGATCGCGTTCTCGAGTTTATTAGTGCCAGTGAGATGACCGTCAGTCATTTGAAGCTCTTTTTGGGGACAAACAGTCCCCCCTGCCATAGTGGTTTTTTAAGCATTCCTCCTGTTTTTAGTTTCCGCACTTTTTTGAGTTTAGCTCCCATTGCTGCTGGTTTCCAGTTTCGTTTTTTACCTTTTCCTATGTCATAGACCGGGCGCTAACGACCGTAGCAGTTTTGCGCCCTAAAACAACACAAAAAATGCATTAATCGTCTTAAGGTCTGGTAGCTCACTTTGAAGTTCCTGCCGGAAATTTCTTTTGGATAGAAGTGATTTATTTCGTTCCTGGATACCGCAACAGCTCTGGAAGTGGCGATTTCTGGTAATTATTTCACACCTTCAACAGAACAAATCAATTAGAGGAAAAGCCACACAGAAATGACGCCTCAAATGGCAAGTATGTCTCAGTTATTTTAAATTACATTTGAAAATCGGGGAGGTTTCATGTCTCAAGTTCTCACTCTGTTCGTGGAACATAAGGTTTTGAAATTTCATCGGTAAACAATTCTGTGGGACATAACGTCTCTTGTAGCTTCTGCTATTGCACGCTTTTGAACCTCTCCGTTGTTCCAGCGCCGAATATTTGATCCGGCGATGGTATGTGGTGCTCAGTTGAATCTCTATCTCTCTCTCTATATATCTATATCTCTCTCTACTTCATAATGGTCCGAGACTGATGAACAATACCCAATGGCCAGTCGAGCAAGCAATTTTGTAAGGATATTGGAGTTATACTGCGTGGCACTTTATTGGAGAGTCAATCCGCGTTACGGAAGTGACAAATCTCGGCACGTGCTGTAGGTAAAGTACCGCGCCGCGCCCACCGTAGGACGGAAAGGAGGAGTCGCTAACCCGCGATGGTGCACTCGTTACCCACAGCGGACAGTGCTCTGGGGAGAACGGAATCTGAGGTGCGCGGTGCTCACCTGCACCTGCGATGAATGGCGTGGCCCGCCATTGGGCCGGCGCGGAGCGGCGCGGGCGGCACGTATCGATTGCGTCAGCTGCGACGTCACTGGCAGGCTTTATAAGCGCGCCGCCGCGGACGCGGCGAGCCCAGTGTATGACCGGCGAGCAGACACAATGGCGAGCACGACAGCAGCCCCGGCAGTGGACGCGCAGGCGATGAACGGCGCCGCGACGCCGGCGGAGGCGTCCGCCGTGGCCGGCAAGCGCGGCGCGCCGCCGCCCCATCTGCGCTCCGTGTCCTGGTCGGAGCCCGGCGAGGGCGACGACGACCTCGAGGTGCCGGGCACCCCGCGCACGCCGCGCACCTCCACCACGCCAGGTACCGTCCGTGCACCAGCAGCCGCTGCACAGTGGAATGTGTGCTTTGCAATTCACCGATTCGAATACGTATCTTTGTCTCCAATTAGAGGTGCTCCACCATCTCAGTCTGCAGAGTATGTCTCGGGGCTAGATGTGGCTGGCTGTGATTTTCACTCAGTGCGCCAGGCTTTCTGGGTATCTGACAATAGGATGGAGCAGTAGGGGGAGGAGGGATAAAGAATCACAGTTTTGTTTTCTGTTTGCAACATTGTTTTGTATTGTTAGACGCTTTAGTCTAATAGCATCTCTCGAAAAATGTGGTTCCCAAACTTCCTTCATATTGAATCGAACAGATCACAAACGAGTGGATTTCTTAATTACGGTGTTTAAAGTGCCTCGCGGAACCTTAAAACTGTGCTGCCCCGTTTACAGTTACTGCTCAGTATTGTTATTGTATCATTTTTCTCTGACTGGATGTTTATCCAAGCAGACAAAGATATTCACAGCGTACTAAACGCAAATTGTATCTCGCAGTTCCTCGGATTCCTCTTCCACAGTAAATACGGCTCGGTAGACAACACGACGGAAACAGCTTGTCTTTTTCACTTAAGCGAAATACTAATTCTACGGAATTAGTAATTTAGAAATCGAAAACAGAGGTCTCCATCTGAAATTATTCTACACTGTAAAAGAGTGAATTTCAAAATTGCAACAGAGAATGAAAAGCTCATTGTCCTGGCCACATTCTATTTTCTACGTAACTAGGGGTAGCAGAATAACTAAATTTTTCCTAAGAGTTTTTTAAAGATGAATGTCTCCTGGCGCTTTACAGCTCAAGTATGTGTTGAGATTTTGAGGTCTAACACTACTTAAGGCAGCTCTGCACTGTACTGTTGACGGGTGTTCAGAATACTTCGTAAACAGACGAGTGAAGATTCCCCTCCTCTATATAGCCATGCTACTACAAATTAACAAAACTTTGTCCCAAACTACCAAAATACAGAATTAATCGCGCTGAAAACTCTTAGTGGATAACTTGTACTGCGAAATTTAAAATACGTAGGTAGACGGTAGAGAATAAACCCTGTGACACTTAACTATTTTCTTCTGTTCTTTGCAAATTTATTTCTTAGCTGGTAAAATTAGTGTCCATAAGACTTGTCATGGCAACCTGTTGAAGGCTTGTTGCATAACCCAAGTGTCGCTCTTGGCAACCTACCCAGAAAGCAGAAGTTTCGTTTAATCTATTATCTGACAGTTTTCAGCAGCCGTAAAAGCTAGAGCTGATATTTCGAAACTAAGTTTCGGTTTTTTCTCCACGTCATTCATCGTCTTCGATACGTACATAAACATAAATTCAAATTGTGTGTAGAATTCATGCGGTGACAAGCTGTCAGTGTTTTTGCGAGATGACGGTAATTTTATTATAGTAATGTAAAAGTACCGTAATGTGGAGTAAAAGTCTTCTGGGTACATCGTGTCCCGTTGCAAAATGCACCAGCGTTACAGAAATGATAGGGTGACATGCTTACAAAGCCGGTTCCAAAACGGGTGAGTAACTGATTTACACTTGCCTTCTGCTTTGGCAAACAACTAAAATTTCGAAGATATGAAACATGTTATACTTAGAAGTAACATCTAAAGGAAAATTAAAACTTCATTCTCCGTTGTATGGGTTTGTCCACCACAGGAATCATTAGAGAAGACACAAGCGAAGACTCATGACGACGTAAACCTCGTACAGATGCTGGAAATCGCGCTGTTAGGCTCTGCCGCGTACTTGGAGTGTCAGCTTACTGACCCTGAGGGCGTTGGCCCGTTGCGTCGCGTGAAGATGCTTCCGAGTTTTAATATCCAGACATGACAACGTCTGATTTAGCTGGGTGCGTATTGTTTCCTCGTCCGTTAATAAATAATTCCGACGCTCAGAGCGTCGAGAAAGTTGAGATGTCTGAACGACCTGTAATTACAGTATACAAACATCAAACGGGTAAATTTAGATTTTACTAATAACGTAAGAATGGTTGGCACATTGATGCGAGTAGCTCACAAGTCTTACCCGGGACAGACTTACCGAAAGAGGCAGATGGGCGATTAAGACATTGGATTCGTATTCGGTAGATACGGAGTTATTACCGATACGAACACACATTTCAGGTTCGCTAATTCACTGCTAGATAATGTTGGGCTGGTTCTTACACTTTCATGTCATTGTCTCTACCTTTATCGAGCATAACTAGTGCTCCATCTCTAATGACCTTGTCGTAGAGGTGGTGTTTGTTTTCTATATTTTTATCACAGCTGTTCCTGTAGTAAATCTCTGCAGATGCAAATGATTATAATGACCTAACCTTCGTATAGATACCAGATTTCCTTGTTAATTATTATACACACATAAAAAAAAACTTTTGCATCACCTCGGTTCCGAGAGTTCAGGAACCTGTACAGAAAATTGGAATATAGATCAACATCACATCATTTCCGCCCTTTTTATTCATGAAAACCACACATTGCATGTTGTATCACCATACAGCGAGACCTTCAGTGGTGGTGGTCCAGATTGCTGTAAACACCGGTACCTCTAATATCCAGTAGCACGTCCTCTTGCATTGATACGTGCCTGTATTCGTATACTGTATACTATCCACAAGTTCATCAAGGCAATGTTGGTCCAGATTGTCCCACTCATCAATAGCGATTCGGCGTAGATCCCTCAGAGAGGTTGGTGGGTCATGTCGTCCACAAACAGCCCTTTTAAATATATCTCAGGTATGTTCGATAGGGTTCATATCTGGAGAACATGCTGGCTACTCTAGTCGAGCGATGTCGTTATCTTGAAGGAAGTCATTCACAAGATGTGCACGATGGTGGGGCGCGAAATGTTGTCCGTGAAGACAAATGCTCCGCCAATATGCTGCCGATATGGTTGCACTATCGGTCGGAGGATGGTATTCCCGTATCGTACAGCCGGTACGACGCCTTCGATGAACGCCAACGGCGTACGTCAGCCCCACATAATTCCACCCCAAACCAGTAGGGAACCTCCTCCGCTGGACAGTGTGTCTAAGGCGTTCAGCCTCACCGGGTTGCCTCCAAACACGTCTCCGATGATTGGTTGGTTGAACGCATGTGCGACACTCATCGGTGAAGAGAACGTGATGCCAATCCTGAGCGGTCCATTCGGCATGTTGTTGGGCGCGTCTCTAGCGCGCTGCAGGGTGTCGTGGTTGCAAAAATGGACCTCGCCATGGACGTCGGAAGTGAAGTTGTGCATCATGCAGCCTATTGCACACAGTTTGCGTGGCAACACGACGTTCTGTGACTGCCCGAAAAGCATTATATAACAAAGTGGCGTTGCTGTCAGGTTTCCTCCAAGCCATAATCGGTAGGTGGCGGTCATCTGCTGCAATAGTAGCCCTTGGGTGGCCTGAGCGAGTAATGTCATAGACAGTTCCTGTCTCTCTGTATCTCCTCCATGTCCGAACAACATCGCTTTCACTCTGAGACGCCTGGACACTTCCCTTGTTGAGAGCCCTTCCTGGCGCAGTGACAACGCGGACGCAGTCGAACCGCGACATTGACCGTCTAGGCATGGTTGAACTACAGACATCACGAGCCGTGTACCTCCTTCCTTGTGGAGTGATTGGAACTGATCGGCTGTCAAACCCCCTCTAATGGCCGCTGCTCATGCATGGTTGTTTACATCTTTGGGCGGGTTTAGTGACATCTCTAAACAGTCAAAGGGACCGTCTGTGATACAATATCCACAGTCAACGTCTATCTTCAGTAGTTCTGGGAACCGGGGTGATGCAAAACTTTTTTGATGTATCATTTGAATGCGGAGAGACGGTTAGAAACCGCAGTTAAGAATCTCAGCTTACGCTGTTCTGTTACAGTGTTTAATTTCCGTTATTCGAAACGATCATTGTACTGCTGACACAAGTAGGTAAATTAGAGATAAAAACCAGTTTGCCTAGTGGTTTACATAAACAAATTACAGTTCGATATCGCAGTGCCTGTGTTCTGATTACGATGCATCGTAATCAGAATATGCAATATCGTATTTATCTGCCGATACCGGGAAAACGACTTTAAAGTAAAACGTCTGACCTGCACCGAAATACATATACTGGGTTAAGAGTATAGGTCGAAGACGGATGGTTGATGACATGGAAGTTTGGGTCTGGCCGTGAGTCGTGCACAGATAACCAATAGCTCGCTACAATAAGGATATCAGAGTTCGTGTCCCGGTCCGGCATAAATTTTCATTGTCATTCCATTCTACTGCTGATGGTGCTTATTCGCTGTTTCGAATACATTCAATGAACTAATATTTAAATAGGTATTTGTAATTTGAGTATTGCTTCATAGCATAAATGAATACTGGATTAAAACTACGCCTCAATTTACTTGTCGGCCCCTATGTATGAGGAGTACTACTGTCCTTCTAAATGCACACCAATTTTACCGAAAAGTTTTCATTATGTAGCGAGTGTTCTCTGCTTGACAGATTGATTGCAAATTATGCATTCAATTAGTGGAGGGCTCACGAGCAACGAGTGAGGTTGAGATGCCTATCTTTTGATCTTTCGGTGTAAGCAAGTGCCAAGTAGATCGTGCTACCACCAGACTCCAGTACCTGAATCCAGCGAGTTTACTTCAGTATGGTGTCACCACTGCCAAAGCAATAACGGGAAGCACCCGACACTTTAACTCCACGGTAAGCATTATATACTGGCATCTGCTTGTAGCTCTCAAGGTCAAAGGACTGCACAGCTGTTACGTGTACTGTCATATCATCGGAAAATGAGAGTTGCAGATACGAAAAATTTGCTACATTTGCACGTTCGACTAATACCCGGTCTCCTAATGACTCTTGCTTTTCCTCGAAACTAAACGACGCCTTTCTGTTGTGCGCCCTGCCTACTTGCAGTTCAACGTCTCGTGCGCCCCGTCACTTATTTGATCTGACAAGGTAACAGGATGTGCACTAGGAACGCTACCTATCTCCTAAACTTATGAAACGTTAATGTAAATGCTTTAAACTACATGTTTACTCGGCAGCTGACTACAACCTGTGTGACACAGTATACTTTCTTGCGCATGATACTGACCCTATATTACTAGACTGCAGCAAAGTTTGTGACTGCAGTTGGTACCCATTCGAGATTCCCGCCAGTCTGTTATCAGTATAGGGTGTAAAATAGGACATTTTGTACCTACTTTGTGACGTACCATGGGAGGCATAACGGTAATTAACTAGTGCATAATCTGTAAATTATGACTTTCTTTTTAGTAAAATGTCCCCCTTAGTGTTAGAGGGTTAAGATTAAATTCCACTACATTAACATCAGAACGCAATAAGAATATCGCATGTATCTGAGATGTTACTGGTGACACTCATAGCGGCGGTAAAGATAATTTTAAAAGAAAGTTTATATTTTGATTCTTGTCTAGAAACAGTTTTATTTTAGACACGTAAGTGTTTTTAAACTTAATTTTCTGTGATATATAATTAGTAAAATGTTTCTCATTTTCATTCTCTGTACTTGAGTATGTTGGAGGGTCCATTAATTCACCCAAATATGGACACCACGAACTCAGTATTCCATTACAATTTTAGATAGTTCAAGCGATATTCGTTCCGTAGAAATTTGCGTTATCCACAGCTGAATGTGTGCAAATATTGCGTTACGTAACCGCGCACTTCGTTCTTGCATGAAAATCTTTCGCGTGAGCATGATAAAGATGAAATAGTATTTTCAACATAGAGTATCGTGATAAGTCATTCTCATCAGTAGTCTCGAAAAGTCTTAAAATGTGGCATTAGAAGTTGCTCTACGGTGTTTCGGCGTTTTATGTCCAATAAACTAATCATGTTGTATTAAAAGTGAAGTCGTACGTGTGCAGACTGTGGCAAAAAAGGTACAGTGCATGCACTACCTTTAGCACCTATATCGGATCGTAGATAAAATGAAACAACGCAAAGCGTAGGCGGACCTCTAAAAGTCCTGCGAAAATGAGATTACGCTTTGTGACTGCGGCGCTATTTATCACCCTCTATCTAGTGTAAAGAGGGCAGGAGGAGCTTTTAGTCCTTCCAAAGGAATTCGTGTGATACGGACGTGGCACTATGAAGCGGAGAAAATGATTGTAGAGATAATCGAAAAAAAAATCTGCTCCCACTATATTAGAACAAACTGTGCCAAGCACCTAAAACGATCGAAGCATACAGAATATCTGAAACTGTACGCGTGAATCGAAATAAAATGGGCAATGTAGTATGTCGCACGACAGTAGTTCCGCGGTTATTAGGTATATGTGAGAGAATGATGCTTATAGTGCTGCGCTTTCGCACGAGGCACAGATAAGGTATTGGCACATAATAATAGACGGTAGAGCCGTTAAGCTGGACTAGCTGGCAACAGAATATCCAGTAGCTTCAGCGGAATAAACCTGCGCCAGACGCGGGGGCCCTTCCGCCACGGACGCCAAGCTCTGCCCAAATGACCGACCTTGGCTGGCTGACCAGTTGCTCCAGAGCGCTTATGCAACTGTCTCCCTCGTCTTCAGCCTCAGCCGTTACAAACTTCATCGTACAGCACAGACTACGGAAGTTCAATTATTCCTATACGAAGTTTGATTTCTGCAGAGAACTATATTACAGAGGCTAGACTATGGTCCATACTTCACAAGCAGGAATAAAGTACAACAAGAAAACTAATTCTCCTCTTGCAAAAATACTCTAATGGATGCATATACTCGTATTTTGCTTCATGGGCTCACATTACTAACTCCTACTTGGAGATTTTACTTTCATCACGGAAGGACGTCCGCAGCTAGTGCTGTAGCGGCTAGCGTTGCCTTAGATTCCCGGCCGGGTTGGGATTTTCTATGCCCAGGGACTGGGTGTTTGTGTTGTCCTCATAATTTTATCATTCATGATCTGATTATGTAAAAATTGGGCTGTGTAAAAATTGAGCTGTGTAAAAATTGAGCCTTTCCACGGGCGCTCATGACCGCACAGTTGAGCGTACCACAAACCAATAATCATCATCGCGAAAGGACAGGTTTTAAAATCTTGTCAATGTCAAGGCTTGAGGGCTTAATCTTTGTTTTATATGCTTTCCCAAGTTTTAGGTGGTGCCCTACATCTTGTAAATATTTTAAGATCACCCTTATTACCGCCAAGAGCAGATGATAAAATGTCTGTATTTAACAACCACTTCAGGTCCACAGCTCATTATCAGGTGCATAAGTTTTATGCAGCTGATACTCATCGTTAGACCGGAACTGGATGTTAATGAAATTTTATCAGCATCTCTTGGCGGTAATCATGACGTTCTCCCCCATTTTTCTTTCATTTAAGCACTAAAATTACGCCCTGTGTGGTTCATGGAATCAATTGGAAAACTTGTTCGTTCAGTGAAACAGATACGGGGGATGGTGAGGAGGAGGCTATTTTCTGGGGGGAGGGAAAGGGGGAGGAGGCAGGTAGAGGAGACCAGATAATACCTCCTGATACGAAGTCCTCTCAAAGCCGGAGCCAACGCGGTATATAAGCAGGTTCATACTTCAACACAGCTTGCACACATCCTGGTCTGAGAAAATTTTAAAAGGGCCGGAATGGTGGACTCATATGTACACTATTTGACATTAAAATTGCTACTCCAAGAAGAAATGCAGATAAACGGGTATTCATTGGACAAATATATTATACTAGAACTGACATGTGATCACATTTTCACGCAATTTGGGTGCATAGATCCTGAGAAATCAGTACCCAGAACAACCACCTCTGGCCGTAATAACGACCTTGATACGCCTGCGTATTGAGTGAAACAGAGCTTGGATGTCGTTTACAGGTACAGCTGCCCATGCACCTTCAACACGATACCACAGTTCATCAAGAGTAGTGACTGGCGTATTGTGACGAGCCAGTTGCCCGGCCACCATTCACCAGACGTTTTCAATTGGTGAGAGATCTGGAGAATGTGCTGGCCAGGGCAGCAGTCGAAAATTTTCTGTATCCAAAAAGGTCCGTACAGGACCTGCAACATGCGGTCGTGCATTATCCTGCTGAAATGTAGGGTTTCACAGGGATCGAATGAAGGGTAGAGCCACGGGTCGTAATAGATCTGAAATGTAAGGTCCACTGTTCAAAGTGCCGTCAATGCGAACAAGAGGTGACGGAGACGTGTAACCAATGGCACCCCATACCATCACGCCGGGTGATACGCCAGTATGGCGATGACGAATACACGCTTCCAATGTGCGTTCACCGCGATGTCACCAGACACAGATGCGACCATCATGATGCTGTAAACAGAACCTGGATTCATCCGAAAAAATGACGTTTTGCCATTCATGCACCCAGGTTCGTCGTTGAGTACACTATGGCAGGCGCTCCTGTCTCTGATGCACCGTCAAGGGTAACCGCAGCCATGGTCTCCGAGCTGATAGTCCATGCTGCTGCAAACGTCGTCGAACTGTTCGTGCAGATGGTTGTTGTCTTGCAAACGGCCCCATCTGTTGACTCAGGGATCGAGACGTGGCTGCACGATCCATTACAGCCATGCGGATAAGATGCCTGTCATCTAGACTGCTAGTGATAAGAGGCCGTTGGGATCCAGCACGGTCTCCCGTATTACCCTCCTGAGCCCACCGATTCCATATTCTGCTAACAGTCATTGGATCTCGACCACGCGAGCAGCAATGTCGCGATACGATAAACCGCAATCGCGATAGGCTACAATTCGACCTTTATCAAAGTCGGAAATGTGATGGTACGCATTTCTCCTCCTTACATGAGTCATTACAACAACATTTCACCTGGCAACGCCGGTCAACTGTTGTTTGTCTGTGAGAAATCGGTTGGAAACTTTGCTCATGTCAGCACTTTGTAGGTGTCGCCACCGGCGCCAACCTTGTGTGAATGCTGTGTAAAGCTAATCATTTGCATATCACAGCATCTTCTTCCTGTCGGTTAAAATTCACGTCTGTAGCACGTCATCTTCGTGGTGTAGCAATTTTAATGGCCAGTAGTGTATAATTACTCATATCTCAGTAATTTAGGACATTCAGCTAAGGAAGCAAACTCAATAAATGTAAATTATAAAAGTTCAAATTCAGATCACACATTCATCTGAGCGGTATCATGGTATTTTCGCAATCACTAGCCGCTTTGTTGTGGTCCCCGTAATGACTACCTGTTAACAAGTGCCAATAAAGGTAAGATGTACTTCCAGTTACTTAGTTGTACGCCGTGCGGCCTTGATGGACCAGTCTGGATACACAGCGCCGCCGGCACGTTGACGTGCATAGGCAATGTGGGCGTGCAGCGCCGCAACTCTGTGTCCGGGGAGTCCCGCTGCCATCAGACAGTGGATAGGGATGTGCATATGGAAATGGATCGATAATTGTTTGAATAATTGGAAGAATTGATTGGAAAAATATTTGAGAAAATTTAAGGTAATTTATGAATCTATGCACAGTCTTCGGTGAACTTTAACTGGTACCAATATCAACAGACCTTGAATATCACTACATTAGAGGTCAGTAAACATAATTTCTATTACGTACTGCTGCTTCGAGTAGTGTACGGTACCAAATAATCACCGCAACGATTGAAATGGTCGATCTGTCTATAAGTTCTTAAGCATACGAAGCACAATATTTTTAGAATTATAAACAAAGTTCAATAGGTGCCTATCAAGTCGGAGTCATTACCTTCTCATTAATTCCATTGCGTTTAGTCTTGTGACAATGTCGATGCAGGAACGCTCCTCCAGATATGGCGTTATTTATTCTTGTCTGCACCGAACCTCTTGATGCAGGATCTCGGTGGCGAGTGAAGTGATGAACAGCTAGGAGCTGAACTTAAAACAGTGCGAATAAGTATTCCTCTTCTAATAACTTATTACAATAATTTACACGAACGGTTAAAATACACATTTTTAACAATGCTAGTACGACGGACCCAAGCATACGTCCGTACGCTACCACTTCCCGAAACAAAAGGGCTAAGACGCATGATTTAATAAATTGAACATATTTCTTTGTTTCAAACAGTTTATCCTTGCCACGAAACAACTCTGTTTTTGACGGCGTCTTTGGTTTGTTGCTCATTCAGTTTATATATAAGCTTCCATATAAGAAAAGAAAGAAAAATGATTCAGTGCAACAGGAAGCATCGGGTTTTCTCCACGTTTTCCTCCCTTGCTGTATCCCTTCTCCACGTCTAGCAGTTACTCTCAAAGGCACTGTTAACCCCCGCTTGCAGAGTCTGCACTCGTGTTTAGCAACACTGCCAACTATCTGGCAATGTATCAGTCACGGAGTTCAAACTACTTACATGTCAACAAAGAGATCCAACCTTACCAGTTAGCTCCCGCTACTGAGCAACAGCATTTTCAATCCGTTTGATAACTTTAGACGGCGGCTCATTAGTTTCGTAATCGTTCAATGTGAGGCACCGAAAAACCCTCGTCTCATTCCCTAACTCTGTACACACTGGTACAGAAAAAAAGTTGCATGATTACACTTTAGTCACGAAGACGTGAACAGCTCCAGGCGACAAAATTATTAGCTATGAAGCACTATGAAAGTATAACGGTAAGGAAGAAATCATTCATTAAATAATGCGTGAGGAGAAACTCCCTGAAGTCTGAATTCTTAAACATGCAAGATGGTCATACCTCCCCCTCCAAAAATTCGTTTCTAGACGAATACAGGGTCTGAACACACAAACAGCTTCCCAGACAATAGATATATGTTAAGACGGAACGCAATTTATGTCTTCCTCTTTCCTCGTAAGACGTGTGCATTGTACACTTTGTACAGTGAGGTGAAGAGTCATGGGATACCTCCTCTTATCGCATCGGACCTCCTATTGCTCGGCATAGTGCAGCAACTCCACTTGGTCTGGACTCAACTAGTCATTGCAAGTCCACTGCACAAATATTGACTCATGCTCTCTCTTTAGCCGTACAAAATTGCAAAAATATTGCAGGTGCAGGATTTTGTGCACGAACTGACTTTTCGATTATGTCCCACAAATTTCCTATGCAATTCATGTCGGATGATCTGGCTCCCCATCTCAATGGTTCTTCAAACCAATCGCGAACAATTGTGACCCAGTGACATGGCTCATTGTCATCCGTAATTGAAGTCCATGAATGGTTTAGGATGGTCTCCAAGCAACCAATATGACCATTTCTAGTCAGTGATCGGTTGAGATGGACAAGACCCAGTCAATTCTGTGTAAACTCAGCCCACACCATTACGGATCCGCCATTAGCTTCCACAGTGCCTTGTTGACAACTTCGTTTCATGGCTTAGTGGGGTCTGAGCAACACTCACTCTACCATCAGCTCTTACTTACTAAAATCGGGGCTTACCTCACCACACCACGCCTTTCCAGTCGTGTAGGGCCCAACCGATATTGTCACGAGCCCATGATGGGCGCTGCAGGCTATGTCGTGTTGTTAGCAGTGGTACTCTCGTCGGTAGTCTGCTGGTTGTTTGGTTGAGTAGGGGGAGGGGACCAAACAGCGAGGTTATCGGTCCCATTGGATTAGGGAACGGTGAGGAAGTAGCCCGTACTCTCTCAAATCAACCACCCCGGCATTTGTCGGAAGTGATTTAGGGAACTCACTGAAAACCTAAATCAGGATGGCTGGACGCGGGTTTGAACAGTCGTCCTCCAGAATGTGCTAACCACTCCAGTGTGCTAACCACTAAGACACCTCGCTTGGTAGTCTGCTGCCATAGTCAATTAATACCAGACTTCGCCGCACGGATACGTCTGTCGTACGTCCCCCCATTGATTTCTACAGTTATTTTCGCAGTGATGCTTGCCTGTTAGCACTGACAACTCTTGGCAAACGACGCTACTCTCGGCCACTGCGTTGAGAGGTAAGAGGTAATCCCTGAAATTTACTATTCTCGCACACTCTTGACACTTCGTATGTCAGATTATTGAATTCAGTACAGATTTCTGGAACGGAAAGTCCTATGCTTCTAGCTCCCACTATCATTCCGCGATCAGTCTGTTAATCCCCGTTGTGCGGTCATGACGTCGAAAAGCTTTCCACATGAATCATAATTAAAAATGACGGCTGCCCTTGCATCACCAACTGCCTTGGTGCATGGTGCTAACCCATCACTTTCGTCAGCTCAGTGTAAATCGGCCCAGCTTGTTCCCAGGATAAGAATACGTCCGGAATTCACTGTGTAAGCAACCAAGACTCCCTGTAAGAGCAAACGGCACAATTGATTCATAGTCTTTAGAGATGTAATTCCTCTTAAAGCAGTTTCGGTATAAGCAGTATGCACTGCGGCTTAACACTGATGTTAGCTGCATGTAGTCGCCGACGGACAGTTCAATTTGTTGGAAGTATGTGGTTGTAACACTGCTGCGAGCCGTGCTGGCACCTGGTTCTATACCCGCCTCTTACGTCTTGTTTAGTGGCGAAAATGCTAGAGTTGAAAGCTGTAATTTGACCGATATTTTATAGTTTTTGTTGGCATTTCTGGTAAAATGACGACTGTCGTCGTCTGGAGGTAATACTTGGCGGGTGCAAGGCTCAGTCTTCCTATGTGGTGTTAGGTGCAGCAGTTGTAAAACTTCCTACCTAATTAAGAGCTCTGAACACGGTGAAAGACACACACTTGAATCGTACTATAGGCTATGGTTAGCTATTCTCCTCAATATTGTTTCTCCGGGACTAAATAGCTCATTAGGCAAGAAAATTACCGCCGAAAGAGAAGGGTTCTGTTTGGCGCTCTAATCAATGAGGAAAAGTCACTTTAAACCATACAGAACACCTGACCGGTCAGTAATAATCAGAATTTTATGTTGTCTGTATAACCTACTCTCTAATACACGCAAAAAATGCGTTCTTGTGGCAGGCTACAGAAATAGCTAAGATAAACGAAAATAGTAAGTTAAAAAATCACAGATTTTACTAGTATCTTCTCGTCTAAACACAGCTGATAAACTCTGCAGGCTATACTGGCTAGCAGTCTTGACAGTTCAGATTTTTTCCTCAGTGCACTGCTATTAGTTTTTTCAACATATTTCGTATTAAACTGCTTTAAATGCAGTTCTGTCATCCGACCTGGTCTGAAAATCTGAGTAATAGATTGATAAGGAAGCAATTGGTATTATTATCGACTGTATCACTGTTCACGGTTGTGTAAAAATTAGATAGCGACGTCTCACACTTCTGTTTCTCCCTGTTCAGTTCAAGACGAAATCTCTCTGTAGCTTAGTTTTTGACTGTTGCTTCTAAAAACGCAGTAGGCACTACGCCTATGGTACCACCCAGATACATACTTGAGGCTCGGAAGTTGGTTGCACTATTATTCAGACGTATGTCCATTACCGTAATCTGTTTCTTAGCTCACTCTCTTAAAGTAACGATTTTGAATACTACGTATGTTCATACGCCCTCCCTAAAATACTCTGACCAGAATGTATGAAAGGTTTAAGGTCGTCGTCGTCTTCAGTCCAGAGACTGGTTTGGTGCAGCTCTGCATGCTGCTCTATCCTGTGCAACCCTCTTAATCTCAGAGTAACTACTGAAACCTGCATACCCTGTAAGATTTTTATGCTCTACACTTCCGTCCAGTACTATATTGATGATCCCTTGATGCCTCAGGATATGTTGTACCAACAGACTCCTACTAGTCAGGTTGTGCCACAAATTCCTCCTCTCCCCAGTTTCATTCAGTACGACCTCATTAGTTACGTGACCTACTCATCTATTATTAAACATTGTTCTGTAGCACCACATTCCAGAAGCTTCTATTCTCTTGTCTAAACTATTTATCGTCCATATTTCACTTCCATACTTGGCTACACTCCATACAAATACTTTCAGAAATGACTTTCTGACACTTAAATCTATACTTGATGTTAACAAATTTCTTTTCCTCACAAACGCAGCCTTGCCATAGCCAGTCAATATTTTATATCCACTCTAATTCGACCATCATCAGTTATTTTTCTGGCCAAGTAGCAAAACTCTTCCACTTTGTCTCGTTTCCTAATTCAATGTCCCCAGCATCACCTGATTTAATTCTAATAAATTCTATTATTCTTGTTTTACTTTTGATAGTCGCCTTATATCCTCCTTTTAAGACAGTGCCCATTCTGTCAAACCGCTCTTAAAAGTCCATTTCTGTCTGACAGAATTACGTCATCGGAAAACCTCAATGTTTTTATTTCTTTTCCCGGGACTTGAATCCCTTACTCAAAATTTTTCTTCAGTTTCCTGTACAGCTTGCTTGAGATATCCATTGAATAACATCGGGAATAGGCTACAACCCTGTCTCACTCCCTTCCCAACCACTGCTGCCCTTGACTCTTATAACCGCCATCTGGTTTCTGTACAAATTGTAAATAGCCTTTCGCTCCCTGTATTTGACCCCTGGCACCTTCAGAATTTCAGAGAGTATTCCAGTCAACATTGTCAAAAGCTTTCTCTGTCTACAAATGCTAGAAACATAAGTTTACCTTTTCTTAATCTATCTTCTATGATAAGTCGTAGGGTCAGTATTGTCTCACGTGTTACCTAATTTCTACAGAATGCAAACTATTTACTGAGGTCGGCTTCTATAGAATTCGTGTTCATATTTTGTTTCGACTTAGGTCGTCAGGTGTTCTATCATATTCTTCACGCAACGTCATCTCTCTCATATCATCTTCACATACGTCCTATGCAATTTTCATAATATTGCCCTCAAGTAGGTCTGTCTTGTATAGACCCGACTTTTTGCTTTCCCTTCTTTGCCTAGGACTAGACTTCCATCTGAGCTCTTGATTTTCATACAGGTGGTTCTCTTTCCTCAGATGATCTCTTTAATTTACCTGTAAGTGGCATCTATCTTACACCTGGTGGTATGTTTCTACGTCCTTAAATTTGTCCTCTTGCCGTCCTGCTTAACCATTTTGCTCTTCCTATCGATCTCATTCTTTATACGTTTGTATTACCTTTCTTCTGGTTCATTTACTGCTTTTCATTAATTAAATTCATTATCTGTTGTTACTCAAGGATTTGTGCTAGCCCTCGTCTTTTTATGCACTTGATCCTCTGCTGCCTTCACTATTTGATTTCTCAAAAGCACCCAGTCTTCTACTGCATTCCTTTCCCCTATATCTGTCAATCGTCCCATAATGATACCTCTTAAACTCTGCACAACCTCCGGTTATTTCATTTTATCCAGGTCCCATCTGCTTAAATTTCTACATTCTTGCAGTTTCTTCAGTTTTAATCTACAGGTCTATAGTTTTAATCTACAGTTGTGGGCAGCGTCCACATCTGCCCCTAGACATTTCTTACAGTTTAAAACCTGGTTCCGAAATAAGGCTTAACATTACATAATCAGAAAACTCTGGGTGTTTCCAGGTCTCGTGCAAGTATACAGCCTTCTTTCATGATTCTTTAAGTGTTAGCTTTGATTAAATTATGCTCCGTGCAAAATTCTACCAGGTGGCTTCATTTTTTCCCCCAATCCATATTCACCTATTTTTCCTTCTCTTCCTACTACCGAATTCCGGTGCCGCATGCCTATTAAATTTTAGTCTCCCTTAACTAATTTCTTTTATTCCACCATATCTTTCCGCAGCCTCTCCATCTGCGGAGCTAGTTGGCGTATATACCTCTACTACTGTGGTGAGTATGGGCTTCGTTTCTATCTTGGCTACATTGTTCATAGTAACTTATCTGCGTTCCTATTTTTATTAATTATTAAACCTACTCCTGCGTTGCCCCTGTTTTATTTTGTATTTATAACCTTGTATTCACATGACCAGAAGTATTGTTCCTCCTGCCACCGAACTTCACTAATTTCCACAGTATCTAACTTTAACCTATTTCCCTTGTTAAATTTTCTAACCCACCTCCCAGATTAAGGGGTCTGATATTCCACACTCCGATCTGTAGAATGTCAGTTTTATTACTCCTGAGTAGTCCACGCCTGGAGAGCAGAATGGGTGACTATTTTACCTCTGGAATACTTTACCCTAGAGTAAGCCATCATTTAACCATACAGTAGGGCTGAAAGCCCTCGGAAAAAATTACGGCTATAGTTTCTCCCCTTGCTTTCTGTCGTTCGCAGTACCAGCACCAAGTCCATTTCGGTTGGTGTTAAAAGGCCAGATCAATATCCAAACTATTGCCCATGCAACTTGAGGAATCGCCCGTTTGTCCTGCTTCTCAACACATACCCCTCCGTTGTGGTTGCGCCTGCGTTACGGCTATCTGTATCGCTGTGACACGCGAGCCTCCCACCAACGGCAAGGTGCATGGTTCATGAGGAGTAAGTATGAAAGCAGTGAGGTGTAAAACTATGAATCGACTGAGTGCGCGCGTAGTACAGGCTGGTACAGCACGTGGCCCCTTCTGGAAGAGCAGCCGGTAATGACAGAAATGCGTACGCGCACTTGCTCCCCTGATTGATTTTGCTCTTCCCAGACTTCGAAATTTCTGTTAATGTGATACGTTGTTTGCATCGTAGCAGTCGTAACCTGCTTCACATTTTATCCCCGCCATTAGGTTATGGATATCACACGAGGCAAGCGTTAAGTGTTTCGAATAGCGGATCATCCAAAAGGACCTGATGCACCAAATAAGAAAAGCATCCGACAGACACGAGGTGTACAGCGCACGCAATATGTCTTCCACAGAAATGTTTTGTAGTCAACGGAATTTTTGAAATACCTGAACTGAAATTGAGATTTCAGTCCTTACAAGTTTCCCTCCTTCGCAACGTACACCTTAAAAAGAATATCTAGTACTAAAACCCTTAATTCTACTTTCCATGAATAACAACTTTCCAGTAACTGTAAGAGAAGACCGAAAGTTTTGCTTCATATCTTATTGGTAAATAGTTTTGCGTGCTTATACAGTAAAATTTTAGTGTGTACTCAGAAGTATTCCAAAATTTGCCCTTTCTATTACTTGGTAAAAGAGCTCTAACTAGTAAGTGACAAGTGCGACTATTGTAAGTAAAACAGCACATTGTGAAACTATCAGCATCTTGGACTCAATCTTGGAGAGACATTGGTAACGCAGCGTAGAAGTGCTTTTCAGTCCGGTTTGCCTCCAGGGAAGGAAGATAACACATAAATTCTCATCGATGTATAGGTCATAAGAGGAGGAGAAACATCTTACGTGGTCAGAACTTGGGTTATTTCATGACCTTGAGATGGAAAGAAAATCCAGCATGTTAAGTTTACGTAATCTTAGCATTTAAATAGTGCTCACTTTGGCAGACATGACAGGTGTTTATAGTACATCGTTATCATTTCCTGTGTAATTCTCCCATAGTGCCACGCTGCCAACGGTGATACTGCATGTCTGAGGTAGCCACCTGGAACGGAAAACTAAGATTTGGTCTGGAATTCTTCCTCTTAAAAGTGCTTCCTGGAACCCAAAGAAAAATTAGCTGGTTAATGTGGGATCAACACCTGTTACAACTGTCTGATGGATATACAGCTGCTAAATTCAGAAATAAGGAGCAGATAAAGTGGAACAATTATTTTCGTTGACTCAAATGTAAAGTTGCTTGGCGCTTATGTCCTCCAGGGTTTATAATGCGGAACACAATCGTATCCCAATATTAGAAAAGATACCAATAAGAAACTATTTTATAGTCACTAAGATTAGTGGACATTGGGAACCAGAATATTTAATACAACGCACAAAATATTGGAGCAAAAGAGAAATATTGTCACTGTGACAACACTCTGACGTTGGGATATAATCTGCAGAAAGATGACAAATTGTTTTTCTGCTGTCTAAATGTTGCGTTTGTTTCAGCACTAATTCACTTACCTGAATGATTGCATTTCTCGAGCGGCTGTCAGGTTCCACATAGTATTACCTTACAACCTTTCTAAATAAAAATTACTTACGAAAAGTCCTCTTTGTAAAAAAGGTTGTCTGCATATGGCTTGATTTTTTGAAAGGTATTACTGCACTTGACATCAACGGACAAAACTTTCGTGAAAACACATGCTTATGTTATTGAAATTATTATTCTGTGCTCGAAGACAGTTGAAGCTCCAGGACTTACAAAAATGAGTTTACGAATCAAAATATTGGTTTGTGGGTTTACAGCGCGACGACACTTTTTGTGTCCTCATGTGCTTAACCACCCGTTTCCGTTGAATGTGTAAGGTACATTTTTACTAAAAAAAATAATTAATAATTACTGTAAAATTTACAACGTAGTACGCATTCTTTTTCTCGTCCCTTTTTTATGATGCATTTATTACTTTTAGCACGTTTCTAAGGCTGTCAGTATATTTGGCATATTTCGTGCTTTCCAGTGTTCATTTTCAAATACATGGTAATCACATGTTTCTACTCCATGATTTATTTTCCGGTATGTGAAAGCACTCAGCATGCAGGATTATTCTTTGTCCTCAGGTACCTTAGTCATTCGTATCAATTAAGCTGTACCTACATTTGCAGGGCGTGTCGTGTCGGTCACTGCCAATTTCTGGTGGAGGTAGATTAAAATATAGGGCGGCCGAAAATACTCTTAAGGTGTTTATCTACTGTTTAATCTCATGCCGCAATTCATTCTCCCATTGATATTGTTACATTGTAGCTTTGAAAATTTTATAGCTCGCTCACTGATGCCTCAATTCAAATTTCAAAATGTTAGCGCTAACATTTGAATAGCTGTACTGTGAACCCCCAAGCTCAAGCTGCTGCTCCACTTCGACAAAGTGTCCCTGTTCGGTGAACAAGGAGTTCACAATGCATTATTGTGCCCCTTTTTATTGAGGGACGTGTCATAAAAGACAAACAGAAGTCTTGAAACACACATTCGTACCGGCTGCACGACGGCACGGAATACTCTGAGACTACTGGTTCATGCAGGATGAAGCACGTCCACACTGTAATACAGGTGTATTTTATTTTCTCGAGGCGACCTTCAGACACAGGATCTTTGTGCTGGACACCTTAGTATTTATTGGACATGGTGTAGAATGGCGCCCTTACTGCCACAATCTCAACCCTTTCGAATGTTGCTTACTGGATTACCTAAAGGACAGTCTCTTAAAATATGTCTGCAATACTTTTGAAACTTCGTACTACATATTCCAGTAAGATTCATACAGCTGAAAATGTTTTTCAGCAAGTCAACAGTTAAGGCTGTACACACTCAATGCTGCGGAAGAAAACAACTCGGAATACATTCCTCATTAAGTTTCAGGTTGTCTGCTACGGCGGAAATATGGTAACAAGAGTATATCACCCTTTATCATATCTTAGACAAAACTAACACCTATTTTGCGCCAGCACGTTTCAGTAATGAGGTGGCCGTAAGCGCTTCATGACGCGATCGTGGAGGCAGTGCTACTGCAAATAAAACTAGATCCGTTTGGATGAAGAGCCAAAGCAGTGCTTGAACGAGTGAGACCTCTCATAATAACCGTCTAACTGCAGATCGGTTGCCTTAAACGATAGCGCTCCCTCATTATCGACCCAAAAAATCTAAACGCCTATTTACATGGATAAAGGTTTATATCCGTATTGCTCCAAAAGAACTGGCTCCCGTTTTCGCATACTTACAACATAGCTACTGAAACACGCGTAGAACTGTGTTCTTAGAAAATTGTCCGAAACGTTGGCAAATTAAATCTGTAACTTTGATGTTCGATCTTTGGGTTTTGCAGACAACTTATCTATGACAACATAGATCACTTTTGAGTCTTAGTGCAACTTATTCGAATAGTGGTAAGAGGATGTCCAAGGAAGTCAAAGGTATGGCTTAAAATACCAATCTGGTGCTCTGCATTTTAATGTTGCACGGTGTTTCGTCAAGGTGATTATTCCACTCAAGAATTTTTTTCATTTTAGTTTCGAGAAACTGAGACAAGAAAAATCTTATTCACAGCCGGAGGGTCTCAAAGGTAGCAGGCGTAAACAAGTTACTGAACTACGTGTAATGAAGTGTAATGCAGCACTGACAAACTCCCCCCCTGCGGGTCCGGGGATTAGAATAGGCCCGAGGTATTCCTGCCTGTCGTAAGAGGCGACTAAAAGGAGTCCATCCCCCTCACGGGGGTAGTTAGCGCCTGCGTCCGGAGACGGACGATCTTCACGACCTATAATCGTGGTCTTTTTGGTTTTAAACTTCTCGTTTCTTCCTTCCTTTTGTTGGTCCCTTTCTTTGCTCTTCTCCACCTCACTGTCTTCCTTACTCTTTCCCTTGACTTCTCCTTGCCTTCTCATTGCCTTTTTCTCCTTGCCTTCTCATTGCCTTTTTCTCCTTGCCTTCTCATTGCCTTTTTCTCCTTGCCTTCTCATTGCCTTTTTCTCCTTGCCTTCTCATTGCCATTTTCTCCTTGCCTTCTCCTTGCCTTCTCATTGCCTTTTTCTCCTTGCCTTCTCATTGCCTTCTTCTCCTTGCCTTCTCTGGTCTCCGCCTCGGCGTTTGAGACAGTCTGTCCTCTTTCTCCCTCTCTCTCTTCTTTTTCCTCTTCTTCCTTCCTCCCTGTGCGTGTCTGAAGGCCGACCCACGCGTTCGCACGCGTAGCCGGTGACGGGGTAACGCGTAAGTCCCCGCCCTGGGTAGACATGTAAGGCACGCGCGTACCCCCTGGTAAAGGCCAGGCCCGGGGAGGGGTGATTGCCTGAGCTGATACCTTCTGACCATGCCGATTGGTCCCTCCGTCTGTTTCTCGGGAGGTGTGACCTGAGGTGTAAACATTCACCTAAGGCGGGAGTGCCCTCTGAGAGGGTCCCCACAAGGAAGGAGCGCGCCATCGGAGACGCTGGCAATCATGGGGGATTCCTCCGCAATGGATTCTACTCCATCGCTTTCGACTTCGACCCAAAAACGGAAACGTGACCAGCCAACAGTGACAAAAGTACTACCGCCTGCCCCACAGTTCCTCGTAGTTTCTCGCACTGAGGACGGAAAGGATTTTTCCTCTGTCAACCCTTTTGTTATTCAGAAGGGCGTTGATGCCATAGCCGGATCTGTCAAATCTTGTACCAGGTTGCGTAACGGCACCTTATTACTAGAAACTGAGAATGCCTTTCAGGCACAAAAACTGCTTCGGGCCACCCTCCTGTACACGTTCCCTGTCCGGGTGGAGGCCCACCGAACTTTGAATTCGTCTCGTGGTGTAGTGTATACTAGCTCCCTCGACGGATTGACTGACGAGGAGCTTCAATCTTTCCTCGCTGAGCAGGGCGTGACGGCTGTCCATCGGGTCATGAAAAAGGTCAACAACGACCTTGTACCGACCCGGACACTCTTCTTGACCTTCGATAGTGTTAAGCTGCCATCGCGCATCAAGGCGGGCTACGAGGTTATTTCTGTTCGCCCCTATGTCCCGACACCTACGCGCTGCTACCAGTGTCAGCGTTTCAATCACACTCGACAGTCTTGTTCCAATGCGGCTAAATGTGTCACTTGTGGCAGGGATGCCCATGAGGGTGACTGTCCACCTCCGTCTCCTCATTGTGTGAACTGTCAGGGTGACCATGCCGCATCCTCCCGCGACTGTCCTGTCTATAAGGACGAACGTTGCATCCAAGAAATTCGTGTCAAAGAGAAAGTGTCAACCTCGGCTGCTCGCAAGCTATTGGCTAGTAGGAAGCCCACGCTGCTCCCAGCGGGGAAATATAGTACTGTCCTCGCCTCTCCTCGGACTACCCGGGAGGTCGCAACCCAGACATGCGATCTGACCTTCAGCACCACGGTCGTCCGTTCGGCCAGTGCTAAGATCGCGCGGTCGACGTCTCCTCTTCCTCCCATCACACCACAGACACCAGCCACTTCCTCAGCTTCTGCTAAGTCGAAGACACCGAAGTCAGATGCACGGTCCTTCAAGAAGGAACCATCCCGTGCGGACTTCCTCCGTCCCTCGACCTCCCAGCCTTCGACCGATACTTCCACCAAACGTCCTTCCAAAAAGGCGCATAGGAAGCACAGTTCTCCTTCCCCGCCACGGCGCATCTCTTCTCCTGCGCCACCCAGCGGTTGCCGCCCCAGGCCGTCATCCGTTTCGCCTGGCCGCACCGCCGGTAGCCGTACATCTGGCCGTTCACCGGCGGAGGAAGCTCCCCCTCCCGGCCATCCTCCCGAGATGGCCGATGACCCTATAGACCCCATGGACGATGACTGTCCGCCTACTGATAGCGGCGGCAGTGCTCGCTCGAAGCCAGGCCCTAAGCGGCCTTCGAGGTGACCCCTTCTCTCATCTTCCTTTTCTTACGATGACACTTATTCACTGGAATATTCGCAGCATTCGCTCCAACCGAGAGGACTTGAAGTTGCTGCTCCGCTTGCATCGTCCGCTCGTCGTAGCCCTCCAGGAAACGAAGCTACGCCCATGCGATCACATTGCCTTGGCACACTACACCTCTGTGCGTTTTGACCTACCCCCTATGGTAGGTATCCCAGCTCATGGAGGGGTTATGTTGCTGGTCCGGGATGATATTTACTACGATCCCATCACGTTGCACACCGGCCTGCAGGCAGTTGCCATCCGCATTACTCTCCCCACTTTTACGTTTTCCTTTTGTACCGTTTACACTCCATCGTCATCTGCCGTTACCAGGGCAGACATGATGCAACTTATTGCTCAGCTACCTGCACCGTTTTTGTTAACTGGAGACTTCAATGCCCACCATCCCCTTTGGGGTTCTCCAGCCTCCTGCCCGAGGGGCTCCTTGTTAGCAGACCTTTTCAACCAGCTCAATCTTGTCTGCCTTAATACTGGCGCCCCTACTTTTCTTTCGGACACATCTCATACCTATTCCCATTTAGACCTCTCTATATGTACTCCCCAACTTGCACGCCGGTTTGAGTGGTATGCACTTGCTGATACATATTCGAGCGACCACTTCCCGTGTGTTATCCATCTCCTGCAGCATACTCCCTCTCCGTGCTCCTCTAGTTGGACCATCTCCAAGGCAGACTGGGGGCTCTTTTCTTCCAGGGCGACCTTTCAGGATCAAACCTTCACAAGCTGCGATCGTCAAGTCGCACACCTCACGGAAGTCATTATCGCTGCTGCTGAATATTCCATCCCTCACCCTACTTCATCTCCACGTCGCGTACCGGTCCCCTGGTGGACCGCAGCATGTAGAGACGCTTTACGTGCTCGTCGACGTGCTTTACGCACCTTCAAACGCCACCCTACAGTGGCGAATTGTATTAATTATAAACGATTACGTGCTCAGTGTCGTCGTATTATTAACGAAAGCAAGAAAGCCAGCTGGGCTGCTTTCACAAGCACCTTCAACAGTTTTACTCCTTCTTCTGTTGTCTGGGGTAGCCTGCGCCGGCTATCTGGCACTAAGGTCCACTCCCCAGTTTCTGGCTTGAAGGTCGTGAATGAATGAAGTCCTTGTGGCCCCTGAGGCTGTCTCCAATGCCTTCGGCCGCTTTTTCGCCGAGGTTTCGAGCTCCGCTCATTACCACCCTGCCTTCCTCCCCCGCAAACAGGCAGAGGAGGCTAGGCCACCTGACTTTTGCTCCTCGAATTGTGAAAGTTATAATGCCCCATTCACCATGCGGGAACTCGAAACCGCACTTGGCCGATCACGGTCCTCCGCTCCAGGGCCTGATTCTATTCATATTCAGATGCTGAAGAACCTTTCTCCTGCGGGTAAAGGTTTTCTTCTTCGTACATACAATCGCATCTGGATTGAGGGACATGTTCCCGCATGCTGGCGCGAGTCTATTGTTGTCCCGATTCCTAAGCCGGGGAAGGACAAGCACTTGCCTTCCAGTTATCGACCTATCTCACTTACCAGCTGTGTCTGTAAAGTGATGGAGCGAATGGTTAACTCTCGATTGGTTTGGCTGCTTGAGTCTCGACGCCTACTTACAAATGTACAATGTGGATTTCGTAGGCGCCGCTCTGCTGTTGACCATCTGGTTACCTTGTCGACCTTCATTATGAATAACTTCTTGCGGAAGCGCCCGACCGCGGCTGTGTTCTTTGATTTGGAGAAGGCTTACGACACCTGTTGGAGGGCGGGCATTCTCCGCACCATGCATACATGGGGCCTTCGCGGTCGCCTCCCTCTTTTTATTCGTTCCTTTTTAATGGATCGACAGTTCAGGGTACGTGTGGGTTCTGTCCTGTCCGACACCTTTCGCCAGGAGAATGGGGTGCCACAGGGCTCAGTTTTGAGCGTCGCTCTGTTCGCCATCGCGATCAATCCAATAATGGATTGCCTCCCAGCTGATGTATCAGGCTCCCTTTTTGTGGACGATTTTACCATCTATTGCAGCGCGCAGCGTACACGTGTCCTGGAGCGCTGTCTTCAGCGTTCTCTTGACCGTCTTTACTCCTGGAGTGTCGCCAATGGCTTCCGTTTTTCTGCCGAGAAGACGGTCTGTATTAACTTCTGGCGCTACAAAGAGTTTCTCCCACCGTCCTTACGACTTGGTCCCGTTGCTCTCCCAATCGTGGAGACAACCAAATTTTTAGGCCTTACCTTTGACAGGAAACTTAGCTGGTCTCCACATGTGTCATATTTGGCCGCCCGTTGTACCCGTTCTTTAAATGTCCTCCGTGTTCTCAGTGGTATGTCGTGGGGAGCGGATCGAACCGTCCTACTTCGTCTATATCGGTCGATCGTCCGCTCCAAGCTGGATTATGGGAGCTTTGTATACTCCTCTGCACGGCCATCCATCTTACGCCGCCTCAACTCCATACAACATCGGGGTTTACGACTTGCGATCGGAGCATTTTATACCAGTCCCGTAGAGAGTCTTCATGCTGACGCTGGCGAGTTGCCGCTCACTTACCGGCGCGATATACTGCTTTGTCGGTATGCCTGTCGGCTACTGTCAATGCCCGACCATCCGTCTTATCGTTCCTTTTTTGACGACTCTCTCGACCGTCAATACGGGTTGTATGTCTCTGCCCTGCTACCCCCTGGAGTTCGCTTTCGTCGCCTCCTTCAACACCTTCATTTTTCACTCCCTGCAACCTTTCGAGTGGGCGAGAGCCACACGCCACCTTGGCTCCAGGCTCAGGTCCGCGTTCACCTTGACCTCAGCTCGCTCCCAAAAGAGGTCACCCCCAGTTCGGTCTACCACTCCCGTTTTTTGGAACTTCGTTCGAAGTTCATCACCATGACTTTCATTTATACAGATGGCTCTAAGACCAATGACGGGGTTGGGTGTTCCTTTATAGTCGGGGCACAAAGTTTCCAATACCGGCTCCATGACCATTGTTCGGTCTTCACAGCTGAGCTCTTTGCCCTCTACCAGGCTGTTCTTTACATCTGCCGCCACCGACATTCTGCTTATGTCATCTGCTCAGATTCCCTGAGCGCCATCCAGAGCCTCAGTGATCCGTACCCGGTTCACCCTTTCGTACACCGGATCCAACGCTCTCTTCAGCGGCTGGTGGACGTCGGTCCGCCGGTTAGCTTTATGTGGGTTCCCGGCCATGTCGGTATCCCTGGGAACGAAGCTGCAGATGCCGCGGCCAAGGCTGCGGTCCTCCAGCCTCGGACAGCTTCTTGTTGTGTCCCTTCGTCCGATCTTAGCAGGGTCATTTGTCGGCGCGTTGTGTCGCTGTGGCATGCCGATTGGGCTGCACTTACCGACAACAAGCTTCGGGCCTTAAAACCTCTTCCCGTGGCTTGGACGTCCTCCTCACGCCCTTCTCGGCGGGAGGAGGTCGTTTTAGCAAGGTTAAGGATTGGACACTGCCGGTTCAGCCATCGCCATCTGCTGACGGCTGCGCCGGCGCCGTTCTGCCCATGTGGGCACTTGCTGACGGTTAGACACATTTTAATGTCCTGTCCCGATCTTAACCAACTGCGCCTCGATCTTAACCTGCCTATTACTTTCGATGCCGTTTTAGCGGATGAC
Source organism: Schistocerca cancellata (assembly GCF_023864275.1). Lineage (NCBI taxonomy): Eukaryota > Metazoa > Arthropoda > Insecta > Orthoptera > Acrididae > Schistocerca > Schistocerca cancellata. The sequence goes on along the minus strand of NC_064630.1, from coordinate 518,270,166 downwards.
CCACGAGCAGCTGCTCGTGTTCTTTGTTTTATCAATTTGACACACCTTGCTAAGGACATTTGATGAAGTTTTTTAATCCTATGCCTGTCAGTCTGTCTTTTATTGTGTTTTTCCTTTTAGTTGTTGTTGTCAACTTGTGGCTCGCGGTGCGTTTTTAGAGTAGTCAGGGCGCTAATGACCATTGAAGTTGTGCGCCCTAAAACCACAACAAAAAAAAAAAAAAAAAAAAAACTGACAAACTCGTCATGGGGTCGTAAATCCAACATAGATGACTCAGTTGGTAAGAGCAGGCCTATTCACCGCAGGAGGCAAGGGTCGGAATGTTGCGTTCCAGCACAAAGCGTTAACATGTCGGGAAGTTTTACTCTGTGGCTGAGTTCGCTGTAGCGAGTTTCATCGTGTGTGTGTGTGTGTGTGTGTGTGTGTGTGTGTGTGTGTGTGTGTGTGTGTGTGTTCTGGGACTCCGAAACTATCATATCTAACTGTATACCAAGGAATACAGTAGGAAGCAACTGGGTCATCATCAGAGCGCGTGAGGCTCAGAATAATGTTCAAATAAGATTAACGTACGAAACATCACCATCAGTGTCTAAACTGATTGCTTCTCTCGGTAGGACGTCGTAAGGATCTCATAAAGAATTGTATTATTTGATTTGTTATGCAAGAATAATAAAATTCCGTTCTTAAACCTCTCCATAGACAACTGAAACGTCGTATCAGTCAAAACGAGGAAATAAATTTCGAAAGAAAAGATTCCCATGACAGCAAATACGAAAACACAGAGTAGGAAATACGCATTAGTTTCTTTCCCGAGTAAATCACACATGAAGCAGTCACCAAGAAACAAATTTTCAGTAAGTGTCTTTTTAAGCTAAAATCTATTAGAGCGTCACGGCTCGGAAGTGAAATTAACTGAAAAGAAACGTGAAATTGATAAATGAAGCAAATTGGACACATTACCCACGAAGATACATTGATATGTGTTACTATGAACTCATTCTTGTTGGGTTTTGGACATTTTAGTGTTCAATATCTCTGGTACAAGAGGCTGTATGTTGTGAGGAAATCGATGAAAAGACAAATCGTAAAGATATCAAGATAGCAGCGCAGATCGGTGATGGAGATACTGGAAATGTAAGGAATTCGTGCGAACAAGTATACACACTCTCAATACTTACTCTTTTGTAGTTTCTAAGACCAGATGTCAATATATGGCTTAGTGAGTAAGCTGATTTTTCCTTTTTTTATATTTACTTGGGTTCTCGATCAGTCACTAGGCCTCGATTGCCTTTTCGCTATGGTAATGAATAAACTTTGAACTCTGAGAAGGTTGGAGCAGGAGGTGCCCCAGGAGCGCATCTTGCACGCTGAAGGGCGGCGAACTGCAAAGATAGCGGCCGGTGTCCGGACACGGCGAAGATGGAGGCGACGGCATCTTTAATTCAGCAGCCATTGTTTTTCAAACGGCCCGTCCGCCCCCGCATTCTCGCCCGCAGCTCCGTCACTGGTTTAATGGCGGAGGGCCGCGCCGAAGTGGCTGCGTCGCTCCCGCGAGGAATTTAAATAAGCAGCACTCTCACCCGGCCACTTAGCGAATTATTCACTGACGTTCTGCTGCACTCCTTTAGAAAGTAAAATGTGGTGTATCACATGACTTCATCGAAGAACATGGAAAGCTAGCTCGGATTGGACAGAAATGGGGGTAGTAATTTGACGCTAACGTGTTGTGGGAACCATCTTGGCGTAATTTCGGGTCACTGCGAGGAACGTGATACAGGGTACAGGGGCAAAGCTTTCGCTACGGCATTATCACAGTGTGTTCTCGGTGAACTTCGTGCGTTAATTCTGTATAAAATTCTGAACTGTAATATTCACCACTACCTCGGTCAGTAAAGCAACTGTCAGATGTGATACCTCTTAGGTATCACATCTGGACCTGACGGGATACCAATTCGATTCTACACAGAGTACGCGAAAGAACTTGCCCCCCTTCTAACAGCCGTGTACCGCAAGTCTCTAGAGGAACGGAAGGTTCCAAATGATTGGAAAAGAGCATAGGTAGTCCCAGTCTTCAAGAAGGGTCGTCGAGCAGATGCGCAAAACTATAGACCTATATCTCTGACGTCGATCTGTTGTAGAATTTTAGAACATGTTTTTTGCTCGAATATCATGTCGTTTTTGGAAACTCAGAATCTACTATGTAGGAATCAACATGGATTCCGGAAACAGCGATCGTGTGAGACCCAACTCGCTTTATTTGTTCATGAGACCCAGAAAATATTAGATACAGGCTCCCAGGTAGATGCTATTTTTCTTGACTTCCGGAAGGCGTTCGATACAGTTCCGCACTGTCGCCTGATAAACAAAGTAAGAGCCTACGGAATATCAGACCAGCTGTGTGGCTGGATTGAAGAGTTTTTAGCAAACAGAACGCAGCATGTTGTTATCAACGGAGAGACGTCTACAGACGTTAAAGTAACCTCTGGTGTGCCACAGGGGAGTGTTATGGGACCATTGCTTTTCACAATATATATAAATGACCTAGTAGATAGTGTCGGAAGTTCCATGCGGCTTTTCGCGGATGATGCTGTAGTATACAGAGAAGTTGCAGCATTAGAAAATTGTAGCGAAATGCAGGAAGATCTGCAGCGGATAGGCACTTGGTGCAGGGAGTGGCAACTGACCCTTAACATAGACAAATGTAATGTATTGCGAATACATAGAAAGAAGGATCCTTTATTGTATGATTATATGATAGCGGAACAAACACTGGTAGCAGTTACTTCTGTAAAATATCTGGGAGTATGCGTGCGGAACGATTTGAAGTGGAATGATCATATAAAATTAATTGTTGGTAAGGCGGGTACCAGGTTGAGATTCATTGGGAGAGTCCTTAGAAAATGTAGTCCATCAACAAAGGAGGTGGCTTACAAAACACTCGTTCGACCTATACTTGAGTATTGCTCATCAGTGTGGGATCCGTACCAGATCGGGTTGACGGAGGAGATAGAGAAGATTCAAAGAAGAGCGGCGCGTTTCGTCACAGGGTTATTTGGTAACCGTGATAGCGTTACGCAGATGTTTAACAAACTCAAGTGGCGGACTCTGCAAGAGAGGCGCTCTGCTTCGCGGTGTAGCTTGCTCGCCAGGTTTCGAGAGGGTGCGTTTCTGGATGAGGTATCGAATATATTGCTTCCCCCTACTTATACCTCCCGAGGAGATCACGAATGTAAAATTAGAGAGATTAGAGCGCGCACAGAGGCTTTCAGACAGTCGTTCTTCCCGCGAACCATACGCGACTGGAACAGGAAAGGGAGGTAATGACAGTGGCACGTAAAGTGCCCTCCGCCACACACCGTTGGGTGGCTTGCGGAGTATAAATGTAGATGTAGATGTAGATGTAGATGTAAATTACATTGGCACCAGCGATTATGCAGTATGTCGTCCGCTACGTTGTCATTTCAATCACGGGTTTAACAAGGAATATAATTCCACCCTCTTACTTTCGTGACCCGCGTTCACATATTGCTGTGTGCGTAGCCCTATCTCCACTAAAGTTGACACTTTGTAACTATGGTGGTCTGTTTAGTTCCTGTGCTAGGACCCATGTATGCCTAAGCAAGATCTTGTGTGTGTTAGCAATGCTGCGTTCGGAATCTGCGGAAATTTTTTTTACTTGATGCGTCGTTGATTTCGGCATAGGGTGTAGACAGTTCGACTGCCTCAAGTAGCTACCACCACATTCAGAGTATTATGATACCTGGGACCCTGAAGCCATATTGCCCTTCTAAGGGTCGCAGTATTCCTTGGATGACAAATTTTCATTCCCCGCTTTTTTTGAGGTTCAACAAAGTTAATCTAGGATCCACAGAACGAAACACAGTGGGCTGTTTGTTGATTGGCCTGATGGGCGTCTGCGTTTTGCAGAGATCCTTATCTAATATTCCCCTTCGCGTTCCTATTTTGCATAAACATAGTTCAGACGTTCATTCCATTTCTATGCGTAAGACTATCATCCTACATCTAGACTCTGCAAAACACGATAGTAAATGGCAGAATGTGTTTGTGTATGGTACCACATGTTAGCGTTTGTTCAGTTCTGTCTACTTACTTAGAGCGGAGAAAGAATGAATGCTTAAATTCCTCCGTTCACGCTGTAATTAGTATGATCTTTTCCTGGGGTCCGTACTGGAGCGGTATGTAGCGCGTTGCAGAATGTTGATATATATATATATATATATATATATATATATATATATATATATATATATATATTCATCGCTTAACTTTATTTCTTTAAATTTTGTGAATTGCATTATTTGCGACTTTCAAGCGCCAACCAACTCAGGTTTTTTCAGCATTCTCGTGCTCAAACACAATTCGTGCCGCCTTTCTTAATAGACAGTAAATATTCCCCCGCTATTCCTACACGGTACGGATCCCACAGACTTCAAAAATATTGTGTGATGGGTCGCACGGACGTTAATTGATCCCTTGTGCTTAAAGCTGCTATTATCGTACACAATCGTACGTCCCATTCTGTTTGTTTCTGTCAATGTGTATAATTCATACGCTTTTTGCTAAGACACTATTGTACGAAAACTACACGACACATGGCTTCCTCCTAGTTCGGAGGAGCCCCTAGTATGTCATATGCGGGACACAGCCGTCAATATAACATTTTAACTGTGTATGTTTTATATGACGGCCTGAAGATTGAACTGAGTCTCCCATAGGATTTTACCCTCTATTTTAACTAATAACGAGACGAGTGTTGTTCGTGTATCAAGATTTTGTGTTGGGTCCCGAATTCTCCCCAAAATACTGGTTGTGGGATCTTAATGTGTCACAGTGGCTGGGCCATGTATTATTTCTAAGTCGTCATCCAGCTACTGTTATTTGTCCCTTTTTTAACATCTTTCCAGGTATATTGCCCATTTTATTTAGTTGTCCCGCTGTATCTCGTTGGAATTTTATTACTGGCTTTTCTGAAGGTCATCTTCTTGATGTTGCTTTATGTTTCCTGTGATGGGATCCTAGTTTTCCAGTTTGATATCCTTCCATAGATTTTCACGACATTCTTCGGTATACCATTTTTACCAGGGCGCTGATGACCTGGCTGTTTAGCGCCCTCCGCCATAAATCATTATCACCGCAACCGCCCCTTGTTGAGCTTAGTCCCACCTGTGTACGTCTCCGTTCTTTAACAAGGTCGGTAAGTTGGTGATACCTCTGTCCTCGATTTGGCAAACAAAGTAATAAGTATAATAAGCAAATCTTCGATGTCATGCCTTTTTGCTTCTCGTAGTATGAGATAATATACAGTATCGTTTGTAGAAAGAAGATATGGTCTCAAAGCTATTTTTCTGTTCCCCAATTTTACTATACTGGTATCTCTGCAGACTAAATTGTCTGGTATTATGTTAAGTTCGTCATAGCTTGTTCGTATGTTGCATGAAACCTTGAAATTCTGTTCGTGTCACCTTGTGCTCTCAAGATAAATTTGATTTATTTTTTCAGGTTTTCATCAGAGTAGTTAATACAATGACCCTCCTTGAATACTCGAAGGCACATCATTAATCAGTCGCGTCTAGAAGCCCTGAGGAATCATATTTCCAAGTTGCTTGTGAGCCTAAAAAGCGTTAAAGCTGTTTCCCCGCACTTACATAATCAGTCGTAAACTTTCGTGATTTCAATACACTTCCTACGTACGTGCTGACGAACATCTGCCTCTGTAGCCGAATATTGTAACACACACCAAAACGGTGGCGTGTTTTGATGGTATCTGTTCAGAGCTTGATGGTATAAGAAACTGTCACGACACATTTAAATTGAAAATTTCCAAGCAGAGTGTTTTGTTATTGAAGACAGTAAATAAAAAAGTGATTAGGTAGGATATACGAAGTCTATAGAATCGAAGATTGTATTTTCTAACATTGATTCAATAGGCGCACTGGACAATGCCAGTGGAAACCACAATATTTGAGCATTACGCTTCCTGCTACAAAAAAATATCCCGGAACGACATGAAAAGTCTAGATTTATGGATGCTTGAGTCGTAATTCCACATGAGGAACATTTTGTATTACGCACCGTAATGTATAGACCTTCATAAATTCGTACTGTACGAAGCTGGAACTCAACTATGTAGACTGTAGGCGAGCACAGTGTGCTGAGAGTATGTATGAAACGCAGCAGGAGTGGGCCCGTCCTGCGGCCACCATAGGCAGATAAGGCGACCCTGAACCCCGCGGGCAGCTGACGTCTGTTCCGACCCCGGCGTCGCGCCGCTGCCACTCACTGTGCAACTTCACTGCACGGTGTCTCCGGAACAAGGGAGATTAGCTGGAGCCTTCATACCCCAAGTGCAATACGATAATCTCTGTAACGGAAACGTAGTTATGATTATCTTCAATGTTTTCCTACTTGTCGCCTGTTGACGAAAAAGGAGAAAGAAAATGTTTCAAAGATCTGCACACAAGTGTAGTGTCATGTGCAGATTAATATTAAATCCACAGAAGGTGCAGAAACGAGTTAGTCTTTCGATTTAGTGACCGAGCGTGGTGGCGCAGTGGGAAGACTCTGGGCTCTCATTCGGAAGAGTAGGTAAAGGGATACTAGAGATCCACTGAAACATGTCGACACCGTACAGTGTACATTTAACGCTTGCCGCACGTGCTATACTAGCAGCGTTCGTACAATGCACCTGCATTGAGATACTTTCGAAGATGACAAAATACGCTCTGAAGTCAGTGTGTTATTCAGAGGCTGCCGCGAGGTTTGAAGTAAGTGTAGGACTGGATTCATGTATCCTTCACAAACAGGGGAAGAGAGAGAGCCCTTGGCTCTGAGTTATAGCGAGGGCTCGATTTTTTTTCCATACCTTTGTCGAATTTCCATGAAATTATTGAAGCCAACATGCAGTCAGAACCACTACACCCAAGATGTGTCGACACAGACGGTAGCAGGCGCATTGTACGAAAGCTGCTAGTATAGCACGTGCGGCAAGTGTTAAAATGTACACTGTACAGTGTCGACATGTTTCAGTGGATCACGAGTATCCCTTTACCTAAGGACATTGGATACATCACTGTTTCGGCACTTTTCTATTCGCTTCGGATAAATGCGACAGTTCTGCGTAACACGAATGAAATACACCGTCAGGACAGCAAAATATTAATCTTCTAGCGCTTATTTTACCTTAGTTGTAAACCACTGTGGAGGTCAGATAAAATCTTGCTCTTCTAGTCAAAGTGTAAGTAATATAACAAAATGTACACTTTATATGGATGGCGCTTAAATTTATGAGGAGTTGTGGCACACGATGAAGAGAGCAGCTCAGTAATATGAATACTCTGCAGAAGAATGTTATAGTTAACACTGCTTGACGGCCAGGAAAATATCTATCAGATCTGGAAAGTATCGGAAATGACTTACCTGGATTTACATATTAATTTGCGAAGCCTTATTTGACAATCTCATTTCTGGACAATGTTCAAACGAATGGGATATCGCAACGCACTGGAAACGGGATAGGGGGGGGGGGGAAAGTAATGTCCACAATCGGCAAATAAAATACATCCTCACTTCGCCGGCTCCTAAACACGACGTGACACGGTCCGGGTGAATGAGACGCTGCTTAGAGTGGAGAGGGGCATTTACAGCAGCACACGCTCAGTGGGCGCGAGCAATAAACGGCGGATCCCAGCTGCAACCTCGGCCCCATACCTGCCGCCGGTCGATAGCAATCCCGTCGGGTCCTCGCTCCAATCCCTGCGCCGCTTCCGCACGTCGCTCCTGTCACAACCTCAGCTTCTCTTCCTCGAATACGAAGCCACGTCGAAGCTATGTGCCCTGTGACCCGGTAAGGAAACAGAAGAAACCAGTGTAGATTTCTGGCATTGGCTTTATAAATACCAAATAATCCGTTGGAAAAAGTACTGTTTACTAGTGTGTGTGTGTGTGTGTGTGTGTGTGTGTGTGTGTGTGTGTGTGTGTGTGTGTGTGTGTGTGTGTGTGTGTGTCCTGTTCGAAAGGAAATTATGCCTGCTCCAGTCACAAAGACAGCCAAACGTGAAATTACGGTAAGGGTTTAACAAAAGCTTACCTCGACATTGTGGACTATAATTGTCCCTAAAAGTACTCGTTTTCCTGTGCCAAATTATGCAAAAGAGATGATTGTCTAGAAATTAATCTAGAATTTATCGACTATGAAAAAGTATTTAACCGCAACCACAGGAAAAAGCTGTGGTCAGTAATCTAGGGAAGTGATACACTGCACTTCCATCGGGTGCATTGAGAAACAATGTTTATATGAACACCAAAAAAAGAACAGATACTGGCAAAGACAGCGTAAATGAAGTAGGAAGTAATAAAAGATCACCAACGATGTTAACATCTACATCGACGATCTGCCGGGGAATGGATGAAATACACATACCTGAGCCTTTAAGACTGAAGACAAATTTCTAAATACGATGCCTTTTACCAACGACCAGGTAAGAATACAAGACAACGAAGGCAAATTTCAAATAGTGATACGTAGATTAAACAATACAAGCCTAAATTTTAAATTGAAGATATCGAAAACTAAAAAGTCTTTCCGGAAAGTACCCCCATAAGAACCAAGACAATCATCAGTAATACAATAATGGGACAGGTGTCTCACTTCCAGTATCTATGATGTAAAACTTTTGGAGGAGGAGGAGGGGGGGGGGGGGGGAATTAATACTTAACAACGTATGTGGCACGATAAGAACGAGAATAGAAACAGAAAAGAAATTTTTATAAATCATTGTACTATCCACAGCAGCAGAAAGTTGGATCTTAAGATGAAAAAACCTAAAAAAACTTAGTCAAAACTGAAGTTTCTGCACAAAAGTTAAAATAAGAAATAAGGATGGGACTAAAAAGTAATTCAGCGAAATTAGGATTGGAAAGAGCACGTATTGTGTGTTTACTTCGAGAATCCCTGGACAAGCGATGGAATGCAATCGTGGTGGTGGTGGTGGTGGTGGTGTGCTAAGTTCTTTCCCATGTAACTTACATTTTACAGTAAATAAAACCATGTCATTGAGGATAGCACCTGACCATAGGGAAAAGGTTACAAGAAATTAGTTTTTTCTTTAAGTGGCATCCCGAAATTGCTTAACTCTCAAATACAAACGTAGGCAGAATTGTTCCGTGTGGAGCTGCCTTTGCTCTTCCTGGGCGAGAACGGCGTTAATCTTGACCGCAGCATCTGTCTTGCCCTGGATGTAAGAGACCATTTCATAGACAGGCAGACGTACTATCACAGGACTCTGGACCGCATGTGATACGACACGGCCCACAAATGAGATTGGCCGGAGCCAGAGACAGCAGTATCTCATCGTAGGGTCAATGTCTGTCAGATTTAGTTATTCATAGATAGGTACATTCTATGTTCAACGAATTTGTCTATTGGAACGTTGATCTTTTCCTGTTCTGTCGTCTTTAGCTTAAAGTAAATGTGTACTTTCGATGCAGAGCGTTATTTCGTGGACCCAAGTTCACTATACGTTCATAAATTTCTTCAGAACAGTTGTTTTACTAGGCAGACAGCAGTGCCGCGACTTATGGGTGTAAGGAGATAGCCAGCCCAGTTGGTAAGACAGGAGTTTGTATCCCCGTCTGCTGTTCAGATCTATATTTGCCGTGGTGTTTTTGAAATGCTCAAGGCAAATGAGTCCTTCCAAATGGACCCAGTCGTTTCCTTACACTTCATCATTCTGAACTTGTGCTCAGTCTTTAATCAACTCGTCGTCGGCGGTCGTTCAACCCCCAGCCTTCTTTCCCACAAAGAAAGCTACATACGGGTTGTACTATGTGTATAATCCCCGTCCCAGTGTGGTCAGTTTGCCTAATACTGTATTGGAAATAAAAATTATTTTTGGGTCTTTTGCGGTTAGTATAGAAATAGGAGAAGCAGATGGAAAATACCTCTTACATGGAAAGTCTTCGGCATCTCTTCTAGAAATTAAAGGTCCTGCTCCGAATGTCTAAGTAGTTTTGAACCACCTAGATAATCTAGTATCTGCGTATCTTGTCTGTGGAAGTTTGGGAGTAGATAGTACACTTGGCACCATTCGTATCCTGTGGGATATCTCCTCAAATAAAACGTATGCAACGTGGACAATGTTTCACACAAATTGCCAAAATTGTTTTTAGTCAGTCTCATAGCTAATAAATGCCTTTGAAAAATTATGTGGACCGCATGTAAGTGATGCTAGCGAGTGTGGGAGCTTAATTTCCAGTTTAAAAGTACTTAGGGACCATTTGGTTTTGCAGTGGAGTCACTCGTGAGGCTTGCACTTTCTTCTCGACATTAACAGATGCTCTCACGGAAAACAATTAGATCTGTCCTACAGGAAAAAACATCAGCTACAATTCATAAGTTTTTAAGTAACTAAATGGAGCTGAAACACAGAGCTGGAAGAATGTTACACACTTCGTCAGCCTAAAAGTACAGTACAGACAGAAATAAGAAATGCGAATCAAATCGTTGGGGGCACTTAATAGGAAACCTGATGCAATACGACGGGATATCCTTCCCCAGCGCCAGTACTGAACGTGCTGCTCAGACGTCTATTTCTTTTCTGGTACTTTCAAGATTATGTGACTTGGTAAAATTTCAGGTGCAAAGACTGTGCCAGACTAAAATTATGTAGCATTTAACTAAGGACACCTCTGCAAGGGTAGAGATGAATGCACTTTAAATAATCAAATATGCCAAAAGTTACCAACGCACATTAAGTTTTAATCTATTTTTCCGGCTATTAAGTAACTCTGCTATAAATAATACTAAATTCAGAATGAGCACGGCTGCAGTCTTTCTCTACACATTAGTCTATCGTGAGCAGAATAAATTTTTAAAGTTGTACTTGCCTGAAATTAAGAGTCGTAAATAAGTGTAATCGATTTACTTACGAGAAAATATCTGCATACTATCTTTCGTGGAGATTCAAAGGCTCATATGGTTAAGCATACTAATAACAGTTCTAGAACAAGTTTTAAGTTCATTGATGTAAGCTCCAAATACGAGCACCCAGTTAATGTATCTAGATGAAAAGTGAGTGTCAGACATCGTATGATCTATATCATCAACCGTCAATTGCTCACATGTTAGAGTATCGTAAATCTCCATTGAATTCTGTTAGCGTTACAGCAACTGCTAAAAAGTGAGACATTTACGGTTAATAGGGAATAATATTTGATGCCAATGGCTGCCAGGTAATAGTCAACATTACTGAAATTATTAACTTCAGCGCAATTACTGTCAGATGATACGAGACAGTTAAGAGAGAAGTTGATTGAAATAGGGCCTGGGGGTGGTAGTGCGACTAAATGCCGTTCGTGGCTGAGGCAAACTCGGCAATCGGTATGTGTGGCTGTGGGTCTGAGGGGGGAAGCGGGGCCGCCGCGCCGTGTCGATAATCGATTGTGACAGCCGAGACGGCGCGCCTCCAGAGGATGGCACAAGAGTAATCGCGGGAAGGGGGAGGGGGTGACGCAGATGCGCTGCTCCATGTTTTGCCGCGCCTTGCTCGTGCTCGGCATTGACGCTGCCAATTGACCCCGGCCACGGCTGCACGTCAAGACCTGTTGCGTGGCGCAGGCACGAGGGAACCACGTGTACTGCGCTACACCAGCTTTGTTTAGTCACATACTTTGAAACACGCTTGCCGCTCTGATACAGATGCAACCGCAGATGGATATTCAGCTTTGCAATAAGATGGATCGTGCGCACGTTAATATAACAGTTTTTCAATAAATTACGTGTTTTCATAACTACCTACTCTAATTTTTCTTTATACTGCAAACCCCTTGCTGCCAGAGATGTTAAGCAAAATACTGGATTCAGGTGCCTCACTTGCTCAGCTACATCCGAGAAGAAAGTTCGCCTCATCCGTTTCTCCAGCTCTTATAAGCAGAACAAAATAGATCATTTAACAGCAGTTCTAAAATTCTTACGCATGTACTATACATTCAGAAATATCCAGGAAACAAAAATCGCAACGCCTAGGAGTTGTGCGATAAATGCAAAAGTTGGTAGGCGTATTTCTAGATCCAAATGCTATCTATGAAGATTTCGCATCAGTTTCATAAGAATGATACTAGCAGTGCAAATTAGATTTGCTTTAAATACACGCTGTAACGGTGAGCGTTAGCTAGCTTAGAGATTGGCCATGGTGAGTCGACGTTTGTCAAAATTGCTTTTAAGGTTACAAAGAGGCCACTATCAGCACTTCGCTGAGTTTGGGCGAGGTCGTGTAACATGGCTACGAGAAGCTGTATGTTTCTTCTGCGATATTTCAGACACACTTGATAGGACTGTAGCCACTGTACATGGCAGGTGTCAGCCGTCGTCGTGACGATGTTACGGTCGCATGAAGACGGGGCTCGGGATGGCCACGTGGCAATACAGGGAGGGAAGACCATCGTGTTCGGCGTATGTCTCTGGCGCATCGTACAGCATCTGCAGGAGCAGTTTGACCAGCAGAGTGCGCAACAGTGACTCAACGAACTGTTACAAATCGCTTACTTCAAGGACAGTTCTGAGGCAGACGCTCCGTACCGTGCATTCCACAGATGCCAAACCATCACCATCTGAGACTTCGGTAGCGTCAAACGAGAGCTCGTTGGAGGGCAGGGTGCAGCTATCTTGCGTTTCCTGATTAAAGCTGGTTCTGCCTCGAGGCCAATGATGGGCGAGTGTTGGTTTGGATGAGGCCAGTTTGAGGACCTGGAAACAACCTGTCTGTATGCTTGACTCACTGGACCTATACCTGGAGTTAGGTCTGGAGCGCTATTTAGTATCACGGCAGGAGCATTCCCGCGGTTATTCCACGCACGCTGACAGCAAATTTGCACGTCAGTCCGATGATTCGAACTGTTGTCCTCCCATTCATGAACATGGTTCCAGGGGTTTTTTCAAACAGAATAACGCTCGCCCACACACCACTATTGTAACCCTACACACTCTGCAGTATCTCGACGTGTTGCCTCGGCCCGTTAGATCACCAGATCTGTCTTTACTCGAGCATACTTATCATCGGACAACTCCAGCGTCATCCACAAGCAGCATTAATCGTCCCTGTATTGACCGAGCAAGTGAATGATAATCTATCCCACCAGCTGACATGCGGTACCTGTACGAAGCATGTACGTTTGCATGTTTGCATTCAACATTCTCGCTGTTACACTAGTTATTAATGCATCAGCATTTCACATTTGCTATGGCTTATTTCACGATTACATCAACCTGTGATCTTGCAGTATTAATCACTTAACTATGTTATTTAGACAAACGTATTCCCAAAAATTCATTGCTCTGTTTTTAATATTACGATTATTTCTCCCTCGGTGTATTTACAAAATAAACATGAAAGAGAAGCACAGTGTAGATCACCATTCTGTGCCACTGTTAATACTAGGTCATCTTCCTACGAACAAATAAAAATGTTACCCTATAGCAGGAGAAATAGTTGGACAAAACCATGTTGGACTTAATTTTCTAATTACTGCTTCAAACGTATCTACAATCGGGGCAAAGCTTTTTGTGCTTTATTTGGGCCGAATATTGAACTAATTTTCCTTTGGCATCTTCTTCAGTTAATTTTCTGGAAATGGTTTTCTACTGCCGGCTCTGAGTATCTTGGCACCATAGGCGAGGAATCTACCTTTGTCGGCCTCACTAAAGAATGATAATCTGATTATCGCTCCCTATAGTTTGTAGCCACAAACACAATTTCATACTATATGGTGCGCGTTCCTTATTTCAGAAATTTCGTCTGTTTTCAAATCTTGATAACCAACAAAATATTTCTTATGCCATTGTATGTAATTATTTGACAGTAGCGAACATATTTTCACTCTGTAAGATAGTTTTGTTGGCATCCAATTTCTGCATTTTGTTAAAATGCCTCAATATCCATAGGTAAGAGATGTAGGTAAGTTTGTCACCTAGGAAAAATATACATACATTCTAGGTTCTAATGTCTACAGCATGAAGAGGTAAAATTGCTTCTATTCAAAGAGGAACTACGCGGTGCGTAAACAATACTCTCTCTTTCTCTTACAACGAATATGTCCAAACACTTCCAGTGCATTATTTACGTATATGCACTTACATGCGCTTAGAAGAAACAAAAGCTAACTGCATTTACCTTGTTACCTTTGCCTCACGTGTAATATTTGATTAAAGTTTTTGCAATGTTGGGAAGGTACCTGTGAAAGCTTATGAAAACACTGTAATCTTCTCTGTATCATTTGGAATAGTCCACTGATGGAAACATTCTAACAAATGGTCTTCCTGTGTTTGTGGTTTAACAAGTTTTCAGTTTAAGTACTCGACACTATTAATAAAAATCTTACTCTGTCATACTGATGTTTCCATAAAACTGCCATCCCAGTACCGTTTTCGTCTCTTTATCATTGCTGACATCTTGAGGACACTGCTTACTCATTGCGTTATTTAAATTGCTGTTCATCGATTCAGTACAATGATTTTTCATGTACTATGCTTGTTCTGAAATTATCGCAGCGTTTACACTGCCAGCTTCAAAAGAGACGTGTGTCAAGCTACATTAACAAATCTTTCAGTTGTAAATGACGTTTACTCGTCAGCGTTTATCAGGCGCTGAATGCAATTGACACACACCGGACTTTCGACTATAAGAATGTAGTTTTGTTTTCTTCACATGTTTGAGACAGCGAACACGTAACTCAGCCGGAATGCTTCCTGTAGCTGCTGAGTGTACGGCTGTGTGTTTGTGCGCCCGCGCGCCTGATTGGTCAGTCGGATTGGGCTCTCTTCACAACGTAGGGAGACTCGCGTCTCGCGTTAATGACATCACGGAATGCTGCTCCAATGGCCCTGTCGTCAAAAGGCCATTCAGTGTTCCTACACGCTCAGGCAGTGTAGGAGCAGCTGCCACAGATGATCACCGTTTCGAAGCCGTGTAGGGGCTACACATAGCGACGAATACGAACATCTGCATTTATTCACTGATATTCACACGTAACTGTCAGAATAATTGTTACGGGGTTGTCAACAAAACTACGGAGCACAGCAAAGGTTCATTGAAATAAAAGGAAACGCTCGTGTGGAACTTCCACCGCTTTGGAACCGATACAGTATTTACCGCAAATATTTAAGTCCCAGTAAAATTTCTTCTCGGTGCTTAGGTATTACGCGAATTTAAGCCAAAATTTAAATAATTTGACACTGGTAGGTATAAAACAAAAGTTGAGCCACACGTTAATGTTGCCTCGAGGCATCGTCGCACCCTAAATAGCAGCATCTGTCGCTTCTGAAGAGTAGAATACTTTGTTTCATCAGTTGAAGTGGTCAGCCGGAACCGCAAAATTCATTCGCCTGAAACATCGATAGCACCTCTAGAGAAAACAAAGAACGACTGATTGTACTGTTAACAAACAGCAAAAGCAGTCTGCAAGAATTCCTGTCTCGTTACTGTCGCAAAACAGAAGAGGAAAGTCATGATGCGTTCAACTTCCACCTCCAAGGGACGGCTTGTTTCCTGGAAGTAGGACTTGCATTGTTTCAGACGTTTATCCGGTGCGTCACTGAAGAACTGAGACATCTACCGTAATTAAGTCTTTGATGAAACTTTACACCAACGGTTATGACCACAAAAGTATCTAAAATTCACTTTCTTGACTAACTGCTTCTCAGACTAGATTCCTTTTTTACACATATTAAGATGCTTCCAGTACAAAAAAAATTCGCATTTTGTCGCCATCCATTACAAAAATATTGAAATACCTAATCACTAGAGTACACAGATCTGGCAAGCCCAAGAAATAGTGCAATGGTTAAGACACTGAATTAAATTGTTTGCTTTGCAGGAATTCGAAACGCGCACTCCGAATAGAAATCTACTTTTAGTTTTCATTTTAGGCGAATGAAGAGATGCTTTCTTAAATGGGTGCGTGCCGCTTCCAGCCCATTCTTCTACAACCGAGCTAATACGTTTCCCGCGTCATACGCCAAAGAGACGTTATATGAAAACCCTACTTGCTTCTTTTCTGTTGGCAGTTATGTCAGTTAGATTCGTAGAACTGAGTAACAAAATGGTCTTAATTCAACGAACCACTTAAATGCCTCTAACAACTAGTAACGTGAAATAAATTCCAGACAGCATAAACATGTTCTCCAGCATTTTCGACGTTTCCTGCTTCACAGCTCTTGGTTTGGACCCATACAGTTGTAACATGTAGTCATACATACGCTCTAGTCAAACTGAAGTATTACCGTATAAATAAAACGTTCTGTACTATGATACTGATAGTGAGAGATCTGTCAAAAAAGAAACTAGGCTATCATGGCGAGGTTTCGTCATGTTCGGCGTTAAGTGAAACAGATAGGACCTTTTAACCCAGAATAAGCGTATGTTCTGAATATCAGCAGCTGATGGCATCTGGTTCGTAAACTACTTTCGCTAGCTATCCCTACCTTCGTTTTCCTTTCTCTCCTATCTTCTTCCTCTGTAATCTCTCAGTAATTCCATTAGTCTTCTTCCAAGGCCTGGCGTCCCTCTTTAATTTACTTCATCTGCATCTACATACATACTCGGCAAGTTGCTGTACGATGCGTAGTAGTAGTAGTACTAATTTCCTTTGCTATTCCACTCGCAGCAAATAGGACAAGGGAGAGACGACTGGCTACATGCCTCCATATGAGTGTTAATAATTCAAATCTTATCTTTGTGGCCCTTAAGTGAAATACATGGTGGTGGCAGTAGAATCGTTCCGCAGTCAGCTTCAAATCCCTGTTCCCCAAATTTTGTTGATAGTGTTCCTCTGAAAGTTCGTCGCCTTCGTTCCAAGGATTCTCATTTTACTTCCAGAAGCATCTCCGTTATACGTGCATGTTATTCAAACCTACAACAACAAATCTAGCAGTCCAGTAACAGGAACTACCTTTTCATGATGCTGAATATAGCTAATTTTCTTCAGAATTCCTCTTGAGATATGCTGTAGAATTTACTTTTCCATTTTCCCCTATGATCACAGGTCAATATATTTATAATGTACTTGAAAGGATCAAAATTTGAATAGATTTAGCGTTTTACAAGTGTTTACGACGGTAACACTAATTTCTTTGGTGCTAAGAGTGCGTTTTGCATCGAGTGGACCAGTGAGTCAAAAGTACCATTTTTTAAATATTTGAAGACCATGTTATCAGTTCGTTGGTGAACGTCTTATTGTTTGCCACGAAGGACTGCACGAGCTACATAAATGTGTTGTCCCGACAGGTCACGAGCACTGCACTTTCCACCACGACCTGGAGCTGGACCACCGGCCGCCGACGCGCGAGGCGCTGCTGCCCGAGATGACGCGGGCCTACCGCCTGCTGCTGTCGTCCCTGGGCGAGAACCCGGACCGCCAGGGCCTGCTCAAGACGCCCGAGCGCGCCGCCAAGGCCATGCTCTTCTTCACCAAGGGCTACGACCAGTCGCTGGAAGGTACCGCCCCCGTCCGCTTTGACTCATTGTCACACTAAATCTTCTAGCAGGTACTCTAAGAGGTCTGGCTACAGTTAAACTGGAGGAGCAAGTTTCCATTATGACAATGCTGTGCGTAACGTGCACGCAGATTCTGCCCTGTGAACTCTAACAAGGGGACCCTCCATACTGTAAATCACGGATTTTGATACTCTTCAAATATGTCGTAGAGGCACCTACCCTGAATACCAGGCTATCCGGTTTTTTAGCGACGGGCCTTGGTTTTTGAGAAAATTGACTTTGAATTTCCTTGCGCGCCTTGTATACCAGTAACATTACATGCAACCCGAGATAGTCAGCGTAGCGCAGTGGTTAAGATGCACGGCTACCGCGCTGGAGGTACGGTGTTCGAATCCTGCTCCCATGTGTTTTTTTATGTATGCAATTCCGTCAGGAAATTTTGATCCTAACGTTCAAAAACGAGTAGACGAATTAACTGGGAAATACAGAAAAGTAGTCGTGTCCTGCACGAAATGCGGGAAGTTCAGGAAACTGGTGTACGAAGAATTTTTGCGTTCCGTGATTCTTCCGCACGTGGGTCAGAAATTTTTTTGTAAATTAACGATTCGTGGGGAGGGCAAACTGATTAAACTTTATACGATATTCACTGATGAAAGGAAGGCACATACCTGCACCCTAAAAGTGGTCCCACCAAAGTGCACTCCTTATTGCCAGCCCTCCGGTGTTTGTTTTTACCGACAGGTGAAAATTTTCACGAAAATTGTTCAGAATGGTTCCGACTTGATGGAAGACAATAGGGAGATCGCTTATAGGGAAGATTAGATAACACTACATTCGCTAATCCTGCATGAATCCAGGGCACCTAATTTTGAAAGCATGATTACATACGCATTATTCGAATTGAAATTAGCGCTTGAAAGAGAAATCTTTCCGAATGCAAAAGAATTGTTTCCCGGTATCGCTCATGATGAAACCGTACACCTGAAAGACTTTCTTTCATAAAATGCGCGTGGTGCTGCGAAAATTTGTGCTTCGGTTGTTTCTATGATAAGTATCACCCACAATATTGTTCTGGGACATTAAGCAATGTGGACTATGAAAAATAAGATTTTGTAATATTGTACGACAGAAAAAATTTATAACTGAATATATCATAATTTCGCACACCTTACACAGTTTGTTGATATTCTTTGAAATAAAATTGAAAACTGCGGTCGATTTTGAAAAAAAAAAATACACGAGCAGGATTTGAACACGGTACCTCCAGCGCGATAGCCGTGAACCTTTACGACTGCACTACGCTGACTTCCTCCGAATTCGCCTTATGTTACAGGTATACAAAACACCCAATGAAATTAAAAATCGATTTCCTCAAAAACCTAGGCCCGTCACTGAAATCCAGATAGTCAGATACTCAGGTACTCAGGGTAAGTGCCCCTACAGCATATTTGAAGCGCATCAAAATCCGTGATTTACAGTATGGAGAGTCCCCTTGTAAGACAAATTGCCATACAACCAAGTGATTGTAATTACTGCTTCTACTCACGGACGCCCGGTCTGGATGGTCGTTATCGTATGGCAGCGAAACTTGGCAGATACTCAAATGCGTGAATGTGGATCCGATTTAAGCTGCAAAAAGAGTTCCAGTTTTGGCCACCAGGTGCAAATCTGGTGCTGAGAATAACAGACGTACAGAAACATTTCCATATGTAATAGATTAGGGACAAGACGTGAGCAGAAAAGGTCAAACAAGTGAGAAAGGCATAATGTTTTTTTATTACTAGCCGCTGCTTACATGGTTTGTTTAGTTTGAGCACCGGAGACGTCGACGACATGCTGCATGACGTGATCACCAGTTGCTCCCAGCAGTACCGGTGGAATCTGAGACATGTTCCTGTATACTGGCCTGAAGATCAGGTAAAGACGTGACGTATCCCTAGTAAGCGCGTTCTCTAAGATATCTTCAGAGTCAAAACAGACATGGATTCAGACAAGGTGATCTTACAGCTATGCGTTTGGGAAAACTCCGGCGATAACACGTTCGTGTATGGTTGCATTGAGCTTCAATCGGCGAGCGATATGAGGTGTTGCTCCATCTTGCATGAAAAGTGATTTCCACAAGTTTGACTAACATGCTAAAAAAAGGTCGTCTAGATAACTTAGACGTCACGGTACATCTGATAGGCCCTCTGGATGTATTCTGTTCAAAGAAGAAAGGACCTAGTGTAAAGATGGTTGTAAATCCACACAACACACACACACATTCGGCGAGTGCAGTGGCTCTTAGTGGACAACACGGGGTTTAGCAAGACCCCTAATTCGGCAGTTACGTGTATTCACGTAACTCTGCAGTGTAAAATGTGCCTCCACTCCATAGAATATTGCCCGGCTACATGTCGTAAACGTCGATCCGTGCCAGAAACCGAAGAGCAAATTCAGAACGTTTGTTGCGGATCGTGAGCTTTCAGTTGCTGCACCGTTGCATGTTGCACGGGTGCCAGTGTTATACAAACCGCAAAACTTCCCGTACAGTTGACGATGGTATGAATTATTGTCGTGACACTGCACGAGCACTAGCGCCACACAGGGCACGTGCTGCGAGGTCAGTCGCAGAAACATCGGGACTGCACGTGTTCCTCTCCCACGTACCACACACCCTCTTCCGATCTGTCAGTCGACGATCCTCTCTGTATAGCACTGTAATCGTTGCAATTCACCTAAGTTTCACAAGCAACCATACTGTCTGTTTACATTATGGCTTGTCAAATTACAAGGCGGGTGCAATACCGTCAACGTAAATCCCCTGATATGCACCTAGCACCTGAAACTAGAATTTTTTTACGGCGTAAATTGGTTTCGCGTTAACGCATTACCATACCTATGTCGATGCCATACGACAATTACAGCCCACTGGACCTTCGTGAGTAGCGCTCTTCAATTATAATCACGCGGTACGTTCCGTGGTAAACTGTTCAGTGTTAACACCCCATCAAGTTGTGCTGTGGTGAATGCACGCCACTTATGTCTTTGACAGAGAGATGTGATAGCTTACGACTACAGGCGATGCCCAAGTTTCACGCGTTTATTCTGGAACCTTCTGTGTGTGTTGGAAAATGTTTGGTTCAGACTGTAGCACAGGGCTCTGTGGTCCCATAGGTACTTTACGACAGGTGCAGGCTATGCTGCCACTGGGTTTCAACGTCTTTCTCACGAATAAAGCAAGGGCTCATCACAGGCACCGTCACAGTACAGTTACTGGTCTGACACATCTGCAGTGCAAATGAAGCTTGTTAAAACATGCCAACTAGAACTGTGCCAAAATAAAACATTCAATATTCCGGTCATGCTCCATAATGATTAAGTCTAACATTGTCACTAAAACATCCATTTGTACACAGAAAAACCAGTGACCACGTAGCGGTACACATTTCTGAAATCGTACTCTTCGTTGATTGTATGTTGTCTGTAGACGTTGGGAAGGATGTAACTTAAAGGATCTACCTGTCACTGTTTTCCATACCAGTAGATGAAAACGATCTCTCCTGCTAATCTTCTGTTGCCTGGCCCAAGGGCACACGAGACTAACTACCTACAGCAGGGAATTATTTGGCTGAGATAAATGACTTGGTTAATGATGGAAACGGGGAGAAGACTACGGGCTAGTAACATACAGGACTGTAATTAAATTTTCATAAAAATCCTTAAATGCGAGGCAGTCTTGATACAAAGGGATTTAGCCAGACCGCAATTCTGGACTATGTGAGCCGCCAGCTTGCTTTAAGTCAAGCCGAAGGCTCATGAAACAGATACAGAATCAAACGAGAAACAATAACTCCTCCACTCCTAGAGAAACTGATATCGAGAAAAACAGGCGAATCTTGGGAATGCGCATAATGGCAACTACCGGTAACGCACTACAATAATCAGTCATTAAGTGAAGCTAACTAAGAACTGCAACGAAATAGTTCTGAGAGCGCATCTCTCGGTAGTTTTGTAATGTCGGACGCAGCATACCAGTGTGCCTGTAGCCAACTCGACTGGAGATGGCAATGCGAACAGTTACCACAGCTTTCTGCCTAAGGGCAGCTCGTTCTTCCGGTGCCGAGGTTGGTGACCTTGTGCTGGCACCTATCCTCAGAGTGTGGGCAGGATCAGTGTTGCTACGCGCCGACGTTGCTATGTCTTGAAGCTGAAAGTAACGGCCTCGTATCTTCTGCCGATTTTCGCCATCTTGTGTATTTCCCGAATTAAATGATAGCGAATCATGGAAGTGGCTCTGCTTCACTATTCGAGGGTCCTCTACTCAGGAAAGTTATCAGTTCCACGTGGCTCGGGAAAATTGATTTTTCATTCATTGATAATTTGACTTGAATGAAACTGAATCATAGGCCCGAGCCAACTCGTCATTATTTAAGCAATACAAATCTGTGACTGGAAACGAGATTCTAATTTCATTCGATTCTATTTCTTTATAAGGAAACTGAGCCGCTGAGACTTCTCCACGTGCTCTAGACGCCTCCCAAGTCTCCCGGTTACCTTACGTTACAAATTTGTGTAGTACCCTATCTCTATATCCAATAGTTTTTCCGGTGAAAGTTGTAAAGCTGTTAGGAAAACCTACACACTAACAACATTCGGGCCGAATATAGCCACAGATCACGGAGAGTAATTGACACGTGCAGAGAACCATTTTACGTGGTAAAAATATATTGAAAGTGAACATCAAAAATTATAAACTGTGAGTAGCTGAACGACTCGAAGTGAAGGTTCGAGAGTTACTACTACACTGCCCACCTAGCAGCAGACCCGTATTGCTGTGTTCTCATCTTAAAATTGGCAAAAACGGC
Source organism: Schistocerca cancellata (assembly GCF_023864275.1). Taxonomy (NCBI): domain Eukaryota; kingdom Metazoa; phylum Arthropoda; class Insecta; order Orthoptera; family Acrididae; genus Schistocerca; species Schistocerca cancellata. The sequence continues at coordinate 518,247,812 of NC_064630.1, read as the reverse complement.
TCACGGTCAGATGCAATGCTTAACTTCCCTATTTTGAAAATCGATTCGAAAGTTAACAACGTATGTGCTTCTGTCCCTCAGCTGATACGGATGGAGCTACTTTTAGCTTCTTCCCACTTTAACTTCGCTGGGGCTGCGGAGGGATACCTAGGGAGTGAGACGTGTTCATCACAGCCAGAGAAAACCTTTGGGACGCGACCTACATCACAGATAAAACACCTCGGAGCTTTAGCAATGTCTGCAACGGAACGAGACGTTTCTAGCAATTTAGTGACACGGTGTTTGGGATAACGTACTTCCCATAAACCTACACCAGAACTGGTTTTCTTTTCTTCCTTGAATCGTGTCTTACAACAGGGCCTCTGGTGGAACAACGCTGATCTACGGGAGAGCAGAGAAGATTCTGCGTACTAATGACAGTGATACTATTAGATAGAAAATCGCTATACACTAACGTAACAATTCCTGCGCCAACCTCGTGAAGTTTCAAGAACAAAGAATTAAATGAATAATGGAAAGACAGGATGTGGTACCTCTTCTTTAATGTTAACATTAAATAAAAGGTTGAGAGAAGATTACATGAAGACAATTTTTCGGTAGCAAAGTTAATATATGCAAGAAACTAAGAACACGGCAAAATTGCCTCGTTTTTAATACTTGAAACAAGAATGCTTTGCGTTGCAGGTTATATATAGCCATTTGACCTCTAATTCACATGTTCTGACAGTAAATATCCATTCTCTAGGGTAATACCGGATTATTCACCTGGCCAAACAGTTTCAAACAAGTTCCATCGAGACCTCGTAACTAGGTCATAAAATTTATTTCGTGAATTTTTTACGGGTAGCTTTATCAAAAACAGATCTAGAGGTCTTGGGATCTCAGCTGGCTGTCCTAGAAATAACGTATTAGCGATGGGTTACAGTTACCGGCCTTATGTTACTTCGCTCTTCTCCATAATGGTGTCATAATGACACCAGTAATTAGCGTTCATCCAAAATGTGAAGGCAGTCACAATTTGCGATCGGTGTTACTTACATCTTGTAAATATCCAAGTTGGTTCATACATAGAATGTAATAAATAAAAATTCTGAGGCTCCTCGTCTATTGCGACCCTTTTGATTTGACGACTCCTCCGCAATTAGCGAGCTAATTTCAGTACTTACACTGAGATGCCGAAAGTCATGGGACAGCAATTTGCACATAAACAAATGCAAGTAGTATCACGTACAGAAGGTATAAAACGGCTGTGCATTGGCGGAGCTGTTGTTTGTACTCGGATGAGTCACGTGGAAAGGTTTCAGACGTGCGTATAGCCGCACTATGGGGATTAACAGACTTCGAACGCGGAATGGTGGTAGGAGCTAGACGCACAGAGCATTCCATTTGGGAAATCGTTACGGAATTCAATATTCAGAGATCCACAGTGTCGAAAATGCCGAAAATACCAAATTTCAGGCATTAGTTGTCCTAAAGGACAACGCAGTGGACGACAGTCTTCACTTAACGACAGAGATCAGCAGCGTTTGCGTAGAGTTGCCAGTGCTGACAGGCAAGAAACACCGCTTGAAATACCCGCAGAAATCAGTCTGGGGTGTGCGACGAACGTATCCGTTAGGACAGTGCGGCGCAATTTTGTGCTAATGGGCTGTGGAAGCAGACCATCGGGCGAGTGCCTTTGCTAACAGCTCGACAACACCTGTAGCGCCTCTCATTGGCTCGTGACCGTATCTGTTTGACTCCAGACCACTGGAAAATATTAGCGTAGTCAGATAAGTCAGATTTCAGCTGGTAAGAGCTGATAGCTTTAGAGTGTGACGCAGAAACCAGGAAGCCATGGATCCAAGTTGTCAAAAACATTACCCCACACACCGTGTCTCTAACTTGCTAGAAACATTCCGTTGCAGACATTGCCAAAGCTCCGAGATGTTTTATCTGTGATGTAGGTCGCGTCCCAAATGTTTTCTCTGGCTGTAATGTCTCACTCCCTAGGTATCCCTCCGAAACCCCAGCGAAGCTAAAGTGGGAAGTAGCTAAAAGTAGCTCCCTCCGTATCAGCTTAGGGACAGAAGCACATACGTTGTTAGCTCTTTCGAACCGATTTTCAAAATAGAGAAGTTAAACACTGCATCTGACCGTGAGCTGTTTTTGGCAATCTTAAGAGCAGAACACAGCAAGACGGGTCTTCAGCTAGGTGGGCAGTGTAGTAGTAACTCTCAAGACGTCACTTAGAGAGTCGTTTACCTACTGACTGTTTAATTTTTGATGTTCACTTTCAACGTATTTTTACCGCGTAAAATGGCTGGGCCCGAATGTTATTAGTGTCTAGGTTTTCCTAACAGCTTTACAACTTTCACCAATAAACCATTTGATATAGTGATGGGGTACTACACAAATTTGTAACATGGTAGCCAGGGGACTTTTCGAAGGCGTCTAGAGCACGTGGAGAAGTGTCAGCAGCTCCTTAAGTCCAGTTTCCTTATAAAGAAATAGAATCGAATGAAAATAGAATCTCGTTTCCAGTCACAGATTTGTATTGCTTAAATAATGACGAGTTGGCACGGTCCTATGATTCAGTTTCATTCAAGTCAAATTATCAATTAATACTCTATCCAGCTGGTGATGGCTCTATAATGGTGTGGGCTGTATTTACATGGAATGGACTGGGTCCTCTAGTCCGTTCACTGACTGAAAATGGTTGTTCAGCTACCTAGAGACGCGCGTCCGGCCATCCTGATTTAGGTTTTCCGTGATTTCCCTAAATCGCTTCAGGCAAATGCCGGGATGGTTCCTTTGAAAGGGCACGGCCGACTTCCTTCCCTAATCGTATGAGATCGATAACCTCACTGTTCGGTCTCTTCCCCCAAACAACCAACCTACCTAGAGACGATTTGGAGCCGTTCAAGGACTTCGTTTCCATACGACGATAGAATTTTTATGAATGACAATGCGCCATGTCACCGGGTACAGTTGTTTGCTGTTAATAGATCTTTCTGGACAATTTGAGCGAATGATTTGGCCATCTAGGTGGCCCAACATGAATCCCATCGAACATTTATGAGACATAGTAATCCGTTCGTGCACAAAATCCTGCACCGGCTATGTTTTAGCAATTATGGATAGCTACAGAGGCAGCATGGCTCGAATTCCTGCAGAGGACTTCGAACGACTTCTTGTGTCCTTGCCACGTAGAGTTGCTGCACTAAGCATGGCAAGTGGTCAGATATGATATTGAGTGGTATACCACGACTTTTTTCATCTTAGTGTACTTTACCTAGCAGCTTCCCTTTGCCTCGAGTGACAGGATCTTTCCACCATAAAAAGGTCCTGTGGTTCCGGGTTCGATTCGCATGGGTTAGTAGGTACCAACGCTAACCACTAGATAACGGAAGTAACAGTAACTTCTCAAGACATAAAATTTTAAATAGAGCTGTGGTTTGGTTTGATTCATAACTTAGCGTCTACAGTACAGACCGACAACGGGATGAATGTCTACGAACTGTAACTAGCGCTGCGGTGGCGGACGTGCGGCGGGCAAGAGGCAGGAGACAGGCTGGAGGCTGAGAGGTGAGCGGCGAGGCCTTGGCGTTCCTGTGTCCGGCCGCGGACAGCCACCGAGCGGTCCCAGTCCCACCTTATCTCGCACTCGACGGCGAATCTTGGCCAAGGCGACGCTGCCGCGGTTTGCACGTCCCTGCCGACGGGCGTTTCGTAAAACAGCGGGCCGCACTTCTCATTCCACTCTCGGCTATTCAGGCTACCTTATGGGAGTTTCAGGATGCTGCTGTTTTTTACACTGATGGCTCTAAATGTGCCGATCATGTGGGGTATGCCTTGACGTCCTCTATTGGAAAATCATCTGCTGCCACCTACATGTGGGGTGTTTACTGCGGAATTGATGGCAATTTCCCAGGCCCTTACCTTTATTAAACAGTCCCAACACAACCGCGTTTTGTTATGTACGGACTCAATGAGTGGCCTTCTGGCTATTGACCGGTGTTTTTTCGCGCCATCCCTTGGTCTCTGCCATCCATGACCATCTCGCTGATGTTCACCATGCTGCTTGTTCCATTGACTTCCTTTGGGTCCCTGGCCATGTGGCTATCCCGGGTAATGAGCTCGCTGATCGTTTGGCTGGGGGAGCAGTCACTTACCCCCCGTTTTCAGTAACCCCTCCTGCAGCGGATAGGCTTCACATCAAATCCCACTTCGCACTGTCATGGGCCAACTCTTGGGAGGCTACTCCCCTGTCTAATAAACTTCGTGCGATTAAGGTGACACCAGGCCCGTCGCGTTCTTCATTTCGCCTCTCCCGAAAGGACTCCACCACACTGTGTCGTCTCCGCATTGGCCATACCAGGCTGACCCATGGTTTTCTTTTGCGTGATGAGCCACCCCCACTTAGTGGTTGTGGAGCCTTCCAGTCAGTAGCCCACATTTTGGTTGAATGTCCCCTTCTTTTGGCTCTGCGTGCTAAGTACAGACTCCCCCACACTTTACCTTTGATGTTGGCTGACAATTCCCGGATAGTCTCTCTGGTTCTCGGTTTCCTCCGGGAAAGTGGTTTTTATTCTAAGTTTTAAGGTTTTTAATCTCTCTCGGGTGTTGGGGCAGGGCGGTGAGTGTTGGTGTCTCCCACTGTAAGCCGTGTTTGGAGATTCCCGACTCACCTCCCTGACAGAGATCCTCTTTTCTTCCCCTTTTACTCTGTTTTTACCCTTTTTTTAAGGATTGGTTAGTCTCCTTTTCCCATACGTACTTCTACATGGTAGCGGTTGCACCTTTTAAGTTGCAGGCGGTCTTGCGCCTGCTGCTTCACCATAGCGTTGGGTTCGTTCTCTTGCTGACTTCCTTCATTTTGTTTTTACCATTGACAACATGACTGTCCTTTTACGTTTTTAGCCTTTTCCCTTTTATTGTTCTGACTTTCCTGAGATGTCACACTAGCGGAATGGACCACATTTGAAACAAGGGACTTAGGACCGTGCTGTTTGGTCCCTTAAACCCCAAACAACCAACTAACTAATTTAGGCTACCCTCTAGTTTCCTCATAAAGCTCACGTAGTCCTCCTTACTTCTGAAAATCTAACCAAATACCTTAGACTGACGCTGTGAGACATTCTGAGATTTTCACACTGAATCGCTGATTCTCTATCTTTGAGTCTACCCGAGAGGCGTGGTCCAACAATAAAGCCTCCGCCTGCCACGGCCTCGACATTCTTTTCCACTCTGAGAACTGCCTGTGGAAAAACCCTAGCTTCCGGGTGAGAATAGAATAGCGCTCCAGTTCATGTTAAGAGGTAGGAAATATTCATAGCAGCTGTCACTCCGCGTTACAAATTAGATCCGGAATGAAGTATTGAGACCTAGCTACGGTCTTAACGCACTGCGAGGGGATTCCCCATCCTCCAAAACTATCTAACTTCACGAATAAGTTTCTAAAGCCACAGTCTCCGCAGACAAAGTACGTACGTTTACAGAGTTGAGCTCACATGCTTATTCCGATAAATACGATGTATAACTGCCTGCTGAAACGTTTGTACCGTAAATTGCGCATTTTGAAGTGGAGTTTCGTTTCATTGTAACCTCTGCAGTTGTCAAAAGTTTCCCTGTTTCCCTGTTAGTCAGCAGAAAACTTCAGTAGCATGTAAGGTGGTCTCAGGGATGTCAGGTATCCAAATTCACGTAGGAATGTCCAGATGAAAAGTGAAAAGGAAAAGCACATTCCATTATGGTTCAAGGCTTACTCATGGATAAACAAAAGCAAAAATGATTATAATCGCGTAGTGTATTTTGCGCTCGGTAATGTCTGTCTGACGAAGTTGGAATTGATCATAAAACGTTAAAAATCCTAGATTTCTATAAAAAGCTCGGCAATCCTGGCAGGTGTACTGCGGGCCAAAACATGCCATGTATTAGCGTATTCGCAGTTGAGTAACTGTCTTGGGAGCGTGTCTGTTGCCTAAACTGGAACGTATTTCAGTTTGACCGCAGTGAGTTTGAATCGAAAGTAAGTATGATTGCGGGTTTACTAAGAACCGTAGGGACTCGACGCACGGTCAATACTGTGGGTCCATATTGCGGTATGTTGTAGGCAAAGTGATACTTAACTTGCACTGAAAAATACAATTTTTAAAGAAAAATGGCTCACTAATTTAGACAAGCAACTTAAGCCTGACGTTGTTTGAAAGCACTAAGTGGCTTTTAACCATGTGAAGGATTGGACTCGATCCCCAGTATTATCTTGGATTACTTGTTGGGAAGGTTGTTTCGTAGTAAAAATTGTTCTGTTGAGGCTAAACGGCACTTTCTCCATGTTACAGATGATACGTTGCTGCAGAGATCTGCACAGCATTTGAAATACTGAGTTTTTGTTTCCAACTTCCCTTAATGGAAATGAGTGTGGTTTCTAGGGCATTACTCGCGTCTACTCTAGTAACAAAATTGAAGGTAGCACTCTGCATATTACTATACAAAACTTGTAGCTATACAGATGATTTTCGATACTTTGCAGGTCTGGTCTTACGAATAGATAATTTGAAGTCGTAAAATTTCTGTTCCATCTCGAATGTCATTTTCTGCGCATCACCGAATTTAAGGTTGAGCTAGGTTAAAATGCAGCCCCCAAGTACCCGGTGCCTTCGCACAGCCGTGTCCGCCTGTGTGATTGAAAGTGTCGGTGTGAGCCGGCGGCTGTGTGCAGTAACCGCGGCTGTTACAGCTGGTTCGCTGCAAAGGTCGGCCCGCGGCAGCAGTAAAAGTCCCCAGGCGGGCCTTGGTGGCCGCCAGCGCACGGCGTGTAGGCAACCCGCGGAACACCACCTGCCGACTAAGGTACGCCAAGCAGCGCCAACGAATTAACTCGGACGGGCTACTGCACTGCTCGTCTCATGGTTTAGTAACTCCTAAGTCAATGTAGCAGAACACAGTACGTTTTCTTCCTATTGAAGTGGAACTGTCAAAGCCACATGTTTACCGGGGAGTTTTAATCAACCACTCGGTACCGAATAACTCCCAAATTAGCAGCATTCTGGAAATAGAGTACGCACTTCCGGAAGCGGAAACAAATACAGGGTGTAACAGAAATGTATGGCCGAACTTCCAGGAAATACCCCCTACGCACAGAGGGGTAAAACGTCTATGGACATCAGCCCAATAACGCTTTATTTTCGTTGGAGATCATTTTCTACTTCCGCTCATAACCCCCACAAGCAGAACGTACCAGTATTACATGAAACACTTTCTTACATGAAATGTTCAAAATACCATATGTTACGATTTGTTAGACTCTGTAGTAAGTTGTTCTTAGATTTACAGCCAGTGAATATTGTTCTAGTCGAACGAAGGTAATGTTGATATGTGACCCCCCACTGATTGTGTTATACGCGACTAACTTCAGTGCTCTAATAGCATTAATGGCGTAGCATCAACTCTGTAGTGTCTATCACGGACTTGGTTTCGGCACAGTGCAGTGGAAGTGAACTCAAATGTGGAGTTGGAAGATGCCAATTTGCTGTACGGATTTTCAGGAGGGTAATGGCTATGAAGCTCAAAGTTTGTATCGGGAGAAAGATACAGAACGACATTGCCTCAACAGGAGGACTTTTTAAGCAACTGATCGTCATCTTAGGAAGCACAGGGGGGAGAGCTGGGGGAGGGTAGGGAGAGCAGGGCTAAAAGGATAAAGATACCCCTTGGAGGAGCAACATCTTCACGCAGTTGACAACAGTGTCAGCGTAAGTAAGCATGTGCAGGCTTTATCAGCAACAGTCTGACGGCGGTACATCAGCTCATCAGGGATTCAACACGGCTAGTTGATGCATGTATCTTTTTTAACTGAGGGCATATTTAATTTAGGAAAGTTTCTTATTGTGCTGATAGTAATTTCCCTGTTTTTCCCATGATTGTATTGAAGAGTATACGGGCTGAGCTCTAACATGAAAATAAAGCGTTTCCGGAGCCATGTACATACAACACATTGCCTTCCTCTGTATGTACAAAATGTTTGAAATGTTTGAAATGGTTATACATTTCTGTTGAAACCTGTAAGACACTGGCTACAACGCTTGAGTACAGTGTTCTGACAGATCTTTATGCTTCAAGAAATTCTTTAAAATTCATATTCATAAAGATCGACGCAGGGCGCAGAAAAACTGATAACGTCAGAGCAGGATATGGGACGTCGAATCGAGCAAAATCTTAAAGGAGTACGCCAGGAACTCAAGATTATGGAGCTCTAGTCACAAAACGACATCCAATACGCTACGAGAGCGCGAAAGATTATCTAGTAAGCGAACGTTTCTAGTGTTTGTAGCAATGCGGTTTTCTCAGACCATTACCATAACAAAGTAATGGTATTACGGTACTTTCAGTGTAGTTGCTTTATTAGTGAAGCTCTGCCCAGTAAACATCACAAATTCGTGTCTGTCCTAATCGGCTGTGGACAGGAATGTAAAGCTGCCTAGCTTCGATTAGACGTCTGAAACAAGTATCTTCACATAGTGACTTAGCTCTTGAGCGTATAGTGCGCGCAAAATGCCGTGCCCGCTAGACGCTGTGTGTTTGGGAAGTGAGGAGGGAGCGTCAGTGGTAGGGAGGGTATCGCTCACAGTGCTGGAGGAGAAGCGCCATTCTCAACTGAAGCCGACGTCTACATTTTTTGTAAGTGTTAAGGAAGGCCACTTGCATGGTGCCCATTCAGAAATGTTGTTACCTCTGCTTTCGTTAGTACCTAAAAAGAATTCTGCTGAAAACGAGATTTATTTTTGCCTGGCTTGTTAACCATATGTAACTTCCAGAGAAGCGTCATGAGTGGCGAATTTTGATTAAACCTGCACATTTCTCTGGTTTCCATGTCAAAATTTCTTTTGTCAAAACGCGAGAGAGTTGACACTGCCACACCTAACAAACATGTTGTGCAGATACAACTGAGAGAGAATTCTGAAACAGTGTTTAATCACGTTTATTAACTGCGGAACTGAGGAAAAGTAGTCAGTAGCTTATGAAAAAGCGCATCCTCAGTACCAAAAAAAGTCATGTATTCATATATGTTGTTTCAGAACCAATAGCATTTTTCGTTTCACCAGCTATCGATGATCCTTAAAAGCTACATTCTTTCACCGAAAAAGTCTGCAGTTATTGGACTAACACGGCAGAGAATGTTCTACATATTAACGATATGTTAAAATACTCTCCTCTTTGCGTGCTATCATTTGCTAAAATCTCATTTCGATATCTGAAACCCTTTATTAAAAATAAGAAATCTTGTGGATATTTACTGCTGGCTTTATCGCTGGCGGGGCGCGATCGCAAATTAGTGTTCTACATCAGATCAACTTTCTCGAGACTGGTGACAGATACCTCTACTCAAGTCTAAAAAAAAAAAGAAAAAAAGTAAATTTCATACGCAACAAAATATTATGCAATACGCACCAAACGCAAAAGCATAGCGACCTCTATTTTTTTATTCAGCACTTTCTCTAAAATCGTTTGAGAAAAATTGCAAGGTGCGCGCCTCGTTTCTCACATCGCTGACCGGCCGAAAGCTGGAAGACACTTATCGGCCTCCCCTTCCGAACAAACGAATGAACTCGCCCAGCGCTTTGGACGAAAACTGGTCGCTGTATATCTGTCACCGTATCCTGAGCCAGCTATAACAGGTAATGCGTGGGACAAGTTTAAATCAACGCACTTCATCACTGGCTGTCGTTTTATACCCGTAGCTCCACAACGTTGTTTTTCCAGTCCATGGTTAATTGGAATATTTTGCGTGCTTCGGCAACCCTTACCCTGCTCTGATCTTATTACCAGCTTGTTTTCCGCTACACTCCATAAAAGACATAAAATAACTTCGCAGCTGTTCATGGATGGAATAGTTACGTACAGAGACATCACGTCATTAGAAAATTTGTACGAAATGTAAAACACGAAAATCAATGTTTAATGCAAATACTGGTACCTGGCCTCTCGACATCATCTAACTTAAGGAGAGTAAATATGAAGTATTCGTAAAATTTGACGCTATGGTTGTCAGTCCGTCACTGTAACTTGGCACAATCGTCACGTACGCAGGATTAACTGTCTGATATGATGTAAGATGAACTGACCACGTAAATCTAACTCACTGATGCAGATATAACAGTGAGCTTCGTCTATGAACGTAATAAAAATTGAATTCAGCCGTGGAACAGATGGATTTCAAGGCTCCCGCCTGGTCAAATCACCAATATGAAGGGCATATTAAAGAAAAAAGTAGAGTTCAATTAGAAGCTGCGCGAATCTCCGCTGTTTTGCTTAGTCTGCGGCACTGTTGCTCCTCGGAGAACTACGGCTTCTCATGTTCCAACAAGATGCAAAAAGACACAATTTTTTCTTCCAGTGATAGCGGTAAAATTGACGTTTGGATCAAGAGAGACGACATAGATAAGACAATAGATTCACATTTGAGGTGACCAGAATTTAGTACATTATGTATGCTGAAATACACACCACTGGACTTCTGAATAAAGGGCGATATGAAATTCGGGGTAAATGGCAGCAACAAGCTTGAAGGAACAGCAGCAACGAGGATGAAAATGGGAACCGCTCCCTCTACGACGATATTAAAGCAAATATTATTAGATTTTCTGTGTTATTGCGTATTCAAAGGCGAGCTGCATCTGGCTGGGTACTTCAGTTTACTCTCACTGTTACGGATGACGCAGTGATTTCAATATTAGGCTTGTATTTTCTAAAAGCAAAGCTTAAATTTACTTGCAGCTATTAAGATACTTGAAACGTCCTGGCGGATTAAAACTTGCCCGCGAAAGGCAAAGGTCCCGAGTTCGAGTCGCGGTCCGGCACACACTTTTGATCTGCCAGGAAGCTTCATATCAGCGCTAACTCCGCTGTAGAGTGAAAATTTCGTTCTGGGTTCAGATTGTTTTCCGTAAAGAAAATACCACTTCAGGTGAATAGAAATTTTTTTAAATAAAACAGCACATTTCCTCTCCTGTCCGCGTGTCGTGAACGAGTGTCTAGTTTCTAACCATCTAGATGATCGCGGCGTCACATTCGTCAATCCTTTTCTACGCCATCAATGTTGGTACCTGCTTCACCGCTTCCACCTTTCAGTATGGTGCTTCTGGATAGATCGTAGGTGTTGGCACAGTTACAAAACCTCACTCTACCAGAAGTGCGTCACCCAGTGGATACCTCCAGGAAGTGTGATTACGCCTTTAGCCCAGGACTCTTACATCTAATTTCTTACCCCTCAACGTCGTAGTACCGTTGTATGGAGGAAGAAGCATAGTGTTAAAGTATGAAGGGTCCGTACCCCTTGTCTCACTAACGAACGGCGAATTACTCCTATCCACTAGCACAGCGTGGGATGTCTCGACTGATTTATCAAATATGATAGTAAAAATTTCTTAAAACAGCTCTAGCTTAAAAGTGTAAACAACCTACTCCATATTTACCCCGTATAGGTTCTAGACAGGAGTCGTACCAATCGTATTTAACCGCTAGATTGTGCATACATTGTTTTGAACTTATTCAGACTTCAACGTAGGTAAGATCTGAAGCCTAAACAATGGTTTTACTGTTGAATATCAGAGCACCGTTATCAATACTGTCACCTGCTTCCAGGTTACTTTTTTTGTAAGAAAGTACTGGCGCAAGGAATTAATAGCAATGCTGTCACAAGGTAACGATGAACTCTGAAAGTGAAGTTGCTTTCCCGTACCTAAAAGTTCTGTAATCTTTGTTTGCCTGAGTTATCCTGTAGCAACATGTTAACACGTATTTTTGTGTGTGGACGACATAGGAGTGAATAGACGTAGCGAGCCAGCTCTGATGTTTGTTCTGTACGGGGATATGGTAGCTGTAACAATGAAGAACAATATCTAGACAAATTTTTCGTTCTACAGAGAAGTGTGCGCTGATACGAAACTTCTTCATGAAGTACTGGCAGAATTAAAGCTGTGACGACGGATCGTGAGCCGTGCTTGGGTAGTGCACTTACGCGTGAAAGGTGTAGGTCGCAGGTTCGATTCCCGGTTAGGTACACAGTTTTGTCAGGATATTTCGAGTAACAAGATGATTTCAAATGACGTCGACAGCGAGAAATGAGGCGGACAGAAAGACTGCCGACGTGTTCTCAAGACAAAAGAGCCTGGTAGCCTTCTAAATTTCAAATGACCAGTCGCTGCCCTTGAAATGCGTCTGTTTTCCCGGTAGCTTATCCTTTATTAAATATGGCCTGTCTTTCAATGTGGGCGGGACTGCAGTTTGTCATTATAATTGGTCATTATAAGAAGGCACGTTAAAATTTCAGTTGCAGTCGTTAATTTTCTAGCATGTTCATTAAGTACAGCAATCCTTCTTTTCAGAAACTTGGATTAAAAATGATACAAACAGCGCTTTATCTACTAAAGCCAACGTCAAGGAGGACGTAAGGAACAGTGCTGTGAATGGTAAATGTTCATAATTAGTTATGATGCCTATTAATGTTTAAACATTCTTTCCAGGAAAAATTGTTAAGCAGCTAAAGGCTACGTACTGTAGAGGACGGTACTTCAGCGTGCCTACCAAAGCCGAGTCGACAGAATGAGCTGCATCTATGCTCACAAAATACTCTGTTCCATAGGCGTCAGTCGGATTACAGTGTGTGTGTGTCTTCTGGTATTCCCGCTGCAATAAATACATCTCGCGATCTAAAAATTGCAATCGCGAAGGTTGTATACAACAAACATGAAACTGGCACGGAGTGTACTACATGCTTGGATATGAAAAAGGATCAGCACTTCTGCACAACTGAACAAATGAGTTACACAATCGACATTCTGTATATAAGGAAAGATTCCTCAGCGAAATGACTATTGTTTCTTGGTAAGGAGGTCGCGTTACGCTTCGTGTAAGGAGAAACTTCTACCAGCATGTGTCTGAATCTGACAGCGGAATTACAGAGGCCTCTCAAGACAGCTGTTCGTAGTTCCACAGTATTGCAGCTGTCTGGGATATCAGACTGTCATGCGAATATGGAATCTTTGTGTCGAGAGGGCCACACTCAACGACATGCAGTTTATTAATGGCCTCCACACGACTAGTGCGCGACAGCACATACATGGTTCGCTCTGCAGCATATGGTCGTACAGGCACGGCACGCACCATGAGTCAGGAAATCGGCGTATTCCCCGTTAGACAAGCGTCTACACGGACAGTGCTAAGATTTCCGGAACACCGTTATATATAAATCATTACAATGGTCGTACCGGTGTGTGATGGTTTCGAGGAGAGTGAGTGTTGTCAGTTTGCAGTCGTCTTTGTCATATGGTTCCAGCAACTGATATGGTCTGTCGTGCCACATTAGCGGTGGACAAAAACATGGGAACACCAAAAACCCAACACATCATGCCTACTAGCATTTAGGAAAATGATTGACATTCAAAACAGCTTCAAGTCTTCTCGAAGGATGAATAACAGGACCCGTAAGATTTCCAAAGGAATCTTGTACCACCGTTCCTTCAAAATAGTGGCGATTTCAGGTAACAATGATGGTGGCGGATAGATATCGCTCACCCCTCTCGCCAAGGTAGGCCACAAGGCTCAATAGTATTGACATCTGGTGACCGGTAGCCAGGAGAGATGACACTACGTTCTTGTCTTCACAAAACCAGCTCTGAATTATATGAACTGTGTGGACAGGGGCTGTGTTGTTTTCGAACACCATCACCATTGGGAAACAAACATTGTACCATGGGATGTAGCTCCAGAGGTAATGTTCTCACAACCTTTGGCAGTAAAGCGACCTTGAAGAGTAACCATGGGGTTCATGGAATAGGTTAACTCGAGCAGAAGATGAAAACAAAGTGAAACAACAATCGTCTGACCAGATGACATTGTGCCATTGCCCCCATAGAACATATTCTATGGCTTCAGCACCACGTTTCCTGGTTAAGACATTTGCATCACTGATTAGTCGGTTTGGAATTCCATCTCGCCCTGCAGTTCACTGCTTATTGAGCTCCCTTCGAGTTTAGGTGCTGATTGGTTACGCGAGTGCTTCATTCAGTTCTACAATGACTTTTGTTGCTGTCGTTCTCCTAATTTTCATCTTACTCCTCTTCAATGACAGTCTGTCATGTTCATTCAACTCAAGCTTCCTTCTGCATTGTGACTTGGCGGATGATCATTTCCGTTCTCCCTATTTGCGGTATAAATCTTCCACGCGGTCTCTCTTGAAAAACTAAACACTTCGGATACCTTGGCTGCGGGAGCACCTACCGTAAGAGTACGAATCTGAACAGTAGGTGTGCCCTACCTTCCATGTTTGTGTGACGTCTTTCAAAAAGATAACGCAAGACCGAATGGTGACTGTGCTGCCGTGGCTACCTTCATCCGATGATTGTCTACTGTTACCATACACGCACGCTTTCCTAACATCTTTTCCACTGAGAAAATCCTGAGCTGCCGAGAGACTTCGTCACAATTAGCCAGCCACTGAATCTGATAGACTATGGAATCGTTGAAGAAACATCGAATTACTTATCCGTATGTCATCAAAGTTCCGTTTGACTTTGTCCACCTGGGTTGGAAAAACTTATGCACGCTGCAGCACACCAAATCACCTACAAATTGAACCACGAATTGTTACTGTTCTCCATACGAACGAAACGTAAAATTTCGTTATTTATTGTTCCTTCTGTTGCAAAAGGATTGACCAGCCTAGTACTTCGGTTGCCTATTATCCCTCTAGAACGGTTTGGTAAGTGTGTGTATTTTATGCCAAGAACATTCTGCCATAGCAACATTGGCGTCATTTGGTGCTGATTTTTTTCCATATTCACACAGCCCCACCAATTACGTAATGTCGTTGTCATGTTGCTAAACTACACTGAGTAGCTAATGGTTCTACATTAGTCGTAGTTACCTTGTTGAACATTCGACAGCAGCATGCACTGTCCACACTGGCACTAATGAGATCGTGCCGGGCGTCAGTGACCTATATCTGCTGTTAACAACCGCTCTGGACATATCATAACACAAAAATTGGAGAAATCCCCCCCCCCCCAAAACATGGTGAACTGATACGAAAGAAGGCGAAATGGAGTCTCTTAGTTCCATTAACAATAAATATATTCCAGGGGAAACCTTATGGAACCTACTGGCCATTAGCAGTCCGGAGTAGTTGTTTCCTCTCTGAACTACGCCACTGCCTTTGTTCATCGAGAAAATAGATTATGCTACACAGTACCATAATTCGCGAACAGCAGTCTGTGTTTAGAAAGTCCATTAGGTAAATCCTCTTAATACGTGGGTTGACACACACTGTGCTCAATTTCTACTACTAGAAACGCGAACGCTTTACATTTTTTGGAAACAGAAATTTGTCTCTTAAAAACAGTTCAGTGAAATATGATGGCCACTTTCATTTAGCTTTCTATATCTTTTGTCACTTTCAAAGACTACCCAGAGGAGCTCAGGATTGATTTCTTTTCCGTCTAAAACTACTGCTCCATTTTCCTCCACTGAAAAGTACTGTCTGAAGTCCCGTATACTGAACAAAATCCTCAGTTACTAGTGAATCGGCGCAAGAACAAGTTGCTTTGCATCTGCTGTCACCACGTACATACCATTCGATAAAGAGTATTATCTGAATTTTTTAATTATTTATCCCTAATTCATTTAGTTCTCGTTTCACTGGACATACTTAAATTCTCATTGATACACTGTTAGTACTGTCGATGTTTTCTTCTCATTTCGTGATACTTCGCAGTCGATGAATCATTTTCTTTAGTCGTTCTGAGGCACTCTTCCTTTTTGACCAACTCGGATACCCACTTTCCTTATATGTCCATCAAACCTAAATAAGATGATTTTACGGAAATAGCAATTTGAAATCTTCACACTATAAGGAGTGCACTGAACGGCATGCGCTCTTTTTCTTTCCTTTTTTTTTTATTTGCAACACTGAATTCCATTTATGTATTTCCTCTGAAGCACTACGGAAAACGGAGTAATCATTGCACTTCTTAATGTGACAACGTATAAACCTCGTGAACGACAGTGACTACAGATAAGGGTTTCTTAGGGCTGATTTACGCGAATTTTTATAATTGTTGACTAGTACCCACCCACCTGCCTGCTATGACATTGACGGAACCTGTACGAGGAAAAGTGAACTGCGGAAGAACTGGTTCCCCAGCTGATGGCTTGGCGACGAGCTTTCCTCTCTCTCCTATTGGTGGCGCAGGCAGAGCCTCTCGGTTACTAAGTCACTTTCCCTGTAGTCGCGACCATTCCACGCTGCCACGAGTAACGAGCATCCTGATAAATTATGAAACAATATAACAACCTGAGTGATACACGCACGCACACGCACACGCACACGCGAGAGAGAGAGAGAGAGAGAGAGAGAGAGTGTGTTGTACATAGCACTAGAGCTTTGATTGTGAAACCTAATTAATACAGAGAACCGTTTACCCCATTGACCCCAAGTAGCTATCTATGCACGCAAAAAGTCTGTCCTGACCTTCGACCATAGATACTAGTAGACTGGCCTTGCTGTGCAGAAGCTATGGGGCTAGTGTGGCTCCAACATAAACCACGTGACTGTTGGCAAAACGTGGCGGGACTTCAAATCAGCGGTCTGCCATCCTGTGTTTGTATCGGATTTTCCCCACATTTCTCAATTGACTGCCAAACGCTTCCAACAAAAACTTTTTTATTTGTGAAAAATTATGCCAGAACTACATTTGACCTGGATTTGTTCAAAGTACCATTCATAAAATCTAACAAATACATCGAACGCCACTCTGGTGGGCAGCGGGACGAAATTACTATAAACTATCAATTATAGTAAAATGTCGTTAAAATTCTTTTAAACAGTAAGAGTGGGCTCGTGTCAAAACTTTAAACATTGTATTCGCCACGTTTCGAGCTTTAGTCACTTATTAAAGAAAATGGGCTATGGGAATTATGTCAACTATAGGTGTCAAAATTGTTTACTTTAGGAGCAGGTCCATTTAGAGTATCAATTTTAGGTGCACTTCAAAGGTTCAGTTCCCACTAATTTTACAAAAGTTTAAACTATCAGTTTAAAAAAATATTTTAGATGAAAGGTGAGACTTTGCAGTTTCAGAAAATAATTTTGGAGCCTAGGTTTAAAAATGACAGACACTGTAAATACAAATTATAGATATACATTGTAAATGATAATTAACCTATCAAAACACTTCTCCGCGAAGTGCTTCGAGCAAAGGCGCGTATGTGCAAACGGCTTAGTTTTTCCGTTTCAGGGCCTGTATCCAAAGCTGCCTTCGGTTTTCATCCTTACGGAACCTATGAGTAGGAACGAGAAACGATTATACTTACTTCTGTAACCGAATTATCACAGATACTTTCCAAAACGTAATAAGAGTCTGACTTTACAGGCATCACTTTCAACACTTTAATTTACGTGATACTCTATCTCAAGTGTAAAAAACATATAAGAGTCACTTCAGCAGATTTCAATAAACGCATCTGCACTATCTTAGACACACTTACACGTGAAATGTAATGCCATTTCCCCGACAAAACGCTGAGTACAGCCATAAGCGCAACACGAAACAACCATGTTTTGCCAACATTCACGTGACTTCAGCCCAGAGATGTTGGAGCCACGAAAATGACGTCAGGGCCAGTCTATTATATTTATGGTCGAAGGTCCTGACAATGCCATCATAATTCTGTGCAGGTAGACTTAGCCTCTGACTGACAAGGCAGAATGAAAGAACTTCCCTCGCTCAAGGCGCTTCTGTTCGGCTTTGATCTCCTCTCTTTGCTCCTGACGCTACTAGAAGATTCTTTCGGACAGAGGATTCTACTAACCAGTAATTAATCGAAAGTTGAGTCAAGAGTAATATACCATACTTGAGCAGAAAGGTCAATATCTCTCTCTCTCTCTCTCTCTCTCTCTCTCTCTCTCTCTCTCTCTCTCTCTCTCTCTCTCTCTCCCCCTCTCCCTTCTCCCCTCCCTCCCGATCTCTCCAACGCACGCACGAAACTAGTGGAACGAAATGTAGCTCGCATTCGTGATATTAGCAAAAGCCGTCTCTGCACGAGGTTCCGCTCTCTTCATAATGTATACTTGACGCCGAGTACACATTAACAGAAATGAGTTAATAATCAAAGCGCGCTAATTAAAGCTCTTGGGTCTATGCCGAACCAAGTCTTGATAAAACGTCACTCAATTTCGAAATATTATCAGATACCATGGAGATTCTCGTTAAGCAAAAAGATCACACGATTTTTCCAGTCAAGACGATACAAAGAAACTGGTTTCACATTCAAAGTAAGATGGATCAATCAGAGATGTCAACATAACCGTCGCAAATATGTGATAACGAAAGCGGACAGTATCTTCAGTTGTCTGTCTGTAGCATATAATGGTCTTCAGTCTAGCGAAACATACAGAGGGACAGGGCTGGCTAAATAATTTATTTCCAACGTATTCATTCACATCTTACTGTCTTAGTCAACGCAGTTTAGTTCCAAAGCATTGCAAATGAGCGGTTGGCTATGAATTGTCAGGTAGAAATGTTGCAGTTTCTAAAACCTACCCTTTAAATTTTGTTAGAAGACGAAAAGTCTTAGCAACATTGTTAGTTTAAGAAAACGGGCTTGCTGTGTATCAGGGCTTAACAGCTCGTGGATTTTGAGCGTGAGCACTCGCACTTGAGCACACTCATAACCGCGAGCAAGCAGTAGCGGCCTGGCTGGTAGTCAGGGAAACGAGCTCACACCACCTGGAGAAGGGAAATCATGAAATAGGGAGGTTTATTTTTGACAGCAGTGCCATCTAATAAGTAATGACAAATCGGCACTGTGTGACATTGACAGTCTCCGCTCTTCAATCCGAAGTGCAATAACTCTTACCGTTTAACACAAAAAATGAGCACGCGAAATATTTAATGTATGGTAATATACGTTCAGGAACTTCAATTTACAAAGGCACCACATCTGTTACCGCGTCAAAGAAAACGGATACGGAAAATGTGAAGGACCTGAACTTCCAGGGAGATTTTAAAGCGTACAAGGAATTTCTCTGAAGATGGAGAGAAAATAGTGTGCCGTTTGCGTGAGCTACAAATTGCACCACTTTTACCAAAGTTCTTGCTCTCTTTAACGGATGGTGATTTAATAAAACAATAATTGGTTGTTTCAACTGAACATTTATGTCTACTTCAGGGAGAAGAATTTGCGTTGTGGTCTTACCAAGTGTGACGATCATACATCCTACACAGATTATTGCAGACGACTTTGACACAGCTTGCAAATCCTTGTAAAGACTTTGTTGCATATTGCTTAGCGCTTTATGAAAGTGTAAAGTTCGCAGCTACTAAGCTGGATTCGAAGTTATTAGCAGTAAATGTAGGAAATATAGGTTTGTATTGGACTTCATTAGTTTTCGTCGATATACGGAGCGCCAGTCATGTTGGGGAAAAAATTAAAATTCGTAGCGCAGCTGAATTTGGAAAATGAAAAAGCTTCCTGTACTCATTTCGCGCTGATCTGCAGCGCGAGAGGGAATATAGACATTCTATATTTCCCCATTCATTTACCTTAGGATCGATTTCCTCGTTCACACGCGGTTTTCCATGCTGTTACTCGTGACGATGGAGGGGGTACTGTACTCGCTGTTCATAGGCCTGCGCACATCATTTGCTCGTGGAGCACTTAGGCTGTGAAGCCTTGCTCTGCATTAACCTGCGTTTCAACTGCACTATCCTGTTGTGTATTAATCGCTTCTTTCGGCTGTCATTCGTCTAATAAGGAAGAACTATAAGAAATTGAGTACCAAGGAACAATTTAAACCGTACACTTTGGTCTAGCAAACTTAACAGAAGGTAAATAATTTCTAAATTATAAATATTATAAAGTAGAAATGGAGTACAGGCACCTAAGTGAGCGATATATGGAAATAAATCATGGAAAGATTAAGAGGACAGAAGTTTAAATACCTGGGGAATGGATCCAACCAGCGTGTTGGATAAGGGGGCAAACAAAGGAAGAGCCAGAAAACTAGACCTGACCTGCAAGATAACAAAAAGTACAATAAACGGACCTTATCCTACAAGGCCAAAATCAGGTACTATAAACCGGTAGTATAACCTGAAGAATTGTACGTTTCTGTCTCTTAAATTAAAAAAGGGAGCATCATGAACTCGAAAGGCAGATTCTGGAGAAAATACGTGGACCACAGAAGATTGCTGATGGGGTTTGGAAGAAGAGAGAGAACGATGAAATTTAAAAGTACAATGAAAAGATCACGGGCAAAATGAGGAAGCGGAGGTTGAAGTCCTACTGACACCTATTAAGGATGGATTCATGCAGACTGACCAAAAATATCTTGAACTACACCTCGGGGTGAAACGCCATCTCTAAATGAGTAGATGAGGTGAAGTGGGATGCAGCGGAAGTTGGAATTACGTCACAGATGGTCCACAATAGAAGAGAGTACAGAAGCAGTTAACAGTACGAAATAATTTAAAGAGAAACCACCAAACAGGAGACCCAAACGGATCATTACCTAAGAGGAGAGAGAAGAGCGAAAGAATGAAGAGGTTCTGGGAGTAGATGGGAAAGAAAGCCAATAAATATAAAGTTTTTGCAGTCCATAGTTGACCAAATTTAGAAATTGAAAAGAAACTAAGTCACTCTTATGGGAAAGAAGCTTTGCCTAACGCTACTGTTTCGTCATTATCCATTTCGAGGCCTCCGCCATCATCGTCACATGTGTCTTTTCTATATAAATGACGTGTGATAGGACCATGTCGTGTCGATGTAGACGGTCGCACGAAAGCGTGCTCTGTCAAAGCAGGGGCCTCTAGCGCCACTACCATCAAATTGCTGGAAATGGTTCCCCTGCTGGCATCTCAGCCGTCTCGCCACCGCCCTGATTCTTGCTGACAGCTCACGCAATCGATAGCGCCAGCTGGAAATTTGTTGCCATGGCTACCTTCTGCAACAGGTTGGTCGTGTCTGAGTGAGGGAACTGAGCGGCGCCCGCCGGCGACTCTCGATGCTGCCTTCACGTGGGCGGGGTGTGCGCTGCTGCGGCAGTTTCCCCCTCTAGTGGGAAAACATTCATCCACATTATGTAACTGTAACGGCTGTTCCGTGCAATAAGGTCTGCGTGCAGTCTCCGTCGCCTAGTTAGAGCTGTAGAACGGGCTAGTCAGCGAAAGATACTAGTCTGTAGCATTACTACAGTTTCGATTAAAATTTCCAGTCAATGCTTATGACGTCGTTCATTGCCCCCATTTCATAGTCATATCCAGACTGTACACAGTCAATAAACTTAGGTCTTACATCATTGGAGTCCATTAAAAGCAGTACTAAACACAAGTAAATTATTGCAGTTACTAATTATTACAGAATTTAAAATGCACAAACATTTTAAGACAATTTGAAAAGTTTTTGTGCAACTTCATGTTATTTTTTAACGCAGATTGTTCTAAAATACTAGTTAAGCAGCTTCGTGTAATCAGCTGCGTGCAGGTGTGGGCCTCTTCTTCACACCAGGAGAGATTTACTTTGTGACTTCCGTAGAAAAGAACGGATTTGCTTCTACAGATGTAGAACAACAGTGCACGCTCTAAACAGACTTCCAAAAGACTGATATGCATCACTGATGTTCAAAGCTCAACAAACAATTTTTGAAATTCTGTAAAACCTGCGATACGGAATGATTGTCAAGAATACGATGTGACAATAGTACCTAAATTCGTTGCCCCCGTAATCTTTTGTGACAAAAGTTGAGGCTTACGCCACGTAACATCAAAACTAGCACTCTTCTCAGTGTATATTGAGGTTTTTCAATTAGAAACATTGCGTTAAAAAAGTACTTAAACTTTTACCCACAGCGACAGTAGCAAACTGTTGCAAATAAAACATTTTTGATTTTCACTGTGGTTTCCATTTCGCGACGGATCGGACATTGCTTTCCGAATAGCCCTCGTACCTTCATTCGCGTGGAAGATATTTCTTCGAAATCAGATTGTTTTGAAATACCCTTTAAACTGGCTTATTTTACAAAAATCCACAAAATTTGATTCAGAGAATCGTAAAGTCTTGGCCGGCCGGGGTGGCCGAGCGGTTCTAGGCGCTACAGTCTGGAACCGCGCGACCGCTACGGTCGCAGGTTCGAATCCTGCCTCGCGCATGGATGTGTGTGAGTCCTTAGGTTAGTTAGGTTTAAGTAGTTCTAAGTTCTAGGGGACTGCTGACTGTAGAAGTTAAGTCCCATAGTGCTCAGACCCATTTTTGGATCGTAAAGTGAACATATTGTGATGGAGGGACAATTACCTTATGAATTCTGATGACTGCAGCACCGAAGGAGTACGAAGTATTTTCTTCGGTCTGATGTTTACGTCGGATGGACTCGTCCTTCGTATTATCTCCTCAGACATTACCTCTCTAATGCTGTCTTCGTGTCTTGCCAAATGAAGGCGTTCCTTTCCTTTCCTAAAGACCTGCTATTTCCACGCGTTGCTACAGCGACGTTGCATAGGAAGAAAATTGTGGGATGTACTATTTGAAAGACTGTTGAAGAAAATCTAAGTTAAGACTCTAGCAAATGAACGAGTCCTACTTTGAGAGTGTGGTACTTGGGGCTGTGAGTGCAGACGAGAGTAGGTACTCAGACTCAGTGTGAGGACAAGCGGGCCCTCTTTGTGGCTCGGAGCGGACTCCCGGCTGTCAGGCGGAGCTGCCAGATCGATGGTGGACCCTTTTGGGGGGCGGGGGGAAAGAGGAGGGACGGTAAGGCCCTCGCCACAGACTTCGGAGCGACTCTTAACAAAATTGCCGCCTCTCGGAGAGGTCCAGGCCGGCTAATGGTGGAGTAATTTCCCGCGCCACCTCGCAACCTGCTGCTGTCGCACAAAAGCTGGCAGCAGCCAGCGCCGGGCGTTAACTGTGTGAAGTCGGCCGGAGCTACGCCTCGCTTCGTACTGGCGGCAGCCGCCTGTTTAAATCTGGGGGCAGACCCGTCTGATTTCAGGCACAGTTGCGTTGTAGACTGGTTTCCTACGGTGCGAAAATAAAGGGACTGAAAAGTCAAGTCATAAGGTGTGCGGCAGAGCACACGAAAATTCTCAAATTCCTATTCCGTTCGCCGATGGTGTAAGATGAAGCACAAGGATTTCGGTTTAATAACATCTCAGAAAGTTTAGTTCCTACATTATCTAATCAAAGGTATCCGGACGTCTATTAGTGGACACTAATATTGGGTGTGTCCATCCTTCGCCTTTGACGAGCTGAACTCTGCTAGAGATAGTTCCAACGAGGTGTCTTGATCTCTCTAGGGGAATGACAGTCCGTTCTTCCTGAAGAGCCGAAACCAGGAAAAGTCGTTACTTTCGGCACTGGGGTCTGAAGAGCTTTCGACGTTCTAACTTATCCTACAGGTGTTCCATTGGGATCAGTCGGGGACTCTTGACAAGCCATTCCGTTTCAGGTATGTTGCCATCCACCTTCCACTGCCTCACAGATGACACTTAAGACTGGACGCATTGGTATACTGACACAATCAGTCGTCTCGTAACTGTTCGTCTATTGTACGCAGTACACAAAGTTATAAAATGTGTTCATACAGTTCCGCATTTAGCGTTTTCTGAAGTGCGATAACGGGAGCACACACTAGTCACAAAAATCACACCCAGACATCACCAACAACTTCTCTCTGCTTCACTCTTGGTACTACACGTGATGGCAGGTAACGATTTCTAGGCATTCACCGGACGCAAACTCTTCCATCGCATTGCCATAGGGTATAGTGTGACTCATCACTCCAAATCACTGTTACTCACTGTCCAGTGATGTAGCTGCTGACACCACTTCAAGCGTCACGTAGCATTAACTACATAGATGGGTGGCTTATGAGTAATGCTCGACCATTTGACCCCCTCCCTTCTCACTGTGCTAACTGGACAGCTCGTAGCACTTTATAACTCACAAATAATTGCTTCTGCTGAGTTCATGAGATTTTTACAACTCTCTACAATGTCACTGTCCCTGTTCTCAATTCATGAGGTCTGTTTACTCTTGGTTTAGCTGTGGATATTTCTTCTCGTTTCCACGTCTGTCGAATCACCAACAGTTGACTAGGACAGCTTTAAGAGGGTTGAAATATCACTGATAGATTAGTTACTCAAGTGACATCCAATGACTAGGCCACGTTCGAAGTCCACGGACCCTGCTGATGGATCCATTCTGCTGTTATTACTTCTCTACTGAGAACACAAGGTTCGCAGTCTCTCTTTATACTGGAGGATCCATCTCTCGTTACGTCTAGTGATATATTCCACATTACATGGGGATGTCGGGATACTTATGATGAGATAGTGCGTGATCATTAAGCTAGGTGTATGTAGAGTATTTCTTCGTCTGTTCTTTTACCGTGATGTCGAGCGCCCCCCTCAACCCAACTTATCACTGTTCTTTTACCTTTACCTTAACCTTCCTCTCCTCTCCTTTCTCGATTCCATTGTCAGCGACCCACTGGATCAGTAGTTCGTGACTTTTTCGAAGCTCAAATAGGGTTTCTTAGTTCACAAGAAATATTTTATACTAAAACAGTGTGTGACTCGACAAAGCGAACAGTAGACACGGCCACTGCTATAGCTAAACGTTGGGCACGTGCCTAGATACAACCACACCCCAGTTCAATGTAGTGCTCTCCAGTGTCTCGCAGTCCAACCACGGGAAATTCCATTATGGGCAACTCCGACGGATTGTTGTTAAGGTCTTTCAAATTTATTGGTGATGAAGGGGGGGGGGGAGGAGGAGAGTGGCGTGACACTGTCTACGGAAAATGTGGTGAAAGACAGATCGTGTGGGCAGATTACGACAGGACTGACATGATGCTGAACAGTGGGGGTTAAAGTATCTGGCCCAACGTAGGCGGGGCGACCTCGTCGCATGTTGATCTGGGGGGATCTTGCCCAGTCCCACTCACCTGCTGACTGATTACTGCTTTGACCTTCTTTTATTATTGTTGGTCCAACTAACATCTATTACGTTTTTAGCTTGCCAGTTTTATCCACCTCCCAGCTATAGGATCTTCTTTACTCTATCATCTTCGCCCTCAATCTGGTCTGTGGGTTGGGGGGGATGGGGGAGGGGTGTTTGGATGCGGGTGTTGTTTCTCTCGCAGAAAATAAGCCCTAGGAGAAACCCCTCGTTCCTCCCCTCGCCCCCTCCCCCACCTCCCGCCCCCCGCCGGTCTGCTCTGACATACGTATCGGCCCGATCCATTTTCTTTCACTTCCCATTAAATTACTTCTGAGCTTTGAGCTTTGGCATCAGTATTGTCTTCATTGCCTCGATTTTGCTACTTGTACATAATTTCAGAATTAGATGAAATTTCTGGCTGAAGTCAATACTCTAAATGAAATCTTTTAAATGAAGACTTTGTTTTAAAAGTAAACAGTTGGCTTGTAGATATTTGAGTGACAGGTCATAAAAATAAAATATAAAGGAGTGGACAGTAGATACGGTATAGAGGGTAAATGACACTGCCTAGTTGTCACATTAACGTCCGTTAAAGCTCGTCTATTGGCTCTTTTTAATTCAAAACTGAGGCACGGGTTTTCAAACACTGGGATTTGTAAAGGAAGAAATTTACTGGTTGAAATTTGTCGAAACCAGTGCAGTGTTCAGATACGAGAGAATGTAGTCATGTAGATGTAAACAAACAACTCCAGTTATCAGAACGAAAATCTTTGGTTCATCTTGATCTGCGAAAGCTACTTAAAGCAACGAGAACTGCCGGGATAACGGGATCCAGTCTAGAAATTTTCTCGAATTAAGTAAGTAAAGCCATACGATTAAAACAATGTAACTATAAGACATTATTTACAGTAGTTGGGATGAAGGTACAGATGAGTATAAACAAATTATTTATTGGCATATGATACAAAACTTAATCCAGCATACTTCAGAATACTCATTTCTCCTTATTGGGGCGTTATTTGCAATGGCACATTATAGCTTCCGCATAGAATAAAAGCTCAATTGCTACGAATCTTATGATAAAAAGCGTATTAATGATGAGAATTGTGTACATACAAAAATAGTGCATAGCATCTGCCAGACATAAAGCCCTCTGACATTGAACTTCCAATGAATTCCTCCATTTTGCTTTGCTCAAGAGGTGACCATGACATCTAATTAATAAACTTACGTTCCCGAGAAAATGTTTTATCTTGAAGGTAATTTCCAGTTTTCTATCCAGATTTATGGGACTGGTTTAAAAAATATTAAATGACGTCGGCCTTTGACGCGTTTCATCATTACTACTGACTGTCACGTATGGTTACTTTGCTTCAGATACGCCGCTACTGTAGTGGAAAAACTAGACGTTGCTTTTTTCCGCAGCACCGGGCCAGGTGGCAAGGGATTGAGACTGATTTGTATTACGCAAATGGAGACTTGAAATTTCCATCTGATTTTCCCAGTTTTTTCTAAATTATTTTGTAACATAAGATACCGGCTGCACCTGCATGCACGTCCTGTTCAGCAGGGCCAGTTGATACTCTCCCGCAATGGTCTTCCTCACCTCTCGAGCCATGCAAAGCGGAAGAATTAGTTCGAACTTCATTGTCAGGAAGCTTGATGTCTGGCAGATGCGATGTAATATTCACGTACACACACAATGCTCTTCATTCGTAGGCTTTAGTAAATGTAACTTCTACCTTAAGAATCGTAGCCTGCCTTTTCTGCAGTAGTTATAACTTGCCATGACAAAATCACACCTCAAGAATGTCTCGTGAGCATCCTCGCTACCTTTGGCTAGATTTTTATATCATATACCAACATATAATGATATGAAAAGTTATGGCATACCTCCCAATATCGGGTCGGCCCTCCTTTTGCGCAGCGTAGTGCAGCATTTCGACGTGACATGGACTCCAGTCGTTGGAAGTCGGCTGCAGAAATATTGAGCCATGCTACCACCACAGCAGTCTGTAAACGCGAAAGTGTTGCCGGTGCAGAATTTTGAGCGCGAGCTGACCACTCGATTATGTCCCATAAATGTTCGATGGATTCACGTCTGGCGACCTTGGTGGCCAAATCATTCGCCCAAATTGTCCATAATGATTTTCAGTTACTCGAGAACAATAGTGGCCCGGTGATATGGCACATGGTCATCTATAAAAATTCCGTTATTATCTGGGAACATGAGCCCATGAATAGCTCCAAATGGTCTCAAAGTATACGAAAAATAGCAGTTTCCAATCAATGTTCGTTTCTTTTGGACCAGAGGAAATAACACAGCCCACAGTATTATGGAGCCACGACCTACTCGCACAGTGCTTTGTTGACAACTTGAGTCCATGGTTTCGTGGAGTCTATACCACACTGGAGCCTTACAGGCAACTCTCGCCAACTGAAAGCGGACTCATCAGGCCACGGTTTCCCGGTCGTCTAGGGTCCAACCGATATGGTCAACGAACCAGGGGATGTGCTGCAGGCGATGTCGTGCTATTACCAAAGGCAGTCTCGTCGATCGTCTGCTGCTAGAACCCATTAACGGCAAATTTCGAGGCACTGTCCTGACTGATACGTTCGTCGTATGTCCCACATAGATTTCTGTGGTTATATCTTGCAGTGTTGCTTCTCTAGTAGCACTGACAAATACGCAAACGCCGCTGCTGTCGCTCATTAAGTGAAAGCCGTCGGCCACTGCATTGTCCATGGTGCGAAGTAATGCCTGAAATCTGGTATTCTCGGCACACACTTGTCACGGTGGATCTCGAACTATAGAATTGCCTAACAGTTTCCGAAGGGAAATGCTCATGCGTCTAGTGCCAAATACCATTCCGTGTTCGAAGTCTGTTAATTTCCGTCGTGCGGCCATACTCACGTCGGAAACCTCTTCACATGAATCACCTGAATACAAATGATAGCTACGCCAATGCCCTACCCTTTTGTACCTTGTGTACTAGATGCTACCGCCTGTGTACATGTGCATGTCACGATCTCATGTTTATCTCCTCACTATATAATCTGCTTATACTGACTATATCTGTACCTTCATTCCACATTATGGGTAGGTATTCTGGTAACCTATTCTAATGGATAGAGGTGAGGGCTTAAGATGTTGACCAAGGGCGAGTGATTTTCTCGGGGTCTTCCAGCATCTTTTGCAAATAACATTCTGAAAGTCTAGAGAATAAGCAGCCGTTTGCTGAAGTGTGCGATTAGTGGGAGCAGGAAATGGAAAAATAAAATGCCTGCAATTTGTTTCTGAAACAGATTCTTTGAAACGTCTAAACAACGAATATAGTTCGTGGAACTGCGTACAGGCTGCGAAACTAAAAGGAGTCGATAGACAGCTCTTGAGGTGCGCGCAGACACTGTTTCGAAGAGTACGCTGGATTCTGTAGTCAGTGATACTTAGTGACAAACCAAATTATTTTTGAAATACGAGAAGTTTAAAAGAATTGATAATTAAGTTTTCTGTGTGAAATTCTGGAGAAGAGTTGTTCGATTTAGTGAGCGTGGACGTAAGCATTGGTCTTATCAGATCGCAAAACTTGGAGGTGGTGGTCAGTGAACGAAGAGGAGTTGACGAGGTGTAATTGAAGTCAAATTATATTTGTTCCCGTGAACAATTGAAACATAAGGTTTGTGCCTTTTTGTGCTTATTGGCAGAATTTGGTGGAAGTTAGCTGGAGGCGGTGCATAAATTGTTCGCAGTTTACATTTTTTCAGTCCCTCGGATCTCGGAACTTGAGAAGCGCGACCCACTGTGCGGCGGATGACGTATGGAACGCGCGTGCCCTCCGCCGGCCGGGGCGGCTCTGCCGGCCATCGCTCAGCTGAGTGGCGGCGCGTGTCGCCCCGATGGCTCTCCCCACTCCCCCGTCCACAACAGCCGCCCATTTCTCCTCAGGCTCACCAGCTCACGTCAAGGAATGGGGTCAAAGAACTCTGCCGCTAGATAAATGTTCTCGCGCTTCTTACTCAAGAGGAGAGTTTGTGACATGGGAATCACCGATTCTGATAAAGTTTCGCAAGGACATTCTATAGACACGTGTTTCGATTTTTTGCTACACACTCCCAGGGTTTTGAGAAAATAGACGTCAAATCTGATGCCGGAAAATGTTTTCAGTGCTGTACATCGAAAGATAGTCTAAAAACAAATGTTTTGTTATACAATATGGGGTCCAAAGGTAATATTGTTGGTTATTAACGTATCAGTTTTCAAGCAGGAGCTTGGGTAAATGTCATTTTAAGCGTGTAGCAGAAAAAGGCTGGCTATTGAGTGATAAAGGCTGTACACTGAGGAGACAAGTTGAAAAACCACAAAAATCCATGTGAGATGTACTGCCAACGTATCCGTTAGTACAATGCGGCGGAATTCGTCGGTAATAGGCTATGGCAGCAGACAACAGATGAGAGTGCCTTTGCTAACAGCGCGAGATCCCTGCAGCGCCTCTCCCTGGCTCGTAACCATATCCAGCGGACTCGAGACGACTGTAAAACCGTGGCGTGGTCCCCATTTCAGTTGATATACAGATGGCGGTAGTGTCGTGTACACAAGATATAAAGGGGTGGGGAATCGCCGAAGCTGTCATTTGTATTCAGGTGATTCATATGTAAAGGCTTTAGAAATGGTTATGGTCACACGATGGAAATTGACAGACTTTGAACATAGAATGGTAGTTGGAGCTAGACGGAAGGGACATTACATCTCTGAATCTGTTAAGGAATTCAGAGATCCGCAGTGTCAATAGTGGACAGAGAATACCAAATTCCCTCTCACCGTAAGTAAGTCAGTGATCGACGACCGTCACTTAACGACCGAGAGCAGCGGCGTTTGCATAGTGTTGTCAGTACTAACAGACAAGCAGCACTGTTTGAAAAACCACAAAAATCCATGTGAGATGTACTGCCAACGTATCCGTTAGTACAATGCGGCGGAATTCGTCGGTAATAGGCTATGGCAGCAGACAACAGATGAGAGTGCCTTTGCTAACAGCGCGAGATCCCTGCAGCGCCTCTCCCTGGCTCGTAACCATATCCAGCGGACTCGAGACGACTGTAAAACCGTGGCGTGGTCCCCATTTCAGTTGGTAAGAGCTGATGATAATTTTAGTGTGTGTTGCAGACCCCACGAAGCCGTGGACTCAAGTTGTCAACAAAGCACTGTGTGAGCAAGTGGTGGCTCAATAATGTGAGCCGTGTTTAAATAGAATGGGCTAGGTCCACTGGTCCAACCGAACCGATCATTGATTGGAAATGGCCCCAAGTTTCCAAAAAGGCACGCTTCAATATTTCGGTGGGTCCATAACGTTGTGGGCTCTCTACATAAAATGGACTGGGTCCTTGGTTATGTTCAGCTACCTTGAGATGATTTACAACCTTTCGTGGACTTTACATTCCCAAAGGATGGAAATTTTTAGGCTGGCCATGCACCATGCACCATTCACCAGGCCAAAATTGTTAGTGACTGGTTTCAAGAACATTCTGGACAATTAGAGCGAATGGTTTGGTTACCTAGATCACCCCCACATAAATTAATGGGACATAATCGAGAGGTCATTTCGTGCACAAAATTCTGCACTAGTGACACACACTTAGCAGTTATTAAAGGGCTGTAAAGCCAGCAGAGCTAAATATTTCCACAGGGGACTTCCAACGACTGGAGTAGCTGCACTGCGCCGGCAAAAGGAGCTCCGACACGATATTGGGATGTATCCCACGACTTCTTCACTTCATTGTAGATGACTAAACTGATGGTTCGTGTTAGTCTTGTTCATGCCTTTTTTCATTCGATAGTTCTTCGGTGTATTTGGTTACATTCTGCAATGGGAATACATTTCTTTGCATTTTTTGAAGAAACATTGGGAGGAGAGATTATTAATCGAACGAGTATATATAATTACTGATAGCCATTTTCATGGCGATAATGATTCTCAATCGACCTGTATCGCCAAACAGATACCACTGAAATGTACCTCTCTTTGTCAGCCGTGTGACATTTGCTTTTTCCTCAAGGTAAAGAATTTCATCGCACGGCTTCAAAGTCATGCGATCCCACAGCAGAGCACAGAATTAAACGATGGGCGAATGCTATCAAAATTCGTGTATTGGTCCATAACCAGTTGTCCACGCCTGTCTTTAAAGATATGCTTATATACGTTTCGTATGTATCTAACGTGAATCAGAAGGTGCACCAGGAAACATATCAATCCGACGAGACTGCATTCGTGTATTGCGCATTGTGCGAGAAATATTTGCTTGCCCTGTTTCTACGATAATTTTCACACCACTGATGGTGAGAACGCTCACGAATAGACGATCAGTTAAGATTATGCAGTAATATACTTCAGGTGTATTTTTGTGCTATGTATCACGATGAAAATACCTGTCAAGACGTTATACATACTTCAGCCTCCCGATGTTTTACTGCAAAAAAATGCAGAGAAAAGTATTCCGGTTATCAAAATAATATCAAATACAGCGAAAAAATATGGAATGGAAAAACGCCATGATCAAGCCGGACCAGCAGTTTATCCATGCCAACCTCGCTCTTCTACACACACAGAATAAGTTCCCAAGCTACAGCAAGAAAACACAAAAACGTTAATAACTGCAATATTATTATCGTTGGACCATAAGTTATAAGATAAAACACTTGTTTCAGACTATCTTTTGATTTATATCCTCGAAAATACGGTTTTCCGTCATTAACTTTGACCTTGATTTTTCAAAAACCATGGAGTGTCTAACAAAAAGCCGAAACACGCATCTCTTTACTTTCAATATAGAACGTCCTTGCAAAACTTAATCAAAATTGGTGACCCACATGTCAGCTTCTGCCCCCCACCCCCTCTCCCCGACCATCCCTCCCTTATTATAAATAGGGGGTCTACTGTAAACGGTGCTGTTCTGACATTTCTCAAGGAGCAATACAATAACTTAATACATTAAATTTTCTGTGCTGACGTTGGAAGCACAGTCTATGAAGCGTGCAGGCGCATACACACAGTATTAGCTATTAGTAGTCCAGCATCAGGAAAGATAACCAATAACGAAATTTTCACTTCTTGTGCATACGCATTATAGTAGATACAATAGAAAATTAAATTTGTAGGTAATTTCGGGTGTAACAGGTACGAAATTCAGTACGCAGAGCTGCCAACTCTGGTAGCAACAATGTTCCTACCTCGTCTTACCTCAGAGTCGAACTGAGATTGTAATATAGAAGCGGATACGTCATTACATGCTGATTTAAATCTATGCCAGAGTTAATCAATCATAGTGGCTGCCGAGGGGCGTGACAGTCAGTCGCTCAGCAACTCGTAATATGTTTTCAGTGGTCAAGGCACCCGGAAAAAGCGTGGCCAGGACAACATTATAGAACGGCAGCGAGCTAAAGCAGAACAGGCACCATGCAGTCTCGTGCTTGCTGAACGGAAACATCGTAGAGACAAAGACGACATTACACAGCCAATGATATTCACACGTCAGAAACGTAAAGCATTTTCTCAAAGTTAATGGTTATGTAAAGAGAATTAATTGGAGTAGATTACGTAATGACATCCCAGTTTACTACGAAATGTGCAGGGCTTATTTAGCTATGACGAATCAAACTTGGCAAGACTCGTTGCCCCCGGAATCTCCACAGGCAAATACGGCCATCTGACACTCCATGTAGAGCCGCGACTCGCGCGAAACCGCTTTGTCTCGCGCACAATCATCGTTCAACTTCATATTCCTACAAACTGTTACTGTATTTGCACGAGTCAGCTGAGTCCAACTGTGACTCATTGATATTGTAGTAACGTTATATCAAATTTCCGAAGCGCAAAGTTTCACTTTCATGAACATACTAGCAACCTCACATGGTCCCTTTCAGGAAGCAAGTTTCTTATATGACCAGACGACTTTCCTGTCGTACTGGTAATACGGTTTATGGGCTACTGTGTGGAGTTAAGATTAAGAAAGCAAAGTTAGGTGTTTTTACTGCGTCATTTCCATATAACTTACAGTTAAGTAGCCCATGCCAGAAAAGTTACCAGGAGGCAGGAGTGTCAGCTGTTTCATATTTAATTGGCGTCTAGAGTGACAAGTGATGGCTCCGGGGCAGTCTGCCCAAGCGCAACAGAGTTCTGCGCGAGCTTCGGACGGCAGATTGCTGGAAGGCAGACACCAGCGCCAGTAAGACGCGAGCTACATTTTTGTGGCCTTCTCCCTAATTTCCCTTCACATCTCTTAACATTCTGTATACCACAAGATATATTCTTAACAGCTTAACATCTGATGAGTTTTGAACTGCAGGTCGTTTGAGAAGTCAGCGGTAAGTCTTGGTAGCGGTAGATCGTGCTGGCGTATCGCTGCAGTCAGGTGGTCATATGTAATTCCAAGGATTTCTGCCATTCACCACTGTCAATAGCATCGTCCTCACAGTGACTGGGGACTTCAATGACTTACAGTTCAGCCAGTTGGCGCGAAATATTTAAAAATATACACACAATCCTTCATCATTCTATTAGTGAAAACAATATCAAAATCTCTATAGTAGTTCCTTGGATTAGTCTGAAAATACAGAGGCAAACTACAGTGGGGAATTCGGTTTATATACTGTATGTATAGAAGAAAGACAACGGATGCAGAAAATAAGCAAGTTATCAATCTAAATACTACTTCAATACGGTATTGAGTTGAGACATGGACCTCTGTGCCGGCGTTCTCAGGTAGTACGCCATTTTATACAACTGCATTGTCTGCAAAAATCTGAGAAGTTTATAGTGGTGCGATAATTTAACTGGCGCAGAACTCACGGACCTGCCTTTGCAAAGCAGCATCTCGAAACTGAATTAAAGATTTCTGCTTTTGCTGTATTAGCTTTAATTTCGGTTCTCTGTCATCCATGACTGTTTAAATACATTTTTTTTCTACAAACGGCCTTTACATGAAACCAGATTTTTCTGTCAAACATATTACTATAGTATTTTGCTACTGTAGTCGTTGAACACTTCACATATTTTCCTCTTGGCAGCCAGATGCTTTCTGTCACATCTCCATAGTCGTATTTGCTTTCCACATATTGTTTCCTTTGGAAATTTCTTTGGAGACCGCATATGACGGAACATCACTATGAACTATTCTGCTAGGCATATATCTACTCAGTGCTGGATAAACTATTGTTCTAAGTTCGAGTCACAGTTCATCTACACATTCCTGCTCAGAGATAAATATTTATAGTGCCTTGCTGAAAAATGATACTACTACCTCTTCATGTAGTTTTCCAAATATGTACCGAGATCTCCACTTGTTCCCTTGACCATTTTGGTAATAAATGTTGGTAGTGCCCCCTAAAAGTCACTGATTCAGTATCAGGTTGAAGATGGACATCGAATAGGTCTATTTGCTGCCATTAGATCTAAAATTTATCAGTCATGCCTTGGTTTTTGAATTGTCTGTTCTAAATAGTTGTCAGTGAAAGCTTTTAGTATTTGGCAGTATGTCTTTCCATACCCACCATTTATATAACAGTTCTACTACAAATAACTTACGGGTTTGCTGCCACCGCAGTGGTCGACGTCGTCACCCGGCAGCAAACCCGTAACTTATTTGAACATTCAGTTCGCCGGGAAAAGTTAAGGTCTCACATTGTTCTACTACATTTTAGTTTCCTGGCGCTGCAAATTAAAAAGCTTCAGTATTTTCACTATATTTAAAATATTTCTCGACATTTTATGGGTACCTTTCAAACATTCACTACGAGTAATGTATGCCTTAAAAAAAATTAGTATTTTTACTTACTATACTGTGGGTTTTTGGTGTACACTAGAACTCCTGTGTTGTAAGTATACTACAAATGACAAGTGTAGGAATAAAATTCAGACATAAAGCTCCTCGCAACACAGCACCGAAATGGGCACTACATATAGTGAGAAATGTTACATTAAACCTATAATTAGACTGTATTTCAGCAACGTGTTACTTAGTGTATTAGTGAGAACATATATTGTACTCTTGTTTTTTCTTTTTTAATTCACTATTTAATTTCTTCGATGGACACACAACTTTTATTTCAGTGTGCTAACACCAGAATGCGTGAAGTGCATCTCTGCAACAGGAACTCTGGCAAATAGCTAGCCCGAAATTAGGTCATCCAAAATGTATTTTTTTTAACAGCAGCATGAAAGTGTTTTTCGTGCGATATTTGAAACCTCTCAAGTTTAGCTATGTGTGTGTTTTTTCAGAGTAATTCTCGTGTACTCTTTGCGAAATAGAAATTAGGGCTTAAAATACTACTTTCATAGGCGCGGTCCAGAGCGGCTTTCACTATGATGATGTAAGCTTTGCAGCTTACCGTGCAGCAATATCGGGAGGGATAACATTTCCTGCTATTGTAGTCGTACGGGCCGCGGCTAATGCAATCTCTAAAAGAAACTTGCAAGGATCCGGTTACAGTAACCCCGATGATGATGATGCACTTAAATGGTGCTCGTTCCGCGCATAGTGCGGACGTCGATATTCCTACAATGCACCTCTGAGAAACTATCTACAGCTCCATTTGTATTCCACAAACCACTGTAAGGAGTAAGATATGAAGGTATTACCTACCTGTACATGCGTTGTGCGCGTGAGGGGAAAATGCCTACATTTTCGGCATGTTACCGAAATTAAATTTACTGTGGGAACTTGATACCAGTCGCTTTGGTAGGTAGGCCTACTCGTAAGTCTTTGACCATGGTGACTAGGAATTTGAGATACAGTGATCAAAAATTTAATTTTTCTCTTCTCCCTTGTTATGACATTAGATACAAATATACAGTGTTTCTCGTATACTGGGGATTTTTTTTCTAATGCTTCCCAGCCGTTTCATGCTACGCCAGATATACTTACGCAAATATATGTTTATAGCTTGGGAGCTAACAATGTTATTTTCAATGCCGACCAATTAATTTTGTCTGGTTTAAGTATAATAATTTCGAAAATTTTCACCAGAGTTTCGGAGAATAAAGTAGCATGCAACTGAAGGTTCTCGGAAATGTAACGAAATCTAGTTAGGGTCAGCCGCTTGCCAGATTTGGCTCTCATTCGGACCGGCAGCATAAAAAATTCCGACCAAGCAATGGTACCTTTCCCAGGCTGTGACCATACGGGTTGCCAACAACAAATTTGAGAGGTCTGATGAAAACCATACTGTCTTTCCTGAATTTAGGGTGGAAACGACTTTAAGAAAAAGCGTTGCCGTAGTTTATATACCCGTGTTCGATTTCGGTAAAATACAGGTAATAGCGAGTACATACTCCAATTTATATCGTGTAATTTGTGAAGGTGTTAGGAGATGAGAGCTTGTTGGTCCTATTAGTTTGATAGCCCATGCACTTTTCAAATTTTCGGACGAATTCCTTTAAAGCGTTTTTTCTCTGCACTTTACTTTCTTTGGAGTTAGTCTACAGTGATGTAAAATTGTTACCGGTACTCAAACGTATACCATTACAGAAAATTGCAAGTTTTAAGTTACTATAACTAAAATCCTAGGCGTGTGTAACCATTCAAAGTAAGAGTGAAGGAAAGGTTTTTGAAGTGGGAGGGTGGGGGAGGAGGAGAGGCAGTAACAGTGACTTCCTCTCCGACAATGGAAGCGCACCTGGTTCAGGGTCGCGCTTCCTGTAATTTCAGTATGTTGCGATCATGAATAATTATATGCGGAATATTTGCAAGTGAACCATCTACACATACATTTTGCCCTAGTATCTGATTCGTGAGGTGGTAGGTTTTGGGGACATACGGTACTGTACATTCTTTGAAGTTTTGCTGTTAATTTTCCATAAAGGTAGCTACCATGTGCCTGATCATTGCACTCTCTCTGTACACTGAGTGTCTTCAGTTTTACCAGATTGGATTTTATGCAGTTGTGCAGTGTTCAATCTCTCTCATAAACTGTAGTTACGCATAATCCTTAGAAAACTTAGTGCCACCTTCTCAGTTTTCTGCACCACTTTCATAAGCAAGTCGACCTTCACTCATGGCCATCTGTAAAAATAATTATTCTTGTGAAATGAAAAAATGTAAAACATTGCTGGCAGAAAGTGTCTTGGGAGACGTTCATTATTAAGCGGTGATGCAGTTGATCAGAATCTGACACAACTATAACATCGAATGTGCCACCTGTTCCCAGCAGACCCACGTGAATATCTTCGGCAGCATAGTACTGTCATTTCATTACTGCCTTGATGTAATATGTGTGATTTACCTGAAGACAACTCTTTTCCACTTCCATGCCATTTATTGCACATAACCACAAACTCATAAGTGATAAAACCAATGAATCAACAACAGCACGTGCACCAGTCCTTTACTTTATAGAGTACAGTTAACAATGACAGTGTTCTGAAGAACATTCCATGCTTCATTATTCCCCACAATAAGATGTACCACAGTATGTCATCTGTTACAGTTTGCAGTGTTAACCACCATGCAACTTCTGTATTCTCTGAATGGTCATAGACATTCAGCACCATCTCATCTGACACTGATATCAATTACCCAGCCGTTTTCAATAGATGACTACAGCACTGCCTAGACATCAAGTATCACTGTTTTAATGATAGTTTTTCCCAGTGCTTACAATATGCCCTTTGTCAAAACAACTTAAATTATCAACTTTCTCCATCTCTGCACTTGGAACAGAAAAAGTTTGTTCCTTTTATTCCACAGCATCGGATAGTTTTTTAGGACGACTGTCCTTTCCATGTGCTTCAGCTTTCATCAGTTCCACAATAGGTGTATGATCATAAAGTTAACTAAAAACTGTCTGATTTCTTGCTTCCTAAAACATCTGAAATCAAACCCTAGGTAGGATGTGACAGTGCTGCTCTAAATCCTGCCATGAGCTTGAAATGATGCTACCTCAAATCAATTAGCATGATAATATACATTACTACTGACATATGCATGTGCACACAAAGGAATGTCTCAGCATGGGCTATTTATTTATTATTTTTTATTCCTTAGGACCAAAGTGAGGAGCAAAATTCCAAGATTGTGGAACATGTCAATACATGAAATTACAACATAGAAGTAATAATACAGAAAAATAAAATGTTCACTAACTTGAAACATGTCTATCTAAAAGTTTAAGCAAACACAATCAACAACACAACAAGGATCAGCTTAATTTTACAAGGAACTCCGCAATAGAATAGGAGTGAGCCACTAAGAAACTATTCAGTTTAGATTTGATAGCACATGGATTACTGCTAAGATGTTTGAATTCTAGTGATAACTTTTTGAAAATGGCTGCAGCAGTATACTACACACCTTTCTGCAAATACATTCAAAACTCTAGCAAAAGAACCATTTATTGATTAATTCTTCTGTCACTACAAATGTCAAGATCTAGTTTCATAAACTACTTAACATACCAATAACCTCAAAGTAAAAGGCAAAGGGAACTGAACACGGCAAACAATATGGACATGAAGCACAACCAGCTCTAACTGATTAATATTGTTTGATCATTTACTCATCTAAAAGTTCCACTAATCTTCTTAAGACTTGAGACACAATTCTCAGATCTACTGATATTTGACACATTACTTTCATTACGTAGGTAGCATAGAACAATGGTAACAAATACTGATGTTATTTTGCTATATTTATCAAACTCATGAACTGAGCTTTATTTACTGCAATCAAAAACCCTCTCCAATACTAGTACTTTTTTGTTCCACAGAGGTCCTAAATAATGCAGTGTTTGATGAAGATCATGATGAAATGGTTGTAGTGAAGGATATAGAGATGTTCTCAATGTGTGAACATCATTTGGTGCCATTCTATGGCAAAGTGTCCATCGGTTATCTTCCCACAAAGAAAATTCTTGGACTTAGCAAACTTGCTAGGTAAGTACAGATAATATATTATGGAACAAAAGCTTGTTACTAGAAACATCACAGGAATATTCAGAGTGATGCACTGTTCACTATTATCTTTTTTGTTTCAGAATAGTAGAGATCTTCAGCCGTAGACTACAAGGTAAGCTTAATTTCTCATGTGAAATAAGTTAATCACACCTGTACAGTAAAATAGTATTTCACTTGTATCGAAAGTAATTGGGGATCTTTACCATGAAAGTTGAGGAAGGAAGACAGACTCTATTAAAATGCTATTATTTTGTCTGCAACATGACACTGTAACTTCAGGAGTTAATTCAAAATTACCTTTAATGTAAGGGATCTTTGCCAATGGGAATTCTCTTTTTATTTGAATCTAGAAAGTAACCTACAGGTACTAAAAGAATAAGCAGTGCACTTCACTGAACTTCAGCACTATCCTAAAAATATTATCTTAACTGAATAACCTTGCAATGAGTATTAGAATTGTAGACATAATTTAATGCCTGTAATCTATGAAGGTATGCTGGATAAAAAAGTGTCATTTTCACCTCTAATTTCTTCAGATACCATTTGAGTAAAGGCTGTGTATTATGTAACATTGAAAATCATATCATCCAACATCTTAAAGACTTCACTTTCTAATATTTCCTTCTGAATTGTACAAATTATCCCTGTTCAAATAGTCACCAGATTGTACTTGCATTACAGTTGGCCTTCAGAGTGTAGTGGTACATTTTTAAATTGTAGTTCCAATCATCACATAGCCTCTTCAATTAAAAAGTCTGATAAGACATGTGTAATAGTTAATGCCATGTAAAGGCTTTGTTTTCTAGCATTAAGAAAGAATTACTTATCATGATGGCATCCTATACTGGAAAAAATTTCTCAAAAACAGAGCAGTACAGTATCACTTGCAGCACTAAGAATTCAGTAACTTCACATTATAAATTCATTATATTTAAGCTATAGCTTTGCTAAGAATTAATTTCATCACACATAATTAAGTAGCATAGTCAATATGATGTACACAGAAAATCGATGTAAATACCATTAAATGAGTAGACCTTAAGCATCTTCTGACAGTATGAAGGATGATTACAAGGAAATATGAGGTCCAATCTAGGAGTGTGGGATTTGTGATCAGCATGTTGCGAGTCCCTCTCACCATTGTTATCAGTAGGTGTGGCGGTCTGGTAAAATGTGGTCTGTCATCGTTGTAGTCTCCAGTCCAGAGGTTGGTGTGATGCAGCTCTCCATGATACTCTATCCTGTGAAAGCTTTCTCATCTCCCAGTACCTACTGCAACCTACATCCTTCTGAATCAGCTTAATGTACTCCTCTCTTGGTCTCCCTCTGATTTTTACCCTCCACACTGCCCTCCAATACTAAGTTGGTGATCCCTTGATGCCACAGAACAAGTCCAACCAACCGATCCTTTCTTCTAGTCAGGTTGTGCCACAGATTTCTCTTCTCATTTGTGTTCAATACCTCCTCATTAGTTATGTGATCTACCCATCTAGTCTTCAGCATTCTTCTGTAGCACCATGTCTTCTCTTGTCTAAACTATTTATCATCCATTTTTCACTTTCATACATGGCTAAACTCCATACAAATACTTTCAGAAATGACTTCCTCACACTTAAATCTATACTTGATGTTAACAAATTTCTCTTCTTCAGAAACGCTTTCCTTGCCATTGCCAGTCTACATTTTACATCCTCTCTACTTCGACCATCATCAGTTATTTTGCTCCCCAAATAGCAAAACTCCTTTACTACTCTAAGTGTCTCATTTCCTAATCTAATTCCCTCAGCATCACCCGACTTAATTCGACTACATTCCATAATCCTCGTTTTGCTTTTGTTGATGTTCATCTTATATCCTCCTTTCAAGACAATGTCCATTCTGTTAAACTGCTCTTCCAGGTCCTTTGCTGTCTGACACAATTACAATGTCATCAGCAAACCTCAAAGTTTTTATTTCTTCTCCATGGATTTTAATTCCTACTCCAAATTTTTCTTTTGTTTCCTTCACTGCTTGCTCAATATACAGATTGAATAACATCATGGATAGGCTACAGCCTTGTCTCACTCCATTCCCAACCACTGCTTCCCTTTCATGCCCCTCAATTCTTATAACTGTCATCTGCTTTCTGTACAAATTGTAAATAGCCTTGCACTCCCTGTGTTTGACCCCTGCCACCTTCAGAATTTGAAAGAGAGTATTTCAGTCAACATTGCAATAAGTTTTCTCTAAGTCTACAAATGCTAGGAATGTAGGTTGGCGTTTCCTTGATCTAAGATAAGTTGTAGGGTCAGTATTGCCTCACATGTTCCAACATTTCTACAGAGTCCAAACTGACCTTCCCTGAGGTTGGCTTCTACCAGCTTTTCCATTCATCTGTAAAGAACTCAGGTTTGTATTTTGCAGCTGTAACATGTGGTCTGTCATAACTGTTAAACAGCTCGCCTCTCTGTTCCAACAGTGGAACACTTAATATAGCCATCCAACATGCAATAAAATTGACAATAATGAAGTAATGGATTATACTAAATTAGCAGCCTATTGAATACTTTCTCATAAGGCATAACTTTCCTTTTTTCTTTTGCCAATACTCAAAATTACACAATCTGTGGAAATTATTTTTGAGTCTTTACTTGAAGTTTTCTATCCCATTGTTCTTTCTTTTGTAAAATAAAATTTGTTAGTAGTGGAAAATATCATTGAGCTAATAGATATACTGGCTAATAAATCTGATAATGCCAAGAAACTTTAAAAGACATCTGCATCAGTTAATATTGTGAAATATACACACTATTTATTATAGTTCATTTGATTTTAAAGGTATAGTTTCTTGTAATGTACTAAAGAGATTATGGCAAAAATTCACTGTGCTCAGAGTGATTTGTAATGTAATATTTTACTATAGACAGGGTCACTGCATCTATTACAGGAATTGATATCTATTGTGCCTCCAACTCACTTGATTTGTCTAGTATAAATATATAGTTCCATATTCACATGTGCTGAGAAAGAACGTTGCATGTCCATTTACGCACAAGCAGAAGGTAAATGGAGGTAAAACTTCTTTGTTGATGAGTTGAATTCATTGGTAAGAATGCTTTGGGCTACACACCACTCCTCCAGGGTGGTATGTAACACCACATTGTTTAATATCATTTATGTAATTTGCAGTTCCTGATATTGATTCGGAATCTATATACCAGAAAAGATACTGCACTAGCAACCCAGGAAAGTTGAGTAATCATCCTACTGCTTCATAATTGTGGTCCCTCAGCCAGTAATTGCTGGGCACAGACCAGTTGATGTTGTGGTTCCCAATGTGTGGGCTGTACAGCACAGCTGGTCCTCTGTTAGTATAAACTCTGGGTGTCTACTCTACATTCTACTCTACATTCATACTCTACAAACCACTGTGAAGGGCATGGCAGAAGGTACTTCTCATGGTACTAGTTAACACAGCTTCTTCCTGTTATATTTATGTATGGATCGCAGGAAGAATCACAGGTTAAATGTGTTTGTGTGGGCTGTGATTAAACTAAACTTGGCTTCCTGGTCTCCACAGGAGCATAATGTGTAGGTATGCATAGGTATGGATTCATCACTTAAAGTTGGCTTTGAAATTTTGTAATTTGGCTTTCGTGGGATAGTTTGTGTCTATGTTAGTGTCTGCCAGTTCAGTATTTTCAGAATCTGTGATGCTTTCTCATTCATCAAACAAACCTGTGACCATACATGCTGCTATTATTCATGTATGTTGAATATTCACAATCAGTCCTATCTGGACTGTGCCCTAAACACTTTGGCAATATTCTAGGATGGATAACACAAGCATTTCATGAGCAATCTTTGTAGATTGATTTGCATTTTCCCCTAATATATGACCAGTGAACCTAAGTCTGCCACCTGCTTCACCTATGACTGAGCCCATGTTATTGTCTAAAATCATATCCCTACTTTGTTATACTCAGGTGTTCATATGAGTTACTTGATTCCAAGTGGTACTCCTTGGTATTTTAATTGCAGGGTACTATTTTTTTTGTGTTGTGAAGTGCAGAATTTTACGTTGATGAACATCTGAAGGAAATTGTCTGTATTTGCACCATTTCGAACTTTGATAAAGATCCAGCTGAAAATTTGTGCTGATTTTTTTCAGACAGTACTTTATTGTAGATAACTAAATCATCTGCAAAATATTTATTAATATTGTCTGTAATTTATTTAAGAGCCAAGAACAGCAAGATTTTTACACTTTGCTGGGGCTCGTCCTAAGTTACCTCTACACCTGTTGATGACTCTACATCAAGGATAACATGCTGTATCCTCCCTACCAAGATATTTTCTATCCTGTCACAAATACAATATTTTTGATGCTAAGGATAGGTGTGATACTGGGTCAAATGTTTCTCAGAAAGCAAGAAATGCTCATTTACCTGACTGTCTTAATCAGTGGCTTTCAGGACATCATGTGAGAAATGTGCGATTTGGTTTCACGTAATATCTTTCTGAAATCCATGATAGTTGCCTTGGAGAATATCATTATCAGTGACACCTCATCACATTTTAAATCAGAATGTGCTCCAAGATTATATAACAAATGAATGTCTAGCATGCTGGACAATAGTTTTGTGGAGCAATTCTGCTCCCATTCTTGTAGATGGATGTGATCTGTGCTTTCTTCCATCTACTGGGCATGATTCTATAGGGAGATCCATGGTAGATTAGGGTTAAGAGGAGTTAACTTCACTGCAGATTCAG
Source organism: Schistocerca cancellata (assembly GCF_023864275.1). NCBI lineage: Eukaryota > Metazoa > Arthropoda > Insecta > Orthoptera > Acrididae > Schistocerca > Schistocerca cancellata. The sequence goes on along the minus strand of NC_064630.1, from coordinate 518,204,139 downwards.
TACAGAATCTGGTAAGATTCAAACAGCCCCTGAAACTTTATTCAATTTTAGCAGTTTCTAATGTCCTCAACACTACTGACACTGATAGTTGTCACCTTTGCAGTAGCACAAGAATGAAACTGGGATGACAGCCTTGAATTTTTGTTCGTAAAGAAAAATTTCAAAGTATTTTGTCAGTCCTGATGCTGCTTTGCTACCCTCAATTTTGACTCCTGCCTCATCCATAAGTGTCTGGACACTAACTTCGGTGCCAATAACAGCCTTTACCTATAAACAGAATTTCTTTGAATTTTGAGACATCTTTTGATAATACTCAGATGCAGCAGTTAATTGCTATCTTTACGGTCACATGCAACTCAGCCTCTCCCTGTATACAGGGTGATCCAGGAGGAATGTTCCGTAACTTGTGAGATGCTTCTGCATGTGGAAATAAACTGAAAAAGTTCTATGAACATGTGTTCAGTTTGTGATCATTGATGGAACTGGAGTGGGTTGAAGGCTACACACCCATGAATGAATATTACTTACTGAAATGCTTTGTAGGCACTGTGGTGGATAGAATAAGGGTGGAATGGACTGATCCGTCCTACAAGAAATACAAGGGTTCTCCAAAAGATGGCAGCACTGTGATCAGAGGCAACAGCTGCAAGCAAGCCCAGGGGGACAACTGTGGATTGGATCAGTCACCAGTTGTGAGGCTGTGTGCACGTCATGCTTGAATGTTGTTTAATTAAGCAAGTCCATTGTGTCAACAAATACTGATATTCTGCTTACGTTCACCCAAGCAGAATATGCAGACATGTTCGTGCACATGTACTATAGTGGCAGTGCCCATGCAGCTTAGACAGAATAACACATTAATCAACCCTCTAGGATATTTCCCAGGGTTTTAAACATTGTGTGAATCTGGATCACTGTCCAATATACACACAACATCAGAACATGAGGCTGTTCAGTCAACTGAGGAAAGGGAAGATGATATTGCAGTGGTACAATGGAGATCCACTACCAGTGCATGGTGCATTATCTGTCAGCTCAAGATTCCACAAATAAAAGTGTGGTATACATAACATTCTGAGGGCTTGTACTAATTCCATGTGCAACCCAGGCAACATCTGCAACCAGGTGATTCAGTAAGCGGACAACAATTTCGTGAGTGGTTGGCTGTACAGAGATGTCGTACAATATGCTCTGTTTACAGATGAGGCATTTACATAAAATGGTATCGTGAACACTTGCAATTATCAAACATAGGTGATGGAGAGCCCACATGACACTAGAGAAACAAGATTACAAGTTCTGAACGAACATCTTGTGTGGTATGGTGGATGATGTAGTGATAGGGCCTGTGTTCCTGTCAAATTGCATGAAAACTGCAGCATATGCACATTTCCTCATAGAACACCTACCTGCACTTTCAGAAGAGACAACATTAGAGCAACAACAGCAAATGTACCTGCAACATGGTGGATTACCAATTTGCTTTACCAGGCAAGCATCCCAGTATCTGAATAAAACTTTTCCTCAATGTATTGGCAGGGTTGGACCCATTAATTGGCCTGCCAGATCACTGAACCAAACCCCATTAGACTTCTGTTTATGGGGCTGGTTAAAGGGAGATGTGTGTGCTACAAAGGTGGATTTACATGAAGAAATTGCCACTCGCATCACTGACACTGTTGTCGACATTAAAACCCACCAAGATGATGGCCGATGTGCCACAAAACGTACACCCTCAAACACGTTGATGAATGGACTGAGAAGTGTGGGGGAATTTTTGACCATATCTTTTAGTATCGACCAGTTATCTTTCCCATCATTATTCTGTTCACCATAGTGACTACACGGCATTTCTGTAAGTAATATTCACTCTTGTCTTCACATGGTTCATGAATGTGTGTGGTCACCAACATGCTCCAGTACTGTAACGATCGAAAATCGGAAACTGGTTCACAGAACTTTTTCATTTATTTTCACATTCAGAATCGGCTCAAAAATTGACATTTCTCATGAGTCACCCTGTATATCCATATGTTTTGTTTATATCTATTAAATAATAATTTGTTTCTTTAGAAGCTTTTTTATTGTGGACAATAGAGGGTCCCTCCCATTGTGAACTTTTCTTCTAGGTATGTTTCTCACGTGTATCGTCCATAAACCTGAGCTGCAGTTCTTGTACATGCTCCCATAGATATGAATGTTTCAGTTCTTTATTGAGATATGACACTACTGCCTCTTTATCTAGTTTGCTGAATGTGTAAAACCTTGTTTTTGTCTTAGTTGCACATTGTCTTTTGGTAATCACTGTTGCTATGCTGTCGCATAGTCACTGATAGTTTATAAGCAGATATCCTCAAATAGTTCAGGTCTACTTGTTGCTATTAGGTCCAATATATGCAACATGAGAGGAATACCAAACGATCTGTTCTAGGTAGTTTTCTGCAGTAAGTAATTCTTGTCATGACCATCATTTACAAAACTGTGATTATCTCATTTAGCTGTTAGATGATTGAAGTCTCCTTTGATGATGACTGTATGATTGGAGAACTTGTGTACTGGTGATCTTAGGTTTCCTCTAAAGTTTTTGTTTACATCTGGAGGTGTTTGATGATAGATAGCATCTGTTACAGATTTCTCAGTAAGTAAGAGTCTTGATCAAATAATTTTGCTTACAATTTAAATTCCTACTTCAGTGAATTTGAGTTTCTTGCATATAGTGACAAATCACCTTCACTTACTATTAACCTATTTTCCCACAAAAATATCACTGCTGTTAATTTTGAGTTTTAGCTAGTATTACGTGATCTCCATTGCTGTTTAGAAATGCTTCAAACCTAACATTTCTGTTGCAAATGCTCCAGTGCAGTTAATCATTAAGATTTTAATACTCTTGCCCTATAAGGGATCTTCTTTGGATCTTACACTGACACTTGCTAATGCCTTTTCAGTTATGGTTATCTGGATTGGATGGAGAGTTGCCTAGTCTAAAAAAAATCCTTTTGTGAATCTCTCACACAGTCAACTACCTAAATAGCATCCTATGATGTATAATACACAACTGAAATGTTCATGGGAACTGCACAGTTCCCAACCATGTGGTACAAATCTAGAAAATCAGAGCCTAGCTTATCACAGAATTTTCAAAGCCATTGATTTAACCCTTCCACTTTCCTCAGAACCAGAGGGCAACAATCAGTTCTGGGAATAATTATGCAAATTTTGAGCTTTGTTCAAACTTGGTGAGTAATGCTGCCTTCCTCTACCTTCTTTGCCAGGCAAGGGGATGGTTTAAGTATGAGTTCAGAGGAGAAATGACAGGCATCTGGCTCAACTGTTTGGATTGTGAGTATGGGAAAACATTTATGTAAATCCCTAAATCTCAATGTCATTGGGATGGATGGTGGTTGAGGTAAACCAGTAACAAGTGGGCAACCTCTGGGGTACCTGCCATAGTGCAGTTGGCGGATGACTTCTGAGACAAGCAGATTTTGGCCTATGTGGTTGTTAATTACTCTAGCTCCCATTGGTAACAAAATGATTCTTACTGTTCATACTCACTCCTGATGGGAAAGGTCATCCATAAGGAAATGCTGACACCTAATCATCAAAGAACAACAATGTTCAGTCCTGTTGAGGAAACAAATTGAAATAATTGCTGTAAAGACAGTGACAAGGTAGATATTCACAAAAATCATCTACAGTTTTTTTAATTTTTGCTTATTTGTCTATCCTGAAGGATTGTACATTCTAATGTTGACATAACTTGAACAAAGGAAGAGATACCATCATCATATATACATAAGTGTATAAAGTATATCTGAAGAACATGCTATCTCTATTAACACTTTAATATAAATGAACTATATGCAACCTATATAATATCTATGAAATACGAATGGATGGTATAGTACAAACTAGAAAATCAACAAACAGAATTAATGACTAGAGTTCCAGTATCTTTAATTCAGAAGCGCTTCTACAATTTTTTAAAAATTGTTCTGTATTGTAAAATACTTCTCTTAAGTTGTATTTGTGTACAGTTACACAGTATGATCCTGTATTAGTAGTGTGTTAAATAACTGTATCAAGATGTAAAAACATTTTGTGCTTTCTCAAGTCATGTAACTTGGATGTCAATCATCAGCGTGCACACGTGTGTGTCCTGCTGGAATTGCCAAAGTCCATCGAAATGCACAGTAGACATGAATGGATGCAGGTGATCAGACAGAATGCTTGAGTAAGTGTCACCTGTCTGTCATATCTTGATATATCAGGGGTCCTGTATCACTCCAACTGCACACGCCCCACTCCATTAGTGTCTCCATGAGCTTGAACAGTCACCTATTGACATGCAGGTTCCATGGATTCATTATGTTGTCTCCACACCCTTACACATCCATCTGTTCGATAAAATTTGAAATGAGACTTGTTTGACCAGGCAACATGCTTCCATTGATCAACAGTCCTATGTCAGTGTTAACGTGCCCAGGCATGGTGTAAAGCTTTGTGTCATGCACTCAAGAGTACACGAGTGGGCCTTCAACTCCGAAAGCCCATATCAAAGATGTTTCATTGAATGGTTTGGGCGTTGACACTTGTTGATAGTCCAGCACTGAAATCTGTTGCAATTTGCAGAAGGTTTGCACTTCAATCATGTTGAATGATCCTCTTCAGTTGTCATTGGTTCTGTTCTTGCAAGATATTTTTCTGGCCACAGTGATGTCAGAGATTTGATGTTTTACCAGATTACTGATATTCACAGTATGCTGATAAAATGGTTGTGCAGGAAAATCCCCACTTCATCCCTATCTTGGAGATGCTGTCCCATCACTCATATGCTGACTATAACACCTCATTCAAACTCACGTAAATGTTGATAACCTGCCATTGTAGCAGCAATAACCAATCTAACAACTGCGCCAGACACTTGTCTTATGTAGGTGTTGCTGCCCGCAGTGCCATATTCTGCCCTCTGTTGCAAAGGAGGTGGCATCACCTTTAATGCTTTCATAGCCTCAGCATATGAGATTGTTCCCCATCCCCTTTACTTCCTCAGGTTTTCTTTCTTAGGCATAAACCTGGCTGTCCTCCTTCCACACAGGATGGCCACTAGACCAGTTTAGTCATTTTGGTCACTGCGTGCATGAATCATTTGATTCATATGCATCTGTTCGACATTTAATACATGTTACCTCACCATTAAAACCAAGGATTTTATGTCCTAACAGTTGGAATTTAGCACATCTTGGAGGGTTTGGTATGCAGTGTAACTTTGTAGCAGGTAAAACCAACTGCTCTATATTTTTGTTGTATGTGAGGCTTTAAATTTTTTTTTTCTAGGTTCTTGTTCACTTTATAATTTTTTTTTTCTCTGACAACCTCATTTGCTCATAAGTCCTGTAAGTCATAGGGGTCAGTCTGCACCAGCATCACTACCAGTTGCCTACCCCTATTGCTAAATTGAGGGTGGTACACATTTAAATTACTATAGGGTAACCCATTTTTTTGGGCCCTTACAGCTCATAAATGTGCTGTGTTGTAGCTGTCTGTCATTGGAGTACCATTTCAGACACATTTGTTTTGTCAAAAAAACTAGCAAGTGACTCTAAAACTTTGTGAATATAGAAAGTGATTTTTGAACAGATTCCTTATCTTTCTTAATTATTAATTAAAATAACCATTATAAGAAAATTCTGTGGGAGCAAAAGAAAAAAAAGATTTTTATTTTCCAGAGGACTCAAATGCTGAAGAACTAAAAAGTCTTAAATATAATAATATTGTATGTCAAGAAGCTAAAATGTCAACATCCCCTCTCTTAAAAACATGACCACTCTCAAAGTAATCTATAAATAATGTGTGTTTTGTGTGTAAAGAAAATTGCTGTAGTAGCTGATGATTAACAAACCAGATATAACATCATGCAGTCTAAAATTAAAACATAAAATGTCTAGTTCTTGGCTTGGATTAAAGTATTCTTACACAACACTATATTCATCACATTAACTGTGCAGCACAGCTACATGGTGCTGAATATAGATACTTGTCTCCCATGTGATGATGGTGTTACCAAACTACAATTGTTTGACATCAGTTTTCTACTGAAGACATGCATGGGACAAACTTTTGATAGAAATTTTTATCTTGTTAGAATGGAAGGATTTGCTCTGGTGTAAGTGTGTGCAAATTTTTGTCCACTCTGTATATGCATCACTGAAAATCACCATACGTACAAAACACTTCCCACTGAAATGAAATGAAATGTCGCGTGACGAGGGGTAGACCGCTCGCCTGGTGCAAGTCTTTAAATTTGACGCCACTTCGGCAACTTGTGCATCAATGGGGATTAAATGATGATGATTAGGACAACACAACACCCAGTCCCTGAGCAGAGAAAATCTCCAACCCATCCGTGAATTGAACCTGGGCCCTGAGGATTGACAGTCTGTCGCGCTGACCACTCAGCTACCGGGGACGGACACTTCCCACTTTGTGCCCCACTTGATAAGAAGGCTCTCACAGACCTAATAATTGGGGCTTTCGAGGCCGGCTGCCCCTTTTTCTTCGCGAATTTATGGCAGAGCGCACATTTAGGGTGCGGGTGAACACTACTCTCTCCCGTACTTTCTCCCAAGAAAACGGGGTACCCCAGGGTTCCGTGCTGAGTGTTGTACTGTTTGCCATCGCCATAAATCCAATTATGGATTGTCTCCCTCATGATGTCTCGGGCTCCCTCTTTGTGGACGATTTTGCGATCTACTACAGCGCTCAACGGACCAGCCTTCTTGAACGACGTCTTCAAGGATGTCTCGATCGCCTCCACTCGTGGAGCATCGAAACTGGCTTCCGTTTCTCACCCAGTAAGACCGTTTGTGTCAATTTTTGGCGACGTAAGGAGTTTCTTCCGCCCTCCTTACATCTAGGTCCTGTCAACCTTCCGTTTTCAGACGTCGCTAAATTCTTGGGTCTTATGTTTGACAGAAAACTATGCTGGTCCTCCCACGTTTCCTATCTTTCGGCTCGCTGTCTGCGATCGCTTAACACCCTCCGTGTCCTGAATGGTACCTCCTGGGGAGCGGACAGAGTGGTCCTTCTCCGCCTCTATCGCGCCTTAGTGCGCTCGAAATTGGATTATGGAAGCATAGTCTACTCCTCTGCTCGGCCGTCTATGCTTCGGCATCTCGATTCTATCCACCACCGTGGATTACGTTTAGTGTCTGGAGCTTTTTACACTAGCCCTGTGGAAAGCCTTTATGCTGAGACTGCTGAACCTCCACTGTCCAATCGGCGAGCAGTCCTCCTGAGTCGTTATGCTAGCCATCTGTCTTCCATGCCTGCTAATCCAGCCCACGACCTTTTTTTCGACGTCTCCTTTGATGTAGGGTATGCAGGCCGCTCCTCCTCCCTACTACCCCCGGGAGTCCGCTTCCGTCAACTGCTCCATTCTCTTTCCTTCCGCTTTCCTAAAACCTTCTTGACAACTTGGGGTACAGCACCGCCTTGGCTCCGTCCCTGGATCTGCCTGCTCCGTGACCTTTGTCAATTTCCCAAGGATGGTACCCCTACACTTATTTATCGTCGGGCATTTGCTGCTCTATGTGCACAAATGACGGACGCCACATTTATTTACACCGACGGCTCGAAAACATCGTTAGGTGTAGGGAGTGCCTATATTGTTGGCGACACCCCAAATCGCTTTCGGCTTCCCGACCAATGTTCGGTTTATACTGCGGAGCTTTACGCTGTTCTCCAGGCTGTCCACTACATCCGCCGCCATCAGCGGATACAGTACGTTATCTGCTCAGATTCTCTCAACTCTCTCCTCAGTCTCCAAGCTCTTTACCCTGTGCACCCTCTGGTCCACCGGATTCAGGACTGGTGTGCGCTTGCTCCACCTGGGGGGCGTCTCGGTGGCGTTCCTCTGGCTCCCGGGACACGCTGGTATCTGTGGGAATGAGGCGGCTGATATAGCGGCCAAGGCTGCAGTCTCTCTTCCTCGGCCAGCTATTCAGTCGCTTCCCTTCACCGATATACGGAGCGGTTTATGTCGCCAAGTTGCTCATTTATGGCATGCGCATTGGTTGGCACTTCCCCGTAATAAATTGCGGGAAGTGAAAGCCCTTCCTTGCGCTTGGACCTCTTCCTCCCGAACGCGTAGTCGGGAGGAGGTAATTTTAGCTAGACTCCGGATAGGGCACTGTCGTTTCAGCCATCGACATCTTTTAAGCGGCGATCCTCCCCCACTCTGTCCCCACTGCTCTCAGCTGTGGACGGTAAGACACCTTTTAATTGAATGCCCCTATTTTAATCCGTTACGCTCCCGTCTACAGCTATCGCTTGATTTATCGTCGATTTTAGCAGATGACACGCGCTCAGCCGACCGCGTTCTCCAGTTTATTAGTGACAGTGAAATGACGTCAGTCATTTGAAGCTTTTTTGGGGACAACCACCCCCTTTCTGTAGCAGATTTTTAAGCTTTCTTCTATTTTTAGTTTCTCCAATTTTCTGACTTTGTTCCCATTGCTGCTGGTTTTCAATTTCGGTTTTTTACTGTCTTAAGTCACGGGCTGGGCGCTAATGACCATAGAAGTTTTGCGCCCTAAAACCACAAACAAAAAAAAAAATCACAGACCTAATTAAGCAACATCTTCAACCATAATTTTTGTGTGTTTTAGGCTCTTTTTATTTCATTTTGTTTGTAACCTGACACACAACTGTTGGGCAGTGTTCTCATCCAGAGGGGCTGTGCATTTTCCCTTCAGACCTGTGTCTGAGAAATGGCTCTTCACACTCTCCCAGACATTGATACTATAACACAGTCAAAAAAGTATTATTTTAGTTCCTTTTCCAACCTCCACAGTAATATTCTATAGGAAGACTTCATTGCTTAATTCACAAACTTTGTGCTCTCATATTCACAAAGACCACTAATTATCTTCGCCGGCCGCGGTGGCCATGCGGTTCTAGGCGCTCCAGTCCGGAGCCGCGCTGCTGCTATGGTCGCAGGTTCGAATCCTGCCTCGGGCAGATGTCCTTAGGTTAGTTAGGTTTAAGTAGTTCTAAGTTCTAGGGGACTGATGACCACAGCAGTTGAGTCCCATAGTGCTCAGCCATTTGAACCATTTTTGAACTAATAATCTTCCCTTGAGTGCCTTAAAACCATCATCATGATGTCACTGTAGAAAGTTAAACACAAAATATAAAATTTCAAAATTTAAACATTGTTCTTTCTAACTTTGATACATGTAAAAGAAAAAATCACACAGGATTTTTGTTGCAGTTCAGGAGAGACTGACCAAACAGATTGCTGTTGCTGTGACAAAGGCTGTGCAGCCTGCAGGTGTGGCAGTAGTTGTTGAAGGAGTGTAAGTAAACTAATTCCTGATTTACAGCTTTCATTGCTAAAATTACTGTTATTACCTTGATTTTGAAGAGTTTGTACTAATATGGCAACTTCACAAAAAATATTGTGAACAAGTATAATGAAAAGTGTGTGTGTGTGTGTGTGTGTGTGTGTGTGTGTGTGTGTGTGTTATTTCTTGGGCTAAGTTCATGATACACCAGTTTGTGTGTTCAGTGTGACTTGGTTATTATTTTATTGTTATTGTTATTATTGTTATTATTATTATTTGTTTGTATTGGTCACCTCAATTATATCAGGTGCACTTTCTCCTTGTGCTTGGCCCTAAACTTCATTTGCTGTTACTTCCTTTGGTCCACATATTGCCAGGTTTTAGTTTTGGCACTTCTCAAAAACAGTTACTCTTGGAGTTAATTCTTGAGTGGAAAGTGTTTGTGGCTACCTGAAGTCATACCTATTGGAAGTATTTTTCTGCCTCAGTGAATCATACTGTCTTGTTCTTTCTTGTTGAGAAAGGTGTGAAAGATAAGTTTGAGTAAACTTGTAGGGCTCATAAAGCCAATGTGGCCATAGAAAAACAACTTTCCTTGTGTGAATTATTGGAATCTTTACTACAAGTGTATAGGTTTGAGATTTTCTCATTTCCTGAATTGTCTTTGATTATGCCTAATATTTTGCTAAAGATGTACTATTCTGTTACTTCTAACTGCCTGGTCAGATCTTTTCACTTAATAGCAAAACATTCTTTGTGTATCAGTCTGCAAAAACATATTACTGTGAAGCAATGTAGCTTTATATTAACTGATATAGATTGCCTCTTGCAAATACACGCTTCAGGTTAGTTGATATGCTGTCTCCATTTTTCTGATCTGTGATGTAAAGGCTTCTTTCCAGAGGTGACTGGCTCTATTCATTCTCAAAGATTTTTTACCCCCCTGCGGGTTCGGGGGTTAGAATAGGCCCGCGGTATTCCTGCCTGTCGTAAGAGGCGACTAAAAGGAGTCTCACATGTTTTGGCCTTATGTGATGGTCCCCTCTCGGGTTTGACCTCCATCTTTCTAAATTATTCCGAAGAGCGAGCCAATTGGGGAAGGGCGCCTTACGTGGTGCATTGTATCCGTCGTGCAATTAGACCTTTAGCCGGCTTTCACGTCGTTGCCATGGTGTCCCGCTCGTTTTCGATCTTTAGGGCGGGGATACGTCCCTGAGTGCGATTACCACGCTGCCCTCTGCAGTGTTTCTTTTAACTGCGGCGACGACCTTGGACAGTTTTGCACCTAAGATCCAGCACGGTAGCCAGTCCGTTGTGGTGGGGCCGCCATGTACCCTCTTGGTTGTAGCCCCCTGACAACACAGGGATCGCTCTACTGATGCCTGCGCCGTTAACTCCCCACGTATGCCAAGGAGTAGATGCCTATCCTCCTGGGGTATCAGGACTCCCGGCAACGGCCATCCTGCCAGGTGGCCTTTGCTGTGGCTGGGTGGCGCCCGTGGGGAGGGCCCTTGGTCGGAGTAGGTGGCATCAGGGCGGATGACCCGCAATGAAGCGTGGTACATCATCTCTCGCTGGCGGCCAGCCGCCAGCAGTCTCTAAGCGTTCTCGGGCTCAATTTAATGCTCAGAAGTACGATCCGAAAACGTTCCCCTCCCTGGCCACGCCGTGGGAAGAGCGTAAGTCCCAGGATGGAGGTAACAGTTATTCGCCCCGATTCTTAGTTTGCACGAGAGCTGATGGGGAGTCTTTTCTCTCCACAAAGCCTCAGTTCTTCGTCGAGCATTTAGAGGACAAGTTTGGGGAGGTGGAGGGCTTGTCTAAAATGCGCTCTGGCTCAGTACTGATACAAACGGCATCCTCCGCCCAGTCACGCAGGTTACTTGCTTGTGACAAGTTGGGGGATGTTAACGTTACTATTACTCCACATAAGAGTTTAAATATGGTCCAGGGTGTTATTTTCCATAGGGACCTCCTTTTGCAGTCTGATGACGAGCTGCGCGCCAACTTAGAACGTAGAGGTGTTCATTTCGTCCGGCGCGTTCATCGGGGTCCGAGGGACAATCAGGTTGCTACCGGTGCCTTCATCTTGGCCTTCGAGGGTGATACGTTACCGGAAAAGGTCAAGGTGATGGTCTACCGATGTGACGTCAAGCCCTATATCCCTCCCCCGATGCGGTGCTTCAAGTGCTGGAAGTTCGGCCATATGTCTTCCCGCTGCACTTCCAGCCTCACATGTCGAGATTGCGGACGCCCATCTCATCCCGATACTCCATGTGCCCCGCCTCCCATCTGCGTCAACTGCGGGGAGCACCATTCACCTTGCTCGCCAGACTGCAGAATATTCCAGAAAGAGCGCAAAATCATGGAATATAAGACCCTGGACCGACTGACTTATACTGAGGCCAAACGGAAATACGACCGATTACATCCAGTGAGAATGACAACTTCCTACGCCGCTGTTACAACACCTGTGCTAGCCCCATCAGTTTCGCGCCTTTCGGCCGGATCGACGAGTGGTACAACTCCTCCTGCCCCCTTGCCAGTGGGGGGCTCTACCCACCCGATTGCTCCTGTGCCACCTACCTCAGGAGCAACACCATCCCCCCCATCGGGGACGTCGGTCCCCGCTTCTACACCGGAGAAGTGTCCAACTTCTTCGGCTTCTCACGCTCGCAAGGGGTCCCTTGGGTCCCTCCCTTCCCAGGTTTCCACCGGCGGGAAGGCTGACGATAGACAGTGGCGTAAGTGCCCACAATCTGCAGGTCGAAGGGCTTCCCGATCCTCCTCAGTCCCGGAGACTGAATCGGTGAAGCCCTCCCAGCCAGTTAAACCCAAGGAGCAGCGTGAGAAATCAAAGAAGAGCAGCTCTAAGCCCAAGGAACGCGCGGTGGTAGCCACCCCATCGCAACCTTCTAGCTCTGCGTCTGAGGACGCGGTGGAGATTCTGGCGTCCGCTGAGGACCTCGATCTCGCCGGTCCCTCAGACGCCGTGAATAGCAATAGCACTAGCACGGGTGCTCAATCGGAGGCAGCAGGTGACCCAGCGGCGTAATCTGTCGTCCCAGTCCCGGCACGCCTTTCTCAGCCATGGACAAAACCATCCTCCAGTGGAACTGCAGCGGTTTCTTCCACCATCTAGCTGAGCTCCGCCAACTTATCAGCCTTCACCCTTTCCTCTGCATTGCTCTGCAGGAAACTTGGTTTCCAGCAATGCGCACCCCCGCCCTCCGTGGCTATCGGGGTTATTATAAGAACCGAGCAGCTTATGAAAGGGTGTCTGGTGGCGTCTGCATCTATGTCCTTAACTCACTTCACAGCGAGTCTGTCCCTCTCCAAACAGCTTTAGAGGCTGTCGCTGTTCGGGTGTGGACGCCACAGGCTGTTACCGTCTGCAGTCTTTACCTTCCACCGGATGGTGATGTCGCGCAGCATGTCCTGGCTGCGCTGATAGCCCAATTGCCGCCACCTTTTTTATTACTGGGCGACTTTAACGCCCATAACCCTCTGTGGGGTGGGTCAGTGGCAACAGGTCGAGGCGCCACCGTTGAGCATTTATTGTCGCAGCTCGATCTCTCGATTTTGAATGATGGTGCCTCCACACACTTCAGTGTGGCGCATGGCACCTACTCCGCCATTGACCTTTCAATCTGTAGCCCTAGCCTCTTACCATCTGTCCACTGGAGTGTGCATGACGACCTGTGTGGTAGTGACCACTTTCCGATTTTTCTGTCACTACCACAGCGTCACTCTTCTGGGCGCCCTAGCAGATGGGCTATGAATAAGGCTGACTGGGACTTGTTCTCCTCCACTGCCGCTATTGAGCCTCTCTCAACTGATGCCACTGATGTGGTGGTTACATCGGTCACCGCCGGCATCGTCACTGCCGCCGAGTCTGCCATTCCCCGTTCTTCTGGGTCCCCTCGGCGGAGGGCTGTGCCTTGGTGGTCGCCTGAGATCGCTGAAGCGATTAAGGATCGCCGGCGGGCACTCCAGCGTCACAAGCGACATCCCTCCATGGACCACCTTATCGCCTTTAAACGGCTGCGTGCGCGGGCCCGCCTCCTTATCCGCCAAGGCAAGAAGGAGTGCTGGGAGCGGTATGTGTCCACCATTGGACTCCATGTCACTCCATCGCAGGTCTGGGCCAAGATTCGACGGGTCTTCGGCTATCGGACCCCTGCCAGCGTCCCTGCGCTCTCACTGAATGGAGCAGTTTGTACTGACTCCGACGTCATTGCAAACCGCTTAGCAGAGCATTTTGCTATGAGTTCCGCTTCTGCGAATTACCCCCAGGCCTTCCGCTCCATTAAAGAGCGGATGGAACGTCGGAGCCTTTCTTTTCGCACCAACGCTTCTGAACCCTACAACGCTCCATTCAGTGAGTGGGAATTTCAGAGTGCCCTTGCCGCTTGCCCTGATACCGCTCCCGGGCCAGATCGCATCCACTGTCAGATGCTGAAACACCTTTCAGTGGACTGCAAGCGACGCCTCCTCGACCTTTACAACCGTCTCTGGGTCGAGGGTGAGTTTCCATCGCAATGGCGGGAAAGTATTGTCATCCCCATTTTGAAACCTGGAAAGAACCCTCTGGAGGTGGACAGCTACCGCCCCATTAGCCTCACCAACGTTCTTTGTAAGCTTCTCGAACGGATGGTGAGCCGGCGCTTAAATTGGGTACTGGAGTCTCGGGGCCTTCTGGCTCCGTCTCAGGGTGGGTTCCGGAAAGGCCGCTCCGCCGCCGACAATCTGGTGAGCCTGGAGTCGGCCATCCGTACTGCCTTTGCCCGCCGTCAGCACCTGGTCGCTGTCTTTTTCGACATGCGGAAGGCGTACGATACGACATGGCGTCATCACATCCTTTCTACGCTTCATGGATGGGGTCTTCGGGGCCCTCTGCCGATCTTTATCCGCAATTTCCTGTCGTATCGTACCTTCCGCGTGCAAGTCGCAGCCTCCTATAGTTCCACCCACGTCCAGGAGAACGGTGTGCCACAGGGTTCTGTTTTAAGTGTCTGTCTGTTTTTAATAGCCATTAACGGGCTCGCTGCGGCCGTGGGAAATTCTGTCTCTGCTTCCCTGTATGCTGACGACTTCTGCCTTTATTACAGCTCTACTGGCATTGCAGCTGTTGAACGTCAGCTACAGGGCGCTATCCGTACGGCGCAGTCTTGGGCTGTAGCGCATGGGTTTCAGTTTTCGGCAGCCAAGACCCGCGTTATGCATTTCTGCCGGCGCCGAACAGTCCATCCTGAGCCGCGGCTTTATCTTGCTGACGAACTCCTTGCTGTGGTGGAGACCCACAGGTTTTTGGGGGTGGTTTTCGATGCCCGGTTGACTTGGCTGCCTCATATCCGGCAGCTTAAACAGACGTGTTGGCGGCATCTCAACGCTGTGAGATGCTTGAGCCACACCCGCTGGGGCGCCGACCGCTCTACCCTGTTGCGGCTCTACCAGGCGTTAATCCAGTCCCGTCTGGATTATGGGAGCCTGGCTTATGGCTCAGCATCCCCATCTGCGTTACGGGTGCTGGACCCAATTCTCCACAGTGGGATACGCCTTGCCACTGGTGCTTTCCGCACCAGCCCTGTGGACAGTGTGCTAGTGGAGGCAGGTGTACCCCCACTGCGGTTCCGGCGCCAACGTTTGCTGGCCGCTTATGCTGCCCATGTTCTAAGCTTGCCCGGGCATCCAAATTATCGTGTCCTGTTCCCGCAGTCAGTCGTCCATCTGCCAGACCGTCGGCCCCGGTCGGGTTGTCCGATCGCCGTACGCGTCAAGGAGCTTCTCTGTGGGCTTGGGTTTTTCCCTGCTCCACCTCCTTTCCGGGCGCCTCTGCGTACACCCCCGTGGTGTGTTCCTCGCCCTTGCCTTCGGCTCGACTTGGCACAGGGCTCGAAGGACTCGGTCCCTCCAGAGGCCTTCCGCCGCCGCTTTTATTCCATCCTGGCCACGTATCAGGGCTCTGGAATTGTTTACACCGACGGTTCGATGGTTGCTGGTCGTGTCGGGTATGCGCTAACTCTAGGGGACCATTCCGAACAACGGTCCTTGGCGGCTGGCTGCAGCGTTTACACTGCTGAGCTAGTCGCCATCTTTAGAGCCCTAGAGTATATCCGCTCCTGCTCAGGTGAGTCCTTCGTTATCTGTAGCGATTCCCTGAGCGGTTTACGAGCTCTCGACCAGTGTTTTCCTCGTTCTCGTCTGGTGATGGCTATCCATGAGTCCCTGCATACTCTTGCGCGTTGCGGCCGCTCTGTGGTCTTTGTGTGGACCCCCGGTCATGCCGGTATCCCGGGCAATGAACATGTTGACCGCCTGGCGAAAGAGGCCACGAATAAACCATCTCTGGATGTTGGCCTCCCAGAGGCTGATTTGCGGGCAGTCCTCCGCCGAAAAGTTTTTGCGCTTTGGGACGCTGAATGGCGCGATCGGATTACACCCAATAAACTCCGTGCCATTAAGGAGACGACGACTGTGTGGCGGTCCTCCATGCGAGCCAACCGCAGGGACTCAGTCGTCCTTTGTCGGCTCCGCATTGGCCACTCCCGGCTAACACACAGTTATTTACTGCGCCAGGAGGACCCTCCTGTATGTCGCTGCGGGGCGGCTTTGACGGTGGCCCACATTCTGTTGGCCTGCCCCCTTTTAGCTGTGGTCAGGCAGACATTTGCGCTGCCTGATACGCTCCCTGCCGTTTTATCCGATGACCCTGTTATGGCTGCCTTAGTTTTACGTTTTATTCGGGCAGGGAGTTTTTATTCTTTCCTCTGAGTGTTTCTGTTTTATTTTATTTTTTCTTTTGATTCTGGCCTTTGGCCTATGATTTTACACTGATCTTTTAATGTGTTTCTAAGTGGTTGGCTTTTCCTTTTCTATTTCTATGGTCGGCCAACCACTGTCACACTCTGTGTGGTTTTCGTTCGTTTTGTCTTGTCCTTGTCTCCGTTTCTTTTGTTCTGTATCGTCTGTGTCTATTCTGTTCCTCGTTTTTATTCTCTGTGGATGTTCTTTGTCTTTGGAAAAAGGGACCGATGACCGTAGCAGTCTGGTCCCTTTCATCCCCCAAACCAACAACAACAACAACAAAGATTTTTTAACATGTTTTTGATTTCCCTTGCTTCTACCTGTAGTAATCTGGTGGTTGCTTTATGTCTGTAACCAATTCAGTTTTCTCAAAGGAAATCTGGAATCCTGCCATTGCTGCTGCTGCTGCTGCTGCTGCTGCTGCTGCTGCTTATATTTATATGTACAGTTATTAAATGACTCATATATTTATTTTCTTTTCTTTTAGACACATGTGCATGGTGATGAGAGGGGTGCAAAAGATTAACAGTAAGACAGTTACTTCAACAATGCTTGGAGTCTTCAGAGATGATCCAAAAACCAGGGAAGAATTTCTCAACTTGGTGCATTCGAAGTAAAAAGACATCATGCCATTACAATGGTGAAAGATGACTGTCACAATGAATAAATGAGTTGGTTAAGTGATCAAACACAGCAGAACAAAAATTAAAGTATTTATTGCTTGAAATAGGAAAAATTCGCTATTTACCTGCAGAAACCGCAAAACTTCTATCATTTGTCCAAGGAAGATTGTTTCAAAGATTAGTATACACACTTTTGTGATAGTCACCTATTAAGCATTGTTCCTGTAAATGTTGATACTGTGTTTGTCCCATTGTTACAGTGTTCATAGAATATCAGTATTTTTAGTATGAAACTTGATAAATTGTTGTGTGCATTGTTTGAAAGTAAATAGTTCTCATGTGGTTTTTAAAGGCTTCTTAGCCTATCAGAAGTATTAGCATGATGAAAGTATGAGAGGACCAATGGAACTACCTGGAAATGTACATGAATGTGGAGTATATTTTAAGAGACTATTTGTTAAATGAAAAATTATTTAAGACAATCCCAAGATTGTTTCGTAATTTTTAAGAATCTTGCCAGGTATTTTAGTTAGTACTTCATGTTTTGTGCTTCATAGAAGGTAGCATGGGAAGGCTATGTGGTACTTGTGGAACCTTAATGTTTCTTAAAAATATTAATTTCACTAAGCAAAAACATCATATGAAACAGTTAAAAAAATTAAGTGATTAGGCATTGTACTTTGGTATCTACAGTTGCTTGAAATTGTCACAAAAGAGCTAAGAATTCACAAAAAATGAGTACTTAATTTCTTTTATTGTGAGCAATCTCGTGCTGCTTTTAAGAACAAAACTATGTAAAATTGCATGTGCTCTGAGGCAAGTGACTGACAAAATACAACAGTTCAAACAGTACACATCATAAAATGTACAAAGTGTTATCAGGAACTTGAAGTCTGTTTTCTCCTCGCTACACAGTGGAGGACTCAAACCTAATCGAATAGTACAAACAAAATAATCCTTTCCATGTTTTTTTCATGAGAATTTCATTTATATGTAACCATGACCCATATCTATTACATGATTCAGAACAAATCAGTTTTAAATGCATAGAATGAGCTCCAAGAAACATGGGGAAATACCAAGACTCTAAAGTATTGGTGGTGGAATATTTTTTTTGTAGTCTGGTTCTTCTCAGACATCTGAAACACATGATTCATGCTGGATTGTGGGAAAGTTTATAGAAATTACAGAAACTTAAATAACATTTGGAATTTGTAGTGTTTGAATGTTTCGTAAAAAAGGTTGCAGTCCAAATAGGAAGTCAAAATGACTATTTTGGCTTAAACCACAGTATCCAGACTTATAATGGATACTGATCACAGATGCCTACCTCCTAAAAAGTCTTGATTTCTATACAGAGTTAGTGATAAATTGTCTTTCCATGACATGTAAGTTTTTGCCTCAAATATATTTTACAATAAGATTTGAATTCTCATTGTATTTTACTCATATGGTGAGAGGATGATCCAGGGTATTATTACGCTCCATCAATTTTCATACCCTTTCTGTAAGTATTTGAGAGTAAAATAAAAATGTATTTAATTTGTTTTAAGTATGGTACCACAAGTGTTGAGATTACATAAGTGGCATTATTTAGAATAATTGCAGTACAGTTATTGAGATATCTAAAGTTTTTGTGGCTAATGTTACAGAAATGAGGCAGTTGGCCTAAGTTAATTGTTTTTACTTCTATTTTTGTATTTGAATTCCTTATTTTTATGATGATTAGAATAAATAACAAATGTATTTTAGTAATTTTTATTTGTATTTTGCCATACATTTGCAAGAGTTACACTGCAAACGCCAATGAACTGGACCAATATTGTCTTTAGACTTTTGTATTAATATTTATTGTCAAATAAAATTTTACAAATTTTCATTTAAAAAAATAACAGCTTGGTGTGCTCTCTCTCTCTCTCTCTCTCTCTCTCTCTCTCTCTCTCTCTCTCTCTCCAAACACACACAAATATTCATATTATTATTATTATTATTATTATTATTATTATTATTATTATTATTATTATTATTATTAAAAGAAGTCATTTTATAGGTGGTGTAGTGGATAACACATCTGCCTATTAAGCAGGAGACCCGGGTTTCCCAGGTTTCTAGTCCCAGTCTTGGTACGTGTTTCAATTCACTATTTCACCTTATATCCGTATCAAAGAATAATAGTTAACAAGTCACCAGTGCTTCATTAGAAAATTTCTAAGAAAAAAGTTAATTTCACCTTCGCTGAGCACACACTATCATCATATAAAAATTTAAGATAAATTATTTTTGTATAATACAGTAGCAAAAAACTTCATTAAGCAATCACCACAACTTGGTGAGGACATGTGGTTGTAGACTGTTGAGCAACTGCAATTGACACAACTAGTTGCTGAACACTAGTTGAAAACAGTTGTCGTCTGTAACTGTTATCAGCTGCCAATCTTCCAACTCACTGTCTCAATATTTATTTTTCTTTAGCCTTATTCATGATTTATTGGCACTATATTACCATTTTTTAAAATTATTTACCTTCTGAAAAAGGAGTGCATGTACTTAGCTGCACCCTTCTACCCAGTGATCCTTTACTTACTTGGTTGTCAGTGACAACCACACTGCCATAAGTCTTTGCTCAAAATCCTTCTTAGATAATTTTGTTTCCTGATTGTGATCATCATTGTTTCAGTTTCTGATTCTCTTCCAATAATAGATCACTCTGAGATCTGATACTAGGGTGCCAGAAGGTATCTGACTCATTAGTTATCTTTGAAGTTCAGATTTGTCTTCGGCAGTGACTACTAAAAGTACCAACAGAAAAATGATATGTTCAGAAGACAAACTGTAAAGTGGGTACCAGCTGCTTCATTCTACCTTCCTGGACACCATAAATTCTGGCATGTGAACATATCTGTACTCTCTTTAACATGCAACTCACCTCTCACTCCCACAAATTCCCCTAACTGTTACTTGCTCAAACACAGTGACCCATTGCTGTAAGTTGCACTCCCATTTGACCATTCTCAACATTTTTCAGCTCAGCTCTTTGCCATTTTCTCTGTGTCTCTCTCTGTCACTGTCTCCTGCCTCACAGCCACAGTTTCCTTCATACTGTTCTATTGCTGTCTCCTCTCACTGTCAATGTCTCTGTCTTGCTCTCTCTACAGCTACTGTCTCATTCATTCCTTCCCATTGCTGCTCTCTTTTCTCACTGTCACTATCTCTCTCTCTTCCTCTTTGTCATTATTGTAGACTCACTCTTATTATCACTGGCTCTCACCCGCTTTCACTTTCTCCTCTTTATTCCTCTCCCACCACTGACACTGTCTCCACTCTTTTGCTTGCACTTTCTGTCACTGTCGACTATGTTCCATTGCCACTGTGTCCCTTTCTTTCTCTCACATTGCTACTATCTCTTTCACTCTTTGTATACAACTACTACTCTCTACTATCTTCTGGTATTTATTACCGGTATTCATCACTTCTCTCTCTCTCTCTCTCTCTCTCTCTTGCACTGCCACTGTCTTCTTCAAATAAAAAAGTGTGAATATATTCACATGCCAAAATTTTTAGGGATATTTGGGTGCTGAGCAAGGTAGAATGAGGCAGCTGATACTTCACTTTCCAGTCTGTCTTTTAAACAGGAGTATATTCACCTTTTTTGTGCTCCAATAGGAGCATTTTTCTACTGGTTCCCTTCTTTTCCCTCCCACAGCAGGGAATGCCACTCATATGAAAATAATTTCATGGATCAATATAATGTTGATAGTTTACTTATGTGAAACTGAAATAAAACACAACTAATTTTACAGTTTAGACAAAATTTTGCATCTACTTCAGTACTAGAACATGGGGTTCTCAGAAAACTTCTGATGATAACTGACACTTTACAGGATTTTTCTCTGTGCTACTTCACTTTATAAACTATAACTTTATAAACCATGTTTTTGCCCCATTCAGGATTTTACATGTATATTTTATGTGTATAAGTATGGTAACTTCGAACCTCTGTACCTTGAAAATGGATAAAGATCTCAAGAAAATTTCTGAGGCTGTTCAAAATCAGGATCTTAGGAATATATTGTAAAATATTTGCTATGCATAGCCATCTTGGAACCCGTGGCTTGGTTTTGATACAAAAATGGTGAAAACAACCCTTTTTTTGTGGTTTTCTAAGGAACAACACTTCAACTACTGGTGCCTCTATAACCCACCTACAGATCCACTGTAGACCAAATCAAATGCAAAAAGAATCAAATTGCTCCATTTGCCTAAGCAGAAGGAAGTGTGTGATATTCATACTTTGACCATATACTGTAAGACAGTGACATTAAGATGGTGCTCCAGTTGGGTCTAAAAATAGTTCTTAGTCCAAGGGCTATCCAAACCACTTGACCCTACCTTTTTATCACTGATAGAACCTGAGGTATGAGCCATGAAAGAAACCTATTTTAATGTGTTCGCTTTCGGAACATATTATTTAGTGCATGCTGTTGGATGTGTATCGATTATTCAGATATTTGTCAACTGGGTGATGTTTCGTTGATACAGAAATCTTCTCTTGATTATGCAGTATGTGCTGGAAGCCAGTAATTGAACACAATGCCTGTTTTTCTTGAAATAAATTCGACAGCACCTGTAAATGTAGCACATATTCGTGTGTGTGTGTGTGTGTGTGTGTGTGTGTGTGTGTGTGTGTGTGTGTGTGTGTGTGTGTGTGTTTTTTTCGTGGGCGCACGCGCACACTACATTCAACTAACTGGTATCTTTCTGAGATCACTGTTACGTACTTGTACCTGATTTCCTTATCCTGAAGTTTCACACACACACACACACACACACACACACACACACACACACACACACACACTTTCGCGCTTTCTGAAGATGACTTTGGCTGAAATCTGAATGCGTAACAATCTTTTTCTTGTGTCTGTCTGCAACTCAATGTGTCACCTTTGTGGTGAGGAACAATCTATCCTAATCATAATATTGTTAAAGTGTATAAAGTCATTGTTCTATTTCAGCATTTACTCTTGGACTGACCCACTTCTCCAAAATAGGCTGGTGATACACAGCATTTGAATATAGCAACTGCACAGGTATAGTACCTCCTATTCTAATCATCAGTTGAGATGAATCTACCAATGATTAACTGGAAAATTACAGTTTTATTAGTGGTGGCCATAATGAGACATCCTGTGAAACTTTACTAAATGCCTTCTCTGAAAATTATCTAGAACAGTTAGGAATCCCATTCAAGGTAGAAATATATTGGATCTAATGGGAAAAAACCTGACAGCTTTGAGGATTACCACATCAAAACTATCAGTGACCATGACACGGTTGCCATACTATTGATTACCAAAGTACAAAGAACAACTAAAAGAAGCAGAAACATATATAAACTAGATAAAAAAAATGAAAATTGTCATGTCCCAATGAGGAACTTGGCACTTTCTGGGGTGGGTAGTAGTATACAGAAGAACTCTGACACCAATTCAAAAGAATAGTTGACCAAGCACTGGATGGATATGTACCCAGTAGAACATTTCATAATGGGAGGAAACCTCTGTGGTGTAAAGTCACTGTAAAGAAACTTTTAAAGAAACAGAGATTACAGCATAACAGGTTCAAAACAAAGTGTAGGACTCCCTATATATAGAGAGAGATGCTTCATCAAATACATTTGGCTGTCACGGTAGCAATGCATGATGGCTTCAATGACTATCATTACAGAATATTGTTGAATGATATTTCACAAAACCCAAAAAAATTCTGGTCGTATGTAAAGGCTGGTGGTTCATGGTGTGGGTTCCTGTTGTCATGTCATAGTTCATGAACCATGGGCAACGTATGAGTGACCAAGTAAATGGTCCTAACAGTTGGGATGCCAGTTACTTTGGAATAAGGCTGGGCATCTTGGACATATTCTGAGTCATGGTCACCTTTGTGCTCCGACAGCAAAGACTACCAAATCCACCGGTTAGTCCCTCAACCATTAGGGGTAAAACTCAATGGGACCCTGGGCAAGTAAGGCTAGCAACCTGCCTCCCCGGTACTTTAAATATGATGCTGGCAACAATCAGAGCAAAATGCCTTGGACCTTTGGAGGTGACGGAGTCCCACCTCTAATTGACAAACCAGGGACACCTAAGATACGACTCGGGAAATGAATGGCAACGAGATGGGGAGCTATTAATATCATTGGGGGCTACTCTGGGAAGAAGGTAGAGCTGGCAGAGGCTGCAAGTAAGATGGGGTTGGATGTTTTAGCTGTTAGTGACATTCAGGTAAGGGGTGAGAAAGAAGAGGAAGTGGGAGAATACAAGGTCTACCTGTCAGGAGTCAAAGCAGGAATAGCACAATGGGGTGTAGGGCTTTACATCAGGAAAGAAATGGAACCCAGCATAGTTTCAATAAGGTATGTAAACGAACGACTGATGTGGTTAGATTTGACAATATCTAACAAGAAAATTAGGATTGTGTCAGTATATTCACATTGTGAAGGGACAGATCAAGATAAGATGGACAGTTTTTGTGACACACTCAGTGATGTAGTTGTTAAAGGACAAGGACAGTGTTCTGCTCATGGGTGATTTTAATGCCAGGATTGGAAATCGAACAGAAGGGTATGAAAAGGTTATGGGTAAATTTGGAGAGGATATGGAGGCCAACAGGAATGGGAAACAACTCTCGGATTTCTGTGCCAGTATGGGCTTAGTAATCACAAACTCCTTTTTTAAACATAAGAACATTCACCGGTATACTTGGGAAGGCAGGGGAACCAGATCTGTCATTGACTATATAATAACAGATCAGGAATTCAGGAAGGCTGTGAGGGACACGTGTATTCAGGGGATTCTTTGATGACACTGATCACTATTTTATCTGCAGTGAAATTGGTATTGTGAGGCCAAAAGTGCAGGTCAGGTCCATATGTAGGAGGATAAGAGTGGAGAAATTTCAGGATAAGGAAATCAGGCACAAGTACATAACAGTGATCTCAGAAAGGTACCAGATAGTTGAATGTAGTCAATTACAGTCATTGGAAAAGGAATGGACAAGGTACAGGGACACAGTACTAGAAGTGGCTAAAGAATGTCTTGGAACGATAGTGTGTAAAAGTAGGATGAAGCAAACAGCTTGGTGGAATGACACAGTGAAGGCAGCCTGTAAAAGGAAAAAGAAGGCGAATCAAAAATGGCTACATACTAGAACTCAGGTAGACAGAGAAAGTTATGTTGAAGAAAGAAACAAAGCCAAACAGATAACTGGAACATCCAAGAAGAAATCTCGGGAAGACTTTGGAAACAGGTTGGAGACTTTGGGTCAAGCTGCTGGAAAACCATTCTGGAGTGTAATTAGCAGTCTTCAAAAGGGAGGTAAGAAGGAAATGACAAGTATTTTGGACAGGTCAGGAAAACTGCTGGTGAATCCTGTGGATTCCTTGGGCAGATGGAGAGAATATTTTGAAGAGTTGATCAATGTAGGTGAAAATATGATCAGTAATGTTTCAGATTTCAATGTACAATGGGATAGGAATGACGACGGAAATAGGATCACATTTGAGGAAGTGGAGAAAATGGTCAATAGATTGCGGTGCAATAAAGCAGCTGGGGTGGATGAAATTAAGTTGGAACTCATCAAATACAGTGGAATGTCAGGTCTTAAATGGCTACCACAGGATAACTGAAATGGTGTGGGAGTTGAGACAGGTTCCATCAGACTGGACTAAAGCAGTAATCACACCAATCTTTAAACATGGAAACAGAAAAAAATTGTAACAACTACAGAGGTATCTCTTTAATCAGCATTGTGGGTAAAATCTTCTCAGGTATTGTTGAAAGGAAAGTGCGAGTATTAGTTGAGGACAAATTGGATGAAAATCAGTGTGGGTTTAGGCCTCTTAGTGGTTGTCAGGACCAGATCTTTAGCTTACGGCAAATAATGGAGAAGTTTTACGAGTGGAACAGGGAATTGTATCTATACTTTATAGATCTAGAAAAGGCATATGACTGGGTTCCTAGGAGGAAGTTATTGTCTGTTCTACAAGATTATGGCATAGGAGGCAAACTTTTGCAAGCAATTAAAGGTCTTTACATGGATAGTCAGGCAGCAGTTAGTTGATGGTAAATTGAGTTCATGGTTCAGAGCAGTTTTAGGGGTAAGACAAGGCTGCAACCTGTCTCCATTGTTGTTCATATTATTTATGGATCATATGTTGAAAACAATAGACTGGCTGGGTGAGACTGATATGTGAACGCAAAATAAGCAGTCTTGCATATGCGGATGACTTATTGTGATGGCAGATTCGATTGAAAGTTTGCAAAGTAATATTTCAGAGCTAAATCAGAAATGTAAGGGCTATGGTATGAAGATTAGCATCTCCAAAACGAAGGTAATGTCAGTGGGAAAGAGATATAAACGGATTGAGTGTCAAATAGGAGGAACAAAGTTAGAACAGATGAATGGTTTCATGTACTTAGGATGCATATTCTCACAGTATGGCAACATAGTGGAAGAACTGGAAGCGAGGTGTAGCAAAGCTAATGCAGTGAGTGCTCAGCTACGATCTACTCTCTTCTGCAAGAAGGAAGTCAGTACCAAGACTAAGTTATCTGTGCACTGTTCAATCTTTCGACCAACTTTGTTGTATGGGAGCAAAAGCTGGGTGGATTCAGGTTACCTTATCAATAAGGTTGAGGTTACAGATATGAAAGTGACTAGGATGATTGCAGGTACTAGTAGATGGGAACAATGGCACCCCGAGGGTGTCCACAATGAGGAAATCAAAGAAATACTGGGAATGAAATCTGTAGAGGTACCAGTCAGGGCGAACAGGCTTAGATGGTGGGGTCATGATACATGCGTGGGAGAAGCAATGTTACCCAAGAGACTCATGGGTTCAGCAGTAGAGGGTAGGAGGAGTTGGGGTAGTCCAAGGAGAAGGTACCTGGATTGGGTTAAGAATGATTTTGAAAGTAATAGGCTTAACATCAGGAGAGGCACCAATGTTAGCACTGAATAGGGGATCATGGAGGAATTTTATAATGGGAACTATGCTCCAGACTGAACACTGAAAGGCATAATCAGTCTTAAAAGATGATGATATGATGATATGATGATATGATGATATGATGATATGATGATATGATGATATGATGATATGATGATATGATGATGCACGATGGACCTGATGGTGGGATATTGGCAAATTGGGCTACATCCTGAATCAAAGAAGTATACAGCATTTCTGTTTGATGGTAAATCATATCGTTTCAATGTGTTACCATTCAGACTAAATATCTCAGTATCTGTATTTATATGTGCTCTGGATGAGGCATTAGGAAGAGATTTATTGGAGGATTTAATAATATATGTAGATGATATCCTCATAATGTCTGGTACCATGAGTAAGACCCTGAAAAGGCTTAAAGAAAAAGCTATTACAGTGAAATTGTCTAAATTGCACTTTTCATGACAAGAGCTTAAGTTTGTATGGTATATTGTAGGGGTGCAGGGGATTAGACTGAATCATGAGTGCATAAAAGCTGTTAAAGAATGTCCACTCCTTAGAAACATAAGACAATTGAAGGGATTTATAGGAATGGCTGTGTACTATAGATGGTACATATGAGGTCAAGAACTGAATGACCCAAGAGTTTTACGTTCATTAAGAAAGGGAATACTATGGGTTTGGGATCAAGAGGCAAATGATGTGTTCGAAAATGTAAAGAGTACTCATAGAATCATCAATATTGCATCATCTGAGTATGGGTGAGCAATTTAAAATTTCAACCAATGCATCTGATTATAGTATCACAGCAGAACTTTTTCAAGGAGAGTGGGGTCTAGATAATGTAAATCACAGATCCACAGCTTTTGCTAGCTGTAGTCTTAATAAACATGAATTCAACTACACAGCTACTGAAAAATAACTATTGGCAATAGTATGGAGTATCCAAAATTCCAAACACTAGTATTAGGATCAGAAATCAATATTTATACAGATCGTTAAGCTCTAGCTTTTATAATGAGTAGTCTGTTGTTACATAATATATTAATGCGATGTATGTTCCTACAGGAATATGACTTAGGATACAGTATGTAAAAGGTTCTGAGAATATTGTACCAGCCAGTTTGTCTAGATTACCAGTAGGCATAGAAGAGTTAAAACATATGGAGGGACCCAGCAAAATTTTTGCTGTTAATTTTATGATAGTAGAAAATCCGCACACCAGGGTACAAGAGGTGGCCCAAAGTATCATCATCGTGATCTCTGTTTTACAGAAATGTTTGCTATGTGTATCAGGAATTCCTTACCTCATGATCAAGCAGGAAAGTGGAAAAGGACAGGTCATAATTTGTTTTGGAGAGACAGTATAACATCGCAAAGTTGGCGCATTTGCATTCCGAAGTTAATGGAAGACGAAATTGTGTGGTATATTCATACAGGATATGGACACTTCGGAATAAAAAAAATGTATAGCTCATACAAATAAGTTCTATTATTTTAAGAAGCTAGGACATAAGTTAGCATCTTTAATTAGGACCTGTGAAATCTGTCAGAAGGTGAAAGAGAGTAACGCTTATGTTAAATACAAAATGTATCCAGTTATTACTAAATCGTTACATGATTTTACAGCAGCAGATTTTTTTGGACCAGTTCCTAAAGGAAAGGGAGGAGTGTCATACATTTTGGTCATCATAGAGTGCTGGTCAAAATATTTTAAGTTATATCCTATCAAAAGAGCAAATACACAGGTGGTTGTACACTGTTTGCAACAGTACTTTCTGGAGGTGGGACAATCAAAACGATTTCTCACAGGTGATGGGCCACAGTTTGTCAGTAATGAATTTAAAGAATTTCTAGCTTGGGAAGATATTTGTCAAGTATTAATATCCAACAATAACCCATCCTCGAATCTATGTGAAAGGGTTATGAAAGAATTTGGGAAATTGTCGCACCTACTGCCATGAAAAACATACTTTATGGACAATGAAAATTAAAGACTTTGAACTTATTTTAAATGAATTACCACATTTATCAACTGGATTAACACCTTTTGAAGTAATAGGCGAACCCTTTGTAGGAGAATCTCTCATTAAATGTTTTATTTGGCCTGAACATCTTACTGTCAACTACGAACTGAATCAAGAAATAGTTTCTAGAAATTTAGTTGAAAAGCCACAATAAAGAGTGAGTAAGCATAACGAGAAATCTGTAGAACTGCAGTACAAGGTTGATGACCTAGTCCTTGTAAAACAGAATCTTCAGAGCTCTGCCCTGAAGAAAGATACACATAAGTTTCTCCAAAAGTATTAAGGGCCATACCGGGTTCAAACAGTAATCCATCCGAAGACATTATTTTTGGTGGATCCTACAACTGGGTCAGAAAAAGGTAAGTACAGTGTAAAGGATATAAAGTTGTATAACTCCCAGCAACATTAACGTTCTGTGTTAACGGGCAGATTGATGACCGTCGGATCCTGAGTTGTTTTCGGTGTTTCTTCTGTAATAATTTTCCTGCACTGAATTCATCCAAACTCTTAAACTATTCTATCATCCCCCACTTAGAAGTACTGGTAAAAACCACACCAGCAAGAATTTGTTATTACGTCACCCAAAATTGCTCCTGGTATGTGACTGCGTCATCCTTGGCTGTTAGAGGGTTGTGCCCACTAGGAATTTTGACTGCCTCGTCCTCAGTTGTTAGAGGGTTTTACCCACTAGGAATTTTGGCTGTGTTGTCCTTGGTTGTTAGAGGGTTGTGCCTGCTAGGAATTTTGATTGCATCTTCCTTGGTTATTCCAGAGATGCCCCTACCTGTCTTCATGACTCGTCCCAGCTCACCCCAACTTATCCCGACTTAACTATGCAGCAACATGAGGTGGGAATTGGTATGCATATTATCCCTGAAATAATACAGATTAAATCTGCCTAGCCAGCCATTCTCTCCCACGGTTTTGATTGTAGTGGTGACAGCAACCGACACGGTCTCCACATATAGTTAGGTTTTATTTTTGGCTGAATTAGTGCTTGGAAGTAATCTCTTCGCTATTTTTCTGTGCAAATCTGTATGAACTTTCAAAATAATTTCTGAAATTGTGGGAATACCATTCTCATACTGAATGTAAGATAATCAAGTGAAAGTCATTGAAACATATTTTTCTTAGTAATCTGAAGACGGGAGGGTTTGTATCGATGTCAAAAAGGGGTGGGTAGTGTAGGTAAAAGCACGATTTACACTAACAGATAAATCATGACTAACAAGTATCTTCCATGAGTTGAATAATATGTGTAGACATAGTATCTACTAAGATTATAAAAGTTGAGAAGTGGAAGAAGACTCTAGGTCATTAGAGGAGGTACTAAGAAGTGAGAGTGAAGTGTAAAACAGAGTTTAATTTTACCACAAAATATTTAATTATAGTGTACATAAAGAGGTATACTAGGGCAATGAACCATGAGGCCTACTCATAAAGGATAAGGGGGATGAACCCAGCATTTGCTAAGGATATAGAGCAGGTGTCCCTACATAGAGATAGGACGACCTGTGGCCTGATGAATAGGGATGTTTTGTAAAGGGGAGTACCTACCAGAACAGGAGGAGGAAGTGCACTCATACGGCCAACCCACATGTAAAGTATAGGTACTGATCCTAGGGGAAAAGGACAGTACCGTGACAGAAGTCACACATTTAATAAGAATCATTCTTATTAAGAATTATTAATGAGAATTATTCTTAAATTCTATGTACCACTAGCTTTATTATGTTTCAGGTAAGTTTATGAGTGTCAAAACACAACACTTTTATTTAGCCCAGAGTTCCACCAGACTACAAACTACTATAAATAATGGTACTGGTACATAATAAGGAAAAAATAGTACAAAGAATTGGAATAAAGAATAAAGTACTCAAGTGTCATGAACACCTGGAATTTATGATTGGATAAAGAGCAGAAGAAAGAAAAAAATTGGTCCTCACATTTTTTAGATGTTGAAAGAGCTAACTCCAACATTGATTGCAATATTCACATTTTATAACTAAAGTAAAATAATAAAAAAATGGAATAGCTAAATAATAAGAAAAATGGTATTCACAGTTATTAAAAGAACAAGGTATACTGCTGAAAGATGAATTGTTATTCTACGTGACATAAATGTACATAATGATGGTATATAAAATACCAAGTGTTGGATCTGAGGAGGAGGGGAATATGTAGTGCTTTGAGAATTTCTGTGTGAATTCTAGAACCAATTGGCCTTCCTCTCTCTCAAACCCTGAACATTTTAAATAGAAGTTTGAGAGAGATGAATCCAACCTACTGCATATTGCATGTTTGTGTATGCAGGTCTAAAAACAGTCACGAGCAAAATGGGGATGCAGTGGCCAAATGGCGGCTGACAAGTACCTAATCTATGATCCATAGAGTTTCAGTGTATGTGTAGAGAAGAGCCTGTGCTATTCTTTACTGGTTTAGTGACTGTGATGAAGAAATGAGATTAGATGTCTAAGTAATTCATGTGTTGGAGTTGCTAGAAGCAAGACATGTTCATATTTTCTGGTGGTTATTATACCAACCCTGTTGTGAATGTATTCTAATAGTCTAATGTTTGACGACTTGGTTGACTTGCATGAGTTCGGATATTTATATGAGAAGTGGTGAATTTATTTCTTGTGGAAGTTGAAATATACCATGACTGACCTAAAAGAATTCTTCCACTACCAAATTATTTCAAGAGTAGAGAGAGAGTCTGATAAATCCCCTTAACCAGCGTTACTCTTCAGAAAAAGCATTTTTGGAGATTGATGTGGCCGGCTATCCAGAGAAGAAGATTGGCTGTGCATACCAAGTAAGTCAACCTGTAGGAGAGAGGTGGGGAATTTGCAAAGCAGATCCACATTGCTTCTTGTCGTCTGAACTGTTAGAGCGTAAGTATTGCCTTGCTGCTTTCAACATTTCTATGGGATCCAAACTGATCTTCCCTGAAACTTCCTGGCAGATTAAAATTGTATGCTGGACCAAGACTCGAACTTGGGACCTTTGCATTTCACCGGCAAGTGCTCTACCAACTAAGCTACGCAAGCACGACTGACATCCTGTCCTGACAGCTTCAATTTCACCAATACCTCGCCTCATACCTTCCAAACTTAACAGAAGTTCTTCTGAACAACTTGCAGAACTAGCATTGCTGGAAGAAAGGATACTGTGGAGACATGGCTTAGCCACAGCGTAGGGGATGTTTCCAGAACGAAATTTTCACTCTGCAGCAGAGTGTGCTCTGATGTGAAGCTCTCTGGCAGATTAAAACTGTATTCCAGACCAAGACTTGAACTTGGGACCATTGCCATTCATGGGCAAGTCCTCTACCAACTGAGCTACCCAAGGATGAGATACATAAAAAACAGAACCAAAAATTTACGTTCCTAGCTTTTGGAACAAATGTTCCTTCATCAGGGAGGAGAGAGGGGAAAGAAAGGGAAGAAGGGAAAATAGATTCAGTTACTCACAACCCAGGTTATGAAGCAACAGGGAAAGGAAAACAGAGAGGGTAGCAAGGATGGAGGCATGGTTGTCAGAGGGAAGCCAAGTACTGTAAGTACTGTGCCAGCTTCAAACCAAAGAGGTTGCATACAGAAGTGAGAAGGTGTATAGTATAAAGATAAACACAACTATGTAGGATGAAAATATGTGTGAATGGCTAAAGAGAAAAGAGAAATAGGAGAAGACTGAAGAGTAAATGGGAGTGAGGTTGTTTAACATATGTTCAGTCCATGGGGATGGCGGGATGAAAGGATGTGTTGGAGTGCAAATTCCCATCTCCACAGTTCAGAGGGACTGGTGTTGGGTGGGAGAAGCCAAATGGCACATACGGTGTAGCAGGTTCCTAGGTCCCTAGAATAATGCTGGAGGGCATGCTCCACTACTGGGTATTGGGCATCTCCTAGGTGGACAGTTCGTCAGTGTCCGTTCATGTGCTCAGCCAGTTTAGTTGCTGTCATACCAATGTAAAAGGCTGTGCAGTGCAGGCATCACCTGCAGACTCTCATCCTACATCAAAGACACAAATCACTTCCTAGAATGCCTCAAATCCATTCCCACTCCTCTCCCGCCTGAAACCTTTCTTGTCTCCATAGATGCTGCATCCCTTTACACAAACATCCCACATACCCATGGTCTCTCTGCCCTTGAGCACTACCTCTCCCAACGCCCACCCAAAGATCTTCCAAAAACCTCGTTCCTTATCACACTTACCAACTTCATCCTCACTCATAATTACTTCACTTTTGAAGGCCAGACCTACAAATAAATCAGGGGAATTGCCATGGGAACCAGGATGGCTCCGTCCTATGCCAACCTCTTCATGGGCCGCATGGAGGAGGCTTTCCTGAAGACCCAACAGCTGCTTCCCCTGGCCTGGTATGGGTTTATAGATGACGTCTTTGTGGTCTGGACTCATGGTGAAAAAACACTCCTCAATTTCCTCCATAACCTCAACTCCTTTTCGAATCTGAATTTCACCTGGTCCTTCTCCAACACCCAAGCCACCTTCCTGGATGTTGACCTTCATCTTGTTGAAGCTCACATACACACCTCTGTCCATATCAAACCCACAAACAAACAACAGTACCTTCACTTTGATAGCTGCCATCCATTCCACATCAAACGCTCCCTTCCCTACAGCCTAGGTATTTGTGGCAAACGTATCTGCTCCAGTGACGAATCCCTCAACAATTACACCAATAACCTGACCAGTGCTTTCCTCTCCTGCAACTATCCTGCAGACCTTGTCCACATACAGATCTCCTGAGCAATACATTCCTCCCCATCCAACAACAATGTTCCTACGCCCAGACCACACAGAAGCATCCGCCTTGTCACCCAATATTATCCTGGCCTCGAAAACATAAACAAATTACCCCACCAGGGATATGACTTTCTCAAGTCAACCCCTGAAATGAGATCATCCCTTGACAAAATTCTCCCCACACCACCCAGAGTTGCCTTCCGTCGCCTCCCCCCCCCCCCCCCCCCCAACCTCCGTAACATCCTTGTTAAACCCTACAATATTCCCAGACTACCTTCTCTACCCAGCTGTTCCTACCCCTGTAACCGACCCCGCTGCAAAACCTGCCCCATGCATCCCCCCACATCCACATACTCCAGCCCTGCTATTGGCAAAACACACAATTTAAGGCAGGGCCACGTGTGAAACTGCACCTGTCATTTATCAACTGACATTCCTGCACTGCACAGCCTTTTACATTGGTATGACAACAACTAAACTGGCTGAGCACATGAACGGACACAGATGAACTGTACGCCTAGGAGATGCCCAATACCCAGTAGTGGGGCATGCCCTCCAGCATAATTCTAGGGACCTAGGAACCTGCTACACTGTATGTGCCATTTGGATTCTTCCACCCAACACCAGTCCCTCTGAACTGAACTGCGGAGATGGGAACTTGCACTCCAACACGTCCTTTCATCCCACCATCCCCCTGGATTGAACCTACGTTAAACCACCTCACTCCCATTTACTCTTCAGTCTTCTCCTCTTTCCCTTTCCTCTTTAGCCACTCACACATCTTTTCATCCTACATAGTTGTGTTTATCTTTATACTATATACCTCCTCACTTCTGTATGCATCCTCTTTGGTTTGAAGCTGGCACAGTACTTACAGTAGAATATCTTTGGCTTCCCTCTGACAACCATGCCTCCATCCTTGCTACCCTCCCTGTTTTCCTTTCCCTGTTGCTTCATAACCTGGGTTGTGAGTAACTGAATCTACTTTCCCTTCTTCCCTTTCTTTCCCCTCTCTCCTCCCTGATGAAGGAACATTTGTTCCGAAACCGAAGAACATAAATTTTCGGTTCTGTTTTTTGTGTATCTGTTGGCTGTACTGAGCAGAGGTAAGTACTGGCCAGCCCCTCTATCTCTTTGTTAGTATTTGTTTCACATCTTTATATGAGATTTTCCATTAATCATTTAGGCTACCCAAGGATGACTCACACCCCATCCTCACAGCTTTAATTAAGCCAGTACTTCGGCTCCTACCTTCCAAACTTTGCAGAAGCTCTCCTACATACCTTGCAGAACTAGCACTCCTGGAAGAAAGGATATTGCGAAGACATGGCTTAGCCACAGCCTAGGGGATGTTTCCAGATTGAAGTTCTGCAAGGTATGCAGGAGAGCTTCTGCAATGTTTGGAAGGTAGGAGACAAGGTACTGGCAGAATTAAAGCTGTGAGGATGGGGTGTGAGTCGTGCTTGGGTAGCTCAGTTTGTAGAGCACTTGCCCGTGAAAGGCAAAGGTCCCGTGTTCGAGTCTAGGTCCGGCATACAGTTTTAATCTGCCAGGAAGTTTCATATCAGCACACACTCTGCTGCAGAGTGAAAATTTCATTCTGGAAACATCCCCTAGGCTGTCGCTAAGCCATATCTCGGCAATATCCTTTCTTCCAGGAGTGCTAATTCTGCAAGGTATGCAGGAGAGCTTCTGTAAAGTTTGGAAGGTAGGAGACGAGGTACTGGCTTAAAGTTCTAAGGATGGTGCATGAGTCGTGCTTGGGTAGCTCAGTTGGTAGAACACTACCCACAAAAGGCAAATGTCCTGAGTTCGAGTCTCGGTCAGGCACACAGTTTTAATCTGCCAGGAAGTTTCATATCAGTGCACACTCCGCTGCAGAGTGAAAATTTCATTCTGATCTTCCCTGAGGTTGGCTTCTATCAGTTTTTTCATTCATCTGTAAGGATTTTGTGTTAGCATTTTGCAACTGTGACTTATTAAACTGATAGTTTTGTAACATTTACACCTGTCTGCACCTCCTTTTTTTGCGACTGGAATTATTATATTCCTCTTGAAGTCTGAGGGTGTCTCGCCTGTCTCGTACATCTTGCTCACCAGATGGATGAGTTTTGTCAGGGCTGGCTCTACCAAGGCTATCAGTAAAATTAATTGAATGTTGACTGCTCCTGCAGCCATGTTTCAACTTAGGTGCTCTGTCAAATTCTTCTAGCAAGATCATATCTAAAATTTCATCTTCATCTACATCCTCTTCCATTTCAATAATACTGCACTCATGTATGTCATCCTAGTATAGGCCCTCTATATATTCCTACACCTTTCTGCTTTACTTTCTTTGCCTAAGACTGGTTTTCCATTTGAGTT
This sequence comes from Schistocerca cancellata, assembly GCF_023864275.1. NCBI lineage: Eukaryota > Metazoa > Arthropoda > Insecta > Orthoptera > Acrididae > Schistocerca > Schistocerca cancellata. The sequence continues at coordinate 518,169,190 of NC_064630.1, read as the reverse complement.
CCTGATGTTCATACAGGTCTCTTTAATTTTTCTGTAGGCAGTATCTATCTTACCCCTGGTGATACATGCTTCAACATCATTACATTTGTCCTTTTCTGCTTAGCCATTTTGCACTTCCTTTCAATCTCATTTTTGAGATGTTTGTATTCCTTTTTGTCTGCTTAATCCATTGCATTTTTAAATTTTCTTCTTTCATCAATCAAATTCAGTATCTCTTGTGTTACCCATGGATTTCTTCTAGCCCTCATCTTTTTTACCTACTTGATCCTCTGCTGCCTTCACTTTCATCTCTCAAAGCTACCCATTCTTATTCTACTGTATCTCTTTCCCCTGTTCTTGTCAATCGTTCCCTAATGCTCTCTCTGAAACACTCTACAGTTTCTGGTTCTTTTAGTTTATCCAGATCCCATCTCCTTAAATTCCAACCTTTTTGCAGTTTCTTCAGTTTTAGTCTACAGTTCATAAATTCTGGTCAGAGTCCACATCTGCCCCTTGAAATGTCTTAAAATTTAAAACCTGGTTCCTAAATATGTCTTACCATTATGTAATCTACTTGAAACCTTTCAGTATCTCCAGGCCTCTTCCATATATACAATCTTCTTTCATCATTCTTAAACCAAGTGTTAGCTATGATTCAGTTATGTTATGTGCAAAATTCTGCCAGGCAGCTTTTTCTTTCATTCCTTACCCTCAGTCCACATTCACCTACTACTTTTCCTTCTCTTCCTCTTCCTACTATCGAATTCCAGTCCTCCACACTATTAAATTTTGATCTCCCTTAACTATATGAATAATTTCTTTTATTGCATCATACATTTCTTCAGTCTCTTCATATGTGGAGCTACTTGGCATATAAACTTGTACTGTGGTAGGTGTGAGATTTGTGTCTATCTTGCCTACAATAATGTGTTCACTATGCTGTTTGTAGTAACTTATCCACATTACTATTTTTTTTATTCATTATTAAACTTATTCCTGCATTGTCCTTATTTGATTTTGTATTTATAACCCTATATTCACCTGACCAGAAGTCTTGTTCCTCCTGCCACTGAACTTCCCACTATATCTAACTTTAACCTATCTAGTTCCCTTTCTTAATTTTCTAAGCTACTTGCCCAATTAAGAGATCTGACATTCCACGCTCTGATCCAAAGAATACCAGTTTTGTTTCTGCTGATAATGATGTTCTCCTGAGAAGTCTCTGTCCAGAGATCCAAATGTGGACTATTTTACTTCTGGAATAGTTTACCCAAGAGGATGCCATCATCATATAACAATACAGTAAAGCTGCATGTCCTCATGGAAAAGTTATGGCTGTAATTTTCCCTTGCTTTCAGCCGTTCACAGTATCAGCACAAAAAAGCCATTTTGGTTGATGTTACAAGGCCACATCAGTCAATCATTTAGACTGTTGCCCAAGAAACTACTAAAAAGGCTGCTGCCCTTCTTCAGGAACTACATGTTTGTCTGGCGTCTCAACAGACACCCCTCTGCTGTGGTTGTACCTATTGTACAGCTATCTGTATCCCTGAGGTATGCAAGCTTTCCCACCAATGGCAAGGTCCATGGTTCATAGGGGTAGGCATTGTGTGTATGCTGGAAGAATAAAAATATTCATAGTAAGTGATGGGAATGAGAGTCATTATTTATCGGAGTAATTCCCATGCCTGCTCCCCACTACCTACAGCAGTGACCCCATTGTTTCCTTTTCAACCATGCCACAAAATACCAAGCTATACTTGTGCTGGCAAACCACTGATCACCATGGGATACAAACTTCATGCTGTGAAGAATATGCCCCATGACGATGCTTCATTGTCCGGCATCATTACAGACTATTTATTTGTGCATATATTTGGTGTTCTCACTGATTCCCAGACAATATAACCATTGCAAATGTGGTTCTTGAATGGTTGACAGTGTTCTCATTGTTTCAACTACTACCAAACCATGGCATTGTTACCACTCACCAAACAGATGAACACACTAAATCGCAAATAAAGTACGATGTTATCAGTGAAGGTGGTGAGACAAAGTCTGCCACTCGCTTAATTAACTGTGCTACATCAGCATAAGAGTCGAGGGACATGAAAGGGAAGCAGTGGTTGGGAAGGGAGTGAGACAGGGTTGTAGTCTCTCCATGATGTTATTCAATCTGTGTATTGAGCAAGCAGTGAAGGAAACAAAAGAAAAATTCGGAGTAGGTATTAAAATCCATGGAGAAGGTTCACCGATGACATTGTAATTCTGTCAGAGACAGCAAAGGACTTTGAAGAGCAGTTGAACAGAATGGATGGTGTCTTGAAGGGAGGATATAAGATGAACATCAACAAAAGCAAAACGAGGATAATGGAATGTAGTCGAATTAAGTCGGGTGATGTTGAGGGTATTAGATGGCAAGGAAAGTGTTTCTGAAGAAGAGAAATTTGTTAACATGGAGTATAGATTTAAGTGTCAGGAAGTCATTTCTGAAAGTATTTGTATGGAGTGTAGCCATGTATGGAAGTGAAACATGGACAAGAAGAGAATAGAAGCTTTTGAAATGTGGTGCTACAGAAGAATGCTGAAGATCAGATGGGTAGATCACATAACTAATGAGGAAGTATTGAATAGGATTGAGGAGAAGAGAAGATTGTGGCACAACTTGACCAGAAGAAGGGATCAGTTGGTAGGACATGTTCTGAGGCATCAAGGGATCACCAAATTAGTATTGGAGGGCAGCGTGGAGGGTAAAAATCGTAGAGGGAGACCAAGAGATGAATGCACTAAACAGATTCAGAAGGTTGTAGGTTGCAGTACATACTGGGAGATGAAGAAGCTTGCACAGGATAGAATAGCATGGAGAGCTGCATCAAACCAGTCTCAGGACTGAAGACCACAACAACAACAACAACACATAACATGGTCGAAAAATATATGCCCATTGTTGATAGCGATAGTGAAAACCCAATTAGTCATGATGACATAGTATTGCGAGATCGCACAATTGAAGTTCAGGTGCCATGCATGCCTTCTGCTGAAGGCTTAAGTAGATCAGAGATGAGTGTTGCAGGAGTGACAAAAAATAGCAATGCTCCACAGCAGAATAACCTTCACAACACAATGTTTGCAATTGACGAGACAATGTCATGCTTCTCCCAGAGTGACATACTGCTCATCAATGAAACATAAGAAAGCGATCTAAATCTTGACAACATGGTAGAAACACCACTTGTTTGCAACACAAACATTAACTTGGGAAGTGCAGAGGACAGCAACCACAGTACTACAACTGAAGCACTGCTGTGGTAGTTACTGTCTAACATAAATGCAAAATTTGATGACATGAACCACAATATGAACACCAATTTCAGTAATTTGTCACAAGATATGAACTTGGTAAAACAGCGACAAAACAGTTAGCCAAGATATGAACATGGTAAAACAGCAACAAAATACTGTTACACAAGGTCTAAATGCAATGAAGGAAGAACAAAAACAAGTATTCGTGGATTTGCAAGACATGGTCTCACAGAAATTCAATGGCTTAGCCAAAAGTTTTTGCGATGAAATAAATGAAAAATTGAATGATATGAATACATAGGTAAGGCATGAAGTGCTTTCTGAAGTTAACAGTAACCTTAAGGAGCTAAAACAAAAGGTAGATTCTTTTAATCATCACAATGTAATAGAGCAACAAAGAAAATAAAGAAAATCACAGATGCAAACACAAACATTGAAGCCACACAAGTCTATCAACTAGTTTTGCAGACAAGGGTTTGCCAAGACATTTACAGTTTCCTACATTCACTGCTGAAGGTAAAAGGATGAATCCCATAGTATTTATCAGTGCCTTTAATCATGTATTACCTCACAACTGGATGGAAGCACAAAAAATCAGATTTGTTGTGGGATATACACAAGGTGATGTGCTCTTATGGGCAACTGAAGTGGCCGAATGTTGCAGCACTTGTACCCAATTTGAACAAGTTTTCCTCGACAAATACTGGTCAGAAAAACTGAGACATGAGGTTTTTGACCCCACATCATTCAATGGCAAATATGGTAGTCTACGTGGATACTTTGAAAAATACCTGAACAAGACATGCTACTGGACAAACCCAGTATGACGGATAGACGTGTTAAAAATTTTGAAAAGTTGTTTACCATCACATATTAGAAAAAAATTAGCCACAATGTGAGAGTGACACAGAATATTTTTTGTCAGTACTTGATTCTAACAACTTAATCTATAAGGAAAGACCTGTACCCAACAGAGTAACAGAAAATCAGGCACAACAACAACATGATTATATAAATCAGTCAGCGCAACATGATTTAAACACACACACAGCAAGGTTGGTACACACAGCAGCAAAATTACATATGCAGAGGTAATGAGTACACTAATGGGAATGGAAAAAACAAATAATTTAAAAGAAATTTTCAAAACACCAGGAGTAATTTCAGCACATGAGCGAATTACAATTCACCATCACCAGGCCCTATGCCAAACAAAATAGAAACAGTCAGCCACAGCAGTGGCCAATGCACAGCAACAATGCCATGCCTTACAGCAGCAAACAACACAAATTGGCGAAGTACACACACACACACACACACACACAGTGCAACTCACTGAAATTTCTCCAGGTAATGAACTAAGTCACACTATACTGTTGGAAAACACCAACCAGTCATAGTTAAGCCCCAAGCTATTGACATCTCAGGGAGTGGGGCAAGGCAGAACTACAAACATGTTTCATAAGATTTGACAAAGAAGGTGACATCAAGGATGATTTGTATCAGCAAGAGTTAGATATAGTAGATAAAGTCAAAGAACAAATACAAGCAATCATTAAGGTGAACATATTTAATGTTGACACACAGTTAATTTTAGATACAGGTTCAACTACTAACCTAATGTCAAATGCATTTTTTTTTTTATGAACTGAAGAGAGGCAAATTCCCTGCATTTCCTGTAAAAAAAAAATAAAAAAAAAAAAAAAAGCAAGGCACAAACTGCTACAGGCAGTATGACTAAATTGGTTAAGCATCAGGCACTTATTCCATTGCAAATTGAACATATGACAGTGAAGTGCAACTGTCTTGTAATTGACAAACTTATAGTTAGTCTTATTGGCATGGACACGTTTAGAACATACAAAAAACAGATTGACATGGGTAATGGCAAGTGCCACTTTTTTTTGTAAAGGATCAGATCTCTTCTATTGATTTAATCAAAAAACATGAAGGTAATGAAAACAAACCAGAGTCAAATGTAACAGTACAATATTCCTTTCCAGCTGTATATTTCACAAACGAATTTGATACTGAACAAGAAGCAAACACTGAGGTTTGTTACAAAAATGTAGAGCAGAAACTAAGTGAATCGCAGATACTAAATGAGATGCAATGACAAGAACTTTCTAACTTGTTATTTATGTATGCCAATGTTTCCAGTAAGGAGCCAGGAGTAATCAAAGACTATGAATATAAGTTTGAAATCTATTCGCATGAAACTTTTTGTGTAATGTCATATCCTATTCAATCAGCAAAATGAGAGGTAGTAAGGGAAGAGATCAATCATATGATTAAATGGGGGATTATACAACCTTCATTTTCACACTACTGTAGCCCAATATTATCAGTAAGCAAACCAGATGGTTCTGTAAGATTAGTTCTCAATGCTAGAGATGTCAATAAGATTATAGTACCAGTGTGCATAAGACCAGACAGCTTGGACGAACAGCTTCTAAAGTTTTACAATACAAAACACTTCAATATACTCGATCTCAAGATATCCTACTGGCAAATAAAGCTCTATGAAGAAAGTCGAAAATATACTGCATTTGTTTGTGGGGGCAGAAGGTATGAATTCCGTGTTCTACCTTCGGGACTGAACATTAGAGCAGGAGTATTTATATCTGCATTGGACAAGGTTTTAGGACCAGAATTACTTATAAAAGTCACTGTCTATGTAGACAACCTGCTAATAGCCACACCCACTTGGTTAGAATGTATCAGGCTCAGTGAATAGGTGCTTCAATGACTTGCAAATCACGGAGTAACAGCCAATTTTAAAAAGTCTATTTTTGGTAAGGAGCAAGTCAAATTTTTAGGACATGGGTCAGAAGAAGGCATATTACCTGATCCAAAAAAAACTTGATGCCATATGAAGCTGTCCAGCTCCAAGGAATAAAAAACTACAAGCCTTTTAAGGACTAGCTTCATTTTTTCATAAATTTGTACCATAACAACTGATTAACAGTGATACATTGCTCAACTTGTTATGAAAAAAAAATAGACTTTGCTTATGGGATGACAAATGTGAAGAGGACTTTAATAATATTAGGCAGGCATTAGTCAATGAAAACATTCTTATCCACCCTGATATGTCCAAGGATTTTTGTCTAGGCACAGATGCCTCATCTCAAGGACATGTTTGTTACAGATGTGAGAAGAAGAAGAAAGTAAGGAAGTACTCAAGGTCATCAGTTTTGCTAGTCACACATTATCAAAAGCAGTGTCAGAATTGGAAAATTTAGTGGTAATATTAGCATTTAAGAAGTCTGGATATTTTTTATGGGGTAAGAATACCAAAGTTTACTGTGACCATCAGTCACTCATTTCTCTTAACATGTAATCTATTGTACCACAGATTAGCTAGGTGGTGTCTATAATATTTACAAGAATTCAATTTTGAGATAGTTTATATTGAAGGAAGTCAGAATTTTATTGTGGATGCCTTGTCCCGGTTTCCACAACGTTTAGAGGAATTTGGTGAATTAACAGAGCAGGGTGCAGAAATCAGAACGTTGTTAATGCAAGGTACAGCACAACAGTCTGATTGCCATAAGTTTTGTAAGCAGATGAAAATTATACAACAGCAAGATCACAGATGGAGTAAAGTCATGCAAAACCTTAAGCAAGATGAAGGTGGAAACATAAGTAGGTGGTATTGGGAGTACAAGGGCATTTTGTTTCATAGGGAACATGAAAAATCTGATCAAAGGTGTGTGTGTATTCCCGAAGATTAAATCAACAAATTCATAAGTCACACACATGAAGTATGGGGACATTATGGAGTAGGCAAGTGTACAGAAAAAAATGCAGCACTTTGTTATTTTCCAAATTTGAGAAGGTGAGTCCTACAGGTATTAAGATAGTGCGCAATATATCAAAAGTCAAAACAGTCCAATGTGTCAAAATAAACTGAGCAACACCCAATACTCACAAAAAAACCCTCTAGATATAGTATCTCTGGATATAGCTGGTCCATATCCAAGAAGTGAAGGAGGAGTAAGATACATAGTAGCACTATAAGATATTTTCATGAAACATATAAAAATGTATGCCATTAAAAATGCAACAGCCACAAATATCAGAAAAATAATTGAGGGAGACTATTTGAGAAGAGTAGCAACTACTAACTGATAATGCTTCATATTTTGTTGGCCAAAAGTGGAAACAATTTATGACCTCACAGGGCATAAAGCACATATTAGTGAGCCTTTTTCATCCAGAAGCAAGCCCAGTTGAATGAGTCTTTAAGGAATTTAACTGGTTTATTAGGAAATACACCCCTCATAAACACACTCAATGGGTTGAATACATAATTCCTTTCATGCAAGTTGTCAATAACCTTCCACATTCTTCAACAGGTTTCACACCTTATGAATTGATGTTCTGGATGAAGCAAACAAATGAGTCACCCATACCAAAGGTACCCACTACAGAAGTGACACTACAAGACAAAATCAAACAAGCCATGATTACACTAGAAAAGAGGGCAGAGTATAGAAAGAAAATTTATAACAAAAAACTGAAATGTGTTACACAGTTTCTTGAAGTGCGAGTCCTCTTACGGATGCACCCTAAATCAATAAAATTTGGCAAACTGAATAAGTGGCAATTACTCTATTGAGGACCATATGTATTTTCCAAAATATCATATCCTGGGATGTACAGGTTAGTTTATGAGAAAACAGGAAGAGACAAGGGTCTCCACTCTCACAAAGATATAAAGGCCTTTATAGATTGATGAATCATGTTAACATTTATTTTTTATAGCAAGATAATTGTACATAGTGTACATAATTCTAAGTGTGTTTTTTCTTCTGGAGGGTATTTTAAGATAAAGTAATGTGTATAGCTATAAGTAATTCTTTTGATTTGTACACATAGGCATAAAATTAATGGCAATGAGAAGTGATACACCACTTCATGCATAGAGAAGTATAAACAAAATTAGCATATGGCTCAGGTGTCATGTGCTCAACAATACACAGTGACGTCAGTAGCAGGAGACGAGACATTGACCCGTGCACATGCGCGACAGACTGACAGAAGATGCAATCAAAATACGAATGCAATATGTACCCAACTTAAATAAAAAGTAAACGGAAATACTATGCAAATACATCTACTATCTAAGAACTAGTGAACCTATTGATATATGTACAGAGAGATTTAATTAAATACTAAGCTATGTACAACATATTTACAACCAAAAGGAAGCAGTATGAAAAACTATACAAGATGTGTAAGCTAAGGACTAATGACAAAATACTGTAAGAAATGTCAGATAATTTTCTTTGCAGGGTAAATGATCATAAAGGTTAACAGAATAAATGTATGTCTATGAATTTAAACAAAATACGGAAATATCTGTGGACATATTCAATGACCAAATGTATCAGTGGCCATCAAGCTACGAAATGCAATTAGTTATGTGTTAGTTTTAAATTTTTTTTCTATCAGTGACCAGTGCATCGTCACAGTGCAAAAGAAGAGTAGCAGGTACCAAATGAAGAAATGGGCTGCACATTGAATAAACAATTCAGTCATAAGGATATTTATACAAGGGCCATAAGGCAAATGAAAAATGAAATATGCATCATTGAAGTGTGTCTCCATGACAATTATCAGTACCTATTCGCTGCAGAGTACATATAAACCTTTAAGCGTGATATGTTACAAAAACCAATTAAATATTTTTTATCGTGTCACATGAAAACTTGAACAATGACATTTCTAGGTATTCGAGAAATATAAGTATATGATGGTTAAACTGACATGTTTCACACTAAGCTACATGTGAATTGAAATAAACAGCAGTAGCACATGAAGAAACAACACGAAATTTCATCAATGATTAGTCAGTACACATTATTTACATGAAAGAAATGTTCCTTGGCAACTAGTCCATGATTGTACAAGTAACATTTCCTCAGTAAAAGCCTGAAGATGGCCTTGTAAGCCAAAAACTGGTTAACAATAAAAGTAATATTGTAGAACAAAAGCAAACTGGGGCTTTTCAGTTATTATAATGTCGTTCTACCTAAAACCAATGGTAAATTCTGTTAACATGATATTTTAATTTCTTGTAGAACTTTAACATACATAGGATGATAATCTGACATATCCATTCAATTAAATAAAAATAGAAGCTGACAATAAAGGGCAAATGTAAGTAAAAAATACTGTACATCTCCATAGCATGTCAATGTACAGTGTGGGGCAGTTGTATAAGCACATGATGAAAGGCCTCCAGGATGCCGTAAAATTAAGATTTATTACAAAACAAAAAACTGAAACACTGAGTAACCAGGGGTTGGCAAAGACATTGATTATAAATGCATGGTAAGTTGCAGGCAAATTACAGACCACAGCATATCAGTATGGCGAACCTGACCACAACTATGACCCATGCACTGTGAGAACAGAAGGAGTATCCTACAATAGATTCCATGTTGGGTGACCTACACCATGTGCCATCCACCACAATTGCCATCAACTAGGACCTTTTGGTGCCGTGTTCCTTGGTACCCCACTACAATGCCATCCTCCATGATGCTGATGCACCAGCTGTGACACCCATGCCACATCCCATGATAATCCGTCACAACACCCACACAACCGACACACCTACCATGACTACAGTGCCACACCACCAGCTGATGCCTCTATCAGTGCTGCCAGATGGTGATCACAAACCTGCACCATGTACTTCGCACTATTACAGCAACCTCATACTGGTCCTGGCTCCTCACCACCAGGCAGATTACCATCAGCCACACACCAAGTTAATCTGCTACCACTACAAGTTGATCCTCTGCAACTATGGTTTGCACTCTATGAGTGCACGATGCAGTCAGCTGGGTTTACAGACAACCATGACAAGTTTTTGGTGCTTTTGAACCACTGCCACAGCAACACTGAACTTATCAGCAACCTCCTATTGCATGCACTGACCACTGATAGATACAAGGCAGTGAAGATGCTATATTGCAGCACCTATCTCGTTCTGCTGAACATACCAACCAAGAAAATCATATGAAACAGCACTCCACCAAGCTATTGGGAAGGTGGAAAAAGCACTACACTTTCAGGAAATTGCCCTCTGTATCTTCTTGGACATCGAAGGGGCTTTTAGTGAGACAACCTTTGAATCCATGGTTAAGGCAGCAGAGGTACATGTCTTGGAGATCACCATTTGCAGGTGGATTAGAGCCATGCTTAGTGGTAGAAAAGTGGAAGCCACCATGATGCAGGAAAAAATGGTAATCAACACCACCAGAGGCTGTCCACAAAGAGGAGTCATCTCCCCTCTACTGTGGAACCTTGTGGTTAATAAACTTATTGTAGACTTAAACTCTAGACAGTACTTTTGCCAGGGATTTGCAGATGACCTTGTCATAGTAATACTTGGCAAATTTTCAAGTACAGTCAGAGCTATGGCAGAAGGAGCATTGAACATTGTGCAAAACTGGTGCAGGAAATAGGAATTAAGGGTGATTCCTAAGAAGACTGTTGTTATACCATTTATGAGGAAGCAGATCCAACACACATGTTGGAATCTCAAGTTTCTCTATGAAACTCTACCAGTGAAGGGGATATTGAAACATCTAGGGGTAACCCTGGATGAGAAACTATTGTGGACCCCTCACATATAAGGAGCACCTGTGCCAAGGCGAAAGGTACTCTAATGAGTACCAGGAGAGCTTGTGATAAAAACTGGGGCTTAAGCCCCAAGAGTATTTGCTGGGTATACACCACAGTAGTAAGACCTATGATCACTTACAGGGCTACAGTGTGGTGGAAAAATGTAGAACAGCAGGTAGCTACTAAGGAGTTTGCTAAGGTGCAGAGATTGGCCTGCTTAGCCATGACAAGTGGAATCAGCAGCACACCCACTGCTGGGATGGGAACCATGCTGGACATGCCCCATGCCCCATTACACCTGTGGGTAAAGATGGAGGCAGCAGCTGGAGCACACAGGTTAATGACTGGCAGAAACTGGAACTCACTTGGGTATCCAGGATCTCACACTAAAGTACTGAGTGAGGTATACATAGATCAACTGTATAATAACTCCCAGCTGCTTCAACAAGTCTTTCAATGTAGTGATTTGGAAGCAGAGAGCACTGGGAGAACAAACTTTGACACTGTACTGGGGACATAATTCGGTTCACTGACTGTTCGGAAACAGACCAAGGTGTTGGGGTTGGGGTACATGGGGTGCAGCCAAGGCTGGGGAGTGCAATCTCTCTAGGAAAGATGGCCACTGTGTTTCCAGAAGAAATATCTGGAGTTAGGGGAAAGCAATAGGGTAAACCTATTGTGGGCCTCTGGTCACTCAGGGATTAGTGGTAATGAGCAAGCCGATAGGTTGAACAGTATAAGGGCAATGACACCATTTACTGGATCGGAACCTGTCCTGACTATCCCCAAGGTGATAATCAAAATAAAACTATGTGACAGGACAAGGAGACAGCATGTAGAATGTTGGGCTAAAGTTGAAAAGGAAAAACGTGGAAAGGTATTGATGCCAAAGCCATGTTCTAAGAGAAGTCTCTCCATCCTGGCCCAGAACAGGAGAGAAATGAAACTCATGGTTGAACATTGACAGGCCATGAGAATTTCAAAAAACACCTACATACACTCCTGGAAATGGAAAAAAGAACACATTGACATCGGTGTGTCAGACCCACCATACTTGCTCCGGACACTGCGAGAGGGCTGTACAAGCAATGATCACACGCACGGCACAGCGGACACACCAGGAACCGCGGTGTTGGCCGTCGAATGGCGCTAGCTGCGCAGCATTTGTGCACCGCCGCCGTCAGTGTCAGCCAGTTTGCCGTGGCATACGGAGCTCCATCGCAGTCTTTAACACTGGTAGCATGCCGCGACAGCGCGGACGTGAACCGTATGTGCAGTTGACGGACTTTGAGCGAGGGCGTATAGTGGGCATGCGGGAGGCCGGGTGGACGTACCGCCGAATTGCTCAACACGTGGGGCGTGAGGTCTCCACAGTACATCGATGTTGTCGCCAGTGGTCGGCGGAAGGTGCACGTGCCCGTCGACCTGGGACCGGACCGCAGCGAGGCACGGATGCACGCCAAGACCGTAGGATCCTACGCAGTGCCGTAGGGGACCGCACCGCCACTTCCCAGCAAATTAGGGACACTGTTGCTCCTGGGGTATCGGCGAGGACCATTCGCAACCGTCTCCATGAAGCTGGGCTACGGTCCCGCACACCGTTAGGCCGTCTTCCGCTCACGCCCCAACATCGTGCAGCCCGCCTCCAGTGGTGTCGCGACAGGCGTGAATGGAGGGACGAATGGAGACGTGTCGTCTTCAGCGATGAGAGTCGCTTCTGCCTTGGTGCCAATGATGGTCGTATGCGTGTTTGGCGCCGTGCAGGTGAGCGCCACAATCAGGACTGCATATGACCGAGGAACACAGGGCCAACACCCGGCATCATGGTGTGGGGAGCGATCTCCTACACTGGCCGTACACCACTGGTGATCGTCGAGGGGACACTGAATAGTGCACGGTACATCCAAACCGTCATCGAACCCATCGTTCTACCATTCCTAGACCGGCAAGGGAACTTGCTGTTCCAACAGGACAATGCACGTCCACATGTATCCCGTGCCACCCAACGTGCTCTAGAAGGTGTAAGTCAACTACCCTGGCCAGCAAGATCTCCAGATCTGTCCCCCATTGAGCATGTTTGGGACTGGATGAAGCGTCGTCTCATGCGGTCTGCACGTCCAGCACGAACGCTGGTCCAACTGAGGCGCCAGGTGGAAATGGCATGGCAAGCCATTCCACAGGACTACATCCAGCATCTCTACGATCGTCTCCATGGGAGAATAGCAGCCTGCATTGCTGCGAAAGGTGGATATACACTGTACTAGTGCCGACATTGTGCATGCTCTGTTGCCTGTGTCTATGTGCCTGTGGTTCTGTCAGTGTGATCATGTGATGTATCTGACCCCAGGAATGTGTCAATAAAGTTTCCCCTTCCTGGGACAATGAATTCACGGTGTTCTTATTTCAATTTCCAGGAGTGTACAATTGGGATAATAGAAGAAGACCCCAAATGTTGGATGTGCAGTTTGGGCAAGGAAACTGCAACACATTTGATTTTTGAATGTGAAGCATTGAAGATTGAAAGACCTGTAGAAATTGTGTCTAACAAAGCACTGGTAAAAGATCTTCTTGCCCTGTTCAAGTTTATTGGTTGGCTTTACTAGAGACACAGGGAATGATACCACATATTAAACTCTGTTTCAGTGTGGGCAGCAGTGGGCTTGACCAGTGTTGTTTTTGCTTATCTGATAAAAGAAAATCAAATCAAATCAGATCAATGGCTCACACTCTGTGAGTGCATGATGCAGTTGGCTGGGATTACAGACAACCATCACAAGTTTTTTATGCTTTTGAACCACATCTACACCAACACCAATCTCATCAGCACCCTCCTATTGCATGCACCAACCACTGACAGATACGAGACAGTGAAAGTGTTCATATTACAGCACCTGTCACATTTGGCTGAACAACAACTCCACCTAGCCATTGCTGAGACATTTCTTGGCCACAATACCCCATCAGTGCTCTGGCACAGGTTACACCCCTGGATCAACACAAAACTTCTACCACCTGTGCACAGCACCTCGCCAGCAAACAGTTGCTGAGCTGCTCCAGCCTCAGCCAAGCCCTTCCATGCTGCACCTGCAGCAGCCTCACAAGACTCCACTGCAGCAAGACACCAACAATGAGGTACCACAACAGACTCAGGTGCAACGTTTGTAGCAGAATCTAAGCAACCACCTGCCACATTCACCCATGCTGCCACCTCAGCTGGCACTTGGAAAACATACACCATCTGCTATACAATTACGCATCATGAATGATTCAGTGATTCCTGTGGTAGGCACTGTCTCTATCACAGTTTAACTGGACAACTGCACCCCTCGCCCATCGACATTTTTTGTGGCTGACACCATAGAGCCACTGTTGGGTGCAGATTTTTTGAGGCATTATAATGTTCTGCTGGGCCTGGATCAGGCCTTACTCCTACATCAGGATGGTCACACGCTGATCAGTGGTGTAAACAGTGACCACCTACTGATGGACAAGACTCCACCACCTGCTCCTCCTACCTCTGAAACAGTACTGGACCTCACGCTAAAGTGCCAGTCATTGTTTGAGGAGCTTAAAACCAAGATGACGTCTGCCCCACCCATGCCAACTCACAAGCAGCTAACAAACACCTCCAAAACCACTGTTCCAAGGTCATGGCACAATTGCACATCACACAGCAACAGCCGTTGTCATACCAGCAACAATGAGAGCTGGCTGCCCTAGATGCTGCCAGGCCTCCAGCACCACAGGTCAGTCCAGTGCCTCTTACTTCTGGTGATGATGCTCCCACAAGTGGGCTGCACAGAAATATATGAGGCAGTTCAGTACTTCCAAGATGACACTGAGGGTCGGCCGCTTACTATCTCCATAGACCACTGCTCTCTGGCTGACACTATTAAAAACCTGCCAGCCAGTACCTCCCTTTGATGATTCTGCCCCCTGGACCCACAAGACAGGAGACCAGGAGTGGACAGAGACCCTCCCCTAGGTGCTGCTGGGCATACAAGCTGCCTACAAAGAAGATCTAGATGCTTCACATGGCAGAGTTGCTCTACGGGGAACTGATCATCCTCTCAGCAGAGTTCGCATCACTAACTACTGACCCTATGTACATCAGCCTGCTGGACCTAGTGAAAAATGTCAGGGACTACATCTGTTATGTCTGCATCCTTCAGCCATCTCACCATGCCAAACCAACCATTTTTGTGCACAAGGACCTCCAATCATGTACACACATCATGCTCAGGACTGATGCCTTCAAACCCACTCTCCTCCCTGTATACAGTGGCCCCTGAAATGAGGGTCAAACACTTTTTATATATTGCAAGCTGGAAAAACAACAATAGTGTTACTGAACTGCCTAAAACTGGTGTGGACTTTAGCAGACACACCCAGTGTTTACCGTCCACCAGCTTCAGCTCATGGTGCCTCAAGCCAATTTATAATCGGTCTAGACCTGCAAGACTATCTCCCAGAAGTCATTTCCGTAGCACTGCCGGACTCACTACTTGTGGTTATGGCCAGGTTCAGAAGGCTACCTGCTCGTGCCATCTCCAGAGCACTTCGTAACAATGACTGACACCCCAGACACCACTGCTGGTGGACCAAAAGCCTCACCAACATCGGATGATGCACCACCAGCCACCAACACCTCACCAGACACCTCCACTGCCCCATCAGCACTGTCACTCATATCATGGGCCTTTATAGCTGCTCAGGTACCTGGTGGACTATGATAAGTCGGCCCTTGCCATCACCAGCAGAACAACACATCATAACATACACCAGTCACCACGCTCTGCACTGGTTGGGGGGGGGTGGGGTGGAGGGGGGGGGAGGACTCTGTGGTTACATAGAACCACCGGCTCTACCCCTCTATAACATCATTGCATTACTGCAGGAAGAACAGCTGTATCTTTGCCAGATCAGTTCTTTGTAGTATGTGCTCACGCATTGTGTATACACTGTGAGAATAAAGGTATTCATAGTAAGTGACGGAAGTGTGAATGATTTTTTGTCGTTGTAATTACCACGCCCACTCCCCACTCCCTACAGACTCTGACAGCTTTTGCTGAGCATTCATTCATTCATACATCATGTTCTACTAAACCTATCATGAAGGACTGTCTTCAGGGATGTGGAACAAGACCATTCATACATTTACAGGCAGAAGAAACCACTGCTGGGTATGTCTGTAAAGTATAATGACAACAGATTATGACCAACAGTAATCTACTTAAACTTATAATTATGGTAATTACTTGTGGGTTTTTTTCTATATTGTGAAATGAGGCTGTGTGTTCCTCCTGAGGAGACCAGTGACCTACATATTGGATTATTAGTTTAAAGGATTTAGCGTCTTTATTACATGATATTAACTTAAAGATTGATTACTAGTTTTGGCTTTGTAGCCACCATCAGATCTAAATGTGAGAAAATATAAACAAAAACATATCAACAGCTTTACTAAACAAAAATAATAGGCCACTAAATGTGCAAATGAAATGAACAATTTGTCTAAAAATCTATCAACGGCTACAAGGACACATTTATAATTTAAATAAACTTCATAATGATTAGCACTAGTGGCACTAGCAAAATACCAGTTACAGACAACTGAAAGTACGCATATATATTTTTTATTCATTTAAAACTGTGGCATAATGTATATACTTCAAAATAAATGCTAAATTTAATGTATGTAAAATCTATAGATAAAAACAATTTAAAATGTACTTGGATGCTGTATCCATACAGTTGGATCACAAAGAAAATAATATGAACTGCCTAAATGACCAGTGTAGTTCTGCTACAGTACCTATTTTGACATATTTATATCTTTGTAGGTTTTTCTGTGACAAAATGATCAGGATGCTGTCTAGCTGCAGGATAGCTCACTGTTATTGCAGTGTTCTGTAACACTGCAACCTTTCTATGAGAATTATGCTTCACAACAATAACAACCTCACAGCCTGCTGTAATCAGGCTCATTTTACTGCTGATGTCACTTGTCCCTGCTTTGCCTACTCCTACATTAAGAGCCACATTTTTAAATTCCAGCATTATATTATTTACTTTCTTATTTTTGTATTCAGTTCATTCAGCATTCATTCACTCACTTATTTTATGGTGTTCAGTAGATCCCATCAAGAAGAAGAACCTTCAGGGATGTGTAATGAATCAAAATTTACAGCAAATACAGGAGCACCTAACATCACTGTCTTACATTGGAGAAGCATTAAGTCCTCAAATGGTAAGGGTGGGGGGGATTACACACATAAGAAAAATTTGTTGCAAGTTCGATATTGTATATAGAGTAGCAGTATTGCATTTCCCTATGACAATAACTCCTCAAGGAGGAGACAAAGTCTGTCATAGATGCACACAAGGCCATAGCTAAGTGATTAAGTGTTAACAAAGTAACATTAAGAAATCTTTATTCATTATATCACATCCTATAAAGACAAACATTTGTTGTGCCCCTGTGCAGGATGTAGATCTGATTACTGCTGATGAAAATTTCCTGAGAGCAGGCATTGCCTGTAGGAGGAACACCAACTGACAGAAATTAAAACTGTACGGAACCCAAAGCATATATGATGACTGTTCTACATAGCCAGATATATTGAATGTATGGTCCTTGGCTTAATTTCACAAGATGCTCATGTATGTCAAGTGAAACATGTAAATGAAGTGAAGTTACACACAACTTGTGCTTGCTATACAACTTTAAATAACTAATTGATGACAATAAGTCTGTATTTCAATACACACACTAAAAACCAGCTATTAAGAAGAAATATATTGCCCATGAAAACAGTTGAAATTGGAGGCATTACATGTTACAAAGGAGATCATCAAGACAGAGTCAGGAGATTGGTGGCGGGTAGCTTTTATGGAAAATTACAATTTTTGTTGGGCAACCATTGACTTTGCAGTAGCTAGCAGTACAAGTGGCAGTTTCTCTACAGCTTCACAACATTGTAAAGCTGGGGCAGCACAGTGCATCAGTGCATTGTGCATTACAATGCTCTGCACTGCCCAACAATGTTCTGTGAATTGTGTTTACACCAAGACAATTTATTTATTTTTTTGTGTCATAGTGTGTAAAGTGAAGTAGAATTTTTCTAAGAAACTTTTAGTAACTGTTGTGGATTGGGAAAGTGTTGTTCAAGTATTATTATTTTGATGTATGCTCATATTTAGTTAAAAATGGAAGCAATATATGAGATATTTCTAACCTAGGTACTGAAATGGGAACGTTCAGTGTTGGCTTCAAAACTGAGATAGCACAAAAAATGTTGATATGAAAACAAATACAGCACAAAACAATGTTGATTTAACAGCATAGATAGAATACATAATACAACAAACTAACCTCAGTTTAAATACACAGAGTGGTAAATTTGAGAAAGCTGTTACTGCAACAAACACTGTGGTAAGATAGTTAACAAGTGAACTAAAAGTTAAATTATATCAAATGTTCGAAATGCTAAAATACTTCATCAGTCCATTAATTCAGAAAAACACGTTTTTGACTCATGTCAAGAAAAAGTATAAATTAATAATAATAGTAATAATTATAATATGTTGTTGTTGTCTTCAGTCCTGAGACTGGTTTGATGCAGCTCTCCATGTTACTCTATCCTGTGCAAGCTTCTTCATCTCCCAATACCTACTGCAACCGACATCCTTCTGAATCTGTTTAGTGTATTCATCTCTTGGTCTCCCTCTACGATTTTTACCCCCCACGCTGCCCTCCAATGCTAAATTGGTGATTCCCTTGATGTCTCAGAACATGTCCTACAAACCGATCCCTTCTTCTAGTTAAGTTGTGCCACAAACTTCTCTTCTCCCCAATCCTATTCAATACCTCCTCATTAGTTGTATGATCTACCCATCTAAATAATAATAATAATAAAGGGGATTTAAATCTACTATATTAAGATTACAAGGGAAATTACATTCTGAAATACAGAGGTTGGATAAAAATATGGAAACACAGTGAGAAATGCAGGCTCAAACATAAAAGTTGATGCTAGCCACGCTTGCAGATTACACAGTTATATTCGACCATGAAAGGCACATGTGCAATGTCCACAATATATTGCAAGTGTCAGACACAGTCACAATAGAGTTCTGTGTAGTTGTGAGTGCATTATGTTGGAGTTAAGTGAATTTGAATGTGGGGAAATGTTCATGCTTGTACAGTTGGTGCTTCTGTAACTAAAGCAGCCAAAGTGCATGGCATTTCATGAGGCATTGTATTGAAGATTTATATGGCATACAGAAAAATTGGAAGAACACCATCTGCTAAGTCACATTGTAGATAAAAGTATATATTGAGTAGTTGTAATGGATTGTTGTTTAAGAAGATTGTGACAAAAAACAAGGAAGCAACAACTGCAAAAGTCACTACAGAACTGAACATTACACCCACAATCCCCATCAGAACCAAAACAACATGAAGGGAGCCCCATAAGCAGGTTATTGCAGACAAGCTGGAATTCAAAAACCAAACATCAGTGATGTAAATGCCCCTAACTGAAAAACATGGTGATGAGGCCATGAAACCTGGATTATAGAGCAATGGAAGCTTGTTATTTGCTCAGATTAATCTTGTTTCACCCTGTTTCCAACTTCTGGCCAAGTTTACAGCCCAAACGGGAAACATGGCAGGGGTTCAGCGATGATTTAGGCACCCATTAATGTGTTGTGTTATTGGTTGTTGTCATTGTTGTTGTGGTCTTCATTCCAGAGACTGGTTTGATGCAGCTCTCCATGCTACTCTATCCTGTGCAAGCTTCTTCATCTCCCAGTACCTACTGCAACCTACATCCTTCTGAATCTGTTTAATGTATTCATCTCTTGGCCTCCCTCTGCCATTTTTTACCCTCCAGTACTAAATTGGTGATCCCTTGATGCTTCAGAATATGCCTTACCAACCGATCCATTCTTCTAGTCAAGTTGTGCCACAAATTTCTCTTCTCTCCAATTCTATTCAATACCTCCTCATTAGTTATGTAATCTACCCATCTAATCTTCAGCATTCTTCTGTAGTACCACATTTCACAAGCTTCTATTATCTTCTTGTCTAAACTATTTATCATACATGTTTCACTTCCATACATGGCTACACTCCATACAAATACTTTCAGAAACGACATTCTGACACTTAAATTTATACTCGATGTTAACAAATTTCTCTTCAGCAGAAACGCTTTCCTTGCCATTGCCAGTCTACATTTTATATCCTCTCTACTTTGACCATCCTCAAATAGCAATACTCATTTACTACTTTAAGCGTCTCATTTCCTAATCTAATTCCTGCAGCATCACCTGATTTAATTTGACCTAATTCCATTATTATCGTTTTGTTTTTCTTGATGTTCATCTTATATACTCCTTTCAAGACACTGTCCATTCCATTTAGCTGCTCTTCCAGGTCCTTTGCTGTCTCTGACAGAATTACAATGTCATCGGTGAACCTCAAAGTTTTTATTTCTTCTCCATGGATTTTAATTCCTATTCCAAATTTTTCTTTTGTTTCCTTTACTGCTTGCTCAGTATACAGACTGAATAACATCAGGGAGAGAATACAATCCTGTCTCACTTCCTTCCCAATCACTGCTTCCCTTTCATGTCCCTTGACTCTTATAACTGCCATCTGGTTTCTGTACAAATTGTAAATAGCCTTTGGCTCCCTGTACTTTACCCCTGCCACCTTCAGAATTTGAAAGAGAGTATTCCAGTCAACATTGTCAAAAGCTTTCTCTAAGTCTACAAAAGCTAGGAAGGTAGGTTTGCCTTTCCTTAGCCTATTTTCTAAGATAAGGCGTAGGGTCAGTATTTCCTCACATGTTCCAACATTTCTACGGAATCCAAACTGATCATCCCCGAGGTCGGCTTCTACCAGTTTTTCCATTCGTCTGTAAAGAATACATGTTAGTATTTTGCAGCAGTGGCTTATTAAACTGATAGTTTGATATTTTCAGATCTGTCAACACCTACTTTCTTTGGGATTGGAATTATAATATTCTTCTTGAAGTCTCAGGGTATTTCGCCTGTCTCATACATCTTGCTCACCAGATGGTAGAGTTTTGTCAGGACTGGCTCTCTCAGGCTGTCAGTAGTTCTAATGGAATGTTGTCTACTCCTGTGGCCTTGTTTCGAATTAGGTTTTTCAGTGCTCTGTCAAACTCTTCACACAGTATCATATCTCCCATTTCATCTTCATCTACATTCTCTTGCATTTCTATAATATTGTCCTTAAGAACATTGCCCTTGTATAGACCCTCTGTATACTCCTTCCACATTAAAGTTTTCCCTTCTTTGCCTAGAACTGTTTTTCCATCTGAGCTCTTGATATTCATGCAAGTGGTTCTCTTTTCTCCAAAGGTCTCTTTAATTTTCCTGTAGGCAGTATCTGTCTTACCCCTAGTGAGACAAGCCTCTACATCCTTACATTTGTCCTCTAGCCATTTTGTACTTCCTGTCAATCTTATTTTTGAGACGTTTGTATTCCTTTTTGCCTGCTTCATTTACTGCATTTTACATCTCTTCTGTTACCCAAGAATTTCTATTAGCCCTCATCTTTTTACCTACTTGATTCTCTGCTAACTTCACTATTTCATCTCTCAAAGCTACCCATTCTTCTTCTACTGTATTTCTTTCCCCCATTCTTGTCAATCATTCCCTAATGTTCTCCCTGAAGCTCTCTACAACCTCTGGTTCTTTCAGTTTATCCAGGTCCAATCTCCTCAAATTTTCACCTTTTTCTTCAGGTTTAATCTGCAGTTCATAACCAATAGATCGTGCTCAAAGTCCACATCTGCCCCTGGAAAAGTCTTACAATTTAAAACCTGTTTCCTGAATCTCTGTCTTACCATTATATAATCTATCTGAAACCTGTCAGTATCTCCAGGCTTCTTCCATGTATACAACCTTCTTTTATGATACTTGAACCAAGTGTTAGTTATGATTAAGTTATGATCTGTGCAAAATTCTTCCAGGCAGCTTCTTCTTTCATTTATTCCCCCCAATCCATATTCACCTACTATGTTTCCTTCTCTCCCTTTTCCTACTATCAAATTCCAGTCACCCATGGTCATCAAATATTCGTCTCCCTTCATTATCTGAATAATTTCTTTTATCTCATCATACATTTCATCAATATCTGCATCATCTGCAGAGCTAGTTGGATTATAAACTAGTACTACTGTGGTAGGCATGGGTTTCATATCTATCTTGGCCACAATAATGCATTCTCTATGCTGTTTTTAGTAACTTACCCGCATTCCTATTTTTTTATTCATTATTAAATCTACTCCTGCATTACCCCTATTTGATTTTGTATTTATAACCCTGTATTCACCTGACCAAAAGTCTTGTTCCTCCTGCCACCGAACTTCACTAATTCCCACTATATCTAACTTTAACCTATCCATTTCCCTTTTTAAATTTTCTAACCTACCTGCCCGATTAAGGGATCTGACATTCCATGCTCCAATCCGTAGAATGCCAGTTTTCTTTCTCCTGATAACGTCCTCCTGAGTAGTCCCCACCCAGAGATCTGAATGGGGGACTATTTTACCTCTGGAATATTTTACCCAAGAGGACGCCATCATCATTTAATCATACAGTTAGGTTGCATACCCTCGGGAAAAATCACAGCTGTAGTTTCCACTTGCTTTCAGCCATTAGCAGTACCAGCACAGCAAGGCCGTTTTGGTTGGTGTTACAAGGCAAGATCAGTCAATCATCCAGACTGTTGCCCCTACAACTTCCCTTGCCCCTACAACTTCTGAAAAGGCTGCTGCCCATCTTCAGGAATCACACATTTGTCTGGCCTCTCAACAGATACCCCTCTGTTGTGGTTGCATCTATGGTACGGCTATCTGTATTGCTGAGGCACGCAAGCCTCCCCACCATTGGCAAGGTCCATGGTTCATGGGGTATTGGTATTTCCATATTTTTATACACCCCCTGTAATTAAGCAATGTATTTTAGTGAGAAATGAAGTAAATTAACAATTTAAAGAAATAAATACTGATGTAAAACCAATTAAGGAATTTCTGGAACAGGAATTTATGGAGATACTTGAACAAATTTTGGACTCCCCAGTAAGGCTTAATGTTTAGAACAATGTAGAGAATATAATAGAGGGAAACATTCCATGTGGGAAAAATATATCTAAAAACAAAGATGATGAGACTTACCAAACAAAAGCGCTGGCAGGTCGATAGACACACAAACAAACACAAACATACTCACAAAATTCGAGCTTTCGCAACCCCCGGTTGCTTCGTCAGGAAAGAGGGAAGGAGAGGGAAATATGAAAGGATATGGGTTTTAAGGGAGAGGGTAAGGAGTCATTCCAATCCCGGGAGCAGAAAGACTTACCTTAGGGGGAAAAAAGACAGGTATACACTCCCACACACACATATACATCCGCACATACACAGACACAAGCAGACATTTGTAAAAGCCTTTGGACGGATTAAATAAAAGGTTGTGAACGTTAGGTGTTTTCTTTGATTTAATGAAGGCTTTTGACTGTGTTGACCACAAAATATTACTGCAGAAGTTGGAACATTATGGAGTAAGGGGAGTAGCTTACAATTGGTTCGCCTCTTACTTTAAGAACAGAAAGCAGAAGGTAATTCTCCGCAATATTGAGAGTGGTAATGATGTTCAGTCCCAATGGGGCACTGTTAAATGGGGCATTCCCCAAGGATCGGTGCTGGGGCCACTGCTGTTTCTTATTTATATAAATGATATGCCTTCTAGTATTACAGGTGATTCAAAAATATTTCTGTTTGCTGATGACACCAGCTTGGTAGTGAAGGATCTTGTGTGTAATATTGAAACATTATCAAATAATGTAGTTCATGAAATAAGTTCGTGGCTTGTGGAAAATAATTTGTTGCTAAATCACAGTAAGACTCAGTTTTTACAGTTTCTAACTGATATTTTAATCAGACAGAATGGGCATGTTATAAGCGAGATGGAACAGTTCAAGTTCCTAGGCGTACGGATAGATAGTAAGCTGTTGTGGAAAGCCCATGTTCAGGATCTTGTTCAGAAACTAAATGCCGCTTTATTTACCATTAGAACAGTATCTGAAATAAGTGACATTTCAACACGAAAAGTAGTCTACTTCGCATATTTTCATACGCTTATGTCATATGGTATTATTTTTTGGGGTAATTCTTCTGATTCAAAAAGGGTATTTTTGGCTCAAAAATGGGCTGTTCGAGCTATGTGTGGTGTAAGTTCTAGAACCTCTTGTCGACCCCTATTCAATAGTCTGGGAATTCTGACATTGCCCTCACAGTATATATTTTCTTTAATGTCGTTTGCTGTTAGCAATATTAGCTTATTCCCAAGAGTTAGCAGCTTTCACTCAGTTAATACTAGGCAGAAATCAAATCTGCATGTGGAATGCACTTCCTTGACTCTTTTGCAGAAAGGAGTGCAGTATTCTGCTGCATCCATTTTCAATAAGCTACCACAAGAACTCAAAAATCTTAACAGTAGCCCAAACGCTTTTAAGTCTAAACTGAACAGTTTCCTCATGGCTCACTCCTTCTATTCTGTCGAGGGGCTCCTGGAAGAGCTAAAAAATTAAGCAAATTCCAGTGTTACATTCTTGATTTTCTTTATTTAAACTAATGAGGTGTTGCCTGAATATGTTTCTTATATTTCATTTTATCTGTTTCTACAATCGTGTTATAATTTCATGTATTGACTCGTTCCATGACCATGGAGAGTTCTGCTTAATGTGGTCCCACGGAACAATAAATAAATAAATAAAATAAAATAAATAAACAAAGCAAGATTCTTGTAGTTACTAGTGTCAAAGGGGTGTCTTTTTTAGGTTATCATTGGGATTCAGGCACCATGTTGTAAGAGAAGCTAAAATAATGGAAGAACCCTACAAAATGCTTAAGAATGCACACACAAGTAAGGTTATAATATTTCATTAGAATAGTAAAATATTCAGTAATAATGTAGAAGAGCTGCTTCTCTGTCTGGAAAATTTAGAGACCTTCCTAAAGACAATCATTCTGTGCCTATCTGAGCATCATATAACCATGGGTGTAAAGAAGTTAAATATGAAAGATTACATTCCAGCTTCTTACTCATGTATAACTAATATGGGAAAAGGAAGAGTTGTTACATACATTAAGACAGAACACACGTTCAAAAGTACTGGAACAGGAGAATACATTAAAACTCTATCTCTCAGACCTCAGAAAGCAGTTAATAGTCAGTAGTGGATTCTGTGTAGATTTTCTAAAGTATTCTGATAGGAAAAATGATCTGGAAACATAATTTGGAACCTAATACTTGATCTCAGTAATTAACCCTCCAACGCAGGTTTAGAAAAACAATGGGTCTCTAATTCATAATGTTTTCTTTGATGAAGCACTAAACAATAAAATAACTATACTTAGTACAAAATACCCTCTTTGATCATGCTGCATAGTCGGGTAACTAAGATAATGCCTTACAGTATAGATACATCTCAGTGGAAATCAATTACAATAACTGATGACTCCTGGATAAATGATTTTAAGAGTAACTTACACAAGAGATTGCCTGGAATGAAATTTATGATGAACAAAATGATGACATAAAGTTTAATGCATTCCATGTTAAATTCATATCATTATTTTAACATTTTCGTGGTGGAACCCGGGTAGGATGCAAGTTCACTGGCTACTTGTGGATAAGTGAAACAACTGCTGTATTCAATGAGGAAAGATCTATATCAGCTTGCAGTGAGTGGGTAAGGACACAACCAACAACAATTTTGGCTCAACTATATCTTAACCAAGTGAGGTGGCGCAGTAGTTAGCACACTGGACTCACATTCGGGAGGACAACGGTTCAATCCCGCGTCCGGCCATCCTGATTTAGGTTTTCCATGATTTCACTAAATCGCTTCAGGCAAATGCCAGGATGGTTCCTTAGAAAGGGAATGGCTGATTTCCTTCCCCATCCTTTCCTAATCTGAGCTTGTGCTCCGTCTCTAATGACCTCGTTGTCGACGGGACGTTAAACAGTAATCTCCTCCTCCCTCAACTATATCTTAGCATCAATGAGACAGCCTAATGCAATGGTTTAAATTCAACTTGCAAATTTACTTGCAAGTATGGATTCAAATAAATAAAAACGAACAAGAAGGTGGCCATATATTTCTAAACAGACTTGCAGCAGATACTTAAATGAGGCAGTTTCAGAGCCGAGGAAAGTCAGCAAAGCATTAAATAAAAACTTCTGAACACTGACAGGTCTCAGAGTTGGTAGCACATGTAACACAGTTGCAACACTGGAACTCTTTGAAGATGAAATTAACTCTAACATTGATATCTACATCTATATATAGGCTCTGCAAACAACTGTGAAGTGCATTGTACCAACCTAGTGAAACCAATGTGATTACGAAGTCTTTCACGATGGAGTCTTTGCATAAAAAGTTCTTGGTTTGCTTGCCTTGCCAAATATGGATAACATCCCAAGCTTTCGATGACTACCTCCATCATCTTCATCAGGGGTAAAACTGACTGTCGTGGACCGGTGAGGCTTCCGCTTTTATAAGCAGTGGACGGCTTCTCATTGGCTGGATGACGTCACGGTGAAAAACGCGCGTACCGAGGTGGTGGCCTCTATATCCATAGATTTTGTTTGCGCGCTTTATCCAGCGTTGCTTGCAGCGCCATACTTTGCAACAGGCAGAGAACTGCGAGGAATGTAAGAAGTCTCCCTCTGCACTCTTTCTTTATCAATTGCATGCTTCCATGCATTGCTGAGTGCATAACCTGAGTCTCTGTTGAAATTATTTTCACAGAGTCTAATTTCAACTGCTTCCCTGATGACAGAGTCTCAATAGTTTGAAGTGTATGCAAGTAGTCTTGTTTCATCAAATAAAACCTTATGTTCATTTAACAAACTATGCTCAGCCACCGCTGATTTTTCTAGATACCTGTTTTCCAGGTGATGCTGATGTTCCACACAGCAATCAGCAACAGTTCTTATAGACTGGCTCACATAATTTTTGCCACACTCACAAGGAATCCTGTAAATTCCCGGCACTCTCAGGCCAAGATTATCTTTCACGGGTCGCAACATCTCCTTAATCTTCCTGGGTGGCTAGAAGACTGGTCTGGTTCCCTACTGGCTCAGGACTCTGCCGATCTTGCTGGTCGTTGCACCACAGAATGGTAGCCGCATGATGTGTTGGTCCTCTTCATCCGTTCAAACAGTGTCCTTCCTAGGTCTCTTCGCCAGAGTAGATCTGATATCACGATCGGAATATCCAATTTTTCTGAATACCGTCGTCAGATGGTTAATCTCGGAGCCGAGATGATCCTTGTCCAAAATAATCCTTGCTCTGTGTACCAAGGTATTCAACATAGCTCTCTTCTGAGCTGGGTGGTGAAAACTACGTGCGTTTAGATATAAATCTGTACACAGAATGTCCAAGATGTCCATCTGATTTTTGCTCCACCAGCACATCTAAGAAGGGTAACTTCCCATCTTTCTCCACCTCTACTGTAAATCGTATGTTTGACATATATCATTCAAATGATCAACAAACTGCTGCAGTGCCTCATTGCCATGTGGCCAGATTAAAAATGTATTATCAACATACCTGAAGAAGCAGGATGGACGTAAGGGAGCACTGTTCAACGCTCGTTGAAATCCTCCATGAAGAAGTTAGCTATGGCTGGTGACAGTGGTGAGCCCATGGCTGTTCTGTCAGTCATTTCATATATTCCCCCATACAAAAAATATGTGGTCATAAAAGTGTGTTGAAATAACTTCAGTATTTCAGGAGAGAAATGAGCATCCAACAGTTTTAACGTATCTTCCACCGGTACCTTTGTAAACAAAGAGACCACATCTAGGCTGTCATGATGTCATTCGGACCTATCCTCATCTGCTTTATGATGTCAACAAACATTTTTGAGTTATTAATATGATGGCTACAGTGGCTGACTATAGGTGCTAATAATTTGGTTAAGTATTTGCCAACTGATACGTAGGAGACCCAGTAGCACTAACAATAGTTCTCAACGGGACCCCATTCTTGGCGAAGGATGAAGCGTTAGTTGTACTACCAACCAACAAAGGGAATGCCACAGTTATCCTCAATGCTACCGATTATCATAAGAAAGTGGCCCTATTATTGGAAGAGGCCACGTACCGGAATCTTAAACAGGATCCCACAGCAGCACTTAGCAGGAAGACAGGGGTGCTACTGAAGAACTCTGGCCTCCCAGAAGAACTAGTCAAGAATCTATGACCAAGAGCACCAAGGTCACCCAGGTTATATGGTCTACCCAAAGTCCATAAGGACGGGGTCCCGTTGAGACCTATTGTTAGTGCTATTGGGTCTCCTACATATCGGTTGGCAAAATACTTAACCAAATTATTAGCACCTATAGTCGGCCCCTGTAGCCATCATATTAATAACTCAAAAATGTTTGTTGACATCATAAAGCAGATGAGGATAGGTCTGAATGACATCATGATCAGCCGAGATGTGGTGTCTTTGTTTACAAAGGTACCGGTGGAAGATACGTTAAAACTGTTGGATGTTCATTTCTCTCCTGAAATACTGAAGTTATTTCAACACACTTTGACGACCACCTATTTTTTGTATGGGGGAATATATGAAATGACTGACAGAACAGCCTTGAGTTCGCCACTGTCACCAGCCATAGCTAACTTCTTCATGTAGGATTTCGAACAACGAGCGTTGAACAGTGCTACCTTACGTCCATCCTGCTTCTTCAGGTATGTTGACGATACATTTTTAATCTGGCCACATGGCAATGAGGCACTGCAGCAGTTTGTTGATCATTTGAATGGTATATGTCAGAACATATGATTTACAGTAAAGGTGGAGAAGAATGGGAAGTTACCCTTCTTAGATGTGCTGGTGGATCGAAAATCAGATGGACGTCTCGGACATTCTTTGTACAGAAAACCGATGCATACAGATTTATATCCAAATGCACGTAGTTTTCACCAACATAGCTCTCACAAGAGAGCTATGTTGAGTACCTTGGTACACAGAGCAAGGATTCTTTCGGACAAGGATCATCTCGGCTCCGAGATTAACCATCTGACGACGGTATTCAGAAAAATTGGATATTCCGATCGTGATATCAGATCTACTCTGGGGATGAGACCTAGGAAGGATGCTGTTTGAACGGATGAAGAGCACCAACACATCGCGCGGCTACCATTCTGTGGTACAACGACCAGCAAGATCGGCAGAGTCCTGAGCCGGTAGGGAATCAGACCAGTCTTCTAGCCACCCAGGAAGATTAAGGAGATGTTACGACCCGTGAAAGATAATCTTGGCCTGAGAGTGTTGGGAATTTACAGCATTTCTTGCGAGTGTGGCAAAAATTATGTGGGCCAGTCTATAAGAACTGTTGCCGATTGCTGTGTGGAACATCAGCGTCACCTGAAAAACAGGTATCTAGAAAAATCAGCGGTGGCTGAGCACAGTTTGTTAAATAAACATAAGATTTTATTCGATGAAACAAGACTACTTGCTTACGCTTCAAACTATTGGGACTCTGTCATCAGGGAAGCAGTTGAAATTAGACTCTGTGAAAATAATTTCAACAGAGACTCAGGTTATGCACTCAGCAATGCATGGAAGCATGCAATTGATAAAGAAAGAGTGCAGAGGGAGACTTCTTACATTCCTCGCAGTTCTTTGCCTTTTGCAATGGATGGCACTGCAAGCAACGCTGGATAACGTGCGCAAACAAAATCTATGGATATAGAGGCCACCACCTCGGTACGCGCGTTTTTCACCGTGACGTCATCCAGCCAATGAGAAGCCATCCACTGCTTATAAAAGCGGAAGCCTCACCGGTCCATGACAGTCAGTTTTACCCCTGACGAAGATGACGGAGGTAATCATCAAAAGCTTGGGATGTTATCTAAATTTCATGCGGCAAACAAACCGAGAACTTTTTATGCTAGTTTAAACCAATGTCTGAAATCTACTTGTTGTGGCACTACATGAGTCAAAGCACATTTCTGAATTCTTATGAACATAACAAGTTATATTTACATGAATAATTATATTGTAGTACATACTGCTACATCAACTCATTGAAGCTAAAAAATAGTGTGCATGTGCAGAATTCTCTGATTCATTACAGCTGAATTTATAAGTAATTTGTTTAATAATCTGGTTCTGTGCATATCACATGACAAGCTTGTTCACCATGTAACTGAAGGTGTGCCCTATCCATTGGTGTGTCATACACGTTAATAACAAGTCTGCAAATGTTTATTGCCTGTTATAAATAAGTAAACATTTAAACTTTAATAACTTTTAAAGAAGATTTTGTACAAATATGGTAATTGTTTTATTGTGTTCTAGGTCTTCTGTCAATTCCAAACTGACCTTATATTTTCTTCAGCCCAGCTGTAGGCATTTTTGGGTATTTTAGTGAATGTAAAATGCTTTTAGTATGACACATTCAGTTGCCAAGCTGTTTTGGTACTTACTTTCTTTGTTCTAGGTGTATTAGCTTTGGGATTTCCTCAGTGCCATGCTCCATATGCAAACCAGCCAGTCTTTTGCTGTTTCACTCACACTAGTCTCCATCCAGTCTTCCCGGTTTAATTTTTTAAGCTGATTCTTACAGACTCTTTCAGAGTACCATCCCTATTCCTATAGTTAGGACCATTCAAAAATTCACTTTTAATTCTGCCCTATTCAGCTTCTGACCGAAGTTTATTTAAAAAACTGTTTTTGAAACTTTGATATGTCTCCTATTGACTTAAGTTTAGATTTAACCAAAACAGAGCTTCACTTTCAAGACATCTTTTAACAAATTTAATTTTTTGATCATCACTCATGCCTGACAAAAACTCTCTCTACAGTGTTGCAGAAAATCCACTGGATGTAAATTGTCTGATGGAAAACATTTGATTGGTGTGCTGGACTGTGAAATACCATTGTTTGAACACAGATTTTTGTGAATACAATTTTCCTGAACTTCTGAAATTTTTTGATCTAAAACATTTACATTAGTTTGCATATTGTTTTCAACATAAGAAAATTTTTGAGCTAAACTACTAAAGATCTGTTCAATTCTTTCTGCAACAGCCTCCTGTTCAGCTCTAATGTCATTAACATTCTTTGTCTGTTGTGCAGATTCACTTAATAGCTCATTTTCCAAAACAATAAATTTATTTTCTAAGACATCAACATTTTTAATCCATCTGACAACCCACTTTTTAGCTCTGAAACCTGATTACTAAGTTGGTCTATTTGGTATTGTACCCTGTCCATTTTTACCACTGTTTTCAGTTTTCAGCTCATTTAATTGTCCTTGTAGTGAAGTAAATTTTCCAGTTAACTGATCATTAACTGCATGAAATTTGCTACTGTTATCTGTTTTATATCAGTCAACTGATCATTAATTGCACTAAACTTGCTATTGTTATCCTTTTTCATTTCCTCTAGTTTTGCCAGAATCAACTGCAAAGTATCAGTTTTAACTGTTTCTTTGCTGACTGCACTTTCACTTGGTTCAAACATGTCCTGGCTGGATCCTACAGCTTTCACTTCATCACTACTACCTTTGTCTCTATTCGTTTTCCCAGTAATCACATGAGACAAAAATAAATAAATAAATTCACAAATATTTTGTACTTATCTTTTATTTTTGGTGTCCCTCATCATAGTTGTAAAGTTCTATTTAAATTCATCCAAACTGTCATTGTTGATAGTATCTCATCACTGTTGACATTGTTGATATGACTTTGTTGGGCAAGCCTCAGGTCTTCTTTCTTAGAGCGCCTGGAATTTTATATAAACTGCAGTTAACAAAAATCACTGTCTCTTCTTCTTCTGCAACAGTCAAGACTTCATTATCAGTCAACTGATCCCGAATGACACCTACAGTTGTAATCTTAGCCTCCCACACATCACCAGTAGTTTTTTCAGTCTCTTCAAAAAGATTAATTGCTTTGTTTCAAATGCTTTGAGAGGAATAAGATGTACAAATAAGTTTGTTACTTATCTTCATTTTCTTGTTGTTAGCTGCAGTTCTCACATCTAGGGGTAAATTCTTGAGGCTGAAATTTTGGCTTTGTAGGTTCCAATTGACATGATAATTGATGAAGTAATTTCTGTTTCTATGACTTTTTTATCTTATCTCATTCTTTTATTTGTTTGTTTACAGTGGGATTTAGTGCACAGACCTGACAACTGTTTGAACATGTTTTACGATATGTTGACAGGCTGGATAGGGCAGTAAAGAGAAGTATGTACCATAACAA
The DNA here is from genome assembly GCF_023864275.1 of Schistocerca cancellata. Lineage (NCBI taxonomy): Eukaryota > Metazoa > Arthropoda > Insecta > Orthoptera > Acrididae > Schistocerca > Schistocerca cancellata. The sequence goes on along the minus strand of NC_064630.1, from coordinate 518,136,934 downwards.
TCAGAATGAAAGAAACCACAATGGGAATAGCTACAGAAACAGAGATAATGGTAATTTCTGTCAGAGTCAAAATGTTAACAGAGAGAGAAATTTTGGAATCAGCAGGATAGGAATAATGGGGATAACCATGGGCAATCTAATAGCAGAAACAATCACAGAAGTAACTACATGGGGAATGGTAGTCTGCCTCAATGAAGGTCCACACTTTTGGGGTGAGAAAACACAAGTACAGGACCCCCAATTTACACTTGCATTTAGACAGTAATAACAGCGTTAATAATGAGGCACAGGTATCTAAAGTTGAACAGAAGGAATATCAGATTTCTAATTAATATTTTGATCAAAAGCTTTGGGATATTATGTTTAATTGTAGTGATGTAGGTACTAATCACAAACCAGAATGTGAGAGTAATGAGAATGTTGATGTAGTATGTACTAATGTTTCCTTCTCTTGGCTGGAAAACAGTGTTATTGATGTATGTAAATTAGGTGATGAGTGTATTGGATCTGAACTAGTTGATATTTTTGATATAGATGTGAAAGAGAGGTGTGAAATAACTGAGGTTGCTAAGTCTGATACTGGCAGCTTATTGCAAATTAATATAGGAAATGTAAGTGACTTTGATGGAGTCACTTGCATTGTTAATGATGTTATAATTAAAAAACAGTCTTGATCACAAATTTCTTTTAATCAGAGTGACCAGTTTCAATCCTTAGGAATCATCTTCAGAGTCTGAAATAACACAAGAACAGATAGAGGGATCCTTAGTGACGTATATCACTGAAATAAGATTACAAACTACATATACCCTGAACGGCAGGTGGACTTCTGTGGAGCAGGCTGCGCTGATCTACGATGCTGAACTGACTGCTAAATGGATAGGCAGGGAGTAGTCTTAAATATCACTAGTCACACTCACCATCCTGTGTATGACATCAGTGTTAACCAATCAGTAGTACAGTGTGTACTATTAGCATAAAATGTATTACAGTAGTCTATATTACTAAAATTTGAAGAAGAATTATAGGTAATATACATCATAAAATTGCTATGGAATAGCTATTTGTCAAAAAATATAAACTGTAGTAAATAATTAGCTTAAAATAAAGTAGTCTAGGCTGCCCTGTGTTATCTGTTCCATAACATATGTGCTGTTGGCAAAGATATATGGATTAGCTGTCAAAGGTTTACATAGATCAACCTTGCTGTCGTTACAGCCCTCTGTGGCAGCTTTTCAGAATGTCGCATCAATATTGGACACTGTTTCTATGGCAACTCTCAACGTCCATTAGATTATCTTTGCTAGTAGCTTCTCTCTATTGCTATAGCAACCTTCGACTAATAGTACACACTGTACTTCTGATTGGTTAACACTGATGTCATACACAGGATGGTGAGTGTGACAAGTGATATTTAAGACTACTCCCTGCCTATCCATTTAGCAGTCAGTTCAGCATCGTGGATCAGCGCAGCCTGCTCCACAGAAGTCCACCTGACGTTCTGGGTATATGTAGTTTGTAATCTTATTTCAGTGTATATACATCACTACAAGGATCCCTCTATCTGTACTTGTGTTATTTCAGAGTCTGAAGATGATTCCTAAGGATTGAAACTGATCACTCCGATTTAAAAAAATTTGCAGTAAAGACTGTTTTTTAATTATCATATTAATATAAGATCGCTGATAATGTTTTCAAAAACTTTATATTAATGATGTTGTTGACTAAATAATTTTGGAAGAATATGATGATGATGATGTTGAGGAGTATCAGGTGTTTGTGAATGATGTTGACAATAGAGATGAGGTAAGTGTTGTATGTGATGATGTAAGTGAGAAACATGGAATACCAGTCCAGTCAAAGCAGTTTTTCATTAATGTCATGCAAATTAATGATCAAAACAGTAAAGGTGAATTATCTGTAAGCAAACAGTAAAGGTGAATTATCTGTAAGCCTAGAGAATAAAGGTGAAAACTTTTTGAAGTTTGTTTGGGACCAGATTGATGATAACAAAGATAAATGTGCAATCTGAAATAAGTTAGCTGTGGTTAGTCAAAACTTGTATCCAAATTGGTGGAATGAAGTGAAAGAAGATCTAAGGAGGAATTGTAATTTTGACAGCAATATGTTTTGTGTTCCTTCTACAATAACTGATGTTAGACGTGCTATGGAATTCATTCCTTGTTTTCAATCTTTACCTAACACAATGAGTAACCAAAGTAATGCTATGAAACCAGTAAAGTTGATAAAACCCTGTAAAGACAGTGTGGATGTAGTGTTTGATGAAACTGAAAGTGATCTATTACATGAAGTATCTAATACCAGAGATGATGATTCAGATTTTGGATGTCCTTACATTAAGATTAAGATTGATCAGTAGGAAGGGAATTGTTTGACTGATACAGGTAGCCTGATTTGTGGCAAATTTGAACAATTGAGAGACAAGATTAAGTATAGTAAGAACTTTGTAGAAATGCTCATTGTAGGTGTAAAGATAAGAGGAGCTACAGGTAAGCAAAGCAAATTGGTAAAATCTCAGATACAGGTACTTTCAGTGAAGGCACAACAATGAATTTTATAATAATTATGAATGAAGAAATATTTTAATTTTGTGATAAATAAATTTTAATGGATATGATTTCAATGTTAAACATGAATGACTGTTTGTGACCAGATGTGGTTGGCTGCAGATGGAGTTTCGACTAGGGCAGTGGTCAGGTGACTCACTGAGCTGGGAGTGTGTCAAAGTGTCTATGGGTTTTTTGCCAGAGGATGTCAATTGGGTAAGGTTGTTTGGATGGCAAAGTGCTGCTCAGGTATGTGAGTTGAATATGGCATTTTAGATGTCTGTTTTAACACAAGGAATGAAGTATAAATTTCAGTGCTTCTGAAATATCAGTAGCTCTTCACCTTTTGAGCACTATGTAACATCTTTTCTGGATTTGCATATATGTAATTTGCTTGCAAACTGCTTTCCATGCACTAGTGGACACATGGCCAATTCAATTTGTACTTGGAATAATATTGCATTGATGAATCTTCTGTTGACCCAGTGATGAAATGTCAACTACTGTCATTAAATCAAGAGTTTCAAAAGTATTAACGTGGTTTTTTTCCCATGATTCACTGAATGAGATTCATTGGTGACTTGATAAAAGTATAATGTGCACATAATGGCATAAATGCAATAGTGGACAGCTGCTCCTCTCAGTAGACAAGCCATCTTAGATTCTTCATTTGCCCTTCAGTGGGATAGCAGTTATGGTTCCTATTGTTGCAGTTTTGTAGGCATGACAGTCATTTATTAGTGCACACAGCCTCTCAAGTACATTACAGTTTCACCTGTGAGTGAGCCTTTGTGATCATTCCATTTCATATTCCTACAAAGTTTTACACACAGGGATTTGTATGAGGTGGCCAGTTCCAAAATTGACTCATTGATATTATAGTCATAGGATACCATGCTTTTCATCATGAGAAGTGCACAATTTTACACTTCTGAGTGCATAAAGCAAGTTGCAAGTCTTTGCACCACTTGAAAATCTTATCAAGATCTGACTGAATATTTATGTAGCTTCTTTCATACAGTACTTCTTTATAGACAACACCATCATCTGCAAAAAGTCTGAGGTTATATTAATACTGTCTGTAGCATCATTAATATACAACATGAACAGCAAGAGTTGCAAGACACTTTGCTGGGGTACACCTGAAGTTATTTCTACATCTGATGATGACTCTCTGTCTAAGATAACATGCTGTGCCCTCCCTACCAAAAAGTCCTCAATCCAGTCACCAATTTCACTCAATATCCCATATGGCTGCACTTTTGACAATAAGCGTAGGTGAAATAGGGAAGAAATGCTGGTGAAGTGGAGAAATATATCTGACAGAAGAGCTGTGAGGTGGTTGTGGTAGGGGAAATGTGTCTGAGGCAAGAGGTGTGAAAGATAATTGCTATAAAGTAGAACATTTACTATTTTGTGACTTACTCCAGTCTTGTGCAGCAAGAACCTTGCCTCAGCTGTAAAGATTGAGAAATACAATTGAGTAGATAAATATTAAAGATATGATGAGGGTCTCAGTTGTACAATAAAAATAATGAATGTCTAAAATATAAAGGTGTTGTGAGGTAAGTAATAGGAAAGTTTAAGATTTTTAAGTACTCAGAATTTATTTCTACCTATACAGTTATTAAGACAAAACTGTAAAATTATTATGGACTCATAAAGCAGCCAGAATCTACAAAAAAATGCATGTTTTAAAAAACTGTTTCTTGTAATTATGGTTTGCAAGAAAATTTTACAGCTTTACCAAAGCACCTCAAAGAGAGAAATATTATAATGATAGACTGGTATGTTAAAACAAGTAGGGGAGAGGCTTGTACCTTGAGCCAGCATGTACCTTTGGTTTTTACTCTCTACATCAATCATTACATGAAATGTTGCTTACCATTATAAGAGTATAGATAGCTGCTGTCACCAGAGCAAGAAACAACTATTTGAATTTCCTCTACACATTATTGTTTTCGTTACCTATCTTTCTGCTCTGAATTCAGTGTTATTACAGCTATATGCACTATGTGATCAAAAGTATCCAGACACCTGGCTGAAAATGACTTACAAATTCATGGCCCCCTTCATTGGTCATGCTGGAATTCAATATGGTGTTGACCCACCCTTAGCCTCGATGAGAGATCCAACTCTTGCAGGCATACGTTCAATCAGGTGCTGGAAGGTTTCTTGGAGATTGGCAGCCCATTCTTCATGGAGTGCTGTGCTGAGGAGTGGTATCAATGTTGGTCGGTGAGGCCTGACATGAAGTCTGTGTTCCGAAACATCCCAAAGGTGTTCTATATGATTCAGGTCAGGACTATGTAAAAATTTGTGGTAAGATCTTATGAGACCAAACTGCTTAGGTCATTGGTCCCTAAGTTTACACACTTCTTAGTATAACTTAAATTAACTTATGCTATGGACACCACATACACTCATGCCCAAGGGAGGACTCAAACCTCCGACAGGAGGAGCCGCGCAGACCGTGACAAGATGCCTTAGACCACATGGCTACCTCGCACAACAGGATTCTGTGCAGGCCAGTCTATTACAGGTAGGTTATTGTCATGTAATCATTCTGCCACAGACCATGCATTATGAACAGGTGCTTGATCATGTTGAAAGATGCAATCACCATCCCTCAATTGCTCTTCAACAGTGGGAAGCAAGAAGGTGCTTAGTACATCAATGTAGGCCTGTGCTGTGATAGTACAATGAAAACAACTAGTGGTGCAAGCCCCCCTCCATGAAAAACATGACCACACCGTAAAACCACCAAATCTGAATTTTACTGTTGGCACAACACACACTGGCAAATGATGTTCACCAGGCATTCACTATACCCTCAACTTGCCATCACATTGCCACATTATGTACCATGATTTGTCACTCCACACAACGTTTTTCCACTGTTCAATCATCCAATGTTTATGCCCCTTACACCAAGCAAGGCATCATTTGGCATTTACAGGTGTGATGTGTAGCTTATGAGTAGGTGCTTGATCATGAAATCCATATTTTCTCACTTCCCATCTAACTCTCATAGTACTTGCAGTGGATCCTGATGCTGTTTGGAATTCCTGTGTGATGTTCTGGATAGATGTCTGCCTATTACACATTATGACTCTCTTTAACTGAAACTTCCTGTGTGCCAGACCGAGACTCGAACTCAGGACCTTTGCCTTTCATGGGCAAGTTCTCTACCAACTGAGCTACCCAAGCATGACTCATGCCCCATCCTCACAGCTTTACTTCTGCCGGTATTTCATCTTCTAAAACTTTACAGAAGCTCCCTCATGAACCTTGCAGAGTTAGCACTCCTGAAAGAAAGGATACTGCGGAGACATGGCCTAGTCACAGTCTGGGGGATGACTCCAGAATGAAATTTTCACTCTGCAGTGTAATGTGTGCTGATATGAAACTTCCTGGCAATTAAAACTGTGTGCTGGACCAAGACTCAAACTCGGGACCTTTGCCTTCCTCAGGCATGTGCTCTTTAACTGTTGGCTGGTCTCTGTCAGTCAACAGATGAGGGCGGCCTGTATGCTTTTGTGCTGTATGTGTCCCTTCACGTTTCCACTTCACTATCTCATTGGAAACAGTGGACCTAGGGATGTTTAGGAGAGTGGGAATCTCGCGTACAGATGTATGACACAAGTGAAACCCAATCACCTGACCACGTTTGAAGTCCGTGAGTTCCGTGGAGTGCCCCATTCTGCTCTCTCATGATGTCTAATGACTACTGAGGTCACTGATATGGAGTACCTGGCAAATGGTGGCAGCACAATGCACCTAATATGAAAAACGTACCTTTTTGGGGGTGTCCAGATAATTTTGATCATATAGTGTACATACAAATAAAATTAAATTTAAACATTAAATAATTTTAGTAGACATTTATCTTGGTAATGATGATGTAAATTTTCATGCAATTTTACTACTGTGTGTTAATGAAACCTTTTATGAAAATTGGAAGAAAATTGTATCTTGAGCCAGTTGGTGGTATTGTACTATGATCATGTCTCAAGGTATAATGCATTATTAGGCACATAACAAAGTTTGTTTCACTAACTACCCTGTTAATTCTGACACTTGCTGAGGAGCAAGGAGGGTAAAACAAGACAATCAACTTCTTTGGAAGCTCTAACAGACGCTGCAGCTATTGCAGATGCTAGACTGTCAGTGAGAAAAGCAGTGAAAGATTTTAATGTTTCAAGAGCCACTCTACAGAGATATTTAAAAAAAAACTTAATTATGTTTCTCAAAAAAATTGTGCAGTCAAACAGTTATTTAGTCCTTAAGAAGAAGAAGAAGAATTGCACGATTATCTTGTAACAAGCTCCAAATTGTGCTATGTATTGTCTCAAATTGAGTTCAAAAATTTGACATTTCACTATGGTACACTGCAGAATATAAGTATGGCTCCATTTTGGACAGAAAATATAGAAGCTGGCAAACAATGGTACCTAGACTTCATAAAATGCCAAGAATAATTAAGCTGAGAGAGCCTGAACAATGAGCCCAGTTCATTCAACAAGGTTTAGTGGGCACAACCTTGCAATGTTCTTCAACAAATTGAAATAAATACTGGAGAAACTAACTTCAACACCAGAAAGAAGGAAACATAAGAAGAAAAATTGTAGATGAACCTGCTTTAGACAGTGAGTGTGTGTGCGTGTGTGTGTATGTGTGTCTACTGCTGACAGAGGCCTTAATGGCCGAAAGCTTTAACTGTGTGAATCTTTTTGTTGTGCCTATCGTGACTCAGCATCTACGCTATAACCTAAGAAGAAAAATTGCAGATGAACCTGCTTTAGACAGTGAGTGTGTGTGTGTGCGTGTGTGTATTTGTGTCTACTGCTGACAAAGGCCTTAATGGCCAAAAGCTTTAACTGTGTGAATCTTTTTGTTGTGCCTATCGCGACTCAGCATCTCCGCTATATGGTGAGTAGCAACTTTCCTTCTCTGGTATTGCCACTATCAATAAAGATATTTAATGAAGGGTCTCCAGCCAGCTACTCACTATTATCATTCTCACTACTAAAACAAGTACATTCCTTCACATTTCCAACCAAAATAACACTAGAAACAGGCACATAATTAACACCACCTCCCACTGGAGTAGTCTCAACTTCACCTAATTCATTGTTTTCCATGTCTTCATTCACATACTCATTTTCTCATTTTCATAGGGTCTCCAGCCTGCTCCTCACTATTATCATTCTCACTACTAAAACAAGTACATTCCTTCACATTTCCAGCCAAAATAACACTAGAAACAGGCACATAATTAACACCACTGGAGTAGTCTCAACTTCACCTAATTCATTATTTTCCATATCTTCATTCACATACTCATTTTCTTCCTCACAGCAAACATCCACTTTATCCAGTTGCACAGCTGATGTGTTTTCGTTACTTAGCATAGCTGCCACTGTTTATTTCACTATGTACCACATTGTGATCCCTTACATTAAATATACTCCCAACATTAATTTCCATCCCTTGATTCCTTGATTTTCTGTTAAAATTTTTTCTGCAAGCTCTCATCATTCTTATCATACTAATTAAACTACCCCCGGATAGCTCATCATGGCCTAGCATGTCCTCCATACCACATATCGTTTCCTCCCTCACTGCCTTACTTACACATTTATTTTGAAAACCCTTATTATTTTTCCTATAATTATTTTCCTGTTGCTGGGTTCTATTTCTGTCATAGTGTCTTGTTCCGAATCAGACCCCAGTCTGAACACATCCCAGTTTAAAAAATTCTGTTTGTGTTGCTCTCTATTATTCATCTCCCCTCTCCTATCTCTATCTTCCTGCACTGGACTTTGCTCATTCTAGTGTCATTGCCTCTGGAACTCTCTGGTTCCTATTTTCAACGCCATGCATTCCTCTGTTTTCTCTCCAATTTTCATTTTGATTTGTATCCCTATTTCTGTTCTCCCTTCACTTTTCTTTTTGATTTCTACCTCTGTTTGAATTTTCAGTATTGTTACCCCCGCTCATATTGTTAATTTTCTCCACATGCTCCCTACAGTTATTTCCAGTATCATTACTCCCTGAGCCTAGCTCATAGCATACTGCCTGATCCATCCTCTCAATTAGATCCAAAAGGTTTCCGATAGAGTCAGTCTGGCAAAGCATAAGTCCCTACTGCAAGTTCTCTGATAATGTCCTCGTTAAAGTAGAGATTTCAGTTAACACTTCCAATGATTTGTCTAAATGCACTACCTTCCTTAATTCTCCCTGACAAAATTCCCTCACTGAATATTTACTATCCTTGTACACTGGTCCATTTATAAATTCATTCTGTAGCCTACTTAGCTTTACTTGGCTCCAATATCTATTTAAAACATCTGTTCAAACACTTCATATGAGATGAACTGTTCAGCATTTGGATTTTCCCATGTCTGAACAGATCCCTCAAACAATCTTTTAACATATTTAATTTTACTGTTATCACTAACCCCTGTATGAAACAGTCTCTGCATGCTGCAAGAAAATCTACAGCATGGCACTTACTCTCCTGTGAAAAGGTTTTACCACTGGGTGTCTGCATCATAAGCCACTCCACATTTCCAGAAGTGACATGTAATTCTAAATTACTTATCCTATCATTTACCTTTTTAATTTCATTGTTATTAATAGCAACTACATTCTCCATTTCTTTTCTCAGATTGCCAGCTATGCCTGCCAATTCACCCATCAATAAAGTTTTTGTTTCATCACAGCTTGCCCCCATTTTTATACTCACCTCAGCAAGAACTTGCCTTGTCTCCTTATCCCTTGATGCTTCACAACTGCCTACCCGAAACAATCTCAACCCTCAACTCAGCCACAACTGTATCAATTCTAGCAAACACATTCTTTTCCACCTCTCCAAATTTTATCAATAAATCCTCCACTTGACTGGTTGATCCCTCAATTTTATCACACAATTCATCTTTTAAACTCTCCATGGAACCTTCCATATTCCCCATTTTCCATCTCGATCATCAGTGACCTAAGCATGTCCATCATGGTTGTATCTTCTACATTGTTCTCTCTCTGTAGGCTCTGAGGCTCACTCCCATTAGCTGTGAATCCATGATCACTAGGTGATTTTTTGATTTCCCAGATTTTATGCTCCATTGCTCTGTCTGGTACAAAAGGTGAAATTACAAAGGAAATTTCACCTGCTGCAACTCTTAACTTGTAAGTGTGACTCTGCCACTGCTGCTGGTGAATGCTGCATTGCTATGCTGCTGTTGCAGTGGAATGTGGAGCATCTTTCTGATGGCTGAGTGAGCAATGGCCGGGATCTCTGGGTGAAGCAGGCAGCCTTGGCACTTGATGCATTGTACAGCGAACTGTGTAGTGCTGGTGGCAATTGCAGCTGCAACAGTCAATACTTCTGTAGTGCAGCAGTGGTCTTGGCATGCTGGCATGTAGTGATGTTCAATGAAATATTTGCTGTCGAGGCACTGTTTCACACAATGCAATCCTGTTCACTCATGTATCCCAGAGGAGCTCCTGTATGTGACCATAGAGATTGTAAAGGGAAGGTGCATGTGGTGCAGATGGCAAAATAAAATACAATCTCTCAAATAAACTCGTCTAAAACCAAAGTTCTAAACTTTTCACAAGTTATTTATCAGCTTGGAGCCACCACGTGCTACTGCATGGAAAGATTTACCCACACATTATGCAGCCCAAGCACTTCAATGGGTCCCTCTAAATGTGGGAGGACTTACAAGTTTGGCTACATTTCATCTATGGGGCACAAACTCACATTTGTTCGAATGCACCCAGTGTTTCACAAAAGTATTTAATATAAATGCAAGCAGGATTTGCTATGCAAAAGTCACATATTCACTCACATATTTTTTAAAGTTTAACAAATTTGAGTTTATTTCCAGTATGAATATAGAAAAATTGAAAGTCACAGTTCACAATAAATTAATTTCAGAGCCTAACTGAGTTTCTTAAGATCTTGGAGGCAGTTGAATAACCTACAATTAATGGTGTGAGTTATCTTTAGAAAACTGTTAAAGTTACACAGTATCTCAAACTATAAATTCCACAATGGCTACCCACTGAGACATTGTAAGTGTGGCTTGTATCATGTGCAATCCAAAAAATAACAAGTTCATCAGATGCTGAAAAAATTCTGTGTCTGAAAGTAGGAACTTTGAATAATCCACACACACAAACTAGTGGCTATTTCACCATTCATCAGATAAAACTTTCTCGAAACACAGCCTTACTCAACCTACCAACTGCAATGGTGCCCAAACATAGACTTCTCTCCAAAATACTACTTTTCACCCAAGAAACATCCGTAAAGCATCACTGAAGTCAGTTAGACTACGGAAAACAAAAATTACTGAAAGTCTTGATTTTTAACCTTTTATACACATATAATACATTAAGACACATGGAAATTTTCTGAGAAAGGGTGTGCTGTTATCAACTTTCTTTTATTTGCTGCAGTTTATTTATAAACAATAATTTCTATGATTTTCTCATGTTTTCAGATTTATAGGTGTAAATAATACATTAAACAATTCCTTATACATCTAAAGTTTACAGTACTGCTACTACTTTTAATGTTTCACTACTTGTTTAGTAAGAAAAGCTGTTCGTAATTTCATGGAATCCACTTTTCAGCTTCTTATTTAAACATGTGTATAATTTCAGTAAATCTGCTATCACAGTCCAAAACAGTTCTAAGAGATGTATCCATATTCACCTTATTTGTTGCAACTGCATAATGCATTGCCAAGATATTCAGCTTTACAATTCAGGAATTATTTATAACACTTAAATTACAATAATACAGTAATACAACAGTACAATAAACTGATGTGAATAACGAAGGTACATCTTCAAACATGCAGCTGTCCATCTTTTCTGCTTCAAATGAGCTTACTGACACTTTGGCAACACATACTGTTCAATATTTATTAATTTTGGAGTAAGCTTTACTTTTGCACTAGACTCAAAAAGCGGCCATGAGAAATGAGCAGCCATTGTGCTGCCCAGCAGTCAGGTTTTCCCGGTCATGCAGTCACATTAGCAGCCAGTGGAAGTCCAGAGACGACCCCATCTGTGGAGCATAGTGTGAAACTGGCCATCCATTTGCTCCTGTCAAGCTGATTTCAGCTTTCAACATGAAGATGGTCAGATCTTAGTCACTGCTTGTGGATCTGTGGTCTTGGGTTCATCATTCTTCCCTTTATAATAGGCTGTCAAGTTACAATACCTCCATTTGCTACACTATACAAAAAGTAAATGGTGTTGCAAGCAGCACCAAACATAGTACTGGATTATTAGAAATAATTTTCCACAAAATCTCTCACACAAAAGCCAAAAGAAATTAACTAAATGAATCTATAAATGAACATAAATCAAACAATGGAAAATCCAGGATGGAATATAAAAATTTTCTACTTACCATATAGTGCAGATGCTGAGTCGCAGATAGCCACCACAAACAGACTGTCACAAATAAAGCTTTCAGCCATTAAGGCCTTCGTCAATGGCAGACAACAGAAACACACACATGCACATGCACATACACTGTCAAAACAAACTTATTGTGCCAGCATTTTCTAACTTAATCTAAACATGATCACTCAAAACAGATATGAATAACATTACACTTTCTGTCAAACAATAAATGAATAAATTTCACATCTGTGGACAAGTTCCACCAGCAAAATAATGTCACACGTTTACTTATTTCTTTCATTGTAAACAGTTTGCACAAACACTACACAACACTGTTCATTATATTCATACAAGCCTCATCGTAACTGTGATACATCTGATATCTTTGATGCAGTTTTCCAAGCTCTCCTGCCAGCCAGTTGCCATGACAATAGCAAGAAACAAAAATCACCCAATCAGTTTCCTAGCAGCAAAAGTGTCTGTGTACCAAGGGGATCAGTCAGATTAAAAACCCACCCCCTTTGCCATCCAGACTTGCCTTCTCACAACCAAGCTACATTTCAGGATGAAAAATAACACTCACAAACAGATGATTATGTGTGCAAGGAATACATGCTAGGTACAGATTTTTCATTTAAGTAGCAACAACTTGTTCTATTCAAGTACAGAAAATCACAAATCATTGCAACTGTACAATGCAGAGACAAAGTTTCTTCAACCAAAGTGAAATGAAATTGTGACAAGGATGGTGTTCAGAATATATAGAAACATGGTTGGTTCCATGGTAGATGTCAGCTACAATCTTGGCTACTCCTTTTGCAAACATTAAGTTAACTGTTGTTGATTACTACTTGACCTAAATTTTATGCAAATGAATATAAGTAAAAACAAAGATGATGTGACTTACCGAACGAAAGTGCTGGCTGGTTGATACACACACAAACAAACACAAACATACACACAAAATTCAAGCTTTTGCAACCAACGGTTGCTTTGTCAGGAAAGAGGGAAGGAGAGGGAAAGACGAAAGGATGTGGGTTTTAAGGGAGAGGGTAAGGAGTCATTCCAATCTGGGATTTCATAGTGATGAACTAAGAGGTTGCGAAATTCCCAAACCACCTTCCCTACCCTCTGGCTCCTACACTTGTAACTGCCCCCAGTGTAAAACCTGTCCCATGCACCCTCCCACCACCACCTACTCCAGTCCTGTAACCCGGAAGATGTACACGATCAAAGGCAGAGCCACGTGTGAAAGCACCCACATGATTTATCAACTGACCTGCCTACAATGTGAAGCTTTCTATGTGGGAATGACCAGCAACAAACTGGTGAATGGACACACGCAGACAGTGTTTGTTGGTAATCACCCTGTGGCTAAACATGCCTTGGTGCACGGCCAGCACATCTTGGCACAGTGTTACACCGTCCGGGTTATCTGGATACTTCCCACTAACACCAACCCGTCAGAACTCCGGAGATGGGAACTTGCCCTTCAGCATATCCTCTCTTCTCATTATCCACCAGGCCTCAATCTCCGCTAATTTCTAATTTCAATTTGCCGCCGGTTATACCTCGCCTGTCTTTCAACAACATCTTTGCCAATGTACTTCCACCTCGACTGACATCTCTGCCCAAACTCTTTGCCTTTACAAATGTCTGCTTGTGTCTATGTGCGGATGAATATGTGTGTGTGTGCGAGTGTATAGCTGTCCTTTTTTCCCCTTAAAGTAAGTCTTTCCGCTCCCAGGATTGGAATGACTCCTTACCCTCTCCCTTAAAACCCACATCCTTTTGTCTTTCCCTCTCCTTCCCTACTTCCTGACGAAGCAACCGTTGGTTGTGAAAGCTTGAATTTTGTGTGTATGTTTGTGTTTGTTTGTGTGTCTATCGACCAGCCAGCACTTTCGTTCGGTAAGTCACATCATCTTTGTTTTTAGATATATTTTTCCCACGTGGAATGTTTCCCTCTATTATATGAATACAAGAAAAAATTGATAAATATCCTATTTCACAACACAGTACAGAATCTCATTCTAACCACACTGAATAAAGTAACGCACAAACATATAGATGGAAAACTATATACCACAAAAAATATTTTAATCAATTCATATAACTTATTGTACCAAAATAACCATCCATACGAGAATGCATCTGCATTTGTCACAATCCAAAATAACAGTAAGTAAAATTTCATCCACAAAGTTCCTCAAGCTTCTTCCATATCCCACCACACTTAACTGCTGCACAGTAACTGCAACCAACAGTACCTCACACGTGTTACTCCACAGTTCTCATCCCCTAACATACCTATCCCCTCCAAAATTCTTAAACCTAGGTTAGGCAGTATATATTACCCCTTAAATACACAAACAAATTTGCATATCAAAAATTACCCTACCAAAATTCTTAATCTAAGCACACATATATACACTTAAGTGAAAAAGAGAGAGAGATGGAGATAGATAGATAGATAGATAGATAGATAGAGAGAGAGAGAGAGAGAGAGAGAGAGAGAGAGAGAGGAAAAACAAAGCAATCCCCAAAATATTAATGTAAATGTGTACAATTTGACAAACATACATATTTAATATCATCAAAATGATCTACGACTCATTGCACTTGCTGTTTGTACAGCCAGAGCTCAGTCACATTCCTGAGTTCCAGTTGTCTCTGTGACTTTGGGTACTCCAGCCTGTAGGTGCTTCATTTAGGACAGATTTCTACAAGAAATGGGTCATGGTATACTTCAAAAAGCTTTTTGGTCTCATCATCCATTTCCTTTGACTGTTCCTTTGTTTTAACTAGCACCAGGTCACCAACCTTGTACTTCATTGGCGAATACCTTTAGTCATGCCTACATTTCCTCTGTAATACCCCTCTTCCCATTTACTCCACAGTTAATTTCTGTCTCTCCTGTTCACAGACAGGTGTACGTAGTGGGACACTTACTATCTCAGCCATCAGGTTGGCTGCCTTCTTGTTCCATATAATTTCATGTGGTGTGTACTCTGTAGCATACTTTCACACTGATCATCATATACTCAAATATGGTTACATACTGTGCCCAGTCTGGAGTCTCAGAGAGCTGAAACCACACTGGTTTCAGCTCTCTGAGACTGCAGAGATGTGTGCAAGTTGTGTTTACGCGCGCGCGCGCGTGTGTGTGTGTGTGTGTGTGTGTGTGTGTGTGTGTGTGTGTGTGTGTGTGTCTACTGCTGACAAAGGCCTTAATGGCTGAGAGCTTTAACTGTGTGAATCTTTTTGTTGTGCATATCGTGACTCAGCATCCCCTCTATATAGTGAGTAGCAACTTTCCTTCTCTGGTATTGTTACATTCCATCCTGGATTTTCCATTGTTTGATTTATTGATAGTGGTTATGATGTGTAGAATAAGGCTGTAGTGAATAATGTTATGATGAATGCTGTGAATAGTTTCAAGGAATCCTGTGACATAATTTCTGTTGAAAACGGTGTGAATGAAAAAGTGGAGCAGGTACATTTACTCAAGGAAGCTAGGGAGAATAAAAGGGAAATGATTTTAATACAAATGATTGGGCAGCCAGGGTCAAGTGGTTTCAGAAGTGGGCACCTGAGAAATGGTAGCTAAGCAAGCATGATTGTGCTAAGCAAATTATGGAATTAAGTAAAGGAATTATGAGCATAAAACTGTAACTAAAGAAATATTAAATGGGATAAAGATTTTGAGTTAGTGGGGGAAAATATGTGTTCATGATAGAAAAGTGCAGTGTTTGTAATGATGATCCAGAATGTAATGGTTTAATTAGTGATAGTGGTCAGAGGAAGATGAAATTAAAACCTTTCTTATTTGTAGAGATGAACAGCAAATTGTTAGAAATGAGGGTGATTTAAATACTGAATGGATGGGGAAGGATGAGCATGATTATGATGCTGATGTCTGGACTAACTTTTCAGAGTTTCACCAGCAGTTAATACCAGACAAATAGGAGGAAGAGAAATATAGGGCTGTCAGGAAGTTAGGGTGGTTGAGTGTAGGAAGTTTAAAATTTAGAGAGCCTTTTGAAGTAATATTTACAGGGGATGATGATACATAATCTTTTAGTGAAGGTCACATGTGTACTGTGGCTAAAGACAGTAGAGGAGGACCTGTTAGCTGCCACATAATTGAAGTATAAGGTCATTGAAGAAGTACACCCAATAATAAATACTGAAGTGGAAGAGGTTTGTGAAACTGCTCTGGTGGTCACTGAAAGTTTACATGTGGGTTGGCAGAGAGGTTTTATGAGCACATTAAGAACCAGAACACTGTTAAATTTTCAGTCACAGGGGTGAGAACTAAAAATGCAATGGGGAATTACAGTGATCCAATAAGAAAGGATGTGGTATTAGATGTAATTATTGGTGGATAATTATTTAGTCATGCATTTCTGCTGGTTACAAATTTGGGTGTAAATCTGATGTTCGAGATTGATTTTTTAGGGAAATATGATGCATATGTAGACTGTAAGTATCAGGTATTGGAACTTAATACTGTTGGGGAGAGGAAAAGGGTAAAATTTATAAGTGCACTCAGTGATGATTTAGTGGCTACTTTTCATGTGGCACAGTGCTTAATGGATGAAATGGAAGTTGAGGAGGAGATAAGGAATAAAGTAAAAAATAGTAAAGGGATTTCTGAAATTGAGAAATCAGAATTATATCAGTTATTAATTAGAAACAGAGATATATTTTCAGAACAGCCATGGAAGGTTACAGATTTTCAATACTCGCTCAGGGTGAAACTACATGGACCCATTAAAGTCATGTCATATCCAACAGCATTATCAGACAGAGAGGCAGTTAGGATAGAGCTACAGCATTGATTGGAATGGGGAATTGTTAAACAATGCAGAAGTGAATATTGCAACCCCATAGTACTTTCAAGAAGAAGGCCAAATCTGTGCATTTAGTTCTAGACACTAGGAGGCTAAATAAGTTAATTGTAAGGGAAACAAACCACCACAAAAATACAGATGAAGTAATCCTAGGTTTCAAAAATGTAAAATTATTAGCAACTATGGATCTGACTGCTGGATTTTCGCAGGTCCCATTGATAATGGAAAGAAGAAAATATACCAGCTTTCTGAATGTGAGCTGGTATCCCATAGACAATTTTCAGAGGCCTATTGAAGGGTTTGTGCTGTGTAATACGTAGAGAAGTCTTTTTGTGCAGTAGCACCTGGGTAATCCGAGATGGTATAGAACTTGAGAACAGTTTAGAACTTTGATTTTCGATGAATTGAAGAGAGAGATAGTATTTTATTTTGCCATCCACACCACATTCCCATTCTCATATAACCTGTAAGGTTGCGCTCTTCATTTCCATGGCTACAACATCAATTAATTAATCAGAAATGGATGACAGTTTGTAGAAGAAATTATAAATTTGGTCTTAAAGATTAATGACACAAAAATGCTGTGTAGGGTGAAAACAATAAAAGTAATTTGTTGCTTTTAAATGTTTATTAATATGAAATTTGTGGCCTAATTATTTACAACAGGAAAGTTACTTTCACATGTGTTTATTTGAATGTTCAATATATTAGCCCTGTGTTTATGTTCAATAAATTCTATTTTCTATTCATAATAAATGACTTATCCACACATTTTAAGCTACGGCTCATATTACATGACCAAATACAACATTTTGAAAAATTATGTAAATCATCTGATAAGAAATAAGTAATGAAATCGTTAAACAAGCACATCAAAATCTCAATTATGGGATCTGCTATGACATTCAAAAGATGCCCAAAGTACAAACCCTTCCCCTATCCTGTAGTGATCATTAAGGTTATATTCAGGGTGGTCCATTGACCGTGACTGGGCCAAATATCTCACGAAATAAGCATCAAACGAAAACACTACAAAGAACGAAACTTGTCTAGCTTGAAGAGGGAAACCAGACGGCATTATGGTTGACCCGCTAGATGGCGCTGCCATAGGTCAAACGGATATCAATTGCGTTTTTCTAATAGGAACCACCATTGTTTATTACATATTCATGTAGTACGTAAAGAAATATGAATGTTTTAGTTGGACCACTTTTTTCGCTTTGTGATAGATGGTACTGTAATAGTCACAAACATATGGCTCACAATTTTAGATGAACAGTTGGTAACAGGTAGGTTTTTTAAAATAAAATACAGAATGTAGGTCTGTTTGAACATTTTATTTTGGTTGTTCCAATGTCATACATGTACCTTTGTGAACGTATCATTTATGAGAACGCATGCTGTTACAGTGTGATTACCTGTAAATACCACATTAACGCAATAAATGCTCAAAATGATGTCCGTCAACATTAATGCATTTGGCAATATGTGTAACGACATTCCTCACAACAGTGAGTAGTTCGCCTTCCGTAATGTTCGCACATGCATTGACAATGCACTGACGCATGTTGTCAGGCGTTGTCAGTGGATCACAATAGCAAATATCCTTCAACTTTCCGCACAGAAAGGAATCCAGGGACGGCAGATCCTGTGAATGTCGGGCCATGGTATGGTGCTTTGACGACCAATCCACCTGTCAACCTGTCATGAAATATGCTATTCAATATCGCTTCAACCGCACGCGAGCTATGTGTCGGACATCCACCATGTTGGAAGTACATCGCCATTCTGTCATGCAGTGAGACATCTTGTAGTAACATCGGTAGAACATTACGTAGGAAATCAGCATACATTGCACCATTTAGATTGCCATCGCTAAAATGGGGGCCAATTATCCTTCCTCCCATAATGCCGCACCCACCAATGTCGCTGATGTTGCACTTGTCGCAGCCATCGTGGATTTTCTGTTGTCCAATAGTGCATATTACGCTGCTTTATGTTACCGCTATTGGTGAATGACGCTTCGTCGCTAAATAGAACGCGTACAAAAACTCTGTCATCGTCCCGTAAATTCGTGATTCTCGCGCAATTTGTCTGCTACTGACGTGCGGATTAGCTGCAACAGCAGCTAAAACACATACTTGGTCATCATCATTTGTTGCAGGTTGTGGATGACGTTTCACATGTGGCTGAACACTTCCTGTTTCCTTAAATAACGTAACTATCCGGTGAATGGTCCGGACACTTGGATGATGTCATCCAGGATACCGAGCAGCATACATAGCACATGCCTCTTGGGCATTTTGATCACAATAGCCATACATGAACACAATATTGACCTTTTCCGCAATTGGTGAACGGTCCATTTTAACACAGGTAATGTATCACGAAGCAAATACCGTCCACACTGACGGAATGTTATGTGATACCACGTACTTATACGTTTGTGACTATTACAGCGCCATCTGTCACAAAGCGAAAAAAGTGGTCTAACTAAAGCATTCATATTTCTTAATGTACTATACGAATATGTAATAAAAATGGGGGTTCCTATTTAAAAAAACGCAGTTGATATCCGTTTGACCTATGCCAGCGCCATCTGACGGGCCAACCATAGCGCCATCTGGTTTCCCCCTTCAAGCTAGATGAGTTTCGTTCTTTTTAGTTTTTTCATTTGATGCATATTTCATGAGATATTTGGCCTGGTCACTATCAATAGAACACCCTGTATATATATGACAACAGTTATGATGTTTACCCAGACAAATGAAATGTCATTCAGATTCATTCTTTGTTTCGAATGGAGAGGCTTAATATTGGATGTTATGTCTCAACAGAGGTTTGATGTTATCCAGTTGAGGCTATACGTGTTTATGGACTCCCCCCCCCCCCCTCTCTCTCTCTCTCTCTCTCTCTCTCTCTCTCTCACTGTCAACCAATCAATCAAATCTAACAGAAATGACCACTACAGCATGATAGGTAGAATAAGCATGAGAAGCAGTAAATGTCAAATGGGTAGAATATACACAAATCAAGAAATGCGTTATGAGACTGAGCAATAAGATAACTGCTGAATGCAAAATGTTTTCACAAAATATATTATATACACTAAGCATGCAAATGTAAGTTGACCTACAGTGTAAGCAGAATGAACTCAACATCTCAAGTGAAGTCACTGACATCCTTTCTCTTTGGAAATACAACTACGCTAACTATAGATGAGTTGACAAAATTGAGTATGTGCACAAACGACATGTATGTTACCTATAAGACATCACAAGGTTTTATAAAATTACATGACTATTGTAAATGTTAAGGGAGACAGTACCTTCACAGCACAAAAGTGCTCCATCATAATACTGGAATAGATTTGTAACTACTGCAAAAGTTACAAATCACCTTCATACTTCAGTTAACACAATGAAATAAAATACCTGATTGGAATGTCCATTAGCAAAGGAAAAAGAGAAAAATTATAGATTGATCTTGTTGATGCCTTTTCCTAAACTATACATTTACTTTCCGAAACATTAGTGAAAAATGGTTCTTCTAGTCAAGTTGCGCCACAGATCTCTTCTCCCCAATCCTATTCAATACCTCCTCATTAGCTATGTGATCTACCTATCTAATCTTCAGCACCACATTTCGAAAGCTTCTATTCTCTTCTTGTCCAAACTATTTATCGTCCATGTTACACTCCATACAAATACTTTCAGAAACGACTTCCTGACACTTAAATCTATATTCGATGTTAACAAATTTCTCTTCTTCAGAAACGCTTTCCTTGCCATTGCCAGTCTACATTTTATATCCCCTCTACTTTGACCATCATCAGTTATTTTGCTCCCCAAATAGCAAAACTCCTTTACTACTTAAAGTGTCTCATTTCCTAATCTAATTCCCTCAGCATCACCCGACTTAATTCGACTGCGTTACATTATCCTCGTTTTGTTTTTGTTGACGTTCATCTTCCTTTCAAGACACTGTCCATTCCGTTCAACTGCTCTTCCAAGTCCTTTGCTGTCTCTGAGGATCTAACTCATCCCAAAGGTGTTCCATTGGGTTCAGTTAGGGACTCTGGGCAGGCCAATCGATCTCGGCAACATTGTTGTTCACATACCATTGCCTCACAGGTGATGCCTCATGACAGGATACTGATAAAAACAGTCATCGTCTCCAACTGTTCTTTACTGTTCGCGGTACACAATGCTATAAAATGATTTCTTGTCTTTCCTAATTTGCTATTGCCTCTACGCGTCATGGTAGGTAACGGGCTCCAGGGATTCGTTAAACTCAAACCCTTCCATCAGACTGCCACAGGATACAGCGTGGTTCATCAGTCCAAACCACCCGTTTCCAGTCATCCACTGTGCTAAGGCGTCGTTCTTTGCACCACCTCAAAGGTCGCTCAGCACTGACTTTATAGAGAGATGGGGCCCCTCCACGCCCGCACCAACGTGGTGATCAGACCAAAAGTTCTACTGTCACCTCCGTCAACATATTAGTTATCTAGTAAGTGGACCACAGGATGCTGGGCTGTGATGTTATCCGTGCGTGTGGGTAAGACTACGCATTAACACGGTCCATCAGGTGATAGATAATGGACGAAACGCAAGTGAGGGTAGCGATTTGAAGAGCAGAGGGAAAAAAGTGCCAAGGCTCGCGCCGTGGTTAAAAACCTCTGCGACAGTGGGATGGGTTGTAAGAGCAGTAGTGACTGCAGAGAAGCGTGGCTTATGAGGAGCTGCCCTACCCTTGTATCCCGTCCTCGTTAACTTCCTACACACAGTCTTGTGCTGGATGAACTGCTGGTGGTACTTTGGAACTCACAAGTGATTCCAACGGCTGAATTCGCTCGATGTTTTACAGCCACCCCCGCATTGCTCGGCGATCCCCCACCGTCAGTACGTGGGGGCTGCCTTGTCTTGGTTTAGCTGCCTCAGGTAACAGTCACATCACCAACAGTCGACTTGGGCAGCTGTAATGGGGTTCAGATGTCCCTTATGAATATACACTCCTGGAAATTGAAATAAGAACACCGTGAATTCATTGTCCCAGGAAGGGGAAACTTTATTGGCACATTCCTGGGGTCAGATACATCACATGATCACACTGATAGAACCACAGGCACATAGACACAGGCAACAGAGCATGCACAATGTCGGCACTAGTACAGTGTATATCCACCTTTCGCAGCAATGCAGGCTGCTATTCTCCCATGGACACGATCGTAGAGATGCTGGATGTAGTCCTGTGGAACGGCTTGCCATGCCATTTCCACCTGGCGCCTCAGTTGGACCAGCGTTCGTGCTGGACGTGCAGACCGCGTGAGACGACGCTTCATCCAGTCCCAAACATGCTCAATGGGGGACAGATCCGGAGATCTTGCTGGCCAGGGTAGTTGACTTACACCTTCTAGAGCACGTTGGGTGGCACGGGATACATGCGGACGTGCATTGTCCTGTTGGAACAGCAAGTTCCCTTGCCGGTCTAGGAATGGTAGAACGATGGGTTCGATGACGGTTTGGATGTACCGTGCACTATTCAGTGTCCCCTCGACGATCACCAGTGGTGTACGGCCTGTGTAGGAGATCGCTCCCCACACCATGATGCCGGGTGTTGGCCCTGTGTGCCTCGGTCGTATGCAGTCCTGATTGTGGCGCTCACCTGCACGGCGCCAAACACGCATACGACCATCATTGGCACCAAGGCAGAAGCGACTCTCATCGCTGAAGACGACACGTCTCCATTCGTCCCTCCATTCACGCCTGTCGCGACACCACTGGAGGCGGGCTGCACGATGTTGGGGCGTGAGCGGAAGACGGCCTAACGGTGTGCGGGACCGTAGCCCAGCTTCATGGAGACGGTTGCGAATGGTCCTCGCCGATACCCCAGGAGCAACAGTGTCCCTAATTTGCTGGGAAGTGGCGGTGCGGTCCCCTACGGCACTGCGTAGGATCCTACGGTCTTGGCGTGCATCCGTGCGTCGCTGCGGTCCGGTCCCAGGTCGACGGGCACGTGCACCTTCCGCCGACCACTGGCGACAACATCGATGTACTGTGGAGACCTCACGCCCCACGTGTTGAGCAATTCGGCGGTACGTCCACCCGGCCTCCCGCATGCCCACTATACGCCCTCGCTCAAAGTCCGTCAACTGCACATACGGTTCACGTCCACGCTGTCGCGGCATGCTACCAGTGTTAAAGACTGCGATGGAGCTCCGTATGCCACGGCAAACTGGCTGACACTGACGGCGGCGGTGCACAAATGCTGCGCAGCTAGCGCCATTCGACGGCCAACACCGCGGTTCCTGGTGTGTCCGCTGTGCCGTGCGTGTGATCATTGCTTGTACAGCCCTCTCGCAGTGTCCGGAGCAAGTATGGTGGGTCTGACACACCGGTGTCAATGTGTTCTTTTTTCCATTTCCAGGAGTGTATTACTCAGGTGATATCCAGTGACAGAACAATTTTGCTGTTACTGCTTCTCTACTGACAGTGCAGTACTCCCCGGCTTCTTTTATTCTGGCGCGTCCGCCTCTCGTGACATCTAACGGTCAATTCCACATTACATGTCCGGGCCCTTTTGATCAGATCGTGTATATACTGTGTCTCAGTAGAAATGATCACTATTCAGGGATATGATTGGAACGATCATTCGAAGCAAAAAATTCTAGTAAACACTGGCACTAAAATGCATACCTTAAGAGCTATTATCCCTTGTTCAGTAGATGAGATGTGTTTAACAGCAGCGAAGATGAACAAGTGCTCGTAGCTCTTAAGGTATGCAATTTAGAGTTCGCGTCTACTGGACGTGTTTTTCTTATTGTGGTCCATACTTCCATCTCTCAAAATATGGAAAGCAAAGAGTTAGCAGTAGAAGAGTTTTGTTTCCCTGTATCGAAGATAAAGAAGCGCTCATAGCTTATAAGGTATGCATTTTAGAGCCCATGTTTTGCATCGAATGATCGTTTCCCGTCATATCCTTGATTATTGACCATCCCTCGTGGGACATAATGTATAGAATAAATAACTAGGGAGTTTGGGAGTGAGTGCTGCGCTATAATGATTGGCACAAGCAAGAGCGGCATGAAGACTGGTGACAGCAGAGTAAACGGTAGCGTACAGCGCAGAGAGCGGCCAGAGATCCGACAGTTAGCAAGGCTGGCAGCGTGCGCGCGCGCTCCGCTCACCTGGACTGCCGCCAGCGCGTTCTTGCGGCCGCGCGAGCTTTCACCTCCAGCCACCGGCCGGCCTGGCGCTAACTACACGTCGCAGTCATCCTCTGCTTCCACTGTTCACTCGACTGCGCATTGCACGGCTAACCACACAACACATTTCCAGGCGCTTTAACTACAGTTCGAGTCACGGACGATGGCGGCCGAGTTTAGGCTTGTTCTGCGCACCTACGTCACGCATTCTCCGGCAGCCAATGAGTGCTCATCAGTGTTCTGAGCGCTCTTCTGTGAATGTTGTATGCAATGCGAGAATTATACGCGGTCGTAGCGAATAAGTTACTGAATTTTTATTCCATTCGTAGCGAGTTGTCATGGCTGATGGTGGTGGTACGTGACAAATTCTGCACAAGCAAGCGAGAGACATAGTTTGCGGGATACACGCTTGCATCAGGCGCAAAGGACGTGTATGCGAGTACCGTAACTGTCGCTTGAACCGGCAGTAATGCAGTCCCCTCCCTTGTCTCGACCAGCACGAACCACCATCGTTCGTGGATCGGACTATAGTAATGTAGACATCAGTTGGTAATTTGTCTTGAACACCGCATCAAACACGCCCATCTACAGAGAACTAATTTGTCGTGCGACACTATGGTTCAGACAAGAATAGACAAGGAGCTTTTAAATGTGATATTGAAGACGAATACTGAAGATTACAGTGAGGTGACAAAAATTCAAGGGATAGCGATGTGCACATATACAGATGGCGGTAGTACAGGTACACAAGGTATAAAAGGGCAGTTCATTGGAGGAGCTGTCATTTCTATTCAGGTGATTTGTGCGAAAAGGTGTCCAACGTGTTAGGGGGTGGGGGTGAAGAAGGAATTAACAGACAGTGAACCTGTTGGAGCTACATGCATAGGATATTCCATTCCGGAATTAGGGAATTCAACATTCCGAGATCCACAGCGTCAAGACTGTGCCGAGGATACCAGATTTCAGGCATTACCTCCCGCCACTACGTAGTAGCTGAGTGCTTCACGTAACAATCAAAGGGAGCGGCATTTCGTGTAGAGTTGTCAGTGCTGAAAGACAAGCAACATTGCGTGAAATAACCGCAGTAACCAATGTGGGATATACGACGAACTTAGGACAGTGCGGTGAAATTTGGCGACAATGTCAAAGGCAGCAGACGACCGACGCCAATGTCTTTGCTAACAGCTTACATCGCCTGCAGCGTCTCTCTGGGGCTGGACACTAGACTACTGGGAAACCTTTGTCTGATCAGATGATTCCCGGTTTCACTTGATAAAAGCTGATGGTAGGGTTCGAGTGTGACGCAGACCCCACGAAGCCGTATACCTAGGTTGTGGACAAGGCCCTGTGCAACCTGGTGGTGGTTCTGTACAGGTGTAGCCTGTGTTTCATGTAATGGACTGGGTTCTCCGGTCCAACTGAACCTATCTTTGACTAGAAATGGTTACGTTCGGCTAGCTGGAGACCATTCGCAACCAATCGACGGTGAAATTTTTATGGATGACAGTGCTTCATGTCACTGGGCTAAAATCGTTCGCAATTGATTTGAGCAACATTCAGGACAATGCGAGTGAATCATCTGGCCACCCAGATCTATCGAGAGGTCAGTTCGCTCACAAAATCCTGCAACAGTTTCGTATTATTGATGGCTACAGAGGCATCATAGTGCAGTATTTCTGCAGGGGACATCAGATGACTTGTTGAGTCGATGCGACGTCGACTTGCTGCACTATTCCGGGGAAAATGAGGTCCGACACGATATTAAGAGGCATCCCATAACTTTTGTCACCTCAATATAGATGGCCGCATTTGATAACTACTTAAGAGATGCTGAAACGAATTTGGGAAAATACTCGTGGCACAGCTTGATAAACAAGGGGACCATCAAACCTGTTAATCACGGATTTCGATGAGCCTTGGGTACGTTATACATGGACCTGTCCTCATTAATTGGCTAGCAGCTTTTCACGGTAAGGCCCCCAGTTTCCGAGAAAATCTATGTTGAATTTTTATGTGTACCTTCTATACCAGTAAGGTTCATTATCTTCCGACCGACCGAGCGTAGCACAGGGGGTAAAATTCACGGCTAGCACACTGGCTGTGCGGGTTCAAATCCTGCCTGTTTACTTTATTTTTCAATTTCATCGCACAGAATATCATTAAACCTACGCCATGAAAAATTATTCAAAGGTATTCATTTTTACAGTAGTAATTTCATTAGTAAATCGATCGTTACAGCAGACTTTCCTCCAATGTGTCTTACGTTTGTTACACAATAGATTCCAGAATCGTCTTACTTGCTATCTCTTGCTGTGCTAGAACAGAATTCCAGATGGTATTTGTCGCAGAAGCAATTGAAACACAAATTCCTGGAGCGCCACGAATATTTAATGAAAGCTATTGTCTTTCACGTATATGGATTTTCAGAAGGGATACCGAAAAACACAGTTCGTTTTAATTCAGAAAGAGTGTTCTGTCTTCGACCAACTTGGATAAGAACCACCTGAATTTGATCATTCCTGTGAAAAGAGGCGAACTAAATTAATGCAGAGTTAAATAATGTATTTTTATGGAAGCTTTGCTCGGAGCAATATCTCTATTAGTCTTTAGTAAGTCGGAAGCATCTTGAACTTCTTTCGTGAAAATTTTAAGTTGCCTGTAAAACTAAACAGTTCAGATTTGGCATAGTGGAGTACATTTAGGGGGATAATCTCTACGGTACATGTGCATGGTTTGTCTTTCATCTACAAAGATTTGAACGCAAAGTGTTTGATCATTCTCCGGATCAATAACGTAAGTAATTCTTTCTTGTTCCACCAGCGGAAGAATGACAGATTTTAAAAACTCTTCGTGCAGCCCTTTCGTGAACTTCCTTGATTTTGTGCAGGTCGCAGTTAATTTTTTAATCAGTGAGACAATTCGTCAACTAGTTTTTGAACATTCTGTGCTGACGATACCCACGGCTGCAGAGAGTGCTGCACCACAATCGATAAGCCGCGCTCGAAACACACTAGCGCAGCAGATGCATGGGTCGTCAGTACGAACTACACTGAGGTCCGCAAGGAACCGCAACTGCCAACCCATGGGCATCACATGTGTGGATAGCGATTGGTTGATGCCTCGTTCAATACCGGAGCTCTACGCTACGGCAGACAGTTCTCTTCAGTGCACCGAGTCGTGTACAGTCCGCAGTTACCGCCGATTCTACAAGATGCAGTGTTCGTCCGTCCTCTCCGAGATTCAGGCTCCGTGGGCATCATAGGCCAGCTCTGGACTCTACATGGGCATCACTCAGAGGCACGGTGACAGGACTTTAATCTTTTAGAGGACTTTTAATAATTTAAAACGTCTATTTGTACTGGACATTTCACTAGAAGAAGCATCATTTAAGTTGAGTATTTCTTCATATTTAATAAATATCATTTCACTACTAATTGTTGGAAATCTTTCTGACTGAAAATAACCTACGCCGTCCTCCTGCATTCCCAACACATAGCAACCAAATTTGTCGGTTGGTTCTTGCATTAATAAGAAAAGCAAGGGAATATCTTTTCTGACGCAATTATAGTATACTGTGTTGTAAAGCAATGACTAATCTTGTTCAAATCAGTTTTCGTTTCCTCGTTCCGCAAGGGAGCTATTGAACGAGGGCCATTCGGAAAGTAAGCTCCGATCGGCCGCGAAATTGAAACCACTGTGAAAATCAAAAAAGTTTTATTTTGCAACACTTAGCTACGCCTTCCAGCTACTTTTCTGCGTAACCGCCGCTCCGACTTAGACATTTGTTTCAGAGTCGTACCAAATTTACGATACCGTGGACATAGAAGACAGCCGCCTATGCTTTCCGCCAGTTATCTAGGCTGGTCTACATCTCGTTGTCTGCGCAGTTCACGTGAGCAGAGATGAAACTCTGGGGGAGCCAATTACAGGCTGTATTGTGGGCGATCAGACACTTTCCATCGAAAACGCTGCAGGAGTATCTTCATTGCCCCTAAAGAGTGTGGCCGAGAATAGTCCTAAAGAACGGAGCGCATGACAATCACGCAAAGCGGGTTGTATGAAATAGGCGATACCCTCCCCAAGACTTCGTACTTGGCGGGAGACGTTATTTTCAATACATCTTTACGTGCTTACTTTGCGCTTAAAACTGAAAAGAGAGAAGTGACACGATCGACGGGCATACTAGAGACACTACCCAACACATCTGTTCAAAGCTTCAGCGGGTTTCCACGGTGGTTTCAATTTTGCGCCCGATCGGACCTTACTTTCCGAAGAGCTCTCGTACGTCGATTGTCACTGACAGGCGGTTTGATCGGTATTAATTACAAAATCGACGTCAAAATTAGGAATGAATACTGTCGCCTACATCTGCAATCCTTCCGCAGCTGCTAATACGTCGTTTATGGTTGAGAATTCTTTGGAGCTATCGCAGTATTTGGAGTTCTGACTACGAACCACAAGCGGAATATATATTTGAAGAAAGTTTGCCGTAATGATTAATTCATTAATGAAATTTCTACAGCGGAAATGACTATTTTTGAATAATTTTTCGTGACATATATTATTTTATGGTATTACGTACGATGAAACTAAAAAAAAGTAGGCAGACAAGGTCCGATCCCACACTGCTGTTGTAATAGACTTGAAGTTAGCCCCTGCGCTACGCTCACTCTGTCGAAATGTGATTTATGTCACATAGGATTTACACATAAAACTTCAACACTGGTTTCCTCAGAAGCTTTGGTCCGTCGCATGAAACGCCGTTAGCCAGGTACTTAGGTCAGGTCCCTGTACAAAGTACCCAAA
Organism: Schistocerca cancellata; assembly: GCF_023864275.1. Lineage (NCBI taxonomy): Eukaryota > Metazoa > Arthropoda > Insecta > Orthoptera > Acrididae > Schistocerca > Schistocerca cancellata. The sequence continues at coordinate 518,108,069 of NC_064630.1, read as the reverse complement.
CTCATAGAAATCCGTGATTAATATATCTTATGGTCCGTTGTAAGAGAAGAGATCGGTTGATAGGACACATCCTGAGGCATCAAGAAATGGCCAATTTGAAAATGGTTGGAAGTGTCACGAGTAAAAATTTTAGAGATAGATACAGGTTTGTCTACAGAATACAGGCTCAAATGGATGTAGGTTGCACTGTTGTTGTTGTATAAATTAATAATAATAATAATAATAATAATAATAATATGTTGTTGTTGTCTTCAGTCCTGAGACTGGTTTGATGCAGCTCTCCATGCCACTCTATCCTGTGCAAGCTTCTTCATCTCCCAGTACTTACTGCAACCGACATCCTTCTGAATCTGCTTCGTGTATTCATCTCTTGGTCTCCCCCTACGATTTTTACCCTCCATGCTGCCCTCCAATGCTAAATTTGTGATCCCCTAATGCCTCAGAACAAGTCCTACCAACCGGTCCCTTCTTCTTCTCAAGTTGTGCCACAAACTCCTCTTCCCCCCAATTCTGTTCAATACCTCCTCATTAGTTATGTGATCTACCTATCTAATCTTCAGCATTATTCTGTAGCACCACATTTCAAAACCTTCTATTCTCTTCTTCTCCAAACTATTTATCGTCCATGCTTCACTTCCATACATGGCTACACTCCATACAAATACTTTCAGAAATGACTTCCTGACACTTACATCTATACTCGATGTTAACAAATTTCTCTTCTTCAGAAACGCTTTCCTTGCCATTGCCAGTCTACATTTTATATCCTCTCTACTTCGACCATCATCAGTTATTTTGCTCCCCAAATAACAAAACTCCTTTACCACTTTAAGTGTCTCTTTCCTAATCTAATTCCCTCAGCATCACCCGACTTAATTCGACTACATTCCATTATTCTCGTTTTGCTTTTGTTGATGTTCATCTTATACCCTCCTTTCAAGACACTGTCCATTCCGTTCAACTGCTCTTCCAAGTCCTTTGCTGTCTCTGACAGAATTACAATGTCATCGGCGAACCTCAAAGTTTTTATTTCTTCTCCATGGATTTTAATACCTACTCCGAATTTTTCTTTTGTTTCACTTACTGCTTGCTCGATATACAGATTGAATAACATCGGGGAGAGGCTACAACCCTGTCTCACTCCCTTCCCAACCGCTGCTTCCCTATCATGCCCCTCGACTCTTATAACTGCCATCTGGTTTCTGTACAAATTGTAAATAGCCTTTCGCTCCCTGTATTTTATCCCTGCCATCTTTAGAATTTGAAAGAGAGTATTTCAGTCAACATTGTCAAAAGCTTTCTCTAAGTCTACAAATGCTAGAAACGTAGGTTTGCCTTTCCTTAATCTTTCTTCTAAGATAAGTCGTAAGGTCAGTATTGCCTCACGTGTTCCAGTATTTCTACGGAATCCAAACTGATCTTCCCCAAGGTCGGCTTCTACCAGTTTTTCCATTCGTCTGTAAAGAATTCGCGTTAGTATTTTGCAACTGTGACTTATTAAACTGATAGTTCGGTAATTTTCACATCTGTCAACACCCGCTTTCTTTGGGGTTGGAATTATTATATTCTTCTTGAAGTTTGAGGGTATTTCGCCTGTTTCATACATCTTGCTCACCAGATGGTAGAGTTTTGTCAGGGCTGGCTCTTCCAAGGCCGTCAGTAGTTCTAATCGAATGTTGTCTACTCCCGGGGCCTTGTTTCGACTCAGGTCTTTCAGTGCTATGTCAAACTCTTCACTCAGTATCGTATCTCCCATTTCATCTTCATTTACATCCTCTTCCATTTCCATAATATTGTCCTCAAGTACATCGCCCTTGTATAGACCCTCTATATACTCCTTCCACCTTTCTGCTTTCCCTTCTTTGCTTAGAATTGGGTTTACATCTGAGCTCTTGATATTCATACAAGTGGTTCTCTTTCCTCCAAAGGTCTCTTTAATTTTCCTGTAGGCAGTATCTATCTTACCCCTAGTGAGATAAGCCTCTACATCCTTACATTTGTCCTCTAGCCATCCCTGCTTAGCCATTTTGCACTTCCTATCGATCTCATTTTTGAGACGTTTGTATTCTTTTTTGGCTGCTTCATTTACTGCATTTTTATATTTCTTCTGTTACCCAAGGATTTCTACTAGCCCTTGTCTTTTTACCTACTTGATCCTCTGATGCCTTCACTACTTCATCTCTCAGAGCTACCCATTCTTCTTCTACTGTATTTCTTTCCCCCATTCCTGTCAATTGTTCCCTTATGCTCTCCCTAAAACTCTGTACAACCACTGGTTCTTTCAGTTTATCCAGGTCCCATCTCCTTAAATTCCCACCTTTTTGCAGTTTCTTCAGTTTTAATCTTATGTTCATAACCAACAGGTTGTGGTCAGAGTCCACATCTGCCCCTGGAAATGTCTTATAATTTAAAACCTGGTTCCTAAATCTCTGTCTTACCATTATATAATCTATCTGATACCGTCTAATATATACAGGATTCTTCCATGTTTACAACCTTCTTTTATGATTCTTGAACCAAGTGTTATGATTAAGTTATGCTCTGTGCAAAATTCTACAAAACGGTTTCCTCTTTCATTTCTCTCCCCCAATCCATATTCACCCACTATGTTACGTCCGCAGCTCGTGGTCGTGCGGTAGCGTTCTCGCTTTCCACGCCCGGGTTCCCGGGTTCGATTCCCGGCGTGGTCAGGGATTTTCTCTACCTCGTGAAGACTGGGTGTTGTGTGATGTCCTTAGGTTAGTTAGGTTTAAGTAGTTCTAAGTTCTATGGGACTGACTGATGACCATAGATGTTAAGTCCCATAATGCTCAGAGCCATTTAAAAATTTTCGCCGGCACAGTAGCTCAGCGTGTTCGGCCAGAGAGCTGCTTGGCCTCTGTAATAAAAAAACTGAGTGAAAGGATCAACAAACGAACTTAAACGGATGTCATGTGACATCAGCAACGATCAAACCCAACGATCAACAACGAACAAAAATGCAAAAAAAAAAAAGGTCGCTAATGCAAGCGGCGCTCTACCTTAGGGATTAGCTGGTTCGAATCCTGGTGGTGGAAAAATTTTTCACTGCCAGTATTTGGCCGGGAAGTGGAGGAGAGGAGGTGACTGATCATCAGACTTTGCGCCAATGAAGTGGTTTAAATACCAAACCTCTCCACAGGGTTTCATGAAGTGAGGTCATGTGACACTGTAGATGGTGACCCGTCAGTCTGATGGGGACGCTGAGCTTGTCGGCTCCCTTGGTGCTATTCGCGACGAGCAAGCTATGTGCCGGCAACAGGTTTCACCCTCTCCCTCCACACAGTATCATCGTCATAGAACACAAACATTACACTGGACTCTCTCTCTCTCCTCTCTCTCTCTCACACGCACACACACACATACATACAATATTTATATACATGTAGTATTACAAAATAGTTGTCGTGGAACATGTTGCAAATAAACAGATAAACAAAAACTACCGAGAGAGTCCAGTATTCGAATTGAACAACATCACAGTTTAACAAATGTAAATTGATAAATATTTTTAAATACGCGATGCAAACTCTTGTCATAAGTCAGTAAAATTTCGCTGATTCCATTCGCTCATTTATTACAGTACATTGGTTAGGTACAATACAGGGTGATTCAAAAAAAAAAAAAATACCACAACTTTAGGAATTTAAAACTCTGCAACGACAAAAGGCAGAGCTAAGCACTATCTGTCGGCGAATTAAGGGAGCTATAAAGTTTCATTTAGTTGTACATTTGTTCGCTTGAGGCGCTGTTGACTAGGCGTCAGCGTCAGTTGATGCTAAGATGGCGACCGCTCAACAGAAAGCTTTTTGTGTTATTGAGTACGGCAGAAGTGAATCGACGACAGTTGTTCAGCGTGCATTTCGAACGAAGTATGGTGTTAAACCTCCTGATAGGTGGTGTATTAAACTTTGGTATAAACAGTTTACAGAGAATGGGTGTTTGTGCAAAGGGAAAAGTTCTGGACGGCCTTGGTCCCTTTTTCTTCGAAGGTGCTACTGTAACTGGACTACAGTATCTCGAGATGTTAGAGAATTGGCTGTTCCCTCAGCTCGAACAAGAAGCACAACAATTCATATTTCAGCAGGATGGGCGCCACCACATTGGCACTTATCTGTCCATAACTACCTGATCGTCAACTACCCGAGGCGATGGATCGGCCGCCAGGCAGCCCATGACAGAGCACTTCATCACTGGCCTCCAAGAAGCCCTGATCTTACCCCCTGCGATTTTTTCTTATGGGGGTATGTTAAGGATATGGTGTTTCGGCCACCTCTCCCAGCCACCATTGATGATTTGAAACGAGAAATAACAGCAGCTATCCAAACTGTTACGCCTGATATGCTACAGAGAGTGTGGAACGAGTTGGAGTATCGAATATTGCTCGAGTGTCTGGAGGGGGCCATATTTAACATCTCTGAACTTGTTTTTGAGTGAAAAAAAAAGTTTTTGAATACTCTTTGTAATGATGTACAACAGAAGGTTATATTATGTTTCTTTCATTAAATACACATTTTTAAAGTTGTGGTATTCTTTTTGAATCGCCCTGTATATCTTACTCCTGTGGTGAACGAAATCAAAATAGGATGACTCCTCGTTCCGCGAGAACTTCCAGCATGCTGCGTCTGGAGTCACACCCGTCTACCTCACTGGCTAATCTACCACAGCAATCAGTAATCTACCGCAATTTAAAGTTCATCTAACAGTAAATTGGTAACATATTAAATACAGAAAGCAAGCTATCGTTAACTCGGGGTAGTATGGGTCCCAAACTGCACGGTTACCCAGAAAATACCGACAATCCAAAAAACATATTTCTGCCGGAAATCGCTATTTACCGGTACTGTATTTACAAAACATGCTACAAGTTATATTTGAAAGCCCACTGCGTTACCTATCGTACTTGTTCCTTACGGCAGTAAACATGAGTCACACGCATAACATAGAATTCGAAACGAAATGTTGGGTCCAATTACAACTGAGTACTTCAGGCTTTGCTTTTTATGTTTACAAAATAACCTGAATAGTGCACCTATAGTCCGCAAATTGGATAATCGGGAACTTTCCGCTGTCGCGTTACAAGAAGGCTGTGCCGCGTATCGTCACAAATATCTTTCTTTTCTCCTACAGTTTGAGCTAGTACGCGATTTCTGCCGGCCACTGTGGCCGAGTGGTTCTAGGCGCTTCAGTCCGCTGCTGCTACGATCGCAGGTTCGAATCCTGCCTCGGGCATGGATGTGTGTGTTGTTCTTAGGTTAGTTAGGTTTAAGTAGTTCTAAGTCTAGGGGACTGACGACCTCAGATGGTAAGTCCCATAGTGCTTAGAGCCATTTTTGAACGCGATTTATTATTTTGTGCATCACTTCAACTACACTGTATGAAAACTTGTAGCAAATAATGATACTTATGAAATCATCGCTGCTTTGCACTGATGTATCTGCAGAAATTTAATCGTCAAAGAGTACCGCAAATCTATCGGAGCTCATTTGTCAACTTTCCATTTGTTTGAGATTTGTAGACATTGAGAATTGAGACATATTTTATTGTCAACAGAATATGTACTAACAGCACTTCAGAAAACATTTACTGCATATGTACTAGCATACTGAAGAATATATGTGAACGCTACAGCTTCCATTAAACGTCGTCAGTATAATAGGAGGTAGTGTTGTTGTTGTTGTTGTTGGTGGTGGTGGTGGTAAGTTCGTATGAGACGAAACTGCTGGGGTCATCGGACCCTAGGATTACACACTACTTAATCTAACTTAAATTAACTTACGCTAAGGACAACACAGACATCCATGCCCGAGGGAGGACTGGAACCTCAGAGCGAACCGTAGCAAGGCTCCTCACACCATGCGGCTATCCCGCGCAGCAGTATAATAGGTAAATCAGAATTGCAGGTGATACACCCCGAAAGCTAGTCCCAACAGCCTTAGAAGATGTTTTAAGACACTTAAACTGAACTATATTTGTTGAAGTCCATTATAAAGGATACCAAAAAGCACAATTTACAAAATAAGACTACCGACGTTTATCTCGAACCAAGTAAGTAGAACAGAATTGTGATATTATAAAATACATAGAAATACAAGAAGGATTCGTACTAACGATCGCAGTGTCAAATTTGGCTTTTCGTAGAACGATTATAGAAGAAAATCAGTCATGTGCGTAATGTCACAGTCGTGTCATGTTTTCGGTCGCGGGGTGGTTGTAGCAGAAATATCATCTTCATGTAATAGGAATTTCACGTATCGTCGTAGATACACATCAGTTGCTTTATGTTCTTGTGATCCAGACCTCAGTGATACAGCGTCTACTCTAGCAATTCATTTTGAAGGGAAGGAATCATCAAAGTGACGTCAGACTGTGTGGCGTAAGTGAGTCGAAGCTACATCATTCGCTCGTTCCTTTGGTGATTTTGATCACAAATGTGCTTCGTAGCCTTTAGTTGTCCTCCACTAAACTTTCCGAAAACTGAACACGAGGTTATTAATTTTTGTTATAGTATGTATGAAAGCGTAGGGTGAACACTTAACGACCTGGCCGTCTCTGACTACCTTTGGGCATCATTTTATTTGCCGATTGGTCTCCACTGTAGTTCTCCTGCAACAAGCAGATGATGTCAAGTGACATCGACGCTGCTGGTTTGTCTCTGATTGTTTTCTGCAACGTTAGCGAGGTAATTACATACGCAATGTCATGTCTTTTACTTTGGCTTATCGACTTTTTAGGGCTTTTTCCCTTGTTGTATATACCATTGTACATGATACATGAATGCACTGCGAATCGAACACAGTGTGAGAAGTTGTGATTTGTGAAAACTTATTTGTGCAGCCCCCTTAAATTACTTCTCATTGCTTTGACCGTATTGCTGAAGCAAGCCAATACGTCATGCGACTTGAAGAAGAAATCTTTATAAAAGCCGTCCCACTTTGTGAGGTCCCTACCCACTTTGATGAAATGAAATAGATCGCAGGTTTCTGCTAAAAAAAGGATTTAATTCATATAATAACAGTAATTTTGTACAAAAGAGTAGGCGAGGGTTGACCAAACTGTACAATTTTTGAAAGTTAAATTATTGTAGCCTAAACAGTAAGTTACAAAATTATTTAAACAATGCCATCCTCTACTGTAGGATGTTGTTCTTGGTTCCTGATTTAAAGAATGGAAATTCTGAGAAAATAAGCTCACTACACTTGATTTTCTTAATATCTGCAAGTGATACAAAATAGTAACCAAGTTTCCTAATTTGTGCCAGTAAGAACAAAAATTGTGCCATCCTTGTGAACTACGTCCATGAGCTTGAAAACAGGTATTAGTCTGTTTGAGGAAATCCTCCATGTCTAAGCTCTTATATCACTATTTGCAGGCATTACAATTTAACTTTCTCCCAGCCCCTGTACACTTTCCATTAATTCACATTTTACATATCTTGAATCTGATCATTTTTTTCCTTTCGATCTTCCTCGCACTGCTCTCTTTTTTTACAAATGAGTTTCTCTTGTGGTTTCCCCGCAGAATCTCTAAAACACTTCCTTTTCATGAGGGAAGCTGTAGTTCTAGATTTCTTCTCCTACGCTTCGGTTAACTTTTTCTTTGCATAAGTTGTTCGTCAGTTCAGAGGCTCCTTGGATAGGCCTTAAAGTTTTGGTTGGAAGGTTCATCATTTCTCTCGGATTCGAGGATATTTCTTGGATGAACACCATCACCCCACTTTTTGCCTGCCATAGCTTCTTCTACATTGAAATTGTGGGAGAATGCAATTCTTTCTGCTGTCGCGACAGCAAGTTTTCTTACTTCCAATGGGCATAGACTGATCATCAGCTATTCAAATGTAAGAATATGATCTTCCAATTAATTTTCAGCTTCGCTGTAAAATACATTTTTCTGGAGCCAAAATAAAAAAGCCCATCCGCATTTATTTTAATTTGCAGCACACTTCTTAATTGTTGGCTTAGGCTCATTTTATATGTACATTCATATAATTCACGATCGCCATTTAGATATAGTGTTATAGGTGAGTGCTACTCGTCCATGCTCCATTTTCCACCATGCCTTTCTCTTGCCATACTATAATACAAATAATAATTTAACTAGCCTTTTCCCCACAGCTTCGCCGACAAATGCTCTAACATTCTGCGTGGTGTCTGTCTGTTCTATGTCGTGTCTCCCTACCACTTTCGTGCAACGATGCTCTGAGCGTGTTTCTTAGGGAATTGACTATTTTGAACCTGGGGCCTGTTGCTGGTAAGGAGACGCCAGACCACACATGACATGTAGAGTTCAGAAGAGTTCAGTGAGACTAGCGATGATATAACCAAATACTTAATGATTTCAGCGTCAGCTCCACCGCACTCCCTGTAAAAGAATCTTAATACTAACTAAATTTAGTGGAAGGGGTTCAAGGCTTTCCTATTTTTAGTTAGTTGGTAAAATAACGTCGAAAAAGCAGTTAAGTTTACCATTGGAAATTTTATTCTACTCACAAAACATTGTTTATAAATTGCACTATTGATAAAAGAAAATGTTTTAATACAGGATGATAAAAACCAACTGCATTCAACAAAAATGTGAACGAATATTCCCTGAATGGGTTTCCAAGTTCTACAATGGATCGAAGGATGACCTATGCCATATCACATCTATAATCTAGGTTTAAATTAAGTTTCACAAAAGAGAAAACTATCAAAATGGTCTACAGTGACCCTCAATTATCTTTAATTACTTATCTAACTTGTCATAAATTACAGTGGCTGATGTGGCTTCTCAATAATTATATAACAGAAAAATCATCGCGTTTCAGATTTTAACTTGCGTAGCAAATGTGAATACCATGAGCTTCAATTGACGATCGACACTAGTATTACGTAAATAGGGGATGTAACAGATGAGTCTTCTGCAGTTCTGAGTGAAGCCTTATGCGCTCAAAAATTCGGTATCGCGTGCGTTCATTACCTTGTTGGTGTTCGTCAGGGGGCGGCGGCCAGCGCAGCTCCATCCAACTCACCGTCTCGGAAGCACCTGCCTTTCTAACTTCTCCTTACTACAATTTACCGAAGTTGGTTTAAAAAAAACTATCTGGCTGTGTTTTCATCTGACCAATCAGGGTCTCAATGTTAACCTTAAGCTCCGCCTACAAAAATTCTGTCTATCCAATGAGAAACGTTATACTTTTCGTAGTGGGGCAATGTTTTTAAAGTTTGCAACGTAACAGAGAAGCGAAAAAGTCTCACGCTAAAACTTGCAGCTGGTGTGGCCCTTTTAGTGTTATCGTAAGATCTATACTGTTCTTCTGGAGGGCTCTATCTTTTAACATGGGCTGGGGGGTAGTCCTGGCGGTTACTTTTCGTGGTGGGGCAATGTTTTTAACGTTTGCAACGTAACAGAGACGCGAAAAAGTCTCACGCTAAAACTTGCGGCTGGCGTGGCCCTTTTTGTGTTATCGTAAGATCTATACTGTTCTTCTGGAGGGCTCTAGCCTTTAACATGGGCTGGGGGGTGGTCCTAGCAGTTACTTTTCGTGGTGGCGCAATGTTTTTTAGCTTTGCAACGTAACAGAAACGCGAAAAAGTCTCCTGGTGTGGCCGTTTTAGTGTTATCGTAAGATCTATACTGTTCTTCTGGAGGGCTCTAACTTTTAACATGGGCTGGGGGGTGGTCCTGGTGGTTAGCTGGCGACGTGGGTGTCCGTCCCTTATCGTAGGGCCTTCTAGCTTAACACGGTTCTGCTCTCGGCTTCTTTTCTCGTTTCTCCCCTCGGAACTGCGTTTCTCTCAAGGTGGGAAGGTATGACATGCATTTAGGCATTCTTGTGTTAGTCTGTGGTATTCCATTTGCTCACTCGTTACTCGTATTACTTTGCTTAATTTAATGTCACTATTTATTCGGAGCTATGTGACATACTACTGGATTTGCTTATCATGTCAGGGTTTTCATGGAAGGTGTTGGATTTGTCTGACACCTTACAATGCGTTTGACACAATACTGCCCATATCCCCCCTCCCCCTCTCTGCACACACCTCTTCCTCTGTCACCCTTTACACCTTATCCTCTTACCTCTATCTATCTCCTTCTCCCCACTCTCTCTGTCTCTTTATCTCCTCTTCCTCCTTCACTCTATCTCATACTTCTCCCCCTCTCCCTGACCATGTTCTCCTTCCCCTCTCTCTATATATATCCTCCTCCTCCTCTCTGTCCATCCCCTTCTCAACTGTCTCTCTATGTGACCTTCCTCCCTTCTCTCTGACCATCTCCTCCCTCCTCTCTCTTTACATTTTCTCCTCCCTCTCTCTCTGTCCATCCCTCCTCTCTCTTTACATTTTCTCCTCCCTCTCTCTGTCCATCCCTCCATCTGGATTGCTACTGCTCCAGCTCAACATGCCTGTCATGCAGGGCAGCCTATGCATATAGGGCTTGAAAACCCTTTCTTTTGCCTGACATATAGGCTGCCATGCAAAGCTGGTCAAACAAAAAGTTGATGCTTTTCCTATACAATACGCCTCTCATGCAGAGCACCCGGTTCTCCAGAGTCTTTGGCTTATCTCTGCTCCTTCTGGAGCTATGTGATTATAAACCCCACAGTGCAGATACTCTTGAGGCCTGGTTTCTGTGTCAACTCGTGAGGCCTGGTTTCTGTGTCAAATTTGACTGAAATCGATCCAGGGTTTGGGAGGAGATCCCAGACACACACACACACACACACACACACACACAGACACACACACACACACACACACACACACACACACACACACACTCTGCTTTATGTATGCAGAGATTAATATTTTATGACAAAAACACATTAGGGAAATTCACCATGTATTTTCATTAGCCGGCCGGTGTTGCCATGCGGTTCTAGGCGCTTGAGTCTGGAACTGCGCGACTGCTACAGTCGCAGGTTCAAACTTGCCTCGGGCATGGATGTGTGTGATGTCCTTAGGTTAGTTAGGTGTAAGTAGTTCTAAGTTCTAGGGGACTGATGACCTCAGATGTTGAGTCCCATAGTGCTCAGAGCAATTTGAACCATTATTTTCATTAAGTTACACAAATAATGCTATGTACGTTTTTGAAGCTTATACAATCAAGTTCTTTTAATTGTACCGGTACAGTATCTGAAACTTATAAAGAGCCCTACCAATGGACCAGTTTATCGACTGACTGACTGACCAATCAATTTTGTGGCAGCCTAAATATGTCACAACTGACTGCACTCAGCAATTACAGTGTTACAGTGCTGGCCTGTTGATGTGATTTGTTTATCTTCCATAAATTGAGTTTATGTTCTGCTAGATCCCACTTGGTTTTACTCAGAAACAAAAAGTAGGGTTTGCCTTGACTGCTTTAGAGGTAACAAGGCCAGAAGAAAACAGAGAGAAAGCAGTGGGCAAAGAGTGGCCAGTGAAAAAACAGAAATTCACCCAACACTTTGTTATTTAAGGAGCTAGGACACGCTGATGGATGAAAAGTGCGTTTCGGAGCTGCTGAACATTATGAAACTATTCTTAACTAGAAAGAATAGTCATTAACGCGGTTATAAGCTGCGAGGAGAGGCTGTTAGTCACATTACGTTTTCTCGTCACTGTCAGAAGGTATGAGCAGCTCGAATTCAGTGTGGTTGTACCCCGTTCCGTACAGTTACTATATAAAATCATTCCTGAATCCTGCAACGTGATTTATAGTTGACTGAGGAAATATATCATGGTAAAGCAAAATAAACAAAACAAAATCTGTTCGTGTGAACTTTATGAATTAATCTGTGTGTGTGATGTCCCTGTAAGTTTAAGAAACTCATTTGAAATAAGAAGAAGAAAGACTGCAGACGGTAGTAGCGCACAACATCTAATAAATACAAAATACATAAAAAAGTGAAGCATATAGCAACTACTAAAACTGTACAAAAAAATTCTACATTTTGCTCTTCATAGTAGAAGATTTGGATGCAGGCTGTATTTCTTTTAACACTTTTAACAATGAAGCGAGTATACTTTGCTGAATATCTATATTTCGATTTTTAGGTTTTATTTCCCACACACATCAGAAATGAAATCTAGGACCTAATCTGTTGGTATTTCTGCTTTTAGATTTCACTTCCGATAAGTGTCGTTTTATTCATAAAATACATACCTTTTACTGTCTCTGTGTGCCAGACGAAACCATTGCGTTAAAAATCGAAACAAGTGCTTCATTTTGTGCATCCGTATTCCTACACTCCTTGCTTGATTTGTCCCACAAACATCTGCAGCCTTTAAATTTCTCCAGAAACCCTGTCATTAAAGTTCCGTCCGCCCCGCACTCTTGTCATGTGTATTAGAACAGCATTTAACCCTGCGTGCTGTGATAAACGACGAACTTTTATCGGTCCTTTGATACAACAGACTGCGCAATTTGGTGGATGAAGGGGTACGGGGGAGGGGCATCTCTTAGGTGGAACCAATAATACAGATTCTATTCTCCCCGTACATAAATAGTTAGATGAAAACTACAACAAAATCAAGTCTGTCTCCAGACATCCTGTTTCTCAGCTCACAGAACTGATAGCTGATAATATGGCTCCAAGAAACACCTAGTTTACGCTGACCTTTCTGAATGCCGATTAGCACGCGAGACAAGAATTTCATAGTAGTGGTGCAAATTAAGACCCGTGGCAATATAATCAACTCTCCTCTACATCTTTTATTTTATTTCTCTTATCTAACCGTTTTATGTCTTTAAAATGACTCCACTGCGAGTATACGTACGAGAAATGTTGCTGTATTTAAAACAAAACTGCCGTTTTTAGGGAATTTAGTATTTTTATCGGACTTCGAGAAAAAACACCTCAAAAATCGTTTTTCACTCAATATCTTTTTTAATTAAGTTTTCTGTAACACCAGTCATGATTTGACAAAAACTCTGAAAATTCTTATTGGCAACAGCTATGGCGGAGCACATAGCTTTTCTTTGACAGTGAATTTCGGCCTACCTGAACAGTTACAACAGCGAAGAAAGCACTCGGTTCTCGCTGCAGTCGGAACCTAGTTACATATGTTTACGTACCAACGGAGGGGAAATTCTCCTTGTTAGCAACGCTGGCAGACACATTTAACACATTTTCTAGCTATGGTTCCGCAAGAAGTTCCATTATATAAATTAACAAGCATCAGTGTTCTCCTCTTATCCAATAGTGCACGCCTGTCATGGTCAGACCGTGAGCTGAGACACATGTATCCCACCGAATATGATCCCGATCAGATGACTGCATGTAAATGCACAGAGCTCATCATCACAATTCTGTCACTGTGCGCTTCAGTTGGCACTATGAGGAGGGATTGTTATCGTTGACACATCTATTCAAGCGAAACCGCTGCTGCCAGTGTTAACTATCGGTGTAATGGTTGAAAGTATCTACAATCGACTAGCTCATACCACATCAGCAGCTAGACAGGATCATTTTTTCTAGCAAATTTCCCTCCTGTTCCACGCTGAACAAAAGCAAATTTCTCATCATGGGGAGTGGCAGCTGCCACCCTTTGCTAACATTACATCATTAGTCACAAAACGCAGCTTACCATACGCTTTTGTTGCTCAAAGCATGTAGAAGAGCTACAGAAATCGATGTGTTGCAGTGCATCTTGATGGACGCGGACGAGAGGACGTAAATGCTTCAAAATGCAAAATCCATTTCGAGCCAGTGGTGACATCCTCTTATACGTGGAATAAATTGCAACCCGTTGACCACTGTCTTTTCAAGCGAAAGATACAGCAAACTGACGGCGGACAGCAGCATACTATTTAAGCGCTGTGCGTTCAAAAAGACATTACTTCTCAAAATGTGTCGAATTTTTCAATGAAAATATTGTGGAATGAAGAATTTCAATGGTTCTTGAAATTACCTAATTTTAATTTCGTTGAGTACGTCTGGAATGCTTCCTCAAGAGGCTTGGCGATACTGGATTCTCCAACCACTCTCCAAGAGTTCTGGTCGACTGTTGAGTGATGATGCATTAGCATGGTTCCTCATCGCTTTTTTGTCTTGACGAGTCGAAGTCGAAGACAGATGTAGGTCACCACTGCTAAAGAGGTTTTAGGCGTTACTAGGCGTTCCCCCCCCCCATGAACCATGGACCTTGCCGTTCGTGGGGAGGCTTGCGTGCCTCAGCGATACAGATGGCCGTACCGTAGGTACAACCACAACGGAGGGGTATCTGTTGAGAGGCCAGACAAACGTGTGGTTCCTGAAGAGGGGCAGCAGCCTTTTCAGTAGTTGCAAGGGCAACAGTCTGGATGATTGACTGATCTGGCCTTGTAACAATAACCAAAACGGCATTGCTGTGCTGGTACTGCGAACGGCTGAAAGCAAGGGGAAACTACGGCCGTAATTTTTCCCGAGGGCATGCAGCTTTACTGTATGATTAAATGATGATGGCGTCCTCTTGGGTAAAATATTCCGGAGGTAAAATAGTCCCCCATTCGGATCTCCGGGCGGGGACTACTCAAGAGAATGTCGTTATCAGAAGAAAGAAAACTGGCGTCCTACGGATCGGAGCGTGGAATGTCAGATCCCTTAATCGGGCAGGTAGGTTAGAAAATTTAAAAAGGGAAATGGATAGGTTAAAGTTAGATATAGTGGGAATTAGTGAAGTTCGGTGGCAGGAGGAACAAGACTTCTGGTCAGGTGACTACAGGGTTATAAACACAAAGTCAAATAGGGGTAATGCAGGAGTAGGTTTAATAATGAATAGGAAAATAGGAATGCTGGTAAGCTACTACAACATTCATAGTGAACGCATTATTGTGGCCAAGATAGACACGAAGCCCACGCCTACTACAGTAGTACAAGTTTATATGCCAACTAGCTCTGCAGATGACGAAGAAATTGAAGAAATGTATGATGATATAAAAGAAATGATTCAGATAGTGAAGGGAGACGAAAATTTAATAGTCATGGGTGACTGGAATTCGAGTGTAGGAAAAGAGAGAGAAGGAAACGTAGTAGGTGAATATGGATTGGGGCTAAGAAATGAAAGAGGAAGCCGCCTGGTAGAATTTTGCAAAGAGCACAACTTAATTATAGCTAACACTTGGTTTAAGAATCATGATAGAAGGTTGTATACATGGAAGAACCCTGGAGATACTAAAAGGTATCAGATAGATTATATAATGGTAAGACAGAGATTTAGGAACCAGGTTTTAAATTGTAAGACATTTCCAGGGGCAGATGTGGACTCTGACCACAATCTATTGGTTATGACCTGTAGATTAAAACTGAAGAAACTGCAAAAAGGTGGGAATTTAAGGAGATGGGACCTGGATAAACTGAAAGAACCAGAGGTTGTACAGAGTTTTAGGGAGAGCATAAGGGAACAATTGACAGGAATGGGGGAAAGAAATACAGTAGAAGAAGAATGGGTAGCTTTGAGGGATGCAGCAGAGGATCAAGTAGGTAAAAAGACCAGGGCTCTTAGAAATCCTTGGGTAACAGAAGAAATATTGAATTTAATTGATGAAAGGAGAAAATATAAAAACGCAGTTAATGAAGCAGGCAAAAAGGAATACAAATGTCTCAAAAATGAGATCGACAGGAAGTGCAAAATGGCTAAGCAGGGATGGCTAGAGGACAAATGTAAGGATGTAGAGGCTTATCTCACTAGGGGTAAGATAGATACTGCCTACAGGAAATTTAAAGAGACCTTTGGAGATAAGAGAACCACTTGTATGAACATCAAGAGCTCAGATGGAAACCAAGTTATAAGCAAAGAAGGGAAAGCAGAAAGGTGGAAGGAGTATATAGAGGGTCTATACAAGGGCGATGTACTTGAGGACAATATTATGGAAATGGAAGAGGATGTAGATGAAGATGAAATGGGAGATACGATACTGCGTGAAGAGTTTGACAGAGCACTGAAAGACCTGAGTCGAAACAAGGCCCCCGGAGTAGACAACATTCCATTGGAACTACTGACGGCCTTGGGAGAGCCAGTCCTGACAAAAGTCTACCATCTGGTGAGCAAGATGTATGAAACAGGCGAAATACCCTCAGACCTCAAGAAGAATATAATAATTCCAATCCCAAATAAAGCAGGTGTTGACAGATGTGAAAATTACCGAACAATCAGTTTAATAAGCCACAGCTGCAAAATACTAACACTAATTCCTTACAGACGAATGGAAAAACTAGTAGAAGCCGACCTCGGGGAAGATCAGTTTGGATTCCGTAGAAATACTGGAACACGTGAGGCAATACTGACCTTACGACTTATCTTAGAAGAAAGATTAAGGAAAGGCAAACCTACGTTTCTAGCATTTGTAGACTTAGAGAAAGCTTTTGACAATGTTGACTGGAATACTCTCTTTCAAATTCTAAAGGTGGCAGGGGTAAAATACAGGGAGCGAAAGGCTATTTACAATTTGTACAGAAACCAGATGGCAGTTACAAGAGTCGAGGGACATGAAAGGGAAGCAGTGGTTGGGAAGGGAGTGAGACAGGGTTGTAGCCCCTCCCCGATGTTATTCAATCTGTATATTGAGCAAGCAGTAAAGGAAACAAAAGAAAAATTCGGAGTAGGTATTAAAATCCATGGAGAAGAAATAAAAACCTTGAGGTTTGCCGATGACATTGTAATTCTGTCAGAGACAGCAAAGGACCTGGAAGAGCAGTTGAACGGAATGGACAGTGTCTTGAAAGGAGGATATAAGATGAACATCAACAAAAGCAAAACGAGGATAATGGAATGTAGTCGAATTAAGTCGGGTGATGCTGAGGGAATTAGATTAGGAAAGAGACACTTAAAGTGGTAAAGGAGTTTTGTTATTTGGGGAGCAAAATAACTGATGATGGTCGAAGTAGAGAGGATATAAAATGTAGACTGGCAATGGCAAGGAAAGCGTTTTGAAGAAGAGAAATTTGTTAACATCGAGTATAGATGTAAGTGTCTGGAAGTCATTTCTGAAAGTATTTGTATGGAGTGTAGCCATGTATGGAAGTGAAACATGGACGGTAAATAGTTTGGACAAGAAGAGAATAGAAGCTTTCGAAATGTGGTGCTACAGAAGAATGCTGAAGATTAGATGGGTAGATCACATAACTAATGAGGAAGTATTGAATAGAATTGGGGAGAAGAGAAGTTTGTGGCACAACTTGACCAGAAGAAGGGATCGGTTGGTAGGACATGTTCTGAGGCATCAAGGGATCACCAATTTAATATTGGAGGGCAGCGTGGAGGGTAAAAATCGTAGGGGGAGACCAAGAGATGACACTAAGCAGATTCAGAAGGATGTAGGTTGCAGTAGGTACTGGGAGATGAAGAAGCTTGCACAGGATAGAGTGGCATGGAGAGCTGCATCAAACCAGTCTCAGGACTGAAGACCACAACAACAACAGGAAGTTGTAACAAATTGAGTCAGTCAATATGTATTAGGTAATGTACTGTCAAGCATACTGTGCTAAAACCCATGACCTCCTTTGTAGAAACTGTAAATATTCTAAAGTATATTCCATCGTTTATGTCCCCCTTCTTAGGTCGACATAATTCATCCGTATAGCTCCTGCAGCTATACGCCCCTCTTAAAAGATGGTTCAGGTAGTGAATAAGCCCTAAGTGTTTCGAATCCGCCGCCCAGTTCCAATGTCAGCTTGGTATATTTCACTCCGACTTTGAACCTCTTCTTTTTTCAGTTCGTAAAAATACTGTGGCTACCTGATCGTAAAAGGAAAGAACCAAGCGTGGCCGCCATATAATCTGTTTCACTGCACTTTTTTACTAAACTAAACCACCGTAATATAGCCAAACGATCATGGCACATTTTTTTGAGTCAGTAGTCTGCTGACTGACTTGATGCACACCATCACATCATTTCTTGCGCCAATCTCTTCATCTCAAACTAACACTTTCACTCTGCACCCTCAATTCTTTGTTGAATGTATTTCAATCTCTGTCTTCCCCTACAGTTATTAACCTTTATAGCTTCCAGCAGCACTTAAGTCATTCCCTAATGTCTTAACACATATGCTATCATCCCGTCCCTCTCTCTTATCAGTATTTTCTTTTCTCCGCTCATTCTGCAGAGAACTTCCTCATTCCTTATCTTATCATTACACATATTTTCAGCATCCTTCCACATCACCACATCTGAAACGCTTCGATTTTCTTCTTTCCGGATACTGCACTAATAACTCAATACATTACTACGTTAATAATTAAACAATAATAAATAATTAAATACACTGGCTAGTGACAATAAAGCATCAAAGTAGATTTCAAGCTCTTAATGGGGGCCGAAAAATGGGGAAGGTAACGCTCATAGTTTATTATAGGGACTGATTTGTCAGAAATTATTTGGGAAAAGTAAAAGAACGTAATTTTCTCAGGAAACAATATTGATTCCTCCTCGGCCAGATTTTTGGAAACAAATAAAGTTTTGTTAATAAAATTTTCTCTAACTTCCACCCGCGCGAAATATTTAAAAATCCATCCGCTTTTGGACGAGTACTCCTCAGGAACTGCCTAACGGTGACTTTCTTGTGGTTGCTGCATCTGTTCTATAGCCATGATACCGCCTGTGACGTCACCAGTGTACAATCTAGTGCCGGAAGCTCAAGAAAATTTTATTATATGTTGCCACGAGACCACGCATTGTTATATATAATGTTTGAATCTTCTGATTAACTACGTATGAATAGATTATTTCAATATTTATTGTTCGCAACAGTTTTCTGTAATCTCTTAGGCGACTAACGAGAACTCGTGGGCCTAAGTTCGTCTTCGCAGGATATCATGCTGCTCCTTAAGCGGGTTCGGCGCTTAACGTCTCCACCAAGCAGGAAGTGCCCCTCCACCAGTGCCGAACTCTCCGCCTTGGTGGTTCTGGTCGAGAGCAGGCAGCGACGCTCTGCGAGCTGCACTCCGAGGCGCCCTTCCCCGGTCTTATCGCGCACCGAGACAGTCGCATTAAGGACAACGGCGGGAGTAATCTTCCTCCGAGATTTACGACGCAGCCAGGGAAAGCTGAACCGCTGCCTTGCGTTCGTTAACGGAACCGCAGCCTTCATAATGAAAAGCTGCGCTTGTCTCCTGCAAGGGTATCAGGTCTGCACGATTTCACAAATTTCGGTACGCCACAACTTTAGGTCGAGAGATAAGTACCAAACACAGCTAAAAATAATCACTCAGAACTCTTTCAAGCGACGCAATGGTCGCGTGTTACTAGCCGCTGAAAACGTAATACGAACTAAATGAACCGTTTCGGCACTGATTTTTACGCTCCTCCATCTCGAAGAAATTCAACGCGCGTTTCGCAACATTCTAAAAAAAAAAAGGTCGTTTCGACAAGATGTGGCAACCAGTGTTACCAGTATTTGGAGGATATTGTACGCAGGTTAAAATAGAGCCATATGCACCTTAATAAGCGAGTCATGGATCAATTATTTCGACTCGGCTACTCATCCTGGATTCAAGTTTAGTGACACGATCAACATGAACAGTCACCGGTGTTCTAACTGACTGTCGAAGATGTATTAATGAAGTTGAATTAATCATGTCTCTTGAGAAACTGAAAGGATAGCCAATCAATACCAGGATTGTTTTGCCGAGGACGTTCATACAAGATTCAATGTAGCGGATGGGCTGTAATTATAGCGGGACTCGGTAGACATTCTAATGCTTTAATGCGGAACCGATTTCCGCTGGAAAAATTAGTTCCAATTTTGGCCACTAGCTGCTAATTGTCGCTGTGAATGCAAGAAAGACGTATAGAAAATTTTTCGTATGTAATGGATTAGGGACAGGACGTGGGCAGAAAAGGTCAAACAAGCGAGAGAGGCATAATGTTGATTTTATTATTAACCACTTACACAGTTTGTTCAGTATGATCACCGGGAACGTCGATGAGTTGCTGTATAGCGCCAGATTTGCACCTGGCGGAAAAAAGTGGAGCAAATTGTTTTCCAGCGTAAATCGGTTCCGCATTAACGCATTAGCATATCTACCAAGTTTCTCTGCCCTGCGATAACTACAGCCCACACTGGACCCCCGTGAATAGCTCCACTTTAATAATAACCACCCGCTACTGTGTGACCTTGTGCATCAAGTAGATCAGGCCACTGCCAAAATATATTGTAGAAGTAGTGCAAATTGAATCTTATGCAAAATCATTGATAACAACAGCAGGATACGACTTCAGTCAACGGAGATAAATGCTGCTCACGACGAATATTTACCCGCAAGATTAAATTGAATAATTTACCTGACAGACCACTAGCAGTAGAAATATCTTGTATTTGATCTCTTTAATAGTAGTTAAGGATACAGTATAAAGTTTTCTCCGTGCTCACAATTTAAAATAAAAAGTTTTCCTCTAAACAGTTTGATTGAAAGGGAAAGAAATTTCGTCATTATGATGCTTCTCAAGTTCCTTATTAAGTGACACAGCGCCACACAGGCAGATTCATCTACCACACCTTTCGCATCTACATGCCAACGTTTTCTACCAGATATGCGTAAAGTGTCTAGTTGGCCTGCATACTTCTAAAGACATTTGCACCAGCTATCTCCCTGTTCGACGGACTCTTTGACACAGGGGGCACAAAATAGAACGTTTGTGTAAATGACCCTTTTTCTGACTAATGTAAACGTCTGAAAAATTCCATTAAAAGCAACGCTTCCTACCAACAAAGTTAACTTTTGAGGTGCAGAGGCTGCCGTAAAAGCCCAAATACAAGCCTGTCGTCATGATTTTAAGTAAAATTGTTAAAAGTTTGCTCTATAACATGTTTGTATGCATTATTTTAACACCAGTAAATGGACCTAGAGACACATTAAATACTTTCAAGAAGATTAAAGGAAGATCGTAAACGCAGAATGCACACTACAAAACTTTCAAACATTTGACTGAGGGTAGAGCTTTGATCGATGAAACTACGAGTACTTATCTGCGTGTCCTATAACGTCAACAAATACACAATGTAGATACCAACATTATTGTTGTGTTTACATCCTTTAAAGCTCTCTTTTCCAATAAATGTGCTTCTGCTGCACCAACTGCACTAATTTCCAAATCGTTTACTGTACTTTCGGAAAATATTTTATTTGAAAGTGCCTTCAGCCACTGCGTCGCACAGAGCGAGGTGGCGCAGTGGTTAGCACACTGGACGCGCATTCGGGAAGATGACGGTTCATACCCGCGTCCGGCGTGATTTCGCTAAATCACTTCAGGTAAATGCCGGAATAGTTCCTTTGAAAGCGCACGTACGACTTCCTTACCCGTCCTTCCCTATACCGACGGGACCGATGATGTCGCTGTTTAGTCCCCTCCCCAAATCAAACTGAGTCGCAATTTTATCCATTTCCATACAGCATAAGGCATCTGCGTCAGCCATTTTGTAGAGAATGCTCGTCACTGACCGTCATGGTTCCTTCTGGGTCAGCAATTTAGGAACTATGTGAAAATAAACCCAATAACTCATCTAAAGATTATACATGATGCTGCCAGCAGTCCCACCCGCCATGTCATCTACACGATGACACAGCCAGTGTGACCAATGTTTATGTCAGTAGTAGATCTGAATGGGCAAGAGCACCGGATGTTTGGTCTACAGTGCTAGTGAAGCCTTTCCAAAAGCGCTTGTGCCCCACTCGTACTGACACTCCACTCTTGTTTCCTTACTTTGTTTCTGAAGGCTTCTGTGAATACTTGCATAGTGTAAGGTGATGTTATCTGTCTCAACATATTTACAATATGTGTTAGCACGCTGCGTGCTGTTTGTGGTATGCCATTTCAGAAACCGAAGCGCATAAGCTCGAATGCGACGTACCGTTTAATTAGACGAAATCGACGCCCAAGCAGTTGGAGACAATGCGTCCTAAAACGTCCAGTGTGATACGCGGTACAATCGCAATTCATGCCGACATGCGGATACCCGTTATCGAGCTATACGCTTATTTGTTTCACATGATTCTGCTCTTGTGGGCGTCAACACTAATTTAATTATTGTTGCCTTTATACAGGGTGTTACAAAAAGGTACGGCCAAACTTTCAGGAAACATTCCTCACACACAAATAAAGAAAAGATGTTATGTGGACATGTGTCCGGAAACGCTTAATCTCCATGTTACAGCTCATTTTAGTTTCGTTAGTATGTACTGTACTTCCTCGATTCACCGCCAGTTGGTCCAATTGAAGGAAGGTAATGTTGACTTCGGTGCTTCTGTTGACATGCGACTCATTGCTCTACAGTACTAGCATCAAGGACATCAGTACGTAGCATCAACAGGTTAGTGTTCATTACGAACGTGGTTTTGCAGTCAGTGCAATGTTTACAAATGCGGAGTTGGCAGATGCCCATTTGATGTATGGATTAGCACGGGGCAATAGCCGTGGCGCAGTACGTTTGTATCGAGACATATTTCCAGAACGAAGGTGTCCCGACAGGAAGACGCTCGAAGCAATTGATCGGCGTCTTAGGGAGCACGGAACATTCCAGCCTATGATTCGCGACTGGGGAATACGTAGAACGACGAGGACACCTGCAATGGACGAGGCAATTCTTCGTGCAGTTGACGATAACCCTAATGTCAGCGTCAGAGAAGTTGCTGCTGTACAAGGTAACGTTGACCACGTCACTGTATGGAGAGTGCTACGGGAGAACCAGTTGTTTCCGTACCATGTACAGCGTGTGCAGGCACTATCAGCAGCTGATTGGCCTCCACGGGTACACTTCCGCGAATGGTTCATCCAACAATATGTCAATCCTCATTTCAGTGCAAATGTTCTCTTTACGGATGAGGCTTCATCCCAACGTGATCAAATTGTAAATTTTCACCATCAACATGTGTGGGCTGACGAGAATCCGCACGCAATTGTGTAATCACGTCATCAACACAGATTTTCTGTGAACGTTTTGGGCAGGCATTGTTGGTGATGTCTTGCTTGGGCCCCATGTTCTTCCACCTACGTTGAATGGAGCACGTTATCATGATTTCATACGGGATACTCTACCTGTGTTGCTAGAACATGTGCCTTTACAAGTACGACACAACATGTGGTTCATGCACGGTGGAGCTCCTGCACATTTAAGTCAAAGTGTTCGTACGCTTCTCAACAACAGATTCGGTGACCGATGGTTTGGTAGAGGCGGACCAATTCCATGGCCTCCACGTTCTCCTGACCTCAACCCTCTTGACTTTCATTTATGGGGGTATTTGAAAGCTCTTGTCTACGCAACACCGGTACCAAATGTAGAGGCTCTTCGTGCTCGTATTGTGGACGGCTGTGATACAATACGCCATTCTCCAGGGCCGCATCAGGGATTCCATGCGACGGAGGGTGGATGCATGTATCCTCGCTAACGGAGGACATTTTGAACATTTCCTGTAACAAAGTGTTGGAAGTCACGCTGGTACGTTCTGTTGCTGTGTGTTTCCATTCCATGATTAATGTGATTTGAAGAGAAGTAATAAAATGAGCTCTAACATGGAAAGTTTCCGGACACATGTCCACATAACACATTTTCTTTCTTTGTGTCTGAGGAATGTTTCCTAAAAGTTTGGCCGTACCTTTTTGTAACACCCTGTATATACACATATATTTCAATACATTGTGTCAAACAATACGTCAAAATGTAGCTATAAATATAAATTTTAAACATAAACAATACTTTAATGGAAATTATAATCTTCTTGTGCTTCTTCAGGTGTGATTTCTTCACAAGGGTTGTAATAACAGGACATCCGAAAGTAGACGCTGTCAAGAAAAAAATTAATTACAGGAATGAATCGAATTTCCTATGGGAAAATACTTACAACTCTAAAAATTAGTAGTCTTGTATGGCATGACATGGTAATTCCGAAAGCTTTGTGATAGATGTAAATGCTTTGCACACCTTGCATGCGCTTCATAGTTCGTGTGTGCACATGCTTGTTGGTTGATTTTCTTCCTTTTTTAGATTTCGGATCGATATGTTTTAGGAAATGGACCCAGTACTGCGCTTGGAGTCAAAGAGATGTTTCACCTTGTGAAGGTTTTCCATGCTTTTCGTAGTTCGGTGATTGGTCATTTTTAAAAATCATCTCTGCTATATTTATTCGGTAATCAACTTATGTTTCCTGTCTTTGGCCGTTTACTGGTTTGTGGATTACTTTCGTACTCTCGTGATTGGGAAACAGGCCAGCATCTGATCTTGACGATCAGTTCTATCCGTTCCCTTATTGTATTATAGGATGCATTTGGTTTTCACTGTTTTTCTAAATTGTTTGTCTGTGGTTTCAGCCATCTCTAAACTTTTGTGTTTCGTTGATATCATATGCATGTCACACTTGTGTTTCCACCTCAGAACCAACAAATTATTATAACTTCTCCATAAAATTATTCGTTTCTTTAAAATTTATTTTTGAATATTTTTGTCGTATTTTGTCTATTGCTGAATACTATCCGGATAACATTTGTATTTATATGGAGTAATTTTGGAAAGAATGTTGGGGTAGGAGTAACAGTTGACAATAAACGAAGTATATCCTTATTCAGAATGGATTGTGATAAGTCCCTGGCAATATTCTCTGATGCACTATTATTCCGATCAGTCTTGTCCTTGCCAGTAAATATTTTGAAACCGTAACAAATATCAGTACTTGTGCATATAGTTCGAAAATTTTTAATCCCAATCTCTTTCTTTCCGCTGGATTAAATTGCTTAAATGTTAAACGTCCTTTATATTTAATTAAGAATTCGTCTATACTGATTTTTTCAACCGGCGTGTGAATTTCTTTAAATTTCTCATTCTAAAGGTTGATGATACGTCTAATATTTCTATGTCGGCCAGTACTGTCAGCAGTTTCATTATTGTAAATAATGTAAAAATCTCCAAATTTGTTTAAATCTTTAAATGCATTACTTTTTTAAATATTGGCGTTTCTGCTACTGTTGTTTTAGACCAATATATTTGAATATTTAGTTTTATGACTTAAGCGATCAAACTGCACAGAGCATAGTAAATCTTAATTTTGGCGAAAGTAGCGGGGTACCAAGTGTTGTCCACTTTCCCTTTTTTCCATTCGCTGTCTATTATCTGACATGCGAAGAGCTTTGTTTCCGTAAAACACGTTTCCCAAAATTTGTCATCAAACATAATGTAAAGTACTTCCAGTAATCCTAGGTGTTCACTTAAATAATTTGAGACAGATGCTTTTAAGCCACGGATCTCAGAATATTTTCAAGCTATTGATGTAGTTTTCGCTTCCTGCCAACCAAATACATGAAACACATGCTTTAAGTATTGAATTTTCGTCTTACTATTGTCATCTACAATTAAACGTTTTGCACGTATTCTATTTCTATCTTGTGTAATCACGTCGCTTTCACTGGACTCTTCACTAGCCCGTCCATATAAACGTCCCTCACTTAACATTATGAACTGATTTATTAAATTTGGAGTAACGATAAGAACTAAACAACGATTGTAACTGACAAGTGTTTGTCAGATGGTTTAAACTCAAAATGTTTACGTTTGGCCCGACTTTCGTTCTCGCGAGTGTAGCTCGTGATGTTTACGCTTGTCCCGCATTTGTTTTCACGACTCTGGCTCGAGAGATTCACGTTTGCTCCAAAATTGTTATCACTACTCAGACTCTTCAAACTACAACAAGGGGTTTCGACTAACGCTTAGTTCAACCTGCTACACATAAGCCTTCTCTATTAGTGGCACCAAGCAAAAATACAAAATTCTCTAGTGATCATTTAGCAACCATATACACATCGGCCTCTGCTAGTTATCGCTCTACTACTTGAGGAAACACGTTAATGATCTGGAGAGGAAGCTATAGAAGAAGTATGGTTTCGTAGACATGCACTAGATTGCACCGGAAGGTTCTGTAGTATATCATTTTATTTCGAGCCATTTTTCGCGAGTTCATGTCTTTGCTTGCTTGCCGACCTAGATTCCAGAGAAGCTTGCGCGCTAAGTTCAAACATCACTGTAGTCATTTTCGTTCCATCTTTCACAATGTTATCTGGTGAACAGGAAATTAAAGTCGGTATTCAGCCTGTTTTATTCTGTCGATTCAAGAATCTGCTGCATAAGTCATTTTCAGAGATTAATATTACTATGCTAAAGCCTACAATAAGAAGGACCTTGGCATATGCCATCAGTTACTAGATAAGATGAACATTAGTGAAGCACTGCATACTGATGTTTGAAGAAAGGGGCATAACTACTGCTACTGTTGTAGATGTATATTCATAGGGCTTCCCGGCAAAAGCATTAATAAAGTGGCCACCATGGTTTTCCCCTTATATTTCCGCGATTGCGGCCTCTGGCATCAATCAGCGAGCGCCGAAACGAAGCGTGCGAGATGTGATTGATCACATCTACATCTACATCTACATTTATACTCCGCAAGCCACCCAACGGTGTGTGGCGGAGGGCACTTTACGTGCCACTGTCATTACCTCCCTTTCCTGTTCCAGTCGCGTATGGTTCGCGGGAAGAACGACTGTCTGAAAGCCTCCGTACGCGCTCTAATCTCTCTAATTTTACATTCGTGATCTCCTCGGGAGGTATAAGTAGGGGGAAGCAATATATTCGATACCTCATCCAGAAACGCACCCTCTCGAAACCTGACGAGCAAGCTACACCGCGATGCAGAGCGCCTCTCTTGCAGAGTCTGCCACTTGAGTTTGTTAAACATCTCCGTAACGCTATCACGGTTACCAAATAACCCTGTGACGAAACGCGCCGCTCTTCTTTGGATCTTCTCTATCTCCTCCGTCAACCCGATCTGGTACGGATCCCACACTGATGAGCAATACTCAAGTATAGGTCGAACGAGTGTTTTGTAAGCCACCTCCTTTGTTGATGGACTACATTTTCTAAGGACAGTCCCAATGAATCTCAACCTGGTACCCGCCTTACCAACAATTAATTTTATATGATCATTCCACTTCAAATCGTTCCGCACGCATACTCCCAGATATTTTACAGAAGTAACTGCTACCAGTGTTTGTTCCGCTATCATATAATCATACAATAAAGGATCCTTCTTTCTATGTATTCGCAATACATTACATTTGTCTGTGTTGAGGGTCAGTTGCCACTCGCTGCACCAAGTGCCTATCCGCTGCAGATCTTCCTGCATTTCGCTACAATTTTCTAATGCTGCAACTTCTCTGTATACTACAGCATCATCCGCGAAAAGCCGCATGGAACTTCCGACACTATCTACTAGGTCATTTATATATATTGTGAAAAGCAATGGTCCCATAACACTCCCCTGTGGCACGCCAGAGGTTACTTTAACGTCTGTAGACGTCTCTCCATTGATAACAACATGCTGTGTTCTGTTTGCTAAAAACTCTTCAATCCAGCCACACAGCTGGTCTGATATTCCGTAGGCTCTTATTTTGTTTATCAGGCGACAGTGCGGAACTGTATCGAATGCCTTCCGGAAGTCAAGAAAAATAGCATCTACCTGGGAGCCTGTATCTAATATTTTCTGGGTCTCATGAACAAATAAAGCGAGTTGGGTCTCACACGATAGCTGTTTCCGGAATCCATGTTGATTACTACATAGTAGATTCTGGGTTTCCAAAAACGACATGATACTCGAGCAAAAAACATGTTCTAAAATTCTACTACAGATCGACGTCAGAGATATAGGTCTATAGTTTTGCGCATCTGCTCGACGACCCTTCTTGAAGACTGGGACTACCTGTGCTCTTTTCCAATCATTTGGAACCTTCCGTTCCTCTAGAGACTTGCGGTACACGGCTGTTAGAAGGGGGGCAAGTTCTTTCGCGTACTCTGTGTAGAATCGAATTGGTATCCCGTCAGGTCCAGTGGACTTTCCTCTGTTGAGTGATTCCAGTTGCTTTTCTATTCCTTGGACACTTATTTCGATGTCAGCCATTTTTTCGTTTGTGCGAGGATTTAGAGAAGGAACTGCAGTGCGGTCCTCCTCTGTGAAACAGCTTTGGAAAAAAGTGTTTAGTATTTCAGCCTTACGCGTGTCATCCTCTGTTTCAATGCCTTCATCATCCCGGAGTGTCTGGATATGCTGTTTCGAGCCACTTACTGATTTAACGTAAGACCAGAACTTCCTAGGATTTTCTGTCAAGTCGGTACATAGAATTTTACTTTCGAACTCACTGAACGCTTCACGCATAGCCCTCCTTACGCTAACTTTGACATCGTTTAGCTTCTGTTTGTCTGAGAGGTTTTGGCTGCGTTTAAACTTGGAGTCCGGCTGCCCTGGGGGCCGAGTGGCAAGTGGCGTGAGGGGCCGGCGCCACGTTGGAAACAGCCGCTCCCGCCTCTCTAGAAGCGCCAGTCATTCGTCGTTGCTTCCTTTCGACATCCAAAGCCCGGCTCCATGCCCTACTGAGTGTGTACCCCTGGTCTCCGTTAAAACTGTTGCTATTCATTCTAATTTCAGCCGCCTGGTTTATAACGGAATCCCAGTATGTTGACACATGAGCCAATACTCTCGTGTTTTCAAACATTAATTTGTGTCGGACATAATTGGGATTCCGTGTTCAAAGAGACGGCTGAGATTAGAATGAATAGCAACAATTTTGACAGAGACCAGGGTACACACTCAGTACATGTCGCCTTGCAACCATTATTGTTCCTTGTTTTTATGAAAGTAATGAGTATTAATATTCAGGATATTTATCAGACAGGGATTTTATTAACGATATTTGTAGTAATTTCGGAGCACTGTAAAAACCAGGTCACGAAAGGTAGGCATGGAAACGGGAGAGAATAATATTGTCGAATTGGAATCTGCAATGGGGGAATCCACACCGACGGAACCAACTATACAAGAGATCAACTTACAGCGCTTCGGAAAGATTAGAAATTGTGTTTTCATTGAGGACAAAAACTTAACCAAACCAGGAGACAATGTCATCCGAAATAAAAAAAATTAATAAGATCAAGAGACAATATCATAAAACCAGGAGAAACTGTCCTCCAAAATGAGGAAAACGTCACAGAAGTTGGACACTGTCACGGATAACGTTAAAGAACTCTCAGAGAGATGAGATAGTTTGGTGAGAGAATTACAGGAAGCGATAGAAAAATTAGCTGATGAAATTGTAGAAATCAAGCAGTCGCAATCTGCTGTTTCTAAAATGGTTCACCGATTATCTCCGAGGATGAACAATACAGCAACAGAGTAAGAAAAACACTGCAAAAGCAATTTGAACAATGAAGAAAACAATTTGATGAAAAAATTACTTCTTTAACTTCTCGAAGGGACAAACAAATCAATCAGGTCATAAATCAAAGTTCAAGAAGTCGTCAGTGAGACGACGAATGTCACGGTAGTGAAACGTGACCATACTGACAGTCAAACAGAAACTGAGTTGCTGAATACGACGAAAATGTTACGTCAAGTCTTTTGAAGGCGGCAGGAAGCTGTCCGTGAACGAACTGACAGTGTTAAAAGAGAATTAGCCAAAGAGAGGGATATTCTGAAAGATAATCATTAGGTAGCACTAGGTTCAGAGGCTGGACACATTCTTGAACCTACGTTAAATCAGTTGCAGTGCGGAGTCATCTGTGGCTTTGTTACTTGATTTGCCGTGCTACGCATGAGCTGCGACGCTGTTGAAAACGATAAGGTCAGAAGAAAGTCTAATACATCACAGGAAGTCACAAACATTTGCTTCCAATGAAAGAACAACACATCCTGAGATGTTTACTCGCTCATTTCGAGAAATAATGCTTAGATCATGGATGGAGGCACAGAAAATGGGACCACTCAGTCGCTACACACAAGGCGAGATCGTGTTATGGGCCACTGAAGTGGTAGAAACTTGTGACATATATGCAAAATTTGAGAAATCTTTCCTCACAAAATAATGGTCTGCTGGAGTCAGGAACAATTTTGAAAATAAATTTTTAGTCCGGAACCATTCCAGGCACGTCAGAGTAGTCTTAGGAAACATTTAGAAATAAAACTAGATATTGGGACAATCTCATGACACACTGTGATATGTTACAGATTTTAAAAGCTACTCGTACAAGAAAGAGCTGCGTGGTCTCAGGCGCCTTGTCATGGTCCGCGCAGCTGCCCCCATCGGAGGTTCGAGTCCTCCCTCGGGTATGGGTGTGTGTGTGTTGTCCTTAGCGTACGCTAGTTTAAGCTAGATTAACTAGTGCGTAAGCTTAGGGACCGATGACCTCAGCAGTTTGGTCCCATAAGACATTACCACCAACTTTCCAAGTAAGAGAGAAACTGGTTATTGTGTCTGAATGTAGTTTACAACAGTTCATCTCTGTCCTAGATTCAATAGTTTTGATCCATGAAGATGCAGAGCAGAGTCTGGTAGCATAAAATTAATTGGTCATGGTAATAACGGCAGTTCTGAACTGAACCAGTGTACGTGTCATACCGTATCATCGAGTGCAATGGGAGACCAGCAGAATGGCAATAATAACAATTATAATAAGTAAAATAATCACATCAACTGACACAAACAAAGACCCCATGACAACAGATTTAATCCTGGTTATGCAAAACTTCAGAGAATCATCTGTAACAATGCTCACAAAATATTCAGTTAATCAGAATTGACACAAGACAGTTCAGATTAATGATGTGACAGACGATGCCAACTGTCCATCTACACTGAATCCTGAAAATGATCAACGACCGCGTTAAGCATCGAAATGCTGGTCGAGAGATGGAATCAGGGCAGTGAACAATGTATGGTATTCAGGTAATCAGATGCCGTACCGTTTTATTTTGAGCCATTTTTAACGAGTTCCATATCTTCGCCTGCTTGCTGAGTTAGATTCCAGAGATGCTCCCCACGCCATATTCAAACATGTCTGTAGTCATTTTCATTCTAATCACTGACAATGAGGATTTATAATATAATATTATAAAGGATATTGGTCATTTTTGAAAGATCACTTTTGCATTAGAGTTTGTCGAGACAAATAGCTTATTCCTTGACGAAAATTTACATTGCAAAAATAATAATACATTACTGTTAAGTATTGTGGCTATGCGGAACACAAGACGAATTTCTATAATTTCAAGACAATAAACCATCAGCATGTCATATTTATCATCTGTGCATGTTGGTTATTGAAGATATCCGTTTCATCATATTCTGTAACGAAAGCATCACTGAATGTAAGAAAGTAGTTACTTAAAGTTATAAAGTGCAATCTTTCATTACCTTGTCTAGTCACTTGGAAATTAAAGTTGATGTTCAGATCATTTTATTCTGTCAATTTACGAATCTGTTGTACGACCCATTTGTACAGATTAATGTTATTCAATTAAAACCTACAATAAGAAGGAAGACCTGTCTGAGGATGTGATGGAAGAAAAACCAGGAGGCGATATATGAGGTGAATTGTTTGCACCTTTTACAAACTCTGGTGATTGATCGATGAGAGGATACGGAACAAAAAAGGACTAACTAACTTATGTCGGGCAATGCATGGTTTCCATGTTAAGGACCATTTATTCAGTCATACGTTTTCACAGAGACTGCGGTCTAATAGGCGCTGTACATGCTGCCACAGTTACAGTATGCTTGGTTTTTTCCTAGAGGGTGGTATCGTTGCTCATATGGCATACCCTAACGCCCCCTCCTGCCATAGTAATTGGTAATGTGTCACATTCACTTCTCTTGCTGAATCACCTTGTAGTGGATCTGATACAGCGTTGTACATTATTGTTCCGTATTTGAATCGAGGGCTTGCCGAAATGGTGTTTACTTACGGAAAGGCAAATGGCAATGGGCGGTGGGCAGCAAGGTTGTATCAGGAGACCTATCCCCGCCGACAACAACCACAGCATTCAATGTTTCCAACAGCGTTTCGCCATTGTCCGAGACAGGATCGTTTCAGGAAGCAGGAAATCGTGAAGGACGTACCCGAAATGTTCGGACGTCGGACTGGAGGAAAACGTGATTAACACTGTGGAAGGCAATCGCCGTGTCAGTACCAGGCAGTTCGCCCATCAGTGTAGGGTAAGTCAGACGACCGTGTGGAACATTCTCCATGATAATTGTACTACCCTTATCACTTGCAACGTATACAGGTCTTACTAACGACAGACTTTCCACTTGGGGGCACTTTTGTCGCTGGTTTCTTCACGAGCCAACCACGATTCCAGGATTTGTGTCATCCATTCTATTCACAGATGAGGCCACCGTTATCGGTGAAATGGACTGTTACTGTGAGTATGCAGAACCCCCAAGATATGGTGACAGCGATCATTAGCATCGGTGCTGCTGGAATGTGTGGACCGAGATAACTGGCAACCGTATTTTGGGACCAATCTTCCTTACACGTCGCCTAACAGGCTGTAACTACCGGCGTTTCTTGTGGGTGACTTTGCCTCCCCTGCTGAAGGAAGTGCCATTGATGATTCGAAGGGTTGGGTGGCTGCTACGTGATGGTTCTCCAGCCCACTTCGCCGTTAACGTTCGGACGCTTCTCAATCGTCTCTTCCCTGGTCGATGGATGGGACGATGGGATCTAGTTGCACGTCCTGCTCGTTCGCCGAATATCAACCCTTTATGTCGCCTCGTTGTCTCTGTAGAGATGTACCATGGGAGCAAGGGAGGATGTTGTTTGGTGGCCGGTATCTTCTTTCTATAACACAAACTGCACGCACTAATTAACTGGGTTCTTTATTAATAAAATTAAAATGTTTACTTAACTCAAGATATTCGTTGTGGTACAATCTATTCTATGTAGTCCACGTTAGCTTGACTGCTGGTGAGGTACAGAGTCCGTTATGTACACTATTAGGGTTGTTATGTGCTGCCTCTCTCTAAGTTAGTGGCTGAGCTAACTGCTACACTGATTCCCGCTGGGCTGCGACTGATGACACTGGAACTTACTCAGTGTTACAGGCTGTGACAGACTCGAACTAACTGGCCCTCCAGTCCACGGAGGCTGTCTAAATACTGGCGGCCGAGAGGGCGTTGGTGGCGCGTTTCCTGCAGGTCTGTTTTTGGCCTCTGCCGATCTTCACACACCCTCTACGCTGCATGGTGTGCTGGCGCCAGCTTACGCCAGTACATTCCTCCCCCTGAAAAACTGCACTGTTATGTAGTGAGGTTGCGAATAGCAATGGGGAGGGAGGCAGGACACTGACTGTAACGATGGGCTGGGAGCCGTGATTGTGGAGGACTGCATACTACCAACCGTACCCTGCCATCTGGCTTGTGAGGCAACAGGAACATCCTCCAGAAAACTGCTGCCACGGCACACACCCAGGCCTGAAGGCCGCTTGGTCACGTGAAGCCGTGAATGTGGAAGGAAGAAAAGCAGAAAAATCACGGACCAAATGCCATGCGCGAATTTGGTTGTGATGGCAGCACTGCAAACCATCGGGACCTGCAATTAAATATATATAAGAGCAAATGCGTTCCTGGATCACGCCTCTTTCCCCGCGCCCATGATTGCCATAAACCCTGAAAAGAACAAGACTGCGCGGCCGAAAGCGATACTTATGGATCATTGGCGGCGCCAGATGCTGCTATTGGTGGAGCAAGCGCAGCAGCGTCCGATGGCGGCTGCCATGCAGAAGTTCCGCCGGTGATGGTCCGTCTCGTGAGTGGGTGCGATAGGAGGCGAGAAAGAGTTGCAGCGCCTGTTCCCGTGCGTAGGTGGTGCGTAGCTTGGCCATCTGTTGCCTGAAAGCGTCCTGCTTCTCCGTTGGACTGTGGTTGAAATGGAACACTTGTCAGATGACGAATGCTGTTGCGTGCACAAAACTTTTTAAAATCACATGAAGTGAACTGTGGTTCACTGCCCGACGAAAATACATCTGGCAAACCTTTTATACGAAATATGGAGGACAACGCTTGAATGGTGCTACGTGATGTGGTAGGAGCCAAAGGTACTACAAATGGGAACTTGCAAAAGGAGTCTACCACTATGAGACAACGAGTGTTCGAAAATGATCCTGCAAAGTCTATGTGCATACGTTGCCATGGTGATTGAGTCTTAGGCCAAACTGAGACTGTTTGTGGCGGAGCGGATTGGATCTCCTCGCAGGCGCGACTCTGTGAGGTCATCTGTTCAATGCGGGTGTCCACGCCCTGCCAAGTACAATGCCAGCACGCTAACTGTTTAGTGCGAACAATTCCCCAATGTCCTTGATGGAGAAATCGCAACATATCTTTTTGCAACAATTTGGGAATAAGCACACGGGATTGTCCATTGTCATTTTGAACTAGAACCACACACTGTTGAACTGAAAGGCTATGCTGACGTGCAAAATATCGACGTACCGCTCAGTTCTGGTTATTGTTCAATGAACGAGGCCAAGAAATGCGAATGTAATGCAACAAAATCTGGGTCTGCTTCCGTGGCCTGTGCTTTTTTCCTGTAGTTCAAGGGAAATGATTCCAGCAATTCAGAGTCCTTCACATCGACTTGGCAACAAGCAGCGGCAGATCCATCAATATCAGTCTGGGGCAATCGCAAGGCGAGACGAGGCATCTGCATTGCCATGCTTCGCCGTAGGTCTGTAAATAATTTCATACCGATACTGCGAAAGCAACAACTTTTGAGCAGTGCGTGTAGGAACCGGCTTTGACGGATCAAACAAGGACTGCAAAGGCTTGTGATATGTCACTAAAGAGAGCTTGAGACCATACAAATAGTGATGGAATTTTGTCACACCATACACAATAGCGAGAGCTTCTTTTTCAATTTGCGAATAATTGCACTGAGTTTGAGTTAACGACTTTGAGGCAAAAGCAATAGGTCTGTCTTGTGCAGCCATTCTGTGCGAAAACACAGTGCCGATTCCGTAAGAAGAAGCATCGACTTGCAAAACTACTGGCTTGGTAGGTTAACATCTACTAAACATCTCTCATGAAGCAAAGCATTTTTGAGTTTCTGAAATGAGTTTTGACAATCTTTAGTCGACAGAAAAGGCACATTTTTGCGACGCAAGAGATGCACTGGAGCCGCGATCTGAGCGGCATGCGGTATGAACCGAAAGAAGCACGTCTACTTGCCCGGAACTGACTGCAGTTCAGACACATTGCGAGGAACAGGCAGTTGACGGATTGCAAGGAAACGAGTTTGGAGGGGGCGAGCACCCTGACTGTTTATCACATGAACTAAGCCCTGTAGTACAGTTTGAAAAAAGTCACACTTCTCGAGGCGAGACTTGAGTCCTGCTTCTGACAATCCTCGAAAAAGAGCGCGCAAATTAGCAGCGTGTTCCTCTGGCGTACGACCTGAGACAACAATATCGTCAAGGTAGTTTGAACAAAATGGCGCTTTTGCAGTCAGCTGTTCCAAGTAATGTTGGAAAATGGCGGGTGCGGAAGCACTGCCGAAGGGCAAACGCAAATATTCCAACAGTCCTAAATGTGTATTTACAACAAACACGGTCTGTGACTCTTCATTCAACGAAACTTGCAAATACGCATCACGCAAATCTTTCTTAGAAAAGTAACATCCTGCTCCAAGTCTGTCCATGAGTTCCTCAGGGCGAGGTAGACTTTACGTCAACGCAAATGCGTATGCGACCAGAACGCTTAGACAACAAAACGATAGGACTTGCCCATTGACTAGCTTGAACGAGAGACATTACACCACTATCTTGCGATTCTTTGAATTCGCTGGGTACTGTGTCTCTTAAAGCAACTGGAACGGGGTGGGCCCGGAAAACTTAGGCTGTACATTGTCTTTCAATGTAACATGCGATACAAAGTTATTGCCCGCAGCTCGTGGTCGTGCGGTAGCGTTCTCGCTTCCCACGCCCGGGTTCGATTCCCGGCGGGGTCAGGGATTTTCTCTGCCTCGTGATGGCTGGGTGTTGTGTGATGTCCTTAGGTTAGTTAGGTTTAAGTAGTTCTAAGTTATAGGGGACTGATGACCATAGATGTTAAGTCCCATAGTGCTCAGAGTCATTTGAACCATACAAAGTTATTAGCTTTTCCCATTCTTTCTGAAAATAGTTCAGGAAATTTTTTAAGCAAGCTATCTACACTGTCTTGTGGTACAAATGTAGAGACCGACAGTACATTGACGTGCATGCTAAGACCGAACAAATCAAAGGCATCGAAACTGAATATATTCTCACTGTCTCTTGATTTCAACACAGTAAAATTCACTATCGTGGTGTGAGATTTATAAGTGGCAGGGAAACTACTCGGTCCAAGCATTGGGATTTCATGTCTGTTGTAAGCAGTGAGGTGCTTGCTAGATTTAGAAACGTGTGGTGAGCCTAACTGTTCGTACGTGGCACGATTAAGCAAAATGACTAATGCACCTGTGTCTAACTGAAAATTCACATGACGGCCAGAAATTCGTAATGAGACAAACAGTTTGTTAGAACGTCATGGCACAGCATTAGGATAAGAAGAAGGCACAACATTAATCTTACTTTTGTTAAACCTGTTGCAGGTTTGGAAAACACGACGTTCACTGCACATGAGCCTGTTTTGTCTGCGAGCGAGCAAAATTGGCGTTGTGAGGCTTCAAACAAACTACTTGGAAATGGCC
This sequence comes from Schistocerca cancellata, assembly GCF_023864275.1. Classification (NCBI taxonomy): domain Eukaryota; kingdom Metazoa; phylum Arthropoda; class Insecta; order Orthoptera; family Acrididae; genus Schistocerca; species Schistocerca cancellata. The sequence goes on along the minus strand of NC_064630.1, from coordinate 518,071,579 downwards.
TTTTTTCCACACATGTAAAAAAGTGCCTTATTTGATGGGAAATCTTGTCTTTTATGGCGAGCAAAACACGTAGGGTAAGACTTCACTAAGTTTACAGCTCTGTTTACATGTTTACGTGGCTATACGCGCGGCTGTGTATGCGCTCTCTGTTGTGGCGTTGGGACGGTCGCCAACTAGGAGCGACTGGACCCTACAAATCGGGGCACGGTTAGACTTATCGACCGCTATGACACCTGAATCATATTGCAATACTTGAGGAAGTGAAGGCTCAGATGAATTTAGGACCTAATCCCGTGTTCTACTATCTAGGACATTGAATGTTATAGCATCCCTAATCATTAAGTCACTGTAAAAGTTGCCACAACTACACTTAAATTTAGACTTCCTAGTCATGCCCGTTAATTCTGTGTACCACTGACGGCTTTTTCTGTAAACGAAAAAACTGATACCCGACTGCAGCTACTTGAACTTGTTGATCATGGTACTGAGATAATGCAGCGTTTCTTTGTCAACTGTGTACGTAGGGAGACGCAGCTGGGAGAACTTCGTGTATTAACCTAAAAAATGAGGACCCCACAATCGAAAGAAAGTATTGTAGCTCCACAGTACCTCGAACGCGATGAACTGCACAATGGGCTTGGAACTGTCAGGTATTCGTACCTTTCCTCACCTGTGTCATTAAATTGCCGGAACAGTGGTATGCTGGAGGGCGGCACCTGTCGGTTGTGCCGGTCGGTTGGCTTCTGTTGTTGTGCGGCCGACGTTGCCTGTGCAGCCCGAATTTGTTGTACTGTCGTCAGCAAGGCAGCAATTTGTTGGTTCTGAAACTGAAGAGCTTGTATTAGATCCATTATATTGGCCATCTGTGGCTAAGGCGCGGGGGCAGGGATGCAGGGGACAGGGTAGCCATGGTTTATACAAATACAGGGTTATTACAAATGATTGAAGCGATTTCACAGCTCTACAATAACTTTATTATTCGAGATATTTTCACAATGCTTTGCACACTCATACAAAAACTCAAAAAGTTTTTTTAGGCATTCACAAATGTTCGATATGTGCCCCTTTAGTGATTCGGCAGACACCAAGCCGATAATCAAGTTCCTCCCACACTCGGCGCAGCATGTCCCCATCAATGAGTTCGAAAGCAGCTCGCAGTTCTGGCACGTTTCTTGGTAGAGGAGATTTAAACACTGAATCTTTCACATAACCCCACAGAAAGAAATCGCATGGGGTTAAGTCGGGAGAGCGTGGAGGCCATGACATGAATTGCTGATCATGATCTCCACCACGACCGATCCATCGGTTTTCCAATATCCTGTTTAAGAAATGCTGAACATCATGATGGGAGTGCGGTGGAGCACCATCCTGTTGAAAGATGAAGTCGGCGCTGTCGGTCTCCAGTTGTGGCATGAGCCAATTTTCCAACATGTCCAGATACACGTGTCCTGTAACGTTTTTTTTTCGCAGAAGTAAAAGGGGCCGTAAACTTTAAACCGCGAGATTGCACAAAACACGTTAACTTTTGGTGAATTGCGAATTTGCTGCACGAATGCGTGAGGATTCTCTACCGCCCAGATTGGCACATTGTGTCTGTTCACTTCACCATTATGAAAAAATGTAGCTTCATCACTGAAAACAAGTTTCGCACTGAACGCATCCTCTTCCATGAGCTGTTGCAACCGCGCCGGAAATTCAAAGCGTTTGACTTTGTCATCGGGTGTCAGGGCTTGTAGCAATTGTAAACGGTAAGGCTTCTGCTTTAGCCTTTTCCGTAAGATTTTCCAAACCGTCGGCTGTGGTACGTTTAGCTCCCTGCTTGCTTTATTCGTCGACTTCCGCGGGTTACGCGTGAAACTTGCCCGCACGTGTTCAACCGTTTCTTCGCTCACTGCAGGCCGACCCATTGATTTCCCCTTACAGAGGCATCCAGAAACTTTAAACTGCGCATACCATCGCCGAATGGAGTTAGCAGTTGGTGGATCTTTGTTGAACTTCGTCGTGAAGTGTCGTTGCATTGTTATGACTGACTGATGTGAGTGCATTTCAAGCACGACATACGCTTTCTCGGCTCCTGTCGCCATTTTGTCTCACTGCGCTCTCGAGCGCTCTGGCGGCAGAAACCTGAAGTGCGGCTTCAGCCGAACAAAACTTTATGTGTCGTGACCATATGCCAATGAATGGAGCTACAGTGAATTTATGAAATCGCTTCAATCATTTGTAATAGCCCTGTACATTGTAGCAAAAAAAGCAAGCAAAGCCTCTGAAAAGAGAAATTTGATTAGTTCTGCGGCTCCCCTCCTGGAATACATCCAAGACACAACAAAAATTTAGTAAACACTTGAGTATGACCACCCCTGCATTCTGAAAAACAAGAGAAGCAAGCAAATTTTTCTTCACTGAAGGATCCTCGTTGTCATCTTTTATGTCGTCGCGTTGTCTCTGTAGAGCTGTACCATGGAAGCAAGGAAAGGATGTTTTTCGGTGGCTGGTATCTTCTTTCTATAACACAAACTGCACACATAGATTAACTGAATTCTTTATGCATAACGATGGAGAGTTTACTTAACTCAAGATATTCGTTGTGGTACTAGCTCTTGTGTATAATCCACGTTAGCCTCACTGCTGGTGAGGTACAAAGCCCGCTATGTACACTATTAGGGTTGTTACGTGCTGCCTGTCTCCGAGTTAGCGGCGGAGCTAACTGCTGCTGTCATTCCCGCCGGGCTAACTGATGACACTGGAACTTACTCGGTGCGACAGACTGTGACAGGCTGGAACTAACTGACCCTCCCGTCCACGGTGGCTATCTAATCTAAATCAGGCTCATCCAAGAATTGCGGCCGGCGGGCGCGCCCGCGCCCCGAGGGCGCCACGCAGTGTAGTTCAGCGCCCCGTCCGCGACCCTGTGTCGCTGGTGTCGCCATAGGAGCGAGAGAGTCCGCACACCACTGCTCTGCGGTGGACTGTCCCGCAGTCAGGTCCAACGCAAACAAAATAACAGAGGAAGCGCACCTCTGTAAGTGAGGCCGATGAGCGCTAAAACAAGCAAACCGTTTACCGTTTAGGTAACTACTAGTGTTCGTGTGGCAGAATTACTACGCAAAGCTTTAGACAACAATATCCAAAACAAGAATCGAAGAACATCCAAGTTGTTTCCTGACTCACAGGTTCATTCTATTAGTACTGCACATGCACACTCGCCACATGTACAATAGGTGTCTTCTGAAAAATATATGTTTCTTAAATGAACTACAGTCATAAATATTATATTTTAGAAATATATGTCCGGGTATTCCGCTTCGATATCATCCAGAAATTCTTTAAATTGGCGATGTGTGAGTCCACGCGAGCGAAGATAATTAACCGTTCGAAGAACTGTGTCCATAACATTTTTTTATGTTGAAAATCTTCCCACAAACTGCCTCCTGGTGTATCAGACAATGGACTGTCGCGAATAAGGAAGAGCCAACTTCAGCCATTTTTTAAATTAACGTAACTCAGAAATCCAGTGTGTATCCCTCGTACCGCAGGCGCTCCATCCCTTGTTACACTGGTCAGGCGTTCCCATTTTAAACCCATTCACACTAACACGTTTTCCAGGGCTAGAAAAATATCCAAACCCGTGGTTGTGTTTTTTAATGGTATAAGATCGAGAAATTCTTCGGTGACAAGCAGATTGTCGTCGACACCTCGAATGAATATGACGAGCTGAGATATGTCCGCAACGTCCGCGGACGCGTCAAGAGCGATAGAAAGTGAAATGAAGTTTGCCGCTCTCTCTATTAATTGCTGCTCCATATCTGATACCATATCTTCGACTCTCTGAGCAACAGTTTGAGGCGAAAGAGCTATTTTTTCAATTTTTTTCCGTGAGATCTGGTGGACAAATACAAGCCGCCGAGTCGACCAGGCAATCCTTGATGAGATTCCCAGCAGCAAAGGGCTTAAAAAAAAAAAAAAGGTTCAAATGGCTCTCTGAGCACTGTGGGACTTAACATCTATGGTCATTAGTCCTCTAGAACTTATAACTACTTGAACCTAACTAACCTAAGAACAGCACACAATACCCAGTCTTCACGAGGCACAGAAAATCCCTGACCCCCGCCGGGAATCGAACTCGGGAACCAGGGCCTGGGAAGCGTGAACGCTACCGTACGACCACAAGCTGCGGACAGCAAAGGGTTTCCCTGCATTCCCAATTCTCAGCGATCATTTGTAACTTGCGCACAAACTTTGCCCACATGTTTCCTGCTCGTACCACGCCAAAAAAGAACATACAATTAATTTTATACAATACTGTTTTCAAAACACTTTTATCACTTTAATAATCAATTGTTTCATTCATTGAAACTCAAATAAAAAAACTAACAAAAAAGATTGGTTTTAGATGCGTTTTCCACCAGTTCCGCTGGAAAGGACAGCGAAGTGTGGTCGCAAAATAAATTTTTATCTATTGCAATATTTGCGTACAGCGGCATGGCGAGGCTCGGCGCGCGGTCTGCACGGCCAGCTAAGCGACACGGCTCGGCCACTGCGACAACAGACGAATTCGCGCAGGGCGCTGGCCGCGGGCGATCGCGGGCTTTAGCGCCCCAGGGGCGCAGTTTGGACGAGCCTGATCTAAATACTGGCGGCCGAGAGGGCGTTGACGGCCATTCTCTGTGAGTCTGTTTTTTTCCTCTGTCGATCTTCACACAACCTCTATGCCGCATGGTGTGCTGGCGTTAGCTTACTCTAGCACACAACCCATGCGATTTCTGGGTATGGGACCATCTTAGATGTATTACATATGCAGAGCCCGTTCCAGATGTTGAGACACTGGACCAGAGTATTCATGCTGCCTGTGATACTTTTCGGATGCAGCTTCGCCGATGTGTATGTGTGAGACAGAATACGCTACGGCGCGTTCACGCATGCGTTGAGGCACGTGGATACCATTTTCAACACATACTGTAACTGTAGCTGCATAGTACAGCGCATAGTAGACCGCCGTTTCTGTAACAAAATGTGGTTGAATAAATGGTCCGTGCATTTCCGGACGTAAGTTCATTAGACTTTTTTGTTGTGTATCCTCTCATCGATCAATCCTTAGCGTTTGTAAACGGTAAAAAATACTCTGTAAAAGAGATGAGACGGTGTATAACGCAGATTCAATTCGGCCTGGAGACCTTACAATGAAGCATGGCCCGGTGCAAACTGGCATTTCTAAATGGACCTACTTTTTAGTTTTATGCAGTCACTGTTTTCGAAGGTATTTAACGTTGGAACATTTTTATTTTGAGACTGGGTTGAGCTCCCTGCAGCCTCGCACCCTCACCATTGTTGCAATCTACTCTGTCACTCTCCACCTCTCTTCCGTTAACATCTTTCAGACTTATGACTCAATCACTGTTGTTAACACCAAATCTAAACTTGTGGTGATCGAAATTGGACTCTCCACCAAAAAAACGTTACGAGTCTCATAGCTCTGATATCTTTGAGTGTCTGGTAGTTTTCGGCCAAAAGAAAATGACAGCGTTTTCGCATCTAATCTACTCCCCAGATCTGACCTTCTGAAAATTCTTTCTGTTTCTGACTGAGAAAAGGAAGCTAAAAGACGAGCTTTACAAAACTTAGAAACCCTCTGGCGTAACTGAAGCTTCCGAATGGATGAAGATTGTGCCGAGAAGTGAGCGAGCTTGTAGCGCACAAGCAATATGATGATTCACCTTATGCGGTGAGAGATTGTAGCTCCTTCCCATTCTGCTTGCTGGAGTCTGCAGCGCTGGGTTGGCTGTTTTAGCCATTGCACAGTACCACGACATTAAAACTGTTGTTCATTACCAAGCATAGAAACATAATGTATCGTAGTCAGGTGAATACCAAAATAAAGTATTTTGAGTTTGAAGCCTTTACAATGATTAGTTCATGAGACAATCGTGTATTTCAGTAATTTTGAATCCCGCCAAAGTTCAAAAGCTAAAAAGCTGAAATTTTTATGGCATGCTTATTTTAGTATGGTAACATCCTCCCGAGAACTTTATTTAATTATTTTCATTATTTCCCATGTTATTAAGAAAAAGTGTGTTTGTAATATAAAGACTATAATCGTTGTAAATTATCAACATTTTTGGCTTAATGTAGATATTAAAATAGCACAACATTTATTGCATAATATAATGAAGCTGTATGAATTTTCATGCTTTTATTTCTAACAATTTAAAGTAAGTGAGTTTTGAATTGACACATTAGGAAATGTAAGTCTGCAAGGGTTCCATTTGAAAAATCATAGTTTTCAAGTTTATATGAACAGAAGATTCTAAGTAACTTCACCATATCAAGAAAACCTTTCTCCACTGCGGAAAAGTTTGGCATTAACTAAGATTTCTACCTGGAAGAGCTGTTTAGATTTCTGTGTGACGTAAGTGACCTTTCTTACGTTCAAGCAGAGGACTCGCAGCCTAAATATTGATGTTCGCGCCCACGGCCCATATTCAAATTGTTGCGGAGCAATTGATGGTCTACTCCATGTAGTACTCGTATTTGTTGTCAGTCGGTGCTATCGATGTAGAAGTTCTAACCGGTTGCCTCGGATGGCTGTTTTCGGTAAATGTTGAATTGCGGGAAGGACAATGTCAATGTTTTATAGAAGTTTACGAAATTTATATTTAGCCTTAAAGAGACTGACAGATGAAAGTGCCGCAGATTTTTATAGAAGTTTACGAAATTTATATGTAGCCTTAAGGAAACTGGCAGATTAAAGTGCCACAGATTTTGTAAATGTTTTTGTGTGCCGCTTGCATAAAATACTGCGAGGCAAGTGGAATATTCGAACATTCCACATTTAGGGCCAGCAAATTTACTTTTTAACTAACCAGCGTATAATTACTTCAAGTTACAGAATGGGATACCGAAACATTCTCAAATTTTCAGATAATAAATGTGCCAGGTGTCCCTTGTTTGTGTCTTGCAGAAGGGTTTCCTTTCGATGAGAATCTCTCAAGGTTGAACACAATATCCAGATTTCACTAGCTCCAGCTTCTCTTTATTTCGCGGAAAGGATGCCGTACTATCAATGGCCATATTGCAGCCAGTGTTTTCCAGTGCATGCAGCTGAGATGTCAGCAGATGGACAGTAGGTCACAGGATCACAGGCCATGTTTTAGACTAAACTCAGGTCACCTATTCGAATGATCTGCAGGTACCTGTTACGTGTATGGCAAATAAAAATTTTAGGTAGCGGGGAATTAATATTAAGTAGAATGAACTTTAGGTAGAACTAACTGCCGTGGCTGGTTGTGCAGTACTGAACTGTAGTCGACTTTGAGTTTCCCGAAGTGAAATATCAAATTACCGATGCGAAGAAAGCAAAAATAGTCGCCGCCGCCCCGTAGTTAGTCACTGGATCACAACAAAGCGCAGTATAGAAACATAGCAGGCGAATCCAACATTGTCATACCTCGGTTTACAGGTAAGGAATTTTAGTTGGTTTTGGATTTCGCTCGTACAAACCTCCAGTAGTTACGTATCATTCACTGTGTGCTGTCCTGGATTGCACCTCTCTTTCTGGATGCCTAAATATTAGGCAGTCGTCGATCTTAGATGTGGCAATTATTTTATTTCTGTGGCTGGACAGCATTCATTTCACCACATCGCCGGCAGGGAAAGTCGTGCATGCCATCTGTTTATGAATGTTGTACACTTTGTTCTGTATGTTTCCTTGATATGACTATTTTTTGTTATATGTTCGAGGTGGAAACAGGATAACATCCGGTCATAACATACGTAATTACTGGTGCTGCTTAACACATCCACAGATTTCTGTTTACAAACGAAAGTCAGCTGCCATTGACCTACCAAAGATCGTAATATCATATTACCTATACATCAGTGCCACCAACCATATAGTTGTCTACTCAAAGACCTTTGAACACTTTTTCTGTGTCATAGCAAAACCTAAAAATGATCTCACACCTATGTTACAATGTTTGCGTCTCTTGAGATTTGACAGAACATAGCATTCACTAGTATAGCATCCCATACACACGGCGCTTGACAACCAATCGAATCCTTATGACTAATGTTTGATCCACAGTCCATAATGTGCTCACCGAATACATTATAAATTACAAGTTGCATACATAAAAACTTAATTATTTGTAAGGAGCGTGGGTTGGTGGTTGCTTTCACAAGAATATCGCTGAAGTCGGCCCAGAAACATCCATTGGACGCGTCTGTCGCCTCGTTTAACAGTTAACGCATTTATTTCTGAGCGCGCAAAATATTTGTATTTCCTCCAAATTTGACAGCAACAAATCTTTTTCTTTGAGATGCAGTATGTTCAGACTGACTGTGATGCTTTCTAACGAACGCTGTCGTCGATCATAGACCAGTATCTATGGTTGAAGAGCAGTGATCTCCGTACAACCTGGATGTAGAAGTTTGGTCTCTGAGTATAAAAGTGCAGTGTGGCTGCAGATTTATAATATGTGCTCTGCACCGTCCGCCGTATTGTAGTTTGTCAAACTAATTTCCATCGGTCTGTACGTGACAAAGAATTGCAGACTGAATTCTTGTTTTGAACATTACATCAACATGTGATGTAATAGGCTGATACGGGAGAGGAATCAAAAGTATTTTCTTCTCGTGCTCCAGTGACATTTCTCAGCAGCCATGTTGTGGTTTGACAAGAAACGAAATATGAACATCTATGGCTGGCACGTTCAGACAGCTGATGTTCAACATTCAGGTAGTATACAGATCACTGTTGAAGAGTGTAGCTAGTTATTGAAGTGCTTTGCTAGCGCAGATAAAAAATCTCTTTATTGTTTTTTCTTTGGACTTTATTTTAAATTGTTTACCCATTTGATTCACATACTTCATCTCGCAATCATGACATCTTCTTTCATGTACTCCCGCTTTCCTCATACAATTTTCTCCTGCACTTATCTTATTTTGCAGCCCTTGTTTCAATTTATCCTCCGTCCGAAATGTAATTTAAAGTTCATTGTTGTTGAATAAGTTCTCCAGTTTAAATGAGATGACTCTCCAGTACAGAACGACTGTCCGGTTTTGCGGTTTTTTTTCATTTTGCTGTTTTCAGATTCAATCCTATTTATTAAACCTGCCTCATAACCATTTTCTATCACTATTTTTTTAAAATGTTGTACATAGCTATTTGTTTAAGTGTTGTCTACATATTTGTTCTTACGGTTTAGCGGGATGGTATTAGCACTATAGGCCTACACTATATTTAAAAAAAATGCAATTTAATATTATATTATGAACATTATACAATGACGTGTATGTGAAGGAGAGCCTATTTGACATATTTGTTTCCTGTTTAGTTTTTACTATGTCTGATAGCAATAAGTAATACTACATGGACGATGTAGATGGATTTTCACTACACGTATGTTAGTATGAGAAATATTGCGAAGTAATGATTTTTGTTTTCGTTGTTTATGTAACTTGATAGTAATAATTAACAATATCTTTCCCAAATATGTTGCCTTTTTAAATTAAATAAATCTCACATTTGGACAACTGTTTCCTCGCAGTCGCAGTACCGATATCGTGGTACAATTGTATTACGGTTTCAGAACATGTAAGTTCTTTGCTTAGCGAAGAAAGCACGGCAAACAAATGATTCTATCATTTAACAGAGCCGATTTCGAAGTGAGCAATTACCACGTTCATGAAGAGATTATGTCTCTCTGAACCTTTTAATCGATTTCGGCACAGAGTAATAGTGTATCTACCTGCCAGACAAGATGCTATTGTTTCATTCTGCGAAAAAAGTTAAATCATTAATTTGGTTTTACCAGTTACTTTCCTCAGTAGCACATGGTAAATAAGCCTATTAGTTTCAGTTTTCCACACGTATTGCTGATCAAGAAACAAAAGTTCGTAAGGAGGGAAATTGCGCGCTCGGGTTTAAATTTGTTTACTATAAAGACGGGATAAACATAATATAGAATCATTTGTTTGTTTTTCTATTTCATTTAAGAGCCGAACTGTCAGATTACTTAGTGTTCATCTACAGGAACTAACACAAGTTTGATTACGATTAGGTGTGTGTTAAGATTATTTAGTGGTAGGAATCGCAATTGGAAAGGGCTAATTTCTTTACGAATTTACTTAAGGCTATTCATTGTTAGAAGCTGTAGGCGACAAGCTTAATTTCAAATGGCACTGAGCACTATGGGACTTAACTTCTGAGGTCATCAGTCCCATAGAACTTAGAACTACTTAAACCTAACCAACCTAACGACGTCACACGCACCCATGCCCGAGGCAGGATTCGAACCTGCGACCACAGCGGTCGCGCGGTTCCAGACTGTAGAGCCTAGATCCGCTCGGCCTCACCGGCCGGCCACAAGCTTAATTTGTTTACACATTTATGTAAGGTTATTCAGTGCTACAGTTACGACGGGCAGGCGTAATTTGTTTACGTCTTTACGTAAGGTTATACGAGGTCAGAAGTCGCGACAGACAGACATAAATTATTAGCTCATTTATATAATGTTATGCCGTCTTGGAAGTCACGATGGAATGGCTTCTCTGTTAACAAGTTGATATAATGTTCTGTAGAGTTGGAAGTTATGACAGGTAGAGATAATATTTTTTTTCGTGATTATGTGAAATTATTCAGTGTTAAACTTCTCGACTGTAGAGGATCACTGAGAGCTCGAGCCATGAATTCGCCGATGTTAGCATCAGCATTCCCAGAATTGATGACATCAACATCAACGTTCCCAGAACCTCTGACTCCAACTTCCGGTGTTCACGTATTTATACTTGTTATATTGCGGGGACATCATCATCGACATACCTGGAATTCAGACATCGTCATGTCGCTGCCCTGTGAAGGCCATCACACTCCTACCCCCCTCCACCTCCGCTTCTCTCTATCACTCTGTGGCCAATGACGCTACATGTCTGTCAACATCATCAAGTGCTTCTGGCGAAGATGATAGGTAGGAAACTCATTGAAACGTTGCGACAAGACGACGCCACCACTCGGCTGATAATCCGAGAAGAATTCATCCATGGTGCGTTCTTAATTTCAATTTGTTAAATCATGGGAGATTATATACATAAATACAGAATAACATATGTAGAGTCTTATAGTAATACTTATAATATACCTAAGATTTTTGTTGTCCTATGCTATAAATTTAACAAAAATTTGCCTATATTCTCCTGTAATACTGTACATTTTCACCACAATTGTGGAAACTCCATTTACGAAAGCACCGTAAATTCCCACAAATACTAGTTTCTGGCATGTTGCATCACAGTGAAAGCTCTTCCATAGCGACTTAAAAACCTGTGATTTCAAAATATACGTCGGAATAATAAAAATGCTGTAAAATAAAGTAGACGGATTTTATTGTAAAGTTTTCTATTTATTTCCCTCCTCAGCTCGATTCAAATTCCTCTCTATATAAGCTCACCACGCCAGGTGACGCAGATTACCCATTGGAACCCTCTAAAACTGCTTGTAGTAAGTAGTTCCTATCGTGAAGAAAATGTGTCGTTGTTAAGCAGTGGCGGAAAAAGTTTAATATAGGATGTTCCAAACGTTGCTCCAGTAAAGTCACGGTTTCTTGGAGAGAAACTCTGGTGAACACTGAAACGACGTCCAAACTTAGTAATATGTTACCTGGATCCAGTTTTACTTTTCTTGGGCACAAATTGTGGGGAGCTTCTGATGTAACAGAGTGACGCACGTGGCAGCTAGTACGGTGGCCAAGTGTTTTGCCAGTGTATATTATACGTCGGTGACGCAATGACACTATGGACCCTAATGGCACACGATACCTGGTTACCTTCGGTAAACCACAAAGACGAGCTAGCACTGGTTCCTAGGCGGCAATCCACCCAAGCATGAGATTGTAGTCGTCTTTTCTTTGACGGTATCTGTTGGATGTCAGTTTTCTCGTAACCTGGATCATTCAGGCTACAAGTATTAGCGTTTTGTTTGCGGGTTGGTATTCTGGTTGCTATGGGTTTATTTATCGACTGTCATCTTTTATTTTTAGTTCACTGTTGCTGTTTGAGTTTACATACTGTATTGTCATTTGGTCATTTGGGGGTAGGGGGTGGAGTTATAGACGCTAAAACACGGATTGCCAAGCGGAGAAATCGGAACATTTCTGACATATTCCTCTGTTTGAGTTCATTAGGGGGGTGATAGCAGCGGAAGCATCCAGAATGTTTTGCGCCGTGTGTGAGGGTTAATTCCACTGGACAAGGTACGGAAAGAAAATGGTTTTCTCGTTTAATGAGGATACTTTTGACATTAGTGACTCTCCATTGTCCAGAAGACCTTCGGGATTTTATGAAGTTCGTTTGATCGCATTAATCCACTATTATCCACATCAGTGTACTCGTTAATTGGCAGATGTGATGAAGTGTGATCGTTCCTCCATTGTGCGACATTTGCATGCAACGGCGAAGGTTCAAAAATCGGATGTATGGCCAAAATCACAGGCATCAGTGGGAGGCCAGATGTGTATCTCGGCTTGCTCGTCATCACTTGGTTCAAAACAAAATCGACCCTTCCTGTCATTTATCGTTACTGGTGACGTGAAATGGTGTCTTTATTCTAACATAAAGGAAAAACAGGAATCGTTTAGCCCTAACAAAGCAGCAACTCCCCGTACAAAGATTTGCGTGCATCCACAAAAGATAATGTTATGTATCTGGAACAACGACAATGATGTGTACTACGAATCGCTTCCCCGATGTGTAACCGTCACTACTGATATTTATTGTCAACAACCGAGACGTCTTGTAGACGCTATACAAGAACAACGACGAGGAAGACTGCGTGAAGTGGTGCTACTCCACGATAACGCCCGCGGGCATTATGATAGACTGGTACGAACTTATGCACCCACCCAATAATTTACGGTCGGCAGGAGGAGGTAGCGGCCAGTTCGTGATTCGCCGCTTTAAGTAATGCGAGCCGCAACGGTGCAAGCGATACCGCTGGGAATCTGCTGCTGCGACCGGACAGCGCACCAAGGCAACCCGCGGCCGGCCATCTCCGTCTGCACCAGGCACTAGCCTGCTGCCCTCTGCCCGTTACTCTCCCCAGCGCTGTGCAGCTTTGTTTGCTGCCGTCTTCATATTTCCTAATCCTGAGCACATTAGTTATTATCAAACAGGGTAGCCTCTACCGTCTGGCGTGGTACGACCGGTAAAGAGCTTACAATGGGTTACGTAGGTGAGACACAGGTACCATCAAAATTTATGAAATAATGGACTGATTCGTCACTGGAAGAACACACAATGAGAGATTACAAAACTCTGTGAACTTGGGCAGTGAACATTAGACAGAAAAATGATATGCACTTGGGCAACACTTCCTTAAAGAATGTACAGAAAGATGTGCACTTACGCGCCAGGATTCATTTTCAATAGGCGTCCAGCAGAATTGAAAAAAAAAAAAAAAAATGAGTGAGAAACCGCAAGTGCCAGGGTGTGCTGAAAAGTAATGCCTCCGAATATTTTATGTGAAAACTTCTAAAGCTTTTTATATAAAACAAACGTTATTAACATTCTACATCTTTATTCTTCATGTCTACATATTTCTTTCTCAACATTGGTACCCTGGCGGCAATCAAATTTCTCCCAACGAGAGACCAGTTAGTTGAGACCGTCACTGTAGAACGTTTGACTTTATGTACTTAAGACATTCTGTTCAAGGGGCAGCCTGCAGTTTGTAATTGTTGAAGAAAAACCTAACAGTACTTTCCTGTCATCTTCGGATCTGCAATACGACATATACACATACACTGTATTTGTAATCAGATTTTGTGTGCCCATAGTAATAAAATACATAAATGTAGTATTTTACATATAGGTAACGCACTTCATCTTTCAAAACTACGTCATATATTTTGACAGTGTTGAAAAGTCAAATAGTTGGAAGAGCAACCAGTCAATATGATATTAATAAAAATACTATTTACAATCATGTTACCATGCAACTTTCACCGATTACATACAACCACACACATGCTCGTCTGGAGCACTGGGAGTTCCCATTTATGGGCAAATCCTCTGACAAATTTACTGTAATAGTTGTGCAGTCCTAAAGATGGTTGAAGCTGTTACATTGTTTCTGGCAGTAAGAAATCGTGGACAGTACATATTAACCTTGAGTCAATCTTTACAGCATCTTGGGTAAGTACATGACCTAGATAGTAGACGTCCGTTGATGTGAAGTGACATTTTTCAATACGTAGCGTTAAAAGATTTGAATGTAATCTCTTGGACACTTCCGCCACTCTTTGAACATGACCTTCCAGGTCTTTAGAAAACGCTCATCATATAAATAAAACATACACTGTCACGGCTTAACACTCCATCCAATAAGCACTGGACTGTGGCAGGTGCATATTAAGCCCAAATGGCACCCCTCGATACTGATAGAGACTTCATGGAATTGTAAAGGCAGTCTTAGGCCAGTCTCCTGGAACTTCCCGTAATTGGTAATATCTATTCTTCAATGGTGAGATATTTACAGTGACATAGACTGCATCCGTCACTTTGGTATAGGTTATGTATCTGTAGTTTTCTTGCATAAGCACAACAAAACCAGCATTTCTTCGTTCCGTCTCAAGACTTCTTTGTAACAACTCTTCTCAGTAGCGCCATCAGCCAACTGCTGATTGATCATTTCTTCTATTGTAGGTTGCAGGTTCCATGGTGTCTGTATGGATTCTGTAGAATGGGGGGAGGGGGGGTATTGATCTTTGGGATTCTATGGTGACTCACTGGTAATGGTCAGCTAGGACTGAACAAATCCATGAACCGTATTAACATAGTTGCCAAAACTAACTTATCCTTCCCTTTTAAATTCTTCACTTCCTCATGTAATGCAGATGCATTACCCAAATCGTCCTCATCTAGGATGTATAAATTGGCAGTCAATAACCCTTTTGGTGGATCTCCTTCATCAGAGCCAAATTTATCTACGCTCATCAGAACCACATAATCTCCATCTATTTTTTTGCAAGAGCATCAGACTACAGCACACAAAACAATATGAAGTGTTCAATTCGTCATTGTGTTCCAATGGCTGTGTAACACACAACACATCACTCAGTTGGTCAATACCCACCCTTACCCAGAGTAATTTTCCTGTACCTCTCGGTACTGTATCATGCGAACTGAGCTTTAATGAGCAAGAACGCAGTTTATTCGGCTCGACCTTCATGATTGACGAATCTTGCAACAATATATCACGTGCAGCCGTCGTTCTTAGGTGGAATAAGCTCTCACTGAGTTCAATAGTATGCTGTATAAGATCAATTTTTTCGTGACACTTATTTACAAAATCTAGCCCTAGGATTGCGTCGTACTCCTCAGTGACACGGGGTAATATACCGGAAAATCCCTTGCTCAATACAGAAATTGGGCAATGCTGACCCCAATGATGTCACGTTATTGTCCCCTTCTTAACGTAGCTTATACTGTGGTGATTACAGTCTCTTCCCACACAGGAGGTCCAGAATAGTTACCAAACACGAGTCCCTGTACCCACTAAAAACCTATGCTCTGTTTCGTTTACCATGTCCACCAAGTAGCACTCCACGTCTGCATACGCTTTTATTACATCTTATTTTACATAGAACGCCGTCCGGCGGTTGAGTAATTCCCATTGCGCGTAATGTGCTCGTATTGTGACGCCATTCACTTTGAATTCTGTTTCGACATTCGTGCTCCAATTGCGCCACCACTCTGCATTCATAACATTGCGATTCTGGATGTGGCCCGATGACGACAAATATAGCATTTTACATCTGAGGAAACAACACTCCATTCACTATGTCTGTGAGTTGCAATGTGTACCTCATCGAGCTGTGTAGCAACCATAACGCTACGAGCCAAATCCATTGGATTCTCCATCTGTGCTCTCCTCGACATATCAGCTAGAGGCCCCCTCGAAAACAAATGCAGCGGCCTGCGCTCCGCCTCTTCCAGATTAATCCTATCAGCCTCTTCATTTTGAATCAACTCTTAGGTTTTTGTATTGGTTTACCTGATTCTAT
The DNA here is from genome assembly GCF_023864275.1 of Schistocerca cancellata. Taxonomy (NCBI): domain Eukaryota; kingdom Metazoa; phylum Arthropoda; class Insecta; order Orthoptera; family Acrididae; genus Schistocerca; species Schistocerca cancellata. The sequence goes on along the minus strand of NC_064630.1, from coordinate 518,055,527 downwards.
CTAAGTTCTAAGGTTCTACAAGAAATAGACGTCAAAGATATTGGAGGTAGTTTTGTGGATCACTTCTGCTATCTTTCTTGTACACTGCGCTGATCTGTGCTTTCTTCTAATAACAGGGTAAAGACTTTGTTCGAGGAATCCACAAAAGATTATAGTCAATAAAGGGGATAACTCTGTTGCTAATTTGTTATATAATCTGATATTGGTTCCATCGCGCTCTAGGATTTGTCCAGTGTTAGCTATTTCAACTGTTTATCAACGCCGCTGACACTAATATCTATTTCACTCATATTTTCAGTGGCACGAGAATTAAGTTGGGGCAATACTCCTGGGTTTTTCGTTCTAACGGAACATTTGACAACAGAGTTCAGCATTTCTGCTGTTGCTTTGCTGCCCTCCATTTCAGTTCCAGTTTCGTCCTTGAGTGACTGGACATTAACTTTGTCACCACTGACAGCACTTACATATGACCAGAATTTCTTTGGCTTTTCTGAAACATTATTTGGTAATATTCTGCTACGGTAGTTATTGAAGGTTTCACGCACTGCTCTCTTGCAAATGCGTTTCATTCATCGTCTCTCTATCTATAGTCCTAAGCTTGGTTTTATATATTTTGTACAATAGTCTCTGTTTCGTTAGATGTTACTTTACAGTGACTGTATACCGTGAAAGATCTCTCCTATTATGAACCGTCCTGCCGGATACATGTCTATCCAGTTCACAGTCAATTATTCTTTTAAACTTGAGCCATAGTTCCTTTACATGTTCATGACCTGAGCTAAGAGTTTCAAGCTCTTCGTTGAGGTGTGACACTATTGTTTCTCTGTGTAGATTGCTAAATATATAAATCTTTCTGATTGTTTTAGTTGATCTTTGCGCTTTGGCATCCATTGTTACCATAACTGCCTCATGGTCTCTGATACCAGTTTCGATGTCGACTCCCTCGAAGCGGTCAGTTCCGTTTGTTGCTCTTGGATGTATTATATTTCCATTATGAGTGGGGTGCTGAACTACCGGCTCCAGACAGTTTTCAGAGAAGGCATTCAGTAACGTTCCACATTATGTCTTCTAACGACCACCACTAACTAAACTACAATTATCCCAACTGATTGTTGGAAGATTAAAGTCTCTCCCAACGATTACAGTATTATGAGGGAACTTACGGTGGCCGGCCGCTGTGAACGAGCGGTTCTAGGCGCTTCAGTCTGCAACCGCGCGACCACTACGGTTGCAGGTTCGAATCCTGCCTCGGGCATGGATGTGTGTGATGTCCTTAGGTTAGTTAGGTTTAAGTAGTTCTAAGTTCTAGGGCACTGATGACCTGCCCGCATCTCGTGGTCGTGCGGTAGCAGTCTCGCTTCCCACGCCCGGGTTCACGGGTTCGATTCCCGGCGGGGTCAGGGATTTTCTCTGCCTCGTGATGGCTGGGTGTTGTGTGATGTCCTTAGGTTAGTTAGGTTTAAGTAATTCTAAGTTCTAGGGGACTGATGACCATATATGTTCAGTCCCATAGTGCTCAGAGCCATTTGAACCATTCTTGAACTGATGACCTCAGATGTTAAGTTCCATAGTGCTCAGAGTCATTTGAACCATTTTTGTACTTACGGTACAGGTGAACTGAGATTTTGTCTTAAGTTTTTGGTTATTAAATCAGAATAATTATTGGTAGTTGGCAAAAGGGAACTATTATAATTTTTTGTCCACTCTTGATACTGAGCCTTGGCCAAACGATCTCACATGCAGCTTCAGTTTCTATTTCAGTGGATTTCAGTTTCTTGACTACTACGAGAAATACACCTCCTCCATATCCCGTTTCCTATCCTTTCATTAGGTATACGCTTAAATTTCCCCAAAGATCTCACTAACGTCAACTTCAAATTTTAACCTGCTTTTTTTTTGCCTAATATTACGTAAGCTTCTGTTCTTTTTAGGAGCGCTTCAAAGTCTGGCACTGCTTAGAATGCTTCAGCAATTGAATACTAGGATTTTGACACTCTCAACCGCTGGAGTCATTTCTCTGGATCTTACAGTGATACTTCTGGGTTTCCCACAGTTATCGTTATCTGTTCTGGATGGAGAGTGGCCACTTCTAAAAAAGGTACACCTGTGTGCACAGACAGCCACAGCTCCGATGTGTAGTGCATACTTGACCTATTTAGGCAGAGTAGTGATGGGGCAACCGGCTGTTCTTAATAACCGATTGGTCAGTCGATTGTTTTTCACTCAGTCGGATTTTTCAGCCGAATGAATGTTTTCACTCACTCGCCTAGTTTAAGTTTTCTCATTCAATGCGAGACAACCGACTGAAATAAGGGTTCGTCGATTGCGGCCATAATATGAATGTTTTTACTCACTCACCTGTTCTGAGTGGTTAAATTCAGTGCGAGACAACGGATTAACACAAATCTCTGTCGATTTCCGCCGGTATATGAATTTTCTCACTCTGTCGCTGGGTTTGAAAGGTTTCATTTACATACTTATTCAGCTTTTCGGCTATACATGAAGCATGACTAAGACTCACAACCTTTTTACAGGCAAATGAAGTATCTTATTTGAATAAAACAAATATTTTTAAAAATAAAGTATTTTCAAAATGTATGTTTTAACTTATTTATGAACCAATTTTCCATACTTATGGCATTAAGTATCAATTTTTGATTTGTTTTAATGTCTGGTGCTGCGTGATAAATTTGTGTGTGCACAAATTAACAATCACTTTCTAACATGCCTTAAATAGGTCGGATTCTTGTCTATTTCTTTGGTAGAAATTTTGCAACTGCTTTTAAACTATCTTCCCGTTGAAGCTTGCAGCTTAGCTCAGAATTGGATGGCAATGCAACTCGCTTTCTTTCTTGTGTGGTGGAGAGTATACTTCTTGGTGTACCGTTGCTATTACCCTGTGTTCCAGTTCCACTAGCGAATATTTCGCAGTTTAGAAAGATTTCTGCTAAGTTTCCGTGTGAGCTCAGTTATCCCTGATTTTAACATTGGCTGCCTTTTCGTGAGATATAGGTAAGAGGAAGCAATATATTGATTGACTCAGTTGTAGAGAAACTTAAATAAACCTGCAATTTACCACATGTTTGTGTTGTAACCTAACTAAAATTTTGAGATCAACTGAAACATTTCACACGTACAAGACTAAAAAGCAGAAAATAATGATTTAAATAAAAAGCTTTTCAACAAATTTTTAAAAAGGACTGAGAAGCATTAAATAATCTCTCCTAGCACCATACAGATTCCTGACGCCATACAGATATTCCTGAAAAATTTGTGCTTGTGAATTTTTAGTAGCTGTGCCAATACTTGTAGAACTGAAAACGGAAGTCGTGAGGCATATGAAGTAGATAGTAGTAAGCACTGTAGAGAGTAACTGTCGTTGAGGAAAATCGCAGAACAATTCATATAATTTGAAGTGCAATAAAACTGTTAGCGATTTAGGTGAACTATTCGTACATCAATTACCTATTGCGTGCGTCCAAAGTTTTTCGTTTGAAATTTTACAAGTATTATCATAACTATCAAAAATTCATGAGCACACATTTTCGTGACTATCTGTATAGCTTTAGGAACCCTTTGTGTGTCTAGGCGAAATTACGTAATACATTTAGTCCGTTTAAACAACGTATTACATTAAAAATATTTTTACTTAAATAATTTTTTGTAATGTAAATTTATTGAAGCTCTTTCCCTCCCTTCCCGCTGGTTAGCACCGAGGATCGATAATTCTTTTTCGGTAAATGCTGAGGTGTGTTAAACATAAATGACATACGATGCAATTTTTTTTGTTGGTGACTTGATCGGTTGCGTTTTAAGCATGTACTGCCACTTGTAGGAAGTATTTTTTCGCCAAAAATATTTATCATAACTCGTTAATTTCCTTTGAATTTGTTTCTTTTTATATAGTGTCACAATATGAATAATTCTTGCAGATACTGTACATCGCTTTAAATTTATCTTGACGATCGCGTATTACTCCGCCATACGATTTCTCTCACTCATATGTATTACTCTGATTCATATATACACATATTTATGTTGTACTCAAGGGTTCTTTGTTTTCATCATGCTTTTGGTACATCAGAATCACTTGCAATATTATTCGTTTCTATTTAAGCGGTGCCAACGAACAAAATAAATTCATAAATTTCAAACTTTGCACCTTCTTACAACAACTGAAATACAATAATATTTACGATGCAACTCAAGGTTACCTCTAAAGGTATCTTATGTGTATTGATACGTGTCTGCGTAATAGTGTTAATAAGTAGGTATGTTTTTTGTGTTGTAAGCATTTGTGTATCATGTAAATGAGGCTAAAATGGTTAGCCAGCTCAGATTTCGCCTAGGCGAGAGAGAAGAAACAGTGCAAGAAACTATAGTGAGGGTGGCTGGCAAAAGCGATTCAAAGTGACGGGTAATCAAACCGAGAGGGCTCTCGCCTTCCCAAGTCTGGCACGCAGGGAGCAGACACATTTTTAAAATAATTCGTTAAAAAATCACTCACTTGAGTTACATTATAACATCTACTACCCATGTTCAAATGTTGTTATGAGCACAAATATATTTCAGTTAATTAGCCTAGGGAAAAGTTATAATTTTGCAACGTTCCGTTTCTCCGGATTGCTGTTAGTTTTGAGGTCGTGTAGAGGCGTACTGGAAGAATTTTTATACAGCTGTCCGGTGTAAACGCGGACCTTTTTTCGTGGACGGGGAAATTCGATTGAATGGAAATAGACTGTAATAAACCTTAATTAAAATTCATTAAATGAAGAGCGACGCGTAGGTAGTTCTTCGTTTTAGTCTATTAAAAATCCAGACGCAAGCAAGGTTAAACGGTCTCGTATACACATACAGGATGTTCCAAAACGATCTTTAGAACCTTGATCACGTATATTTCAGATATGGACTAGGTAGAAGGATGCGGCTTGCGGCATAATTTTTTTTTTCTTATCTTTCCGTGTTAGCTATTGACTGCACACACCCTCCATCTTTCTGTAGTTGGTAAAGACCAGATCTGACACACAGCCCCTGCGGAATCCTATTACATTTTTTTTCTTCGGGTGGGACCTGCAGGAACTGAGAGATCGGATCAGAGCAGCAACAGCACACGTTAATGAGTGCACGCTAGGCCGGACATGATACTAGAATATTACTTAGATATCCTGTGTGCTACAGATGGTGCAAACATGTAAGGTGACCATCCGCCGCCCCCCCCCCTTTTTTCGTGACAGCCACCATTTTCCTAGTTATGTCCCATTTTTTTTCAAAAGGTATTCGATAGACCTATTTGTTTCGAATTTAACAATTATGTAATAATTTACCCAACTTAGATGTTCATTTCACCTGTATCATAATACTGGTATTGAAAGGATATTTTCCCAAACAAGCAATGTATGGAGCAGTGACAAAAGACAGATTTTTTTTGTAGAAATTACGAAAGCAATGTTAGTGACTAGAGTGAATTATGATGAAATTTGAGCTGAATATTTCCATATGCTGTTTAAGAATACAGCCATATTGAAGAAAATTTACAGTACCGATAAACACTGTATGTCAGTTCGCACTCATTCGTCTATATTTGCAGCATCAAAATTTTTTAATGTATCCTGTATTTTGGTGCAGAAAATATGGTCACCTTAATGCAACGAACTCTGTTCCGCGCCTACTAGAACCGCACGTTTCTACCTTTCTAGATTTCTGAAATATTTGTGATCAAAATTGTAAAGGTAATTGAGCGGACGATTTGGATGGGATTCCGTTAATGAAAAGGGGACATACAATTCAAGTTTTATTTCCCCAAAACAATTAATTAATTGTAATAAATTACACTGTGGCTTACAAATTACAATGACACAAACAAATCAAGCTGCTTACAATATGAGGTAATAAAAATGTTATATGCGACAGGTGAACAGAGAAACATATTTGTGTCGTTTGAATCACTGCCAAACGAAACTTTACAATTTGATACATTAACAAATAATCATTATGCATTAAACTACAGACTTTCACCTAATACCGTTAAATTTTATAATGTGAAGCACAAATGTATAATTTACAATTAAATTTTCAGTCGAAGTTACTCCTTCCTATACCTTCTTTAAAAGAGTGAAAATTTCCAAAAGGTATCTCAATTAAAAATGCCACAAAACCCTTAACACAACAACACGTACATGACTAGCTCAAATAATAAATATATGTACGGCAAAGCCCAACATTTGCTTCCTTACAGAAAGTTTGCTGATTTCAACAGCGCAGACCACATTCAAACTCTAGCCAACGTGGTCCGCTTGCCGGTCAAAACATGTTAAGACTGCGGCAGCGGGGAAACTTACATAGGTAATAAAAGAACACAGGCCACCTAGCAATCTTACCAAAATCAGTTTACATGAAGGAGGAAGAGGGGGGGGGGAGGGAAACATAATAAATACCATACGCAAGTGCACTTGCCAAACCTACTACTAAAACTACAGTATAAAAGGATCTCAATGACAAAATCCGGGATAGGGCCGACAATATTGCACCTGAGCGCTAGTATCCAAAATAAGGTTGACAGATACCAAGGTCTGACATCATCTTAGGGCTAACTGGTACAACAAATAAATAAGAGTAAAAGAACAAGCAAATGGCAATGCCCAAGAATTTAAATAGGATTAAGTACACACGAGGCTAAAATCAATTGCTAGCACCGTGGACATCGTCTTAGGCTTAATTGACACTACAAATAAATGAAGGTAAAACAACAGGCAAAAGTCAATGCCCAGCAATTTAAATAAAAATAAGTAAGCACAAGGCTAAAAGCAATTGCTAGGAACTTAACAAGCACACATAAAAATATCAGACTGCTGCCACATCACAAAACGGAACAGGCGCGCCCGCAGTCCCCAGCAAGCCAGAAAACGAATAAAACACACTCCAGCAACCGAGCCAGCCTGGTCACAGCAATTTCAACTCAGGATCAGGGCGCGTGAGCACACCGGGTCCACGCAAAACACACACTGCCAAATAATTCCCACCAACAGATACGGCTTCCCCCCGGGCGGGAAAACGGGGGCGACGACCGGGTACACACCAGCAGAAAACTCGACACCTAGACTCCGGCCAAAACGGAATCACGCAGAACATATAAACAACAGCTGAAGTAAGGTGAAACGAACCGCGCCACGCAGACCGGACAGAGCAAACACAGAGAAAGCCTGCCCTGCAGTCCTTACAACTCCTGGGTGCGGAAACCCAAGCGATATCGTGGCACCCTTTTCAGAGGCGGAGAACCTCGAGCGATCGCGTGCGGGGATCCATCAGTTGTCCACTACAGCACATCACCAACACGCCACACCGCCCAACGGCCAAATCAACGAGGCCCGCCAACAACGAGACCACACCTCCGTGCCGGGGCGGAAGGCAAAATACCACCAGCTCGGTGCGAATCCAACTGCCGAGCCGAACGCGCGCGGCCTCCCGCGAAAAACGCTCCAGAGGGCAGCAGCCGCCTCAGCGCCTGCGCAGGGCGAACCAGACGGAAACAGAAATACAAGTCGCTAACGATAGTGCCGGATACGCCACTCGCCAGAGAAATGGCACAGTAATTTTGGAACACACTGTATTTTTTTACTTCTTTCTTGAGACAGTTAGAAGCCACCGATAATCGGCGATCGCATGCATGGCGACGCCACCCCGTCCCAGAGACAACTGAATATTTCAAATGTCACTGAGCTGTATTAAAACTAACTTAATTTACGTTCATATTCCTTACTGCAAATGAGTACAACTATTTAACATAAACGTCTTTACAATGCACTTTCACAAATCGTTGTTACTCTTTGTAATTTACATCTGCTGATCGGTAGGAAGCGTGCGCGCCCGTTGGCGTTGTCAGCACTGAAACACGAACGAGTAAACATTCCCCCTCACATATCTGCACTTCCCGCGGTACATAGTGGCCATCGGCCACCTTACCGTCTACAGCCTGCGTGTGTCCGGGAAAATAGTCAGATTTGACCCAGATATCCGAGGTTTTTGTCTGGGGTCGGCAATTTAGGTTATGGCAGACATACCCCAGCGATACGTTACGCATTAATGGTACCTGGAACAACTTAATCCACAACAATATACGAACCAATTTTAAATAATGAAAAGAAAAATTACTTTATTCAGCACGTAATTAAATGAACACGTATAATGTTTATTTTAACTTTGGCGTACCCCTGAGATATGTCTTCACTTACCCCTGGGGGGTAGGGTTACCATATGGTGGTATAATGTAGCACTGCCTTAGTTCAACTAATGGAGGGTTGGCAGTCTGGCTTAACTCAGAAGAATGAATGGATAGCTCAGTCAGCCAAAACACTAAAGAGTAGTTTCAGCTGAAAGAATGAGTATATGATTCAACCGACAGAAAAACTACTGAATGTTTTCACTTGAAAAGGAAGAATGAATAATTCAGTCAATACAATGTGTCGAATGTTTTCTTTCGGTTACTCCGACAGACTGATTTCACTCAAGAGAATGAATGTGTAGTCCAACTGACTAAATCGATTGTTTTCATTCGGTTGCTTCCAGAGACGAGTTTCACTCCAAATAATGAATGAATAATTCGACATTTACGTAAAACTACAACCGATTGAGTCGACTGTTTTCCAACAACCGAATGAATCGATTTTTTTTATTCGAATGTTCCCATCAATAAAGTGGGACCCTACAACTCTGAAAGCTATGACGCAGGTCTAGAAAGTCACAGCTTAGCTTGTTTCTGGTTCAAGTCTTCCACTTGACTAGGAACCAGAGGCCCTCAATCTATTCTGGGTACAATACTGAACGTTGTGATCATCGTTGAAGCTCTTTGAGCAAGGTTGGTATTCTCAGCCCTCTCTGCTAGTTGCTGGAATGATCCAAGTATGACCTTGGAGCCCAGACGAGAGGCATCGTTTGTTCCAACATGGGCCACAATCTGTACTTGGTTGCAGTCTGTGCCTGAATGGCTGCCAGAATAGTCTCTTCAACATGCCGAATGAGGCCTCCAGGCACACACATTGAGTGTACCTGGTATTCCTTCTCATCCCTTGCTCCCATTTCCCTACAGGGTACCATTATTCGCCGTCCGTTTGAACTGCAGACGATTAATAGATCCCTACCCTTTTGCGTTTGCCTCCTCTTGACATGGGACAAAGCAGGTTTCCCCAAAACAGGTGAAGTGAGTCTCACTCGCTCAGTTTCAGTTTCGATGAAAGAAAGCTCCTCGAACTTGGTTGTTAGAGAGACTGGTATAGCACCACGAGTCCTTGGTCTCAGATTTACCCTATATAGGACACCTAGGCCCATCATTGACATGCCACTCACAGTTAACTAGACAGATAATTATGGGCCTTGTATTTCCTGCAGGAGAGCGTAGTACTTGAGCTATTTTTGGTACGTTTGGTACACAACTCTTGGTAGCCCTCCCAAGAGGCCCATTCAAAGCGGTTTCCAGTCGTTTGAAAGAGGTCAGGGGGATTTCCAGCTGTTTACAAACAGCAAACAACATATCCCTTGTCTGAGGACAGCAAACACAGTGCAGCTGCATTATGTCTGATGCAATATTCTACAGAATAGTGAACATTTTATGACTTGTGCAGCATTTTACGGAACAGTAAACAAATACCTTCATACTAGCCTTCAGCAGGGCCGGCGCAGGGCACGCGCGAAACGTGCGGTCGCACGGGGCTGCACTTTCTGAGAGGCGGCAAATCTGCCGCTCCTCCCCCCCCCCCCCCCCGTTTTTTTAGGACAAATTCAACATTCATGCCCAAGAGGGGACTCGAAACCAAACCTCCGAGGGAGCGGCTTCGGGAACTGTGGCATGGCGCCTCGACTACCTACCGACCGCCCCTGTTGAACAAGGGGAGGAAGGAGGACTAACTTCTTCCTCGCCACTGTGGCAGCACCGTCGTGTTTACGCCGGAGGAACAGAGAGGGGGAAGCAGTCTGGCGTAAACGCCAGTACTCTTTATGAGTGGAGCGCTGCCAGCCTGTTAACGCCCCATGCGTTTACTCACAACTAATTTTGCAGAAGACGAAATCTAATTTGGAAATTCGAATGCACTGTTCGATACTGCTGTTACATGTTAAGCCTGAAGCAATTTTGTTAAGCCCTTCAATGGCAGTTTCCGAGTGTTTCATTCTTCCCGCATTATGTAAAAAAATGTTTGAACATTACTACAGTCAAACATGTCCAACACCTACAATGGCTAGAAGTATTCCGAATGGGTAAATACGCTGCAAGTTATTACAAGGGATAAAGACATTGCTAATAAGCCTGGCATAAGTTGGGTTTCGATTTATTTTTGAAAATTTTTGCTATCCATTTCTGAGTGATGGTCGGACGTTTTTGAGCCATGAAACACCTGGTCTCCGCCTGCATGAACAACAATTAAACTCTGACCGGCACTGTTGTTTGACAATACTACTCGCACACTATCACTTTGTCAACATTTACTTGCTGTATAATGCGTGTGAATCCATGTTTCATCTTAGTAAACTACTGGTCGCTTTGATTCTGATGAAAACCTGAGAAAGTGTGATCCTTTAACAACAATGTCCTCTCGTCCGCACCAAACAAAACGTTAATTTTAACACCTTCTAAAACGAAAATCCATAGACAGAACATTGCTTCTAAGGGTATCCTTGCTATCTTTGAAGCTCATTTCTGTTTGACAAAAGTTTTGCAGTTTTCGTAATGCTATAGAAATTGCTACCTGGTAATACATTTATCCATATCATCGGTCACATACTTATTGTGAGCTACTTGCTTCTTCTTCTTGGGCGCTAGTTTAACCGTAGCCTCACTGTACCTCGTCACGTGACCTAGTTCTTGGCACTGCCGCGTCATCACTTCACGTTTCCAGGCAATAGGTATTTTTACGTCTCTACAACGAAACCTACAGAATTCGTTTCGGTAGTTGGCCGAGGGAGTCAAGATTGGTCAGAAGCACTTTCATTGCCTTTCGTAAGAAAAATTGTGATTGATTGCTGACATTTCCTACACATTTGTTTAAATAAAATTCCACAAACGTTTTGTAAAAAAAAATTAAAAAAACCGGGGGGGGGGGGGGGGGGGAGGCAATTTAGCAGCTCGCACGGGGCGGCACTTGGGCTTGCGCCGGCCCTGCCTTCGGGACAGTGTGAACCTTTCTGTGGAGATAATCCAAACAGTGCCTGAACTCAAAACCATGCGTAATCCATACACCACCCTTCCTCCTAACATATGTAACTTGTGCTGGCATAAGCTGTCGCCAGCACATGGGCCGGCAAAGATGAAGCAAGAAGATCGATAGTAGGCGTTGGATCAAGCGCTCCTATCAGGAGAGAACCCAAGACAGATTCGCAAGCAACAACACGCCACCAATGCCCTCTCGACCACAAATATTTAGATCGCCGCTGCTGACCGGAGGCTCTCTCTCTCAGTCAGGAGCTCAGTTACTAGATCGCAGTCTCAGCTACTAGCGCAGTCGCTCAGTCACTAGCTGATTCACTGGCGCACTAACTCCCGTTCTAGTTTGACATCTGTCATTCATCACATAGTGGGACTTGTAGTTCACCAGCAGTGAGGCTAACGTGGACTATTACCACAATACATGGATTCCTTTAAGATAAGTCGCTTCCTCTTCTTGTAAATACAAAACCCTGATAATAAATGTGTGCAGTTGTGTTGTAGGAAGAGGATATTGGCCACCAAACAATACCCTCTCCCTTGCTTCCCATAGTACAAGACTCCACAGTACCGGCGAGGACACCACAGTGGCGACGAGGATAATTCAGTGCAGATCGAAGATAATCAACTTGGCCAAGGATTTTGCTTGCTTCTCCTGTGTTTTAGCTTGCAGGGATGTTCATTTCTATTTGCTAAATAGTTGTTGCGTTCTTGCACGTATTCCAGGAGGGGAGCCGCAGAACTAATCAAATTTCTCTTTTCAGAGGCTTTGCTTGCTTTTTTCTATAACGTATTTGTGTAAACCATGAACTTCCTGACCCCTCCACCCCCTGTCCCCGCACCTCAGCTGCAGACGGCCAACATGATGAATTTAACACAAGTTTTTCAGTTTCAGAACCAACAAATTGCTGCTTTGGTGACGACGGTACGAAAACTACTAGCTGCTCAAGCTGCGTCGCCCGCACAACCAACCAACCCAACAAGTGCCGCCGACCAGCATACCACCGTTCCGGCAGTTTAACGACACAGAAGAGGAATGACCCGAATACCTGACTCAGTTCCAAGCACATTTTCTACTTCGTCGTGTTGAAGGTACTATAAAGCTACAATACTTCCTTTCGATTGTGGGATCCCCAGTGTTCAGGTTAAACCAAAAACTATTTCCAACGGCGTCTGCCGACAAACGCAGCTGTGACGAAGTAAACGCTGCATTAACTCAGTATTATGATCAGCAAGTTCAAGTAGCTGCAGCCAGATACCAATTTATTCGCTTGCTGAAATAGCCGGAACATACATACCACCAATGGTATACAGAATTAACGGGCATGACTAGGAAGTGCAAATTTAAGTGTAGTTGTGGCATCTTTTACAATGATTTAATGGTTAGAGGTGCAATAACATTCAGTGTCGCATATAGAATACCGGAACAGATCTTAAAGTACTCTGATCCATCATTTCCTCAAATGTAGCAAATTTTAGAGCAATATGATTCGGATGCCATAGCGGCCGATAAGTTTGACCAGGCCCCGATTTGTCGGGTCGAGTCACACCTTGCTTGCGACCGCCCCAAGCGGTCACAACAAGAAGCGCGTACACATGACGCGCGGACTGCCACTTAGACAGGTAAACTTGCCCCAGATGTTTTGCTGTCCATAATAGACAGGATTGCCCATCACGTAACGCAACGTGTTACACGTGTGGAGAAGGCCACGTCCAAGCCGTTTGTTTGCAACGGCACGTAAACCCCAATTTTGCCCGCTCCCAGCAAAAACAGGCTCATGCACATGCAGTAAACGTTGTTTGCCAAACCTACAACAGGTTCTGACAAAAGTAAGATTGTTCTTGTGCCTCACTATCGCCGTAGTGCTGCGCACCGACGTTCTAACAAACTATTTGTCTTATTACGAGTTGTAGGCCTCGTGTGAACTTTCAGTTAGACACAGGTGCTTCAGTAACTTTGCGTAACAGTGCCACATACGAAGTTAGGCTCACCACGCCTTTCTAAATCTAGCAAGCACCTCACTGCTTACAGCAGACAGGAAATCCCAGTGCTTGGACAGTTTAGCTTGCCTGCCACTTACAAATCTCACACTAGAACAGTGAATTTTGCTGTGTCGAATCAGAGACAGTGAGGACATATTTGGTTTAGATGCTTTTGATTTGTTTGGCCTTAGCATCCAAGACAATGTAATTCCAGTATCGGCTTTTGTCCCAAAAGACTATGTAGCAGGCTTGCTTAAAGAATTTCCTGAGTTATTTTTAGAAGGAACTAGAAAAGCTAATAACTTCGTAGCGCATGAGAGTGAAAGACAATGCAGAGCCTTTTTTCCTGGCCTGCCCCGTTCCAATTGCATTAAGAGACAAAGTAGCCAGTGAGTTGAAAGAACAGACGGATAATGGTGTAATGGCTCCCATACAAGACAGTCAGTAGGCAAGTCCTCTCGTTTTATTGCCTAAGCCTCCTGGTCGCATTCGCATTATCGTTGACTTAAAGTCTACAGTCTATACCACAGACAATAGTTGATACTTATCCGTTAGCTCGCCCTGAGGATAGATTTGCGTGATGCTCACTTTGCAAATTCCCTTGGATGAAGAATCACAGAAAGTGTTTGTTGTAAATAAGGACTTAGGACTGTTCAAGTATTTGCGTTTTCCCTTCAGCAGTACTTCCGCACCCGCCATTTTCCAACGTTACTAGGAACAGAGCTGACTGCAAAAGTGCTATTTTGTTCAAACTATCTTGATGAAATTGTCGTCTCAGGTCGTACACCAGAGGAACACATTTTCAATTTGCGTACTCTTTTCCGAGTGCTGTCAGAAGCAGGACTCAAGTGTCGTCTCGAAAAGTGTGACTTTTTTCAAACTGAACTACAGTACTTAGTTTATATGATAAACAGTCCCTCCAATCTCATCTGTTTGCAATTTGTGACGTGCCTGTTTCTCGCAATGTGTCTGAACTGCAGTCAGTACTAGGCAAGATGAGGTGCTATATTCGGTTCACACCGAATGCCGCTCAGATCGCGGCTCGACTGCATTGCTTGCGTCGTAAAAATATACCTTTTGTGTGGATTAAAGGCTGTCAAGACACATTTCAGAAACTCAATGTTTTGCTTCGTGACTATGTTTAGTGCATTTTGACCCTGCCAAGCCAGTAGTTTTGCAAGTTGACGCTTCTTCCTACGGAATCGGCGCTGTGCTTTCGCACAGAATTGGTGCACAAGACTGACCTACTGCATCTGCCTCAAAGTCGTTAACTCAAACTCGGTGTAATCACCAGCAGATAAAAAAAGAGTCTCTCACTCTTGTGTATGGTGTGACCAAATTCCATCACTAATTGTATGGTCACAAGTTCTTTTTAGTGACAGATCAAAAGCCTTTGCAGTCCTTGGTTTATCCATCAAAGCCGGTCCCTACACGCACAGCTCAAAAATTGCAACGTTGGGCTTTGTTGCTTTCGCAGTATCAGTATGAAATTGTGTACAGACCTAAGGGAAAGCAAGGCAGTGTTAAAACCCCATCTCGCCTGATTTTTATGCATCTGCAGCATCTTTTGCGAATCGATGAGCAGGACTCTGAATTGTGGGAATCTCTTCCCTTGCACTACAGAAAACTTGCACAGACCACGGAAGCAAACCCACATCTCAAGATTTTGTTGCATTACATTCACACGTCTTGGCCTAGTTGAAGAGTATCCAGAACTCAGTTGTACGCCGATATTTTGCACGTCGGCATAACCTTTCCGTTCAACAAGGTTTGTTTCTCGTTAAAAATGACAATGGACAATCGCATGTACTTATTCGCAAGGTGTTGCAAAAGGCCGTGTTGCGATTGCTCCTCCAAGGACATTGGGTAATTGTTCGCACTAAACAGTTAGCGCGACGGCACTGTACTTGGCACGACGTGGACGCCCACATTGAATATATGACGTCACAGTATCGCGCATGGACGTAAAACCAATCCGCTCCGCCGCAGACATTTTCAGCTTGGCCTAAGACTCAATCGCCATGGAACCGAGTGCGCATAGACTTTGCAGGACCATTTTGGAACACTCGTTGCCTCATAGTGGTAGACTCTTTTAGCAAGTTCCCTATTGTGGTGTCTATGGCTGCTACCACATCACGTAGCACCATTCAAGCGTTGTCCTCCGTATTTTGCAAAGGAGGGTGGCCACAGTTCACTTCACGTGATTTTGAACAGTCTCGTGGACTAAGTGGCATTCGTCATCTAACAAGTGCTCCGTTTCACACACATTTCAACGGAGAAGCAGAACGATTGATACGAACTTTTAAGCAACAGGTTGCTCCATCCACACACGGGAACAGGCGCTACAGCTCTTTCTCGCCTCCTGTCGCTCCCACCCATGAGACGGACCATCATCGGCGGAGCTTCCTGTATGGCTGCAGCCATCGGACGCTGCTACACTTGCTCCACCAACCGCAGCATCCGGCGCTGCCAATGGTTCACAAGTATAGCTTTGCTGCGCGCAATCTTGTTCTTTTCAGGGTTTGTGGCAATCGTGGGAGCTGGGAAAGAGGCGTGATCCAGGAACGCACTGGCTCTTATATGTATTTAATTGCAGGTTCCGATGGTTTGCAGTGCTGCCACCAGAACCAAATTCGTGCGTGTCATTTGCCCCATGATTCTGTTGCTTTTCTTCCCCCAGATTCACGGTCTCACGGGACCGCGCGGCATACACAGCCACCTGTTGGTGCCACCAGGGCAACACAGGAGAAGAGGATGGACGATTCGCCCTCGCTCGCGCCGACCCGATGGACCTCGACCCGTCATCGCCGACGCCGTCCCTCATCCACATCGCCTCAGCACACGCCCTCAGGCCTAGACGTGTGCCCTGTCAGCAGTTTTCTGGAGGACGTTCCTGTTGCCTCGCGAGCGAGATGGCAGGGTATGGTGCATGGGGGCTTAATTAAATAAATATTATGCAAATAATTTTTACTGTCTGTGCTGTTACGCAGCCTCGTAACCGGTTGGCCCTGAGTAGTATTAGTACGCAATCTGACTGCTTACAATAACAACAAGGAATGAAACAAAACTTCCGTTAACACAATTAATTAAGTCCCCAGAAATTATAAAAGCTACGAAACAACAAGGCACAAGTGTAACTGTTCTGTGTGTGGGAGTGTGATTCAACGTACTCATCTGGCACGGTTCTTCCTCAATAAGACAAGATATTTAAATACCATTTACACTGAATTAATTAAATAAAACTGAAATACTATAATTGCACATGGAAACCAGAAATACAGTCTAATACAAGAACACGAGCCAGATGCTTTGTTGACTGAAACTGTGACCAAGAGGCATTATTGTTTAAGACATTGAAATAATAAAAAAAGGAATTTTTTTACCTTCATATATATTGACGAAAAGCACATTACAGCATCCCTAATCCAACAACATCTGGTGTCTAGCCCATCAAAACAATATGACAACATCTGAACAAACACTTTCCATGGGAACTTCTCAACAACGACACGCTACTGCAACATCTCCACAAGCACTCTCTACCACCGCTTCTCGGCAAGCACTCTCCACTACGACTTCTGAACAACTACTGCCTGTGGAGGCGGCTGAATAATACTCTCTGGCGCAATCTCTGGCGCTGTGACTCAGTGTAGCCACCTTTCAATGGTCGGGAGTACGCTGTCCTCCAGTCACGGCTCCTGGCTCATCTCTACGTCCAGCGTCCAGCGTCCTACAACAAAGACGTAACAAGAAGATCGATAGTAGGCACTGGATCAAGCGCGCCTATCATAAGATTGGCCAGAGACAGACTGGCAAGCAACACGCCGCCAACGCCCTCTCGACCACAAGTATTTAGATTGCCGCTGCTGACCGGAGGGTCTCAATCTGTGACTCAGTCGCTAGCTCAGTTACTAGCTCACAGTCTCACTTACTAGCACAGTCACAATGTCAGTCACTAGTGCAACCGCTCAGTCACTAGCTTAGTCACTGGAACTTGTACTTCACTAGCATTGAGGCTAATGTGGACTATTACAGAAGAGCTTGGACCGTAACATGTGGACTCTCTTAAGATAAGTAGTTTCCTGTTCTTGTAAATAAAAAAACCTTGCTAATACGTGTGTGCAGTTGTGTTGTAGGAAGAGGATACCAGTCACCAAACTGCATCTTCTCCTTTGCTTTCCATAGTACAAGACTCTACATTGTCGAGGACACTACATAACTAATCATTTATAGAAAGTTACAACTGTGTGTTGGACATAGACTCCATTCTTTCCAAAATGTACAAAGGGAAGAGATGATGACAAACTGGAGAGTTGATCGTATTTGAAAAGAGTGCCTGTATTGTTTTACAGGACGACCAACATAAATCAGGCCCGAAAATTTTTAAAAATCTGATAATAAGTAATTTACCCTATTTAATGAACAGGAGATGATTTACTTACAGAAGATTCTAAAAATTGTCACCAATGACGTCGAAGCAGTGTAGTCGTGATTTACCAAACCGTGAGAGACAGCATAGCAGGTCTCCCTTAGGGATATCAGCAGAAGCGTTCTAAGTTGTCTTCTACAGCCCCAAAGTATGGACGCCACTCGAGTACACCAGCCTCTTCAGTTTCAGCACATGTTTCACACCTAAGTACTTGTGCTTAGATTATAAATGCGATGTGTGCTATTCCTCCTTCTTGCTGGAAATATCAGTGCAATTCCGATATTTTATGGTGTCTTGGCTGTTTAGATGAAGTTGTCGAAAACTTCCAGAAACACTTCTTGGGTCAGTATCTATGTATTTGTCATTTCGCACCAAAACAGCACTGTATGGCACATGTCGGGGTCCAGATTCTATAGAGTTGTGTACACCTAACAAGGCGGGCAGTGGTATGATTTGCAGTAACACGAGGCAGTATAGCACGTTGAAACGCTTCGGCCCAATGTTGACAGATCCTTTTCATGAGGCGCGAAATATAAAACCTCCCTTTGCTTTAAAAGTGTAGGGATGGAAATGACTGACAATGGTATGCTGAAGGAATGTTTTCCCCGCTCCTTTCTTTCCATTAACAGTAACAGTAGTTATCGCAATCGGATAGCAACTTTACTATTACCGCCAGTTTGCAAAGGAATTAAACTCAATACCTTTGCTTCTTTGAATAGTCACTGAGATCGTTGGGCCACGGAGTGTATGCAGGTTTAGTTGCAAAAAGTGGAATTAGATCACGGGTTTTGCGACAAGCGCTCGACAAGGGAGCGAGGCAGTAGTGGAGAAAACAGGGGCATTCTATTCCGGGGCCTGCTCGTTGTAAGACCAGTCTCATGAATTTCTTGCAGAGCTAAGAATGACCACCGGTGGAGTCCAGGGCTGTTAGAATGTCGCAGCTAGTTAGGGAGTAACAGATGACCTTTCCGTCTTTTCGTAGTTCAGTTTTGTAAAATATTGCACCAACATTATTTCTAACGTTTTGTGATTTACAGTTCCTCAAATTTAGTCTACGTCTCTTTGTAACTCCAGCCACGTATGGCTACTTCACCTTAATTATGTTCAAATGGCTCAAATGGCTCTGAGCACTATGGGACTTAACATCTGTGGTCATCAGTCCCCCTAGAACTTAGAATTGCTTAAACCTAACTAAACTAAGGGCATCACACACATCCATGCCCGAGACAGGATTCGAACCTGCGACCGTAGCGGTCACGCGGTTCCAGACTGAAGCGCCTAGAACCGCACAGCCACATCGGCCGGCACCTTAATTATGTCTTGTGGCTTCAGAGAGATCCTTAATGTGCTTCTTCTTCGATATAGTTGCTTAGATAACTTTTCATGCAGCATCCTGAATTAAACAGATGATTCTTTGTGAATCTGTGCATGTGATATCAGACAACATTTCATGAAGCGCATGGTGTTAAACAGATTCCCATGATGCACCTTATTAGCTTAAATAATGTTTCTATAGCATTTACAATGATACACAAGTGTAATTTCCATGATTAAGCCAACGTTTCTTTGTGATTGTGTGGACGTGACATCAGTCATTCTTGTAGCTCACAGTGTTAAATAGATGCCCACAGTGTTTCTTCCTAACTTAAATTGCTTCAATAGAGTTTCTCCATCATTTCCGATAATCTGCGAGTGTAATTTTCATAGATAAGCTAAGGTTCCTTTGAGGTTACGTGCAGCATTTCAGCCTTTTGTGTATCTCATGAGGTTAGATAGATCCCCACAATGTTCTTCTTAGTTTAATTTACTTGAATAGTGGTTTAATATTGCTCCTGTTAATTTTCGTGCATAATTTCTCCGTTTTTTTATCAAGATTTCTTTGGTAATTGTCGCACTGTATACCAATTAGACTACTGAATTTCGTGTCGCTTTCAGTAGGGTCCTACTGTGTCGCCTTGCTAAACTTTGTTTCAGAAGTTTGTTTCGACTATTCGCCAGGGTAATTTACACAATTTAACTGTCGTTCCTTTGAGTTCAGTCACATGCCAATTCCATAAATGTAGTGTACCATCGAGTCTCTTGCATGATTCCCTTATTCACTTAGTACGATAAAATTAGTCATTTCTCCGCAGTTATATCAGACAATTGCGCATGCAATGCTCCCTTCCTTATTCGGTTCGTCCTGTCCCACGTAAGTGTGATTCGCTTGATTTATTGTAAAAAAGTATTATGTTTGTTTGTGGTCAATGATTAGGCCTATATGGCTTGAGAACTACCGTTCAGAGAAGAAGACATGTGTGCGTTGTTAACACGAATAAATTTAAGATGATTTCACCTCCACTCTTTTACTGACAGTTTAATGCTAACGTTTCCCCTTCTTAAGCAATTCTTATGAACAAATTGAACATGCCTAGTGTCCGACCCGCTATTCTTGTACGCAGGGGCCTGTAACCAAAGTAAAAATTCCCTTGCGGAATACTTGCAAAAATCTTCTCATTTTTTGAGAGACCGCTGTGTATTACTGTTACTTGCATGAATATTAAGACATGCGTGCATATTTATCCTTGGGTGACTGCACAAAATGGAGACCTAGCTCATAGTTTCTCACCGTCACTTGTACTCAGAAATTAGTACCGGTAAGTGTTTTACAAACATGTAGAGTTATAATATTCAATCCTTACAAATTCTTCTGAAGAGCTTCGGAAGCAGACGCATTCCAGCTACACCGCTGGCAACTGCTTGGCGATAACATCTTAAAAGCGCGGTGTGGGACTGACGTGAGAACTTTGTACAGGACATCCAACGAAGTGACTATCAGACTGAAGGTTGGCTGTGTATCTTTCAAATCACAGGGAAAACAATGCAGTCGTATCGCAGAAGTCGACCAACTAGATAACTTTGTTGAACATGCCTTGTTGTTGTTGAGGTCTCCTGTTCGTAGACTGGTTTGATGTAACTCTTCATGTTACTGTATCCTGTGAAAGCCTTTTCGTCTCCGAATAACTGCTGCAACCTATATATTTTTGAACCTCTTTGCTGCCTCTCCTACAAACTGTATTCCCACACTTCTCTCTATTACTAAATTAACGATTCCTTCATACCCAGGATGTGTCCTATCAACCAAGCTCTTCTTTTAATTAGCTTTTCCCCCTTGTTAGATTTGGTACCTACTCATAAGTTACTAAATCCGTGATCCCTTGATTTCTCAGAATGTGTCCTATCAAATGATCCCTAATTTTAGTCAAATTGTGATACACATTTCTTTACTCTCCAGTTCTATACAGTATCTCCTTGTTCGTTACGTGGCCTACCCATATAATCTTAAGCATTTTTCTGTAGCACCAGATTTCAAAAACTTCAATTCTTTTCTTGTAAAAACTGTTTACTCTCCACCATTCACTTCCATACCAGGCTACACTCCGAACAAATATCTTCAGAAAAGACTGCAAATTGTTCAAATGGCTCTGAGCACTATGGGACTTAACATATCAGTCCCCTAGAACTTAGAATACTTAAACCTAACAAACCTAAGGACATCACACACATCCCTGCCCGAGGCAGGATTCGAACCTGCGACCGTAGCGGTCGCGCGGCTCCAGACTGAAGCGCCTAGAACCGCTCGTCCACAGCGGCAGGCCAAAAGACTTTCTAACGCTAAATCTATGTTCGATGTTACCATATTTCTCTCTATCAGAAATACTTTTCTTGCCATTGCCAGTCTACATTTTATATCCTCTTTTCTTCGGCCATCATCAGTTATTTCATTGTGCAAACAGCAAAACTAATCTACTATTTTCCAGTGTTTCATTTTCTAATCGAATTCCCCCAGTCTCATCTGATTTAACTAGCGTACGTTCCATTACCCTGTTTTCCTTTTCTTGATGTTCAGCTTGCATTCTCCTTTCAAGGACCTGCCCATTCCATTCAAATGCTCTTGCAAGTCTTTTGACATCTGAGACAGAATTATGTCATAGGCGAACCTCAAAGTTTTAATTTCTTCTCCCTGAAATTTAATTCCTTCTCTGAATTTTTCTTTGGCTACCTTTACTGCTTGCTCACTGTACTTGTTGAATAACAACGGGGATAGGCTACAACTCTCTCACGCTGTTCTCAACCACTGCTTCCCTTTCAGGCCCCTCGAGTCATATAACTGCTGTGTGGCTACTGTGCAAGCTGTAAATAGCCTTTCACTACTTGTATTTTACCCCTGCTTTCTTCAGAATTTCAAAGAGTGGACATCGTCAAAAGCTATCTCTAAGTTTACAAATCCTATAAACTTAACGTTTACTTGCCTTAACGTATCTTCTAAACGATGCCGCAGGGTACTCCACCACTTCTCCAGAACCCAAACTGCTTATCTATGTTCGTAACTTCCATACGCAGTACTCAACGTCATTGGCACCCTACGTAAGCTGCATTTATCACGAATCTCTACACCAGCTTAAGGTGCCAAGCGACTGAAAAAAAAAGTGCAGGTGACTCCTGAGTATAAGAAGGGTAAAACAACGGACCCCAAAATTACAGAAGAATATTCTTAACATCGGTTTGATGAATTCTAGAGCATATTCTGAGTTCTAATATGATAAATTTCCTAAAGACTGAAAAGCCCATGTCCACGGATCATGGTTTTAGAAAACATCGGTCGTGCGAAACCCAGCTTGCTCTTTTCTCACATGATATACTGCGAACTATGGATGAATGGCAACAGGCTGATCTCAAACTTCTAGATTTCCGAAAAGCGTTAGACACAGGACCCCACTGCAGACTGTTCACGAAGGTACGTGCATACGGCATAGGCTCCCAGATATGTGACTGGCTTCAAGACTTCTTAAGTAATAGAACCTAGTGTGTTGTCCTCGACGACGAGTGTTCATCAGAGACAAAGGTAACATCAGGAGTGCCCCAGGGAAGTGTGATAGGGCCGTTGCTATTTTCTAGATACATAAATGATCTGGCAGACTGGATGGGCAGCAATCTGTGGTTGTTCGCTGAGGATGCTGTGGTCTACAGGAAGGTGTCGAAGATAAGTGATTCTAGGTTGGTACAAGATGACCTAAACAAAATTTCTAGTTGGTATGATGAATGTCAGGTGGCTCTTAATGTGGAAAAATGTAAGTTAATGCGGATGAGTAGGAAAACAAACCTGTAATGTTCGGATACAGCATTAGAAGCGTCCTGCTTGACACAGTCACGTCGTTTAAATATCTGGGCGTAACGTTGCGAAGCGATAAGAAATGGAACGAGCATGTGAGCATTGTGCTAGAGAAAGCGAATGTTAGAGTTTGGTTTATTGGGAGATTTTAGAAAAGTGTTGTTCATCTGTAAAGGAGACCTCATATAGGACGCTAGTGCGTCCTATTCTTGAGTACTGCTCGAGTGTTTGGAATCCGCGCTATGTCGGATCGAAAGAAGACATCAAAGCAATTCCGAGGCGAGCTGCTAAGTTTGATACCGGTAGTTTCGATCAGCATACAAGTGTTACGGATATGCTTCGGGAGCTCGAGTGGGAATCCCTGGAGGGAAGGAGAAATTCATTCCGAAGAACACTACTGAAAAAGTTTAGAGAACTGGCGTTTGAAATTGACTACAGAACGATCCTACTGCCACCAACATATGTGTCGCATATGGACCACTGAGATAAGATATGAAAAATTAGGGCTCATACAGAGGCGTATAGATAGTCGTTTTTCTCTCACTCTATCTGCGATCGAAACAGAAAAGGAAACGACTACTTGTGGTAGAGTCTACCCTCCCCCAAGCACCGTACTGTGGCTCGTGGAGATATGTATGTCGATGTAAATCTTCCCGAAGATCGTCTCCTACCAGTTTTTCCATTCTTCTGTCAAAGATTCATGCTAGTATTTTACTATCACGACTCATTAAATTGATAATGCGGTAATATTCAAACTGCTTTCCTTGGAAATAAAATTTTTACCTTCTTCTTGAAGTCTGAGGGTATTTTCGCTTATCTCATACACCTTGGGCAGGAAGTGAAATAGTTTTGTCATGGTTCTCCCAAGGACATCAGTTCTGACGGAATGTTGTCTACTCCATGGGTCCTGTTTCGGGTTACGTCTTTCAGTGCTCTGTCACATTCTTCACGGAGTATCAGACCACACCTTCATCTACATCCTCTTTCCTTTCTATAATATTTGCCTTCAAGTATATTTCCCTTGTATAGGCCCTCTATGTACCCCTTCCATCTTCTACTTTTCAGCTTTTCCTTCTTTGCATTGTATTCGTTTTCCATCTGAGCCCTTGATTTTCATACAGGTGATTCTCTCTTCTATTAACACTTGACACATTTGTAAGTATCTTTTGAAAGACAGATGTTACATGAACAATTTGCATTATTTCTAAATAAATCAATTTCAGGTCAAAGCCTCCGGCAAAACATATTTTATTGTTTTTACTACGTCTGTGTTATTACACATTAACCAATTTTTTTTAATTACGTAGTTCCTCATTTAGTTTATGTGATTGTTATGGTGGTACTTTGTTAGAATTTGTCATCTGCAATTGTTATTCAGCCAAAATACCATTGAAATAGCAGAGGTTGAAAATACCGCTTCAGTTGTAAATTACTTTAGTTTCTCACGACTGGTTTTGGACTGTTATAAGCTGTCGTAGCTGTGATGTGGTCCCCCAGCGCCGTGTGTATCAGGCGGGGTGTGCTGCCTATGAGTGCTCATAGTCTGCAGTAGGTAAAACTCGTAGGGCACATGTGCTTTCATAGTTCTCGGATATTATTACCAAGCAGTGTCCCTCTCCCTTCCATGCAGTCACCGCGTGTCGTATAAATATGAAAATTAACTACTTACTGCCAGTTTTGTTTGTTTGCGAATGACCAGTTTCAGTGCATATTTGTTAGCGCACGTAGTAACTGTTCATTCTTCTATTAAATAACAGAGTCTTAACTAATGTGCAATTTTGAGTATTAACTTCACTCACTTAAAGAAACGTAAAATTTCACTGGCAAAACTAATAACTAAAGATACAGCACACATTAAGAGTGCACAATTTCATTTATTCATTTTTTTATCTTAGTGAGCGACTTCTGCTGGCTTCGTACGTATCTTACCGTTATGTTAAAAGTAACTCAGTTGCCCATTTGCTTAAAGTGAATTCAGTGCAATCTTTCAATAGTTAAAAGTAAATTGGTTGCCTTTTTCCAAATTTTGCATTACGTTATGCAGAGGTTACTGGAAGTCATTTTTTTTATGAACCAAAGTTTCTGCTTCAGCCAATCCTTTATTTCACCAGCAACTTCATTTAACTTTACTTTCAAAATTTAATATTTCAGAATAAGGAACTGAAACACAGTGTTTTCTGATTCATTTATTTTCTCGTGGACTGTTGTGTTGTGGACAAACATGACAACCTTCTGTTGTCACGCCAGTGATTATTTGCTTTATTTTATTTGCCATTACCTTCCCTAATATTTTGGTGATTCATTACCCTAGTGGACTGGTGACCGTTTAATTATCCAATTTTTGCTAAGCAGTACTTTTTACTATCAGTATTTCTTGTATTAAAAATATTACGTGGTACCCTTCCCCCCCCCCGCCCCCCCCCCCCCCTGCGGCTGCACTAAATTTCCACCCATTTCATTTCAAAAAAATTATCGTCGGTATTTAGGTTTAGAATAGACTCTTCCTTCAGAAAAGTCTGTTGTACACTTTCCTACTACTAACCGGTGTTATTTTCCTTCGGCAACGACAGACTTATCCACTGAAAAATTTCAGTAGTCATACGTTATCATGGTCGAATATACCGCAATCCAGTAGGCGGATCGGGAAGGGGGGAGGCTACATATTGACGTAACCGATTTTGACAAAAGGCAAGTTGTTATGGCCTGGGGCGTGGGAACGGGAATCTCGGAAACGGCGAAGCTGGTCGACTGTCAGAGTGCTACCGTAATGAGCATCTGCAGGATGAGATAGAAGGATGGTGAAACGACGATGGGGTGACAAGATGTTGGACGACCACACATCATCATAGAACATGGAGGTTGAAGGCTTGTCCGTTCTGCAAAGCAGTATAGGTGAGGCTCTCTGTCAGATCTGACGACAGAATACAGTGCTGCAGAAGGCACAAGTGTTTCGGAGCACACCGTTCGGTGCACACTGTTGAAGATAGGGCTCTGCAGCAGATGACCTTAAGTGTACCCATATTGACACAACGAGATCGTCAGTTACGATTGCAGTGGGCACGGCATCATCGAGATTGCGTCAATCGAAACTTATCGCCTGGTCGTATAAATCACGTTCTTTGTTATATCAGTTCGTGGATCGTGTACGAATACGCCGTCATCCAAGTGAACAGCTCCTTGAAACATTAACCACGCCCCAAGCGCAGGACGGTGGGGGTTGTATTACGGCATGGGAGCCATTCACCTGGGCTCCCTAGGAATATGTGGTAATAAACTAAGACACCGCGGCTACACTGATACGTGGACTCTCGACTACGTTTACATTACTGTTTATCACCTGAATCCCTTCGGGCTTGTTGTCTTTCCCTACAGTGACGGCATTTTCCAGCAGGATAAATGTGCATGTCAAAGGACACAATGCAGCTAAATTAATTTGAGGAGCATGATGGTGCAGTCCCGTTAATGTCTTAAGCACTGAATTCTCCTGATCTTAGCCCGCTTGGGTTACAAGGCACCAGCCGCGCTGATAAACCACCAGCCCGTAATTTGCGGGAATTGGGTAACATGAGAGTGGATATCTGGTGACATATCTGTGGAAACCTTCCAAGGACTTGTCGAGTCCATACCGCGTCGAATTGTTGTTGTATAGCGTTCGAAATATGGACTAACATGCTATTAACCAGGTAGTCATATGTTTTTGCTCATCAGCGTAGATTATCTATGTCATCTTCTGTCTTTATTAATTAGGAGTGAACTCTCGATTAAGAGTTGGTAACCGTGTTAGGTATGTCTAAGGAATTACGAAACAAATGGTTCGGGTGTGGTGTGCACAGGCTAATTTGCTTGAACGACAAGTGCCATGGGCTAGAACACTGCGCAGTTTATCTTGTGTCGTCTACGCTCCAGTGATTCTCTTGAATGGGGAGATGTAGGAGAACATGATGTTTGTGCGTCCTAAAGTTCACAGCAGCCAACTGCTTCCTTGCAAAACTAATAACAGATGACTGGTAATGGCTGTTGCGAGGTACAAACGAAACCACAGGATAACCGCATTCTGTACGCCTCATTGAAAGCCATTCGCAGTCGGCCATTCCGCGTTGGTTCAGGCTATCTTTCTTACGGCTCACCACAGGTAAAAGCCAATTCTACTTATGAAGTTGGACATCAGCCGCTTATCTTGCGGTTTAAATACGACACTGAGTACCAGCAGATCTGAGATGTAATCAAAGATCACCGTATCGATTTTTTTTTACTCGTGATGGTGGAACCACTGTCGCAACCTCTTGCTACCTTCGGATCTGTTGTAAACAACTATCCGTAAAAAAAACTCATTCCCGTCTTGTAAGTCTCGTATTTCACCACTGAGCCAGCATAGTTATTCGGAACAATTAGACACTGTTTTCATTATGTCGAGTATAAAATTACGTTTTGTGTCAATAACACAGAAATGCTTTACATGTAGTAAAGGAACAATCTTTTATTTAGTTGGCTGGGAAACTACGAAAACTTGTTAAATAATTTAATTCGAAAAAGCATTTTCGTCGCGAACACTGGCATCTCTTCTTCGTGATAGATTAACATTGTGTCTTAAGCAGATGTGTGTGGATAGCAGTAGTGATTACTGTACTGTGACTTTCACATAGTCATTACTAAAGTTTTAGAACTGCCATAGTGTACCGTAGACCATCATAAGTAAGCTTAGATTACTGTTGTTTCCCTAGTAGCCTTGGTCTGTTAAGGTCGTGCTCACGTTACCTGTATATTAGACCGTCGAGCGTTAGTTCATATCGACCGCTTTGTTTACTTATGCGATCAGCGTCTTTCTAGGTTCTCCGAGAAAACCGAACAAGTGAACCGTCTAGAAACTGAGTGAGGATATATTAATGGCTGCATAACTTTTGGAATATATTTGTTCCTTACAGAAATCCGCCTGTCTCTTACTCGAAAATAAACAGTATTTACAGCAAATTGAAACTATGTTTAATTCAGATTTTGTCGGAAAGCTGTTGTCATGTAACTTGAAACAGAGGGATGCTCTATTAAAAACATAGCGTTAGAAAACGCAGTTTCCTCAAAGAATATGTAAAACATGTTTCCGTTATTCACGAACAACTTTCTCATTTATCAATAATAACAGGAAACTCTTGTCTTTGATCATGATGAAGTACGTTCTACTGAGTACAAAATAAAAATAACTATAAAGATTTTTTTATTTTCTTACATGTAAACTGTACTTGCATCAAAATTAATCGCGTTAGTTACATAAAAGGATAAAAAGTTACGCGGTGAACTAATTTTTATTACTTATAAAGTGCAATTCATGTTCTGCAAGGACATAAAATATACAAAGGGCTAACACTGAATTATGTGCTGTTCTAATTACGTGCAAAACAAACAACCAGACAGATAACCAAGAAGTCATCGGCTTCTACTTTCTCTCTTACACATTCATGTAGGTTTATTTCCCTACCAATACTACCGATAATCCTACCATTTACTACTTCATTTATGTACTGTACCAAAACTAACGAACCGTAGTTTTGGTATACCGCAACTACAATCGTTACAGATGATTATTTATTTATGCCGAGCGGCTGTTCCTCATTTAGTCAAAAATGGTTCAAACGGCTCTGAGCACTATGCCACTTAACATCTGGGGTCATCAGTCCCCTAGAACTTCGAACTACTTAAACCTAGCTAACCTAAGGACATCACACACATCCATGCCCGAGGCAGGATTCGAACCTGGGACCACAGCAGCCGCTTGGTTCCGGACTGAAGCGCCTAGAACCTCTCGGCCACCGCGGACGGCCCGTCATTTAGTCGCGTCATCGAAAATGCAAGTGGAAACCATTTGTGTGAATGTGAACTTGAGATATTCACTTCATCCGTTCTGTGTGATCAAACAAATCACGTAGTACTGTCAGATCTTTGTGTGTATTTCAGTGTTTAACATCGCATTCTTAACGCAGTATACGTAATGTTTTGCCTTCACCACTTTTCATACTATACCGTCTTCTACTTGATTTTAAGCGTGGATGTATGATGCTTTCTATGTTTTTTAGGACTGCATCAAACAGATGTCAAGTTCTACTCTGAACAACAAATGTTGACTGCATATTTACTTAGATTGTATGGTTTATAATCATGATTCCTTCTTGATATGCATCACGTCTGTAGTATTCCTATGACGAAAAATAGCTATTTGCTTAGCAGATTACTTAGCTGTTTGTAACCTCAACCACGTTTCTATACTTTGAAAGTTCAAAAATGGCTCTGAGCACTATGGGACTCAACATCTTAGGTCAGAAGTCCCCTAGAACTTAGAACTACTTAAACCTAACTAACCTAAGGACATCACACACACCCATGCCTGAGGCAGGATTCGAACCTGCGACCGTAGCAGTCCCGCGGTTCCGGACTGCAGCGCCAGAACCGCTAGATCACCGCGGCCGGCTACTTTGAAAGGGTTGACGTCCTGTTGTATACGACATAAATTAATGACAGCATAATTTTGTTGCAAAGTAACGTATCAAAATTTGCATCTTTGGAAGCAACTCTTACTGTGCGTTCTTGACCTATCAGATTCTTAGATTGGTTTCTCCTGTCAATGTGTTCTTACTTGTTTTGCAACAGCAAGAGGGTGAAGTCCCCATGTGCCATAGATTAAGCCAGCATTGAGGGAATGCTCTGAATGTTGTTTTGCGTTCTGTGTGCAAGTCAGGGGCGGTCTCGTCTCATGTGTTTACTGTGAATGTTTGAGCAATACCTATCCTAGTTGTTGTGACATTACAGCCTTTATCACTGCGATTTTTAACATGTAAAAGTTTTTTTCTGTATTCGCATCAGTATGTGCGAACTTTTAACATATACCAATGAATGTTGTAACCAGATATCTTTGCCGCGCTCCTGAAAAGCGCAGAATATCACGATAGCTATAAACTGTTATACGCTGCTATCGATCAGAAAAAAAAACGATGCACCTATGTTTCAAAATAACAATTACAAAATTGTTAAGGCTTTCGTGGCCACTTGTTGACAAACTGCCTATTGGCTTCTGTCTCGGGTTCTTCGGCCGAAAAAAATCATTAGATGAACGTCGGCCGAAGAACCCGAGACAGAAGCCTATAGGCAGTTTGTCAAAATAACAACTGCCAATTTTTTACTTCTGCAGGGAGCCGCGCCGCTCTCTAGCTGTTCTTCTGTGAATGTGTTGCGAGTCGGACGCAAAAGTATTGTGCTCCATACTGATATAATCATTTTATTGTAAATTTATTCGCTCCACCGCCACAATGGGTGGCCATGTTAATGTAAGTTTCCGTTTCATAATATAATACTTGAAGCCTTGAAGTTTATTTAATTTCAAAGAAAATCTCTCAACCTTATTTTCATTAATTATACTTGTGATAATCTTTTCTGTTTAAAAGATTTATGCAGCTTATGATCCAGCGTGTGTTCTGTCGGAACAGGAGGCTGTCGTGACGACATCGCTATAGTATTTATTCCAAGTTCTTTCAGTTCCGTTTATATGTTCGTACAAATCCAATTAGTTGGTCCCTTAGGTTTCTTTCATGTAACTTCTGTCTGTTTTCTCCGCGCGATCTTCCTCCGAAAAAAAATTCTGTTCATTTATTAGTAATTTTCGATATCGCGAATGAGAAAATACAGCCGCCTCCTGCTCCGAACGGAACACCACGACTTTTCTAACGTCGGAGAGTACCGCACGAATTTTCCGCTAAAAGGTAATAGAATTTCTTAAAGCTGGATCAATTACACACGTTGCTGCTGTTCTCCGACAAATCTGGTGTGATTAATAGTAATTTATTCTGTCACGACAAAAAGAACCAATTTTATTTTTACCAAAGCAACAAAGCTTTCAATTAAATTACTAAAAAAAAATCATACCAGGTTGTGAAGTTTACGGTTTGAATTAAGTTGGCCGGCCGGTGTCGCCAAGAGGTTCTAGGCGCTTCAGTCTGGAATCGCGCAACTGCTACGGTCGCTGGTTCGAATCCTGCCTTGGGCATGGATGTGTGTGCTGTCCTTAGGTTCTCTACATCTACGTCTACATCCATACACCGCAAGCCACCTGACCGTGTGTGGCGGAGGGTACCTTGAGTACCTCTATCGGTTCTCCCTACTATTCCAGTCTCGTATTGTTCGTGGAAAGAAGGACTGTCGGTATGCCTCTGTGTGGGCTCTAATCTCTCTGATGTTATTCTCATGATCTCTTCGCAAGATATACGTAGGAGGGAGCAATATACTGCTTGACTCTTCGGTGAAGGTTAGTTAGGTTTAAGTAGTTCTAAGTCTAAGGGACTGATGACCTGAGATGTTAAGTCCCATATTGCTCAGAGCCATTTGAACCATTTGAATTAAGTTGAATGGTAATATTTCAGACTGTAATAATTTCTTCCTGGAAGCGTTTTTAAGAAATTTGCATTAAAATCGCCAACAACCACGATTTATATTTTACTGTTAAATAGGCCAACATATAAACAATTTAAAATTACCTGCAAGTCCTTGGAACACACTATTATCAAGGATTTATTGCAAAATTCTATTTTTGTCGTACATGCTTTTATATGCTACTCCAAGCAAAATTTATTAACTTTCATCTTCTCAAATGTATAGTAATTCCTGATAAATTAGTAACTCATTTCTCTGTTTCTACACTACAAAAGTGGGTTGCTAACCTAAGTCCTTCAACATTTGAAAAAATCTGTGCCAGTGGTCACATAATGTTCAGGGGTAGTTTACTTCAACTGGATTTAAAGACTAATTTATCGATGCAGATAAGTAATTCAGCCGCTGCTATTTCTGATTCTTTGATGTTGTTTCTTTCAAGATCTTTTATTACTTCTGTAATCCATGCTATTGTCGATTTCTTCTTCCAGAAATATAGGTGTATTTGTTTTGTTAGTCTATTTCCATCCATTCGGTAGAGATGTCCAAAAACGGTTAATCTTCGTTTGGCGATTACTTCAGATATTTTCTCTATATTTTTGTAAATCTCCTCATTACTTCTTATTTTCAAATCATCTGCAGTTTTCATTGCACCCATTATTTTTCTAATAAACCTCTAGTTTGTCAATTTTATAGTTCATTGTTAGGCATTCAGACCCATATAAACATTCTTGTCGTACCACTGTGGTGTAGTGTTTTAGTTTTGTTTTTCCAGATATACATTTATTGTAGTAGATATTTTTGGTCAGACCATATGCTCTTTCCATTTTGTTAATTCTGACATCTATTGCAGATTTTTCTAGTCCATTCTGTTGTATAGTTTCTCCAAGATATTTAAATTTGTTTACTGGCTCTATTTTAGCTATTTGTGTTTCTATGCATTTTGGTGCATTTTTTATATTTGTCATGAATTTTGCTTTTTTCAGCTGAAATTTTGAGACCAGTTCTGTTTGCTAATTTTTCCAGAATGTTTATTTGAGTAACTGCTACTGTCAGGTTTTCTGAAAGTATTGCTAAATCATCCGCAAAAGTCAAGCAGTTTACCTTAATACCATTTGTTTTCCTTCCCAGAGTTATTGGTACAATTTTGTGATTTTTTAGCTCCGAATTCCAGATCCTTACAATTTTTTCTAGAACACAGTTAAAAAATAAAGGTAATAAAACGTCACCTTGTCTAACACCAGTTTTTATTTCAAAAGGCTGAGATACTTCTTCCATAAATTTGACTTTAGATACTGTACCTGTTAGTGTTTCACGAATTATGTTTGCTTCCCTTTCGAAAACCACCCTGATATCCTCCTAGTTGTTTGTCTAAAGTATCTACCAATCTGTTGAGGAGAATTTTTTATAATATTTTGTATGCCACTGGCAGAAGTGACACTCCTCTGTAATTACTGACATTTTGTTTGTCTCCCTTTTTATGTAGCGGGTGGATTAATGTTGTTTTCCATTCAACTGGAATCTTTTCAGTTTTCCAAATGTTCTCAAACAGCAGTTGTAGATCCTTTATGATTTTTGGTTCTGACCACTTCAATAATTCTGCTGTAACGGAGTCTTCACCACTTGCTTTATTGTTTTTGGGTGTTTTGATGGCTTCATTAATTTCTAGCTCTGTTGGCGGGAAATCTTCCTCTAGATTTTGAGGTGTCACTGTGTGTGCGAACGGGGGATGGGGGAGTGGAGGGGTTGATCTGCTATTCTGTTATTCTGCGCAACGGATTAATCTGAGATGTACCCTTTACCCTGTGGCCCCTGCAAGATGCAATTTCCACCCCCCCCCCCCCCCCCGCACTACTACAGAAGTCAGACAGACGCTCCTAACGTTCTAAAGAGAAATGCCTGAAAAACTTCCAGCACTAAATATCTTCTGGAGTCGTCCGCTGTAAGAAAATGACACAAAAATTCACAAAATTTCTTACGCAACTAGTGGGATACTTGGGTACTGGAGTAGTGCTAGTTAATGTAAGAAAAACATGAAACTAACGAAAATTATTATTTATTTTACAAAAATTGTGAAAAATCACAATGGCACTTTTAGTTATGAATTGAACAAATTATATCCTGGTTCTTTTTGAAATGTGAAGTTACCTAGCAAGGATAGGATTCGCTAATTAAATTTCTACACAAAGTTTGATTGTTATTGACTTGGCAGAATGGTTGAGAGGCGCGCCTACTGAACTTGAATAATTATCCTTTAGAATGTTGCTAGGTACAGTCGAGGCTGTCGCATGTGAAATGCAGTGAAGTGTACTGTTGTTGAGGAAATATGGGGCTCGCAATAGCTGTAGCGCACAACACCGTAAGCTGCGATGACTGCTGTCTGCGCCACTCGCAGCTGACAAATAAGGTAACTCTCGTTCTATCTGGATTTACCTTCGCCAATCAAACTCTCCCTATGCCTTGATGAAGTCAAGGATTCCTATTCGCCCCTAGTCTAACTATTGGCATGGTACACTGGTCAGATAACCAGTCCACCGCGATGCCACTCTAAAATTCGCTCGCAGGCGTTTAACTAGAACTCTGTCCTTTCACACCGCACAATAAGTGTGTCGGACAACACAGTGAACAATACTTAATCGCAAGGACTCACTATAGAGTCGCACTTTGATTCGCTCTTGACAGAGGTGCTCTCCCAGTGAAGTACTGAGGAGAGAATTGTTCCTCGCTCCAAGAGCGACAACGGAACAGCGCCTCTCCACACCAGACGTGAAGGGGTATTTCTTTCGGTATCTTCCATTACCCCTTCAGCTCAAGGTGTCAGAAATATCGTCTGCCAATCAGCATTGCTCTTCTAAAATGGGAGAATGATGTTTCGTTTAAGGCGACCAATCCGGAAATCTGTAGTATTGGTGTTTGGTGTTTGCTGTCTCCCTGTGAAAATCTCTGAAACTGCGTGCTATGTGTAAAGAATGCGTAGATTGGACGCTCCCACCCAATGTAGCGGAATTTGCTTTTAAGCCGAACACGGGGTCGTTTCCCCTTTCACTCGAGCACATGTTGTCTGCTCCACGGGCGGCTGAGGTTGACTTGTCATCTGAAGGGACCGGCCTCCCGGTGTGTGGTCTGCCTTTCTCGAACTAAAAGCTCCTGTGACCGTCGTGTCTGGAATGTTGTGCACTTGTTATTTGCATATCGCTTACATGAATTCATACAACAATGACTTTATCTTATCGAGTTTGGGTTCGAATGAATCGTCTTGATGTGCGGAATATGATTGTGAGGGCGGAATATGTAAGCATTGAAGGTCAGGAGACCACGACGTCTTACATAAATTCTAATTTATCTGTTGGATCTGGACAGTTTAACTTTTCAAAAAAAATTGCCAAAATTTCACAATTTTCTTTATTATTTTAATCCTATTTTGCCATTTTCATCTTTGAAACAAATACTTGGTGCCTGATATCCTTTAAGTATGTGTTTAAAGGTTTGGTAAAAATTTCTAGTATTATTTTTGGTGAAATTTTCTTTTATTTCAGTAAGCTGACATTTTTCAAAGTTCCTTTTGATTTTCCGGATTATTTTTGATGTTTCTTTTCTGAATGTTGTCTGAATTGTTCAAGGTCTTCCACTTTTTTCGAACATCTCCATTTTCTCCATTTTTGAGCTCTTTGTATTAGTGCTTCTTCACACTCCTAATTCCAACATGTCTTTTTTTTTATTCTTGGCTAATCCTGAAGTTTTCTCTGCTGCTTGAGTTATTTTCATCTGGAGTTCACCCCGATCACCTTCTTTACTTGTCTCAATTTCTTCTCTAAATTTTTCTATATTTTCTTTTGTAATATTAGCTGTAGTGGTGTTATATTTGATAACTTTCTTGGTCGCCTTTTTTGGTTTAGATGGGAGAAATTTTATTTTAATCTTAGAAAGATAATGATCTGAATAGAATTCCCCATTTCTGGTTATTTTAACATGCATAATTTCCGTAATGTACCTTTTAGATATGGCTACGTGATCCAGTTGAAATTCGCCTAGGTTGGATTTGGATGTCTCCAGGTTTTGGCTTTTCTTGGCAGCTTGCGGAAATGTGTGTACATGAGTTTTAACTGGAACATTTTACACATGTTGATCAGTCTTTCACGATTTCTGTTTGTTCTTGAGTCAGCTGGATATTCACCTACAATAGTTCTAAATTTTTTTTCCCTCCCAACTTGTGCATTGAAGTCACCAAGAAGTATTTTAACGTTCTTTTTAGGCATGATAGAAATTTCAGATTTTAAAAGATCCCAGAATTTATTTACTTTCCAAAGTAGTACTTCTTCTTGAACTGAAACTTGGAAGGCTTTTCTATATATTTCATCTTTTCTTCACCGCAAATGTTGGGACTCCCCAGAATCCTAGGTCCCATTGCCTTACATGATGTAATGGTGGATTCCTCATCAGAGTTACCGTCTGGGGTAGAGCATCCATTGTGTGAACTTTCCATATTGCGACTTGAAGCTGTAAATTGTAAAGAGTAGGGAATCCAAGGTCATCCCTGAATCCCCAAAGTAAGACCAGGTTGTTAGCCTGGAATATTATTTATTCAGTCGCCACTAACATGTGGAACAGACGCTGTCGCGGTGCCGCCACTAACATCTACATCTACATCCATACTCCGCAAGCCACCTGACGGTGTGTGGCGGAGGGTACCTTGAGCACCTCTATCGGTTCTCCCTTCTATTCCAGTCTCGTATTGTTCGTGGAAAGAAGGATTGTCGGTATGCCTCTGTGTGGGCTCTAATCTCTCCGATTTTATCCTCATGGTCTCTTCGCGAGATATACGTAGGAGGGAGCAATATACTGCTTGACTCTTCGGTGAAGGTATGTTCTCGAAACTTTAACAAAAGCCCGTACCGAGCTACTGAGCATCTCTCCTGCAGAGTCTTCCACTGGAGTTTATCTATCATCTCCGTAACGCTTTCGCGATTACTAAATAATCCTGTAACGAAGCGCGCTGCTCTCCGTTGGATCTTCTCTATATCTTCTATCAACCCTATCTGGTACGGATCCCACACTGCTGAGCAGTATTCAAGCAGTGGGCGAACAAGCGTACTGTAACCTACTTCCTTTGTTTTCGGATTGCATTTCCTTAGGATTCTTCCAATGAATCTCAGTCTGGCATCTGCTTTACCGACGATCAACATTATATGATCATTCCATTTTAAATCACTCCTAATGCGTACTCCCAGATAGTTTATGGTATTAACTGCTTCCAGTTGCTGACCTGCTATTTTGTAGCTAAATGATAAAGGATCTATCTTTCTGTGTATTCGCAGCACATTACACTTGTCTACATTGAGATTCAATTGCGATTCCCTGCACCATGCGTCAATTCGCTGCAGATCCTCCTGCATTTGAGTACAATTTTCCATTGTTACAACTTCTCGATACACCACAGCATCATCTGCAAAAAGCCTCAGTGAACTTCCGATGTCATGTGGAACCATCGTGCCCTCTGTCCATTTTGGCCTTGGACAAGAAGCTGCCT
Source organism: Schistocerca cancellata (assembly GCF_023864275.1). NCBI lineage: Eukaryota > Metazoa > Arthropoda > Insecta > Orthoptera > Acrididae > Schistocerca > Schistocerca cancellata. Next base: position 518,018,842 of record NC_064630.1, on the reverse strand, counting down.
CTTCCGCCAGCTCCGCCGTACCGAAGTCCATCTTCTCCGCCTTCGCTGCCGTTGAGGTCTTCACCGTATCTATTGCAAGGGGCCCTCACGAGGTACTATCACCCGGGCCAGGTGAACCAAGGGTTTTTTTTTTTTTTTTTTTTTTTTTTTTAACGAGGTGTTACTCCTCCTCCTCCTCCTTTCTCAACCGGGCTTGGGACCGGCTATTTATTTTGTTTTCCATGCAGCCAGGTACTCCATACAATCTGCTTTCCATCTGCACTCCAAACGCCGTGGAAGTAATAGGAACCGACAATTTTTCAGGCGCCAATTCAAAAAGAGTTACATTATTTATTTATTTATTGTGCGACATTTTTCGAGGGAATACCTCATCTTCGGGCCGAATGGCATTATAAAAACAATTTAACAATATCAAACAGATGATACACAGTCTTTTCATAAATGCTGTGGTTATCTTGTGGAAGAAGAGAAAAGCTAATAAGAGGTAACTTCCAAAACGCGAGCTTACACCTCAAACGGAAACATGCATGAAATTTTAGAAACCTACAACGAGAAAAAGATATTCTTAACTTGCCGCTCTGTAGATGTAGATCAGCCGAGAGCTGGAGTCTCACTGACTGGCTTAGGAAGCGAACGGACGTTTCTCTTCAAAACAAAATGCAACGTGTGTTCTCAAATTCATTGCTTACTTTCACAACGACAACGCTGTCACCGATTTCTTTCGCTTGTAGATTACACATGCGTACGGTCTATGGTCATCGTAGGATCGCGCTGCTGCAATTTTCTGCCGCCTGTGAAGACTATGATTCTTTATAAACTGGTGCCAGTTGCCAAGAATTATGTCGAGTCGAGCTGGTGTCATATCAAAAGCTTCTTATCCTCTTATTGCTTAAGCAAAACGGATTAATGTCTGGGAGCATCGTTAGCTGCTAAGTTCCTAGGGTGTTTAATTGTTATTCGGGTGTATTCTTTATTTTGATGTAACTGAAAATATTTCAATATAAAATATTTTATTACGTAGTACTTGTAGTTGTTCAGCTCACGTGACGCTGAAGGGTGTATACAGATTTAGGGCTGTATTTACGTAGTGGATGACTTGAGAAAGAATGGACTGTGTGCAAACTGGCGAGAATACACTAACTGTGGAGGACGGCTCACAGTAAAAATCGTGGTTGCGTCGGACACAGTGGAGAGATATTGGATTTAGCACAGCTCATTGGTGTACCACATCGCCTTATTCAGCGACCGTTGCTCATCAGTTCACACTGTAATACTGTATCTGGCCAAAGATCGATCTGGAATAACTAAACATTGTGTATATCTGAAACTAGTGCAGTGTATTACTGATTTTGTTTAATTATTTTCACTCCAGTAGTATGTTTTCAAATAATTGTTCTAAAAACAAAAGTATACTGAGGAGAATAAATACAACAATTTCCAACATATCTTTTCTGACTACAAAGAACTCGTATTATTTTGATACGCAGGTTAGAAATTACAAAAAAAAGAACTACAATAATGATTTCTAGACTAGTCAGAAACAGAGAAGCTTATTCAAGTAAAATGTTAAGAATTGGTGTATCTGATTCCAAAAAGGATTTACTGGTCTTCTTTGAACCAGGAGTTCAACAGACCAAGGTGAGTTTCTGAATATCGGGCAGCTTCACTACAACATCCGCACAACACTTTATAGTTGAGTGGTGATATCTGTTCAGTCGGTGAATTTGGGTTTCGCTCAGTAATCCAGTCTAACGCCTGTGTATACTATGCCGCAAAGAGACACCAGGTGTATTACCGCCCCTGGTAGCTGAGTGGTCGCCGCCACGGTAGCTCAGCGTGTTCGATCAGAGCGTTAGCTGCCCTCTGTAACAAAAAACTGAGTCAACGGCTCAACACTGAACTTGAACGGGTGTCCTGGAACATCCGCACAGAACAAATGCAAACAAACAAAATCGAACAAAATGAGAACAATAAAAAAAAGTGATCAGCGTGACGGAATATCATACCTAACGGCCTGGGTTCGATTCCCAGCTGGGTCGGAGATTTTCTCCGCTCAGGGGCTGGGTGTTGTGTTGTCCGTATCACCATTTCATCCCCATGGACACGCAAGTCGCCGAAGTGGCGTCAACTCGACACACTTGCACTAGGCAAACGGTTTACCCGACGGGAAGTCCTAGCCATACGGCGTTTCCAGAAGGTGTGGTTTGTGACGTGAATGAATCATCAATTAATTATTTTATTGTTCACGCAATACCGTCAACAATATTATTATTTTTCAGTTTTATTAATTCAAATGAAATAAGGCGGTAATGAAGAGCACTAGTATCATCTCTGCACCTGCCTTGTGTTTCAGTTGCTGCAAAGAAACCCATGGCCCGCGGACGATACTCACCAGTGTTTCACACAGTGTCGTCTGTTACTTTCCCAGCGAAAAGCTTGGAAACGATCAGTGGAACCATTGATCGCAGTTTTATGTAATACGCAACTAGATCTACATCAACATGAGTCTCTACAATTCACTCTTAAGTACCTTTCAAAACAAGAAGTGTTGAACCAACTTGATAGCCATCATTGGTCTTCGCAAGCATTTTGAAACTGGGGCCTCGGCGTGTATTGAATTTGTGTAGAAAACATCGATGTTGCATCGATATGGATTTCAAAGGTTTCTTTGTAACACTGACAGTTATAATTACTACAAAAGCTAAGGATACAGACATGGGTCCAAGGTTTCTCTTACGATCTAATTGTGAGATACTGTTGTAAGATGTACTCACGGAGACGGTCCGATCGACTGCTTACGTGCTGCCTATTTTCGTTGCAGTAATGTTACGTAGCGTAAAGAGGTTCTTCTACCGGTTGGCGGGAGAAGAGAAAGAGGGATATCTGCGAGTGAAGAACCACTTCTTATCTGTTGGAGAAAGTTTAGAGGTGAGCCACATCATGTTGCGTTATTGATGACAGAATATGCAAAGCAGTGTGGGTTGAGAGCTACCTGACTCTACGCATCATTGCCACTAGGTATTACATTCTTTCACAATTTACTGTAAATGCGTATGTTGTTCGCAGTTAACTTGCTTTGTGGGACGTCATTATAAATAACCTATCTTCGATAGGCATCTTCCCTCGAGTGATAATTACGATGAATATACTGGGTGAAAAATTATTTAAACTGATGAACTCTGAAAGATTGCACGGCACACAAAAACAAATATTTTTCTCTACTGTCATAATTTCCTGTGAGTATTATTTAATCCAGCACAGGGCGTATTCGCGCTTCAGCTGCATGACTGCTTTGTTCTTATAACGGTTCCTGTTGTACCGGTAGAGGGTACGCTTAGCTCTTCGGTTGTAACAGCTGTATCACATTTACATTTTGTTGTACGTCTTGTTTACTAATGGAGCGATGCACTTGAAATGATTACACTGATGTGACAACAAGTTTACTGTTACCAGTCACCGTTTTATTTTATTTTATCCACGACGCGTTTCGAAGGTTTAAACCTCCATCATCGGGTGGATTTACATTAGTTAGTATTACATATGTGTGTATGTTGTGTTACGATTTTGGAGGAACTTGTGGCACTGCCTAGTGGGGAAACAAGACACTATTTCAGAATATGGTTTTGGATAACTTTTGACCAAAAATAAACTGATATCTAATGGTAAACTTTAATAAGTAAACTAGAGTACCTCCAGTGGTCACAGGTTCCTTTTTCTGTCGTAACACTTCACATGTATACTGCCACATTAATAAACAAATATGGCGTCTGGTATCAGCTGGGTGCAAGGTTCGTACAGCAGAAGAGAAGACATAATCGTGAAGTGCAAAGAATATAGATCGTAACAACATTATTACAGAATAATCGTTTAAACAATTTGGGGGTGTTTGTTTTGAGGTGTCGAATATATGTGTGTGTACTTCAGGTGGTATATAAATCCAAATTGAAAGGTTAGAACAGCTAAACATTCGTACTCGTTTATGCAATCAGGTGAAATGTTAAAATGGCTTAAACTTCATACTTGCTAATAAGAATTAGGTGAAATGTTACAGGCTTGAATTACAATGATCATATTGGCTACAGCAGTAAAATCATAAATAGATGACACTCTTTGAAGAGAGAGAGAGAGAGAGAGAGAGAGAGAGGGAGAGAGAGGGGGAGAGAGAGAGAGAGAGAGAGAGAGAGAGAGAGAGGAAGGAGTGATTATATGAGAGCAAACATTTACATGGCAAGGAGTCTTAAGATTACATGTTGCATATATTAGCTGCCTAAAGGTTGGGGTAATACACTGGTTAATGTTATAAAATATGCAGATAGATATACATTTGTGCCAGTAGTTGATGTACCACTCTTCAAAGAGTGTCATCTATTTATGATTTTACTGCTGTAGCCAATATGATCATTGTAATTCAAGCCTGTAACATTTCACCTAATTGTTATTAGCAAGTATGAAGTTTAAGCCATTTTAACATTTCATCTGATTGCATAAACGAGTACGAATGTTTAGCTGTTTTAACCTTTCAATTTGGATTTATATACCACCTGAAGTACACACACATATATTCGACACCTCAAAACAAACACCCCCAAATTGTTTAAACGATTATTCTGTAATAATGTTGTTACGATCTATATTCTTTGCACTTCGCGATTATGTCTTCTCTTCTGCTGTACGAACCTTGCACCCAGCTGATACCAGACGTCATATTTGTTTACTAATGTGGCAGTATACATGTGAAGTGTTACGACAGAAAAAGGAACCTGTGACCACTGGAGGTACTCTAGTTTACTTATTAAAGTTTACCATTAGATATCAGTTTATTTTTTGTCAAAAGTTATCCAAAACCATATTCTGAAATAGTGTCTTGTTTCCCCACTAGGCAGTGCCACAAGTTCCTCCAAAATCGTAACACAACATACACACATATGTAATACTAACTAATGTAAATCCACCCGATGATGGAGGTTTAAACCTTCGAAACGCGTCGTGGAAAAAATAAAATAAAACGGTGACTGGTAACAGTAAACTTGTTGTTTCATTTAATGTCAGTAACAGTCACGGTAAAGCCTAACATAACAATGTTCGCATTTAAAGTTACACTGATGTGGTTGGTCCTCACTACATAGCGAACCACTTATCAACAACAATATCACAATCGCCGTAACCCCGCATCATTCGACTAATACTGTTGTGTATCAACGTCTGTGTGAGACCAGATCATTTAGAGGATTTTCCTGGTAGGAACGAAGTCGCACAATACGAACTCTGCAATTTGTGGAAGATTTCTTGTAGCATGTGGAACAAGCTCCTTCCCTCAGCACTCGCGCAACTGCCCGTACAGTGCGTCAATTCTCGAATAGACAGGTTCCAGAAAAGTAGATTGGCAGAGATGGTTCAGTAATACGGCCCAACCGATCCCCCGATTCGACCCCTCTGAACTTTTCTGTGGGAGGAGAGATACGCAACCACCATTACATAAACCCTGTTGAATCAGAAAAGGATCTGGCTGCCCGAATAGTGGCAGCAACAGGAAAAATTAAGGACATTCCAGCCGTGTTTGGCCGTGTTAAGCAGAAAATGACCCGTCGGTGTAACCTTTGTTTACAATTCAATGGAGGCATATTTGAACCTCCACTATAATTGAAGTGATTGTGTTGTGTTAATGTGGCTGTCTCTTGGTAATAAAGAATTAAATATTTTTTGTGTTACTTTTTACCTACTGTAAGTAAGATTTGATTTCCTCGTCAAATGATGCTTCACAGAAAAACACACTGTTTTCAGTGTCCCATGCAACATCTCGGGTTTTGTTGGTTTTATTAGTTTTCATCCCGAGAAAACTTTCTTTGCCGGTTTAAAAATCCTTACAAAAAATATAACATTAGGGATAAATGGTCATTTTGTGTTCCATGCAACCTCGCAGGAGTTTGTCCGTTTAAATGACTTTTACCCTCTATGTTGGTTTGGGAACATTAAAGAAAGGGCGTTCATAAGGCGATTGTGGTTAAAGGTGGTGAAACAGCCAAACAACAAAATTCCTGCAAACCTTAACCACACACACACACACGCGCGCGCACACACACACACACACACACACACACACACACAGAGACACACACTCGCACCATTACTAAAATTATATTCATAGTCAGTTCCAAAACTGTCAATAAAATAGATTCAGTGGTTCCTTTGAATGATTTAAATATCTCAAATCAGCAGCACTCAAATATCTCAAGCCAAAAACTTGGGCTTATATCCAAACCTTGCATAAAATTTTAAAAGAGTTTGTCGTGCTCGTCCAGACTTCAGCATAAACAGAGGGTAATTCTTCGTTTAAATTTAATGTTACCTGCTTATGAAAATACAACAATGCGCATCTTCCCAGATTTAGGGGTCATCTCACCGAAGGAGGAAGCCATTAGTTTTAGGACTGCTCTGTTCGAGGGGGATGATAGCGACTGCATCATGTATGTATAACGTAGATACGGTTGGCTTCACGGCCCACTGATCATTGTCCCTAGCTGCCACCCACCCCTCCTCCCACAGTTTTACGACTCTCTCACCCACAGGAGAAGGGCACATCGTGTCGCGCTGTGTTGCCTACAGGTCTTCTTGACTTCATGATTTGCTTGCTCGTTTTCCCAGACTTCCGCAAGCCGTAGTTCTCCACCTCCATGTTATTAGCACAACCGGGCGGCCCTTCCTGCCGGAGGTTGGTGTCCTCCTTCGGGCATGGTTGTGTGTGTTGTTCTTAGTATAAGTTAGTTTAAGTAGGGTGTAAGTCTAGGAACCGATGACCTCAGCAGTTTGGTCGCTTACGAAATCACACACATTTTTGTTATTAGCACAACTTTTTATATCTGTACTTCTGGCATTATATGAGATAATGTTGATAGACTGGACCAAACGCCGATAGAATGTTTGTATGAGATCTGCGAGCGACCTGAAACTTAATGCTGATGTAAGACAAAGAGCTTAAAGTAACGAAACGACTTGCAGCGTCGGGAAGTTACGTAAGGCATAAGTAAACAAAGTCTGAATTATCATTATAATACGCTGAAGGCGCGAGAATGGAAACGACGCTGTTAAACTGTAGATAATTATGCTGAAACGTTTTGTAAGAGGAGATATTTTTCTTGATATGCGGCTCACAGGTGCGACTGGTTGAAGACGACATGGCAGGTCATCTGGTTGTTCTAATAGTTATCAGCCGCTTGGAGTAGATATCTATTGAAAAAACAAAAATCATGTTTTGAAGTATCCTGAATACTGTTGTGTTCCGGAGGAGCACGAACGGTGTCATTCGTGTAGTCAGAGCGAAAGGAAAGTGAAGCTGTTAGTAAGATCGGTACTGCCCCGGTTACTTTGCCTTCCGGGAAGATAATACGCAGGATTATGCACCAGAAATATCATAGCGAAGTCACCTGTCAAGTAGTTCAAGTGTAAGTCTTTTTCCACCCACTTGAACGCTTCTTTCGATCCAGAATGGTAGTAATCTAATGAAAGCTAGAACATTAAAATTTTTATTGTGAATAGGAATACGATTGGTCGCTGGCGTATTTAAAGTCACCGAGATGTGAAGAGTCTTCCTAAAAGCCGTCTCTAGCACTCACACCGGTAGTGCCACTCGGAAGTTACAGCCAGTCAACACATTCTCAATACCGATAACTCTAGTCTTCAAAAAGCAGGATAAATGTTGCATTTAGTGACACCTATTTACGTTGAGAATAAGACCAACATACTAATCATTCCACATGCTGGATATTCTCAAGCTAATAAGTCCTTTTCCAAAAGGAGCGTCAGTTCACCCTCGTTGCTGTTTTTATGATGGTGCTGCACAAAGGGCTGAAAGAAGAAAAAGAATGGCTTGCTACTACGGTGAGTATACGTCGATTGTTACAGAGAACAATAGGTTTTGGTTTCAAGGGGTATTTTGCTTTCATGACCACATCATAATTCACTTCAAATAGGGATGTTAGTTACTTCTCAGATTCGACAACTGCACATTGTTAGTATCAATGGTTACGCATACATGAACTGGGCAGTGATATAAGTTGGATAATACAGCCAAACAGTACATGCAGTGCATGACAAAAAACAGAAACATGCAGAGGGCATTGTCAGGTGTCACGTAACTTCGTGCATGTGCGCATCATCTATGGGTACATAAATAATTAGAGTGTTTCTGTGACGGATAGAGCGACCAACGGAATGCGTTACTGTTGTTCATGTTTAGTGTTTCTGTGAAGCCTCGTAGAGTATGCAGGGGGCATGAACAGCGTCTGATTCTGAGTGATCACTGTTAAGACACGAAGTTGGTGCGTACTCGTGTGAACTGCGTTATCAGCACCTGACAGAGAGTGACATCCATTTAGCCGGATGGTCAAATCCCACAATACCCAGATTTGTGGGGCATTCGTTGTGACAGTGACTGGTAATGTTGTACTGCATAGGAATGCGTGGGCTGGCATATTCCTCGTCAAAAATCCGGCCTAACATGTCTAGCCATCACAAGGAAACATAGCCATGTCGTGCAACAAGCACATAGTAATTACTGCACACCTGCGCCCGCCGTCCAAGAACGACTATTGCACCACTGGTCGGATACTAGCAGCCGGATTTGGAAAATTGTGGTAAGTTCTATGGGGCCAAACTGCTAAGCTCATCGGTCTCTAAGCTTACACACTACTTAATCTAACTTAAACTAAGTTACATTAAGGATAACACACACACTCCCATGCCCGAGGGAGGACTTGAACCTCAGAAAGGGGCGGGGGGAGGGGAGGAGCAGCACGAACCGTGACGAGGCACCTAAGACCGCGCGGCGCCGGACTAGGCAACTACCGCACCATGCGTATGGTGCTGTCAGCACCACAAAACAAATGTTTGCATTTGGAGTGACGCCGTGAATGGGAAGCAGGGACTGCTGACGAATGGCATCGCTAACCCAGAAAACCGCCGTCGGCGAGTATGATGACAACCTGGGGAGAGATTCGATTCTTCCTATGCTTTGGAGATTCACAGCGGTGTTATCTCTGGCGTCATGCCATAAGGAGGCATCGGGTATCGCTGCAAGGCACGGCTGGGAGTGATGGAGTGAACTCTGACGGCACATTGGAACGTAACGTTCACACTGCGTCCTCAAGTTTATCTCTCATGTGACGATTCGTGGTGACAATTTTCAACAGAACACTGATCGGAAATGCATGGCACGTATTCCACGGAATGGTTCAAATGGCTCTGAGCACTATGGGACTCAACTGCTGTGGTCATAAGTCCCCTAGAACTTAGAACTACTTAAACCTAACTAACCTAAGGACAGCACACAACACCCAGCCATCACGATATTCCACGGAATGTCTGCGTGAAGTTGAAATACGCCCATGGCCAGCAAGCCCCCAGATTTTTCGCCAATACAGCAAGTGAGGGACCAGAACCATCAAATTCGTCCCAGTGCCAGTATTCAACATATAAATGAAGCAGTATTACACCTTCCCAACAGAATCGGTGCACGAATTCAGGCCAGAGGGTGTGCGACGTAATACCGATAAGTACGTTCATACTGTCAACGTCGTTGTGAATTTGACTCGATTATGTAATCACTGAAATAACATCACATACTCTCTCAAACCCGAGAAGTTTCATTACGTTTCCTCCTCTTCTTGTGGTGCTTCACTTTTTCTTAGCAAGGTATGTACTTAATGTCGGCATCTCTAGCTTTCAGAAATGATTATAAATGTAACACTTCGTAATATCTATTTATGTTAACAACCAGCACAACCTCTGAATGCTCCGCATGTTGGATATCTTCAAACTAATAATTTGTTTTCTAACAGGAGCGTCAGTTCAACCTCGACCCATTCTTTATGAGTTTCTGCACAAACAGCTGCAAGGAGAAGAATAATCCCGTGGATCTACGGTGACAGTCACACATACAGTATACTTCGACCTTTACGGAGAGCAATAGATTTTAGATACAAAATGTATATTTCTTTTCACTACTACACCATCACTCAGTTCAGAACGGATGTTAATTATTTGCCCAACTCTACAATTGCGTATTATTAGTATTATTAGTTACTCAGATATTAACTCCTCCTCGGGGAACACCCTACGGTCGCAGGTTCGAATCCTGCCTCGGGCATGGATGTGTGTAATGTCCTTAGGTTAGTTAGTTTTAATTAGTTCTAAGTTCTAGGCGACTGATGACCTCAGAAAGTTAAGTCGCATAGTCAGAGCCATTTGAACCATCAGGGAACATCGCCTTAACGTAGCACTGTCCGTGCGGGCGAGGAGGTTTGCGCGTTCTGGATTCAGAGGGCTATGCCGTCTGTAGCTTAGCTACCAGCAGGATCACCCATGCCGGACAGGCCGATGGGGAGGAGCCAGACAAAGTGTGTCCCAAACGACCTATCGAAAATCTGTCTCCTATGCTATTCCTATCCCTAGCCCATCCTTTTTCTTTTACTTTCCATTGCTGGCGGTGCGGGTGCGGAGGAAATGCGAAGCCCATATGCCGAACATCTGGTAAATCACCAGTGCCTAGGCGATAAAGTGGCAGCCCCACCAAGGCAATCGGAAGCGGAGGACCAATTACCCGCCCTTCTTAAATAACATGATTACTGAAACCGAGACGAGAATACAAAACCGGATGGATAAAAAGGTGACGACCTTTGAGATATGGGCCGATCAGCGATGTAGCTAGGATGTTACGGGCAATCAATACATTCTTAATATCGATATTTCTAGTCTTCAGAAAGCATGATGAATGTTACACCTCAAAACACCTACTCATTTTAAGAACTGGTACAACCTGTGAATTACTCCACATGTCGGATATCATCAATTAATAATAAAAACTTTTCCAACATGAGCATCAATTCACTTTCAGAGATTTATTGATGTAGCTACTGCACAAGCAGCTGCATGGAGAGCAAGAATGCCATGCTGCTACGGTGATTATTATGTATCCAGTACACTTGGATCGTTATAGAGAACAACAGATTTAGGTTTCAAAGTGTATTTCTCCTGTCATATCCACATCATCATTACATTCGGAGAGGGATTTTAGTGATTTGTCCGAGGCTAGAATTGTATTTTATTTGTATTAGTCATTGCTCAGGCGTGGACTGACTTGTGACAGTATGTACAATACATGAATGTCTGGTGTCTGTTCTTTCGGACATTTGTGAAAGAATAGGCACCATCCATTCATGCGTAACTGATTCGCTTTGATGGGCAATCAATCCGCAATCTGCAGCGCGGACCTAAAATTAGCGAGTACGGACATGGCCAGGCTCTGCGGATAGATGGAGATAGGTGGGAGCGTCAGACGGGTGGGGTGTGCGCCGAGATAGTCCGCGCATTTGCGATAAACACTGTGTCCTGATTGCGCAGTTGTTGACGCAGCTTCCTAGTAGGCAGGAGATCCTGGGCCCGGGTCCCGGTCCGGCACGCATTTTCACTCGTCGCGTCCAGGTATTATGTTACATGCCAGTGACACACTACACATTAGGTTGTGAAGTGATATCATCACAATTACGAAAGGCACATTTTATCCCAAAATTTTCAGTTGTTTAATTATTTTATTGAAATTAGTCAAAAAGAGTAATCAGACAGGTCCATTGTCGGTAGTCTACTAGCGAATATGCTGACACAAGATGTCGCCGACGGGGACATAACAGTAAATGATAGTGAAGTTGAAAATATCGACCCGTGGTGACGGCCAGCTATGTTCTTTAGATGCTATGGACACAGACGACAGCACTGTTGTAATCTGTGATGCTACCGTGATTGCGGTAGACAAAACGGCTGCTCAGTTTTCACAGGGAAGGATTTTCTGCCGTGGTGACAATGAAAGGTGCGATAGCGCAGATTCGTTAAACTATACTCTTCCTGTGACACAGAAGCCTAATGGGAATATAAGTGAACGAAACGTGGTGTGCATACAATGTACCCTGAAGATGACGCAGTTATTGCAAGAGATAACGAGATACTTTGATGCGAAATTCAATACGCAAGCACAACAATTCAATGGTTTAAAAAATGATTTTACGAAGGAACAAAAGTAAACGTTTGACAAATTTGTTGAAAAACAAACACAAAATTTTAACACTCTTAAAATGAACAAAAACGGGCGGTTGACGGTCTTAAAGTTCATTCGACACAGCAATTCCATGACCTTTACGTAATGACGTGTCCAATGAATTAACAGGTGAACTCAAACGTATCCAGTTAATTAACAGGTGAACTCAAACATCGGAAGGGAATTAAAAGCGGAGTTGCTCACTGACTTGTCCTAGGATATAAATCAAGGAATATCATCGGTAGACGAGGCACAAGGACAGGTAAGTTCAAACTTGTAAGCGATGTACAAACTAAAATGCAACAAGCACAATCGCAAATATGTAAGAATTGGGACACCCTGACAGGTGCTGCAAAAAAGTGCTGTCAGTATGTAAAGTTTATCAGAAAAGGTATAGTAATTGTCATTGAAACCAGATAATTTAAATTTAAACACTCAGTTTGTGCAAAAGGAGCAGGAAAGAACTGACAAAAATGTAAAAGAATTAAAGGACAGGGCTGATGCAAGGTAATACCATTGCGCAAAAGGTAGTTCAGAAACACAGAACTTACATAGTAGTGGACGAGGTGATGAAGGAAAAAGAGAATGAATTATTGGCTAGGATAGGTTCGAGATTGGAGCGGCGGAGGAAAAGTTGCAGAGTAGCCCTATCGTTGTTGCAAAAGTAATAAAACAAAAGCCGGCCGCGGTGGCCGAGCGGTTCTAGGCGCTTCAGTCCGGAACCACATGGCTGCTACGGTCGCAGCTTCGAATCCTGCCTCGGTCATGGACGTGTGTGATGTCCTTAGGTTAGTTAGGTTTAAGTAGTTGTAAGTCCAGGGGACTGATGACCTCAGATGTTAAGTTCCATAGTGCTTAGAGTCATTTGAACTATCTGAATACAAGAAAATCCGGCACCAAGCAGTCATGTGCCATTAGACTGGATAGATAATACTAGTAAGCATCCGCAGTTTGTCACAAGCCCATCACACGAAGTAGATAGGAGTTATGCACCAGGCGCTGCCGACTACTGTACCTGTCTCGCAGCCGCACTCAGAATATAGTCCCATATACCAAAACAATGCCACACGTGCTGCATATCTTTTCATCTTATTAGCTGACGAAGGTTTATTACGGCATAGACAGTTCCCTATTTCATAAGAAGGTAAAGGATCGAACCTTGTGGTGTTCATAAACGCCTTTCGTAATGTATTATCTACAAATTGGAAACAGACACAAAAGTTCCGTTTTGTTGTAGGATACACGCAAAGCGATGTCTTGCTATGTGCCACGGACAGCAGAAAGATGCCACACTTATGAACAGCTTGAGAGAGCATATTTGGATAAAGTTTGGTCTGCAGCAGTACAAGAGAGGTTGCGCCATTAAGTTTTTAATCCTTCACCATTTAGTAACAGACGTGGGGGGCTAAGACAATACTTTGAGAAGTATTTGAATAAAACTCAATATTGAACGAATTCGATGTCACATGTGGACGTGTTATAGATTTCGAAAAGCAGTCTGCCTTCCCCACATCCATGAAAAATTAGTAACTATTCCAGAACATGACAGTATTTTTTATTAGTACTTGATTCCATTGACCTTATCTATGAACCTAAGACTGTGTCTGAGGCACTTGTAAACACTCTGGCACTTATTACGGCCAAAGGTTAATACTTTGAATTGATAGCTACGCCCTGCAAATAAGAAAGCCGTATATTTTCTGGACTCCTTGGCCAAGGTAATTTGTCAATATGAAGATTTCATATATATGCTGATCAAGCGTTTCACATTATGGAATTTCTGTATTTTTCTAGAGGCTCTGGTCTAGTTCTTACTTGTCGATATCTTCAGCATCTAGCATCTAGCACAAAGCTAAGCTAGATCTGTTTTGCCTACAGGTAGGAGAGGACTGCTGTAGACCGAATCGGACACTTCAGTGATTCCCCATCTCAACATTTTACGCATTTCCTTAGCTACTGCTTCTTTCTTTGCTCAGGACACTGAGTACGTTGCACGAGAATAAGTTTGATATTGGTAGACTTCCATTCGTAAGTATACCCACTAATCGCTCCAGGCTTCTCTGAAAAGACGTTTTTGAGCCTTAAAAGTAAATTTGATACATGGTTTTGCTGACTAACGTTCAAACACTTAGATTCCAGCGCATTTGTGTGGATCTATTCCTGAGTACTGTGACTCTAACTGCTTGCTGCCTCGTGTTCTACATTGTAACAATCTCGATCAAATATTGTCTCCCTTACACTTAATATATTTGTGCCAAGGTGCTTTACATTAATGCTCCAACAATATCTGCCGTGTATAGTGTCTTCTCTTACCAATTCTACTTCTACCTTGTGCCCTGCATTGTCAAAAGACTGCATACCTCAAGAGAGGTCGATTATTGTCTGTATCTCGAAGAGGAAGTCTAGTCCTAGCACGCAAGGGACTGATAAACTTTTAATAATCAGCAACGTGCATTTCATTACATCATTCCCTATGGTTAGTTCAACCTAGCTTTAGCACCTATGATGCCAAAGACTTTACATATTTGGACCAGTAGGGCTGGTAGAGATGCTGCATTTCCTTTGCACAACTCTTTATGTAAAGTGAGATCCAGAATACTGGCTGTTGCACCCGTGTCCACAATCACAGTTAGTAGTAAGTTAGCCATGCTAACATAAATCACAGTCTTTATAACCTTTTGATTAATTTCCTTACATTGTCCTGGCTCCTGGCATAATTCATCCCTGATATCATGTTCTTCATTATAGCACAGCGTGTTTATGTTATTATTGTTACTTCACTCAGTGCCCTGACTACCGCTGGAAGGCAGGGCATGGTCATGTTTAATTCACCGAAGCTGGCAAGCCTGTTTGGCTCTCGTCAACCACTTCTTCTGGGCCGTTGCCTGTCTCGACAACATAAAAGAGAAGCACAGGAAGTCACACCGATATCCTTACCTCGTTACACAGAACTGTCATAGGTAGCCCCCAGGTAGAGACAGTGGTCAACAATTTCCTTGTAATTCCTCCTCAAGTTTCTTTTGGGATACTGCAATCGCAGATTTACTCGTCATTATACAGGGTATTTACTTGCCCATGAAAAAGAAAACTATTCACAATTAATATTAACACTTATACTGCTATATGCAACATAAATCATAAGTCAAACATGATCTACAAGGAGTAAGATTCTTTTGTTCAAGCCACGCTTCCTTTTGCAAATTGTGTGGTCCCACAGCAAAGGGCGCCAGTTGTAGTGACCTTCCCTCTCTTACGGTATACTTTTATTTCAATTTATTTTATATATTAAGTTGAAGAATGAATGACCATATTGAATCTACTTGGTCGGTGGTTACGCGACCGTAATTTCCTGTAACGATTTGCGTACAAGCCCGCCGCTACTACTCAGCGTGTGAAAACAGTGAAATCATTAACAGTGACAAAACGGACAATTTTCTGTGCCTGGTAGCAGTATTCACTTAGTTGTTTTCGCATGCCGAGCAGCTGCGGCTCGCGTGTATGTAAATCATTACAGCAAATTTCGGTCGGGTAACCACCGCCTAAGTAAGATAAACACAATCATTCATTCTTAAACATTATGGAAATGAAGTCCCATGCTTCTTGACAGAGCGTAGGGGAACGATGCGGGAGACCCGTACCTCAGTACTAGGCAAGGTCCTAATAGAGGTGGTTTGCCGATGCCTACCTCCGACCGTAACGGGGACGAATGATGATGATGAAGATGACACAACAACACCCAGTCATCAGGTTACCCTCCATTCAGAGGTTGTTGCACGCAGCGACTGTTATTGACTTGTAAATAATAGATTTCAGCTACCAGTCATCCTTTTGAAATTTAATTGGCGGATCTAGATTTCAGCTAGAAACTAGCCATTCTCAATGTCATATCATTTTTTATCAATGCATGTAATGCCTGTTGGTCGGGCTTCATCCACAGTTCACTGAATTCAATGAACTGTGGATGAAGCCCGACCAACAGGCATTACATGCATTGATCAAAAAAAAAATATGGCATTGAGAATGGCAAGTTTCTAGCTGAAATCTAGATCTGCCAATAAAATTTCAAAAAGACGACTGATAGCTGAAATCTATGATTTACAACACCCAGTCATCTCGGGATAGGTGAAAATTCCTGACCCCGCCAGGAATTGAACCCGGGACCCCGCTCGGGAAAAGAAAACGTTACCGCGAGACCACGAGCTGCGGATTTAAATATTATATATATAAAATAAATTCAAATAAAAATGTACACTGTGAGAGGGAAGGTCACTAACAAAGGAGGTGTAAAATATACTGTAACTTTATACGATCTTTTTCCAAAATAAGTCAAACTAAATGCTGTGTGGTCGGTGACTGCAAGTAACATCATTAGAAGAATCACAGAAGACTATCTCTGGAGGGTAGGAAACCCAGAAATGTTACTAACTGGTAATGCATCGTATTTTGCAGGTAACCGATGGAAATAATTCATTAACATTAACAAAATTAAACACGTACTAGTGTCCCGATTACACCCAGAGGCAACTCCGATGGAGAGAATACTTAGAGAATTCAATAGACTCACCTGCACCTATACCCCTCAAAAACACACAAAACGGACTGAGTATGTTACGCCATTCCAAAAAATCATCAACAGCCTTCCACATACCTCTCCTGGCTTTACACCAGCTGAATTAATGGATGGAAGAAGACAGGTGGATGACTGGGAAAACCACTGGCTATAAATTCCTAGAAAACAAATGCCACTTGAGGAGAAAATACGCCAGGCGTCCATCAAGCTTGAGGAAAAAGCAGAACAGAGAAAGAGATCGTGTGATTAGAGATTAGAACCCACTGTTCAGTTCCATTTTGGACAGCAGGTACTTCTAAGAACACACCAAAAATCTACGAAGTATGGGAAGTTAAACTGCAA
The DNA here is from genome assembly GCF_023864275.1 of Schistocerca cancellata. NCBI lineage: Eukaryota > Metazoa > Arthropoda > Insecta > Orthoptera > Acrididae > Schistocerca > Schistocerca cancellata. The sequence goes on along the minus strand of NC_064630.1, from coordinate 518,001,848 downwards.
ATGGCATCTTCTGTTTACAGAGACATGTTTCTCAGCATATATTTAAAAAGAAATAGGAAGTATCGTACATTTACTACAAGATGACACAGTTCATTTGAACCTTTATATCATACTTTCATGCTTAGTATTACGGAAGGTTTTCATATACTTATTTCATGTTTGTTAATTGAATTGAATAGAATTGAATTTAAGATTTTGATTAAATATCCATGAGCCATAGAAAGCTCTGAAAACACTTCCATCGCTGAGCGCGAGATTCGTTTTAATAATCTGTACACTCTCAAAATGTACCGTAGTAATATGCCTGAGACACAAAACACGTGATGTAGTGAAGAGAGGGAGACACTACGTACACGCAATGGGGCTAGCTTACAAGTCAACAGCTGCTGCACATGCGCACGGCACAGCATAGTCCGACAAATTGCATAGCCCGCAGCTTAACAAATGAGCACCAAGTGTATTTTAGAAATTTTACAACGTAAGTTAACTACAATAGAAATGAAAAGTCTACACTACAAAGCCAAATCTATAAGAAGAAAAGAATTAATCTCAGTAGTATATACAGCGGACAAAAAAAAAACTATATACTAAAAATATCTACACACTATATATAAAGTGACTATACACAAGCTACACTATAGTAGGATATTTATGTACAATGAAGGAAAGAATAGATGTAAAATTTTGAATATACTGCGGAAGATAATGAGATCGTGCCCTACCTATGACAACACTCTTATTTTCATATGCGAGAGGTAAATCAAAACGACAGCTGCGCTATAAACATTTGCGCTCTTGTAACACAGAAAATACGTGCCTATTTTTAAGTTCGTATTAAATTCCCTTCCAGCAAATGTTGCTCAGAAACGTCCTGTAATAAACAAGGAACACAATGGTTAGATATTAGGTGCCAAAGAACAGGGCCGCACCGGAATGTAAATAATTGTAAGTATAAAAAGATGCGTGTAGATGTGATAGTGTAAATGTGTGTGTGTGTGTGTGTGTGTGTGTGTGTGTGTGTGTGTGTGTGTGTGTGTGTATTAAGAGGTTACAGTACGTCAGACGTTATAAAAGTTAAATTGAGGTCTCATACTACCAAACCACAAGGAGTTAGATCAGATACTAGGAGAATCATTGCAACTATTTTCAAACAGTTGATGTTGATGACTTACACAACACATATACCGAACAAGTAGCGAGCAAACCCGATGTATCAGTAATTCTATAAATGTAAGCCCTTAGATATCTGGTCTAAGTCAATAATGATGCATTGTGGAGTTCATTTGTACGTATTCCGGACAGCCTACCTATTGCTGTGGTATCAACGAACTCACAAAGTGTACACGCAGCGTACACTACGTGACATGCATGTGCTTAACCACGCCAATCGCAGGCGTCAGTTCATGTTGCAGAAGAATGACAAATTTCTCATTTGTCATCCATTCTGTGACGTCCTCTGCATCGACATTCTTGCAGCCCCTTACATTTCTCAGCAACGAAACGATGTCATCGTTTCCATTTTTCGCTTCGGTTTCACACATGGATTCAAAGCTAAAATGTCCACTTCCAAGGTCTAAAAGAATTTTCCAAAACGTTTCAAGTGATACGTTCGGAATCTCTTCCCACGCTCCAGCTAACCATCTCATGACACCTAGCAAGACAATCCTCTTCAGAATGGTTACAGAGTCTTTATTACTATCAATCGCTGATATCAATGAACTGGTGTATTGGCTGACAAAGCGCAGTCACATTTGGTGGTAAAAATAATGCTTTGATATCACCATGCTTGAGTTCGTCAATGGCGGGACGTGCAGGCACGTTATCAAGAAACTGCAGAGCTTTCCTCGGTGAATTGTTGTCGTTCAAATATTTCTCTACGGCTGGTACGGACTCACTTTGGAACAGGGTTTTAAAGATTTCTGACTTCATCAAAGCTTTTGTGACGGGACAAGAGTTTTCGAGTGCTGTCACGCATTGTAGTCGCTTCAACGTATTAATTTAGAGGTTGGAAAGTTGTTAATATTTGAAGAATTGTTGTAAATGTAATAATGTTCTGTAACAGAAGTCTTTGTGTATCAAATTGTGGCAGAAAAGCGAGGAAACGTCCGCTCCTGAGAGTTCAAGCAAGTTGCGGCAAAGGGTTTCCATGCGCCACCAGAAGAAGCCAACAACTGTCCGCGCCAGAGATACCATCCCATCCAGCTAACCACTATTCGACGCAGCGAAGGCCGCAGAAGAATAAATAGTTAATTGTTAAAAGCAATGGTTCTCTTGAGGTTATTACGTGGTGGAAGTTCAGTGTTTCACGAGAACTCTACACGAGAGTTGCTCTGTGAAAACTCTAGTTAGACATCGCGTATAACAGTCACTTAGGGACAGAAAATTGATCGTGGATCTAGTCGGGATCGTGAATATCGTCGAGTTTGAATGGAGATATCTATTTAGAGTGCGAACGGATTTTGGACCACTTAGTGTGATCGGTTTTTGTAGACGAGTTCTGCAGTGTGTCTACTTTGAGTTTATGCTGTTCCGTAAGAGAAATTTAGGGTTTGGTGAGATCAGTTAATTTGAGACTGTTTTGATCGTAAGCTCTGGAAAGTTGTAGCTATGACATCGTACTTGGTGAATGTGTTATTTGTCGCTGACAGGGCATGAATATAGTTTATTCGTAGTCACGGAGGTGAAAGGTGACGCGCTAGCGTGCTGAGGAAAAGCTCCGCTCGATCTCAGGAAGCTGTGTTCCATATTTGGAGAAGCTTTATGTTCATTATAGTGATAATCACAAAACTGGACTCTTAGTGCGATTCTTAGTTTTTCTGGTGTGCACAAGACTTTGAAAGTCGTTGTGGTTGCATTAGGTTGCATTAGGCTCTTAGGTACATGAATTTTTGCAATAATTTTGTTGTTTGTATGTGACACACACTCTAAGGTAATTTGGTGTTGAGCGATTGTGTTTGTTGAGGTTTTAGTACTCTCTACGGGGATCATGGAGTATCACGTGATTTATGTACCGTTGAGTGTTTAATAAGAGTCAGGAACTAGAATCTGCAGTTTACATTGAGAGAAAACAGCTATTCTTTCCCGTAAAATGGTGACCTCAAACACTGCGGTTAAGTTTGTACCCTAGCTGATCCAGTTAACGTAAAACAACGACATTCCATTGCTTGATAGGGTGACGACTGACAATTAAAATAGGGGCTGTTATTGGGAATGCGAAAGCCAACATCTGAAGGGGCTGAGCCTTGCTTATAATTTTAAATTTAGTGCAAAAGTGGTGGTGGCACGTAAGCTTTTTGTTTTATTATTTTTCCCCTCGTTTCCGAATTGTGTAAGGCTTAGCTTTTGTGTCACTTGCTCACACTGAAGTTTAAAAGTTGTATTGAAAGTGATTAACTGAACTAAGTAAAGAACCAAACTTAAATCTGCGTTACGTGTTTCATTTTAGTGGAAAGAATACAATACAGACTGAAGTATATTTAGGCAGGTAGAGTAAACAAGAAAAAGATATTATTTTGAGTTTCAAAGTATTTAAAAGCATCTATCGCAAAGATTAGTGAGGATCAGTAGCGTCAAAGATAGAGAAACAAAGAAAGCAATAACGATTAAAGCTCAATAAATATTAGAAAAGGTTCAAGCAGAATTTCATTTGGGATATATAAAAGGAAATAATAAAGTTCATAATTAAAAGGCTATTTCAATGTTTTAAAGAGATAAAGATAATAATATGTATAAGAAGTAGGAGAGATCAGAGATCACAAAGTTAATATTACAGAAGAGGTAGCTATCGCTATATTGCTGGTTTACAGTAAAACTATAGCTCTGATTGTTGCGATCGGAATTATCGTAGAAAGAGACGAATTGCATTTAATGTTTGAAAGATTTTTTAAAATCAGTACTTTCTGTAAGTAAGATTATTACTAGCTACGGTAAATATTTAATACGTGTGTTGATGAACATTGTGTTTTTCGTAGTAGTTTGACGCACACCGCTGTAAAGCATCTTACCGATCGGTAGCACTGTTTTTAGATAAATCACAAGCTGTAGCCGTAGTTATCTCGCATCATGAAATTATGAAACATCTTAAAGGTGGAAATAGTAAATATTGTAATTGATGACATCACAGTAGGCGTGACATCAGGTGTATATAATTCTCATAAAAGTTATTGGATTATTGATTTCCTTAGCAACATACTGTACACCAGAATTAGAGATAGTGTTTAGATGTCATTTTAAAATGCCATGGGCACAATGTTTAGTCAATTCAAATTTACCATCAGGGATAATACAAGCGGTGACGAGTTATAACTTTTCACCGCTTTCCACGTGCAGTAATATTACCCACGAGCACAGTAAATTGAATTTAGAGTAGTTGAAGTTATATGCAAATACTAATGGCATACGCCTGAGTTCTTCTGACATTCAACAGCAGATGCGTCATTCACCCACAGCCACTAGAACGAATACGTAATTAACAATCCTGGATTCAAATTTAACGTTCTATTAGTACTCGGGGCGAGGTGTGGTTAACCGTAAAGACAGGGCTGTGTCATTTGGACAGGTCGACGTAACATCTCGCCAGAGGAACAGTACACTTTCTTTTGATGAGTGTATTGTAGGAGAAATGATTCTTTATTTTTCAGGTTTTTGTAAGCACTAGTTTTCTGTGATTTCTGTATTGATGTCGCCCTAAGTTTATGGTTGTCAGTCGTTTTACTGTAAGCCAACATGGTAACATGATCCTTACTCTTATTGTATCCGGGTGCCGTAGTGTCCTTCTTCAAAGCAAGCGTTTTCATAGGGAGCATCTTTTAACTTCACGACTCTCATTACAGTTATGCAACTCTTTGCCAGAAATTTCTTCGTTGTCAGTTACCTTCGAAAGTTAGTCTTTAAACAAAGGCATAGCCTCTTTATCAGCGGATACAGCTTCGCCACTAACTGCAATCTGTTGAATATAGATTTGTTTTTTCCACTGATCGAATCATTCAACAGTGGCAGTAAATTCTGAATCTTCTCCTGTTTGCCGCTGAAATTGTAATTCTTTTCTTGCATTTCTCTTAAAAGTTCATTCCACAAAAATAAATCTTCCTCAACTTCTTTATGCTCCCCTTTCAACATTGTCTTCCTCTCTTTTATTCCACTTCCTTCAGCTTGGGAAGCACAACACTTTTCAATTGTTGCTCGATTTTCCTTCCAGTTTCCAATGGCACTTTTTGCTACCCCAGCCTACACAACAATAGTTTTGGCTGTTATCTCTGAATCCAGTCACTACAACCGGTCACTACAATCTGTTTCGTTTATCAGTCACTTCCGGCTCTTTAATTAAAAACTAAAGAGCCGCATAAAACAACAATTTAACAACGCACGCACTTTGGATGTCTTATATACAGCTGACAAAACAACGGTGTTGCCAAAAGGGCTGCTCTCTCAATGTGTGTGTGTGTTTGTGTGTGTGTGTGTGTGTGTGTGTGTGTGTGTGTGTGGTTATTTATTCAGTGTGACTCCAGATGTACTAGAAGACAAAGGATGTCACGCAGCATTGTAGCCGGCGTCCCCTTGCTGAAGCTTTGGAAAACTATATTAAGTACAATAGATTAATTCTCATTTCATCACGAATTCGTACTACCACGATATTAATTAAATAGATAAAACTACATATGCCGGATAGTAGGGAGGTTGGGTAGACACTAGCCGGATACTTGAGAAATTATTGTATATAATATCGATATCTCTAGCATTCAAAAAATCATGATAATTGTTACACTACGTAACACCTATCCATGATAAGAACTAGAAAAACCTCTGAATTATTCCACATGTTTCAGTTATAAGACTAATTAGCTCTTTTCCAGCAGGAGCCTCAGTTCACCATCGACACGTTTTTTGATGGGGTTGCTGCACAAACTGTTGCAAGGAGGGGAAGAATGTCATGCTGCTACTGTGAGTGTCACATATTCAGTACACTTCGACCATTAGAATGAACTGTAGTTTTGGTTTCAAATTGTATTTGTTTTTTTTATGACCGCATCATCACTCACCTCAGATCGAGATATTACTTATTTGTCCAGCTCCACAAATAAATATTGCTAGTATCAATGGGTACATCGATAGCGTCATACTTCAATGATCGACCAGCTAATTCTTTTGTACTGAAGTGTACCTAGTAATTGCAATGCTTGAAATACTATTCAAAAGTGTGGAAGAGATACAGCATGTTGTCAGTAAGCTCACCGCTATTCATTAAAGCATGACGCACGCAACATTGTTCTGTTGTTCGAAAAAACACAATACCCTCTGTGGGACATGGTGGATTGGTAACAGTTTCGAAACCCATATTGTGCTTCTCTTCCATAATAGCAGTGAATATGTGGGCAGATACTTGGTCCTGTTGCCACAGTACAGGCATTTTGCTCCAGTATTGGTCGAGTCTATTGGAACTCACGAGTCTATGGTTTGCTTCCACAGATGCCTGCGAGTTTTAGAAAACATTTTCCTATGGCTCCGCTCGCCAATAAAACAGCTGTCTAGTTTGCGGTACACATTTACATACAGCGTCCCACGATTTTACTTGATCTTTTGTGTTCGTAGTTTTATGCTGCTTCAAAGATTCTTTCTCAGTCATATAATTAATGGTGTATGAAGTCCCCCAAATTGTACTTGAACTTTTAGCAACAGAACTGTGAAAAACTGTAGGATTCTAGTGTGGAATATATAAAGCAATATTCGTGTGTAGATCTTAGTTCAGGATAATACATCAGTCTTTGTGATCTATCTACTATATCAGGAATGTTCTGATGCTTAGTACAACGACTTACCGTCAGGATACAATAATTTTATAGACCATTTAATCAGAGGAAACCATGTTGAGGTACAGAGTGTGCGTGAAGGAGTATCTGCGTAGGTGCTGCAGTAAAATGAATTCAAAATTTAATCTCGCCTCACCACAAATTTTAATATTTATTTTATTTTCTATAATATTTTATTGCTTACTATCTTTAACTTTACTCAACTATACACACAAATATACAATCACAGTATTTGAAATTATCATTATGCTTATTCCATGCTTAGCTTTAGTCTTTGATCAAAATAATGTCTTTCGTAAATGTCAAGCTGTCAATCTTAGAAGATGGCATTTGTAAACCAAGACGAATAGGAAACACAAATTTTAAAATGCCGCATTTCGATGTCTAAGGCATAGCATTCTACAACAGATAAATGTACCTATTTAAAATACCTTCATTCACATTATAAGATTTCTGTTCGTGGGGGTAATATATTCTGTTTTGTACAGAACCATAAAATCACTTGAGAATGTCCTAGAAGGCAAATTAGTTGTGAACAAACATTAATTGAGCAAAAGTGCTAAATGTCACCTCCCTTTAATAAACTCGTTGCAGTGGCACACGCTAAAGAAAATAAAAAAAAAACTTGTGAAAAAGGAAAATTCTGTCGCAGGGAACAGTTTTACTTGCTTTTGTAGTAAAAGAAAATCCATGTGGCGGATTTACGGAGCTACGACTGGAGTCACACTGCATAGCACATGCATCTGGATCATCTCTAGGTGAGGATTTTGTGACCTTCTGGAGTATTCCTTAACGTTCATGGCTGTACAAGTAACTACAACCTGTAAAAAACTAACACGCTAATTCTGTCGCAAAAGTAAAATAATGGAAAGGATTAGGAATATTTGGGATATTTTAAGCTATCATACTCCTTTAGTTAAGAAATAATGACAAATAAGTTACTTTGTGTCTACCTAAGGTCTTTATGTGAAACAAAAAAAGCAGACTGTGATGCAGCGAAGGCTTGCAGCATAGGAAATGAAACGATATCGGGGTTCTGACTTAAAACAATAATGAGTTCAAGATGGCTGCTAACGGAAGAAATTCATAAAAATTCTAAATGTCGTCAAATAGAAGATGAGAATCATGCAAATATAACGTCAGATTATTACTGAATTCAGTACTGCTGTTGATATTTTACAGATAGTGGGAAAAATATAAGCTAAAACCAATTACTCTTCTTCCTAAAATATGTTCGGAATTAACCAACACAATACTGGATTCGTCCTGTGAATAGCATTCATCACAATTTTTGTAAATAACTTTCAAAATGTAATGATTTTCTTAGCTGCTCTGTGCTTAGGAAATGACAGACCGGATACCTTTCTTCCCAGAACTTGCGATAGCAAAACCATCTACTGAAGAATACGAACAAATTATGTCCAACTCAATACACTGCGTTGTTTTTTCTCTCTTTAACTATCACTAATAATGGCTTGTACGTGTAAATTATCGCATATGCTTAAGTATAAAAGCTTAGGTATATGGGTCTTAAATTTATTTCTTCTTAAATAAAACTGTGCTTGAAACACGTTCAAGACGTTTCATTCACTGAATTGCTCTATATGAACCGTTTTAATGTATTATCTAAAAATGTTAAAAGCAAAACAGAAAAATTGTTGACCGTCATATTATTCTTTATTCGACATTTTTAAACATTAAACCCTGAAACTTGTGTGGCTCACAAGATATTCAGACCTACCGATACTAAAACGTGTTTGCAGGAATTGCCGAGGAAAACACTAACCAATAGGCGGAATAGTCATATAACTCATTTACCAGAATTTATGGTTGTTGACAGGATTAACATACAGCACACAAAAAGGAAAAATTTAAAAGATAATGAACGACCTGTTTTGCTCAACGAATTTGCGAATATAGGTATCCCTCATTCCGAAATGTGCAAGTTGTTTAAATCGGTGTGTGGGTGCTTTATGATAAACGATGGCTGAAGGAAACGAAATAAAAATTATGTTTGAAGAAGGTTTAAACGAAAGTTTGGAATAAGAATTGCCAAAGAATTTAAAAGTGATGTAAGGTAACTTAAATGAAACCAAAGTTGTCCTTTACACTATGAATGGGGACATGTGAAGGCATATCAATAAATCTCGTAAATTTCATTGTAAGTTAGAGGAAATCTTTTGAACAACTCCAGTGCTGGTAGAATTGTTCAAGTAATTATTCTTTTCCCTTTTGTGCAAACCAATTTCCCAATACCGCTTTTCGGTGGTCATCTAAACACTTCTAAATCGATTCTCGAAATCCGCTTCTTTCCGGTTTTTTTTCTTTTTTAGCTGCCATGTAAGCGCAACCGGTTTTGAAACATACTTGGACTGTCAGGTTTCGTCTTGTTTTTACCAATTTTCGACTAATATCGATGGAGTGGTTTTTAGTACAGTGAAAAAGAAGTAGAAATATTAGACTGAAGCTGTTTACACCCCGTCTAATTGAAGATAAATAGCGATAGCAGAGACTAAAACACAAACTGTAACAGCTGTTTTCCAGGCGCCATATTTCACTGGGCTAGGAAATCCGCTTCAGGCCTTCACATGTAAACGCGACGGCGAAAAACGGTTTCCAAAATTTGGTTTTGATCTTCCAGAAGATGCGTCGCATGTAAACGCAGTGCATGGGAACGTTTCAGTGTTGCTTGAGACAGTTTATTTCTGGATCAAAGAGCTCAGACACAGTTTTAGAGTCATTATGACCTCATTTATTTGTATTATTTTATTGAGGTCGGATAAGTTCTACTACAGCCAGCACTAATGCACTGATAGTTAACAACACTATCCACTCACTGAAAATTATACTCTGTTAATAATTAGACATATACACACTTTCAAGGAAAAACTTCCTGTTGCCTTCATAAAAAATGGATGTTTAGACGTCTTACGCTCGAATTTCTATGAAAGTCTTTTTAATACGACAAGAGGATTTTTGCCTGTATAATTTAAGAGCAAAACTTAAATCTGGGGCTAAAACTGTGAGCTGTACAGTCATTACGCCACAGCTCATCGCTACAATAATTTAAACGGGTAACTTTACCTCTTCAAATAGGCGGCCCTCATCGACATAAAAATGCGTTACATCTCTGCTAAACTGGTTAAAAGCTGTTACCGGCTGGGACGTTGTCCGGACAAAGTCCTGGAGGTGTAAGAGTTATTGGGATAAACTAGAGCCTACAATGCAACCCACTCACTTAGACCAGACATCATCACAATCCCCGAAATACAAAACAAACCTGATTTCAAAAGGGTGACCAGGACGTCAGTCTCGCCCGTTCCCATGGCGCCAATATATAAAAATTAACTGCGAAATCTTACAGATTTTGAATACTAAATATTGAAAGTAGGGGAAAATCGCGAGAAATTGGGGGTTCTGGGGGAGACATATTCGCAAATAACAACCACAAATTCACGAAAATATTAAAATATTCCAACCAAAACAACCAGGAAAACCACGATCAAAGGAAGAAAAAAGAAGAAAGACATCAAATTAGACATATGTAGCTGACTAGATTGCCCGACACCAATGCAGGCAGCCTAAAAGTGATACCACACAGATGGCCAAAAATCGCGGCACTTAACGAAAGGTAATATTGAAACAACATTTGACCTTTCAGATCAGCTGAAAAGTCTGATATCAATGCAATAACGTAAAATCGATGCCAATACGTAAAGCCACACAGCGATAACAACACAGAAAATCCAAAACCGATAGCAATACTGATAGCCAGAAATCACGGCACTTAGCGAAATGCAGTATCGAAAGAATACTTTACCTTCAAAGCTGAACTGAATATTCGTGTCGCTGGGACCCCCAGCTCAACTACTTCTGGGACACCTTGGTACGTTATATTCAATTATTAATATTGGATTCTTTACACTTCACATTAAAACATTCAATCTACATATGCAGTTATACTTCTGTAGACTTACGTATTTCGTTAAAGTACCAGCTTTTCTTATTTGAGGGATATTACTATTACTATCCACTAAATAATTTCATTACGTTGCAGGCTTACTAACATTTAACAAAAAATAGTATCGAAAGGAAGTTGTATTTATAAGAAATTCCAAGTTAACGTAAACTGTAAATACCGTTTACTCTCGCTATGATGACAACCAAAGATAATTAATTTTAAGCTCTAGCTCATAAGCAGCGTGAGCTTATTATATTCTCTTCAAGTACGGTAACTAAACTTGTGGATTTAACAACGTGCCCACACTATTAAAATTCGCAACACCCTCTACAAATCCAATACAAATTACAAACACGTTAGCTGCCACCACAGTGCCCTCAAGCAAAACAAACCAACACTCCGCGCACACGTGACGTGGCCCATCACAACACTATTACATCACGAAGTAAAGACGACGGGCAAAATCAAAGGTTGTCATATTGACTGCGTCGTGTCTCTTTTATTGCACCCTTGTTCTGATTAAATTATGTTGTACATATTCTTTGGAAATGTGTTAATATTTCAATTTGTCAATATTATGTTAATCAAAGAGTGCTTTATTATTTCAGTGATGTGGCGTAATATTGCTACAATTGATAAAAAAGTATAAAGAATCTAGCAACGCTATGCGAATTCTAACCCATAAGCGATCGATATCTTACGAACACTCTTAAACATAGCCAGATGACCTTGATAATTATTCGTGAAAATAAATGTGCTTTTTGCTGTCAGTTTGCTTCTTAAAGTGCTAGGTCAAATATAATGTTCACTGTTTGTAATGAAAGTCGTCTTCCTTTAGACGTAGCAAGGTCAAGGCTTAATTCCACCCAGTACCTTAAAACTATTGGCAAATTCGTCATTAAACTGCCTGGTCCAAGTCTCCAGCTTTGCTAGAAGAAAAATTGCGAACTAATCTGCGCTGATAGCAAAGCGCCTGTAAATTAAAAATTTAAATTTTAAATATGCCGCACAGTGGCAGAGGACTGCAGCGCTCCAGGAATGCTATTTTCTCTCCGCTACAGACAATGTTGTTATTCTGAAACTGGCATTGTTTGACATACGTTTAACACTTCTACAAATAAAACGCACACTTCTTATCTATTTGATATCAGCTCAGTAAATTACATTATATTACATTACAGACCTGGATAAGCAGTATATGTAATAACACTTCTGAAGACAACCACACACACACACATACACACACACACACACACACACACACACACACACACACACACACACTCATAGCGAGAGAGAGAGAGAGAGAGAGAGAGAGAGAGAGAGAGAGAGAGAGAACCTTTACATACACAAATTGGATGAAGATCGCAGATGAACACTTATCAGTATAATGGAGTCTTTCATTTTTCAAATACACCATTACTGTCTTCGTTTTTTGAATTCATCAATCAATCAAGGGGATCTGGATTTTGAAGGAGATCCCAGAAGATTGGAAGACAGCTGTCGTATGCCCTATACACAAGAAAGCTCACAAAGTGAACTGCACTAACTAGAGAGGAATCACCCTACTGAATGTCTGCTACAAAATCTTGTCCAACTGTATACTGGATAGAGTACAGCCATTTGCAGAAGAATTGTTTGGTGAATATCCGGCGGGATTCAGAAAGGGCTGTTCAATTGTCGACAACATCTTTGTGCTGCGACAACTCACCGAAAAGTTGAGGGAGTATGGCGAAGAATTTCATGTGCTCTTCATAGATTTTAAGAAGGCGTATGACTGAATCCACCGGGAGAGCCTGAAGAACAGCCTAACGGAGTTTGGAATACCTAAGAAACTCGGCAGCCTAGTTGGTATTGGTCTCACTGATTCAAAATGCAAAGTGAAGCTCGTGAAACAACTCACGGAGAGCTTTAACAAGAAGGCAGGGTTGAGACAAGGAGATGGTGTGTCACCGGTGTTGTTCAAGCTACATTTGAAAAGATATTAAGACAAGTCTCTCGTAAAAGCTTCGAGGATATAAGGGTAGAAGGTTTGCTGATGATGTGGCCCTGTTGTCCAGATCTAAGGAGGGACTAATGTGGATGAGTGAAAACGTAGAGGCGGAAGCAAGCAAAATTGGACTCCTTGTGAATGAATCAAAGACGGAATATCTGGTGATGAGCAGGACCCATGCTCATTCAAGAGACTCACTCCAGCCTTTGATAGTCGGAAACCGATCATACAGAAGGGTTCGTGAATTTAAATATCTGGGGGTAATCTTTACAGAAGGCGCAGCATGTGAAGCAGAAATCAAAGCGAGGATCCAAGCCGTCAACCGATCATACTTTGGTCTCAGTCAACATTCTGCATGGCGTGGTCTCTCGAGTAATTTCAAACTCCAACTGTATAGAACAATGACTCAACCCAATCTTCTTGTTTCTGAGCGGAAATTCTTAAGGAAGGTCTTTGGTGCTCTACAAGATAAGATGGAGGATCAGCCATAATTGTGAACTAGACGAAATGTATAAGAGACAAAACATTGTAGGAGTGATGAGAACCAAGCGCCTTGTATGCGCAGGACATGTCAGTCTGATGGATAAATGCCGATGGCCTTTGAAAGCTATGGATTACACTCTCTATGGAAGACGGCCACTAGAAAGACCAAAGAAGAGATGGAGGGATGGAATCCATGAGAACTTGCTGCAGACTGGAATAGAGAATTATTGGCGCCAGGAGGCACAAAACAGAACCCAGTGGCGGAGGAATCTTGAAGCAGCGCGCGGTCCTCTGGACCTGATCGTGTAAAGTAAAGTAAGGTAAGTATTTTGAATTATTGTTTTTGTAACTGTTGGCATAAGACACTGTCTGCATAAGGTTCACAAGTACGCGAGTTTTTCTCATCGTTTTTCTTCGTCTCACATCACTTGCAAAAAATGTTATTATTACTTATTGGTATAGGGACGCTATACGTTTCCTCATCAGTTTATTTAATTGGCCAAACTAACGCTGAAATTGTGTAGCTCAGCGCTGTAATCACTTATGACGGTAGTGTCGTGCCAATGGAAGATTGTTTCCTGAAATGACCACCATTCTTTGCAGTTCGCACACTTTTTCCATTGCAACCTTCTGGCGATAGATTTTTTCATGGATTTAGATGTTTGAAGTGAACGGGAGGCATCTGATGAGATGATGTACCTCGCCGAAAACAATTTCAAATAATTTTCTCGTCTTTTTTTAAATTCATTCATCTGACATACAATTAGTAGACGAAGAGGGGAAAACGTTATATCAATAGACACTGGAAAACATTCATCTTCTACAGACATGGGTATATAAAAGCAAAACAAAAATAAAAGTAATAATCAGGTTTCGAACACGGGACGCAAAGCTAAAAAAGTCAGAACGCCAACCTCTGAGCTACCATTTTTTCTGATGACGCCGCGTGGTAAAAGGTCCTTAAACTACCTCGAAAATACCTCGAAAACTTTGGTCGTCGTTTTCTTCAGAAACAGTCGACTATTTACGGATAATCCAAGAGATGTGTCCGCTTATTTTGACTCCACTTCCACTGATCGAAGTTCCCGGGAAACCGGGTGATGACACTTGCCGTATTCATCTCGTAAGTGAAGAATTCAGCAAGCTGCAAACCAACATAAATTAACGTTTTACAATGCAACAAACGGCACTGATTACGTATTTGTTTATATGTTCAGATGTGCTAACAAAACTAACGGGGTTCCATTTAAAAAAACGTAGGTTTTTGTTAAAAAACATACTTCCGTGCATTTTTTATGGTTTGTATTAAACAATTACACTAGCCCCTCTCCTCACGTTCGGTCTGTGGAATCGATTCGTCAGTATTTGATGTGGTTTACGAAATATATCCAGCGGTAATGTTAGGTGGCTCACCCTGTACATAATTTTTCGTGGCCAGAATCGTTCACTGCCATTAAGTAATCAATGAGTCTCTCTTTCGTTTGTGGTTCAGATACCGTTGCAGTTAATGTAAAGTACCGGTTCAGTTCATCGGCTAGGGCAATGGGATCAGCTGCAGCTCTTACTTAGCCTATACCAAGACCATACAGTCAAAATATCCACGGGTATGCTGCCGGTCTATAGTGTCCAACGGGCACAATATTTCGGCGATCAAACATGTCGCCATCATCAGGTGAACTGACGGACTGAGCTCCTGTGAACGTGCCGGCACGGAGATCCGTACGCTATGGCTGCTCAGAGGGAACTGGGTTCGGTCGCGGCGGCGGCCGATTTAAATACCCTCCGCCCGCGGCGCGCTCCCTCCGCCGTCCGCGCCCAGCGCCACGGTCGCGCGGTGGAACAGATTGCGACGGCGTCTGAGATGACGTCGGTGTGATGGCTCTGTCCGCCGTGGTCGTCACAACTATACGTCTGCTCGATTTACTCTTGATTAACCCGATCGCTGGTTCCCAAGCCTTGCTAAGATTATAGCCACAGTCCCGGTTTTGATTATCAAATACGCCGGGAGAAACTCAAGAATCACAAGACCATACAGGTTTTTTCATAGGACAGCTGCTCTGCTCCTGTTGTCGGTCAATGTATGGGCATGCTTGAGTTCTGCATTTCTGACGGTTTGACTGGTTCTGTTCCCCTTCTTCTTGTAAGTAATATGATTTCAGGATTGGGGCGCCGTTTGTATGCCCGATGTGCGGCGCCGCAGATTCATGAGCTGTTTTAGTTCTTCAGCAAGTCAAGGCGCAGGATTCCTTCTTACTTTCCCTGTCTTTAAGGGGAGCATATTTGTCATATAGCTGAGTAAGTTTGTTCTTGAGTCTGGCAGAGCACCGTCCACAAGAAGTCGCAGAATCATAAAGACAATACAGTCAGACGACGCGAGCAGTCTTCATACCAGACGCACCGGAATGGTAAATCATAAACTGTGGCGACACTCAGACGGCTCGCAGGTCGTTTCGTCCTCCATACAATAGGCAAACTCGACAGAGGTCAGTCGCCCCTGCAGGCACTCAAGCCCATTGAGTACGACTCTAGCCGGCCACTGTGACCGAGCGGTTCTAGGCGCTTCAGTCCGGAACCACGCTGCTGCTACGGTCGCAGGTTCGAATCCTACCCCGGGCATGGATGTGTGTGATGTCCTTAGGTTAGTTAGGTCTGAGTAGTTCTAAGTCTAGGGGACTGATGACCTCAGATGGAAAGTCCCATAGTGCTCAGAGCCATTTGAACCATTTTTGAAAGTCATCTCTAGTCTAGAGTTTGAGAACGATGGGTTAGGTTGGGCTAGAATAAAACATCAAAGAAATTGATGGGGTAGAGGAGCCTGCATACGTTCAGTATTTATTGACAATACTAGTTTTTAAAACCTTGAATACACCGAAGCAATTTCACACCATCAATAACATTGACTAAAATTGTCAGTTGATAACGCGGTTTTACAAGCTTAAGATATCGAACACGCAAAAGAAAGCATGTGCTGAACCTGCATTGGCTATAGCTTACAAGCAACAGAAAACATCGAAAAATAGGAAGGGCCCGAGAATGGTTAAAAATTGGTTGACTTACTGACAGATCAGAACCACGGACCCTGCATCGTACAAGTTATTAATGTCGATAAGAGATAAAATAGAGAAACAAATTATAGTAATAAGGTAGGCAATCGCGGTCGACGAGAGATTAGGAGTAACTTTGAGATTTCTAGCAACTGGCAGGTCATTCGAATCCTCGAAGATTAGTTCTGTAATAGAGTATCAGCAAAAAGAATTAGTAAAATTATATATAAAACCGCGAAGCGATTACATCTGCCTGGCAAATATATGGTCAGGCAATCAAAGTAAAACTTTTTTTCCGTTCTCTAATAATTTGGTGAAACTGGCACTCATTTTGCGGACGTCTTACTAGTAATTGCAGATATACGACGTATTTTTCGTAGTGGAAGCGTTATTCCAAACTGCTATGTAATTCACCAACCTAAACTATATTTTCAACTTAATAAAGTAAGCAGCGTCACAGATAATCCACCCTTGACCACCACATAGTGGTTCATACAATGATTACCCTCGAATATGTCTAGTAAAATCGTTTTGTATCAAAAGACTACTAGAAAAATTGAATCTGGGGAATGATGTGCACAAAGGCGAATTGAAAACAAAATGTGCACGCTGACGCCGTGTGGCTGGTTCATGATGCTCTGTTAGCATCTGGATGGAAAATTTTGTCAGATCGTCAGTACTTGACCCCACACGTTCAGTATGTATTGACAATGCTAAGAATATTTTGAGGACGTCAATACTAATCGTCAATATTTACAGTGCTGACAATACGTCAATAAGGGCCCTTCAAATGGTCAAATACAGGGTGAATCATCTAAAACTTGAACAGCAAATATTGTGGAAATGGAAAGTGCCAGTGATGTGTGGTTTTCACAGAATGGTTTGGTAGTCAGGGTCTCCTATTGTTACCAACTCAACAGGTTATAATAATACTTAGAGAGTGTGTATTTTGTGTAAACTAAAAGTGGAGCAAATTAGAATGGCAGTGGTGTTTGTTGCAGGATTCTAGTACGAGTTGTTTACGAGATATCCAAATCGACACTTGTACATTACCTGTGGTTGCACACACTAAAGAACAAGACAAGTGCATACACTAGTTATGTGGATTCTAACCAGTAACAAGACAATTAACTATTAATGTTTGTGTTCAAAATGACCACCAGCAGCGGCAATACATGCTTACAGTCTGGTACGGAACGACTGTTACACACATGCTAGCATTTTAGCGGAGATGTCAGAGCAGTCTGCAGGAATATCATCGGATGTGTTCTTGTAGACAGCGTTTTCCAGATTTCCCCACAGACAAGAATCTACAGACGTGAGATCTGGGGAACGGCCTGGCCAAGATATAGGTCCTCTGCGTCCAATCCAACGATGTGGAAACAATTCGTGAAGACATGCTGTACTACTTCGTGTGCTATGGGATGGACAGCCATCACGCTGGTACAACAGGTTCCTCCTAGACCGCAGAGGAATATCTTCTAGCATCCATGGGAGATGGTCTGTTAGAGAGCTGTGATACTTGTGCACGTTCAGTGTTCTCTCTATGAAACGCAGGTGTATGAGCTGATGGTTCACTACCCCACACAACGCGTTTACACTCTATGTGCGCTGACGTTCCAGCAGACAAACCCAAAGGGGATTGTCAATAAACCAATAGTGTATATTTCAGCAATTTATCTGCCTGTGATTGGTAAATGTAGTTTCATCACCAAGTAAGATACGTGGTATATCTAGTGTATCCTGTCTTAATGCCTATGTACAGAAGTTAACTCGATTCTCATAACCGTTTCCATGCAGCTGTTGATGAAGGGAGTTTTGGTTGGGGTGGAACCTGTGTCCATGGAGAATGCATAGGAAACTTATCACTTATGCCTCTCCTGCAATTGCACGGGAGCTAACGTGCGGATCATCTGCAGCAACAGCAAGAACATTAATTTCTCCCTCTTCTGTCGTCAGTTCTTACCTTCTGTTGCGTCTAGGTGTTAACTATCACTTTCACATAACTGCTTGAAGAGGCTGATAAATAACTGCAGAGATGGCTGACACCTATTGGGAAATGTTGCCTCATACACCGTTCGATAACGAACTGCGTTCTTCTTTATACCATTGGCATGTCGGTTTTTTCTGCATTGGTAAATCCCACGGTCCAATCACGATTTACTGCTTGGACTGTCACGCACTGACCAGCAAGTCGCAGTGCACCCAAGGAACACACAAGCACACTGTAAACGAACATAGCAACATCGTACCTAGGAACTACGCAGGTTGCATGACAAAAACAGGTGTTGGTGCGCGACTTTCCAAGATACGATATTTAATAAACGACTCGCACTGCTGGCCTCTGTGGCCGAGCGGTTCTAGGCGCTTCAGTCCGGAACCGCGCTGCTGCTACGGTCGCTGGTTCGAATTCTGCCTCGGGCATGGATGTGTGTGATGTCCTTAGGTTGGTTACGTTTAAGTGGTTCTAAGTCTAGGGGACTGATGACCTCAGATGTTAAGTCCCATAGTGCTTAGAGCCATTTGAACCATCAGCACGCACTGGAATCCTGCAAAAAGCACCACTGACATTCTAATTTATTCTGCTTTTAGTTTGTTAATGTCAATTTAAAATGTAGTCGTTTGCACAAAAAATACGCTTTCTAATTATTATTAAAATCTGATTCGCTAACAGTACGAGCCCCTGACCACCAATCCATTCTGTGAACACCTAGCATCAATAGCACTTTCCATTTCCTCAATATTTGAGGTGCAAGTTTTACGTGATTCAACCTGTATTGACGGTTTGACTGTGCTATTGAACATGTGAGGGTCCCTAAGACAAACGCGTGCGACACACACACTCACACCTATAGCCCGAAACCGACACGTACATAAATGTGTTCCGCTTCAAGTGGTTTTGTGGAAACTATGAGAAACCTAAATCTGGATGGTCGGACATGGATGTGGATCACTGTCCCTCGCCCCCCCCCCCCCCGACCCCTCCCCCCTCACTCACCTCTTCAGTGCTGCTCTATTGTCTTACTAATGCGCTATCTTGCTCTGTCGCCTCTAATTCTACGCAGGCGTATGCTGATGGCATCATACGCATGTCCTTTTTTAACATCCCTGTAAGTTCTGAGTCATACTAGCTGTTCACGTTTTCTTATGAAACTCGTTTATCTTTTGGTGGTATATTTCACTCTTTGTCGTCTTGTAAATGCCTAGATTCTCAACGAAACTGTAAAGGGTCGGGGACTGAAAGAAGAGTGAAGTAAATGGCTCTGAGCACTGTGGGACTTAACTTCTGAGGTCATCAGTTCCCTAGAACTTAGAACTACTTAAACCTAACTAACCTAAGGACATCACACACACCCATGCCAGAGCGGTCGCGCGGTTCGAGACTGAAGCGCCTAGAACCGCTCGGCCACTCCGGCCGGCGATATCAGTCGGGATAGGTGATAGGTGATATGTTTATACCAAGTTTTTTTGCTTCATCTGCGTGTTCCCCGAACGTTGACCATTGCTCCTGGGACCGACTGTATTGGGGGGGGGGGGGGGGGGGGAGGGGGGAGACTGGGACACAGTAAGCATCTCCCCCTGACTCCCGGTCCAGAAACGAACCTCTTATACGTGCCCGAACAGAGCAGAAAGGACGGCCTCTCCTCCTCCGCGACGTGGACTCGACCACGCTCCTCCGCGGTCAAGGGAAACCCAGCGAGGCGCAGTACGATGTGTATAATGACGGAGGGAAGGGGGAGGAGCATTCCGGCCCGTGGCTGCGAGAGGGCGCAGCGCAGCGGCAGCAAGGTGGGAGCGGCAGGTAGGGCGACCTTGGGCCGCGGCCCGGCCCGGCCCGGCCGGGTGCGCTCAGTGCGGCCCCAGCGCCCGTGCCATGAGTAGCTGCTAGCAGACGCTCGCCCGCTATGCGCTCGCCTCTCCCCGCCGCGGCCGCGCCGCTGCTGCTGCTGCTGCCGCTGCCGGCTGCCCGCGCGCAGGACGCCGCCGACGCCAGCTGCTCGTGTGGCGCCAGCGCGGCCGGCGCCGCCGTGGGCACGCTGGTGGCCGCTCTGGTCGTGGCCGGCGTCGCCCTCCTGCTCTGGAGGCTCTACTGGCGGGGCCGCCGCGGTGAGTCCGCGCCGCCGCTCTGTTTGTCAACACCCCCCACTGGCGGCGGATACGCCCACGTCCCGCCCGCCTCGCCTCGGGGGTTGCCCTCACTTGCAGCTACGACCGACGGCAACCTCGAACAAACCGCGCCAGATGCGACTGACGTCATCACCCGCCTACTCTGTGCTAATTTTTACCCTCAGTGAATCGGCAGTTATTCTTCTTTGTTCGTGGAGTTCGAAAGAAAGTGCTCAATGGGCGAGTAACGACCGCAGCTTCCTGTTGGCCACTACCAGCCACCGCCTTTCCCACTTACGAGGAGACCACCCGGCAATCGGATTTTTGTAACGTGTTGTATTTGTGGTACGTGAACTGAAATATCAATTAGTCTAAGCACTTCGATGCAACTGTAAAAAAAAACTCGAGAAAGTGACTATGAAGATTTTCGAGCAGCAATTCACAAAAGTTAAGGCAATTTTGACGACTTGGCGGGCTGCTCGTTCAGTAACGTTGGAGAGCAGCAATCGGGTGCTCAATAGATCGCTGGGTCGAGTCTCACTATGACCTTTTTTCCTTTTCGTTTTATTTTTTTTTTTTCGTTCAGTTCAAATACCTGCATCATTTAAACACAAAATTGACCAAGTGTATCCTAATAAACACATACTTCATCATCATTATTTATGAAAATGCATGTCTTCTTGAGTGGCCCAGCGGTTCTAGGCGCTTCAGTCTGGAACCGCGCGACCCCTACGGTCGCAGGTTCGAATCCTGCCTAGGGCATGGATGTGTGTGATGTCGTTAGGTTTAAGTAGTTCTAGGTTGTAGGGGACTGATGACCTCAGATGTTAAGTACCATAGTGCTCAGAGCCATTTGAACCATGTCTTATTGTTTCTAATTACATATTGCACCCGAAGTTCCAGTTTCCACTGCAAACACAAATTCTTCATTGCCGATATTTTATAAAATAATGTTTTTTTTAAATTCAGACAGTCTTTATTAACAATCTTTTGTAAAATATCGATAATTAAGAATTTATATTTGTAGTGGGTGTGATATGTAATTAAGGAACAACACATGCAGTTTCCATGGATAATTATAATTAAATATGTCTTAGTTAGCATATATTTGTTGAAAGCGAGTTTTGAACCAGCCTTCCATAGATTACCCGAATAACTTTCTCTGACGCTACCGAGTGAACAACAGTGCCCAATGGGAAAAAACGTCTTAACTTCTGTAAATTAAAGTTCCTCGCAAATTTTCGAAGTCTGTTTTCGTGAGAATTTTTGAGGGTTGCATCGAAATCCTTTGACTGATTGATATTTGATTTCGAAACTTCACCTATTATAAACATAAAACGTAACAAAAATACGATTCTGGGTGGTTTCGTTTACAGCCAACACTCTTCTTGTCACTCATGACACGGCAGTCTGTAGGAGGATGTGAAGTTGAAGTATAGTATTTTGCTGGCAGGCTGCTTTCGCTGCTCTGTCAGCTTCGTCGTTCTCCTCGATTCCCAAGTGTGTAGGGACTCCAGCAGAAGACCACCTCTTTCGAAGGATGGAAGTGATCCTCTTGCGCCTCCGTATCGGATACTGCACAATGACGTAGGCATATCTCCTGCGCCAAGAAGACCCACCGGAGTGCAGTGTTTGTGGCGTCACTCTCATGGTCCACTGTGTTTTAACGTCCTGTGTGTTGTATGGTGATAAGAGGGAAGCCCTTGGCATACCGAGGGACTTACCCCTCCACCCCCCCACCCCCCCCCTCTGTCTTATGTGGCTACGAAACAACAGCACGAAAATTGTTGGCGTTTTGTGTGACTCCGAGACTCCTACCCAATTTAATTGAACGGAGGTTTTAACGAGTTTTTAGTGGCTGGATCATGCTTTTAGTTCTGCGATACCTCCTTACCAACTTCCACTGTTTTATTAATTATTTTAACATATGACAACTGCACGACTAGATCCGTTAGAAATCGCTGTAATTATCGTTATATGGCATTTGCTTTTCATTCTAACAAGGTAATACTTACTTACCAGTACCACGATCATTTGAAATGGTGCTGATCACCAAGCTGTTTAGCGCTCGACAATTTTAAATCCAGCCATCCATTCTTTATTCGTAAACAAGTTTATGTACGGTTTCGGCGTATTTACACGATTCAGAGTGCAAGTAAGCGACTACACTTTACCGTAATAAAGTAACATTCCCTCCACATTTCCCATGATACGTGTTCTGTAAGATAAACACCAGTAGCAAACGCAGGCATTGCCTGCAGGGAGGGAGCGGTGACCTTTTCAGTTAACGTACAGATAAACAGCAGTACGCCGCGTGTTATGTGTACTTTCACTTGTCGGACATGAGCATCGTCACATATTCATTGTCTTAATGGCAATTAGAGATTTAATCCGTTAAGGGATACTGGTAAATAAATATACCGCTGGAACTACAATGTAACTTCTTACCTCTCTGTTAACTTAGGAATAAATAATAAATTGACCAGTTTTATTAGTTATTATTCCCAAAGACTACATGGTGACATGTTTTTAAGCTGGCAAAAACACTGTGATTTAAAAGGTTCAGTCACAATGTGTAGTGTTGATGATTATGATCGCTGCCTTAGAGCTCTAACTTGTTGCCACCAGGGCAATGAATATCTAACGGTGCTCGCGCCTGGCTCGCGAAAGTAATCAATAAATGACATAATATTGTGGTTATCAAAATGCTACATGTACCTGGAACCAGGAGGGGTTGAATAGACGGTCTGAAAAAAGCTGCAAAACGAAGTTCCCTGTCAAAAAATGGCAACTGATTTCAGATTAACATAAAATATTTATAGTAAAAAAATCACTTTTTACTTACAGTAAACTTGGGCATAACAGCGTTGTAATCGAACCTCAATGTCTTTTAGGAGCAGAAACTTTAATTTTAAATAGAAAGAGGGATACTGAAGAAATTCAGAAAAAAGAAAGATTATTAGGGAAATATTAGGCTCCAAAATTACTTCTGGAGGAGCTTATAGGCTAAGAAGTAGTAAGGAAATAGAATACACAGACATACATAGGGACGTGAGAAAACGAAGATTTAAATTTTATGGGTACATTACGAGAATGTCACCCACTAGGTTGACAAAACAAATAGTAGAATTCTACGAGAACAGAAGCAAGGCCAAAACTGAGGCAATTAAATGGATCGTTGCGATTCAAGAGACTCTTCAAGTAGCCGATATAACTCAGGCTGACGTTACAGATAGAAAAACATTCAGACGAAAGATATTTGATTGGAACGTTGGTCAGAGGGAAATTGGAAAACAGACTGGAACACCGTGGTTTGATGAAAGGAAGAGATTTCATTCTGAAAGGATGAAACAAATTTGGACGCAAGGGAAGGCCAATCGTCAAAAGCGACATTGATTGATTGTACCTCGCGTTGTCCATACGCGAGTAAAAAAAAAGAGTCGTGTAAAAAAAATCGCAATAGATGAACTATGACTGTTTTATTTTAACATTAAATAACTTGTAACGTTCCTAACAAACGTTTCTACGTTTCTACATGAAGATGAGCTTCATAGACTCAAAGCCCGTAATGGGAGGTCTAATGAAGCTAATTAGTGATTGCTGAATTACTGAAGCTAACGCAACCATCCTATGTTTACTTCCATGATGAAGGTGGAAAGTCACTATTTATGTGTGCGTGCTTATTCTATCTGAACTGCGAGAACGTAGCTAATGCTGTTACACGAATGGTTGTGACGCTAATTGATTCTTCCATTTCCACTTGGTAGGACAACTTCGTAGTTATAATGAAAAGCACAAAATTTTGCATGTGCTACAGTATCAGTTTATTGGGTTAAGCCCTTTTTAGCTTTCAAGGCCATCATCCGATTATGATCGACAATCTTCATCAAAGAAAATAGTGTTTCATGACAACAATAATTTATCATATAATGGTGGAAAACTTTTTAACCAAATAAACCGATACCGTAAAACATCCATAATTTCATGCTTTTCATTTATAACTGATGGTCGTTGTTTCTACCGGAACACCCAACTACATTGGTAGAGGAAAAACACCCCTGACACCCTTTCAATACATTTGCCTAAGCCAGGAGCATCCTGCCTCAGAGGACCTCGGGATGGACTTGCGAAATGGAGTGAGTTTATGCAAGACATCTCGAAAAAGTTGTGTTATCCATAGACAAGCCGGAACACTGTCCAGAAACTACGTCAGGTGCAATTTGTTTCTCCTACTTACGTATTTCATCCCCAGGAAGCAGAATAATGTGTACCTCTCAGGCCGCCCATGATCTTCTCATGTGTCGTATGTACACTAACAGCTCCACGTGTTCCTCCAAACCACAACGGAACACTGTGATGTCCTTATAATCACGGACACTGGTCACGCTGTACTCAGGAGTACTCCTGTTTATTTGTTTGCATCGGCAGCACTACACACTACAGAGCGCAGAGCGAGACCGAGCCGCGCGGCTTCACTTGTTTGGGGGGGGGGGGGGGGCTCCTCAGGATAGATAGCGCAGTGGACCTATATAAGGATAACCGTGGACCTCTCACCGACGTATCATGTGTTATATCACTGACATGAGTGAAATTGCTTTTTTGTTTGCAGTGGTGGTGGAGAAGTCTCTTGGAACTTTACTTTTGTATCTTGAAGCGGTTGCCAACTCGGACATGTTTCACTAATTCAGATTTCTGCCATATAATTCAACATTCATTTTATAATAGAACGGTGAATCTACCTGAACGTTTGATGTCTGCTGCAGATCTGTGTAGCTCATGGCACAGGGTGCCTTTCAAACGGAGGACTGAGAAAAGTAAAAGCGTTGGTGAGGGGGATGGAGGAGGAGATACCTCGGTTTGATGCGGCGATAATCGAAGAAGTGCCACTGGCACCAGACGTCCACAGAAGTGACTACAAACAGAGTGACATTTGCGCCAAGAATCCCATTGGTGTTAATGACTTATATACTTACACAATGACTTATATACTTATCCATTGGACTCTTTCTTAACCAGCAGTGTTGTTTATGAACTTGAAATGTAAACGCATCGAAACATGTCTTCTATTCAGTGACCGGAACTGATAAGTAGTTGGTAACTGCAGAGTATAACTTGCTGTGTTCCTAGGACAGTTGCGTAATTTTGTAGTTACCTTGAGATGATTTGCCTCGCTAGTTTTTACTATTACTGCCAAGAAACCATTTTAAAAAAACTCAGCGGTTTTTTGTACAGAAGTATTTACTTAGTCACAGTGGTGGCATCTTCGATCACTTCTCGATGATAAAATTCATTTTTAAGGTTGAAAATCAAACTGCGTTTCGTTCCACTAATATTTATTACGAATCGTTTTCCGATGTGTTAGGTAATCACTAGGTAGCAGTTGATGAACGTCCGCAGAAGACTCTAGTACTCAAGAAACCGATCGTGGTCACCAAATGGAAACCAAACAAATGCACATACTCCTTGCTTATGAAATTAGATAGGAAATATCAAATCTAGTGCTCATAACTTCTCATGTATCAAATATACCACAATACGTACGGGCTTAGTGTTTGCAACATTATCGGAAAGATGTTGCATTGTAAACAGTTGCCGCTATACGAGAGATAGATTTCAGTATAAGTATCAAATGAACTCTGATTGCTAATTTACGTACGTATTGACACAGAATTATTAGTCTGACTAGTGGCAAAACACCAATGCTAATATTTCTGTATCACTGCGTATATATTATTGGCAATTAGTCCACATGTGATATTTGCAGTGAAATGTGTCTCTTATCTAGTGGCATCTATTTACTACGCAACTTATGGAATTTAAACTTTTGCACTTAGCTAAGCCATTATTGTAACATATTTCATGCATAACATGAGTGATTAGCACTATGCACTCTATTTGACGTTTCTTACTTAATGTCATGATCAAAGATTATTTGTATTGCTAATAATGTAGAGATCCAAGGTCTGCTTTCTTCTACACTGGTGCCTCTTGTAGTCAGTTGTTAACCGATAATGGCCTAATAAATCGAGGAGTGGAGTTTCAGAAACAAGTTTTAGTGGAACAAAACTCAGTTTGGTTGTTTTTTACCTTAAAAATTTTACTTACAATTCATAGCTGATTTCCAGTCCATGCCAATACAAGATGGTGCTACACATTATTGCACTACATTATTTAAAAGCAATGTTTATTAAATTTGCCGTGGAGGTAAACAGTGTTTTACGAGGTTTAATGAAAACGCTGCTAGTTTTGTGCAATATTGTTAAAACATGATTTGCAACTTATACTGCAGTTAAAACAAATGTAAGGGAACTACCATAGGAATTCGGTAATGAATACGTTAGGAAACTGTATGTAACATGGAATCTAGAGATGGGGTTGGATATGAGACGAGTTACGACTCTACAGTATACAAAAATTTGGCGCCCCCTTTTTCCGTTATTTATTTAATGTTAGAAATTCATGCAGTCTTAACTGTGAATGTTTTATGTTAGGCTTGACCATGACCTCCCTTAATGAAGCTGAAAGTGCAAACTGCTATAACCAGTTACATATATGGTTGTAGTTTTCGCTAAGTATTTAGGAAGATTATACAGCCGTCATCAGTGTATTTAGGTCAGTTACTAAGGCATGGATGTACTATATGTAAGTCTTTTGGATAACTTGTGGTACTGTCTGGCAGCTGAAGACAAAAGTTATTTTATTACAAAGTCTTATGGGTGGTCTGATTGCATGTGTGAACAACCTTTCAGTGCTTGCAACTTAGTAATAAAATGGGTTATGCCATCTCTGGCCAAATAGCGCCACACGTTATTCGAAAGTCGCACATACAATACATCCGAGCCTTGTTGCTCATGCCCGCATCTCGTGGTCGTGCGGTAGCGTTCTCGTTTCCCACGCCCGGGTTCCCGGGTTCGATTCCCGGCGGGGTCAGGGATATTCTCTGCCTCGTGATGGCTGGGTGTTGTGTGCTGTCCTTAGGCTAGTTAGGTTTAAGTAGTTCTAAGTTCTAGGGGACTGATGACCATAGATGTTAAGTCCCATAGTGCTCAGAGCCATTTGAACCTTGTTGCTCATAACTGACATAAATTCAGCTGTTGATGAAGCCAATCCCCCGAAGCATGTTATGAAAGGACTAATGTGAATGTTTACAGTAACTTGTAGTTTCAATTAAACCACGGAATTAATCTGAGCCAATTGGCAATAAAATATTCTTCAAGGACTATGGAGATACTCGTAAAGAGCGTGAGAGTAATAATGTAGACACAAGTACTACGAATGATGCTTCAGCACGAGCGTGAGGGTATTAATCGTACAAACGTTGCTTCAAGTACGTAGAAATCGACGAAGAGACGAAATTATGCGGTGGTAGTTCCCTGCCGGAGCAGCCGTGAAGGAGAGGCTCGGTACTGCTACAGGTGTGTGCAGGGACTGTGGGCAACACCGACTCAAAGGAAAGCCTCGGCGCTTGTTCGTGACGTCACATCAGCAAGGCACGGCGAACGCCAGGTCTGTTGCAGGCATACTCATATTGGTAGTGTCTCCCTCCCTGACACAGGAAAATGTGAAACTATTGGGGCTAGTTGACCAACACACATTGTTCTGAGAGATTTCTGCAATCAGTCAATTGTGCAATTCATTACAATTCTTAACAAACAGTGTACTCCTGAACTTAAATTTCCACCAGTTTTAAGGATTGACATATAAAAACAACTTCATGGTCCAGCACCAACAGAATTCGTGCTTCCTTACCTTGTTTGTAAATCTGAGGAATTTACGTTTGTACTGGGTTGCTTTTACAAGAAACGTTTGTTTCGACAGGATTCAGTAATACAGAACTATGACCTTCATTTGTAGCTTTACGATAGTAAGAAAATCTTTCATCTAAATAAAACTGTAGAATCCACAACAATACCAAACATTTTGTCCAAAATTAAGAGATTTAGAGTGATAAGCACGCCCAGGCGTTTCTGCCTGCAACAGACCTGACGTTCGCCGTGCCTAGCTGACGTGACGTCACCAACAAGCGCCGAGGCCTTCCTTTGAGTCGGTGTTGTTGTGGGGCGCCGGTGTGATGGAATCGTGCCGGCCCGTGGCAGGGGGGTGCAGGCGGGGGTGGGGGTGGCGTGGCCGGCGTAGCGTGTCGCTGCACCTGCTGGTGCCTCCGTGGTCAGCGCCGTGGGAACAGCCCCGCGCTGCTCGCTTCCAAGTCTCCCACCTGCCTCTGTTAGGTATCTCGTCGCACAGCACTCCACAGACATCTCCAAATTACACGACAATATCCTTAACCTCGGGAGCCGCAGAATCTGGCAGCACGCTCACGGACTGTTTAAGTGGCACTAAGGTATAATACACTATGTGATCAAAAGTGCCCGGACACCCCCAAAAAACATACGTTTTGCATATTAGGTGCATTGCGCTGCCACCTACTGCCATTTACTCCGTATCAACGACCTCAGTAGTCATTAGACTTCGTGAGAGAGCAGAATAGGGCACTCCACCAAACTCACGGACTTCGAACGTGTCAGGTGATTGGATGTCACTTGTGTCATACGTCTGTACGAGAGATTTCCACATTCCTAAAGATCCATAGGTTCACTGCTTCCGATGTGATAGTGAAGAGGAAATGTGAAGGGACACGTACAGCAAAAAACGTACAGGCCGACCCCGTCTGTTGACTGACAGAGACCGCCGACAGTTGAAGAGGGCCGTAATGTGTAATAGGCAGACATCTATCCAGACCATCACGCAGGAATTCCAAACTGCATTAGGATCCACTGCAGGTACTACAACATTTAGGCGGGAGGTGAGAAAACTTGGATTTCATGGTCGAGCGGCTGCTCATAAGCCACACATCACGCCGCTAAATGCAAAACGACGCCTCGCTTGGTGTAAGGAGCGTAGACATTGGACGATTGAACAGTGGAAAAACGTTGTGTGGAGTGACGAATC
This sequence comes from Schistocerca cancellata, assembly GCF_023864275.1. Lineage (NCBI taxonomy): Eukaryota > Metazoa > Arthropoda > Insecta > Orthoptera > Acrididae > Schistocerca > Schistocerca cancellata. Next base: position 517,972,505 of record NC_064630.1, on the reverse strand, counting down.
ACGGTACACGATGTGGCGAGCCGATGGCAGGGTGTGGGTATGGCGAATGCCCGGTGAACGTCATCTGCCAGCGTGTGTAGTGCCAACAGTAAAATTCGGAGGCAGTGGTGTTGTGGTGTGGTTGTGTTTTTAATGGAGGGGGCTTTCACCCCTTGTTGTTTTGCGTGATACTATCACAGCAGAGACTTGCACTGATTTTTAAGCGCATTTTCTTTTACATATTCCTTTTCTTTTACATATTTCTTGGCAAAAGAACATGGTATTACCAGACTGAAGACTGCAATATACTACTAGAGAATGGATCGTGTTTGACACTGGAAGTGTGTGTGTGTGTGTGTGTGTATAATAAATGCTAACAAACAGTATTTACAATGTGCCCCTCTGTACCCTGTGGCATTTTCTTTTTGGTGGTATAAATCATTGGACAGTTTGCAGGACAGTTATTGTGCTTTGTTTAACAGTGTTCTTCAGTTTGTTTTTTGGGGCAACAATAATTCACAAAAACTGACTGATGGACAACTTCCAGACAATCAAGGTTGAGAAAAGACCACTAATTCTGTTCTGTCTGCATAATTTTAATTTTTTACCTGTAAACTATTTGGAAATTCTTAACCCAATTCCCAACAAAGACAATATAAGTATTATACATAAGTGTTGAAGAACAATTCGGGGATGGCGATTGCATCTTTCAGCACGATCGAACACCTGTTCATAATGCACGGCCTATGGCACAGTGGTTAGACGTCAAGTAACATCCCTGTAATGGAGTCCTAATGTGAATCCCGTAGAGCACCTTTGGGATGTTTTGGAAAACTGGAAAACCGACTTCGTGCCAGGCCTCACCGACCAACACCAATACCTCTCCTCAGTGCAGCACTCCCTAAAGAATGGGCCGCCATTCCCCACGAAACATTACAGCACTTGATTGAACGTATGCCTGCGAGAGTGGAAGGTGTCATCAAGGCTAAGGGCGGACCAACACCATACTGAATTGCAGCATTACCGATGGAGGTCGCCACGAACTTGTCATTTTCAGTCAGGTGTCCGCATACTTTGATCACAGTGTATGTGCACACTGAGGGGTTGTAGTGTTAGTGCTTCAGTTGTCACGGTCAGCGGCGATCAGATGGCGCTCAGGAGGTCGGTCTGTGCACCATCTGTGTTGACTTTGTAGGCAGTAACAGTTCTCAGATTAGAGGTGACAGTGTTTGTAACAATCTGTCTAAGGTCCAAACATGCCCCGACGACGAATTTGTTCTCCTGTAGAACAGCTTCATACATTTTGTCGGTGTCGTACTATGGGCTTGCGGAAAGCTGGATGGACGTATCGACGGACTGCTGCACATGCTGGGCACAGTGTATCGGTGGTTTATCGTTGCTTTCAACTGCGGTCTGTGAGACATTCCCACACCTGTGGAGCAGGTCCTAGACGTCCAGGCAGTACGGACACATCTCGAGATCGACGCATTGTGCGAGCGGCAGTAAGGCCGGTATTACACTATCAAATTTCTTTGTCAATGATTTGATCAAATATGTGATCAAATATTCCGTCAAATACATTTGACAAAGATCTTTGACGTAGCGCTATTTTTCGTCGAAGTTCAAGATGGCTGACAACAACAACTTGTTATTAACCGCAGCAGTTGCATGTACCACAATTGCACTGTGTGCACATGCGGAGGAGAAGCGAGGGAAAAAAAGAAAACACACCTGGGTGAAGCCGTGGGTTTTACGACGACACGATAAAAGCATTCAACAAAACTTGCTATGTGAGCTTATAGTGGAGGACGTCAAGTCGTACATCAATTACTTAAGAATGGATGAGCATACGTTTCTGTATGTGCTCAATGAAGTGTATCCTCATATCACAAAGCACAATAGTCACTTAAGAACTGCTACATCTGCAGAAGACAGGCTCACTGTAACACTCTGATTCCTTGCTACAGGAGAGGGTTAGGTTAGGTTAGGTTAGGTCTCCAATCTTCGTAATCTATTTTTGTATTCAGCGTGTCTCACGTTGTGAAGCCTCATCAGTTCCATACATCTCTATTAATTTTGTAGTTGTCGGCACGCAGCAATTGTATTTACCGGCAATGTTTATAAAAACACTACACACGACAGAACGCAGCGATGCTAGCGCTCCATGTGGTAACATATCACATTGCAGTGAACAGAAGACAAGCGACTTCTTTGATCAAATCTACAGCGAGGCCCTAGATTTGATCAAATATTGGACGACATTTGACAAAGTTTCCTACTACACCATCAAATATCTTTGACAAAGATATTTGACAAAGAAATTTGATAGTGTAATACCGGCCTAACCGACCTAGTATCATCCAGGGACAAAATGTTGCACCTGCTGTGTCGTCAGAGACCGTTGGGAGCCGTCTGCTTGCAGCAGGATTGAGAACACCTGTCTCTCTGGCCAGGCTGCCACTGACACCACGACACTACCAAGCATGACTACTCTGGTGTCGTGATAACTCAATTTGAAATCCCAACAAACTGTTGTACGCGGGTATTTGTACGACGATATTTTCAAATGTGGCATAGGTATTGTAGTCATAGGAACAGAGATACAAAGATAGGGGTTTAACGTATCGTCGATGACGAGGTACACAGATAATGGAAGGATGGGGAATGAAATAGATCTTGTGCTAATCAAAGGAACCACCCTGGTATTTCCTTAATCGGATTTGGGGAAATCATGGAAAACAAAACTCTAGGTGGTCGTTCTCCCGCGTATGAGTTGTAACCTTGCTATCCCTTCAGTATTCTTGCGAGAGACCGTAATTAAATATACCTAATTATAGCAAATAGCTTGAATTCCGAAGAATATAAAGAAAAAGAAAGTAGCCGAGTCTACAGCTAATCGTTATGATGACACGCAAAAGTGACGCTCTAACAACTATGGTATACAAATTTATGTAAATGTAAAAATTAATTTTGATTACTTAGCCGTATTTCTTACTAATTATGGAACTGCAATTTAGTGAAACTTCACTTATTGAGTGAAAATAATACGGTGACCAGTCACACAGTGGACACACATTTCTATATTGACTGAGTTAGATTGAATCTGAAATTACGTAACAATTAATGATACATGAGTGGCTGACAATGGTCGTCACACACGCTGGAGCTCAACTGAATATGCAAGCTATCACTGAATTGTTATATTCAGTTACTATTATGTTCAATACTTCACAATTATTTAAAAACAAAATTCGCTGACTTATTGCCTCAGGCGACCCGTTAATGATTAATAAGCATGACCTCACTATAATATTCGCTGCCACTGAGTCAAGTAACAACTCTTCCACATGATGAAAACTGATAACCAAAAAACACAGTAAATTAACTGTAAAAGACGTCACAATCAGCAGCAACACATAAGACAACGCTGAAAGGATGAAGAGGACTATTCGATGCTAGTTGTCGGACTTTGATAAATGATGTAGGAAACATGCGACAAACGTCATAAACAACGTGGGGATTATAACGGTATATCAATGGCGATTTTTTTCAAACAGGCTAAGTAACATATCAGTCTGTCACCACAATCAGTTTTCTTTTTCACATTCGTTGTCTTCGCGAATTAAAAATAAAACGGTGGAAATACGCACCAGGTGACGTCACCACAGCCATTACCATTACGTCACTACACAACGCCGACGACTGTAGCCCGATTGAACGCCGACTGCTGTTTGCGCAGCTCGAGGGACGGACGGCGAGTGTATTGTTGCCGGCTCCACACGGTAGTTGGGTATGCGCTTCCAAGGGCTTCCCGCTTGATGAAATTATCCCGCAAATTATGTCTCTCGCTTGCTAATGTAGAACCTGTTGCATATCATCACCTTCAGCGATAACAACTTGCAAAAAGCAGAGCGCTCAGAGTACTACCTGAACACTCATTGGTTGTCGGAGAATGCGCGACGTGGTGCGCAGGACGAGCCTATACTAGACCGCCATTTTTTCGTGACTTCATCTATAGTGCTTAATATTCCTCTTGACCCCGCCGCAATACGATAGTGAGGATCGCTACAAAAAATTACTAAACATACGAACTCGAATAATATATCTGCTTTAGAGATTGGCTTGTACTATATCTATTCCAGATTCACGGCTTGTAGTTGTTCATTAACATGCCTTTTTTTAAAAAAAATCCTTAATATTGTCATAGTATCAAATTCATTAAAAGGTTTTATTAACCATCAATATTTCTTTATGAAAGTAAGAGAAAATTTTTACTTTACTTTATAGCAGATTTAATACTTTAATATGAAAATCTTTCTTTCTGTTTACAATGTGACAGTTATTATGATGACAGGGTGTGGACCCAGCTTATGATAATGATGAGTTAGGTAAATAATTAACGTATTATTAATATTAAAGTAGTACACATACAATATATTGTCCAATAAATTTTAGAGTCTAATTATTTGAGACCTTACAGCCTGGGGTAAGGTAAAGCTGCTGGGGCGATGTAATAGTTCGGCGGCAACAATTACTTTAGCGCAAGCTCTTCTTCCAGTTGTGGATAAGTTTAAATATGTTGTGATGCAGTTTGTTGGCCACACAGTATACTTAACAGTTTTGTTGAAACTTTTCCATTAATTAACAGTGTGCTGTGGCCAATAAACTGCGTCACATTAAAACCTTACCACATGCATTGCCACCACTTCGCTACATATACACTCACAGAACACAAAAATGTCATAAGTGCAAGGTCCGTGTTACGACACGGAAACAGCGAACGACACCAGCGCTTCAAGTGACCCAGCTATGAACTTTGAATACGAGAAATGTGGTGGGAAAATTCGTATTTTTAATTCGAAGTATTCGGTTTAGATGACAATATCTTTTTTAATTTATTCATCATCGATAGGCCTCGTAGTCTAATAAGCGTCCTAGGAACAGGAAGGATTTTGTGGCCTTGCAAAGTAATATATTCGAGAAATATGAATAAAAATTAAGATAATTTTGTAAGTAACTTGTGGTCACCTTCTGACTGTAAAATTATTTATTTGTAAAACCTGGTAATTCACTTTCGGCTGTGTGGTAATTATCAAGTGAAAATAATTGAACTTTAGCACATTGAAAAACCTAAAAGTTATCTGACATAACATGACGCAGAAACTGTTTCACCTCATTGTGTTCCTGATACTGCAACTTGTTTGTACTTCCCCTTTTTGAACTTAATTATAAACATGTTGCTCGTATTATGCTACATTATTACTCGCATTGAATGGAGTAAATGATTCCATATTTATGAAGATAGTAACTGTTCCCGAAAGAACAGATACCATTGAGGACCATGCAGCTTCTCTAGAAAAAATGCTAATTAATTGAAACCCTCAACTGCCGATAGGTGTTGTTGATACACCTCGATGGGGACAGCTGAAAATGTGTGCCCCGACCGGGACTTGAACCCGGGATCTCGTGCTTACATGGTAGACACACTATTTATCTGTGTCCTCGATGGCTCAGATGGATAGAGCGTCTGCCATGTAAGCAGGAAATCCAAGGAGAATTCCATGGCAACAGCTCTGGACTGAATTGGTATTCAGTTTTATTACGGTACATCTAGTCTCGGAATAAGTATTTAATTCTGCTTTGAATGGTGTTGCTTCTTATAACTGAGCATGCTTTGTAGTGTTGTTGGCTAGATCATTCTTCCTTGCTGATGCTAAAAATATTGTAATAGTTATGCGAAGAGTGTTCATATATTGTTAAGAGGTATTATAAACAATAAATTTTAGCAGAAACCATCCTCCCACTCCAATGGATGTTTCAAAGCAAATAATCTCTCATGACTAGTATGGAATTACGTTCACACTATACCTATACCATACAGTTCTATGTACCAGTTGACATCACAGCAGCTGGGAAGAGTGCTCCACCTACCATCTTCGAAGGATGCTATGGGTCTGATGATGGTCATGTGAAATGACCGAAACCGGTCACCCATGTTCTTGTAGCATACGTGGTGCGATCAAGACTGAATTTTAAAAAGAAAAATTTTTTTGATGAAATAAATGTTTAACGATTTCCGAGTGCGTGATTAGGCTGGACCTAAGAGTATAGCTTGAACTTCTGCCAGTGAAACGAGGAACAATAACATTCATGTTCTTACTTGTCATAAATATTTCGCTGTTCATTTCCGAATACGCGACAATTTCAGAGCGTGGGGTTAGGCAGGAATCTTAAGGGGACACCTTTAATTGTTGCGACTAAAACAAGCAGCAATAAAATTAATATTCTTCGTTTTCACTAATACCGGTAATGCTTCTTGTTCGTTACATTTTCAACTTTCAACTCGAATGCTCAACTTTTTTAATATTCATGTTTGCAAATAAAAAGCGTACCTACGTGTTCTTTGCTAGCCCATAAACGTGTACAATGAGGAGAGCCGCAAGGCATGCTATCATATCTTATGCATGTCAAACAAAACGGTTACTGAAATGTCAAAGAAACAAAACTGCATAGAGGCGTACCTCCATGCAGAATGGAGTTCTTGTTTTCTTAGATTGTCAGTACATTAGTTTCATTGTAGTTTACTCATCTTCTTGCTTTGAAATCTTACCTATGTTGCGTCATTCAGTGTGTGACCAATACCAACAATTTACAGGGTAAAAAAAGATATAATTTTTAAACATGTTCCAGCATTGTGCAAGACTATAAATGTGATTAAGGGAACTGTCCAAACGCTTAGACCACGTAAAATGGATGTTTTGCTTTAGCATGTATATGTGTCATTTTTTTTAGTAATGATAGCCTAACCTGTGTACCATTTAGTCCTACCTTTCCAACAGTAGCCTGTTTACTTCTTTTCTCGGAATATTTCTCGCCAGTAACTCTGTCAGTTTTTCAGGAATAACACAACAAAACTGGAATGTACGTCTACTTTAATCATCTGCTTCATTTTACTTTTGAATTTAATTTTTAAGTTTTCTAAGTGTAGAAGTCTATACCATGCTTTGTGGTATACCAATAGTGAGTGAGTTATTTTCATGTTTCACGTATCATGTGCACGATAAATCTTAATGATGTGGAACGAGTCATTTTATATTAACATCATTTTTTTTTGTAAATATGTCTCCATGCTGATTATTTATTAGTTTTTCTGTTTTAAGTAATTAAAGATGTTAATGTGTAATTCCTAGTCAACACCATTTACACGTTACAATAATAGTTAGTCTTCTGCAGAATAGGAGGAGTTGCCAAAGAGAAATGTTTTCAGTTTAGTTTCAGATTTTGCTCTTGTATATCTGTCAGGCATTTTATATCACTAGGCAAGTGATAAAAACTTTTGGTCCAGCTTTGTGAACCCCTTTTTGTGCTGCAGGCAGCCTTAATGTGGCGTAATGAAAGTTAATTCTTCTTCTGCTGTTGTAATTATGCACATCATTGTTCCTGTTGAAGTACATTGGATTATTTGCAACAAAATTTACGATAGAATAACTGTATTGTGAAGCTGTCAAATTGCTACTCACACACCGTGCAGCACGCAGAGATGCAAGACGAAAAGATTGTTCACGTAAGTTTTCGGTCAAAGCCTTCTTCAGAACGGAAGCAAAGCGCACTCGCGCACTCTTACAATCATACACACAAAACTCATATCCACATGACCGTTGTCTCAAGCTGTTCTGGCCAGAATCTTTTTTAAAGCGGGAGAAAAAAAAAATGCTTCAAATGGCTCTGAGCACTATGGGACTTGACATCTGAGGTCATCAGTCCCCTAGAACTTAGAACTACTTAAACCTAACTAACCTAAAGACATCACACACATCCATGCCCGAGGCAGGTTTCGAACCTGCGACCGTAGCGGTCTCGCGGTTCCAGACTGTAGCGCCTAGAACCGCTCGGGCACTCAGGCCAGCGAGGGGGAAAATGTGAACAATAAATAACTATAGGCGGGAGAATTTAGGGCATGAGATGCTGCACCAGCAACCTGAGCGGTCATGTAGCCGTGAGTTGCGCAGGAACGAGACCTCGACACAGTGTGGCTCGGACGTCGGACGCTTGCTTGTTTGGAAGGCAATGAAAAACACAGGAAAGAATAAACGTAATCAGCGGAACCATGACTCGTGTACAGAAAAGAAAAAAATCGCTTGAACGCCTCCATTTACGAATGAAATGTGATTCCCTTAAGCTTTACATTACATACGCAAGCTGGCAACAACTACGTCTCCACACAATTAAAGCACCGGACGCTATTTGGGATACGACCATAAAAGTCGATAGAAATCCACAACAGTCGAAACTGGGCGCAGACACGTCAGAGTGACATCACGGGGAAGTATCACCGCGGAGAACAATGGAGGCATAAATGCGGAGAACCTAACGTCTTGGGCTCTGCAAGGTGGCGGACGTCGGCATCAAGTTTGTGACGTAACGGCAACTCCCATCTTTTTTTGCTCCCATGGAATATCTCTATAAACGTTTCACCCCGGTGTACAGATTTATTTTCATTCGCTTTTCTCGCAGTCAAGTGGAGTCCAATCTGCATCACAGAAAACTTCAGATTCTCAGAGTCTATTACCACACAGCCTATATCTTTGATTTTATACAAAGCAAGATCCCTGACATGGAGAGCGAGTCTATTTTACAACACTTATAAAATCGTTTTCAGTCACTAATTGGATAGTTAATTGACAATGTCAATTCTGATTGTCCTTAACGAAGAAATAAATGGAGATATTTGCATTGATGATTAACAACAATGAAACATACAAGATAAATATAACGTCTCAAGATGTGAAATACTATGTTCTAGTGTTACTTATAGGGTCTTACTACCGCTCAACCTTACTGGCTTGTGGTCTTGAAGACTACGTTTTCGCGTTTTGTGAATTGTACAGTTTCACATTTCTGATGACTGTTCGAGATTACGATTTACACAACTGGCCATTAAATTTGCTACACCAAGAAGAAATGCAGATGATAAACGGGTCTTCATTGGACAAATACATTATACTAGAACTGACATGTGATTACATTTTCACTCAATTTGGGCGCATATTTCCTGAGAAATCAGTACCCAGAACAACCACATCTGGCCGTAATAACGGCCCTGATACGCCTGGGCATTGAGTCAAACAGAGCTTTGATGGCGTGTACAGGTACAGCTACCCATGCAGCTTCAACACAATACCACAGTTCATCAAGAGTAGTGACTGGCGTATTGTGACGAGCCAGTTTCTCGGCCACTATTGACCAGACGTTTTTAATTGGTGAAAGATCTGGAGAATGTGCTGGCCAGGGCAGCAGTCGAACATTTTCTGTATCAAGAAAGGCCCGTATAGGACCTGCAACTTGCGGTCGTACATTATCCTGCTGAAATGTAGGGTTTCGCAGGGATCGAATGAAGGTTAGAGCCACGGGTCGTAACACATCTGAAATGTAACGTCCACTGTTCAAAGTGCTGCCAATGCGAACAAGAGGTGACCGAGACGTGTAACCAATGGCACCCCATACCATCACGCCGGGTGATACGCCAGTATGGTGATGACGAATACACGCTTCCAATGTGCGTTCTCCGCGATGTCGCCAAACACGGATCGACCATCATGATGCTGTAAACAGAACCTGGATTCATCTGAAAAAATGACGTTTTGCCATTCGTGCACCCAGGTTTGTCGTTGAGTACACCATCGCAGGCGCTCCTGTCTGTGATGCAGCGTCAAGGATAACCGCAGCCATGGTTTTCGAGCTGATAGTCCATGATGCTGCAAACGTCGTCGAACTGTTCGTGCAGATGGTTGTTGTCTTGCAAAGGTCCCCATCTGTGGACTCAGGGATCGAAACGTTACAGTCATGCGGATAAGATGCTTGTCATTTCGACTGCTAGTGATACGAGGCCGTTGGGACCCAGCACGGCGTTCCGTATTACCCTCCTGAACCCATCGATTCCATATTCTGCTAACAGTCATTGGATCTCGACCAACGCGAGCAGCAATGTCGCGATACGATAAACCGCAATCGCGAAACGCTACAATCCGAGCTTTACCAAAGTTGGAAACGTGATGGTACGCATTTCTGCTCCTTACACGAGGAATCACAACAACGCTTCACCAGGCAACGCCTGTCAACTGGTGTTTGTGTACGAGAAATCGGTTGGAAACTTTCCTCACGTCAGCTCGTTGTAGGTGTCACCACCGGCGCCAACCTTGTGTGAATACTCTGAAAAGCTAATCATTTGCATTTCACAGCATCTTCTTCCTATCGGTTAAATTTCGCGTCCGTAGCAATTTTAATGGCCAGTAGTGTATAAGATCAGAAATGCTGCAGTTGACACATCTCTGCCTACAGTTCAACGCTTTGCTGTAAAGGCCATGTGCAGCAGTCGCTGAGTCGTTCGAACGTTTTTTTTAAATAAGTATTTTAGTATACGGATGAAGGACTGTGCCATCCTCGATTACTTAGACTCATTTATTTGTGTAGTGATTGACTAGCTACTTATCGTGAAGTTTGCCTCTCTGTACTGCGTGCGGGAAGTTTAATGCTCGTGTTCCATCGAAATTCGCTCAGGAAGAGACTGTGTAGCGTGAAGTCGCGCGCGTCTGTCGGAAGAATGTACGTGGGCGCCGCGGCGTGCCGTACAGAGCGCGGCAGCGACGTGGGATCACAGCCACAGCCACAGCCAAGGCGCCGCGCCGTGCTGCGTAGCGCGCCTGCCGCCGCGGCCGTCGGTTTCTCCTTGACTGGCCGACTTCCGCGTCACGGACGAACCACCGTGCCCTTGTCTGGAGAAGGAGCAAAAAAATAGCTAAGGAAGCAAACCTGTAATATGCAAGTGTATCATTAGTCTCGAGCTCGATCCTGGCTGTCGTGCACCGAAGGACTTATTCGTAGCTTTCTGTCCGTAGTGTCGACTGCATGACGTGGTTAACCTTCCATTATAGAATACATATGGCAGCTGAGGAAGGCTCTATGTCGGAGCAGCTGTTTTCAGCGGTGAACTCCAACAGGGCAAATGGCTTTATCTACGCATATACCTATTCAATACTTGATATACCGGGCGATCAAAAAGTCGGTATAAATTTGAAAACTAAATAAATCACGGAATAATGTAGATAGAGTGGTACAAATTGACACACATGCTTGGAATGACATGGGGTTTTATTAGAACCAAAAAATACAAAAGTTCGCAAAATGTTCGACAGATGGCGCTTCATCTGATCAGAATAGCAATAATTAGCATAACAACCTAAGACAAAGCAAAGATGATGTTCTTTACAGGAAATGCTCAATACGTCCACCATCCTTCCTCACCAATCGCTGTAGTCAAGGAATAATGTTGTGAACAGAACTGTAAAGCATGTCCGGAGTTATGGTAAGGCATTGGCGTCGGATGTTGTCTTTCAGCATCCCTAGAGATGTCGGTCGATCACGATACACTTGCGACTTCAGGTAACCCCAAAGCCAATAATCGCACGGACTAAGGTCTGGGAACCTGGGAGGCCAAGCATGACGAAAGTGGAGGCTCTGCACACGATCATCACCAAACGACGCGCATCTGTCGTACATTTTGTGAACTTTGTTTTTTTTCGGTTCTAATAAAACCCCATGTCATTCCAAGCATGTGTGTCAATTTTTACCTCTCTATCTACATTATTCCGTGGTTTATTAAGTTTTCAAATTTATACCGACTTTTTGATCACCTGGTACAATGACTTGGTCTCTGGAACGGGAATTTCCAATTCTGGATGGAATTGCTTGAACGGTATAGTCTACCAAAATTAGGTTTTTACCTGGCCGATTGTCTTGAAGCTGGCTTTGTTGTCTTCTTATAGAGGTACGATAACACCGCGGGTCCGTTTTGTACAAAGAACCATCACTAATACAACGATTTTGAAAATCTGTTGAATCTGTATATATGAAACCAAAAAAGATCTGCACTTTGAATAATTGTATTTTAACTCTTTAAACATCGAAACAACAGAGCGTACCAGTCATTTGCTTCCATGAGCTGCTTCCTACCTCATCACGCACACATGTCTCCATTTAACACAACTTCCCACCAGGTCTTCACAACGAAAAGGTACAAAGAGAATCTCTAAAAAGTACAAAGACACTCTCTGAGCTAAAAAAGTTAACTCGTTTTCAAAGACCTTAACCGATAAATCACAAACTTGGTAAATTTAGATTTACGGATTTTATCTTCAGTCTTCAAAATTTATTCTCAGTGCATTATATATTAATAGTTCTGCATGAGATAACGAATTTTAGCTGGTAAAATTTTATGTGAATATTTCGATTTATGTAGTGAAATTATCGGTACCCGACGGCATCGAGAGAGTAAGATTATGTCTCAGGCTTGGTTACATCACAACTACTGCTGTAAGTTACTGCTCTTCTGTCATTCAGCCATTTTTAATTACCTTGATATTCTATAAACTTAGCTTGTAAGTTCATGTAGAGGCTGTCTAAGTAAATTTGACGTATCTATATTCGACGTTATACAGGATGCGTCATAATTAATAGGTTCTAGGCGCTTCAGTCTGGAACCGCGCGACCGCTGCGGTCGCAGGTTCGAATCCTGCCTCGGGCATGGATGTGTGTGATGGCCTTCGGTTAGTTAGGTTCAAGTAGTTCCAAGTTCTAGGGGACTGATGACATCAGCAGTTAAGTCCCATAGTTCTCAGAGGTATTTGAACCATAATAAATAGCAAAACTGACACACTTGAAAGTACAGAATAGTAGAATCAAAAACGCTCCAGTAAACGTGGATCCGCAAGTGAACCGTTTACGAGATAATTACTTCGCTACGAAATACTGTTCTAGTCAGTAAAAATGTTTTTGGAGTGTAAACTTTTTGATTAAGTGCTCATATGATTCGGCTCAAATTTCAGACACGGTTTACCTTAACAAGAAATTTAACACGTTTACATGTAACAATTTATTGTACAGTCTCATGTGTTAGATGAGGTGTTCCACATCTCGTCCCCACATTTTGATGCGTAGTGCATTCGTCCATGCAGTATGATACGAATTCTTTCAGGCAACTCTTGTTCATCTCATAAATCTTGAAAAGACTGCAGTTTGCTGATCCACTTCTTCAACCATTTCGACGGCAGTGCTGTACATTTCTCCTCTTAGATGACAGCACACATGAAAATGGAAAGGCTTGAGGTTAAGTGGGATTGGAAGCCACTGCTCGACCTATCCATCTTGAACCATACTGGCAAGTTGTATGTCGTCTTCCATTAGGAGCAAAATATGCGGTGAGCTATCATGACTCTACCACACTCCTCAACTTCGCACAAGGCGAATATCCTGAAACACTTCTGGAACATCCCACCGCTGAAACCGAAGGTACCCCCGTCCATCGAGTTTTCTTGTAAAAATGTGTGGTTCAATGGGACGACGTACTCATAACCTCATATTCAATGAGAAATGTTCCTGATATGGCGACGAACAATGCGTGGGTTTACGTCTAATTTGACTCAGATGGGAACTTAATCGAAAAGCTTCCATTTCAAATGTATTTGTACTAACTAGGACAAAATTCCGGATTAGCCCCCACTAGGATCTCTAGGAAGTGACAGTGACAAAAAGAGTGATGCATTGCACGATATCAAAGCAGCCGCACATTAGGGTTAGGCTGGCTCTGGTGCGGGTACATTATACGAGGAGCTTGATAGATCGCGACGCTGTTATTTATTGTTATAACATTGTTGTCGATACCGGGGCCGACAAGTGTGTCTATCCTACAATAACTGACTAGGTTCTTACTAGGACAGATTCGAAGGCAGAATTTGAATAAGTTCCCCCGGCTTGCTAGTTATGCGCTATGGCGCTTTAAGTACTGTTGCCTTCGTGCAAGACGTGTCTGAGGTTTATCATTGCGTCCATGATAAATCACATGTACTGTTGGCAATTCTGATGGCTCTCGGCGTTAGTAACATGTATATCATCTAGCGGACGAGTTCTTATGTGTTAGTGAACGGATATCTAAATTTCTTTCTATGTTTTAGACCACGTAGTCACTGAACTTGTGAAAACGAGCTAGCGTTTGGTCTCTAATTACTAATTACTTCAACACAGACGTCATGCTAAACTTCGTAACCTTCGTCGTTTGTGCTTGCCAAGTTAAGGGGAGTTGGAATGCCGGAAAATGGAAAAAATTCACATTTTCAGTTTTTAACCTTATAACTTAATTTGAAATTTTCTGCTTAAAATGGTGCAAAATTTGTTAAGAAATTCCAATTGGAAGTATTTTTATTTAATTTTTCAAAATTACATGTGCGCCCAGCAAAGTTACCCATCTTGTGATTTGTACACATTTAAATCTTCGCATTTCCGAAAACATTACATATAGAAGGCTGTGGATTTCACTCTTCAGTTGTAGAATCTTTGATCCTTCCATAGGTACCATTGTTTTTACGACTAGCTGTGTTTATTGTTCAGTTTTTGATCTGTGAGTGTTTGTTTTGAGCCTCGAGTTTAGTTTGTCGCTCATTTGGAGTTTGTTATCTGTCTTGTTTTGACTTTCAGTGGTGAGTGCGTAGTTTCTACGATGCCTAGGAGTGCATCATTATTTAAAAAGCGAAAGTTTCGCGGTAATAGATTTACAAATAACGTTTGTTCAAGTGATTCTGCTTCAGCACCTGTTGATGCTGGTGAAAGTTCTGACGTTTGTACAGCTGAGATGTGTGAAGGAGACACGCCCACCAGTGCATCAAAAAAGAAGTTATCAAACTGTGCAAGTGAAATTACAGATGAAGCTTCTAATGAACAATATGTTTTAGTCGACTTTCCTGTTTTTACTGAGTTTATGAAGAAATGTTTGTGTTGTAATCTTTGTGGAGGTTCTTTTGATATGAACATAACAAAATCTATAGGACTTTCCTGCAAAATTGCTATAGTTTGTGCCAGTTGTGAAAATGAGACCTGTTTTTGGAGCTCTAAAACATGCAGTAGCAATTTGTTTGAGAGTAATATCAGGCTAATGTATGCAATGAGAGCAATTGGTAAAGGACATACTGCTGCTCAAACATTTTGTGCCATAATGAATCTTCCACCTCCACCTGCTAAAATTGACAATTACACTGAAGTGATAGGAGATGCTGTTCAGTCTGTAGCAGATTTATCAATGAAAGCTGCTGCCAGTGAAGCAAAATATATAAATGAAGGAAACCCAGATATCCCTGTTGCTTTTGATGGAACCTGGCAGAAAAGGGGTCACACATCCAAAAATGCTGTTGCTACTGTTACTAGTGTGGACAGCGGTAAAGTTTTGGACTATGAAGTGCTCACTAAACATTGTTACCATTGTGCATCTGGTAAGATAGAAGCAGCTCACATATGTAGCAAGAATTATGAAGGTACGAGTGGAGGCATGGAGGCTGCCGCTGCTGTGAAAATGTTTAGCAGATCAGAAAAAGAACGGGGAGTATTTTACACAAAATTCCTTGGAGATGGGGACTCCAAGGCATACAAAAGTGTTACAGAATCCATGCCATATGTCAATAAGACAATAACTAAACTAGAATGTGTCGGTCATGTTCAGAAACGAATGGGCACTCGTCTAAGGAAACTGAAACAGAATCTGAAGGACAAAATTTTGTCAGATGGTAAAACCATTAGAGGTCGCCTGTCAGATAAAATTATAAATGAATTACAACAATACTATGGTATGGCAATAAGAAATAATGCAAATAATTTGCAGGAAATGAGACAAGCTGTATGGGCCACATATTTACATCGATCATCAACTGATGATAATCCTCAACATTTTGCTTGTCCAGATGGTCCTCAGTCATGGTGCAATTATAGAAAATCTCAAGCTACTGGGGATCCTTATCACCATAAAAATTATATTCCATTGGCTGTTATGGAAGTAATTAAACCAATATATAGAGACTTGGGGCATCCTGATCTTCTGCGAAAATGTCTTCATGGTTGTACCCAGAATCAAAACGAGTCGTTCAACAACCTCATTTGGACTCGTGTACCTAAGAATGTATTTGTTGGGATAAAAACATTGAAATGGGGAGTCAGTGATGCTGTTATTTCATTCAATGATGGTCATATGGGTAGGCTAAAGGTCATGGCAAGGCTCGGCATTGCTCCTGGTATCAACACCATCAGAGGTCTTCAGCTTCTGGACAGCGTGCGAGTAAGGAAGGCTCAGTATGCAGCTGAATTTAATACAAAAAAAGCAAGGGCAGCAAGGAGAAGAAAGCTTCTAGGTGAAGAAGAAGAACTAGAAGATGACCCTGATTACTCTGCTGGACACTTTTGATAATAGAATAAAAGGTATTTGTGAATTTTCATAATAAATTACTTTAATCGCATTTTCTGGCATTTGACATTTTTAGTGTTACATGTACCTTTATCTCATAAACCACTCAACCAACAACATTCAAATTTTCAGAAATGCTGCAAAACAGTTCAAAGAGGCCACTGAACTAGAATCATGACAAGAACTGGCTTATTCTCTGAACTAGGGAAGTTTATGTTATACTTTTTCCAATAAAAAATGGCTTAATGGTAAAAAATTCATAAATACTATACCAACAAAAAGAAAACATTGGTTCTAGTTCAGTGGGCTCACAATATATGCTGAAAACCTCTGCCAGAATTTCAAAGTTCTGAAGATAATAGTTCCAAAGAAAAAGGTACACAAAGTTAGCAAATTTAACATTGGCGAGATAGGGCATTCCAACTCCCCTTAAAACGGATTGCTGAATAGTAGTTCGAATCTTAATACTTGCCCTTCGTGCGTAGTGCACAAGTAATTTCGTCATCCCAGCACCTTGCGTGGAGTCATTCAAGACTTTGACCCAATACAGGATGTAACATTTCTCTTAGATGTACTAGTCTCTTGACTCCGGCGAAGATAGGAAAGAGCAGTGGGAAGACAATGAACCACGGTCCGGCAAGAGATTTCAACTTTGATGCACACTTAAAACAATATATATCTTGCAATAGGTTGAAGGATTCGATATCGTATCCTCTTTATTCCTTCTTTTTGTCGCTACTACAAAAGTTGTAAACTCTCCAACTTCTGGTTGTAGACTGGAGTCCGCCAGCGCTACAGCGTATTTCGCACAACGTCGGTTTTGACAGGAATCGGATGCGGCAGCTGGCACGAAATGGAAAGCGCGCATCTCGCGGGTCCCGGCTGCTCGAGTGAAAGCTCACAGAGGCCGCCGTAGCGCGCGGCGGAGTACTCCCCTCCCACGCCCTTCTCCCAGTCAGGCCATTGTGGAGTACGGCGGGCGCAGAGGGGACGTCTGCCGAGCGCAAACCGTCTCTGCGTGGTCGCTAGCCCAAGGAAGCCACGTGGGCGTGTGCACGAGCTTGTGTGGTGTGTGTGTGTGTGTAGGCAGCGTAGGCAGCCGGCGAAAATACTAGGCAGTGCTAACACAACTACATAACTATATTCGTTGCCTCAAACATTTCGGGTCAGACTTTGTGCAGATGATAAAGGATACTAAACTGAGTGCTTTGACGCTTTGAGACAAGGAACTAACACTCATAAATTAATACTGGGTTTTTAATTGACTTTATAGCAATAACAAAAGCTCAAATCAGTTGTCAACTTGATGACCGTTAGTGTGAACGAATGTTTTCAAAATATGCACAAAATTTTGGCAATTATTTGCAAATACGTATCATGTTTTAATAGACAGGACCCATACGAAACAGTTCTTCTTTAGTTCCAAAAAAGATTTCATGCAGCTACGACTTCAGGTAGCCCTTTAAAAAAAGAAAGAAGAAAAGAGTGGACCTGCGTCATAGGAATGGGCCGCTAGATGCCACGAAAAGTGGACCCGCAAGTATAGAGGCGGGAAATGTTTTGAGAGTGGAGAAGCAGTAACTGCAAAATGAGAAGGTCAGGAGAGCTCAGTGGTACGGACTAGTCATTGGTTGTCACCTTAGCAACAGATCCATCAGGGACACTTCAACCCTTCTAAGGCTTCCCAAGTCGACCGTTGGTAGTGTCATTGTGAGATGGAAACGCGATGGAACCACCAAGGCTAAATCGAGACCAGGCAGATGTCATGGGGTCCTGCGAGCATTGTGAAGGTGGTGGTAAATATTAGTATGAAATCAGCGGAAGGAATCACCCGAGAGTTTCAAACTGTTACCAGCAGGTCAGTTAACCAACGGCTGTGCGCAGGAAGTTAAAAAGAATGGGATCGATCTGGAGCAGCTCCTCTTAAGCAACAAATTTTTGTAGTCAGTACTAAGCGACAGAGAGCGACGCCACTGGACAGTGGATGACTGGAAACGAGTCATTTGGAGTGACGAATGAGGGTATGACCTGTCACTATGTGGCAATGGGATGGTAGGATTTGGATTTGCCGAATGCCTGGACAACGGTGCTTTCCATCATACCTAGTGCTAACAGTGAAGTATGGAGAGTGGTGCAAGAGATGGAATGCTGCAACAATAACACATGAAGGTATTCAAGATCCTTTTGCCAGTCCACCAGGATCTGATCTGAAGAGAAGTAAGTGGACACGACTTAACGGGGTAAGAACCGGTCACGCCAAGTGCAATGCTGTGATGCCCAAGTGGGCTCCGAGACTCTCCAGCCTGCGATTGTGGTGATCAAGAACAAACCGTCCAGCATGCTGTCAACGACTGCTCTCGGAGATAGTACGCAGGACCATTCAGTGATTTCATGAATGCTGCTCTCTCTGCCATCAACTGGCTACATGCAATGGATGTTGAACTCTGATTAAATATATACGTTTTAATTAACAGTCCTAATGTTATGTTTAAATGGAATACTTTTAGTATTACCGAATTATTAACTTTAAGAAAGTGAACATATTAACTTGGTGCCTAAATGCTTACTAAGTTTAAGATAACTCTAAATACAGAAGGATGAGAACATATTTTACAGCATTGTACAGGAACAATTCGGACACTGTGATTGTATTACCATGACAGTTGTACCCTGCCAAAAAGCAGCGACTGTAAGGCAACGGTCTGTGAACAGTTACATTCCTGAAATGAACTGGCCTGCCCAGAATCCGACCTAAAGCTAGTGGTACACATTTGGGATAAGTTAAAACTTCGACTTCGCTGAAGATCGCTGCGTCTATTATAACTACCTTCTTGGCTTTCAGCTCCTGAGGAAAAGGAGCTGTATATCCTGTCAGACATTCAGACAGCCCTCTGAAATTGTCTCCAGTAGTATTCAAGTAGCCAAAGGCGGAGAGTCGGCACATCCCATATTAATGCCCACCAATATATGTCCGTATGCTTTTGATCTGATAGTGCACATTGTAAAGGGCCTGCCCTCCCGTTATGATTATGAGGGTATCAGTTGTTCAGATGTAAATGACGTTAATGTCGAGGTGGGACAAGGCACCATGTTGAGGCACTCAGACAGGGTGGCAGCAAATAAAATCCCGTTTATCCTCTCCATTATATGGACGTCAAACGTGCGACTGTGACTAAAATAGCGCATTCCTCGTGTTAATACTGTGACAAGGTGCTTTATAATGCTTTAAAAAACATTTACTCTTCCAGTAGCTAGCTTTAGATCTCCTGAAGGCTCATCTTCAGGTGGTTAGTTTTTACAGGCGCGTCACATTTTATACCTGCGTCGCCTTGCCAGCTACTAGCTGCATCTGGTGTCATGTGTGACGTGCCTGTAAATACTAACCATCTGAAGATGAGCCTTCAGGAGATCTAAAGCTAGTTAATGGCAGAGTAAATGTTTTAAAATGATTATAAAGCAACTACTTGCAGTATTAATACAAAGAACCCACTAAACACTAAATAAGATACTGTTGTCGGTAGAAAATCTAGACCAGAAGTTGGTAGAAATTCGATACTGGTGATCTTCGACAAGCACAAAAAAAATTAAATCGCTCTGAGCAATATGGGAGGTCATTAGTTCCCTAGAACTTAGAACTACTTAAACCTAACTAACCTAAGGACATCACACACACCCATGTCCGTGGCAGGATTCGAACCTGCGACCGGAGCGGTGACGCGGTTCCAGACGGTAGCACCTAGAACCGCTCGGCCACACCGCCCGGCGGACAAGCGCATTCCATAAACGGCTGTTGCATTACTTCAAAACACCATAGAGGTATGAGCTTCCTGCCACAATAAAGGTGTGTACCGGAGCGGGAGTCAGATCTGGGTCCGTTGCCTCTCGCGGGCAAGTGCTCTGCCGACTGAGTTATATACACACGATTCACGACGCGCCCTCACAGCTGTACTTCTGCCTGTACCTTTATCCAGTCTTGCAAACGGTCCGGCACACAGTTTTAACATTACAGGAAGTTTAATTTCAACGCACTTTCCGCTGCAGAGGGGAAATTCATTCTGGAACCACAGTGGTAGAAAGGTCACTCATCCTCGAACCATACCAACAGCAGTAAGTTAGGGAGTGCGGTACTGCGCTACATAATCCATTGACAGCACTGAAATCTGGGTTCAGGTCATTTGATCCAAACACTTGCACGCGTCATTTATAGCAGGAGTGTGAAAGCTGCTCCGCCAGTACTGACCATCCGCCTCCGCAGCTGTGAGGTCAGCGTATCAGACTGCCATCTGAAGTCCACTTCAGTACAGTTCAGTTCAGTTGATGAGGGACCGGAACAGCCAACACTCAACCGCATGAAGCCAGCTGAGCAGCTACTTGAATGACAAGTATCGCCTCCAATATCTAGAAATATTTCATATAATTGATTCACCTAGATGGGCAACGAATCCACCTTCTTCAGTGAAGAAGGGCAAATACGTCCGACCTCCTGCGGGAATCTGAGCAGCGAGCGTGGAGGACACGAGACAGGGTGTGCGGATAGACGGCTCTCGGTGGGAGCGTGGGTCGGCGGGGAGGCGTGCCGTCATAGTCTGCTCAGCTGTGATATACACTGTGTCTGGGTGGCGCAGTGGTTAACGCAATTGCACAGTAAGCAAGAGATACCGGGTTCGAGTCCCGGTCTGGAACAAGTTTTCATTCGTCGCCGCTTATTTCGCGTATTGTCCCGATGCAACCGATACCACTAATGCCTTTCCTTTCTTCTCCCCCTCTCCACCTTCAATTCACATATATCTACAAATCTGAAAATGTTTGGGTGAGTTGTGTGCTGACCCCTTGCCCCACCACGCAAATGACGCAATATGGCAGAGGATAACACGATGGCCGGTTAACACCGCGTGGTTCACTGGGCCTGATAGCGGAGTTACTTATTTGATTTACCAGTACTATCCAGATCGTATTCTGCGAGGTATGCATTTCAACAGCAAGTTGACGGCGTCTTGATGTATTTTTTCCCCACATAAAACCATCTACTGCGTCAACAATTCCTCTCTTGACAACCCTGGGCAACTCTTTGTGACTTTAACTACACATTTTCACGTAAGAGTCTATCCACAGCGAGAAGTTTGTTCCAGCTGGGACAACACCTATTGCGAAAAACTCCTCTGCACCTTCGTCCATCTTGCTATGAACTACAGGCTGCTGCGCCATACGTTTAAAGGTGTGTCTACAAGTTTCTGTACCGGAATGCCTCATCTTTGCCAATCACGAATTGTTAACTACGTCGTGAACTCATCCCAACCGACTGTTTATTGATTTCCTAGGTCGATGCGGCATGAAGTTGATTATTGTGGAACGTAAGTCCTCGCGTGTATTGCTCGTTAAATAGTTCGTGCCCCTGAAATATTCACTTCTGATCGATGACTCCTTATCTCAAAGTACTCTCACTACAATCCTTGAGCGCCTGTGTAATTGTGACACTAAAGGTTCGGCTCATTCTGCAAAAATCAATTAGTTAGACCAGTGTCGTCCAGACACACTAACCAAAGGCATCAGGTTACAACGCTTGTAGCCACTTTTTGCTGTTCGTATATAATCGTCAAGGGAAAAAGAGAATAGAGTTTCAAATCAAAAGATTGTATACCGGTGTTATACGTCAATTCTGAGTATGTGATACTGCTAAAGATTATCCTCCTATCGGATGGCGTCAAAGAACTAGAAATACTTATACTCTCTCATCCGTAATTCCGCGTTAACCAAGACAGCACACCTCAAAAAGACGCTTCATACGTAAGTCACTTCATACTTTCGAAAAATAAAAGAAATTCAGTAAATCTTGAAGAGGAAACGGACGGGATTTACGAAAACACTTCCAGTAAGACTTCGTAGCATCGCTCAGATATCAAAGCTAAAAAAGCTCGTAAGTTTATGATGTTGTAAATGAGCAAAAATATTTCAAGCTTAAAATTATTTTAAAAAATGGTTCAAATGGCTCTGAGGTCATCAGTCCCCTAGAACTTAGAACTACTTAACCCTAACTAATCTAAGGACATCACACACATCCATGCCCGAGGCAGGATTCGAACCTGCGACCGTAGCAGGCACGCGGTTCCGGACTGAAGCGCCTAGAACCACTCGGTCACTGAGGACGGCTTAAAATTATTACTTTCTACTGTCTGCAGGTAACTGATACGGATATACCAAATCCTCCCCCTTCACCAGCATAACACTCGACAATAGCTTCTGAAAGGCAAGATAAAGAATAAACACCGTTAGTTCCTACAGCTAAAAATTTTATTTTCGCACAACATTACTCAAAAAATTTACTCAAGTCATTAACATCAAAGAAATTGTTCAGTTCCGAAGGTGTACTGCGACACATTAAAAAATGACTGCCGAGTGTGATTCACGAGGTAAACGCTTCATTCACAATTGAAGGCCGCTCAGCAGTTAGTTGTTCGTTAACGACGGCATAAAATACAGCTCTTAAGCTGTCGTACCCCACGACGAAGAATAGGAAGCCTTCAAATGCCGCTAACATGGAAGCCATGACCGACAGCAGACTGAAGCACAGACATTCTGAAATGCAATTTAGCGACTACTAGGTTCGACTGTTCGACACACCCCTTAATGTCACGTCTTTACGATTAATATACAGTCTGGAAAAATACAGTGTACACACACAGCCACGACTATCAACTCTTCTGTTGCTTATTTGTACAACATAGTTATAAATGCAAAGCACAATATGCGTACCCTACAGGATTAATTTATTTAGTTAGTCGGTTCTCTTCTTACAAGATCACCATCATCATCGTCATACTTTTAACGGACTATCGTCGACAAAAAAGCTAAAATTTTGTAAACAACATTGTAAAAGATGTTACTCATCTAGAGTGAGGTACGAACACAGACTAACTGCCGCCTTTGACTGTGTCGTGGCAGTACAACTGAAAAGTTAATAGTTGAACAGTAAATAAATACAAAGGAGTAAACCAGAAAAAATATTAACACTTAATTTACAATTTAAATTATATTAACAAAACGAAAAAATAAAATTTTTATTTCACAAAAATAGTAAAGAACAGATTGAGAAGGTATGATACATGGAAACTGACAGAGACAGAGTAAAAGATAGCGTTGACAATCGTAACAACATTATATACAGAGTACACAGGCAATTACAATAAAATAAATAAATACATGAAAATGAAGGATCAGAAAGGAACAGTCAGTGTGGAAAGGATTCGAAAACTGTGAGGATTAAGTGAAATTTAGAGGAGGGGAGATACTGAGCTTTGTTTGGTTATTTGATAAGGACTGTGGGCCAGATGTTTGTTAATTTCCAGGGCTTCCGACAGACTGAGTTTTTTTTTCTTTGTTTGCTGAATGCTGGACGTGGGTGTGTGGTTGGTAGCTGTTTCCCTCACTCAGTGGCACCCATATCAAATGTGGAGATATAATTCCGCAACCTACAACTGCGTCCGTATCACGTAACCTAGTTGCTGTGTCTACGAGCATCTGCGAGACGTCTTCGTGATTACCAAACTAATATGTGACGAAATATTTTTCACTTCTTTATATCTGCTTTACTTGCCCTATCACTCCTATCCAGTAAGGGTCGTAAACTGAGGAACAATAATCAAGTAACGGTCGAAAGAGGTTTTTGTAAGCTATGTCCTTCGTGGATGGATCATGCATTTGGAGGATTCTTCCAGTGAATCTGTCTCATCTACCTTTCCTGCGATTAGTTTTATGCGGTCGTTCCGCTTTAGTCCGTTCCGTATATACTGGGTATTTTTGGTAAGTGGAGAGAACCTGGAGAAGGTGATCACAGGATTAGGAACAAACAAGATCACTCAGACATATGATCACAGGGGAGGCATACCCTCTTGAATGCGCAGATAAAAGATCTTTGACAGTGATCCAGGTACCAGCAGCAGGCAGGTCGCCCGCCAGCATGGGGTAAGCCAGACGACCGTGTGGAACATTCTCTATGACGACTGTCACTATCTGTAACAATTATAATGCATGTAGGACATATTACCTAAATACTTGCTCCCACAGCGACGGTATTATAGCTAGTTCGTCGCACAGGCCACCACGACGCTAGCATTTCTATCAGCCGTCCTATCCAGAGATGAAGCTACCATTACGAGGGGCGAACCGTCAACGTTCGCAGCACTCACTTGTGGGTTGCGGACGGCATGGTGTCTGCGAAACATTTTCACCATTTCAGCCTCGATATGAGGGCGGAGATTATTGGCGACAGCCTCGTGGGACCAATCATCTTCCCA
Organism: Schistocerca cancellata; assembly: GCF_023864275.1. Classification (NCBI taxonomy): domain Eukaryota; kingdom Metazoa; phylum Arthropoda; class Insecta; order Orthoptera; family Acrididae; genus Schistocerca; species Schistocerca cancellata. The sequence continues at coordinate 517,947,959 of NC_064630.1, read as the reverse complement.
AAACGCCTCAAGGCGAGGCAAATCTACCTCCACAGCTAGAAGACGTGCCTTTGGTAGTATGGAAGGTACATGATGCTGCAGCTCACAGCCCTCTTGAGTGCGCTGCTAAAACACTAGTGCAGACAGAACATTCCAACTTGCCTGCTAGTATTCTGATGTCTGCTTTTAATAATTGAGACCTACACTTCTAAAGAGCTTTTGCCTCCACCTTCAGTTGGGTGTAACTTCTATGGAACGCATTTCCGGCCACATGTACATAAGAGCTATTTTGCTCCTTATCCCATCACGTATCTTTTCCTGCAGTTTGTCCCCATTTAGCAAAGTCATCCTGTGTTTGATGCGGGTATACCATAGGAGTCTACGTGCCTCAAGAACTGAGTATGGGGCGAGTTTCTGGGCCCATGGACTCAGGCCATCCGCGGCCGTATGATGCGTACAGGGAAATGCCGTCGTGAGGTCAGTAGGACTTTATGCCACCTCTCCCGTCATGGGATCGCGGTAATCATGGGCCTATGCCCAGTTGATCCGGCCTTACGTAAAATCGCTAAGCAAGTCTAAGGCTACCATTCAGTCTCCTGTTGACCAGACTGCTATGGCAGTTGAAGATAGCAAAATGAAAGCCGACGTTCATGCCTGAGGGAGGACTCGAACCTTCGGCGGGAGTGGCTAAGCAATCCGTGACATGGCGCCTCTAACCGAGCGGCAACTCCGCGTGGCAAATTCCACGTTCAAGTAATCGTTCACACAGGAGAATCGCACAAACTTACAGTCATGTGACCATCGGCCAGACTCCCGTATGGACGACATAGTAATAAGCATCCCTGGCATAGGGAAACAACAGAAATAAAGATTTGAAAGCAATCAATCACTATGTCCGGATGGAATCCCAGTTAGATTTTACAAAGAGAACTCTACGGTATTGGCCCCTTACCTAGCTTGTATTTATCGCGAATCTCTCGCCCAGGACAAAGTCCCAGCGACTGGAAAATGGCGCAGGCAGAACCGCAAAACTACAGACCAATATCCTCAACTTCAGTTTGCTGCAGAATCCTTGAAGGTATTATCATTTTGAATATAATAAACTTTCGTGAGACTGAGAAGCTCATGTTCACGATTCAGCATGGTTTTAGAAGGCATCGCTCGTGCGAAACCCAGCTTGCCCTCTTCCACGTGATATACTGCGAGCTGTGGATGAACGGCAACAGGCAGATTCCACGTTTCTAGATTTCCGGAAAGCATTTGACACGATGCCCAACTGCAGGCTGTTAACGAAGGTACGATCATACGAAATAGGATCACAGATATGTGAGTGGCTCGGAGACTTCATAAGTAATAGAATTCAGAATTGTCTTCGATGGCGAGTGTGCACCAGAGACAAGGATATCTTGAGGAGTGCCTCAGGGAAGTGTGATAAGAGCGCTGTTGTTCTCCATATATATGTAAATGATTTGGTGGACAGCGTGAGCGATTGTTTGCTGACGATGCTGCGGCATATGTAACGTGCCGAAGTTGAGTGACTGTAGGAAGATGCAAGACGACGTAGACAAAATTTCTCATTGGTGGCTGCGCAGTGTGGCCGCGTGGTTTGAGATGTCATGTAACGGATCGCGCGGCCCCTCCCGCCGGAGGTTCGAGTCCTCCCTCGGGCATGGGTGTGTGTGTTGTTCTTAGCATAAGTTAGTTTAAGTAGTGTTTAAATCTAGGGACCGAGGACCTCATAAATTACGCACATTTTCCTGTTGGTGTGATGAATGGCAGCCAGCCCTAAATGTGGAAAAACGTAAGCTATTGCTGATGAGTAGGAAGAACAAACCTGTAATGTTCGGATACAGTAGTATTAGTGCCCAGCTTGACACAGTCAGGTCGTTTAAATATCTGGACGTAACGTTTCAAAGTGATGTGAGATGGAACGAGCATGCGAAAATTGTGGTAGTGAAGGCAAATGGTCGACTTCGGTATGTTGGGAAAATTTTGGGAAAGAGTGCTTCACCTATAAAGGAGACCGCATATAGGACGCTGTTGCAACTTGTTCTTCAGTACTGCTCGAGTGTTTGAGATCCGCACCAGGTGACTGAAGGAAGACGTCGAACCAATTCAGAGGCGGGCTGCTAGATTTGTTACTGGTAGGTTTGAACAACACGTAAGTGTTCCGGAGATGCTGCGGAAAATCAAATGGCAATCCCTGGAGGGAACGTGACGTTTTTTGCGAGAAACACTGTTGAGAAAATGTAGAGAACCGTCATTTGAAGCTGACAGCCGAACGATTCTACAGCCGCCAACATATACTACGCGTAAGGACCACGAAGATGAAATACGACAAATCAGGGCTCATATGGAGGCGTATGGACAGTCGCTTTTCCGTCCCTCCATTTGCGAGTGGAGCAGGAAAGGAAATGGAATGGTTCAAATGGTTCAAATGGCTCTGAGCACTATGGGACTCAACTGCTGAGGTCATTAGTCCCCTAGAACTTAGAACTAGTTAAACCTAACTAACCTAAGGACATCACAAACATCCATGCCCGAGGCAGGATTCGAACCTGCGACCGTAGCGGTCCTGCGGTTCCAGACTGCAGCGCCTTTAGCCGCACGGCCACTTCGGCAAAATGGAATGACTAGTAGTGGTACAGGGTACCCTCTGCCACGTGCCTTACGGTGGCTTGCGGTGTATCGATGCAGATCTGGATGTAGATTATTCCACAACGTGCAGCAACATGCTGGTTAAGGAAGCATGACTTCACAAAGCTGGAACAAATAATGGGAAGTGTTGGCCAGAACGCGAGGCTAAAAAAGAACCTAGGCCTCGAAACAAAGCAGTCAGAATGGGAAACATTTGTAGTGGCAAGGCGTGTTGCATGGATTCTTGTCTTCAATCAGAGAAAGATAAAAATGAATTACTTTCAGCCAACTAGAGGGATAGTACATTTTCTGACCGGCCACGGACACTATCCGATGTATCCACATCGGACAGTGAAACGGCCAGTACCAATCCGTAAATCTGCAGAAATGAGCACCAAGGAGCAAGCAGTTCTCGAATGCAGGGAGAGGCAAACTACTGAGGCTTTACGAGACGCGGACAAATGTAAGATATTTTGTGGACTAACAGGGAAAGTATCAACCTACCTCCTGCAATGTACGAAGTGGAAATACTGCAGTGTGACGAAACATAGGGGAGAAAAACTGTGTGTGCTTCTCAGCACACATAGGCAGTAGCCAGAAGAGACTTTATCCTGACAGTATTTTACGCCAGGGTGGAGTTGGCCGGCCTATGGTTCGGGGAGTTCCCCTCTACAGAGGGGATTGTGACTAAGAAGGTTGTATAGGTAAGGCGTGTTAGTGCTAGTAGACTTCCCCGCCAAGCGTAATCTACGGATAGGATAGCGTCTAAAAATAGTGACGAAGTAGACTGTTTCTCTCTTCTAAGCCTTCCGAAGAAGACAGATTAACTGCAAGGGCGAGTTTGGTACTGGGAACCAGTAATAGTGAGCACCCGTAGTTTAATAGTTACCTTTTATTTTATTGATAAATGGTACTTATTTAATGCGTCAGTGGTTTGTGCTAGGTGGTAGAGCCTCGCCCACTTCCACGTAGTTATGGACGTGGAGTGGCCTCTTTCAGGGGCTTGCCGAGAGGCGGGTCATATAAAGTAGAGATATAACGTCAAAGCAGTACTGCTGTGTTATTGGTTAAAAGTTAAGTGTGTTAAGTGTTATTGTGTAGTATAGTAGTACAGTTGAGGGTCTGTTCCTTGTTTCTAGACAGCAGACTAGTACTGTATTGTTTAATGTAAAAACAGGATGTAATTAAGTGTCATGGTTATCTCCAATTATGCAACAATAACAGGTCATTCCGCGTAGTTCCGCGCTGTGCGCTACATTAGATTAAGTTGAGCATCGAGTGGAAACCGTGCACCAAGTGCCCTTTCTTTGGTCGTCTTGAGGCAGTACGATACAATTTTGTAGCTTTCTGATTTAACTATACTGAAACATCATCCACGAAGAGCCTCGTGGACCTCCCAACGTTATTTACTAAATCTTTTATGTATATTGATAACAGTAATCTTCCTTGCGTTACTCCGAAAGATACTTTTACGTGAGAAGATTTATCTCCTGAGAGTGCCATTTCTTATTTTTTATTTATTTACTTTTGTCCGGTTTGCTTATTTAATTTTAGGAATCAGGAGAAAACTACACACACACACACACACACACACACACACACACACACACACACACACACATTATAAACTTGTATCAAAATTAAAGCAACAAACGAGTAAACATGTGATAGTAAAGCAGAGACAATGTAAAGAATACAGAACGTAAACAACTACAACATGCACAACAGCAGGCAAAAATGTTCTTCGTTGTTTTCAACTTAATTGATTTTCGCACACATTCCAACAGATTATTAATGTGCTCAGTATGGGATGCGACCACCTCTGGCAACAATACAGACCTCGAAACGATGGGGCATTCTGTGAATGATCTCATCAATCTCATTTTGAGGCAATAACGCCAATTCTTCCTGCTAATATACTCGCAAATCTTGGAGAGTGGTTGGTAGATGCTGACCTGATGCAATCTGTCTCCCTAGATATGGGATGCGACCACCTCTGGCAACAATACAGGCCTAGAAACGATGGGGCATGCTATGAATGATGTCATCAATCTCTTTTTGGGGCAATAACGCCAATTCTTATTGCTGATCTGCTCCCAAATCTTGGAGATTGGTTGGTAGACGTTGACGTGATGCAACATGGTTTCCTAGTGCATGTCGGACATGCTCTGTGGGATTCAAATCAGGAGAGCGTGCAGACTACGTCATGCATGCAGCATCTTCCGTTTCCAAGAAAACAGCAACCACCTGTACTCTGTGAGGTCAAGCATTATCGTCCATCAGTACAAAGTCTGGGCCCAGAGAACCTCACAACAACCGCATATGAAGTTCCAAGGTTTCCTCACGTTACAAGACAGCACAATTTTATGAAGATGTGTTCAAGTGATCATCGTAGTCCCTACCCACACGGTGTTTGAGTTCCGAGATCGCGTTCCACGTTCCATCCAGATGGGAATCCGTCTAGAATCATTCTCCAGACCAAATCGCGACTCCTCTGTGAAAAGCAATTTGTTCCACCGTTCAACGGCCCAGGTGGCTTGTTGACAACTCCTCTCTAGGCGTTCCCTTGTATGAAGACGTAGCTCTCCTACAATAAAGGCGTTCCGTACACCGTTTGCCTGGACACAACACGTCCAGTGGATGCTGCGAGGTCAGATGCCAGTTTCTATGCAGTACTAAGGCTGTACCATCGTGCCCTTGCAGCCAAATAAAGGACCTTACATCCAACAATTTGGTCCTCTCTTTCCGATGTCACATGTGCTCGGTCCTGCCCTGGTCTTGGGGATACAGATTCAGTCTCCGTAAACTGTCGTCACATCCGAGAAACAACAGAATGATTCACATTAAGCCACGGGACGACAGATTGTGGCTGTCTTGTTCCCACCCTTCCCAAGGTCCTCCACCGCAGAGTGTCTGGTAGGCGTTTTCTCTTTGCCATAATGCGCCGTTTGTGTTTGTGTACACAGCGATTGTGGATGTGGGACTGCACGAAAAACATGACCCCGTTTGATAGGTGCCCGGTGTGGTTGTCCGTTGATCGGGATGCCATCTTCCGTGTAGAAAACGATCTTATGGACATCAGTTGACAGTTTGTATGATTGATCGCGAAATAGGGTAATAACGGTTTGTTGCTTTAAGTTTGGACACTAGTGTTTATAAAACAGATCACCAGGCTTGATGCGTGTGCGAAGCAGCGGCGCGCACGCTGCCGCAGCCGTTAACACACGAGAGACGCAGCCGAGCAGCTGTTGCAGCGTCGCCCGTGTACATCTCGTTGACGCTGCCCGCGGCACCAGAAAACGCACGGCTCTCCGCGCAGAGCGCAACCGTAATCATTTCTGGGAAGGCGCTGAGCTGCCAGCGGCCAGTAAGAATTCCTCCGCGTGACGTCGCCCGTCGTGTCGTGACTGGGGTGACCGCTCGCTACACGTGGCCGCCGCCCGTCCGGCCACAGCTGACGGCCCTGTCGCCGCTTACCACACTGCCGGCGCCACACTTCTTTTGTATCTTTACGTCCCTGTCCAAACAGCCTATTTGTGAGGACGTGCAAGCAGCTGGCATACACACAATCGAGATGTGAATGTCGTGCGACTGGGGCATCCGGTCGGGTAGACCGTTCCCCGGGTGCAAGACTTTCGATTTGACGCCACTTCGGCGACTTGCGCGTCGATGGGGATGAGATGATGATGATTAGGACAACACAACACCCAGTCCCTGAGCGGAGAAAATCTCCGACCCAGCCGGGAATCGAACCCGGGCACTTAGGATTGACACTCTGTCGCGCTGAACACTCAGCTACCGGGAGCGGACACAATCCAGATGGTTGGTGGGAAGCATGTGGGTGGAGTGAGGGGGGCACGGTGAATGAGGAAATAGACTGACGGAAAAATACCGCAACATGAAAGCAATAATAAATATAGAGCAATGAAATTTCAGAAACTCATTTCTCTAGTTAAAATATTTACACGATTATCACTGCAGTTAATGTAAGAGTGAGATAAGCCACTACAAATGTGAAATATTGGCACGTTAGTAACCCGTGCAACCACCACAGTGTTGAATGTAAGCACACAGATGTGCATGCTTTGTGTTGTCCAGGTGCCGGATGTCAGTTTGTGGGATGGGGTTCCGTGCCTGTTGCACTTCGTCGGTCAACACATGGACTTTTAATTATGCTTATGGATGAAGCTGGAGTTGTCGTCCAATGATGCCCCCATATATACTCGATTGCAGACAGATATGGTGATCGAGTAGGCGAAGGCAGGAAGTAGGGTTGTAGACACTCTGTAGAGCACGTTCGGTTACAACAGCGATATGTGGGTGAGTGTTTTCTTATTAGAAAACACCCCTGGGGGTGCTGTTCGCAACGGGTCGAATCATCAGATTTACGTACACATTTTCAGTCAGGATGCGTGGGATAACCACGACCGTGCTCCTCTTGTCATACGAAATCGAATAAAAGATCATAACTCCAGGTGTAGGTGCAGTGTGCCTAGCACCCAGACAGGTTGGCTCCAGGTTCTCAACTGGCCCCCTCCTACCTATCACTGCCAACGAGGCGGAACCAGCTTTCGTCAGAAAACACAACAGACCACCACCCAGACCTCCAATGACCCCTCGTTTGACACCACCGAAGTCGCAAGCGGCCGTGATTTCGGGTCAGCAGTCATGTCCAGCGGCTACATTCCTACCAAGTCTCTCTGCCGTATCGCAGAAGGAACGTCCAGCTTCTCATAGCTCTATTACACGACCTCGTTCACCCCCAATGAGGTACGTCTTAGTCGTCTTAAAGGCGTTCTTGACAAACATCAACTCACGACGTTCGTTCACAAAGGTAACTAACGCTCACGGCCGTTACAGAATGTATTTAAAGCAAACCTGATTTGCATCCCAATGGTGCGAAATTTGAATAGACAGCAACTTTCAGATGTAGAAACACACCTACCAGCTTTCTTTTATATTGCCCAACTCCTCCTTTTTGTTGCGATTTTTTTCCCATCAGTGTAATTTTTCAGATTTCGTGACAAATGGCTCTGTGTATTATCAGTCAGTTTCCGTTACATGTTCTGCATTTCTTTAAAGTCACTTTTTTCCAAGCACGGAAAGATGTGTGGATAGGATGGAAGCAGCTGCCCCTCGTTTGATAAGCGTTTGACCATCTCACATGAACTACACAACTTTTACCTGCATGTTGCGAGTGTAGTAACTGAATAATACTATTAATTCAGCCCAAAGACTCGCTTCCTAAATGTGAGTGTTACTTGGGATTGGGCAACAGGGTTCGGGAAAAAAGGAGATAGGCAATTGATCTAAATGAGAGGGAGTCTTGACCTGACTACGTTGTTGAAGTTCCCTTGTTACAAAAGGCAAGACTTGGAGTACATACTGAAATGACAAACGGTATGAGTGTTTTACAACTTCTGGCTTTATTAAGAAACAGTATCACCTCCTGATATATACTTGCTCTGAGGATTGTACCCAAGAAGAGACCAAGTCTTTATACGGAGGCAGTGACCAACTGGCACCTTCCTATCTACATAAAACGGAACTCTCAGTGCTAATTGAGCCTGAACCCGCGACACGACATGCAGAAGTCCATAGCTAAACGACTAGGCACAGGCCGTGATATGGCGCCCCAGACCGCGCGGCAATTCCACAGTACAGCAGTGTTACAATCATTTTAGTAAAATAAGAATTTGTGAGTACATATCCTCGGGATTTAAAGTGGACTGCCCTCACAGCCCTGCCCGTAGGGAAAGTAGACGCAAGACTCAGATTTAGTGGAATAATCCTCAGAATGTGTAATGGAGGAGGATTGGATCTAACGTCCCGTCGACATCGAAGTCATTAGAGACGGAGCACAAGCTCGGATAGGATGGGGAAGGAAATCAGCCGTGCCCTTTCAAAGGAACCATCCCAGCGTTTGCCTGGAGCAATTCTGGGAAATCACGGAAAACCGTCGTCCAGTGTGCTAACCACGGCATCATCTCTCTCTGTCAGAATATGTAATGCATGCACGAAAGTCATAGATTTAAAAAATATTTTTTCGAACAACACATGTGTATTGTTCGATCAATGACAGAGAAGATTCAAACAAGACATGCGTGCTTCGTCATAATTCCGTTTAATCAACTTTAATCACAGAAATGGTCAAGAAAGAGCAGTGAGAAACAACAAGGAGTATGTTGCCCAACCTCGTTCACAAAATTCCGGCAGACTACGGTCAATAACAAGTCAACAGACACATTACTTGCTCCAAGCTATACATCTCGCAAAATAATCACGACTACATAAATTAGGGAAATTAGAGATCATACAGAGAGGTGCACTTCTTCCCACATGGGCTACCATAAGCGAATGGAATAGGAAACTAAGTACACTCCTCCAATCTCCGTACGGGGGCTAGTTTTTCGTCTAAATGTAGTTATATAAATTGTGAGCGAGCTCGTGTTGTAATTTTAATATAAGATCTATGCGCACTTCGTTGTAACCTTGAAACTTCCAAGAAAACGTGGCATCATCATATTTGGCTCTGAATAGAGTTGAATTATTAAGCTCGGAAATCATCAGGATAATACACACTGTAAATGGTGAACTACACTTACCCTATTCAGAAACAGCCTGTGAATGTTTCTGTTGCTATAACAGTTTAAAATACAGTTCACCGAAACTCTCGTTACAGATAACTTCAAGCGGAAAACAATGTTAATGTTGGCGAATCTAACTTATTTCACGTGTTTTCTACTAGCCTCTAATCTTATTACAATCAGCTCCTTCCACTGAAAACCTGTGTTTGCCGTAGGTGATTAAAACACATGTTCTGCGAAAATAAAGGCGACGACCATTTCAAGATATGATCGGCCATCTTCGATACAGGACAGTGACGTGAGCGTATGACGTGTTATGAGACCATTATTTCTGTGGAGTCTTGAGTAATTCAGTCGTTGTTCTTTTCTTTGTCGGTAGCTCACTGGTTTAACTCAAGTGTCGCGAAAGCTAGCACTGGAGGGAAGCGCTCGGGTTGCTAAGTAGCCGGTGGGTGCAGCTGTTAGCGTGGCGGCGGCGGCGGCGGCACTGCGCATGCGTGCTGCGGCCAGGCTCGTGGTGCGCCTGTGCGGGGTGACCCTGAGTATAGAGGGGGGGGGGGGCGGGGGGCAGGGCACAGGTGGCAGCGCCGCATTCCTGCACACAGCGCCGCTCCGGCCGCCAGCGCGGTAAACAACGCGCCAGCGCTCTGCCAAATTACTACACATGCTGCGAAGCCTTCTACTCTTGTTTCATACAAACACCGAGGGCGAAATTTGTGATTAGTACCTGCAGAGCTTAATTTTTTTTCGGATATTTCACACTTATATGCGGTACTCTGACGTGGCGAAGGAAGATATCTCTTTTGAACGCTTCTCGTTTGCATCACCTAATACTGGAACCCATATATTTATTTTTGTAGGGTGATATCGGTTATTGCCTCCGCGACAACAAGAAAGGAAACTATTTAATGTATCACCTTTTACATCTACATCGATACTCTGCAAATCACATTTAAGTGCCTGGCAGAGGGTTCATCGAACCACCTTCACAATTCTCTATTATTCCAATTTCGTATAGCGTGCGGAAAGAATGAACACCTATATCTTTGCCGGCCGCGGTGGTCTCCCGGTTCTAGGCGCGCAGTCGGGAACCGCGCGACTGTTACAGTCGCAGGTTCGAATCCTGCCTCGGGAATGGATGTGTGTGATGTCCTTAGGTTAGTTAGGTTTAAGTAGTTCTAAGTTCTAGGGAACTGATGACCTCAGAAGTTAAGTCCCATAGTGCTCAGAGCCATTTTTGAACCTATATCTTCCCGTATGAGATCTGATTTCCTTTATTTTATCGTGGTGATCGTTCCGCCCTATGTAGTTCGGTATCAACAAAATATTTTCGCATTCGGAGGAGGAAGTTGGTGACCGAAATTTCGTGAGAAGATTCCGCCGCAACGAAAAACGCCTTTCTTTTAATGATCTCCAGCCCAAATCCTGCATCATTTCTGTGACTCTCTCTCCCATATTTCGCGATAATACAAAACGTGCTGTCTTTCTTTGAACTTTTTCGATTTACTTCGTCAGTCCTACCTGATAAGGGTTGGGTTGGGTTGTTTGTGGGAAGAGACCAAACTGCGGGGTCATCGGTCTCGTCGGATCAGGGAAGGTCGGGGAAGGAAGTCGGTCGTGCCCTTTCAGAGGAACCATCCCGGCATTTGCCTGGAGCGATTTAGGGAAATCACGGAAAACCTAAATCAGGATGGCCGGACGCGGGATTGAACCACTGTCCTCCCGAATGCGAGTCCAGTGTGCTACCTGGTAAGGATCCCACACCGCGCAGCAGTATTCTAAAAGAGGACGGACAAGCGTAGTGTAGGCAGTCTCCTTAGTAGGTCTCTTCCATTTTCTAAGTGTCCTGGCAATAAAACGCAGCCTTTGGTTAGCCTTCCCCACAACATTTTCTGTGTTCTTTCCAATTTAAGTTATTCGTAATTATAATACCTAGGTAGCTACTTGAATTTAGAGCTTTTAGGTTAGACTGATTTATCGTGTAACCGAAGTTTAACGAGTTCCTTTTAGCACTCAAGCGGATGACCTCATACTTTTCATTATTTGTGGTCAACTGCCACTTTTCGCACCGTTTAGATATTTTTTCTAAATCGTTTTGCAGTTTGTTTTGATCTTCTGATGAGTTTATTAGTCGATAAACGACAGCGTCATCTGCAAACAACCGAAGACGGCTGCTCAGATTGTCTCTCAAATCGTTTCTACAGGGTGTTACAAAAAGGTACGGCCAAACTTTCAGGAATCATTCCTCACACACAAATAAAGAAAAGATGTTATGTGGACATGTGTTCGGAAAAGCTTAATTTCCATGTTAGAGCTCATTTTAGTTTCGTCCACCTATGCTCAATGGAGCACGTTATCATGATTTCATACGGGATACTCTACCTGTGCTGCTAGAACATGTGCCTTTACAACTACGACAAAACATGTGGTTCATGTGCGATGGAGCTCCTGCACATTTCAGTCGAAGTGTTCGTACGCTTTTCAACAACAGATTCGGTGACCGATGGGTCCGTAGAGGCGGATCATTTCCATGGCCTCCACGCCCTCCTGACCTCAACCCTCTTGACTTTCATTTGTGTGGGCATTTGAAAGCTATTGTCTACGCAACCCCGGTACCAAATGTAGAGACTCTTCGTGCTCGTATTGTGGACGGCTGTGATACAATACGCCATTCTCCAGGGCTGCATCAGCGCATCAGGGACTCCATGCGACGGAGGGTGGATGCATTTATCCTCGCTAAAGGAGGACATTTTGAAAATTTCCTGTAACAAAGTGTTTGAAGTCACGCTGGTACGTTCTGTTGCTGTGTGTTTCCATTCCATGATTAATGTGATTTGAAGAGAAGTAATAAAATGAACTCTAACATGGAAAGTAAGCGTTTCCGGACACATGTCCACATAACATATTTTCTTTCTTTGTGTGTGAGGAATGTTTCCTGAAAGTTTGGCCGTACCTTTTTGTAACACCCTGTATAGATAAGGAACAGCAAAGGGCCTATAACACTACCTTGGGGAACGCCTGAAATCACTTCTGTTTTACTCGATGACTTTCCGGCAGTTACTACGAACTGTGACCTCTCTGACAGGAAATCGCAAACCCAGTCACATAACTGAGACGATATTCCATAATCACGCACTTTTACTACGAGCCGCTTGTGTGGTACAGTGTCAAGAGCCTTCCAGAAATCCAGGAAGTGTCAAGCATTGCAAGCTGTGCCGCAAACTTCCTTACTCCGGCAATACGGGCGGTGATGATAATATTTACCTCGCAGCTTTCATTTTCATTGTCTGTTGGCCACAGAATTAATCGCTATCCATTATTAACACTGATTATCGCCATAAATACGCCACCACTCGCATGTGCCGCACATCTGATGTATACTACAAAGATATTCACTCAAAGATGTAACATTCTTCGACTGGAAACAGTTATTTAGTTTATCTGTATATAAGACAACAGAATATTATGTACATAATAAAGAAAGAACCATTTCCAAAAGAATACTGTTATAAATTTGGGGCGTATTTGTAACACACAACAGTCGTACGAAACATGCTGGATGCTGGCACTCAGTGTTTAAAGCTAATAGTAATTAATTCTGCAGCTGATGAACAATGGAAATAGAAGAGCCAACACCCAGCATTTCGTTACAAACATACATATCTATGTAATTGTTGCACACTGCAACTAAAGTTGCACCTGAAAAGGCTCGAAATCTAGGCAGTGCAAGTAAACAAATACTTCATAAGTGACTGGTTGCAGCTATCTGTATTTATATTCAGTTAATATAGAGTCAAAGTGTTCTACAGTATCCATAATAAGTAAGCTTGATAAAATTAATGATTCACATAGAACCAATATTACATCAAAAACTTGTTCCACCATTTATAGGGGCGTACGTTCGTGAAAGCAACAATTTCTCTAAAAGTTCAAATAAAACTTACTCTTTTTATTTCATCTCACGACGCTTTTCGAGAATTTATGCTCTCGTCTTCCATGGAGCAATGATATTGTGTTACACATTTACTAGTTGGAGACTACTAGTTGTTTGTTGTGGTTTCATTTGCCACAGAAATATATAACAGGCACTTGTTAGAGTAATGTGTCGCTAGTTACTTTCAGTGTAGTCCAGTGCACAGAACCCTGCGGTGCGTCATAAATATACATTTTAACTTAATTTTTGACACAGAATAGAGCAGCAACATAAACAAAATATTATAACGATGTAAAGACACAAGACACTTTCTCTTACGATATTTTGGCTGTGAACGTAACAGCCGTCTTCTTGGCGAGTCCGTGACTGAGTTCTGACTGACTTAGTGTGCCTGTTGAGACTATAAAATGCTAGAGCCTCGTGACACAAAGCTATACTGTGTAATAAAATGCGCACAGGTACAGGGCGGTCATCGAAAGGTGTCCCTGATTTTAAAATCAAGTTTCTCGAAAACTAAGGTCGATATACTGTGCAACAAACGGCATGTTCATTATAAAAGTTATAAGAATTTTATATAGAAGTTTCGAAATACTTCGAAAAACTTTAATCGCATTACCAGTGCGTATAAATAATCCGCCGCAGCCCAGAGCGATCAGTTCCACCGTTTGAAAGGAGCTTAGAGTGCCGAAGCGAGGGATTGAAATAATGCTTTTCGTTGAACAAGTTTTTATGGTGTTGGAATAACACGGGTTAAAACACAGTCCTACGGCAACAAGCAGCAGTTTTCGAACACATTTTACTGTTCCAAAACGACGCGATGCGAAAATCATTCGTAAGCTCTTCGCCAAATTCCAAGGGACAAGCAGCGCGACTGATCTAGCGGGGAATTTGGCACCAGGTAAACTATAGCTATTCCTGAAGACGTCGTCAGAGTTTATGAAATTATTCAGCAAAATCCGAGGAAATCCGTCTCAAAATTTCAACAGAGACTGGTATGAAGCTTTCCACCACGCAGGAAATGGATATACTGAGACAGAGCCTACACACGTTTCCATTTAAAATCCAAACCTACTAGGCCATACCTGTACGAGCTGTGCGACGGAGGGCTCACTTTACGAACCAGGTGATTGATAATGAAGGATTTGATGTTGGCTACATGTGGTTCACAGATGAAGCACAGTTCCTCCTGAATGAAGTCGAGAATAAACATAACCGTAGATTTTGGGGTTCCAGAAATCCCTATTGGTGTGTAGCGAAACCACAGTATTGTCTCAAAGTTACCGTTTGGCCTGCGATATGTAGCAGAGGCATTATTGGCCTTTTTTCATGCGAAAAACTATCACTAGTAAAGACAGTTTTAGAGCAATTTCTCGCCACAAAATGCTTGAGGATCGAACAGGCATCGAGTGGTCATGCAAGCTGGGGCCAGATCACTTCTCACCGAATAGGTGTTTCGCTTTCTTAATGAATACTTCGGGAATAGAATCAGTGCGTAGGATTGTTGCAAATTTACTGGCGCAGAGATGGATCGGCCTCAATATTCACCCGGTCTGGCCTCTAGTGACTACTTTTTATGGCGCACATTGAAAGTCACTGTGTATCAGAACCGTCCTCCCAATCTGGACGATGTTGGATTAGCGATTTGTGTGGCCTCGGAATTCATTTCGGCTGAGACTTTAGGGGCTGTGGTGATAAATTTCGTCGTTCGTCTGGTCACCTCTGTACTGCGAGTAGTGGAAATTTCGAAAAGATTGTGATGTGACAGCAAAGACGTCTTGCAGAGGACCAGTTTAATCACGCACGCTGATACAGCACGAAGTACAGCGCCATCTCTTAGCAGCTTCTCTATTTTGAAACTTCTTATAACTTCTGTATAAAATTAATATAGCTTTCACAGTAAATACACCTTTTGTAGCACTTGTCTTTCGATCTAAATTTTCGTCATATTTAATTCTGAAATCAGGGAATCCTTCACTGAACACCTTATAACACAGTCAGCACAACAGTACCAGTCGTACATAAAACTTACGGGTCAAAAAATGGAAACGTTCTAAAAACGTACAATAGCACCTAAGAACTTGTCAGATAACAAGTTCATCATATTAATAGACGGTAGGTTTTGGAATGCCCTGTTTTTAAACAATTCATGAATATAGCATTCTATTATTTATATTTTTTACATTAGTGTCACCTTTTCGATTATTTTAAATTCATGATACATGTGTCTCCGTGTTTTTTTGTATTTAGTATCTAAGTTAGTGTTAAATTCTAATGGCTGAAGAGCGGGTGTTACCTGTACCGCTGCCAGTCCACTCTCCCAACCTTATCTACATGGAGTGAGGTGAAATGAAATAACAATAAATGAAAAAAAAGAAGGAATGCAAGCAGCGAAGAATCAGAATAAACACACTCCTTTGAGAATTTAGGCGTGTGACAGGTGGTTTCCATAAAATGGAGGGGGGAGAATAAAAGTCTTCGTCTCGGCTTCCAGCCGTATTTTCAAGGCCTTCTCGACCATTAAAGCCCAATATAATTAGGTTGTGGGCAAAATCTTTTACTTAATCTGTGAAATACAGTGGAAATACAATGTTCAGTCACCGCAGGTTTATTAGGCTATAGAAAGCGAGTATACTGTTGGTGTTCGATGGTCCTTCCTTGTACTGTTCGTGGGATTTGCTCTATATTTCATCACTGAGAAGGAATTTCGTAGCTTGCCGCCTTAAGTAAAAGCACATCATCTTTCGCAGATCCCAAAAGAACCTTCGTCTCGGCCGGTGGGACGTTAAATCCTGATCTTCCCTCCTCCCTTCGCGACGGAATGGTTTTGTCGATGACTGACGTCGTAGTGTCAGCAGTGTAATGTGTGACAAATGCGCATTTCACTCCACAGTGTATCTTAGTGCCACGTGGTTTTAGCATTTCAATGTAAAAACAAGCACGCTTGGACACTCCGAATTAAGTTACCGTGTCACCTTGAAGATAACTGTGAAGATTTTCGAACCCGAAATATCGGTGAGGAAGTAATTTTCCAGTTCGTGATGCACACTGAGCGAGGAGGTGCAGAGGTTAGCACAATGGACTCGCACTCGGGAGGACGACGGTCTGGCCATCCTGATTTTAGGTTTTCCGTGATTTCCCTAAATCGCTCCAGGGAAATGCCGGGATGGTTCCTCTGCAAGGAGACGGCCGGCTTCCTTCCCTAATCCGATTGGACCGATGACATCCCTAGTTGGTCCCTCCTTTCGAATCAATCAACCAGCCAACTGGATGCACGGTCTGAACTGATGGAATATTCTACCCGCAGGGAAAGCTTTAAAAATGGCATCAACAATGTAGAGTAATCAAAAAACTCAAGCCCAGTTAAATGATGTGGCACAAATAGATACAAGGTAAATTACTGAGAAAACAGAGAAAAACACGAACTTATAACTGGTTTCACTTTCTGTTAATTGCTACCATTCGCGGTTTTCAGTTAACTGCCTCTTAATTGGAAAGCCAGCGACCGATTCAAAAATAATTTTTATTAGGAACTTACAGTCTTTATAGTAGTTAATGAGGTACTGCTTGCGGTTTCGTTAAATCTCCAGGCGACGGCGTGCTGTCTTGCAACACAGCCTGTTGCGGTAGAATGGTAGGCAACAACAAATCAAAGATATATCGGCATGACCTTGTGCATCACGAAGACAATATAAACGCGGCCGTAACTCTACACATTCGTCCCTTCGAGGTTGTTCCTTTTTCATAGTTGTTTGCTCGCTCACGAAGATGACGACAGTCTCCAGGTCGAATAAAAACAAATCCGTTTTCGAGACAAATGTAATATGATTTGAATTTCACCACAGTTAAACGTGAAGGACGTGAAACATCAGTCAGGTGATCTCCGCGGCTCTTGCGAATGCACAGCGAGCGGCAGCCGGAGGCGCCGGTGAGGTACACGCTGTGATGCAATACGACATTCTGGGGCACGCTATCGCCTCGAAGCTGAGCGGAAGGGCCGTGTGTCAATGGGAGAATGGAGGATAGAGAGGTGCGGCAGCTGTCAGGCCTAGACGTTCGTCATTCCAGTCACTGTGATAGGAAACGGTCGCATTAACAGGACTAAGAAAAGGGAATTGGCATACTGGGATTGGACAAACATACTGAAACACCGAAAACAAACCGCAGTTCAATACAATACATTGTAGGAAACTCTGATGGCAGTCAAAACAACATATAATCATCTCAGAATGGATAGACAGAGGCGCTGTATGGTTTTCAAGGTAATCTTATTCCATTCTTCCTGCTTAAGAGTGGCAAGTTCAGCTACATCTACATCTACATGATTACTCTGCAATTCACATTTAAGTGCTTGGCAAAGGGTTCATCGAACCACAATCATACTATCTCTCTACCATTCCACTCCCGAACAGCGCGCGGGAAAAACGAACACCTAAACCTTTCTGTTCGAGCTCTGATTTCTCTTATTTTATTTTGATGATCATTCCTACCTATGTAGGTTGGGCTCAATAAAATATTTTCGCATTCGGAAGAGAAAGTTGGTGACTGAAATTTCGTAAATAGATCTCGCTGCGACGAAAAACGTCTTTGATGATTTCCATTCCAACTCGCGTATCATATCTGCCACACTCTCTCCCCTATTACGTGATAATACAAAACGAGCTGCCCTTTTTTGCACCCTTTCGATGTCCTCCGTCAATCCCACCTGGTAAGGATCCCACACCGCGCAGCAGTATTCTAACAGAGGACGAACGAGTGTAGTGTAAGCTGTCTCTTTAGTGGACTTGTTGCATCTTCTAAGTGTCCTGCCAATGAAACGCAACCTTTGGCTCGCCTTCCCCACAATATTATCTATGTGGTAATTCCAACTGAAGTTGTTCGTAATTTTAATACCCAGGTACTAAGTTGAATTGACAGCCATGAGAATTGTACTATTTATCGAGTAATCGAATTCCAACGGATTTTTTTTGGAACTCATGTGGATCACCTCACACGTTTCGTTATTTAGCGTCAACTGCCACCTGCCACACCATACAGCAATCGCTTTGCAACTGATACTGGTCTTCGGATGACCTTACTAGACGGTAAATTACAGCATCATCTGCGAACAACCTAAGAGAACTGCTCAGATTGTCACCCAGGTCATTTATATAGATCAGAAACAGCAGAGGTCCCAGGACGCTTCCCTGGGGAACACCAGATATCACTTCAATTTTACTCGATGATTTGCGTCTATTACTACGAACTGCGTCCTTCCTGACAGGAATTCACGAATCCAGTCGCACAACTGAGACGATACCCCATAGGCCCGAAGCTTGATTAGAAGTCGCTTGAAGGAACGGTGTCAAAAGCTTCCCGGAAATCTAGAAATACGGAATCAACTTGAGATCCCCTGTCGATAGCGGCCATTACTTCGTGCGAATAAAGAGCTAGTTGCGTTGCACAAGAACGATGTTTTCTGAAACCATGCTGATTACGTATCAATAGATCGTTCCCTTCGAGGTGATTCATAATGTTTGAATACAATATATGCTCCAAAACCCTACTGCAAACCGACGTCAATGATATAGTTCTGTAGTTCGATGGATTACTTGCAACGTATTAAGAGGTTGTTTATTTAGCGTATGGCGCTACACACATGGTTTACACTTATTACATTATGAAATTATATGATAAAGTACACTATAAAATACATAAGTGAAGGATACATATTCAGATAAATATAATACATAAACACAATAAAAAGCAACATCACAGCAGATATTTTGCGTTACACAAGTCTTCAAATTCTGACGTCCAAATTGGCGATCCATTCGAGGCAGGGCGGTGTGGCGTTGAAGAAGTCAGCCCGACTACCCTGGTAGGCTCTTAATTCACAGTCCTGGGCGATGTGCTGCATTGTTTGATTAGGTGCCCCACAGTCACAGCTAGGGCTGGGAAGCTTTCCCCACTTGTGTAGATTGTGTGCACGTAGTCCAAGTCCTGTTCGGATTCTGTTTAGGCTTTTCCATGGCTGTCGTGGAAGTTCAAAGCCCTTAGGTTTCTCTGATGGACAGATAAGTTCACGGTTGTCAGCGGAGGCACTATCACTCCAGCTCTCGTGCCATTTAGTATCCATGCTGAAGTTGGCAGCTGACAGTTGTTGGGCCAGTCTTAAAGGGGGATTTCTGGAGCGGAGTCGCATTCTTTCCAAAGTTTTGACATCTTCATGGATAGGAAGTAGGGGGGTTATTCATTATTTTTGTGTATTTCTTCATGAGAGCTTCCTGTCTTCGCAGGGAGGGTGGAGCTATATGACTAAGTGTTGGAAACCAATATAGTGGGGTAGTCTTTATGCTCCAGTTATGGTTCTCATAGCAGCGTTGAGCTGGGTGTCCACCTTGTTTACATTCTTGCTGGTCGAGTGCAGAAGTTCGCAGTGTGTCTGCTGCTGCTCCCCAGTTCGTGCTGCAGAGCCTCTGAATGAGGCTGTTCCGTGAGCTTATTTTATTGGATACATTTTCCAGGTGTCTTTTGATGGATAATGTCCTATCTAGAGTGACCCCCAGGTACTTTGCATGTGGCTGATATCGCGGTTGACTGTTATTCATATGAACCTTCAGCTCATATCCCGCTATTAAGAGAATTGCACGGGTCTCGTTTGTGGCCAGATAGAACAACGGAACCTGAAGGCTTGGCTAGCATCTGCATTCATGCATGCGCTTCTCGAGGCATTTCCGTATTTTTGTCCAACCCCTGTACCTAACTACTTCCTCTAGATGAAGTTTCGCAGGGTTCATATTTTAACTGACAGTCTCGTATATCTGGCCGGCCGCGGTGGTCTAGCGGTTCTAGGCGCTCAGTCCGGAACCGCGCGACTACTACGGTCGCAGGTTCGAATCCTGCCTAGGGCATGGATGTGTGTGTTGTCTTTAGGTTAGTTAGGTTTAAGTAGTTCTAAGTTCTAGGGGACTGATGACCACAGATGTTAAGTCCCATAGTGCTCAGAGCCATTTGAAGTCTCGTATATTCCTAAATGAGAACAGAAATACGCTTAGGAAGTCGAAGATTATTCCATTGTTTGTCAGAAAACTACGAACACATAATGGCAATATTTTTGTCATCTGCATGTAGCTCTGTACATGTCTTTTTCTGTTCTATCACTGCGATTTTATTTCTTTCAGCCAGTGTCTTCTCATATTAGAGACAAAAGGATACACAGGGGAGTAACAGCACTGTCGTGTTTATCGTTGCCTTTCATCACTGCACGCTAAGGTTCACTGCTAAATGATGCAGACTTCAGACAAATAACAGAAGTATTATTATGACGTATCAAAGTTTTAGAAAATAACTGTCGTGATTGATCAATATAGCCCGCCTCCATAGCTCAGTGGTCAGCATGTCTGGCTACTATGCAAAGGACCTGGTTCGATTACCAGTATTGCCAAGGATATTTCCTTGGTGGGACGACTGGAACGAGGTTCTCTTTGCCTTGTGGGACGAACTGAGGAGCTTCTTAGTTGAAAACTAGCGTCTCCAAGATCAAGAAAGCCAACAACGACCGGAAAGCGTCTATGCGGCAACCAAATGGCACTATTGGCAGAGGATGACACGGTCGTCGCTTGGCCCCCATTGGTCCAAGTGGGTCAAATAAAGTCTCAGTAACACTGAACTCATTTCTTAAATAAAACACGTTGGTGAGGGTTACAATACAATGAATGTCGCTCTCATGGCCGCCACAAACAGAACAGACGTGCTCCTTGCTCTGCTCAGCTATTCCATCATGCTCTGCTGAGCAATTCCCACATGCCACGTCTGCCTCCCGCAATGGTTGAATTCGCCAGCCAGCTGCAGCTGAAAGTATATCTGTGACCAAATTGGTGCATTTTATATTTGGAATAAGGTTGTTTTTTGTATTGTCATAGCATCCTTGTGGTTAAAAAGTACAAATACAGAACACAGGAGATAATTAGAAAATAAACCTATTGCAATAAAAATACATCAACATCTCCATCTGCGTCTATATAGATACTCCGCAAGTCACCGTACGGGGCGTGGCGCAGGGAACCCAGTACCACTAGTCATTTCCTTTCCTGTTCCACTCGCAAACAGAGCGAGGGAAAAACGACTGTCTGTATGCCTCCGTATGAGCACTAAATTCGCGTAGCTTAACTTCGAGGTCCTTTCGCGCAGTGTATGTTGGCGGCAGGAGAATCGTTCGGCACTCAGCTTCAAATCCCGGTTACCTAAACTTCGTAAATAGTGATCCTCGAAAAGAATGTTGCATTCCCTCCAGGGACTTCCATTTCAGTTCACCAAGTATATCCGTAACACTTGCGTGTTGTTCAAACCTACTGGTAACAAATCTAGCTGCCCGCCACTGAATTGCTTCGATGTCTTCCTTTATTCAGATTTGGTACATATCTCAAACACTCGAGCAGTACTCAAGAACAGGTCACACTAGCTTCTTATAAGAGATCTCCTTTACAGATGAACCACACTCTGCTAGAATTCTCCCGATAAATCGAAATCGACCAGTCGCCTTTCCTACCACAGTCCTCACAAACTAGTACCATCTCATATCGCTTTGCAGCGTTAGGCCCAGATGTTTAAACGACTTGATAGTGTCAAACAGTACACTACTGATCCTGTATACGAACGTTATAGGTTTGTTTTCCCTACTCATCCGCATTAACTCTCATTTTTCTGCTTTTAGAGCTATCTGTCATTCATCACTCCAACTAGAAATTTTGTTTAAGTCGTCTTAGTCCCTTCTAGAGTCACCCAACTACGACACCATACCGTACACCACAGCATCGTCCGCAAACAACAGCAGATTGCTGCTCAACCTGTCCGACAAATCATTTATGTTCAAGTGTGTGTGTGTGTGTGTGTGTGTGTGTGTGTGTGAATTCCTAAGGGACCAAATTGCTGAGGTCATCGGTCCCTAGACTTAAACACTACTTAAACTAACTTATGCTAAGAACAACACACACACACACACACACACACACACACATGTCAGAGGGAGGACTCGAACCTCCGGCGGGAGGAGCCGTGCAATCCGTTACATGGCGCCTCTAACCGCGCGGCCAATCCGCGCGGCGCATTTATGTATATGGAGAACAACAGCGGATCTATCACCCTTTCCTGGGACACTACTGACGATACCCCTGTCTTTGGTGAATATTCGCCGTCGAGGACAGCATACGGGGGGGGGGGGAGGGGGGGGGGTTCTTCGAACCACTCACATATCTGTGAACCGATTCCACACGCTCATACCTTCTTTAACAGCCTGCGAAGGGGCGCCGTGTCAAATGCTTTCCGGAAATACAGATATGTGGAATCTCTCTGTTGCCCTCAGCCATAGTTAACAGACTGTCATGTGCGAAAAGGGCAAGTTGAGATTAGCAAGAGCGATGCTTTCTAAAACCATCCTGATTCGTGAACATGAGTTTCTCAGTCTCAATAAAATTTATGACTTTCGAACCGAGAACATGTTCAGGAATTCTGCAGCAAACCGAAGTTAGGGATACTGGTCTGTAATTTTGCGGGTCCGTTCTTTTAACCTTCTTATCTACAGGCGTCACCTGCGATTTCTTCCAGCCTTTTGCGACTTTGCACTGGGCGACGGATTCGCGATAAGTGCAAGGTAGGTAAGGGGCCAATGCCTTAGAGTATAACCCTAAATAAAGAACTACCAGTATAATTACAATGGATATCGTTCACCCTTGTGGTATAATGATGAACGTGTCTCATTCCTGTTGATTATCATTCGATTTAAGAGTAATGACGCATCTAGTTTTCTTGTAACGATATCCACCGTTGCAGGGCTTTATTCCTTTATTTTCCGTATATATCTCGTAGATTGGTAGTCAAAACGTGATTCGGTATCTTATGAGGCCGTATTTGTGTTAGTAACAAAACAAATTACTAACCGATAGATTTGCTTCGAAAATTAAATGCGCTTGCACCTTGGGTTCATCTAACATTACTACCCAGTGGATTCTCAGCATCTGCTATCGTCATATTTCAAGAGTAGATATGGTGAAATTCGTTCCTTATTATCGTTCGAAATTCGGATGTCTCCTAGAATGTGAAGAAAACCTAAGTGCTTGCCACTGATATTTTCGTGGTAATCGTGCTAATGGTGGAAGACTTAGATTTATTGCGAGAAATATGTAGAAAAACAGAAAAGAGGATGGCGTACAAATCTCTGTCGATGTTTCATGTTTATTACTGCTCGAAAGTTCAAAATCTCTATCAAACGTACTAGGATGAAGAGAAAGGAGGATTTAAAAGACGTGCTGGTAGGTCACCTTCATAAACGTGGTGGCCTACGGCTTTCATTAAAGAAATTATGTTGGCTGCCGAGATGATTCCTGGAATGAATAAAAAACCTACATCCAGCCCAATCCTTATAAATTTAAGGTGTTTTTCTAGATAGGGTATTCTGTCTTTTCTTTTGGCTTTTGTTTTGTCTGCTCTCCCCCTGCTTTCATCTTCTACTGAATTCTTCCAACTCTCTCCTCCATATTTCTATGTTCGCCACAATTCTTCCATTATGACCTTTATTATAATATTTGTCTAGTTTTCATCGCCCCTAACTTTGGACAAATTTTAGTGAGAACTTATTGTTAGGTTTTGTACATTTTTTCTTGAAACGCCCATTGATTTTGTAACGTTTATAAATTGCTTTTTCTTCCACTCGTTGGTTTTTCTTTATTTAATTGTGTAGTTACCTGCAATTCGTCAGAAGTACGAGGGCTATTTCTGTTTTCAGTCTCCGAACTGTCGCGAAATGGAAACCACAGTAAAAATCAAATATATTTTATTTGCAAACATTTAGCTACATCTTCCAGTTACTTCTCTGCATAGTCGCCGGTCCAACTTAGACGTTTTGTCGTAACTTGGTGCCAACTTTCTAATAACCTCGTTATAAAAGGCAATCACCTGTGATTCGCACTAATTCCATACGCTGGTTTGCAGCTCGTTGTCTGTTCCAAAATGCTGTCCTCATAACCTGTGGGTCATGTGAGCGGAAAGATAAAAATCAAAGGGTGCCACGTCTGGGCTGTATGGTGGATGATCGATCACTTCCCATCGAGAACGAAGTGGGAGTGTCCTCGTTGCACCTGCAGCATGCGGCCAAAATCTGTCATGAAGAAGAAAACGCATGACAGTTGCGTTATGTGGACTGCATTAAATCAGGCGAAACCGCTCAGCAGGAGGGAGACACTACTTTGTAGGCATCTTAGAGTGCCCACTGCGCGCTCAGAACTGAAAAGAGTGGCGTCCGTACGAGAGACTCTGCGCAACACATCTGGGCAAAGTTTTACCGGATTTCCACTGTAGTTCTAATTTTGCGAGCAACCGGAGGAAAAAAAGAAAAAAAAAGTTATCGTGTGTCCTCTGCTATTTCCTAAAGAGTGCGAGTATTCGGCAGTTTCTTTTAATAAGCTTTCAGTTTTCATGATGATAACATCAACGACAGTAGGGCGTGAAATACACCCCTCGTTAACGTGGTTTTTCTGTACGAGAGCTCGTCTGTTGTGTTCTTTGTGCGTGTTTCGCTCGAGAGCTATCAAGTTTACAATCTACATACATAATTCTGCAGAGCGTTAAGTAACGACGCTTACAAACAGCGAGGTAATAAGTACAAAATGTGAAAGATGAAAGAATCTCATCTCACTGGTTTGCATTCTACAACACGACTCTTTTTACGCAGTGTAACAGAAAACATGTCATATTTTTTACATCGTTGACTGTGGTGTTCATTACAGTTCTTCTGTTTATTGAATTTTATGCTCACTGATCACACGCCTTAGAAACATACTGTGTGAATTTTGTCTGGTGAACATAAGTGTTTCTTCTTAATGAAACTATTTCTGCTTGGGTAATCGTTATTATCTACATATTGTCTACTCGGTCGTGATAAACGAATTAAATCTTTGTGCATTAGGATTGTTTCTTTAGATAATTCGAAATTTTGTCACTTTCTTCATATGGGCTTCTGCAAAGATTTTGGTATAATCGAGAGTCTAAGTACGTATAAGCAGTCAAAAAATTTAGACAGATGTTAATTTGGTAAGTGAACTGTTTATGGTTTCAAAAATAATTCGTTTCGCATGTTCTTATATTTCGTCAAATGTTTTCTCTTATTCACTCCGACTTCACGAAACATAAAACTACAGGGTGGGGTAAATAAAAGTGGCCTGGAAGAGCTGATCACATCTCGTGCCGCGCAGTTACTTCCAACATGATGGGGCAACTGCCCATGCAGAGCACATTTACACAAAACTTCACGCCTGACAGAATCGCCAGCAAAGGTCTATCCGGTCGCAGCCCTAACTGTCCACCCAGGTCACCTGCTCTGCCAGTGTGCGATTACTTTGTGTGGGGAGCCCTCAAGTCTAAGGTGTATCGCAACAATCCTCGCAGTCTTCAAAAACTGCAGTAGAACATTTTTGATGAGGCTGCAGCAATTCCAGAGGTCCAGTTTCTATCGCCTTCAGCAATATGTTTACCGGGCCTCAAAAGTGCCAAGAGTTGAATGGTGGTCACTTTCAACATCTGCTATGGTCAGGTTAGTAATGTATTTCCTTTCCTGTGCTGTGTTTCTCTGTACCCGAAACTCTGTTCTCCAGCCCACTTTTATTTGCCCCACCTTGCACAACATTCATTTCATTACGACGAGTCTGTTCTTAAAACGCTAATCCTGGTAGTGAATGAGATTTTCACTGCCAGTATTTCGCTAGGAGGGGGAGAAAAGGTGTTTGTATAATTTTCTTGATCATCAGCTTTTGCAATAATATCCTGAATTAAATACCAAACTTCTCTGCAGTGTCTCATGAAGTGAGGACATGTGACAATAATGATGGCGGTCCGTCCGAAGTATGGGGACTCTAAGCTCGGAGACCCCCATGGGTGCTATTCGAGAGGAGGCGCCTATGTGTTTTGCATCGGGTTTCACCCTCTCCCTTCTCTTATCACTATACAACACAAACATAACACCATACTACACATGCGTCTACAACTCTGACCTACAGTCTGAAAGAGGCCAATGTGCGCGAAGGAAGAACACCATTTTCGATAGGCGACTGAATCCTCCCCAGGGATATCCCAGCTAACGATGCCATACGACATTTAGACATTTTTTATTCTTAAAACCATGTCTTCCACTTACAGTTTGTCCCGTAGCCAAAGTTTCTAACGCACGCTAGTACCGTTGTACTTGTCGGGAAGGACTCCTTGCGAACTCTAATGGAACCATCAGTGGGATATGGTCGGCATGGGGAAGTGGGAATGTAAAATTCCTAACCTGAGGTTACAACACCAGTATAGCCAAGTAGACGGCGGAGGAGCAGACAAAGGTTGGTTTAAGGCACTCTCTTTTCCTTGGGGTGGAAAACTGTCCCTAAAGGCGAAAGAATCAGCAATGACCAACTGCATGGAGGATTCAGAAGGCAATGGAAAGCACTGCATTACAGATTCATAACGTGCATCCACAGGACATGCGATCTTTAACCGAAAAAGTGTCGTGGTGATATCTCAATTGGCAAAAGATAATGGAATTGTCCCCCATTCGGATCTCCGGGAGGGGCTGCCATGGGGGAAGTGACCACGAGAAAAAGATTGAACAACCAACGAAAGGATAACGTTCATAAAGTCGGGGCGTGAAATGTCAGAAGCTTGAACGTGGTACGAAAGATACAAAATCTGAAAATGGAAATACAAAGGCTCAATGTAGGTACAGCATGGATCAGTGAAGTGAAATGGAAAGAAGACAAGGATTTCTGGTCAGATGAGCATAGGGTAATATCAACAGTAACAGAAAATGGTATAACGGGACTAGGATTCTTTATGAATAGAAAGGTAGGGCAGAGAATGCGTTAGTGTGAACAGTTCAGTGATAGCAATTTTCTTATCAGAATCGACAGCAAACCAACACCGACAACGATAGTTCAGGTAGACATGCCGACATCGGAAGCTGAAGATGAAGAGGAAGAGTAAATATATAAGGATATTTAAAGGATAATACAGTACGTGAAGGGAGATGAAAATCTAATGATCATGGGGGTTTGAAAAGCAGTTGTAGAGGAAGGGGTAGAAGAAAAGGTTTCAGGAGAATATGGTCTAGGGACAAGTAATGAGAGAGTAGAAAGGCTAATTGAGTTCTGTAATAAATTTCAGCTAGTAATAGCGAATACTCTGCTCAGGAATCACAGGTGGAGGAGGTATACTTGGAAAAAGCTGGGTGATACGGGAAGATTTCAGATACATTGCATCACGGTCTGATAGAGATTCCGAAGTTAGATACTGGATTGTAAGACATACCCAGGAGCAGATATAGATTCAGATCATAATGTAGTAATGATGGAGAATATGCTGAAGTTTAAGAGATTAGTCACGAAGAATCAATACTCACAGAAGTGGGATACGGAAGTACTAAGGAATGACGAGATACGCTTCAAGTTCTCTAAGGATATAAACACAGTAATAAGGAATAGCTCAGTAGGCAGCACAGTTGAAGATGAATGGAAATCTCTAAAAAGAGCGATCACAGAATTTGAAAAGAAAAACATAGGTACAAAGAAGGTAACGGCGAAGAAACAATGGATAACAGAAAAAAATACTTCAGTTAATCGATGAAATAAGACGGTACAAAAATGTTCAAGGAAATTCCTGAATTCAGAAATACAAGTCGCTGAGGAATGAAACAAATAGGAAGTGCAGGGAAGCTAAGATTTTCTGTACAATTTTGTTTTCAAAAATGTTCATGTAATGGAACAGTAGCGCTATTCCTCTGTAATTCTCACAGATCACCTTATTACCATTCTTGAAGATAGCTACAATAATTGCCTTTCTCCAATTACCAAGAATCTTCCCAAATGTCCATACTACTCTCATTATTCTATACAGCTACTGAATTAAGATAGGTCTTGCGGCTTTGATCATTTCCGCTGGGATGTTAGCCACTGAAGGAGCTTTGCCATTCTTCATTAATTATCCAGTCGAAGCTATTTCGAATATTTCAGTCAACTGATGCGTCAGTGAAATGTGCCAACCTTTCATATCAAACGTCCCGTTATTGACTCAGTAGATTCTTCAATTCAAGCTATGTAGCGTAAAGTCCTCTTGATCCCAGTGGTCTCAGCTACTTTAATGAATCATCTGAGAGTACACACTTCAGTTCTGAAAGTCTGAAAAAGATAGAAAAAGAATAAATATCCGGTTAGTTAGATTGCCTGATACAGTGGATCATTTTGTATCGTTGATTGTGTTGTGTATGCATCTCCGGTGGCACTCTGTCCCGGCGACCGCGAGCTATAGTTTTGGCGAGTTCGGCGGCAGCGCAGCGCGCGTCAAAGTATTGGTATCACCGGCTGGCTCTTATAAGCTTGAACAGATCCGGCGCCACACCAGCCGCAGACCGCAGAATCGCAACTTCGCCGGGTCCGTGTGTGGCCCGCGGCGAGAGGAAGAAAAAAAGCGCTAATCACCTGCTCGCCGTATCAAATTGCAGACTACCACTGCTTTTGACTCTGTCAGTGGCAGGCCTTCCTTTCCCATTAAATGCCCGAGGAAACAGCGTAGATTCTTTCTAATTCCTATTCAATCTGTAGTTGTAAACTAACGTTAGGAGAATACTAAAAAATGTATATGTTCAGATAACTTACGGGAATGACGTGGTCGACAATCGCCGCTATTTCGACAGGTGATCTGTTTTTTTCAAGGCAAAACTGCAGCAAATAAGCGCTGTGCAAGGGAATTTAAAACATCGGTTTGCAGAGCAATTCCGGAAATATTCAATGATGAGCTAAAACATTATGATCACCCGCATAATAGCTTTTCTGTCCGTCTTTGGAAGGAAATAAATCACTTATTCTCTGTATTAGGGATCCTACAGTTCGTTTGTAGGTTTGCAGAGGTGTGTGACATTAAATGTCTACGTACAGGTCATGTAATTAGCATTAATAACCGGTCGCTGGTATGCGTACATGGTTATTGCGCTCGATAATGATGGGTTCCGTAGGATTTACATCAGTCGAATCTGGTCACCGAGATATCATCGTGAGTTCACTATAATGCTACTCAAACCACTGTAGCACGGTTCTGGCTCCGAGACACGGACAGTTATACTGCTGAAAGATGACATCGCCGTCGGGGAAGACATCAAGCATGAAGGGATGTATCTGGTTCGCAGCTGTCAGCTTGTCTTCGATTCTACCACAGGTCCCATTCAAGCGCATGGGAACGTCTCCCATAGCATAATACTGCTTCCACCTGCCTGCGTCTGTGGTGCGCTGCACAGTAGCACGTGAACATTCGATCAACTTCTCTGTTTTCGAGATACTCGTTGACTGGCTCCGATTAATAATAACGTGCCATTTATGGCAGTCGCTTATCTCAAACGGATTTTCCCCGTTTTCAGGCCGTATCGCCGCTAGGATGATTTCCCGTTCGTGTCTGCTCCGCTTACATACTTCTGTTACCGCATCTCCTACCCGCAACGGCACCAGGTGACATCCAACAGCGCAGTGGACTGTGGTCATAATGATTTGCCTTGTTATTGTGTGTGTGTGTGTGTGTGTGTGTGTGTGTGTGTAGACGCCAGGCGTTATCTATAGTAAAAATTACTAAACGACAACTGCAGTAGCATTAAGATCGCATAATTTAAGCAAAAATCTCCATCTGTGTTTGAAAGGTTACTTGCTAATGTAATTTCAACTGCTTCTTTAATAAAATCACCCCAATTGCTGGAAGCGCATGCCAGAATCTGTGTTGTTATATTCCATAGGATGAGCGGTGCCAGGACAGTTTTCTGCGATAGCCTATTTACCAGGCTGTTGTAAGCTTGCCTGATGCTTGTGCTCAGTACACCGATCCTCCTCGGTCCTGGCAATCTGACCAATATATAACATGCAACAGCTGCAAGAAATATGACAGACACTCGCCTTACGCAAACCAAAATCATCCTTAACGGGACATAAAAGGACCCTAATCTACGACAAGGGTAGGAAAACACACTTCACATCATATTTCCGCAAAATAAGACCAGACTTGTTGGAAATAGTCCCTGCGTAACGCAAGAAGGCCGTAGACCTTGATGCCAGCTCGGTACTATCATCAGTCGCGCGGTGCACTGTTGTCAGATAGCGGTACCCACGTCTGGTTTGTCTTTCACTACACCCATTCTGACGGAAGGTGACCTCATGGTGGGTTAATTCACCTGATAAACTATTAGGATTTGAAATGACGTGAGCTCTGTGAAACAAGATATGAAGTACCCCTTCACGCTGAATCAGATGGTGACAACTATCAGCCCGTAGATAAAAGTGAGTGTGAGTAGGCTTCCTATAACAGCATGTCGCAACGTTCCATCGTCCTTCCTTCTGACCAAAGCATCACAGAAGGGAAAGCAACCATTTTTTCGCACGTTCACCTTGAAACGAATATTCGCGTGGACTGAATTCAGGTGTTCTATGAAGGCGTTGAAATTCCCACTGCCAAAGGGCCAAACAACAAAAGTATCGTCCACAAAACTTCCCATCGCTACTCCATTTGTCTGCTCACGGTACTGGTCATTTAATAAAAACACTTGTCGAAATACGTTCGTTAATTCAACTCCAAACCTAACCTCAGTGAGCCATAATGAATCAGATAGAGGAACACCAGTGAAGAGGGAGACCTTATGTGGCATGTCGTAAATTGATCATACTTTCAGGACAGTGGAAGACCAGTGTACTGAGCATAAGAGTCAAACACGCTTACAATAGCCTAGCAAGTCTGCTATTGCAGAACACTGTCTTGGCGCCCGTTATCCTATGGAATATAACACGGAGATTCTGGCATGCACTTCCAGCTGTTGGGATAGTGTTATTACAGAAGCACTGAAATTAAATTAGCAGTCAGCGTTGTAAACATACATGGAGGTTTTTGTATAAAGTCTGCGTGGAATCCTGCTCTCTCCTTTGTCAAAAAACAGAGCGACAGGCTTAGTTCTATGTCAGCCGTTGTTTAGTAATACGCACTATCGATATCCTCTGGTGGCGTCGGTCGTCTTTGATTGTGTGGTGGCACAACTGTTGAGAGAGAGATGATGATGATGGTGGTGATGATGTTTGGTTTGTGGGGCGCTCAACTGCGCGGTTATCAACGCCCGTACAAATTCCCAACCTTTTCTCAGTCCAATCTTGCCACTTGCATGAATGATGATGAAATGATGAGGACAACACAAACACCCAGCCATCTCGAGGAGAGAGAGAGAGAGAGAGAGAGAGAGAGAGAAGAGAGAGAGAGAGAGAGTTTTACCTTTTCGGAAGGTTTTATATTGCTTTGTGCTGCGCTTACTTGCTGCAGTTTTGCGTCGGATATGACAGGGCGCGCGCCTGTCGAAATATCGGCGGCTCTCGGTGACGTCACCTGGCTGCGTTCTAGTAAGTTATTTGAACACTGTACACGCCGCTTCAAACTCAGGTCCACGATGTGTGATATGTTTGCTACGATCAGTTACCCAGAAAAGTGTCAAGTGACCTAAGCTCCCATAAGGGCTAAATATGTCTTAACGAATGCTGATGTGGCTGAAGGCACACAGAGTCCATTAGGAATTAATGTAAGGACAAATGTTCACCTGATGCGTGTTATTCGCATTTTTAGCTGCAAGATCATTGGCCTGCGGTATGAGCCAAAGAAGAACGAGCAGAAGGTACCGTATCTCCTGAGGAAGCAATAGCAATATTGATATGTAGAAACGCGGAACACTCTACATGAGCCATGACTGCATTGGACCAAACAATGCAAACATATATGCTACCTCTGTGACAAAATATCATTGTTAGCTAATACCGCCCCCACTTTTACACCTTTTGTGTACGTGCTTTCGTGTTCCATTCAACACCGTTTGTATAGATTTTTATATGGAAAAGACACTCTTTGATAAAATGAAACGAATCTGAGGATGGGAAGGGTAGTCATTAAAAAAAGGTCGAGATTTTTAAGTGCTCTATAAGAGCCACCCTCGTGGCCTTTAGTAAAATCTTTTACGCTAGAGTATGGTGGTGTGTTTGCCTTACTGATGACAAAAGACTTTGTGAAACGCAGGGTTTTCACGTAAATTTCTCGAATAGTACTAATACAGGCGCGTACCAGAATGAAACTTTCATATGAAAGTTCCTGGCAGATTAAAACTGTGTGTCGGACCGAGACTCAACTCGGGACTTTTGCCTTTCGCTGACAAGTGCTGTACTGACAGAGATACCCAAACACGACTCACGACTCTTCCTCACAGCTTTACTTACCTTCCAGACTTCACAGACGTGAACCTTGCAAGCCTAGCATTGTGGAAGAAGTTCGCAGGAGAGCTTCATTGTCGAAACGAGATTAAGCAAAATTATGTGCTCACATGGCTTGAACTCGTAGATTCGCCGGTCCTTTACCATTTTATTAACGAATAACGTGGCAGAATTATATTTTTTCGTAAGAAGTAAATTTTGTAAAGATTGTGGTAATAGTTAAAAGTGAGTTTCACAATACAGGTTCTAAATCCTAGACTCCTCTGTATAACTCGGTGAGTTTAATTTCTTTCACCATTCGCTCATTAAAGTTTTATTTTGTGACGGTGTGTCACCGCATTGCACTTGGCGAACACAGTTACTCAAAGCTTAAAGTGTGATGTGTTTACCATAGCTGCTTTCCTTGCATTGCACTTGAGCGAGGTTTTCTTTAGCTGATTTCCTGCTGCCCTGCACTGTAATAGTCATCACTTCCGAGTTTCTGTTTTCGTTGAAAGGTAAGTCACGAAAGTTTGTTAGGACCAGTTTAACATCACTGTTAGGACAAAACAAGATTATTTACAGCTAAGCCTTGCATTTCAAAATTATCATCAGGTTCAGCTCAGTTAAAGTTTAGTTCAGATCTCACTTCTCAGATATTCTTACACTTACAGTACAGTGTTATGCGTTCGCACGTGTATGGTTCAACGTTCAGAATTTTGCTTAGTTTGGGTAAGTAAATTTATAGGCCTTTTTGGGCATTTATTCTTTCAAAGTTCGGTTTGGAATTTTATGCAGGACTTTTAATCCGTTAGTTCTGTGTGTTAGTACTGCAGGGCACGTACTGTGACGCGACCCATTGTAACGCTAACGCTGTTCACTGCACAGCACAGTACAGAATTTCACAGGATAGCTTCTTCAACATACAGCTTTAAAATTTGTAATTACCTTAGTAAAAGTTGTTTGGGACATAGTTACACAATTTCAGATCTGCCGACTCATTTCATCAGATAGCGTATATTTAAGCATATAACTTGCTATTATGCAAATTAAAGGTGGAAGGGGGAGAAAGGGAAGGGAAGGAACTAATGATACCAGCTGCATCGGGACTTAATGGTGCATCAGCGGCGAAGAGTGAAAATGTGTGTCGTACATGTCCGAAGGAATAGACACCATGCAGTCATACATATGACTTGCACTGTCAGTTGACAAAACCTCTACAATACATACACACACGAATAGAAGAAAACATTATGTACTCTATAATAAACGATAGTCCCATACGAAACAACTCGCAGGACGATATCTTAGTATTCTCCCCCCCCCCCTTCCCCTCCTTCAAAGAGCACTCCGGACGCTTTAGATGGTGTAGAACTAATACTAGACGCCGTGTGACTTTTCACGGCTGTCGTAAATCACGGCAACACGGTGTAAACGTGTCAGTCGGTTCTAAGGAATCAGCGCAGCGACGTGACGGTATCGCAGGAAGAAGCTATCGAATTTGGACGTGCGCATGACCAGCACTTGAATTGAACTGCCTGGTGTGCTGGTGTAGCAACACGGACTGTCCAACAAGTCTACAAGCAATGGCGTACTCCTACTCAGTTGGCTGTAAAAAATATCGTAACCAACTGGAACCGGAGAGGAGCGTTGCGCCTCGACAATGACAACTGACAGGAATTGCTGCAATCAGGGCATGCCTGTTCTTGTCAACCACTTTCCGATAGAAAATTTCGAAGGAAATTGTATTAATTGGCATTTGAGGTAGGTATCTTGCAAGAGGCCATTGGTCACAGAGACAAATAAATTGCACCTCTTCGGAAGGCCAAACAACATAAAAACTGGACGTCAGCTGACCGGAGGCGGGTAATTTAACCATAAGCGTTGCTGTTTTTCAGTTGATATAAGGTGCCGACTGGAACGACAGCCAATGAAGCGTTTAACCTGCACTGTATTGAGGGCGTAGCTTTGGTCGGAGGTTGTGCGATATTTCAAGGTTGTGTTTCGTGGCACGATTTGGTCCAATAATTCAGGTTGCCATAAACAGGACGTTCATCTGAAATTTCTCTGTTACGAAATGTCATCTCTCTTTCTACATCTTCATGATGGGTGTGCTGTGGACACTGCCATCTTCCAAGCCGACTGCAGCCGTGTTCACTACACACATCCGTTACTGGTTTGACGAGCACTCAAGCTTCGAGTAGCTCGCTAAATTGGCCAATCTGAACCCTACATAGAAAGTGTCTGGAACTATTTGGAGCAGCCAGCGAAACGTAGCAGTCAGCATCCTTGCAATTTGGTAGCTCTATGGGAAATTATAATGGATCTAAGCGTTCAGCTGGATATATGATGATAACTCGGATGAAACTTGTGGATTGTTTTCCTCGACGAAGTGAGGCATTATCAAGGCTAGAGGCGATGCTATTCGGTAAATACGTTTTATCTATTGAGAATGACAATTTTTTTGATGAATGTGCCTATTAGGCGTCAAAAAGGACTCGGTCGCGAGCGTATTACCTAAAATGGAACCCGCGAGGTGTTTCTCGAAGCTCGGAGAGGATCCCCGGAGGAAGTGACTGCAAACTTACCATGTCCTGCGGGGACCCACGTGGCGCGTGGCAAAGCGAGGAGCTGATACGCTCTTATCTGCGAGAGGCGGCCCTGTGCAACTCCGCATTCCCGGGTCCAAAACACAGGGGGCTTTACCCCTCGTTGTTACTCAGTAAACAACACTTGTCCACTTCTATGCTTACAGTACAATCTTAGCAGCTACGCTGAAGTACAGGATGTCTAAAAAAAGGCATATCTGATTTCACGACACCATACCTTCTACGAGTATGAAGACAGAAACTTGGCGTGAATTTTAACTCGTGCATCAAAACAGAAAGTTTATCATCCATTGTGCATCAGGTCGACATGGCGATAATACAGCAATAAAAGTCATTTTTGCGTTCTCCATTTCATATAGTATACTTTAATTGCAACTCCTTGGCGTGATTTTTATCGATAGTCCCGCACTGTACCTCCTACAGCACAAAACATTCTATGACAGCTGCAGCAGTTTCAAAGACTGGTTGTTTGTGTAAGGACCGCCCCCTATGCTCGTTCAAAGTGTAGAGCATTTTCAACTGAATTTTTGCACGCAATGTCAGCCGAGAGCTGTCTGACGCATTTAGCGGTGACATTGTGTTTCAAACCCTACATGATTCAGTTGCTACAATTAAACGTTGCCACACTGCAGCCAGTTTACGAAGGTACGAGCATACCGAATAGGTTCCAGATATGTGACTGGCTCAAAGAGTTCCTAAATAGTAGAACCGAGTAAGTTGTCCTCGACGGCGACTGTTCAGAGACATGAGTCTCGACAGGAGTGCCCCAGAGGAATGTGACGGAACGGCTCTTACTCTCTATTACATAAACGATCTAACAGACAGCGTGAACTGTTTGCTGCTGATGCTGTGATGTACGGGAAGGTGCCGAAGATGTGCTACTATAGGACGATACAAGATGGCTTATACAAAATTGCTAGTTGGCGTGATGAATGACAGCTTGCTCCAAATGAAGAAAAAATTAAGTTAAGGCAGCTGAGTAGGAGAAACAGTCCCTCAACGTTCGAATGCAGCATTGGCAGTATACTTCCTGGGACATCACGTCGATTACATATCCAGGCGTAACGTTGCAGAGAGATATGAAGTGGAACGAACACTAAGGGCGCTAGTAGGCAACGCGAAATGTCGACGTTGGTTTACTGGAAGAATTCTAGGAAAATTTGGTTCATCTATAAAGGAGACTGCGTGTAGAAAAGTAGTGCGATTGTTTCTTGAGTACTGCTCGAGTATTTGGGATCCTCGTCAGGACATCACACACATCCATACCCGAGGCAGGATTCGAACCTGCGACCGTAGCGGTCGCACGGTTCCAGACTGTAGCGCCTAGAACCGCTTGGCCACTCCGGCCGGCCAGGTCGGATTAATGGAAGACATCGAAGCAATTCAGACGCGGGTTGCTAGCTTTGTTACTTGTGTGTTCAATCAACACGCGAGCATTGCGGGGATGCTTCCTGAATCCAAATGCGAATCTCTGGAACGAAGACGATGTTCTTTTCCCGAAACACTATTGAGAATATTCAGAGAACCGCCAATTTCGACAGACTACAGAACGATACTACTGCTACCAACGTACATTTTGCATAAGAACCACGAAGATAAAACAGGGCTCGTGAGGAGACATGTAGACAGTCTTTTTCCCCTCGGTCTGTAATCGAGTGGAACAGGACAGGGAATGACTAGTAGATACCCTTCGCCATGCACCATACAGTATCTTGTGAAGAATTTATGTGCATGTAGATGTAGGTATACAAGCCTTTCATGGTACTGATCGACTTGTAGAGCTTTTGTGAAAATAGGAGAGGAGACGGAAGACAGTTTTCTTTCAAATGTTTTTTATTCCAGTCTTTGATCACAATATCAATTCTTTTGACGATGACCAGTTTTGGTCAGTAATGACCATCCTCAGATCTTTTCTACACCATGTTCTAAAGTGATAAGGGCATAATGTAAAAAAGATCTGAGGATAGTCATTACTGATTGAAACCGGTAATCGTCAAAGGAATTGATTTTGTGATCAAAGACTGGAATAAAAAACGTTTGACAGTATTGAATCACTGGCCATACATGCGACTATGTCGCAGCTGGTGAGTTTTCTTTCAGATTTAGTATTGAGTGATGAGGATACTTTCTATTTATGTGGGGAAATGAAATGCTATAACTTAAGAATATGGGGACCACAGTCGCAACATACGACAGTCGAGCACGAAGGAAACTTTCCCAAGAAAAGTTTACCATACCTTCCTTTTTTTGTGGAAAAGACTATTATGTCAATCACTTACTTGTATATGTTGGAGATCATGTTTTCTTCACAACTAGGACATCATATGGAAGATCTCAATATTCAGCAGGTGGAGCGCCATCGAACGGAAATTTAATTGTAAGCGCATTTGTCAACAAACAGTTGCCTCGACGATGCATCGTTCGTAATAGCAGTACGGGCTTCGCATTGCACTATTAGATGGGAGATCGTCTGATACGACGCGATGCCTTTCTTTTTTTGTGGTTGTTTGTTAAAGACTCCGTCTTCGCGTCTCCAGATTCGACAGTTTCAGGTAAACAACGACACGACATACAACAACAGAAGTGAATGCGGTAACTCCAGACTTAGCCCGAATGTATGGGATGAGTTTGGCTTTAGTCATGATCTTTGTAGTGTTTCCGGTGGAGAGCACGTTTAACATTTTTGAGAAATCAATGAACCTTTGATCCCTAACGTAATCGTAAAACGTAGCACAGTTGTATAACTAAAGCATTCAAGATACAGGCTTGTAATGTCTGACGGGTTCGATGCGTAAGTTTGACCTTCATTGTATGACTCATTGAAGATATTGTCTCATGAAACTTCATTTTTTTATTTTTTTACACACACTGTGCTGTTTGACGAAAACGGGTAGGCTTGAGACGAAGAAGTGAAGATTAGTGCTTAACATCCCGTCGACGATGAGGTCATTAGAGGTGCAGCATAAGCGGAACAAAATCGGTCGTGTGGGCTTTAGAAGGCATCATCTTGACATTTGCTTCAAGGGGTTTTGTGGAATCTATGAGAAACCTTAATCTGGATGATCAGACATGAATGTGGATCACTGTCCCTCCCCCTCCTCCCTCACCCCTTCAGTGCTGCTCCGTTGTCTTACAAATGCACTGTGTTGTTTTGTCGCCTCTAATTGTACGTAGGTGTATGTCGATGGCAAATATCTTACGAAATAAGCATCAAACGAAAAATCTACAAAGAACGAAACTTGTCTACATTGAAGGGGGAAACCAGATGGCGCCATGGTTGGCCCGCTAGATGGCTATATGTCAAACGGATATCAACTGCGTTTTTTTTAATTACATATTCATGTAATACGTAAAGAAATATGAATGTTTTAGTTGGACCACTTTTTTCGCTTTGTGATAGATGGCGCTGAAATAATCACAAATGTATAAGTACGTGGTATCACGTTACATTCCGTCAGTGCGGACGGTATTTGCTTCGTGATACATTACCCGTGTTAAAATGGACCGTTTACCAATTGCGGAAAAGGTCAATATCGAGTTGATGTATGGCTATTCTGATCAAAATGCCCAACGGGCGTGTGCTATGTATGCTGCTCGGTATCCTGGATGACATCAAGTGTCCGGACCGTTCGCTGGATAGTTACGTTATTTAAGGAAACAGGAAGAGTTCAGCCACATGTGAAACATCAACTACGACCTGCAACAAATGATGATGCCCAAGCAGATGTTTTAGCTGCTGTCGCGGCTAATCCGCACATCAGTAGCAGACAAATTGCGCGAGAATCGGGAATCTCAAAAACGTCGGTGTTGAGAATGCTACATCAACATCGATTGCACCCGTACCATATTTCTATGCACCAGGACCTGCATAGCGACGACTTTGAACGTCTTGTACAGTTCTGCCACTGGGCACAAGAGAAATTATGGGACGATGACAGATTTTTTTCACGCATTGTATTTAGCGACGAAGCGTCATTCACCAACAGTGGGCCGGCCGGGGTGGCCGAGCGGTTCTAGGCGCTACAGTCTGGAACCGAGCGACCGCTACGGTCGCAGGTCCGAATCCTGCCTCGGACATGGATGTGTGTGATGTCCTTGGGTTAGTTAGGTTTAGGTGGTTCTAAGTTCTAGGGGACTGATGACCTTAGAAGTTAAGTCCCATAGGGCTCAGAGCCATTTTTTTAACCAACAGTGGTAACATAAACCGGCATAATATGTACTATTGGGCAACGGAAAGTCTACGATGGCTGCGACAAGTGGAACATCAGCGACCTTGGCGGGTTAATGTGTATGGTGATTCGCATTACATAACACAACTGAATTAAGTACTGACTACTCAACTTTATTACTTAACAACCTGATGTTGGTTAAATCACATACTTATCATACTAATTTAAGGCTTCTTTGATTTCCGTTAATTAATTATGAATGTTTCCTTCACATGTCCGTCATTGATTTCTTACAATAAAAGGCCTGTTTCGTGGGCAGCTCGGAAATCAGCGTCTCCGGTCGGAAACCTTGGATAAAAACCACTCTAAAACAAGTTTAACGGTTTTACAGTGCTCCTCGGTAGCTGCTCTGTCAGCGTGGCTGGATGCCAGCCGAAGGAGCCTAGGTTCGAGTCCCTGCCGGGTCGGGATTTTCTCGGCTCGGGGACTGGGTGCTGTGTTATCATCATTTCATCATCAGTGACACACAAGTTGCCTAAATGGCGTCACCTAAAAAGACTTGTACCCGGAGGCGAGTCGCCACGTAACGGAGAGAGAGAGAGAGAGAGAGAGAGAGAGAGAGAGAGAGAGAGAGGCTGCACAAAGCCGTACCCTTGCGAATGTTCTCGTAATGCTTTCCAGGGCCGTAAATACCAAGGAAGGCACTCTTGATCAAGTTTATTACGAATCCATCATCATGAGTCATAAGGTTCACGTGTTATGATGATTATCTCCGTCCCATCTCGTGAGAACTTGCTTTATTCATACACGATATCTTGCAGCTAAACATGTGTACACCGACTTCCTTCGTTTCCTAGCCGTTCTTCTACTGTACACAATACACGCTGTTTGTAAAATGTGCTCATATCTACAGTGCTCATATCCTTTGGCGTTTTCTTCAGCGCGATAAGTGTACCACAACCTAATCACGAATAACAACCCCATACCCTAACAAATCCTCTTCCGTACTTCAGTGTTGACAGTACAGAGGAAGGCAGGTAACGACTGGAGACATTCACCAAGCCAAACAGTTTCTCCGAATTGCTACAGGGTATAGCCTGAATGATCACTGCAGATCACTCGTTCACATTCATCCACTGTCCAGTGGCGACGCTCTGTACAGTACCTCAAGCGCCATTTTGCATTAACTACAGAAATTTGTTTCCCATCATTTTTCACTCTCTACACAGAGTCACTTTGCTAGTTGGACTGCGGGGTGCACTCTGGAACTCACGAGTGATTTCTTCCACTGATTTCCTGAGATTTTTTTACAATGATCGACAGTCCTTGTTCGTGAGTACGTGATGTGCACCTTGCCTTGGGTTGATTAGATTAGATTCAGTTTTCGTTCCATAGACCCAAAAAATGAAATGATTCTTGTGGGTGTGGAACATGTCAGAAAGAATAACATAAAACATTTGAATACAATACTTACTACCCTGATTATTTGTAAGGAGATTGTCAAAATACGTGAATACAATGCGGTAAACTGGAACAGCTGATATTTAAAGAACTAACACCCTGTCAGAATGAAGCATTGTTATGCACTATTAATAAATTTATCATACACAAAATACCTAATCTTGACTGTTGTGACCAAGTGTTGTCAAAACTGAAATCCAACAGACATTTTTACTTAAGCTGGCTTAACAGTCGCTGCTAAGATATTCATCTCTAGAGTAGAAAGAGTTGCCTATCAAAAAGTCTCTCAAATTCTGTTTAGACAGTGCTTTATCTGAAGCCATGTTTCTAATGGTTGCTGGCAATTTATTGAAAATATGTGTTCCTGAACAACGGACCCCTTTTTGGACCAAGGTAAATGATTTTAGGTCTTCATGTAGATTGTTCTTATTCCTAGTATTGATACTATGTATTGCACTATTGGTTGGAAAGAGAGATCTATTACTTGCAACAAATTTCATTAAGGAATAAATATACTGAAAGCAGTGGTTAGAATACAAAGTTCCTTGAACAGTTTTCTACATGATGTTCTTGAATTTACACCGCAAATGACTCTTGTCACACGCTTTTGCACCCTAAAAACTTTTGCCCAGTTTGATGAGTTGCCCCAGAATATGATTCCATATGACATAATAGGATGAAAGTAAGCACAGTATGAAAGTTTTTTTACATTTATATCTCCTACATCTGACATCATTCTCACTGCAAATACACACTTCTTTAGGCGCTTAAGCAATTCTGTAGTATGCTCTTCCCAACTGAATTTATTATCAAGTTGCAATCCTAGAAATTTAACACTATCAACCTCTTCGATCTGCATATGTTCTTATGTTATACACATGCTGGAAGTAAATCTCTAACAGGTTCTGAAGTGCATATTGTAGGTTTTCACAAAGTTTAATGACAGTGAATTAGCTTTAAACCACTTATTAATGTCAGTGTAAATTTGACTATCGGCTATTTCTAAATCTGTATTTGACTTGCCACTTACTACAAATAAGAAAAATCCAAACTGTGACTTGGACAATATATTATTTGCAGTCAGATTCTTGAGGAGACGCTTGGACAGAACCTTTTCAAATATTTTTGAGAAAGCCGGCAAAAGTGAAATTGGCTGATAGCTTGATGATATCTCTTTATCCCACTTTTTGTAAAGAGGCTTAACTTCAGCATATTTTTAGCCAGTCTAGAAATGTTCCGCTGATAGGATACTGATTACATAAATAACCAGATAGAACTCAACTCGCATGAGCACAATTTGATTGACTTTGTTGATATGTTATCATACCCGCTGGAATACTTGGAGTTTAAGGACTTTATACTTCTTTGGGAGACGTGAGTGACATTTCAGTTTTACTGAAGTTATTTTTAAAGACTGGTCTCAGGTACTTCATTGCGCTGTCCACCGAACCTGATAACCCCAAGTTGTCATTAACAGAAATGAAGCATTTGTTTAAGAGGTTTGCAATACTACATGCACTTGTTACCAAAGTCTCATTTATTTTTAGAGCTATATGTTCCTCTTCCTTTGTGGCCACACCTGTCTCTGTCTTCACTATATCCCATACAGTTTTTATTTTGTTGCCTGATGTAATTATCTTTTCCTCATAATAAAGGTGCTTCGATTTCTGGATTAGTTGCTTCAATATTTTGCTATATTCTTTGCAATGCATTACAATTCTAACATCAGAGCTGTTTCTAGATAGTAGATACAGTCTCCTTTTTGTCCCATGATATCTTTATTCCTTGTGTAATCCACGGTTTTTTTTTTTTTTTACTTGTGTGATTCGAGTGAAAACAATTTTTAAAAGTGGAGGTTAGGCAAAGGTTTCGAGTTCGAGTCTCGGTCTGGCCACAGTTTTAATCTCCCTGGAAGTTTCAGGTAACTTTATTAATGAAAGCTTTGTATTTTCCATTTGAGTCAGAAGTATTGTAAACATCTATCCACTTCATGTCTTTGAGCAATTTCCTGAATTTCTCAATTTTTGACTTATTTATTACCCTCCTGTACTCAAATTTAATAGATTTTTTAATCCTGACAAGTTTCAACATTTAACACAAGATGCTACATGTCATGAGCAGATAGCCCACTTATTACTGGTTTTGTGATATGACTTTTTTCCCTAGATTTGTCTACAAAGATATTATCAATAGCAGTCTCAGAGCATTTTCATATCCTAGCAGCAAAGTTCACACTAGGAACTAAACTGAATGATAGTGTTACTGACTGCAATAATTGTTCACTGACGAAGCTTTTCAATAAATCCACGTTAAAATCACCAGCAACCACTATTTCCTTGTTTTTTACCATGGGATGGGGCAACAGAGCATCCACATTTTTTATGAAGCGGTTAAAATTTTATGAAAGTGATCTGTACATTGTAACCTTCCCGTATAAATAAAAATAAATATAAAATAATGATGTGTAACCTTCCCGAACAGAAATTAAAAAATTAAGAAATTCAATTTCGATAATTAAATTCTGACGTATGAAAACTGATAAATCTTAACTCATGGAAAACTGATAAATTTTGATGTCAGCAGCGCCACGCCATGGCCCTGGGAAATCAATCTGAATCAGTTCGTGAGAAATAGACTCACCTCGTGATGGTGCCGTCGGATAACGCTGTCTATACATCTGCTCGTAAATGGCACAGCTTAGTACAATGTGCAATGCTGGCCTATCTACTAATACTGGATAACATTTGTCTGAGATCTGAATTACGAGAAAAACTGACTTTACTTAGTGACACAGCTGCACAGCTGGTCGTCTGATTACTAAAGAACACATGACTATGATCTGACAAAAGTTCTGGAATATTTTAATTTAGATGAATGACTGGATCGGGACTGGCAAGGACTTAAGGGGAAATTATACTTTTATAGTTGACTGGTAAAAACAATTATATTGTGAAATTTCTTTTACATTATTGATAAAAGATCTACCATCCATTACACGGGAAAATTGGATATATTAAAAATCTGGGTCAATAGTGATGACGAATCGCAAAAGAGAAGATTGAAACAAATTCATATTAACATCTCAGACAAGTGACTTAACTACGTGTATACCAACAAAAATAATAAAATTCACCTTACAATAGATGGGTGACTTAATTACACAGTTGATTTTTCATTATATTAACAATTATTCATTTGTTCATCATCATCTCTTTCCATGGTATCATTTAGCTCTGCGGCTGATCAACAATTATTATTCAGTTCCCCCCCTTGAACCATGGACCTTGCCGTTTGTGGGGAGGCTTGCGTGCCTCGGCGATACAGATAGCCGTACCGTAGGTGCAACCACAACGGAGGAGTATCGGTTGAGAGGCCACACAAACGCGTTGTTCCTGAAGAGGGGCAGCAGCCTTTTCAGTAGTTGCAGGGGCAACAGTCTGGATGATTGACTGATCTGGCTTTGTAACACTAACAAAAACGGCCTTGCTGTGCTAGTACTACGAACGGCTGAAAGCAAGGGGAAACTACAGCCGTAATTTTTACCTAGGGCATGCAGCTTTACTGTATGGTTAAATGATGATGGCGTCCTCTTGGGTAAAATATTCCGGAGGGAAAATAGTCCCCCATTCGGATCTCCGGGCGGGGACTACTCAAGAGGACGTCGTTGTCAGGGGAAAGAAAACGCGTTCTACGGATCGGAGCGTGGAATGTCAGATCCCTTAATCGGGCAGATAGATTAGAAAATTTAAAAAGGGAAATGGATAGGTTAAAGTTAGATATAGTGGGAATTAGTGAAGTTCGATGGCCGGAGGAACAAGACGTTTGGTCAGGTGAGTACAGGGT
The DNA here is from genome assembly GCF_023864275.1 of Schistocerca cancellata. NCBI lineage: Eukaryota > Metazoa > Arthropoda > Insecta > Orthoptera > Acrididae > Schistocerca > Schistocerca cancellata. The sequence goes on along the minus strand of NC_064630.1, from coordinate 517,903,490 downwards.
TATAAATACAAAATCAAATAGGTGTAATGCAGGAGTTGGTTTAATAATGAATTAAGAAATATGAGTGCGGGTAAGCTACTACAAACAGCATAGTGAACGCATTATTGCGGAAAAGATAGACACGGAGCCCACGCCTACTACAGTAGTACTAGCTTATATGCCTACTAGCTCTGCAGATGACGAAGAAATTGAAGAAATGTATGATGAAATGAAAGAAATTATTCAGATAGTGAAGGGAGACGAAAATTTAATAGTGATGGGTGACTGGAATTCGGTAGTAGGAAAAGGGACAGAAGGAAACATAGTAGGTGAATATGGGTTGGGGCTAAGAAATGAAAGAGGAAGCCGCCTGGTAGAATTTTGCACAGAGCACAACATAATCATAGCTAACACTTGGTTCAAGAATCATAAAAGAAGGCTGTATACATGAAACAAGCCTGGAGATAATGACAGGTCTCAGATACGTTATGTAATGGTAAGAGAGAGATTTAGGAACCAGGTTTTACATTGTAAGACATTTTCAGGGACAGATGTGGACTCTGACCACAATCTATTGGTTACGAACTGTAGATTAAAACTGAAGAAACTGCAAAAAGGTAGGAATTTAAGGAGATGGGACCTGGATAAACTGAAAGAACTAGAGGTTGTACAGAGTTTCGGGGAGAGCAAAAGAGAACAATTGACAGGAATGGGGGAAAGAAATACAGTAGAAGAAGAATGGGTAGCTTTGAGGGATGAAATAGTGAAGGCAGCAGAGGATCAAATAGGTAAAAAGACGAGGGCTAGAAGAAACCCTTGGGTAACAGAAGAAATATTGAATTCAATTGATGTGAGGAGAAAATACAAAAATGCAGTAAATGAAGCAGGCAAAAAGGAATACAAACGTCTCAAAAATGAGATTGACAGGAAGTGCAAAATGGCTAAGCAGGGATGGCTAGAGGACAAATGTAAGGATGTAGAGGCCTATCTCACTAGGGGTAAGATAGATACTGCCTACAGGAAAATTAAAGAGATCTTTGGAGATAAGAGAACCACTTGTATGAATATCAAGAGCTCGGATGGAAACCCAGTTCTAAGCAAAGAAGGGAAAGCAGAAAGGTGGAGGGAATATATAGAGGGCCTATACAAGGGCAATGTACTTGAGGACAATATTATGGAAACGGAAGAGGATGTAGATGAAGATGAAATGGGAGATATGATACTGCGTGAAGAGGTTGACAGAGCACTGAAAGACCTGAGTCGAAACAAAGCCCCGGGAGTAGACAACATTCCATTAGAACTACTGACGGCCTTGGGAGAGCCAGTCCTGACAAAACTCTACCATCTGGTGAGCAAGATGTGTGAGACAGGCGAAATACCCTCAGACTTCAAGAAGAATATAATAATACCAATCCCAAAGGAAGCAGGTGTTGGTAGATGTGAAAATTACAGAACTATCAGTTTAATAAGTCACAGCTGAAAAATACTAACGCGAATTCTTTACGGACGAATGGAAAAACTGATAGAAGCCGACCTCGGGGAAGATCAGTTCGGGTTCCGTAGAAATGTTGGAACACGTGAGGCAATGCTGACCTTACGACTTATCTTAGAAGAAAGATTAAGGAAAGGCAAACCTACGCTTGTAGCATTTGTAGACTTAGCTTTTGACACTGTTGACTGAAATATTCTGTTTCAAATTCTGAAGGTGGCAGGGGTAGAATACAGGGAGCGAAAAGCTATTTACAATTTATACAGAAACCAGATGGCAGTTATAAGAGTCGAGGGGTATGAAAGGGAAGCAGTGGTTGGGAAGGGAATGAGACAGGGTTTAGCCTCTCCCCGATGTTATTCAATCTGTATATTGAGCACGCAGTAAAGCAAACAAAAGAAAAATTCGGAGTAGGTATTAAAATCCATGGAGAAGAAATAAAAACTTTGAGGTTTGCCGATGACATTGTAATTCTGTCATAGACAGCAAAGGTCTTGGAAGAGCAGTTGAACGGAATGGATAGTGTCTTGAAAGGAAGATATAAGATGAACATCAATAAAAGCAAAACGAGGATAATGGAATGTAGTCGAATTAAGTCGGGTGATGCTGAGGGAGTTAGATTAGGAAATGAGACACCTAAAGTAGTAAAGGAGTTTTGCTATTTGGGGAGCAAAATAACTGATGATGGTCGAAGTAGAGAGGATATAAAATGTAGACTGGCAATGGTAAAGGAAGCGTTTCTGAAGAAGAGAAATTTGTTAACATCGAATAAAGATTTAAGTGCCAGGAAGTCGTTTCTGAAAGTATTTGTATGGAGTGAAGCCATGTATGGAAGTGAAACATGGACGATAAATAGTTTGGACAAGAAGAGAACAGAAGCTTTCGAAATGTGGTGCTACAGAAGAATGCTGAAGATTAGATGGATAGATCACATAACTAATGAGGAGGTATTGAATAGGATTGGGGAGAAGAGAAGTTTGTGGCACAACTTGATTAGAAGAAGGGATCGGTTGGTAGGACATGTTCTGAGGCATCAAGGGATCACCAATTTAGTATTGGAGGGCAGCGTGGAGGGTAAAAATCGTAGAGGGAGACCAAAAGATGAATACACAAAGCAGATTCAGAAGGATGTAGGTTGCAGTAGGTACTGGGAGATGAAGAAGCTTGCACAGGATAGAGTAGCATGGAGAGCTGCATCAAAGCAGTCTCAGGACTGAAGACCACAACAACAACAACAACATAATAAAATTTTACAATTTGTTATGCACTGTGACTTTAACAACTACTAACTATAAACTCCGCTGTACCAGCGACAGGGTACAACTACACTGTATCAGCGAGCGACTGCAACTGCGGCAGAGACCTGCGACTCTATTGCAACTCTCTTTTGACAGGGGAAAGGCATAAAATGTTTTAGGCAGCACCTGTGAATTGTCGTTCCAGCAAGTGAGCAATACTTAGAGATTACATTTGCTCCATCAGGGTGATGAACCCCGTACAATATACCTACTATTATAAAGGACTTATTATGAAACACTACACCTGCTGCACAAGCTTGTAGGTTCCGCTCTGAGCAAAATTTATTAATATTAACATTTCTGACAAATCTGGCAACTCCTCTTTTCTCCATATTTTCTCTACAGGAGTAAGAAGCTAACTTGAATCCTGTAACATTTAACATATCTATGCCAGTGGTCACATGATGTTCAGAAAGGTAGATTACATCAACTGGTTTGCTCAACTGCAATTCTTCTTGGTTTAGCTGTGGTTGTTCCTCCACGTTTCCACTTCAGAATCACATTACCAACCGTCGTCATGGCAAATTTAGATGGGTTGACATATCCCTGGTGAATCCATTACTCAGATGATATCCAATGACTAGCCCACGTAAGAAGTAACAAACAAGGGAAGGTCATTGTAGTTGTTGTGGAAAACAAACCATTTTTTGTTGTTTTGTTATTGACTTGAAAGAAACACTCTTTGTAAAACTGTAGCTGCTGTGCCACAACGGTATTGGCAGGAGAGGGAGGAATAGGTGGGGCGGTAATAAGTATCCCCTCTCTACAAAAGCCCATTATTCACGTATCGCTCTGCGAGATCCGCAGTGGTCACAAGACATCAGAAGGGCTTGTGTTAGCTGTTTCAATAGACCATTTCTTTGCGTTATTCAGTGTGTTTACTGTGTTGACAAGAGTTTCACCCTGGAAAATGAGACAGGCAGTAATTGTAAAACTGTCGGTGGAGTACCTTGGTATTGCAGAAGACATACCTATAGAAGAGGAGCGTGTTATTTATGAACAAATAAAGCAACAGTTGACAGAAGATGGTGCTATAATAGCAGAGGTTAGTACACTTTTAATGGTTGGAGAGGCATCAGATGTAAGGGCCATCAGATGGAAGAGGCGTAGATGGAGAGGCATCAGATGAAGAAAATGATAGTACCGTGGCAGTGAGGGATGAAGCAATGTCACCACTAGCGGATTTTCAGGGAAGCAACGGTTCATCTTACCAGCCATCACCTCCAAAGAAACGAACGGAGTTTGTAGAACAATATCTAGCTGATGCTTACAAAATATGGACAAAACAACCAAGGGAAAAATATGGAAATATTGGTCCTTTCCGTCTGTGTCGTCTTGGATTAGCAACTGATAATAGCGCCGCGCCTGAAAATTACAACAGTGTTGGCACAGAAATCAAAAATAAAGGGAAGACTGCTACAAATCTTTCAAAAGAAGCTTAAACAACGTCGTTCGTCAAACCCAAAAATTGTTCATGATATGATAAATCGTGAATTACGTCATCATTTCACAGTAAAGAGACAGGAAAACACCATAATACATAACGGCACGATTGACCCCCACAATTCACTTCAGTTCAAAGCTTCCAACTCGTGCATAAAGAAATTTAAATGCAAGAATAAGACTGCCGCAAAGTAACCAAAAATGGTTCAAATGGCTCTGAGCACTATGGGACTTAACATCTATGGTCATCAGTCCCCTATAACTTAGAACTACTGAAACCTAACTAACCTAAGGACAACACACAACACCCAGTCATCACGAGGCAGAGAAAACCGCAAAGTAACCCACAAAGTTAGCAAGCATTTGGTTGAAGGGGATGACGATAGTCAACAAAAAGCTTATCAATTCGTGAGAGAAATTATCTGTTTCACAAAACGTCTCTCACAGATCTACGGCACCCTACAGTCTTATACGATAATGCCTAGGGTTTCGATGTGTGCTACCCCATTTGTAACTCATTGTATCGGTGCCCACAGGCCATTTTCCTACAAATGTGATCATAAATTTACAGAACAACAGGGCGTTAGGTAACGAATCTGCTAATACGACGAAGAGGGATTTATAAGTCTTCCGAGAACAAACAATGTGGTCAGATGTACAAGAAAATTTAAATCTCTTCTTTTGGTTGACTCAAGGACAGCAACAGAGGTGACGAACTAAACAACTCTACAATTCATGAAAGCGTTGAATTCATTAAGAAGCTGATTCCAGCAAAGTGCAAAGGCATTGTGCAACCTACCAACGTTTTCTTCTTTAGTTCATACAAAAATTTTGTGTACTTTTTCACTGATAAAATTATGGTTTCTTCTGATAATGACATTAACGTATAGCAAAGAGATCACTTCTTAAGCCTTCAGTCATTTGTATTTTTCCAGTTTTCGGTAGCACGATTATCCAAATTCATCAATTTGCATTTTATCAATGCGGGTACCTCAAAGACTTTCCTGCTGTATTTCAAACACCTTTGGAGTACTGTTGCGAAGGATGATTAACAGACGACTGTTCCCATAATAACCTGCTTTCGTCAAACGCGCGCACTGCGGGAACTGTCTACGCACTGATCATGCTGTTTTTGTTGACTTGCATTTTTTTTTCATACAATAGTGTAGTCAGGTAAGGAAACTTTGTTAGCTTTTATCATATTATTGAGTATTTGTCTCAAATAATGCATTTGTGTAATAAATCATTCATACTTACAGTATCCTCATCGTAATTTATCTCCTGTTCTAATAGTCCAATATAATTTTTATGAGGTATGTATATTTTGTTGCTCTATTAACTGCGTTGTGTATTAATGTAATTTTCGTGACATCATATCGTGACTTTACCTTGCAAGCCGTCCTGATCAGCCCATTCTGCTGTTACCGATTCTCTACTGTCAACACAATACTCCCTGCTTCCACTTATTTTGGCGGGTCTGCCTCTCCTGACTTGTAGTGATGAATTCCGCATTACATAGGGGTGTCCTGATCCTTTGGATTAGGTACTGAATACTGGGAAACTACCTGTATCTTCTGTAGTAGACGTCTGCCTTTTTAACTACAGGATGTGCTCCACTTTCTCTGCCTCGTGATGACTGGGTGTTGTGTGATGTCCTTAGGTTAGTTAGGTTTCAGTAATTCTAAGTTCTAGGGGACTGATGACCATAGATGTTAAGTCCCATAGTGCTCAGAGCCATTTGAACCATTTTTGTGCTCCACATAGTTACCAACCCAATCTTTCACGTCCTTCAGCATTCCTCCTCAAAGACCATGAACACTTACAAGGACACCTGGCTGCCATTCAGTCTGGTGAACTGCATGGGACACACACTCCCGCAACGATTTCCCATTGCCGGTGAGTGTGGAATACACCAATAACTTCTGGTCCATAACCAGAAATGAAGGAGACGCTATTAAAGTCAACTGAACGAAGAGGTCATGTTATTGGAACTTTTTGACCAGTCCACGGCTCATTAAACGTTTTCGTTAGATACTTTCGCACGAAGCGTGGAAAACAGGATGCTGTCCCGTTCATGGCCACATCCGTTGTGTTTCGGCAAGGGTAACTTTTTTCCGATAGCACAGGTAATTCACACGCAGAAATCGTCAGACAGCATCCGTTAATTTGTCCCGTAGTTTGTGTGGCCCTAAGAGCGTGCCATCAACAGTTCCTGCCCACGCATTGGTATTAAAGCAAACCGGATGCTTTGTTTCCCTGACTGCCCAAGGAAATGTATCTGCCCACAATGTGGTTTTTGAGTCAATTTATTCCACTCTGTGTGAATCCAATATCATCCATAAATAGCATACAGGGTGTAAACTGCAGATCTTCAGTTCTCCGTGTTAAAGTTCACTAACAGAGCTGCACTCTGGCTCGGTGGCCTTGTGCTGCCTGAGAGCTTGTAAACTTGTTCCAGGACCATCTCGTACCCGCCGCATCGCTCGCTGCTCCGTATCCTGCTTGTGCTCTGGTGAGGTCTACTGCGACCCCTTGTGCTACTTGTGAATGGCTCTGTGACTGCAAGTCGTTCCAACAACCGGCTGAATTTTTCTTTTCCAGATGGAACATTGCGTTAAGGATGTTGTTCGGCGTACGTGGCGCGTGCCTGTCGATTAATGCCGTTGACCAAACTTCAGAATATCATCACTGGCATTTCCCGCGTGGGATAACGTGGCTCCACTTCATTGTTGTTGTCATTTTCTACGGATCACTAGTTGTTGTCCTTGTGGTAATTGAATGCTACTATTCATTCAGTCCAAAGAACAACCACGGTTGCAGAAAATTGTTTCTGTACTATAGTTCCTTAACCCTAGCGATACCACACCAAGGTCTTTTCCATTACACGCATTACCGGCAAGTGGGGGATGGACTTCCTGTCTACATTAAAAAAATTTTTTAAATCGTTAATTGTTGTTTAGTTATATTACCAACGTACACTTTAAAGAGGTACTGATGTGTGAGCAGGGTCCAGAAAGTGAAAATACACTTTAGAACACTCTTTAACAGTATCAACGCACTCTGAATAACGTGTACTACTGACTCAATGACCACCACAAAAATATAAAAAATGTAAATTTCGTTCATTTTTGTTGACTTTCACTCTCAACATACTTTTTAAACATAATTGTTGTGTAAATAGGGCTCTGAACCTGGAAATACTAAATACCACACTCGTATGGAAAGCGACATGTACTATTGAGACTTAAATTTTGGGTTAAATTTACGACATATGTGGAATACGGTAGAACAATTTATTTAAAAATAAACTTTTTTCTCAAAATCTTACAATATGAAGTAACTGACTAGATTACAATATGTACACTACTGGCCATTAAAATTGCTACACCACGAAGATGACGTGCTACAGACGTGAAATTTAACCGACAGGAAGAAGATGCTGTGATATGCAAATGATTAGCTTTACACAGCATTCACACAACGTTGTCGCCGGTGGCGACACCTGCAACGTGCTGACATGAGGAAAGTTTCCAACCCATTTCTCATACACAAACAGCAGTTGACCGGCGTTGCCTGGTGAAGCGTTGTTGTGATGCCTCGTGTAAGGAGCAGAAATGCGTACCATCACGTTTCCGACTTTGATAAAGGTCGGATTGTAGCCTATCGCGACTGGTATCGGGACATTGCTGCTCGCGTTGGTCGAGATCCAATGACTGTTAGTAGAATATGGAATCGGTGGGTTCAGGAGGGTAATACGGAACGCCGTGCCGGATCCCAACGGCCACGTATCACTAGTAGTCGAGATGACAGGCATCTCATCCGCATGGTTGTAACGGATCGTGCAGCCACGTCTCGATCCCTGAGTCAACAGATGGCGACGTTTGCAAGACAACAACCATCTGCACCAACAGTTCGACGACATTTGCAGCAACATGGACTATCAGCTCGGAGACCATGGGCTGCGGTTATCCTTGACGCTGCGTCACAGACAGGAGCGCCTGCGATGGTGTACTCAACGACGAACCTGGGTGCACGAATGGCAAAACGTCATTTTTTCGGATGAATCCAGGTTCTGTTTACAGCATCATGATGGTCGCATCCGTGTTTGGTGACATCGCGGTGAACGCACATTGGAAGCGTGTATTCGTCAACGCCATACTGGCGTATCACCCGGCGTGATGGTATGTGGTGCCATTGGTTACACGTCTCGGTCACCTCTTGTTCGCACTGACGGCACATTGAACAGTGGACGTTACATTTCAGACGTGTTACGACCCGTGGCTCTACCCTTCATTCGATCCGTGCGAAACCCTACGTTTCAGCAGGATAATGCACGACCTCATGTTGCAGGTCCTGTACGGGCCTTTCTGGATACAGAAAATGTTAGACTGCTGCCCTGGCCAGCACATTCACCAGATCTCTCACCAATTGAAAACGTCTGGTCAATGGTGGCCGAGCAACTGGCTCGTCACAATACGCCAGTCACTACTCTTGATGAACTGTGGTATCGTGTTGAAGCTGCATGGGTAGCTGTACCTGTACACGCCATCCAAGTACTGTTTGACTCAATGCCCAGGCGTATCAAGGCCGTTTTCACAGCCAGAGGTGGTTGTTCTGGGTACTGATTTCTCAGGATCTATGCACCCAAATTACGTGAAAATGTAATTCCATGTCAGTTCTAGCATAATATATTTGCCCAATGAATACCCGTTTATCATCTGCATTTCTTCTTGGTGTAGCAATTTTAATGGCCAGTAGTGTAGTATTGAAATTTACGCTAGACTGAATGGCGGTAGCCCTTAGTCCATTCATCCTAGGTTTCGTATCCATATCTTGAAATCGGAGAATAAGAGCCTGGCGGTCACTATATGGCGAGGATCAATCATCATCCCGCAAGTCGTCGACCTAGTCGTTGTAAACGAATCCTGCGTGAGCTGGGAACCATTAAAAGCAGATTCCGTGTGATCTAGCATCTATGCGCGCTGCTAAGATACTGAAAAGTGGTTATAATGTGTGTGTGAGCGTTTCACACGACGCGGTTGAGCTGTTGGAGGGCCACCAGGTAGGTGGACGGAGACGACAGCGGAGAGCTGGGTGGTAGGAGGGGAGCGCCGTAGGCAGGGCCGTCTGGCCCTAATGGCCAGCTCCCAAGGCCGCCCGGCCACGCCGTGTAAACAGCAGCCATAGCGGGAGAACCAGCAGGGCCCAGCCGCACCACCGCAGGTCACTGCACCCCTACCGGCATTCGGCTCACCCTTCCTGGCCGTAGCTGATTGAAGTAGAGATGGGTAGTTCGCAAACGAACGGGTGCAAAGGAACGTTTCACCAAGATGAACGAAAGGACCGAGGAACGAATTCCAAGGAACGATTGGTTCATAGTTCACTTCGGTCGCGGCGGTCTACTTATAGTTCCCGGGAACGAGGAACGATCGGTTCATAGTCCCCTAGTTCACTTCGGTCGCGGCGGTCACTTCGGCAGTTCTCGTTCCAGCCTCGGTCGCATGCTTGTCTCAGTCTCGGTCTCCCTCGGCCGCACTCGTCGTTCTTCGCATGACCACCTGTCTCAGTTCCACTGCCGACTGCTCCTATTTAGTTCAGTACCCAGTTGTTCGTTTCGTTCACTACGCTCGCCCATTTTACGTGTTCCAAACTGTTCTTGCATTTGGTTCTGGCTATTCAGCGTCCACGACCGGTAACCAAAAAGTATTTTATAGTTACGTAAATTACATAAAAATTACTTTGTATTTAATAGGTACGTCTTTTCAGTTAACAAAAGAGCATATCACCTCACTTCATTATATCGATGAACAGCAGAAGACATAACAAGGCAAGTTTTTTTGTTATTCATATATTTTTTGGTTTGATCGACTTGATTTAGCAACTAACTTTGAATAATTTGCTTAATTTTTAGTGTAATAAAATTCATATAAAACGATTTTCGTGTATCTTTCATATACAAAACATTACGTTTAGGAAGGCTCTAATTATTTTTAAGTTTGGTTGTTTCCAATTTGCATTACCTGCTAGTTTGGTTTCTTTAAAAAAAAAATTGGGTTGTGGGTCATTTTGGCACAGTAGGGAAAGCGGTGCCTCTCCTTTTGAAAAGACATAGATTGCCATAAAATCGTATTTATTTATTATCTCAAAAACATTTGTTCAGAACGAGCTTTCAAACCAAAAACTTTATTACTGCGAACTTAATTATTATTATTATTCCTGTATTAACTTTAATAATGCAACATAAAAACCTAATTTTTTACTAAGCGTGTGACGCAAGTATGATGAGAAAACCACATTTCATTTTATGCTTCCATAAAGTCTCTACTTTGCCTACGAACTCAGAGACAACTTGAAGTATATATAGAGTGTAAACGATTATTGTTTACAAAGTAGCATAGCTATGTAGTGGAAGTCGAAACGAAGAATTTTATACAAGAGACTTGTGGTCTATTAAGTTGGGAAACAGCCACTAACAGGTTTACAAGACTACATGAGCTATTGCCCATGCGCGTCGCGTGAGAGTTTCATGTTCTCTTCTCCAGCTGTCTACACATCGTCATCGATTGTTTCGCAATTGTTGCTTGCATTAGCTTGTTATTTCTTCACTGCCTAATTATTACATGTTTGTCTGTTTGTTGTATCTGTTCGTAACGGACAACACATCGTCCGTAATTGGCGAGTAGTTTGTACTCGGGGCCGGTTTTCCGTGCGTCACCCTATATTATTCCCCTGCGATCAGCCACACAACGCTACAGTTGGCTAAGCGAGAGGTTCTGCAGAATCACTGAAATTACTTCTAAAAGTGTGTAAGAATTATGTAATGAATAAAAACTCTATACTCCAGGGGCGGGGGGCGGGGGGCGGGGGGGGGGGGGAGGCAGGTGCCCCCTCTTGGTGCCCTCCATCCTCCAGTCACCTACACTACTAGTTTTCAGTCTTTCATAAAAACCATATACCAAGCACAAATGAAAGGTGAACGAGTAAAAATGAACGGTTCAAAAAAAAGAACGATCAGCAGTGAACTAGTTCTCAAGGATGAACGAGTTTGCCCATCTCTAGATTGAAGGCAATGAATGAGTACAGTTTAAGAAATCCATAGGTGTAGTGTTGGGCTGATTAGTAGTAGTCTTTTTATTTATTTGTATGGCTCACATGCAGTTCAAAAATACTGGTATATAAATTAGTATATGTATACAACAAGAATACAAAAATACAAAACTACATATAAAACCAACTAAATGTCAATTTCTAAGTTCCTAATCTACATAAAAGCTGTATCATCAGCTTTCATGAGGTCGCTCCAACTCTCCTGATAGGAAAGCAAGGGGCATTCATCTCTAATGTGCTCGACTGCCTAGTTCGGATCCCAACAGTCACAAACTGGAGACTCTGTAGCGCCCCATTTGTAAGAAGAGTCAGCGTATTCCTCATGTCTAGTGCGAGCTCTGTTCAATTTGACCCATAGTTTCCTATGGGGTTTTGTGCCACCAGTACCACAGTTACACTTTCGGAACAACTCACGCTCTTCAGGATTTTCAGTAAGTTGACAGTTCTGATCCCACAGGTCTCTCACCCCGGTATTACTGACATCTAGCTGCTCTGCTTGTCGTAATGGTGGGTTTCTTTAACGGACACTATTTCGTCGTAGACTTGGAATGCCTTCCTGTAAGGGTAATTCCAAGTTCTCCTGTAGCTTGCGGTGTTCCCTAAGCAAGGCCTCGATTCTACGGATAGCGAGTGGACAGATGTTGCCCGGCAGTGGAAGCCAATATATCGGTGGTGGTCGGATTGTCCCAGTTATTAACCGCATAGTGTGGTTCAACTGGACGTCGATCAAGTTGGTGTGGCAGATGTTTAGCCACACCGGGGCACAATATTCGGCTCCTGAGAAGACCAACGCAATGGATGATGTGTGCAATGTATCTGCTTAAGCCTCCCATGTCATTTCGCACAATTTTTGAATAATGTTGTTACGAGATTTTATCGTGGCAGCAGTATTTTCAAAATGTTCTCTTTATGAAAGGGTGCGATCAAGGGTGACACCAGGGTACCTAGCGTACTTGCTATGGCAAAGAGTGTTTCCCCTTAAGTTTCACTCTGAGCTGCGCGTTCGCTTGTTCGTTATTCAGATATAATGTACATACTTCAATTTTACTTGTGCTGAGTTTAAGTCGTCACTTTCTAAAATAGGAGCTCATAACAGCTAGATCTCCTGTGGGAATTGTCTCCGTTTGTCCGAGATCCTTGGTTCTACAAGCAAGAGCGATATCGTCCGCGTAGCAGAATTTTGTTGACCTGGTAATGGGAAGATCGGAGATATATAGGTTAAATAATAGGAGCGCTAAGACGGAGCCCACTTATAGATCAATTTCTATTGATTATCATAACGTTGACGTGAGTTACAGTTTTTCGGCATCGGATTGTTTTTAGTAATTCGTATATTTCCTTTCCAAAACTCTATCCACTAAGTCCCCTCTACGAACCCCTAGAAGCCTGCAACACGGTTTATGAAACGCCCTGTATACTAATATACGTATTTTGTGAAGGATGGAACAGGTAATCGGCCATATCTTTACAGTAGGAAATATACCTGCATTTGCTTGAAGCATCTCAGGGACACTATGTAACCAAAATCAAGATAGCCAGTTGGGAGCTAGAGCCTGCATCCTCCCGAATACACGTCCAGTCTCTTAAAAAACAGCGCACCCTATTTTGTACAATGCTGTTTTGTTTATACTTTCTTCCTAAGAAATTCTTTCGTCATGTAGAAATCTTGTGCTACACTGCGTACGCTACACATAGTGTGAAAAGCTGTTGCTGTACTTTTCATTCATTAAGTACTTTATTGCCATTCATTTACATTACATTTCTTACAGAATCATACGCGGTATTATGTAAGTAATATTACATTTCTTACCAAAGTCATACTCGGTATTATCTAAGTAATACGTCACTGAAAAGAATACATTGCTTAACAGGTACATTTTAATTGTTTTTTTGTAATGCATTTGTTTTAGCAATCTCTTTAACCTTCTTCGGCAGTTAATTGTGCAGTTTTATGCTTTGATTTATTCTTTCTTCGTAATTGTAATTTTAGTCTCTATTGGTTTTCGTGGTTATGGGCAGATCTGTTCGTGCAGTAGTTATCAAGGTCGTCCTACGTTCGAAACTTACTGGTAAATATACTTGCACGTTACACCCTGTGAGTCGAAAAAGTTTCGAGACTGGATTAATAAAAAATAGAGAAAAATTAAGATGGTGGTTTTAAGGGTTCAAGTGTTCTACACTGTCTCCGCTCACTTGAGTAAAACGCACAGGACGTTCATACAACAATTGGAAACTGTCAGAAAAGCCGTTTTTTGGAATGTTATTCAACTCGCGCGTCATATTGGCTCGAATGTCTATTATATCGTCAAAGCATTAACCCTTCCCTCCCCCCATGAACCATGGACCTTGCCGTTGGTGGGGAGGCTTGCGTGCCTCAGCGATACAGATAGCCGTACCGTAGGTACAACCACAACGGAGGGGTATCTGTTGAGAGGCCAGACAAACGTGTGGTTCCTGAAGAGGGGCAGCAGCCTTTTCAGTAGTTGCAAGGGCAACAGTGTGGATGATTGACTGATCTGGCCTTGTAACAATAACCAAAATGGCCTTGCTGTGCTGGTACTGCGAACGGCTGAAAGCAAGGGGAAACTACGGCCGTAATTTTTCCCGAGGGCATGCAGCTTTACTGTATGATTAAATGATGATGGCGTCCTCTTGGGTAGAATATTCCGGAGGTAAAATAGTCCCCCATTCGGATCTCCGGGCGGGGACTACTAGAGAGGATGTCATTATCAGCAGAAAGAAAACTGGCGTTCTACGGATCGGAGCGTGGAATTTCAGATCCCTTAATCGGGCAGATAGGTTAGAAAATTTAAAAAGGGAAATGGATAGGTTAAAGTTAGATATAGTGGGAATTTGTGAAGTTCGGTGGCAGGAGGAACAAGACTTCTGGTCAGGTGACTACAGGGTTATAAACACAAAGTCAAATAGGGGTAATGCAGGAGTAGGTTTAATAATGAATAGGAAAATAGGAATGCGGGTAAGCTACTACAAACAGCATAGTGAACGCATTATTGTGGCCAAGATAGATACGAAGCCCACACCTACTACAGTAGTACAAGTTTATATGCCAACTAGCTCTGCAGATGACGAAGAAATTTTTCAAATGTATGATGAAATAAAAGAAATTATTCAGACAGTGAAGGAAGACGAAAATTTAATAGTCATTGGTGACTGGAATTCGAGCGTAGGAAAAGGGAGAGAAGGAAACGTAGTAGGTGAATATGGATTGGGGCTAAGAAATGAAAGAGGAAGCCGCCTGATAGAATTTTGCACAGAGCACAACTTAATCATAGCTAACACTTGGTTTAAGAATCATGATAGAAGGTTGTATACATGGAAGAACCCAGGAGACACTAAAAGGTATCAGATAGATTATATAATGGTAACACAGAGATTTAGGAACCAGGTTTTAAATTGTAAGACATTTCCAGGGGCAGATGTGGACTCTGACCACAATCTATTGGTTATGAACTGTAGACTAAAACTGAAGAAACTACAAAAAGGTGGGAATTTAAGGAGATGGGACCTGGATAAACTGAAAGAACCAGAGGTTGTACAGAGTTTCAGGGAGAGCATAAGGGAACAATTGACAGGAATGGGGGAAAGAAATACAGTAGATGAAGAATGGGTAGCTTTGAGGGATGAAGTAGTGAAGGCAGCAGAGGATCAAATAGGTAAAAAGACGAGGGCTAGTAGAAACCCTTGGGTAACAGAAGAAATATTGAATTTAATTGATGAAAGGAGAAAATATAAAAATGCAGTAAATGAAGCAGGCAAAAAGGAATACAAACGTCTCAAAAATGAGATCGACAGGAAGTGCAAAATGGCTAAGCAGGGATGGCTAGAGGACAAATGTAAGGATGTAGAGGCGTATCTCACTAGGGGTAAGATAGATCCTGCCTACAGGAAAATTAAAGAGACGTTTGGAGATAAGAGAACCACTTGTATGAACATCAAGAGCTCAGAGGGAAACCCAATTCTAAGCAAAGAAGGGAAAGCAGAAAGGTGGAAGGAGTATATAGAGGGTCTATACAAGTGCGATGCACTTGAGGACAATATTATGGAAATGGAAGAGGATGTAGATGAAGATGAAATGGGAGATATGATACTGCTTGAAGAGTTTGACAGAGCACTGAAAGACCTGAGTCGAAACAAGGCCCCCGGAGTAGACAACATTCCATTGGAACTACTGACGGCCTTGGGAGAGCCAGTCCTGACAGAACTCTACCATCTGGTGAACAAGATCTATGAAACAGGCGAAATTCCCTCAGACTTCAAGAAGAATATAATAATTCCAATCCCAAAGAAAGCAGGTGTTGACAGATGTGAAAATTACCGAACAATCAGTTTAATAAGCCACAGCTGCAAAATACTAGCACGAATTCTTTACAGACGAATGGAAAAACTAGTAGAAGCCGACCTCGGGGAAGATCAGTTTGGATTCCGTAGAAATACTGGAACACGTGAGGCAATACTGACCTTACGACTTATCTTAGAAGAAAGATTAAGGAAAGGCAAACCTACGTTTCTAGCATTTGTAGACTTAGAGAAAGCTTTTGACAATGTTGACTGAAATACTCTGTTTCAAATTCTGAAGGTGGCAGGGGTAAAATACAGGGAGCGAAAAGCTATTTACAATTTGTACAGAAACCAGATGGCAGTTATAAGAGTCGAGGGGTATGAAAGGGAAGCAGTGGTTGGGAAGGGAGTGAGACAGGGTTGTAGCCTGTTATTCAATCTGTATATTGAGCACGCAGTAAAGCAAACAAAAGAAAAATTCGGGTTAGGTATTAAAATCCATGGAGAAGAAATAAAAACTTTGAGGTTCGCCCATGACATTGTAATTCTGTCAGAGACAGCAAAGGACTTGGAAGAGCAGTTGAACGGAATGGATGGTGTCTTGAAGAGAGGATATAAGATGAACATCAACAAAAACAAAACGAGAATAATGGAATGTAGTCGAATTAAGTCGGGTGATGTTGAGTGTATTAGATTAGGAAATGAGACACTTAAAGTAGTAAAGGAGTTTTGCTATTTGGGGAGCAAAATAACTGATGATGGTCGAAGTAGAGAGGATATAAAATGTAGACTGGCAATGGCAAGGAAAGCGTCTCTGAAGAAGAGAAATTTGTTAACATCGAGTATAGATTTAAGTGTCAGGAAGTCATTTCTGAAAGTATTTGTATGGAAGTGAAACATGAACGGTAAATAGTTTGGACAAGAAGAGAATAGAAGCTTTCGAAATGTGGTGCTTCAGAAGAATGCTGAAGATTAGATGGGTAGATCACATAACTAATGAGGAAGTATTGAATAGGATTGGGGAGAAGTGGAGTATGTGGCACAACTTGAGAAAAAGAAGGGACCGGTTGGTAGGACATGTTCTGAGGCATCAAGGGATCACCAATTTAGTATTGGAGGGCAGCGTGGAGGGTAAAAATCGTAGGGGGAGACCAAGAGATGAATACACTAAGCAGATTCAGAAGGATGTAGGTTGCAGTAGGTACTGGGAGATGAAGAAGCTTGCACAGGATAGAATAGCATGGAGAGCTGCATCAAACCAGTCTCAGGACTGAAGACCACAACAACAACAACATTAACCCTTCATGTAATTTTGTGCACTTTTTGTGATATGTTCGTTTTAATAACACCACGTCTCGCCACTCTTCTTGATTTTTCCAGAAAATATGTCTTCACGTTTTGCATTTCAATCAAGTCGCGGTAGGCGTCCACGGATCATTGCTTTTGCTCTGGAGTCAAGGTGTACCCGACGAAGTTTGCACACAATTTTCGAGTCATTCTGGAGACTGTCTTAAACATTTGATTTAGAGACGATGCTCAATTTCAATTTGTGACACAACAACGTTGATATACTACGTCTGCACATCCACTATATTACGCTACATGCTCGCAACCAACTGGTGGAATGCACATCTCTTGTTTACATTAGTTAGTTCAAGCTGCCACCTTTTCTACTGGGCTGAAGTCGCTTATACGTCAGGAATAAAATCAATTTCGGTACTTTCTGGACAAGCAGTGTAGGCAAATTCCACAATGTTTTGAACAGATTTGTACAATGAGTCCAATTATTATTTGTGTTTATTATTCTTGTGGACTGTTACTGAAATTTGAAAATTCTTTTTATTTTTTGTGTTTGTCCCGCAGAAAAGAATTCCTTAGCCTAGCGCTGAGTACACATGAGTATAGTAAGTAACCAAATGTCATTGGCCGTCCCACACTGATCACAGGACTCTAAGGACATAACAGACATAACATGGTGATGATATGTTCACTCTTAGTAATTCTGTATCTATTATGCAATCTGTAGAGATGTCATCTGTAGAGATGTCATCTAGATTTAATGTCACAGTGTCATTTTGCTCCTTCAAACTGAATTTCAAGGCATTTGTTTTCTTATACGTAAGTTTATTGCATACTGTCCAACTATCAACGTACTTGAGGATTTCATTTGCTGTCACTCCATGGAGTTTCCCAGTTTTTTCAGTGCCTGTAATGTCATCAGCAAAGAGAATTTTTCGTAATGACTAAAGCTATTGAGAGAGCTATTGATATGTGATTGCCATGTTTCTCATCATAGCGGGAAATTCGTTTTTCAGTGAATTTGACTAAAAAAGATTGTAGACCGCTCCAATAGATGCGTCATGCATCATGTAAATTTCAAAGAGAGGCTGCTGGTCAGGTGTGGGTCCGAAGGAGGGTAGGGAAAGAGAGTTGTGATCGTGAGGTTCACGGTCCATCCAGGGAAATTTTAGGTAAAAGCTAAATTTTACAGAATAAAGTAGCATGAAAACTAAGAGTCGTGAAAATATCGAGGAATTCTGGAACTTAACACAGGATATCTGGCAGTTGCTTTCCCTGATCAGGAAGTAGTCAGGAAAGTCAGAAAGGGGAAGACCCCCCAGTAGGGAAAAAAGTAACAGAACAACTGACTTCCCGAAACTGAATTACCCTCATATACACTCTCGAATAGCCAAGGTTTGCAGATTAGCGTTCACAATCGTAGTGAAATATTGACGACTGTGCGTGCACACTTTGATATTACGTATATTGTGTATATTATGATGATATTAAAGTTGTAAGAGTATGCTCCTATCATACTTCTTCCATTAATTGCGTGATACAAGAACTTCTCAAATTTTGGCCTTTGCCTTTCAGAGGCTATATTTTTTTGAATTGCAAAAGAAATGATGATCACAAATTATTATCAAACTAAGACATGTTGTATAACAGTGGTACTTAAACAATTAAAACATTTTACATATTTTACTCTTATTAAAGCTGTACACATATGAGGTAGGTTAGAAGTAGTGGTGACGGGAAGGTATCCCCTCCCCCCCGAACCTAACGCTGAGCCCGCGCCTAATGGAAGTAGTGGCGGCCAGCGTATTTCATGGATATCTGCAGCTGTAGACTATTAACCGTCAAGCAGAAAAATGTATGACCGTAAACTGCAGAGCTATTCTAAACACTGAAGAGCTCTGTATTTAGAGTGCTGCGAGGTGGCCATGTGTGCAGGGTGTTTCAATGTCTTTGAATCAAACGTCTGGAGGTTACAGATAACATCATGCGAAACAACTTTTGTTAGAGACAAAATGTTCGCTCACACTTCCCGGCAATGCTAAAAGTCCTTTAGTCTTCGCTGTGTCTGGGACGACGAGATTTCGCCGAACTAGCAGATAGGCTACATGCTGTCTACCCCACTTAACTGACGAGCGATTTTCAACAAGAAAATTATAAGAATAGCTTTTCTAAGCAGAAAAAGATATTTTAGAAGCGAATAAGGAACCATGATTTTGCTCAGCCTACGTCCTTCCACACAAAGCAGATAACTGGATTTTAGGCAACACATATCTTACGAGTAAATAGAAGATGTTGTAGGAAGAAAGACTATACGTAAGCCACACACGAAAGAAAAACTCTGAGCGTGACAAGAGGGGAGCTAACCTTCTAAGTCTTTAGAATTGTAGAAATAATGCTAGAAACGATGCAAGGGAAACTGTGGCCGTTCTTATTGCAAGATTTCTCACACAAAAACTGTGGACTATAGAAGAAACGCGCCATCTCCGATCTGAAAATTATTGAAGGATTTATAACTTAAGAGACAAAGTAAGTCACGTAACTGCTCTTTTACTATGACATATTTCGTTATTTACAGGCTTGCGTCATGTTATACAGATCTCTCTTTTCGGAGACAGTACTCTTTTTATGGCTTACAGTTCAGTGTCGATACTATATTCGGATCGTATAGAAACCTGGCTTAAATCGAACTTGCCTTAGTCTTAGTAATTGGTGCTCGTGCAGTACACGGAAGAAAAGAAGAATGTTATTTGAGGTATACAAGATGTATCCGTAACAGAGTGCAAAAATTTAATAGGACGTAGAGGATGTTCCATTGAACAATTTGAGGTAGGGAATCTTGGGTCGGAGAAGCCACCTCAAGGAGATAATAGGAATAAAATCACATTACTGTGTACTTTTTTATTTACATTAGTTAACTACAAATACCATCATTGAAACATTGAACGTACCGTTTGTACTTACCTTACAAAATGTGCTGAAACTGACGGCCACCAACCTCAATGCAAGCATGACATCGGAAAACAAGATTCTGCCGCACCCTGACAAATATCCCTGGTGTGTTTAGAACCACATCACAGGCAGCTACAATTCTGGCAGCTAATTCCACTTCGTATCCGTTGGGGTCTCATACACAAGAGACTTTAGATATCCCCATAGGAAGTAATCACGGGGTTCAGGTCAGGTGACCTCGCAGGCCGTTGTATAGTAACTCTAGCGAACAGGAAATACAGGATTGAGATGGATGCGGACGTCCACACTGAAGTGTGAATGTTGTATCCACATCCTCTCACGAACAGCTAACGGTACGTTCTCCAACAACTCAGGTAGAAACCTTTGCACGAATCTCAAATACAGGTGGTGGCCATTCAGATGGCCAGGTAGAAGATATGACCCAATGAGATTCTACTTTAGCGTGACGGTTTTCCTTATCTCACACTTGGCTATTCCTGCTGTTCGAAATACCATAGCAATCAAATGAGACCTTGTCACTAAACAGCACGATTTGGAGGAAATATGGTTGATCAATCCATTACTGGAGCAACCACTGACCCAATACGACCCTTGGTGCAAAGTCATTCACAAGCATTGTATGGACTCGTTGTGGATGATAGGGGTGTAATTGTTGTTCGTGGAGTATGTGCAGCGTCCATTTCACGCGCAATACGACGAGTACTTTTAGTGGGGTCCGCTGCAACACGTTCCAGCATCACCTCTTCAAAAGGGTGTGCGAGTGGTCGTTATGTTGCCAGGTCATTCGTTTCTTCTTTCCAATGAACCAGTCTCCCTCATTCGTCGATCGGGAGAAATAAACACTCGTCGTGGCGGATGATACCTGTTAGGAAATTGTTCCCTGTACAGCCTTTCAGCAGCGAGAGCAATGCAACGTACTTTCCCCCACACAAGTTGCATGTCAGTGAGCTCTGCGAAATTGTACTGGTACTGCGCCAACATTTTGTACTGTACGTCTCTGAACAGCACTGAGTAATGAATGGGACTGACGTTGATTCATAACCGTTCTATCATGGGACAATGTAAATACGATACAGCAGAGCCACCTTATGGACAAATAAAGTAAATGAAACCTGCATCATGACTTCCTCGTCCTCCTTGTTTCCTTGCAGGGAATATAGAATGTAGATGTAAATAAAGAGCACTGTACGTGTAAACTTGTAAACATGTTAGTTGTAAATAAGCTGGGAAACAGTAATGCTAGACAAGGCGGTAGACAAATTTGCGCCAACCGGTGTGGCCGTGCGGTTAAAGGCGCTTCAGTCTGGAACCGCGTGACCGCTCCGGTCGCAGGTTCGAATCCTGCCTCGGGCATGGATGTGTGTGATGTCCTTAGGTTAGTTAGGTTTAAGTAGTTCTAAGTTCTAGGGGACTGATGACCACAGATGTTAAGTCCCATAGTGCTCAGAGCCATTTTTTTGAAGACAAATTTGCTGCAATATCACCTTAAGCTGGCTTCTCCGATCCCAGGTTCCCTGCCTGAAATTGTTTAGTGGAGTATTATCTATGTCCCGTTACATTTTTGCACGCTCTTACAGAAACACCCTGTACGTTGCACTACTTTGTTCATCCATGTTGTGAGACAGTAGTAACGTGTACAGAATTCAGTAAGGCGAGTGATGGAAGTTGTAGTGATGTCAACGACGAATCAAGTCAACTGCAATTGAACTGGGATACTCTACGTGTGCTCAGCCAAACAGATTCATACGCCACCGTGCATTGATATTGCAGAGGCCTTCATTAGTTTCCGCAATACTGCGAACGCTTTGTCATCGACAGGAAGTCCGAGATGAGTCGTTAAAGAACAATGGAGTTACACGTATTCGCGATGTGTATCTGCTGTGTTTTATTGGGCGTTGCAAGCTTCCCGATAGAAAAATTGCGGAAACAATCCAGCGAGCGTGGAGTATTCCGTTGATTACCGTGGGAGAAAGAAAGGAACACGTACTACGGAAAATTCTGCCAACGATTTCGAGGACGTATTTGCAGCACGTAAATCTGAATCTGAGAACTTTCTAATTGCATCTACATACCTCATGTGCAACATCACAATGAATAAGTCAGAACATGTAACGGACATGTATAGATGCTCAGCCAGCACATTATTTTTATTCTGTCTTGAAATGAAAGGTTCTTCAGAAACACACCACCTTCGGAAGAAATTAAGTCGATACTTAATTAACAGCTTTTCCTTTAATAGTGAGCCTTAGGAACGATATTTTCCAAAGTTCATTTAAAGTTATTATTGATGGGTCGATATACATCTTAGTAATTACATTATTGGCAGCCACTACCACGCACAAAAAGCTTCGTATTTGAATAAATAGTTACTGTTGCAGGGGCTACAGTCTTCGTCCAAAAAGACATTGCCATTTTCTGTTGCGTACCTTAATACCAGTAAAACAAAAAGTATGTTTTATATAGTCCCTGCATACCTTGCTGGCTGTTCAAACCGCCCTCTCGTGACGTTAGACTGACTGTCTCTGTTAGAATTGTAATCACTATACCCGTAATGTGGTAGTGAATGCACCGGGAGTAATAGTAGCGTACCGCCATCTAAGAGAGTTATGGTATTACTCGCTGAGAGACCCTATCCTCGTGTGTAAGAATTGTGCCTTAAGAGTTTCTCTTGAGTGTTGGGGACTGTAATGGCTGTGTGTTTGTGTGTGTGTACATTATGTTATGTTCGGGTTGTGTGATGATTAGAGAAGAGAGCGAAACTTGGTGCTGGTACGTAGCCTCCCCCTCGCAAATAACACAAAGAGAACCGCCGCTTTTAACATCCCCATTCGACGGACTGATCACCATTAACAGCGCAACATGGCCTCACTCTATGAGACAATGCGGAGAGGTTTGGAATCCAATCGACAACCAGGATACGATCCACCTAACTCCGAGGTGAGCGACAGCGCGCAGGCGTGCATTAACGACCTTGCTTACGGAGGCGGATGCAGTCGTTTTAACGGTCTGAAAGTTAAGATATTCGTAGTAAGACTTGTTGGAACGCCCACCACTCTTAACATTTGGCACCGTCAAACTTCCACCTATTCTTACATACAAAGAATATATGGCTGGCCGGTGGTTGGAGTCCACTGAAACGCTCATGACAGCCGTAGATGGGAATTTTGTAGAAGTTCCAGAATCGCATAAGGATGGAATCTACTCACAGGAAAAACCTTGGGAAAAACGGGACTAAGAAGTAAGCCAAACAATGAGTGTATTTTGAACCTGATTACGTAGTACAGTATTCGTAACCAGAGACTTCTTAACCTCGCTCCTAAAGATGAACCACCCGATTTACATGCCTGAAACTATGAGGTAATATTCAGCCACCAGTAATATTTGATGATAATCTAGTTTGACGTATTAGGTAGTACATAACGTATATTGACGATTCTGTCTTTTACACGCTTTCGGAATGCACACTAGAAGTAAATAAAACGGAGATTGCTTGAAAGATATGTAGTCGTCATACTGACTTAAATTCTTTTTATGTTGTGCGTTTTCTTCCTAACTCTGGAGCACCCGTTACTTCGCAGTTGCTATTGTAGACGATAACACTAAATCGAACTGTAGTCGACTAGGGTGCAAGGCAATTGCATCTAAATTCACAGAACGTGTGTGGCTTATTCGGATTGCCCCAGACAACAATGCAAATTCATAAGGTTCAATTGCCACTGATTCCTAGGAATTTTTCTGCCACTTATCGCTTCTTGCAACTCCAGAGATAATTTTTAGTGTGAAAAATGCCAAGTTTGCTCTTAATTCGGAATCCACCTTAAGCCATAGTGCTCCTACACTGAAGCGCCAAATGCACTGGTATAGGCATGCGTATTCAAATACAGAAATATGTATACAGGCAAAATAGGTCGTTGCGATTGACAACGCCTGTATAAGTCAACAAGTGTCTGGCGCAGTTGTTAATCGATTACTGCTGCGACAAAGGAATGTTATCAAGATTTAAGGGAGTCTGAACGTGGTGTTACGATCGGCGCACGAGCGATGGGACGCAGCATCTCCGAGGTAGCGATGAAGTGGGAATTTTCCCGTACAACCATTTCACGAGTGTACCGCGAATACCAGGAATCCGGTAAAACAACAAATCTCCGACATCGCTGCAGCTAGACAAATATCATGCAAGAACGCGACCAACAACGACTGAAAAGAATAGTCCAACGTGACAGAAGTGCAACCCTTCCGCAAATTGCTGCATATTTCAATTCTGAGCAATCATCAAGTGTCAACGCGCGAACCATTCAACGAAACATCATCGATATGGGCTTTCGAAGCCGAAAGCCCACACGTGTTCCCTTGATGGCTGCATGACATAAAGCCTTACGCCTCGCCTGGGCCCGTCAACACCAACGTTGGACTGTGGATGACTGGAAACATGTTACCTGGTAGGACGAGTCTCGTTTCACATTGTATCGAGCGGATGGACATGCACGGGTATGGGTATAACCATGGATCCTGCATGTCAACGGGGGACTGTTGAAGCTGGTGGAGGTTCTGTAATGGTGTGGAGCGTGTGCAATTGAAATAATATGGGACCGCTGATACGTCTAGATACGACTCTGACAAGTGACACGTACGTAAGCATCCTGTCTGATCACCTGCATCCATTCATGTCCATTGTGCATTCCGACGGAGGTGGGCAGATTTATGGTCAGCCCTGTATGATTCATGGTGTTAGTTCCGTGCGGCAGTACTTCAGACTCTAGTCGAGTCCATGCCACGCCGTGTTGAGCCACTTCAGCGTGCTCGAGGGTTCCCTACACGATATTAGGCAGGTGAACCATTTTCTTTGGCTCTTCTGCGTATAACTGGCTTGCGCAGTTATCTTAAAGATCGGAGGCAACATAAGATCATATACAGTCATGCGTGGCTATGAACTGACCCTTCGGATTAAGGACAGCTATCCTCACTTTTACAGAACGCGTAGAATTACTGGTAGACGACTTTTCAATGCAGACGAAAAGCAATGAATCCCGCAGTCATGCACCATATGATCAAAAATATCCGGACACCTAGTAGTGGATAGCAATACGGGGAGCTTCCAGTCTCTATGACGGCTCTAACTCTGCTGGAGACACTTTCGATAAGGCGTGTGAATGTCTATGGGTGACTGGTAGCCCATTGTTCCTCAAGAACCGAGAGATGTTCTACGCTGAGATCTGGACGTTCTGACTCCCACAGATGCTGCTTTGCGACATGGTACATTGTCATGCTGATACAATCAACGTCTCTGAACTGTTCATCTACTGTGCACAGTACACAGTACTGTAAAATGTGTTCATATCCTTCCGCATTTAGTGTTTTCTTAAACGCAATAAGCGAACCACACGCTAACCACGTAAAATCCCCCATTCCACAAAACCATTTCTTCAGCACTTCACTGCTGGCGCTACACGCTGTGCAAGATAAAGTTCTCCAGCACCAAATCAGAACCCTTCCATCGGGCTGCCATAGAGTATGTCATGATTTATCTTTCCAAATCACTCGTTTCCAGTCATCCTTGTCCAGTGGCGTCGCTCTTTACACCGTCTCAAGTGCCGCTGAGCATTGACCACAAGAAATGTCTTTTATGAAGAGTTAATCGACCATTATACTCCATTTTTCTTAACTCCCTACGCGCATTCATTGTGCTAAGTGGATTGCTGGAAGCACATTGGAGCTTACGATTGATTCCTTTCACGGATTTCATGCGATTTTTACAATAATCTTCCGCAGTGCTCGACGGTGCCCGTCCGTCATTACATGGAGTCTGCCTGGTCTTGGTTTAGCTGTGGTTGTTCCTTCGAGTTTCCAGTTCAGTCATATCGCCAACGGTCTACTTGGGCAGAGTTAGTACGATTGAAACGTCCCTGACTGATTCGTCATTCGGATGAAATCTTTCGAACTCACTGATCTCTGACCGACTCACTCTCCAGACATCACAACACTCCCCCCCACTATTCACACAGCGAGTGGTCTTCTTGTGACATCTGGTGATCAGTTCCGCATTACATAGGGGTGTCCGCACACTTTTGGCCAGATACTGCATCCCTAGCAATCTCAAGCTGTTCCTTGCCGACACTACCATTTACAAGTTTTCGGGGCGTTCTGAGGCACTCAGATTAAGCCTTCCTGCATCCTGTGCTCTTCACTACTGAGCAAATATAGAGAACCTGAATTTGAACCTGATTGCCGAACTATTCTACTGCCGCCAATGTACACTGCGCGTTAAGGACCACGAAGATAAGATACAAGAAATTAGGGCTCATACGGGGGCATGTGGACGGTCGTTTTCCCCTCGCTCTATTTGCGAGTGGAACAGGAAAGAAAATGACAAATAGTGATATAGGATACCCTCCGCCACGCACCGTAGATGTACATTGATGGCAAAAGCTTTCCGCAGCGGCAGGAGGGCAATCATGCCCTCGTTTTCCCACATATTCTGCTACACGGCGATTACGATCATGTGTCAAAACGAATTGCACTTTCAACAATTTCTGTCACGCTTTACAGATTATTGTTTAGTCCAAATAAGTTGGTTTTCAGTGGTCTGGTCACTACCTCACCTGAGCTGAGGTTCGAAATTAATTCAGCACTAGACTATTACAAGTAAATCTATATAGATGAATTAAGGAATATGCAATAAAAGCAATAAGTTCTGAGATTATAAATTAAACGACGCAGTAATTTGACACAACGTAACCATACTATTGGTGCACAAAACCTCCACGTATAAATCAGCGACGCTGCAATCGCTTCCGTCTTCTGTGAATGTTTTTAAGTGTGACAGGAGCTAGCGTTGATGGACTGGGTAGCTGTCTCGATGAAATGGTGCAGAGGTATCATTTAGCTGACGAACCGTAGTAGAAACTGCAGCCAGGACAGGCTCGCCATCCAGAAGGTTCAGTCAAGGGCGGCGAGCGGCTGTCATGTGCGCCGGTGAGTGATATATGGTGTTGCTGAATCGGAAGAAAATGACCGCGATCCGCTCCCAATTACGGATCGACCTCGCTGACGCACCGGAAGAGTGTGGTAATCGAGTACTGTGTGCAGATTGCCTCATGAGGGTAGAGTATAAGGTGAGTGGTGACCAGTCACATTGTCGCCATCCACCGCTCATCTCTCCAGGGGGACGCCTGCAGTGGGCACTGAGCATGTACACAGGGCTGCATGTCAGTGGAGACGCCTTCCTTCCAGGCTTTACATCTGGTCTACCTTGCCAGGCAACAGCAGACGTGTTTCGAAGTGGTCTGAATAGGGAAAACGTCATCTACCAACCTTCTTGAAGGACACGGGCATGTATCTGTGCGAATTAAAATATCTTTAAAGGAATATACGGATATCCATGTCTTAGCACATTGAAATCAGACTGTGGATATCTACAGGGTGTTACAAAAAGGTACGGCCAAACTTTCAGGAAACATTCCTCACACACAAATAAAGAAAAGATGTTATGTGGACATGTGTCCGGAAACGCTTAATTTCCATGTTAGAGCTCATTTTAGTTTCGTTCTTCCACCTACGCTCAATGGAGCACGTTATCATGATTTCATACGGGATACTCTACGTGTGCTGCTAGAACATGTGCCTTTACAAGTACGACACAACATGTGGTTCATGCACGATGGAGCTCCTGCACATTTCAGTCGAAGTGTTCGTACGCTTCTCAACAACAGATTCGGTGACCGATGGATTGGTAGAGGCGGACCAATTCCATGGCCTCCACGCTCTAATGACCTCAACCCTCTTGACTTTCATTTATGGGGGCACTTGAAAGCTCTTGTCTACGCAACTCCGGTACCAAATGTAGAGACTCATCGTGCTCGTATTGTAGACGGCTGTGATACAATACGCCATTCTCCAGGGCTGCATCAGCGCATCAGGGATTCCATGCGACGGAGGGTGGATGCATGTATCCTCGCTAACGGAGGACATTTTGAACATTTCCTGTAACAAAGTGTTTGAAGTCACGCTGGTACGTTCTGTTGCTGTGTGTTTCCATTCCATGATTAATGTGATTTGAAGAGAAGTAGTAAAATGAGCTCTAACATGGAAAGTAAGCGTTTCCGGACACATGTCCACATAACATATTTTCTTTCTTTGTGTGTGAGGAATGTTTCCTGAAAGTTTGGCCGTACCTTTTTGTAACACCCTGTATAGGACCGACATCTTCGATGCTTTTAGAGAGTGATTTCTTTTCCTAACCGTCTTCCAAGCTTTTACTGATTGAAAATAGAAAGCGTGTCTCACTGCTCATTTCTTATTGGTTGTGATGCCTCTCTATTTTGTGCTCTGTGATCCTATGATCCGACGTAATACTTACAACGGTGTCCTACATAATGTTTTTGAAGTTGTGCTTGAATCAGAACAAGAGTAATGATTCCGTGGAATGTGAACAACGAACATGGCAGGAAACGGCAGACGGGTCTATTACTGTTGTCAGCCAACGGTGGTGTCACTCGACTGACATGTGTCATCTATGTCTGATGACGTACCCCACACCACGGTCCATCTAAAAAAATATTCAAGAGATTGTTTTAGAGAACTGCATAAATGGGACCACTTGCAACACGACAAGGAATTGGTAACGGCGCAGTTTGCACAGCAAACATCGAAGAGCCATTGCTGCGACGAGTAGAAAATGATTATGAAACAAGTTTCGATTAAATGGAACTGCTTAAGGCATAAACTATCCTACTGCGTACTCAGCTCTCCACAAGCAATAACTTTACATACATCAGGTCTCGGGTCACTAAATTATACGTTTGTCAATGTGTTCGAGGACGGAGCACTGGAGATTTCACAGCGCACATTTTTATTTGCACGCACGAGTGGCGTGTATGTGTGCGCGTGTGCTTTTTTCCCACTTCAGAGATATTAACATTGTTAGTACAATGGAGGTGTTAAGGGGAGATGGCGCTACAGACTTATGCTGCACATTGCTTTGAAGCCGGCGCCGCCATGTTAGTATCCCCTAAACATTGGCAGATTACTGTTTACAGCTGCCTCTTGTTCTTAATATCTGTCCTGTCCACGCAACCGTTTTATTAAATAGTAAATATTACAGAACTTCCGTGGATAACACAGTGTCAGAAAGGCGTTTTCAGACGTTTTTCTGGTCTTAAAGGAATATTTGATCCAGTAATACGACGCATTGACATGAATGTAACTCCATTTTTGATACACATTTCGAATAACCAAGAAGTGAAATATGTGATGTGAAAAGGCTGTTTTCGTGATCCATCATTTTCTTTAATACGGAATGACGAAACTGATTTTTCGTCTATCCTGATAAGTCAGAACTCTATGACCATCTACCGAGTAGCCGGTATGTCCACCTTTGACACGGATAACAGCAGTGTCGCATCAGAGCAAGGAAGCAATGAGGCCTTGATAGGTCGCTGGAGGGATTTGGTACCACAAAAAAAAAATGGTTCAAATGGCTCTGAGCACTATGGGACTTAACATCTATGGTCATCAGTCCCCTAGAACTTAGAACTACTTAAACCTAACTAACCTAAGGACATCACACAACACCCAGCCATCACGAGGCAGAGAAAATCCCTGATCCCGCCGAGAATCGAACCCGGGAACCCGGGCGTGGGAAGCGAGAACGCTACCGCACGACCACGAGATTTAGCACCATATCTGCACTCACAAGTCGCCTAATTACCGTAAATTCCGGTGCCTCTTTCAATCACATCCCAGAAGCGTTCGATCGGATTCAGATCGTCGTGGCGAGTTGGGGGACCAGCGCATCAACTGGAACACGCCACTGTGTTCCTCGAACCATTCCATCACACCTGGCCTTGTGACATGGCGCATTATCTTGTTGAAAATATCACTGCCGTCGGGAAACAAGATCGTCATGAAGGGATGTTGAAGACCGTCACCACACCACTCCTCGAACATCTAATGAGTCATGCGGTTTCGGAAATGCTTGCGCCGAGCCTCCGGGCCACC
Source organism: Schistocerca cancellata (assembly GCF_023864275.1). Lineage (NCBI taxonomy): Eukaryota > Metazoa > Arthropoda > Insecta > Orthoptera > Acrididae > Schistocerca > Schistocerca cancellata. The sequence continues at coordinate 517,873,610 of NC_064630.1, read as the reverse complement.
ACAATCTGCCCTCAGTCAGACAGATCGCGCGCCTTCCCCATTCTACACACGGGGCCCACGCTCACCGATACTACATGCACCGTTCGTCTGCCTAACTAGCAGTCATTCCCCACCAAGTGACGCTGCTATCGCCTGGAAGGGTTTATATCGAGAGTAGGTCAGTGGTCATAATGTTATGGCTGATCAGTGTAGTCCTTATGCCCTCTTCGTGAAAATTCTGTGGACATATTTTACTACATATGGATTGCAGCTCTCCACGAGTTGTACTTGCAGGGAATCTGAAGCCAAATTAAAGAAATCAAACGACAATAGTAAAAGTAACCAGTGCAAGTAATACTCATGTATATAAAAGAAAATATCGCTTGAACGAGTCCACTTACGAATGAAGTGATTCCTTTACATTTACGACTACAATCATAACTACTAGTACACCCGTAAATGATGCAAGCTGGCACTTTTTTATCAAAACGCTTCCATTAGGAACTAATTTCGGCCTTATTAACATAGTGGTCGTCGACTTCAAGTTTTTAGCGTCAAGACAACTTCCCTTATTATACCTCCATCGTTAATACCCTCCCAAAAATCTTAACATAATGTTAATAACTCTGAAGTAAGTAAAAAGACATGCATAGAGACATACAGACCCCATAGGGCGCGACTCTCCTTAACTGCGTCTCAGGCCTGTTTGTATCCATCTGAAAATTCCCCAACGTAATTCTCTAAAGAATTTCTCCATCGCAGACAGCGCTTGGCCATCACCTGCTTCTTTCGATGTACCGCCTGGTGCGTTCGCCGTCTCGCTCGCCCTGTTAAAAAGCCTGTACGCGGGCTGTGGCCAGGTAACACGAGTCCATCCCAAACTCGAGCGTCTCCCCCAGCAATTTTTTTCACTTTCTGCTCATTGGCATGTAGGATTTAGGTTTGGTGCGTTAATACAGTCGAATCGAGTGTCATACCTTTTTACATTACATACTGTACATTTTGATAGGCAAATTTGCTCACTATCACCGAAGTATGTCATGTGACATATCCATCTACTCATTACGACGTATAGAATCGCATTTAAGGTGTGAAATTAACATTCATTCAAACTGCCACCTTACAAAATGTTTAACTACAAATGAAAAATATTGTGACGTCAGAATATCTATATGTTTTATAAATGAAGTGACAGAGGAAACACAGATTTTAGTCGGAAAAACGAATAACGGTCAGTAGTAATAATTTTATTACTGCATAATTTAGGAGGTAAATTGTTTTCTAATTTATAAGTGTCGCATATAAAAACAAAACAGTATTATTCTAGATTAAATCCATTGAATACGCCTTAATGTAAAAGGCGAAACACGTCTGGAACATAAATAAATTCAAATGGTTCTAAGCACTATGGGACTTAACATCTGAAGTCATCAGTCCCCTAGACTTAGAACTACTTAAACCCAACTAACCGAAGGACACCACACACATTCATGCCCGAGGCAGGATTCACACGTGTGATTCTAGCAGCATCGTGGTTCCGGACTGAAGCGCTTAGAACCGCTAGGCCACGATAAATAAATTAAGATTGCAGCAGGGAAAAGGGTTTCGTATATTAAAACGAGTTATCAGGATTACCTCGTGTTATCAGCGGTGGAATGTTCGCAGCTTTCCATGATATCTCGAGGATTCCGCAGCCAGAGGGTGCCACGTTGGCCCACCAGCAGTTCGCACCGGCTGTGCTGCTGCTTATGTCTCGGGTCCTGTGTCGGTAGCAGATCTCTAAAGAGTCACCTTTAATAGGTTTTGGACAGTAACCATTAACTCGCCGAAAAAAGTCTGTGATGCCCTTTCCAAATCATTCGGTTGCTTAAGTGGTCAGTAATGCTTGGGAACAATGCAGGAAACCCACAGTTCTACTCTGGTCAAATTCCTAAGGCCTGTGCTTCCTTCGATTGGGTTACGAAGTATGGGGTGGGTATCCTCATTGTGTATATGACTCACTGAGACAAGAAATGACACAATGTAACAAAGTACTCTTTAGTAACTGACCGGTATCAAATACAATTTCCCAGTACCACATTCGGTTAAGAATGATTTTGAAGTAATAGGTTTAACATCAGAAGAGGCACCAATGTTAGCACTGAATAGGGGATCATGGAGGAATTGTATAAGGGGGGCTATGCTCCAGACTGAACGCTGAAAGGCATAATCAGTCTTAAATGATGATGATGATGATGATGATGATGAGTACCACTAGTCATGAATACAAGAAACGTTCAATAAGTAATACAACACTTTTTTTCTGAAGGCAGTCTGGTTTTATTCAAAATTCCAGTACACCATATTATTCTCCACTCTGTTAGCTACAAAACGCTATTTTTCAACATAATTTCCATTCAATAAGACGGCTTTACACCTCCTTACTTGGAGGGCCTGCATTTCCGCACGGTACCACTCTGCTGGTCGACGTCGGTGCCAACGTCTTTCTGCATAAATAATTTTTCTATCATTCACGTACTGCTTCCTGCGGAGGACATCCTTCATCGAACCAAACAGATGGAAGTCGGCAGGTGCGAGATTTGGGCTGTAGGGTGGATGAGCAAGGACAGTCCTAAGAAAACTTGTGAGCTCGTCTCCGGTGCGCAGACTTGTGTGAGGCCTCGCGTTGTCGTGGATAAGGGGAAGTTCGTCCGCATTTCTGTGGCGACGAACACGCTGAAGTCATTTCTTCACTTTCCTGAGGGTTGTACGACACGCTTCAGGGTTGATTGTTGCTCCACGATGGAGGGCATCAAACAGAATAATCCTTTCAGAGTCCCAGAAGACCGTCACAATGGCTTAAACAGGCTGAGGGTGCAGCTTTGAACTTTTTCCTTGGAGGAGAGATGGTGTGGCGCCACTCCATGGATTGCCATTTTATTTCTGGTTCGAAGCGATGAAGCCATGTTTCATCACCTGCGACGATGTTCGACGAAAAAGTGTTACGATCAGCCTCATCTGCAAAAAATTCTTCGCAGATGGTCCTTCGTTGCTCTTTATGCTCTTCTGTTAGGCGACCAGGAACCCAGTGGGTAGACACCTTTGGGTATCCCAGCTGGTTGACGAGTGTGTCGGCACTACCAACAGAGACGTGCAGCTGAACATCGAAGTGTTTCATTGTGATCCGTCGATCACTTCGGAAGAGAGTGTCCACACGTTCCGATATTGCAGGAAATCACAGTTGTGTGTAGCCGGCCGCTTGCATGTCCGAAGGAACATTGCATCGTAATTTTAAACAACACAGGCACTGCAATATCGTATTTATTCTCCGACACAGGGCAAGCGTTTTTAAATTAAAATACACTACTGGCCATTAAAATTGCTACACCATGAAGATGACGTGCTACAACGCGAAATTTAACCGACAGGAAGAAGATGCTGTGATATGCAAATGATTAGCGTTTCGGAGCATTCACACAAGGTTGGCGCCGGTGGCGACACCTACAACGTGCTGACATGAGGAAACTTTCCAACCGATTTCTCATACACAAACAGCAGTTGACGGGCGTTGCCTGATGAAATGTTGTTGTGATGCCTCGTGTAAGGAGAAGAAATGCGTACCATCACGTTTCCGACTTTGATAAAGATCGGATCGAAGACTATCGCGATTGCGGTTTATCGTATCGCGACATTACTGCTCGCGTTGGTCGAGATCCAATGACTGTTAGCAGAATATGGAATCGGTGGGTTCAGGAGGGTAATACGGAACGCCGTGCTGGATCCCAACGGCCTCGTATCACTAGCAGTCGAGATGACAGGCATCTTATCCACATGGCTGTAACGGATCGTGCAGCCACGTCTCGATCCTTGAGACAACAGATGGGGACGTTTGCAAGACAACAACCATCTGCACCAACAGTTCGACGACGTTTGCAGCAGCATGGACAATCAGTTCGGAGACCATGGCTGCGGTTACCCTTGACGCTGCATCACAGACAGGAGCGCCTGCGATGGTGTACTCAACGACGAACCTGGGAGCACGAATGCCAAAACGTCATTTTTTCGGATGAATCCAGGTTCTGTTTAGAGCATCGTGACGGTCGCATCCGTGTTTGGCAACATCGCGGTGAACGCACACTGGAAGCGTGTATTCCTCGTAGCCATACTGGCGTATCACCCGGCGTGACGGTATGGGGTGGTATTGGTTAGACGTCTCGGTCACCTCTTGTTCTCATTGACGGCATTTTGAACAGTGGTCGTTACATTTGAGATGTGCCTAATGGTAAGACGACCGCTTGCGATAAGCGGGAAATATGGGTTAGTCCAGGTCAGGTAATTATTTTCATTGTCGTCGTTCCATTATACAACTGACGGTTGTCCATATTCGCAACTGCTAAAACATTTCATGTAATAAAATGTGCCTGAGAATATTGTTCGTGGCCATGTGCAGCGAGAATAATTTTTGGATCTACCGAGTGACGGAGGGAGTGGCAGCCACATCTGCTCTTCCTAACCGCACAGTGCTGTGCCTTGCGATCGCGCAGAGGCGCGCCTGCGTGGTCTAGGCGAGTGTCTGGTAGTCGGCGCGGTGGGCTTCCGCGGCGCAGAAGTCTGCGTGTAATGGCGGCGTTCGCAGTCTACGCACGCGCGCCTCACGGTCGTTCGTCTGTCTATTGTGCTGTCAGGGGCGCGTAGCGGTGCCCCGGGAACGCAGTCGCGAGAAAACACTCATTTCCAGCTCGACGCCGGGAATACCTACGCACTTCAGCGTCGCACTGCTAGTCATAGGCTTTGAATTGCAGGCAGCTTTCGAACCTGACAAGAAGCTCGTCTCTATTCGGTTGCTGTTATCTCTGGGGCTTGCTCGGCGTGATTGTTTGATTACATGTTAATGCATTTTAAGTCTTCAGTTATATTTTTGCCCGCAATGATTCGACTCTGATTTTTAAGGTGGAATTTGTAGTTTCCCCAACTTGGAATGTATAAGAGACGATCAAAAAGTTTTCTTTTGATAGCATTTCTGCATGTAATATGCAGCGTAGCGCGACGCCGATGTGGATATACAAGCACCAACATATAGGAAGGAAATTAATGTGGCATTCGTTTCCTTCCGACATGCGTGCCGTAAATGAGGAAACGTGAACTATGGCAACGTTTTTAACTTATGCGTCTAAACATGGTTAACGAGCTGTTATTCTTTTCTTGACTGCCGAATGACAAACACCGGTAGACATCCATCGGAGAATGAAGAACGAACACTGGAAAAATTACGGCGTCCGAGAAGACCGCAACAACGAATGCTGCTGCTTCATGATAACGCACCTCCCCATATCGCGAACGTCACAACGTTATGCCAATTCAAGTGGGAGACACTCGAGGAATCCCTCCACCTATGGACCATATCTCTCCTCATGCGATTATCATGTCTTCGGTCCCTTGAAAAAGGGCTTTGAAGGGTCGACGATTCCTGTCGGACGAGAATGTGTAGCAGATGGTTACGGACTTTTTCACGCAGCAGGATACGGTGTTTTACGAAACTCGTATCTTCAGCCTGGTGCGTTGGTGGGATTGCGTCAATCCTCGCGGCGAGTTTGCCTGATTGACACAACTTTACTGGACTATACGGCCTTCGGAAGAAAAGTTTTTGTTTGCACCCTTGTAGTTTGCCAACTTTTTTTTTTATTTTGCCTGCTGTACCATCTTAAGATTTCTCTCCTGCTACTTCCGTTTTGGTGTCTGTTCTTAGTTTTCCTTGTTGTTTGTTGGTACTCTTTTCTGTTGCTAGAGGTTGTTGTATGTCCAGCAGAAAAACGTGTGAGGACACCCGAGTAGGTATACGAGGGCAGTTCAATAAGTAATGCAACACATTTTTTTTCTGAAACAGGGGTTGTTTTATTCAGCATTGAAATACACCAGGTTATTCCCCAATCTTTTAGCTACACAACACTATTTTTCAACGTAATCTCCATTCAATGCTACGGCCTTACGCCTCCTTGAAATGAGGGCCTGTATGCCTGCACGGTACCATTCCACTGGTCGATGTCGGAGCCAACGTCGTACTGCATCAATAACTTCTTCTTCATCCGCGTAGTGCCTCCCACGGATTGCGTCCTTCATTGGGCCAAACATATGGAAATCTGACGGTGCGAGATCGGGGCTGTAGGGTGCATGAGGAAGAACAGTCCACTGAAGTTTTGTGAGCTCCTCTCGGGTGCGAAGACTTGTGTGAGGTCTTGCGTTGTCATGAAGAAGGAGAAGTTCGTTCAGATTTTTGTGCCTACGAACACGCTGAAGTCGTTTCTTCAATTTCTGAAGAGTAGCACAATACACTTCAGAGTTGATCGTTTGACCATGGGGAAGGACATCGAACAGAATAACCCCTTCAGCGTCCCAGAAGACTGTAACCATGACTTTACCGGCTGAGGGTATGGCTTTAAACTTTTTCTTGGTAGGGGAGTGGGTGTGGCGCCACTCCATTGATTGCCGTTTTGTTTCAGGTTCGAAGTGATGAACCCATGTTTCATCGCCTGTAACAATCTTTGACAAGAAATTGTCACCCTCAGCCACATGACGAGCAAGCAATTCCGCACAGATGGTTCTCCTTTGCTCTTTATGGTGTTCGGTTAGACAACGAGGGACCCAGCGGGAACAAACCTTTGAATATCCCAACTGGTGAACAATTGTGACAGCACTACCAACAGAGATGTCAAGTTGAGCACTGAGTTGTTTGATGGTGATCCGTCGATCATCTCGAACGAGTGTGTTCGCACGCTCCGCCATTGCAGGAGCCACAGCTGTGCACGGCCGGCCCGCACGCGGGAGATCAGACAGACTTGCTTGACCTTGCGGCGATGATGACACACGCTTTGCCCAACGACTCACCGTGCTTTTGTCCACTGCCAGATCACCGTAGACATTCTGCAAGCGCCTATGAATGTCTGAGATGCCCTGGTTTTCCGCCAAAAGAAACTCGATCACTGCCCATTGTTTGCAACGCACATCCGTTACAGACGCCATTTTAACAGCTCCGTACAGCGCTGCCACCTGTCGGAAGTCAATGAAACTATACGAGACGAAGCGGGAATGTTTGAAAATATTCCACGAGAAATTTCCGGTTTTTTCAACCAAAATTGGCTGAGAAAAAAAATGTGTTGCATTACTTATTGAACTGCCCTCGTACATATTGCTCACCGCGCTCGTCTGCAGTGATCTTCAGACTCGCTTCAACGTAGAACAGACGCACCGTTCGCATAAAGTGCGATCGTATCTTAGACATTACGACGTAGCAACTTGGCGTAGCAACTTGGCGTAGCAACAGATATTGTTGCCCAGTACCAATATTGCACTGATAGCGCACTAGGTCATCACCGTAGCTCTTCGTCATGAATATAAATTGCACAAACACGGAGTATACAACTCCATTACGAATCGCAAAACGTGTCATTCAGAGTCAGCAGCACATGCCAAAATACTCAGAAAATATCCGAGATAAACGTCCGAAATATTGTCGTTAGATATCGCCTTCACCCTGCTCGTATCGTCCTAGTGTTACATCAGGCTAGCCAATCATCGCGGTTGTTTCCTACTTTAGCTAATATTCGGTGTAGAAAGACTGCACAGCGCCATTTAAGCTACTTGATCATTGTAAAGGGTGTACGGTTCATTACCCGAATGTGTGTGAAGACGTGGATGTTGCGAACAGTTTTTTCGCTTGTTTTCGGCATGCGTTAAAGATGTGGAAGGGAGATACTCCTAGTCACGAGTCCGATATTGTTGAGGGCACTTGAGCACAACAGCTAAAACACAGCCTTTCACAATGAATATTGGAAGCAAGGCTAAAGAAAAATCAAGACACTTTCATGGGCTTTGTCGACCTGGAAGAAGCGTTCGACAATATAAAATGGTGCAAGCTGTTCGAGATTCTGAAAAAAGTAGGGGTAAGCTATAGGGAGAGACGGGTCATATACAATATGTACAACAACCAAGAGGGAATAATAAGAGTGGACGATCAAGAACGAAGTGCTCGTATTAAGAAGGGTGTAAGATAAGGCTGTAGCCTTTCGCCCCTACTCTTCAATCTGTACATCGAGGAAGCAATGATGGAAATAAAAGAAAGGTTCAGGAGTGGAATTAAAATACAAGGTGAAAGGATATCAATGATACGATTCGCTGATGACATTACTATCCTGAGTGAAAGTGAAGAAGAATTAAATGATCTGCTGAACGGAATGAACAGTCTAATGAGTACACAGTATGGTTTGAGAGTAAATCGGAGAAAGACGAAGGTAATGAGAAGTAGTAGAAATGAGAACAGCGAGAAACTTAACATCAGGATTGATGGTCACGAAGTCAATGAAGTTACGGAATTCTGCTACCTAGGCAGTAAAATAACCGATGACGGACGGAGCAAGGAGGACATCAAAAGCAGACTCGCTATGGCAAAAAAGGCATTTCTGGCCAAGAGAAGTCTAATAATATCAAATACCGGCCTTAATTTGAGGAAGAAATTTCTGAGGATGTACGTCTGGAGTACAGCATTGTATGGTAGTGAAACATGGACTGTGGGAAAACCGGAACAGAAGAGAATCGAAGCATTTGAGATGTGGTGCTATAGACGAATGTTGAAAATTAGGTGGACTGATAAGGTAAGGAATGAGGAGGTTCTACGCAGAATCGGAAAGGAAAGGAATATGTGGAAAACACTGATAAGAAGAAGGGACAGGATGATAGGACATCTGCTAAGACATGAGGGAATGACTTCCATGGTACTAGAGGGAGCTGTAGAGGGCAAAAACTGTAGAGGAAGACAGAGATTGGAACACGTCAAGCAAATAATTGAGGACGTAGGTTGCAAGTGCTACTCTGAGATGAAGAGGTTAGCACAGGAAAGGAATTCGTGGCGGGCCGCATCAAACCAGTTAGTAGACTGATGACAAAAAAAAAAAACAACTCTAGAGAATCTAACAAGGAGATCCCAGTCCTTCCAACCCACCGATTTCGACGTGCTTGTTGTTTGGGGGTTCACTCAAAAGTAGCTCCTGTAAAACGATTTGGGTCACTACGCTTCCTTTTCGAAAAAGATCAAGATCGAAGGCCATGACGCACGATCTGTGTCCTAACAGGTGGAATCGTTACTCCTAAAATTCTCGAAAACTACGAAATTTTATTTGTTCGTATTAAGCCCGAGAGGGGATAATTTACGAGAAATCGAAGAATTGGTTATTGTGAAGTGTTGCAGATATACAGCTCTTGCTATTTGGGGGCGTGGCATACTGATAGGGCCTTCGCTCTCATCACGAGCAACTTGCGTGCAATTGGGTACGAATCTTTTTTCTTTTTAAATGAAGATATTTACTCTTTCGTGAGATAATGAAACCTTTCGGAAAAATTTAGATATTATTATTTAAAAAAATAATTGTGAAGAAAATAAGGATCAGTACAGGAGCCATGCCGAACATTGGCGACACGTGTTTGATCCTCGGGGCAGATTATAGGTTTTTCTGAATTTTTGTCGTAAAACATCTTTCCTTCTACAGGAAATTTGAGGAAAAAAAGCCATCAAAATGTTATCCAAGTAGAATATTCATAGCTTCCCTCTCTCCCCATTTGTTGAATATTCACTTATTTTGTTCCTGGGTGGTATTCATCATAGAAAGGATACAGAGAAATTCTCTACACCAAGCTATTTTCTTGCACCCACATTTCTACTGTCTAAGGTGCGATGAAAAGAAAATTTGGTTATGTTTGTAAAGGTGATTCTCCTGGCACTTAATTTTTACGAGTATCACGTATATGGAAACATCGTGTGAAATATTGTAGCTGACAACTGATTAGGTATCATGCTATAGATCTTCATGTCAAAAAAAATGGCATGATCTTCATGCGACTGGAATCCACAGGCGGCGGTAGTTGCCTGTGATGTCAACATAGGCCTAACATCACTTGGACACCGCCCCTTTCTCCTCAAGTATACCTGCAACGGATCGAAATCACAAAGTCTTCAAGTTTTCGGAAATTATTGGACTAAACAAATAGTTATTACATATTTGTATCTTAGATACGTTTTGCAGGTGACATGTACTCTGCCTGAGAGAAAAAAAAAGGAAATATTCGGAAAACATGGTCCGATGTCTACATAACGTCGTACACATACTCACCATTGGCGGGTATGTAAATGATTAGAGTTGCAATCCTCTGTGACATATATAACGGTGCAGTAGTGTTGCTAGTGTTTAGTTTTGTTACCAGGCTTGGTAGGTTATATAATGTGAGACAGCGTTATCAGCACCTGGCATTTTGATTTGGGGCTCATTGTGGGCCTTTGTCTGGTCGGCTGTACGAATAGCGCAATATGTAGATTTGTGGGGCATTCGGATATGGCAGTGACCCGGTGTTGGAATGCATGGGAAGGTGTGGGCAGAGATACTTGTCAAGGTTCCGGTCGATTACGTATGACCACCATAAGGAGGGATCGCCGTATTGTGTTCAAAGTACATACTAGCCCCTTCAAATAAGCGCCATCGAGAACAAGTAAAGGACTCGCTGCAACATTCTGTGGCATTCTGCAGCAATAATCGGAGAGCAGCGACAGCCAGTCTGGGGAATCACCGTCCCATGCCTAGGCTGTCGCTAACCCCACAACACAAACTGCTGTGTTCCAGAGTAGCGCCGTGGCGAGGAAGCGTGGCCTGGCAATGAATGGTGTCACACTGTGTTCAGCTGTGAATCGTGGTTCTGCACTACACTGAACGACCGGCGACTATGGTGGCGACCTGAAGAGACGTCCTATTCTTTCATTGTTCTGGAGAGGTGTGACTCCTGATATCAAAATGTGGAAAACCATCTGGTATGACTTCACGTCACGGGTGACAGTGACTGAGGTAACCTCGACACCACAACGGCACGACGCGGACCTCCTGCGTCATCATGCGTTCTCTGTCATGCGACAGAATCGGTGCTGTTTTTCAACAGAACAGTGTTCTGGATTCCAAGTGTGCTGTATTAATTGTAGCGCAGCTACCTGCGTTCGCCAGTTCGATGATAGAAACAGGAAAAGTAGCAAGATTCGCTTTTTATTTAACTGGTGACTATTTTCGGGTTACGTGAACCGATTTTAAAATTATTCAAACAGACAAAACACTATTTTCGGGATTGCATATATACCATGTCAGAATTATAGATACACATATAAAGAAGTCAAGTTTAACCATGAACAGTGGCATATGTTTGTGTGTCATGGTTCATGATTAAACTTGACTGTTATATGTATATGTACGAGGGTTATTCGGAAAATAAGGAACGATCGGTCGCGAAATGGAAAATACAGTGAAAATCTGATGAAGCTTTGCACAGATGCGTGGGGTACTGTGTCTAGTACGCCTGTCGATCGCATTACGTAGCTATTTTCAGTTCTGAGCGCACAGTGAGAACGTAAAAGTGGCTAGAAATTAGCGTCTCCAGCCAAGTATGAGGACGTGGCGAAAGATTTCGCCTGAAGCTATGCAATCCACATAACAGAACTGTCATGCGGTTCGTTCTACATGACAATTCTCGGCCGCACTCTGCAGGGGCAATGAAGATGCTCCTGTAGCGTTTCCAATGGGAAGCGTTTGATCACCCACAGTAGAGCCCGTAACTGGCTACCGCTGAGGTTCATCTGTGTTCAGACGAACAGCTGGCAATGAAGACAATATTTTGACACAGACAACGAGCTGCAGTCCAGAGTAAAAAAATTGTCGAAAAGCACTGGCGGCTGTCTTCTATAACGAGGGAGTTGAAAAGTTGGCACTACTGTACGACAGATTAAGTCTGAGCGGCGACAGTGTAGAGAAATAGATGAACAGTGTAGCTAAACGTTGCAAATAAAACAGTTTTTATTTTCATTGAGGTTTCCATTCCGCGACTTGTCGTTCTTTACTTTCCGAATAGCCCTCGTATAAGCATGACATGCTTTATATGCTACCTCGTAAAATATTGTTTCGTCTGTCTGGGTAGGGCGATTTGAAAATGGATTCTGGCAGCCCAAAACTAGTCATCAATTAAATAAAAAGTGAATCTTGAAACTTTGACAGTTTACATATCGAACAGGATAATCTTCTTCCACAAATGGCACGCGTCTCTGAAGTGTCTACGTGGCGCTGATGTGCTCCTGTGGACAGCAATATCCCCAGATCTGACCCCCATAGAACATGTGTGGGACCGACTTGGATGTCAACTCCATCCCTTTGCCAGTACCCAGGATAAGAAGGACCAGCTGAAGCAGTTGTGCGTTGCTTGCATCAGAAGAGGTACACGGCTGCATGACGCTCTTCCCAACCGAGTCAGTGCTTGCAACGAAGCCACAGTGGGCTGCAGTGTCATACTAATACGTGGTCCCATACTGTAAGGTGCTTGTGAATTTGAATCGATTTGGTAATCGCTACAGTAACATCACATACCCTTTCAACCAGGGATGTTTCATGTAGTTAGCGCTTCACTTTTTTGTCAGGTAGTCTAGTTTTAGACAGTTGAACGTAAGGCGTACATTGTGGAAGCTGTGAAGCAGTGGAGAAACCTAAATAAAAGGATATTTTATCCAGTTAACAACAAATAGTGCGGCAGATTGCGGTGATTCCAAAATCTATTATGCTGTGGGTGTGATATTTACAGTTATATTTTTCTTGACATGTTCTGACGACTCCACTAGATCCAAAAACAAATCCTGCGTCCCGACTCTCTACCTCGACTTTTTCGAAAAAGAAAACACAGTGACCTAAGTGATCTGTAGAAGACATTTTCAGTGGCCCCCGACTATAGCTGAAACGGCACGAGAACATCCCTGGCAGCTCACAGCGGTGCCGCCATATTTTAAATGGGAAGCTCTAACGCTACAGAAGAAAACAGTCCGTCTACAGAGCTGTGACAACACTGAGGCGCTACCGCAGAGACGTTATTGGTCGAGGTAGGCGCGCGCGGCCCCTGCGACTATCAGAGATCAGTTTATTCCGACTCAGCTGTAGTATGGCGAAGCTCGTGGAAATCCACGAGTCGCAGGGTCTGGCGTCATGATATAAGTTCTGTGTCACACCCCTTTATATCTCCGTTTACCGTTGAGGTAATATTTGAGCTAAAATTAGCTCTGAAACAGCAACTGGAAGGTCAAGGAATATCCTTGTTCCCCATGGGAATCAGCTACCGCCGGTGTGATGCTAGGGCTCGAAAATGAGTTGTCTGATGCACGTACTTGCAGCCGGGAATTTTGATGCGTGCCCACCCGAGCGCCAGACACGGCGCCAAAACAAAACGTCTACGTCGCCATCGCCGCCGCAGCCGTCGGTCCTCATTCCGAGAAGAGACTTTGCTTTGTATGCAAATGCAGATCCGCGAGCAACCTTCAGATTGGTCACAGCTGGCCCGGGCAGCCTCCGCGACGCCTTGGAGCTGGATCTCGTCTGTAGCTCCGCACGACACGCGCGCCCTGCTGCAATGGGAAAATTCTCTTGGCGTGTCACCGCAGTACGAGAGTCTCATCTGCTTGCCAGAAGAAACTGGAAAAACAATTAATGGATATGCTGTTTCAGAATTGTGTGTGTGTGTGTGTGTGTGTGTGTGTGTGTGTGTGTGTGTGTGTGTGTGTATGTGTGTGTGTGAGAGAGAGAGACAGAGAGAGAGAGAGAGAGAGAGAGAGAGAGAGAGAGAGAGATGGGCATGATCTTTGAGGAACCGATCTGATGAAGGTTTTAATCTGACAGACATTTCAGTACTTTTCCGAAACCAAACGCTACGTAACCTTTCCCAGTATCTCAATTTCTGGCTTACACATTCAATCTGTATACACGCCTAACACAACAGAATTTATGGGCAAAATAGCCACACATGGTGCCTGTATATACCTTTGCACAGTTAAAACAGTCTGTAAGTTGGAGCACATTTAACCCTTTTTTTTAACTGAAATTATGTCTCACGAGTTGCGACGTATACGCAGCAAAAATTTCCCAGTGATCCAGCAAGATATTCATATGTTTTTTTTTAATTCCATTTGCGGTTCATACTTTTTTATGTACCAGGTTATTTATTTCAGTCAGTAACATCATCTTCCTCTTGGTCTTTTTCCCTCGACGTATCCCTGTATGATTGTGTTCAGGAGTCCTTTATGTCTTAATAGGTGGCCTGTAAATTGCACTCTTCTTTTAACAATGAAACTCCAGAAGCTTCTCTTCTCACCTGCTCTTTCCAGAACCACGTCGTTTGTGACCTTGTCGATACATTTTATTTTCAGCATGCGTCTATAGCACCACATTTCAAAATAATTTAGCTTCTGGTCTTCCTCTGTCCCGAGAGTCCATGTTTCACACGCATAGCATGCCACACTCCACACATATGATTTCCTGACTTCAAGGCTGATGTGGTATGTAAACGTATAAAGAAATGAAGAGAAAAGCTGAAAGACGCACAGAATGGAGACAAGCTGCCATTGTAGTTGCAAACCAATAGTTGGATTGACCACTACAGAAGAAAAAGAAGAAGAATAACACACCATCTTCAGACCTGAGTACACATACTTTGCTGATCAGATGGAGTCCATATGAGTAAAAATAGTACAGCTACAATAATGAGCCAAACAAGGTTCGTCATACACATATTAAATGAAAGTATCACGTGCAGTTTTGTAATAGACACTCTAGGAAGAAATTAAAATTAGGGCTGCCATAAGCCACACCAAAAGCAGCATTTAAAGTACTGCTGTTGCAATCGTAAGCTGATCTAATATTTTTCATTTCAGAACCAATACAGTTGAAAAGCATTCCATTATACAACAAGAACTAAGAGGTAAGTTTTGCGATGCACTTTGTTGACCGTTCATTTTTGCTGTGACGCGATTGAAATCTGGCTGGAAACTGATGATAGTAGTTCACACATGTCCGCTTTAACGTACATTAGTCAGTTTGGATAGATATTTAGATTTAATGACTCAAGTGCTGAGTGCAATGATTCACGTACATGGATTGTCCAAAAAAATACATCGTTTGCCACACATTCTTCAGGAAGTTTCTTCCAAATTTTAGCAGTTTACGAACCAATTCATCTCAGTCCTTTCAGTCTTTCGTCCTCTTTTAGTTACAATAGATGCACCTTTACAGTTGCCGAATACTTTACAATTAGTGCTTATGTGGAACAGCCAATCTCTCCAACATCAACATCGACCGAAATTTCCAGAAATAAAAATAGAGATTAAAGTGCAGTCAAATTACTAAATCTACCATTTTGTTTTTTCTGCAAAACTTTCATTACTTTTTTTCATACATCTGACGTGAGCGAATATTTTGGTCCCGAGATCTTAATTTGTTTTGGAAGGTAAACACACTCCGTCCGAAATGAGAGATAAGTTTTCCACTCTCCTGCAATGATACGTTTAGCCTTTGCAAATGCTGAACAACATCTATAATAAAACCATATACAACAATTACTGTGAGTAGTTAATTTAGAAACATTTTCCATTTTCTTACACAATATGTTTGACTGGATACAGTTATTTGAAAAACTTCTATAGGCATCTCACTAAGCAATACCAAAATATATAATCGAGAAGCTCACCAATGTTAACATCTTCTGTGAAGGAAATGGACTGCCAGTGTGATCAGGCATTTGAGTGGCTTTAGTTGTCATTTTTTTAGAACTACGTGCGTAGCTTTTGCATATTGAAAATATTTTGATGCTAAATATTCTCACTAAAATACAATGGACGAGAATGAAATTAGAAAATGATGTGTCAGCATTTAAAATCCCCACAACCTCTTGTTCGTTACCTGTCCTAGACGATGCCCTATATTTAGCAATACTGACAATTTCCTAAAAGGCCCTGTATTTATCACTAAAACACCACCCAGGGGTTCTTTACAGTATCGACCTCGTGTATTATCCCTCCGAGTAGCCAGTTCTAAAAGCTCTTCCACCATCTCCTAGTCGTTTGATACATATTTTACAATATGGCAAGTTGCAGTTGATTGATATATGTAGACTCCTCCAAATCCAGACTGACTGCTGAACACAAAAGCTTTTTTTTTATTACTTACAATATCGCTGCTGGTAACAGCTCTACCTTCTATTAAACGTCAAGAGCCGCAATAGATTGAGGCAACAGCCGCATGTATCTGCACTACAGCCTCCGTTTCGGTATCGTAGAAATAATAACGGACAAGATACTCTCGCAAAACGGTGCTAAGATGCGGTCAAGAAGTTTAATAGAAGCTCGAAATGTAGTTTGAACTTCAGTGCGAGATGGTTTTAATATTTTCCACAACGAAACTGTCTCGAAATATGGCAGAAAATCCTAGTATGTGAAGTACACACAATGACGATGTTACTGATGACAGTGCCACCAAAGCAGAATTACTAAACACGATTTACCTAAATTCCTTTACCAAAGAATACGAGGTAAGTATTCCAGAATTCGAATCAAGGACAACAGCCACCATGAGTAACTTAGAAGTAGATATCCTCAGTGTAGCGAAGCAGCTTGCATCTGTTAATAAAGGCAAGGCCTTCGGCTCTGTCTGTTTACTAGGCAGATACCTCTCAGTGTATGCTGCTACAATAGGTCCATACGTAGCAATCATATGAGTATACATCGGATCGGTCGCTGAAGATCCATATCTAAAGACTGGGAAGTTACTCAAGTCACATCAATACCCAAGAAAGGAAATCTGCTGAATTGTATATTCATATCGCTAACGTCGATTTGCAGCAGGATTTTGGAACATATATTGTGTCCGAACAGTATGAATTATTTTGAAGAAAATGATTTATTGAAAAACAGCCAAAGCGGATTCAGAAAATATCTTTCTTGTGATACACAACTAGCTCTTTTTTCTCTTTTGACAACGTATCTCACAAGCGAGTTCTAAGTCTCAGTTGTGTAACTGGATTCTTCTGGGATACAGGTCACAGTTCGTAGTAATTGACGGAAAGTGATCGAGTAAAACAGAAGTAATATCTGGCGTTCCTAAAGGAAGTGTTATAGGCCCTTTGCTGTCCCTGATCTATACAAACGATGTAGGACACAATCTGGGTAGCACTCTTAGGCTGTTTGCAGATGGTGCTGTCATTACCTTCTTATAAAGTCATCAGATGATTAAAACAAATTGCAAAACTACTTAGACAAGACATCTTCGTGTTGCGAGAAGTGGCAGTTGACTTTAAATAACGAAAGATGCGCGGTCATCCACATGAGTGCCAAAAAGAATCCGCTAAATTTCGGTTACACGATAAATCAAACAAATCTAAAGGCTGTAAATTCAACTAAATACTTAGGGATTGCAATTATGAATAACTTAAGTTAGAACTATTGCATAGATAACGTTGTGGGTAAAATAAACCAATGACTACGATTTGTTGGCAGAAAGCTAACGATGTCCATCTCAAATCCTGTATCATTTATGACACTCTCTCCCATATTTCGCGATAGTACAAAACGTGCTGCCTTTCATTGAACTTTTTCGGTGTACTCAGTCAGTCCTATCTGGTAAGGATCCCACACCGCGCACCAGTATTGTTTCAATAACTGCCACCCCAGTTGAAGTATCATATCCGTGGCGCTCCCTCACCTATTTCGCGACTGAACAAAACGAGCTGCCCTTCTTTGAACTTTTTCGATGCCGTTTATGTCGATCCTGTGTGACGTAGATCCCACGCCGCACATCAGTATTCTACTAGAGGACGTACAAGCGTAGTGTAGGCAGTCTCTTCAGCAGACTTGTTGCATTTTCTTAGCTTTCTGCCAACAAATCGTAGTCATTGGTTTATTTTCGCATTCGGAGGAGAAAGTTGGTGATTGGAATTTCGTGAGAAGATTCCGTCGCAACGAAAAACGCATTTATTTTACCCACAACGTTATCTATGCAATAGTTCTAACTTAAGTTATTCATAATTGCAATATTTTGTTGTCACTGACTTACATAGGGAGGAACGATCACAAAGATAAAATAAGGGAAATCAGAGCTCGTACGGAATGATATATGTGTTCATTATTTCCGCGCGCTATACGAGATTGGAATAATAGAGAGTTGTGAAGGTGGTTCGATGAACCCTCTGCCGGGCACTTAAATGTGATTTGCAGAGTACCCATGTAGGTGTAGATGAAAGGCGTTTTTCGTAGTGGCAGGATCTTCTCATGAAATTTCAATTGTCAACTTTCTCCTCAGAGTGTGAAAATATTTTATTGGTTCACACCTACATGGGGAGGAAGGATCATCATAACAAAATAAGAGAAATCAAGGTTCACACAGAAAGATTTAAAAGTTCGTTTTTCGGCGTGATGTTTGAAGTGGAACAGTAGAGAAATAGCTTGAAGGTGGCTTGATGAGCTCTCTGCCAGGCCCTTAGTTATGAAATGCAGAGACATCTTTTAGATGTAAATGTAGAAGTAGGAAGTGAACGAAGGCCGGTGCCACTCGCGGGTAACTCAGCGCTGGGACGGTAGTAGTTACGCATTTGTGGCGCCCAGTCGGCGTGACGTCAGACGGCTACGGCGGCTGCGCGCGGCGCTCTTTTCGCACCCAATTACCGACCCGCGGGGTGTGTAATGGGAGCCACTGCGCCGCGTCCCGCCCACGCACTGCCAGCCACG
The DNA here is from genome assembly GCF_023864275.1 of Schistocerca cancellata. Lineage (NCBI taxonomy): Eukaryota > Metazoa > Arthropoda > Insecta > Orthoptera > Acrididae > Schistocerca > Schistocerca cancellata. Next base: position 517,855,048 of record NC_064630.1, on the reverse strand, counting down.
CTGCGCGCGCACCTCGTGTCGGATGCCCGCCCCCGTCCAATCTGTGCGGCCCTCCCTCCACGCCGGTGAAACTAAACACTGTGCCAATACATACACGCGCAGAAATTTGTATGTGACACAGCAGACTTTCTAATATAAAGCATTCTCTGGATTGAAATAACTTTAAAAAAGCCGTTGTTACTCCATTCTAAGGATTTCAGTTTCATCATCGAACTGATCGCATACTTTTGTGTTAAAACAGAGTGTGTAGTTGTACAGATGTGTTCTTTGTACATAAGTAGAAACTGACAATTTGAAAGTGAAGACAGCTATGTTGAAAAATAGGGCATGGATTTCGATGCTCGTGGTGGAGTATATTTGGATATGTACTCTCTTTTGCCGGCCGGTGTGGCCGAGCGGTTCTAGGCGCTGCAGTCTTGAACCGCGCGACTGCTACGGTCGCAGGTTCGAATCCTGCCTCGGGCATGGATGTGTGTGATGTCCTTAGGTTAGCTAGGTTTAAGTAGTTCTAAGTTCTAGGGGACTCATGACCTCAGAAGTCAAGTCCCATAGTGCTCAGGGCCATTTTGTACTCTCTTTTGTGTATATGAGTGCGTGTGATTGTGTGTGTGTGTGTGTGTGTGTGTGTGTGTGTGTTATCGGCCCGACAGAGCACACTACGTGTTTGTACTTACGCTCTATGAGTGCAAACAAAGTAGTCTCAAAGATATTCGAGCGTTGAAGATGTTACGGTTACGAAACAAGTTCATATACCAACGTACCCCAGTGTTTTTAATCTAGTTTATCGGTTATCTGCTCAATTTTCTCGATATCTCGTAGCTTTGTATCAATATTTCACAGTATGACACATTTGACGCTTTTTTGTTTCTGCAACTAATATGCATTCATTTACCCTATGTAAGTTAAAACATGAAGTGTGCTCTGTCCGATAAGAAACAATTAGTAAAAATACGGTTTACTAGTAACATGCTCTTTCCGACCACTTCGAGGCGATTTTTCGGAGAAGTAACTATGCGATTTGTATTTTAAATGGGGCTTTTCGCCGAGACCTGTAGACAGTCTCGCTCTGCTGTGTGATATAAGCTGTCATTGAGGTAAGACCCGGTGTGTGCCTCTCGGGATGTTCGTAGTTGTGGATTTTAGGTGCACATTTAATGAATACATTATTTGATCATCACAATCTTTGATCTTTTTTGTCATAAAAATAAATTTAGAGAAACGACGAGAAATCAATTTAGAGACACATATAGCTATTATTGACTTCGAAAAAGTTTTTACACTGAACAGAAAGAAACTAAGGGGACATTGAGTAAAACTGTACACCATACACATCTTATTGTAACTATATAAAGCTTATACCTGGACACAAAAATAATAATAATAAAAATTGGTAATAATCAAACTGAAGGAACCACAACCAATATGGGTCTTAATCAAGACTGCTGCATGTCAACAACCTTATTTAATGTACATGTGAATTACTTGATTAAAAACTGAAGACAGAACGTAGATCCAGGTCTCCTTAGGTCCTCAAGCAGCAGGTTAGTTAGCAGCAGTCCGACACGCATTTTTGTCTTCCTCCTGAGAGCGGTATGGGTGGTGCAACTGGTATCCCCCATGATGTGGTTGATGTATTCTAGTATCTGCTTGTCTATTGTATTTGTTTTCTTCTACTGCCCTTTCAATAATACCACCATGTCTCAGCAGGTGGCCGACCCTAGTGTCCCTTATGTGTTTGATTACCTTCGGGAGATACGGCTCGTCTTCTCCCATTCTGTGGAGCCCCTCTTCATTTGACATCTTGTCTGTCCAGGAAATCTTGAGCGTTCTGCGGTAGCGCCACATCTCGAAGGCTGTTCTTTTATGTTTTGCTGCTTCTGAGAATGGCTCACTCCAAACAAACGTCTTTGTGACTTCATGAGGTTTCTCCTGAGATGTCATTTTGTGCTACTGGATGTGCAAAGGATTCTTCTCTTGCTAACAACAGCTTTTAATTGGTGGTTACGGCTTGTAATATCCTTGCTTGACCTTCCACCGTAACTGAGCTTTCTAGCTTTATATGGATCCGAATTAACTTTAATACGGCGAGGGAAAAGAATTCATCAGTTTTTATAATTTTACCAGGCCATTGACCGGAAACCACGAGAGCTGTGAAAATAAACATAGGCCCTCTCATTTCGAATGCTTGTAAGAGTGGGCGAGGAAAAATTCAGGAAAATCCGTTAACATTGGCTTGGGCGCCTCGATCATCTGACATCAACAGACGCAAATTCCAAATAAAACTAAACAACCGCCAGCTTGAAGTTATCCCAGCTGGAACGAGCCTGAGTAATTTCGGCTCCGTCCAGTAGAATATATGTCTTGTCCGTTAACGTTCTCCGTCGTCATTAGCAATTCGACGAACAGCACTCGAATATTAACGAGTCTTACGAACAGTAAGAGCGTAGTGGTAAGCCACAGGCACGCCGCAGCAGAAGACTACCGCCGATCCCTGTCTCGCTGCACTTAGTGGAAGTGGGTATGTGACACCGCGGCGATGAATTTACGAACGTCTGAAGGCTGAGATGATTGGCTCTGCTATTTGTGCATTCCTGAGTTATGTTCATCCATTGATAATCTTCCCCCGATAAACTACATCTACACAACGTAAGCCACCTTACGGTGTGTGGCGGAGGGTACTTTGTGTACCACTGTCATTTCCTTTTCCTGTGCCATTCAGGGATGATTCACGGGAAGAACGATTGCCTCACCCATATTGAATCAGATTCAGATTCATTTATTTTACGGTGATTCCTGGTCCTGAGAACCAAAGGCATCGAAGAAAGGTAATACGATTTACCCATATCTCTATTGTAGACCTCTCCGATCTGAAATGTCCGATAATCAATGACGTCACGGCTGTTAAAACTTTCTAGCCCTGCAACTTTATCGACTTTAGATCCTCGAACGAGGGCTACGGTTACCCAGCCATTACCGTGCTGCTGCCGGCCGGGGTGACCGAGTGGTTCTAGGCGCTACAATCAGGAATCACGCGACCGTTACGGTCGCAGGTTCGAATCCTGCCTCGGGCATGGATGTGTGTGATGTCCTTAGGTTGGTTAGGTTTCAGTAGTTCTAAGTACTAAGGGACTGATGACCATAGAAGTTAAGTCCCATAGTGCTCAGAGCCATTTGAACCATTACCGTGCTGACTCATATCATTGTTGCTAAGGATAAAGTTAAGAACTCCACCACAGAACACTGATGGACCATGCAGGATGACTTGTGCACCTACAAAGTTCTCAGTATTAACAGAAATATTGTCTTTATACACTGTAAGGCGTGTACGCCTTGTCCTTCATGGTCGTCCTCGAACGTCTCTGATTCTACCTTTATTGTCTTTTCTCGAGACACACGTAGAAGGTTCAATGTATCTGTCTCGAACTGTAGGAACGTACGCTCTCGGAACTTTAACAGTAGACGACACCATGATGCAGAACGCCTCTCTTGCTGCGTGTGCTACTAGAGTTGGCTAAGCATCTCAATGACATTTCCGCGGTTATTAAATGAAACTGTAACGAAACGCGTTGCTCTCTTCTCTGTTTCCTTTATCAATACTACCTGGTACTAATTCCAGACTGACGAACGGCGGTATAATAAAGCACCTCCTCTGTGGGTAGACTGCGCTTTCTGAGGATTCTTCCAATGAATCTTTCTGGCAGCTGCCTTATCTGCGATTAGTTTTACGTGGTCATTTCACTTTAAATTGCTCCGTACGTATACTCCTGGATATTTTACGGACATGAGTGCTTCCAGTGACTGCCTGAAATCGTGTAATCATACAATAGTTGGTATTTCTGCCTATTTATGGGCAATACATTTCAATTATGTTGAGGGTTAACTGACAATCACTGCAGGAAGAGTGGATCCTCTGGAGCTCTCCCTGCATTTTGCTACAAATTTCTAGCGTTGCGCCGGCCGCGGTGGCCGTGCGGTTCTGGCGCTGCAGTCCGGAACCGCGGGACTGCTACGGTCGCAGGTTCGAATCCTGCCTCGGGCATGGGTGTGTGTGATGTCCTTAGGTTAGTTAGGTTTAAGTAGTTCTAAGTTCTAGGGGACTTATGACCTAAGATGTTGAGTCCCATAGTGCTCAGAGCCATTTGAACCATTGTTTTCTAGCGTTGCGATATCTCTTCATACAACAGCACCATCGTTGAAGACCCTCATGCAACTACCATTGTTGTACACTAGGTCATTTCTATACATTGTGAAAAGTAATGGTCCTGTACTGTAACACTCCCCTGGGGTACACCCAAAGTTACTTTTAAGTCTGAAGGTTCTCTCCGTTGATTATGAGATACTGTGTTCTGTTTTCTAGAAACTTTTTAATCTAATCACACAGCTGCTCTGATATTCCGTACGCAACCACGCAGGTGGTCCGATATACCGTACGCTCGTATTTTGTTCATTAGGGGGCAGTGCGGAACTGCATCGAACGTACTTTGGAAATAAAGAAACGGCATCAACAACTAAGCGCCGGTATCTACTGGCTTCTGGGTCTCGTGGACGAACAGAGCGAGCTGGGTTTCACACGATCGCTGTCAGCTGCAAGTAAAGGGACACACACGGTTGTACATTCCAGTGCCTCTCCAGTGTTTGGCGGCCTCCTTTGTCTTGGGAGACCGGTGAGGCGAGATGACTGGGTGTGAAGTCTGCGGCAGCTAGCCGGCCTGAGGCGGCTGCAGCGGGCGGCCTTCAGACGGGACCACCAAATTACGCTCAGGGGCCTCCTTTCCCCCTCTCTGTCGCCTTGCTGGACCTCTCTTTGCAGGCTACGAGCCATCTCGATCCCTCCGCCTGTCTCACACACGGAGGCTGTACAGTGCCAGGCGACGCATTAGCCGTCATTTGTGGACGCTATGCTCACTTGCAGGCAGTGGCCTGCCTGCAGCCACCAACTCGGACAGTCATCAACAGTGAAAGACCTAACAAGAACACCGATTTTACTGTCGTGTTCGAAGATAAATGTTTATCGGATTTTTTCCTCCATCGGATTTGTTGGCAAATTCAAGCTTTCAACCACTTCCTCTTCCGTAATCTGCAGGAGATACCTGTCGTATTTATAGGCCGAGTGGTACTTTGGTATTTAGTTGGCCAAAATACGAGGCGTGTGAGAAAGGTAATGAGACTGATAACAGTCCGAGCGATCTTTCAACGATTTGTTGTTTTTGTTGTGTAGACCGGTGTGTTCATCCATTCTCTATGACAGTCCGAGTTTCAGCTCCGTACAGCCAATAGGTGGTTTTTGAGAACGCCATCAGTGAACTTTTCTTTTTGTTGTGTGTTACGAAAATAGAACAGTGGAATTTAGAGCAACTTTATATCTTCAAGTTTCGTGTTAAACTCGGAGAATCCGCGAGTGTGACCTTCGAAAAATTGAATCAGTCCTACGTTAAACATTCCTTATCAAAAGAACAGGTTTTTTGCTGGCACAAATCAGTTTTGGAAAGCCGAGAACACTTTGAAGACCAGCCTCGCTCAGGAAGACCTTCAACCTTAAAGACGGAAGAAAATGTCGAACGTGAGCATGCTCTTGTGAGATCGTTCATCCAGGGCAAGCTGTCTACCAAGTGCTTTATAAAGAAGTCCTTGAAATGCTAATGAAAGGGTGAATCGAAAGAGACAAGATATTACGGACAAGTAGATGCTGCATCATAACAACGCCCCATGTTAATGCTGCCACTTTCGCCACGAAATTTTTGACCTCCAAAGGCATTCCTGTTGTTTCACAGCCCCCCTATTCACCTGACCTGAGTGCTTGTGACTTTTTTCTTTTCCCGAAATTGAAAAATATCTCAAAGGGATGTCATTTAGTGACTCTGGAGAACATTCAAAAGAGTTGAGGACATGTTAAACGGGCTATCAGTTGAAGCCTTTCACCGCTGGTAGCAAGACTGGGAACGAAGACTCCACCAGGTTCGCTGGTATATAGCTGCCGAAGGAAACTGAAGGAGACAATATTGTTGGTTGAAGAAAAAAAAATAACTTTGGTAGATAAAAATCAAGTCATCACCTTTTTTGTTTTTAATATATAAATTAAAAGTTTTTTTAAGAATTAAATTGTGTATAATTTTGTTTATTTTGAATTAATTTGTTGTGACTCCTTTACGACGAAGAGGCCACTAAGTCACAGAATTTCCATGTATATCAGAGATTATCAATGGAGGAACATTAATAGTGTTGCCGATTCCTATCAGCTTATTTCTCTGTAGCCCTTCAGCAACGACCGCCAATTTCTATGCATCACCAATGATACAGCAGCTGACCCAGTTTAAAGTAGTTGTGTCACGTTTTGAACTCAACGGTTTCTTAGACATCAGAATGCCAGTAGGTGGATCCATGGCACAAGATTTCTTTGTTCGTCAAACATAACGGTATGTTTGTTTACGTGGCAGTGTTCGGCAACAGCAGGTTTGTCGAAATCGCAGTACTTAATATGTCGAGCTTTCTGAAATCACACGTAGAGAAGAAAGACAGAGTGGAGGGCTGAGTTTATCAACAAATCTGACGCGGGAAGAAATCTTTGAAACATTTGAAAAGTGGTAACGTCAGAAAGTTGTAAGTGTTATTTCTTTCACAGAACCTTTTTCAGTGTTATCTTGTTCTCAGTACTTTGTTGCCTGTTGGTACACTTGTTTTCCTGTGCCAAAAAATAGAGAAAATGTTTCAAACATTCATTACTAAAAAGCCCAGCAGTATATCTCTCTGGCGTTCAGAGTGCAATGCGTCAAGATCCCCTCCGCTTAGTTGATCCTGAGACTGATGAGTCGGCTAAACCCTTGAACCCTTCCATGTATTTCAAATGGAAACCACTGACTTCTGTGATTTTAAAGATGCTACTGAAACATTATTGTCAATACAGATGTATATCACCTCCAAATACAGTACAAATTCAATACACACTGATTGTGTGAGAAGCAGGCATGATCAGTTCGAATAAATACAATAAATTTATTGTATTTATTAGAATTTATCAGTGCCTGTTTCTCATATATTTACTGAGTATTAGAGCTGTGCAGTTTGAAATTAACTACGTGTATTGTGTATTTTCGTAAGATATACATGTACTGTTGTACTTGTAGTAGCATTTTTACTAACGTGTCAATGGTATTTAGCTGAAACCGGTTGGTGAATGAAATACAAGTCAGCATTCGTGTTACGCCTGGTTCTTGAAATCTGTAATGTGTGAATAAGTTTCTTTATTTCCGTCTATGATCACAATCGTGGGGTCCTCAGTCTGTTGACTGACAGTGACCGCCGACAGTTGAAGAGCGTCGTAATGTGTAATAGGCAGGCATCTATCCACACCATCACACAGAAGTTCCAAACTGCATCAGGATACATTGAAAGTACTATGATAGTTAGGCGGGAGGTGAGAAAACTTTGACTTCATGGTCAAGCGGCTGCTCATAAGCCACACATCACGCCGATAAATGCCAAACGACGCCTCGCTTGGTTTAAGGAGCGTAAACATTGGACGACTGAACAGTGGAAAAACGTTGTATGGAGTGACGAATCACGGTACACAATGTGGCAATCCGATGGCAGGGTGTGGGTATGCCGAATGCCCGGTTAACGTCATCTGCCGGGGTGTGTAGTGCCAACAGTAAAATTCGGAGACGATGGTGTTACGGTGTGGTCGTGTTTTCCATGGAGGGGGCTTGCACCCCTTGTTGTTTTGCGCGCCACTATCACAGCACATCAATTTTAAGCACCTTCTTGCTTCCAACTCTTGAAGAGCAATTCGAGGGTGGCGATTGCATCTTTCAACTTGATCGAGTGTCTGTTCATAATGCACGGTCTGTGGCGGAATGGTTACACGACAGTAAAAATCCTTGTAATGTACTGGCCTGCACAGAGTCCTGACCTGAATCCTACTGAACACTTTTGGGATGTTTTGTAACGCCGACTTCGTCCCAGGCATTACCGACCGACAGTGATACCTCTCCCCATTGCAGCACTCCGTTAAGAATGGGCTTCCATTCCCCAAGAAACCTTCGAGCCCCTGATTGAACGTATGCATGCGAGAGTGGAAGCTGTCATCACGGCTAAGGGCCGGCCGTTGTGACCGAGCGGTTCTAGGCGCGTCAGACAGGAACCGCGCCGCCACTACGGTCGCAGGTTCGAATCCTGCCTCGGGCATGGATATGTTTGATGTCCTTAGGTTAGTTAGGTTTGTTTCTAAGTTCTAGGGGACTGATGACCTTCGATGTTATGTCCCACAGTGCTCAGAGCCATTTGAGCGGTAAGGGTGAGCCAACACCGTATTGAATTGCAACATTACCGATGGCGGGCGCCACAAACTTGTAAGTCATTTTCAGCCAGGTTTCAGGATACTTTTGATCACATAGTGTATCTGGAAGGGGTCATTCTATAGGAAGCATTAAGAGTAATATGCGCGCTATGCACTTCTTAGAAAAGCTTGAGATTTTTTAATCCGGAAAAAGCAAGAGCCAGCCAAAGCGCTCAATGGGCAAAGCGATTTTATACCCTGTACCTACATTGCTTCGTTTCACAATGTTCTACTTTAATCTCTTATGTATGACTTGCCTTTGTCTTTACCTAGTACACAATGCTTTAAATACTGACATTGTTTTCTAACGTTGAGCGTATTACTCTCGTGTTTTCTTGTCTCTTCTCTGTTTATATATTTCATTAACTAGATAATCATGTTAATTGACTGGTACCGTGTTTTATCATTCTTTTGTTGGAACGACGTGTCGTCGTTACGAGGGTCCCTCGGGCGGCTAGGTTCCTCTGACCACTTCTCGACTGTGCGGCATTCTGACGGTCACACCAACAGAGGGCGCTGATTACTTACTACAGTTTATCATCCATTTGGCTACATTCCCTATTTATTATATCATTTTTATATTATTCTGTGAACTCCATAAGCTTGTCCGTATGTATGCCATTTTTTTTGTCTAAAATTCGCCACAAGTCCATATCAGAGTTATTGTCACTTAGCTATTTTCTATATGACAATAACTCTGGCTGTGTTTTTAATTTATTGCATTTTGTTACTGTGTTGACTTACATACCTCGTAAGCACACTACAGATTTTACTGAATGTAGTCTTCTCTCTATTCCATATCGTACAATTGTATGATCGAAAAATATATGTACGTCTACTGTACACAGTTTGTTATGAAAAGTAGCGCTATTAACAAGATCACTCTAGTATACAGGGTGTTACAAAAAGGTACGGCCAAACTTTCAGGAAACATTCCTCACACACAAATAAAGAAAAGATGTTATGTGGACATGTGTCCGGAAACGCTTAATTTCCATGTTAGAGCTCATTTTAGTTTCGTCAGTATGTACTGTACTTCCTCGATTCACCGCCAATTGGCCCAATTGAAGGAAGGTAATGTTGACTTCGGTGCTTGTGTTGACATTCGACTCATTGCTCTACAATACTAGCACCAAGCGCATCAGTACGTAGCATCAACAGGTTAGTGTTCATCACGAACGTGGTTTGCAGTCAGTCAATGTTTACAAATGCGGGGTTGGCAGATGCCCATTTGATGTTTGGATTAGCACGGGGCAATAGCCGTGGCGCGGTCCGTTTGTATCGAGACAGATTTCCAGAAGGAAGGTGTCCCGACAGGAAGACGTTCGAAACAATTGATCGGCGTCTTAGGGAGCACGGAACATTCCAGCCTATGACTCGCGACTGGGGAAGACCTAGAACGACGAGGACACCTGCAATGGACGAGGCAATTCTTCGTACAGTTGACGGTAACACTAATGTCAGCGTCAGAGAAGTTGCTGCTGTACAAGGTAACGTTGACCACGTCACTGTATGGAGAGTGCTACGGGAGAACCAGTTGTTTCCGTACCATGTACAGCGTGTGCAGGCACTATCAGCAGCTGATTGGCCTCCACGGGTACACTTCTGCGAATGGTTCATCCAACAATGTGTCAATCCTCATTTCAGTGCAAATGTTCTCTTTACGGATGAGGCTTCATTCCAACGTGATCAAATTGTAAATTTTCACAATCAACATGTGTGGGCTGACGAGAATCCGCACACAATTGTGCAATCACGTCATCAACACGGATTTTCTGTGAACGTTTGGGCAGGCATTGTTGGTGATGGCTTGATTGGGCCCCATGTTCTTCCACCTACGCTCAATGGAGCACGTTATCATGATTTCATACGTGATACTCTACCTGTGCTGCTAGAATATGTACCTTTACAAGTACGACACAACATGTGGTTCATGCACGATGGAGCTCCTTCACATTTCAGTCGAAGTGTTCGTACGCTTCTCCACAACAGATTCGGTGACCGATGGACTGGTAGAGGCGGACCAATTCCATGGCCTCCACGCACTCCTGACCTCAACCCTCATGACTTTCATTTATTGGGGCATTTGAAAGCTCTTGTCTACGCAACCCCGACACCAAATGTAGAGACTCTTCGTGCTCGCATTGTGGACGGCTGTGATACAACACGCCATTCTCCAGGGCTGCATCAGCGCATCAGGGATTCCATGCGACGGAGGGTGGATGCATGTATCCTCGCTAACGGAGGAAATTTTGAACATTTCCTGTAACAAAGTGTTTGAAGTCACGCTGGTACGTTCTGTTGCTGTGTGTTTCCATTCCATGATTAATGTGATTTGAAGAGAAGTAATAAAATGAGCTCTAACATGGAAAGAAAGCGTTTCCGGACACAAGTCCACATAACATATTTTCTTTCTTTGTGTGTGAGGAATGTTTCCTGAAAGTTTGGCCGTACCTTTTTGTAACACCCTGTATACATTTTATACGTACGTGACGATGCTAATCTGAGTTTGTGTTTGCCTTTTGACTATGGCTCAATTACATTAGGACATGGTTTTAAAATAGATATACCTCGTCATATTTAAAACACAGAATTTCACATTAATGTAATACTTTTCTTTATGGCTTCTTTCATTGTTTTAAGCAGTAGACAATTCATTAGATGTATTTGTGGTTTTCCCATGTTTACTTTCCAGTAAACTTGGGTCTGCAACCAGGCTGTTCACGAGCTTATTCCTAACTGGTGGTTACCGTCCTCCATTGGCTTCTTATGAAGCAGTTACTGCAGATGTATTTCAAATGTAAACTGTTTGAGTAAGTCCCTGTCTAATTGGACCAAACTTCGACCTATGACGTACCTTAAAAGAAATACAGTGCTGCTTGAGCAGTTTACGCGTTACTGTTTGCTGACTCTCACATTTGGACGCAAAACTGGACTCGTTTCTGTAGTGTTACGAATTCTTTCAAACACCTCTGGATCATATTGTAGTTCTTGACGAGACTGTAAAATTCATTGCTCCAGTTCTTCAAACTTATAAATGGGAGTGTGGTACACTTAACTTTTGAGATGACCCCATAAAAATGAAGAGGATTTTAAGTCCTGTTCAACCTGTCATCTTGGACCATATGGGCGCGGTAGATGTCTTCTTACATCAACTGCAAAAAGATGCTAACCAACCATGGATTTCGTTGAAATTTGAGCTCAGTTAAGTAAAGACTGAATGGAAAAGTTCAGACTTCAAATGCATTTACACTGAGATGATAGAAGTCATTGGATACCTCCTGACATCGTGTCGGACCTCCATTTTCCCGGCGTATGGCAGCAGCTCGACGTGGCGTGGACTCAACAAGTCATAGGAAGACCTCTGCGGAAATATTGAGCCATCCTGCCTCTACAGGCGTCCATAAGTGCGATAGTGTTGCCGGTTCAGCAGTTTCTCAACGAAATGGGCTCTCCATTATGTCCCATCGAAGGTATTCATATCGGGCAATCTGAGTGACCAAAATATTCGTTTGAATCGACCAGAATGTTCTTCAAACCGATCGCGAACAACTGTGTCCCGGTGACATGGCGCATTGTTATCCATAAAAATAGCATAGTTGAATGGCTGCAAATAGTCTTTAAGTAGCGAAACAACCATTTCCAGTCACTGGTCGGTTCAGTTGGACCAGAGGACCCAGTCCATTCCTTGTGAACACAGCCCACACCATTATGGAGCTACGACTACCTTGTTCAGTGCCTTGTTGACAGGTTGCGTCCATGGCTTCGTGGGGCCTGCGCCACATTCGAGCCCTACCATCATCTCTTACCAACTGAAATCAGGACTCATCTGACAGGCCACGGTTTTCCAGTCGTCTAGGGTCCAGCCGATATGGTCACGAACCCAGGAGACGCGCTGTAGGCGATGTCGTGCTGTTAGCAAAAGCAGTCGCGTCGATCGACTGCTGCCATAGACCATTAACATCACATTTCGCCGCACTGTCCTTACGGTTACGGTTGTCGTATGTCTCACATTAATTTCGTTGGCTATTTTATGAAGCTTTCCTTGTCTTTTAGCACTGAAAACTCCACACAAACTCTGCTGCGCTTGGTCGTTAAGTGAAGGCCGTCGGCCACTGCGTTGTCCGTGGTGGGAGGTAATGCCTGAAATTCGGTATTCTCACTACTGTAGATCTCGGAGTACTGAATTGTCTTATGATTTCCGAAATGGAATGCTCCGTGCGTCTAGATCTAAATGTCATTCCGCGTTCAAAGTCTGTTAATTCCCGTCGTGCGGCCATAATGACTTCGGAAACCCTTTCACATGAATCATCTGAGTACAAACGACTGTTCCGCCAATGTACTGTCCGTTTACACCTAGTGCACGTGATACTACCACCACCTGTATACGCGCATATCTTTATCTCACGACTTTTCTGACTTCAGTGTAAGCCGTTAAACTGTGAGCGGTCTCCATAAATCATACAAAATTAGCGGACGGACGGTTATTTATTTACGTCAGTACTGTAGATGTAAATGCTCGGTATCTAGCACTATAGATGATTCTTCACCAATACTACTAACTGTAAGCAGTGAGATTAAGGATCTATGAATATCTTTATCTTTTTATCAGAATAATATTCACCGTTATTCTGTTAGCTTGCTCCTTCTTAAACATTAGTCGATACTGAAATAGGTGTGAGGGATGTCGGGCGTCTTGGAGCCTACTCCTTGGCTTCGTATTTCTTCGCAGATGGCTGGCTCGGTGATGCAATATTTGCGCAGCAATTGTGACGGCGGTTTTTTTACTAAAAGTAAAACTCCGCCTAGTGACGGCTGTGGTTTTACGTTGCAACAGCATTTAATAGAAACCGGCGTTGAGATCACATCAGAAGTCGATAGGGTTGATAGAAACGCAAAAACAGACTGACGCACGCAGATTTGTGCTGAACATCCCGTGAGCTGTTTTAAAGAAATGTATTCTTCGTTTGTGTTTCCAGGTATTCGGAAGACGCGCTCATGTGACATTAATGTATTCTGAGCTACATGGTATTATTCTTTAGAATCAAGGTTATCTCTCTCCATTTATCGAAAATTACGTTGAATTATTCATTGCAGAGAAGCGCAGCACAACAAATCACTTTAATTAGTTGTTTTTCTCCGCATGTTATCGTGCATATGTGTGTGCGTCATAGAAAGTTGAACTGAATAATTAGGTTTATTTCTGAGGATAGAGGTTAATGCGAACATCGGAGGCGGTTAAACAGGCTTACAAAGCGAGAGGTGGCTTCTCTGTCTTGGGTATTCTTAAATACATCCTTGCGGAACAGTCTACAGGGTGAAAAGGTGGGCGAAAGCGTGGTACATCATCGTATCCTCTCAGTAGGTCGGTACAAAGCTTGATGTTAATTTTAATAAGAAAGTTAATGTAATTACTCGGAGGTTTGGGTTCGAATTGCGGATAATATTTATTCCTGGAACGTTACAGTGTCTGGTTATTCCAGCAGATTTTTTCTTCGCAAGCGCGTCGTACATCTTAGGTCTAACACGAGCTTTTTCAGTTTTTTCCCCAACGTGGTGTTGACCAGAAATAGAGAATTCGAACCTATAGGTCGTCGTTTTGTAATTCTGCGGCCAGATACCTTCGCCACATTACCACCAAAATCGACAAAGAATCTGCCTCGGTAGCTGCGCAGTCAGCGCGGCGGATTGCTAAGCGAAGGGGCACGGGCTGGATTCCCGGCCAGCTCGGAGAGTTTTCTTCGCTCGGGGACTGGGTGTTGTGTTGTCCTTACATTCGTATCGTCAAAATTGACATTAATATTGAGACGGATGGATGAGCATGGTTCGAAAACCAATAACTTGAAAAAAAAATTCGAAGGAGGCATTGTTACAAGAATGTTTTTCTGCTTGCCAGGTAAATACTATCGTTTCTTTTCGTGTACAGACTGTTTCTGTGTTGTATTTCTGCAATCTCCATAGAGAATCTCTCGAACTTTAACCTAGAGAACTATATCCAGCCTTGATGAATTACCAGAATAAGGTGGATTCCAACGGTTTCCGGCTCTCGATCCAGTCTGCCAAGCTAGCGGCCTACGCCTTAGACTTCATGCATGTCGCGTCCTTTTAGGCATATCCCACACGAAATTGAAAATAAAGGAGGCGTGATGACAAATAATTACTGGCCAGTACATCACAATCTAGAAACAATACTGCTCAGTACACCAGTTTCATTATTTTTATGTGTCGTAGAGAGTCGTGTGAGCTCTATATTCACTGCTGAAAGGTGCGTGGAGTCATCTATTTTTAAATGATTCAGCTGCTGATCATCAATAGTCTAATGATGTATACGCCAACCTTTTCATCTTACAGTGGTGTTTCGTGAGTGAAATGGGGGTTTGCACCAGCCCCGCATGTGCTGTTTTGTGTGTTAATGTAACCTGAAAGATGGAACCATGCCTCATCTGTAAATCAAGTTACTGAGAGAATGTCTGGACGCTGAATAAGAAACTCCTGAAACCGTCGTCAGTAACGTATTCTTTTCTCGAGATCTGTTGCTTGCATCATGTGCACTCTCTATGGTTGTAATGGTGATTTCTTCGCAGCTTTCAGACTTGTGCCTTATGAAATGCCTATCTCCTAGCTCGATCGACATAATGATCTCCTTGGAGAGTTCTCCAAGCATCTTAGAAAATTATCAGTAACCTCTGCACTCATCGGCAGTGTATGTTTACCACTGTCACAGTTTAGTTCACCAGTTGTCTCCTGCTTCCTTACAATCGATAGAACTGTTGCCTCTGACGAAACATCGCGCACATTGTATTCTCTTCGGAATGCCCTTTGTGTTGCAACCAATGAGTCCGGTTTCCAATATTTTTTCACATAAAAACCCGCTCTCAAAGTGTGTACTGCATGTTTCTGCCAGCTGAAGATTGCGAACGATCCATTGATGCGCTCGTTATTGTCACGCAGCCCGAACAACACCCATAGACTTCATAAACTGCGACCGACGAGTATACATAAGCCGCAAGCGCAGAAATAACAATCAGCTTACCAACAACGAGTGGTCCTTCTGATTTTCCCAGAACTACAGAGCTCATCAATGCAATGTTCTCATTTCTATGAGATTTTGGAAAGAAATTATGATCTAGTGAAGCAGTTCAGGTTTATGTGGGTCGCACTGTATCATGTTCGCTGTCGTGTACAGCAAATAGAGAACTTATTCAGTACTCGATAGTGTTTTCACGAAACTAGTTCTTTGAATCAACACCGCTGTAGAATCGGGATTTCAGTGGAAAGCCAGCGTATCTTGGAATAACACGTTAGAAACTGGGATTTTTATCAAGTAGTATTCTTGCACCTTGGTCAGAAGAAGATACGGAAAGATGACGACCCGCCAGGAGCAGCCGCCGCCTGCATGCTCGAGGTGTCGCGATTGTGGGACAGCAGAACCTCGAGAGCTGACCTCTTGACCTGTGGACTGCCTTAAAGGACACTCACCCACCTCATTCTGTATGTCTGTAACTGCGCTGCGCCTAGTTGGCTGTGAACTGTGGGCCTTGCTGCAGCTGATGGGCTATTTTTTTGTATTTCTACCCAGTTGTAGTTTTGAGACTTTCTTCTCTTACCATACACAATATCTTTACCGTGAACCGATATCCGACTTTCATGCATTATGCAGTCAATACCTGCTTTGATACTACACCTATGATGGGGTGTGTTTATCCCATAGATATTGAAGATAGCAGTGGATTTTTTCCTTCCCTAGAAGATTTTTCACCTTTTTTATTTTTTTGCTGGTAGTGACTTTTGATCTGCTCCCTAGCTACCGTAGCAGGTCGTGCTACAACTATGATTACGCATTTTTCCTGACTGTACGCAAATTCTATACTCATCAACGTGAAGACGCCAACCAGCTGTGTTATGGTACTATATTAGTAGTCTGTAATAATTGGTATGTATATAACGCATGTTACATTATAATTTGGCATAGTACAATTAAGATTCTTGCAGTGTACTAATATATTAACATACCATGTCATCATAACATAACGTTGATTGTACCCTCACTTTGTTGAGCCTTGAATGCCTGTGCAATGATAAAGATTTTAGCGACAGGTGTAATACGACCTGTTACTGAGCCCCGACGACAAATTATATGTCAATACCAGCAAACAAACAAAATTAATAACTGGCCAGAGGGAAATTTTCCGGGCAAGAAAGTTAACATGGTTTCGAGAAATTCTCTACACATTTCCAGTAACACTATAGTAATGATGCATTTACAAATGTATGACTTCAAGATCGATAGATACTATAATTAAGCTCAAAGTAACATAAAAATGAGAAGTTATATATACATTATCATTATAAAACATATATGATGAATACTTCCTCTCATATATGGGTACACTCCAGACGAACCTGAGGGTTTCATTTGAAATTATAATTTTCTGATAGTGAAATCGAACCTTTTGATGTCATGTTTTACGGTTTAACTTACAGTATTTACAATTTTAAGGTCACTCTTATATTCTACAGGTGCACGACCCGAACAACGAAGGCAACTTATTCCTCACTAGCGCGATTTGTTGCTCGTACTTCTACTTGTGTGAACTTCTTAAGCGAGTTAAGCTATTCTTTGCCGTATTTTCATTTTAAAGGTTTATGACGATAGACGATAGACACTGGCTCTTTCTGTGGAAACAGCTACTGAACTTGTGCACGTCTGTCATACCACGAACAAATAGCGAAAGGTAAACAACGCTGACACCACGATTCTGCCGGACTGAAGAGAGTCGCGCCGGCCGAAAAATGTCGCACCGAAATGCTAAATGAAATGTCGCGCTGTACCGAGTGGATACGCGAGAGCAAAGCTGACACAGGACGAGACTTGGAACGTCCGCGGTCCGCATACTCTGCACGTCTGAAGCTTCGCATGCCGTGGCCGGCCCTGCCGTAGAGCTACCAGACTGTGGGGCTGTTGATTCTTACATTTCACCCGCTGTTCCAAACAGCCCAAGACATTTTCTCTGGTTTTAAGATCTAGTGATTTAGCTGGCCAGCCGGTGAGCGACAGGGTGCGTTTAGATCCGTGAGCACGGCTGTTGTCACCTTAGAAGATGGGAATGTTCAAAGGATAATCATCATGAAGGTACGGAAGAAAAGGCAACACTTGGTCAGCAAGAATGTTGAAATATGCACCACAGTTCATAACTGTGGTAACCACAATGAGTGGGTACAACTCATTGTGCGAAAAACACTCCCAAAACATCAGAGAACTACCGCACAACTTGAACAACACCCTATCGTATTGGGCTATCGGTGCAACTCGACGGCTTCCAACATCTGAATGGAGACAAAATGCAGACTCGTCGAACCACACTACACACCTTCAGTCAGCTACTGTCCTTTGTACCAATTGTTCGGCTCACTGAAAATCTGTAGCTCTTAAATATCCGTTGCATACTGTTTCCTTCGCGTTATTCGCTCGGAAACTGGTTGAGACGCATCTGCATTAACAAACAGCGACTATTCTTGTCGGGTTTGAGTCAGACTGCATTAACAGGTCTTGACACTCGTATCCTATCTCTGGCAGTTAACTGTTCTAATGCCCTTTTATGTGACTGTGTGTTTGCACCATACCTTGTAGAAACCTCGGACAGTCCCATTGCTACAAGACCCACGGTATCGTCATGGTCATGCCCAAACAAGATAGATTCTTTCTGCCACTTTGTCTCACTGACCTATCTGACTCTGGTGTTTTCAAATTAGGGACTAACACACAGCCCACCATTTCATTGCCGTGACCTACGCCAGTGGTGTAGTATCACCTGACCGCATCCTACCAGTTCCACACCACTTGCAATGCACCAAAGAGCCGGCCGGGGTGGCCGAGCAGTTCTACGCGCTACAGTCTGCAACCGCGCGACCGCTACGGTGGCAGGTTCGAATCCTGCCTCGGGCATGGATGCGTGTGATGTCCTTAGGTTAGTTAGGTTTAAGTAGTTCTAAGTTATAGGGGCTGATGGCCTCAGACGTTAAGTCCCATAGTGCTCAGAGCCTTTTGAACCATTTTTGCACCAAAGAGACCAGTCCGTTGTATCCGCCCTGAAGTCGTTTCCTCTGCACATCAGAGAGGCCAGGCGGGCAGCCGCTCAATGAGGAGGACGTGCGTAAACGGCTCTCATCAAAACAGAGATGTTTCCTTGTATGGCCCGCGCTGTTTACTATGGAGTTACACATCGCCTCCACAGTGACTGGGAGCGCCAGCCTCGCCGTCGGCAGTGCACTATTTTGCTACTCCAGATCACAAGCCCTCGCAATGCCGCGCTGATATCTATCCGCACCCGAATATTTAGGTCAATGCCGGACCGTGAGAAGTCATACCGCAATTTGCTGATGATGACGCAGTCTTTGTTACCAGTCGCGGAATGTATAGCCCAGCGTCAGACGCCTCCAGGACCAAGTGGATGCCGTGACTGCTTGGTGTACGATAGTACGGTGCAACTTAATCCGGCTAAGACGGCAGCTGTCCACTTTATTAGGAAACGACCTTTACTTCCTGCCAATTTGAGATAACATGGGCAAAATATCCCTTGGAATCCGATAGTGAAGTATCTAGGGGTTACCTCGGATAAATAGTTTTTTTCTCCATAAATACACTGGGGCAATTCGGAATAAAGCGTAAGGGGTGCCCAAACAACTTGTCCCATTTTTTAAAAGTACTGAGTTGAGCACCACAGCGAAACTTCGGCTTTACAAAGTGACGGTACTCTCCACGATCCTATATGGCAACTCGGTCTGGGGGTTAACCAGTAACTCAAATCGACCACATGCAAGTTCTCCAAAGCCTTTCGGTGAATACTGGGTGTCTGTAGGTACACGAGCATGATCGGCCTACATGCAGAGCTCCGTCTGGACATGACCATGGAAGCAGTACGTAAACGGACGACGAAACTGCACCACAAGATTGATGTCCTGCGAGACTCTGCACATAATATACGAACTCTAGGCTGGACTGTTTGTGTCCCATGGCACAGACATAAGGTGCCACACTTTCCTTGGTAGAATACAATATGACACCATTCCACTGCCTGGGGGTGTCACAGACCGACATATGGGCTCTTATATGTTGACCCCAAATGTGTATTAATAAAGTGATTCCGCTCATCTCTGAACGTTACACTTAGAAATCTGAATCGTCTTCGGTGTCGTATTAGATTAGATTAGATTTACTTTCATTCCAATTGATCCGTAGTGAGGAAGGTCCCCCAGGATGTGAAACATGTTAGAAAAACAACAATACATGACAAATATTTACAACTAAAACAAATAAGCTAATGTACCATTCCACAGGTCCCAAGTGGAATGATCGTCATTTTTTAATGAACACTATATGAAAGGGTCATTTTACAAATACTAATGCACTGAATTTAAAGTAAAAAAGTTTTTTTATTTATTTATAATGTAATAAACGTGTAAAACAACTACTATAATACTTATTTATAATGAACATATTACTGCACTGAAATGGTGCAGAAGTTATATATATATATATATATATATATATATATATATATATATATATATATATGTACACACATCAGTTGGTTTTACTGAGAAATTCATCAATGGAATAGAAGGAGTTGGCCACCAATATATCCTTTAGGCTTCTCTTAAATTGAATTTCATTGGTTGTTAAGCTTTTTATGGCTGCTGGCAAGTTATTGAAAATGTGTATTCCTGAATAATGCACACCTTTTTGTGCAAGACTAAGTGACTTTAAATCGTTGTGAAGATTATTCTTATTCCTAGTAAATAAAATTAATTTCTAGTAAAAAAATTAATATATAAAAATAGAAAGTGCGAAGCGCCTCAAGCTGGCAGTACCAGCAATTCCAGTCGGGCCCATAGCAGTTCAGTCCCAGACCTACAAGTTGCCGGTACCAGCAGTTGCGTCTGACCGTGGCCAGATCGTCCTGATATGCACCGGCAGCACGTCAATCATCATGCACTGGCGCTACCGGCTCAGGGTCTTCACACCGCCTCCTACGGGAACTCTGGTCTTCGCCTGGAGGCACATCACAGACTACGTCATAGGAAAGACATTTCTGTAGTATGTAATTACGTCGATATTCATCCAAGGACATTACGAATAAGTTCCGTTTTATTAATGAAGTTAGTCATTTAAAAGTATCCTCTGTACGAGGACACTTCAATATTTTATCCAACTGGCTACAACATTTCTGATTCTTATTTTACGTTGGTGTCTTACAGGTAGTGATGATGGCAGTAGACGAACCATGTCGTTACATTAGGTACGTGGTCTGTATTATTTACAAAGATGAATAGAGTTGAGGAATTTATGTCCTTTGGTTGTACTCTGGGCTCCTTCTCTTCCGTGACACACGCACTGGCGGATATTTGCGCCTGGCGGCTCCATTCGCGAGGGGCTGGCCTGCCTTGGCGATGTGTTGGGCGCGCGGCGCGCGGCGCGCGGTCGTTCAACCGGCCTGCCTCTTGCTGGCTGTTGGCTGCTGCCTGCTGGCTGCTGGCTGCCCCTGAGGTCCCCCTCCTTTCATGGAAGTCTACTTTCTACGGCCCACGCCGCCGACAGTATTGCGAAACTTGCCCACGGGGAGCGCTGGCCGCCGTAACAGCTGCCTAGCAAAAATACTCTACCTGCCTCCCAGCCTGCTCCCCTGGCATACTCTGTCTTGTTCGTTGTCTGTATATGTGTATGATGCGCGTCAGCCTTAGATATTTCATGGATCATAATGTTGACTAAGCCTTATGGCTGTGCCATTGGATTTACATGGCTCATTTTACTGTTGATTGAGCCTTACGACTTCGTTTCTTTTTTCACACAATATGTAACACGTGTTATTACTTTTTCTGAGGAAGAACCTATTGAAACCTAGCTAAAGGTTTCAACATACATTTGAAGTTCGGCTGGTTGGGTGTATGTTTCTGATCGTATCCATTCTCTGTAGGGCTATTCCAGGGTCAGACGAACACTGTGGGCCAGCCTAGAGCCGTTCCGGTTCGCGAAACACGAAACCTCCTCTCCGCACCGCCCCCGAAACACACATAACAATGAGACAGTAGGAGATAGATGGATAGATGGAGAGAGAGAGAAAGAGAGAGAGGGAGGGACGGAGAATTCTGCTTAGATTTTTGCGATAATTTGCGTTACAACGCTCTCCGTGGAAACTATACGGGGTGATCCCCTGATGTAGTTACAAATTTTCATGAATGCTGCAGTCCACCCCCATAGCTGAGTAGTCAGCGCGGTAGAATGCCCTGCGAGGAGCCCAGGTTCTATTCCAGGCTGGGTCGGAGATTTTTTCCGTTCGGGGACTGGGTGCTGTGTTGTACTCATCTTCATATCATCCTCATCGACA
This sequence comes from Schistocerca cancellata, assembly GCF_023864275.1. Classification (NCBI taxonomy): domain Eukaryota; kingdom Metazoa; phylum Arthropoda; class Insecta; order Orthoptera; family Acrididae; genus Schistocerca; species Schistocerca cancellata. The sequence goes on along the minus strand of NC_064630.1, from coordinate 517,833,331 downwards.
CCCAAGTTACCGAAGTGGCGTCGACTAAAAAGACTTGCACCAGGCCACAGGTCTACCCGAAGCGTGGCCCTAGCCACACGACGTTTCATTTCATTTCATTTCAAGGATGCTGCAGAAGGTAAATGTGTCAATCGAGTAGGGGGTATACGCGAAAATCGTTCCGAAACCTCTGACAGTGAACCTCTTCTGCTTCAAGCTCTTTGCTTTTGATATTTTGGGAAGATGTAGTACACACCAAAACAAGAAAAACATATCCGATAAACATGGGCACTAAAGTGCATGCCTTAAGAGCTATGAACACTTGTTCAGTAGAAGAGATTTATTTGAAAATAGCAAGATCGAACAAATGTTCATAGCTCTTAAGGCATATACTTCACAGCCCATGTTTACAGACTTTTTCTTCTTTTATTCCATACTACCTCCTCCCAAAATAATGTAAGCAATACCTTGCAATAGCAGAAGTCCACTGTCAGAGGTATCAGAACGATTTTCGCTCATAGCTTTCGACTCAGTCGTTACCGGAGCAGGGTCTATCGCCTCAAATTGATATGTTTACCCTTATCCTCCCGAAAATTCGTAAAATCATCACGGAATGCCAGTAGCTCGAAGTTCAAGGGACATCAGAAAAAATTGAATAATTGAGAGCTCGATTTAATAAAAATTTGACTTCATTCTTGTTGCCCAGAGTAACAAAAATTTCAATGTACGCCAGGGCACTGCAAATTTCTACCTGAATCGTGAAATGTCATTTCCTCCTCAAGCAGGATCAAAACTCCAAGTATTGTGGAAACCAGAGCCCATTTCTCCGCTCTCTGTTGTTGATTCTATGGCTATTTAATAAACCAAGATTTCATGAAAAAGATCGAAATCATCGTCTCCCGTGCATTACCAGCCGTAGTCACCGCTACCAAAAATTTCATCTACCACCTCTGACCATCTTCAGCGGTATTCAACACCATCGTTACAACTTTGATTCATAGAGTTCTAAAACCACTAATACTGTTGAGCAATTACTAATAATGAATTTTGAAGATGAATTACTAGCGTCGCGTATTAGGTGTATATCACATTTATTGCAAAGAGGCGAATATTATAACAGTAGCAAAAAAATGGTTCAAATGGCTCTGAGCACTATGGGACTTAACATCTATGGTCATCAATCCCCTAGAACTGAGAACTACTTAAACCTAACTAACCTAAGGACAGCACACAACACCCAGTCATCACGAGGCAGAGAAAATCGCTGACCCCGCCGGGAATCGAACCCGGGAACCCGGGCGTGGGAAGCGAGAACGCTACCGCACGACCACGAGCTGCGGACATAACAGTAGCGGTGGTAGAAAATAGAAAAAGATCATTTCATCTTACCTTGTGGTGTTGTCAGTGTCCAAGGGCAGATAGTTTCCATTCGCATATTCCAAAAAAGAGGTCTGGATTTTTAAGATATGACTGAAATACTTTTTTGAAATCGCACACATTTTACTATGAAATTCTCTGTCATATCCAAAAAAAACTCACGAATTTTCGCATATAACTAGGCAAAATCTTAAAAAAGATACACTAATAGCACAAACTGTTCACTAAAATCCCATTCATTATCATCTTTGACTTAGCGAAAACAACCAACAACAATTCTCTGCCACATGGTTTCAATCTAGTACTAAAGACAACCATTATACAAACACAACATTCGAAGATGTAACATTGATATTAAAATGTAACCTGTGACATTGATTCGTGGTGAAAGCTTAATTTGATGCCTTATTACAAAGTATATTTTTTGTTAATACTCATAAGTAATAAGTACAGTATTGCACAAAAATTTGAAGTAAATCGGTGAGGTACTACCCGAGATTTCTGGTAACAAAGTTATACAGCATCTTCTGTTTATATACACTCCTGGAAATTGAAATAAGAACACCGTGAATTCATTGTCCCAGGAAGGGGAAACTTTATTGACACATTCCTGGGGTCAGATACATCACATGATCACACTGACAGAACCACAGGCACATAGACACAGGCAACAGAGCATGCACAATGTCGGCACTAGTACAGTGTATATCCACCTTTCGCAGCAATGCAGGCTGCTATTCTCCCATGGAGACGATCGTAGAGATGCTGGATGTAGTCCTGTGGAACGGCTTGCCATGCCATTTCCACCTGGCGCCTCAGTTGGACCAGCGTTCGTGCTGGACGTGCAGACCGCGTGAGACGACGCTTCATCCAGTCCCAAACATGCTCAATGGGGGACGGATCCGGAGATCTTGCTGGCCAGGGTAGTTGACTTACACCTTCTAGAGCACGTTGGGTGGCACGGGATACATGCGGACGTGCATTGTCCTGTTGGAACAGCAAGTTCCCTTGCCGGTCTAGGAATGGTAGAACGATGGGTTCGATGACGGTTTGGATGTACCGTGCACTATTCAGTGTCCCCTCGACGATCACCAGTGGTATACGGCCAGTGTAGGAGATCGCTCCCCACACCATGATGCCGGGTGTTGGCCCTGTGTGCCTCGGTCGTATGCAGTCCTGATTGTGGCGCTCACCTGCACGGCGCCAAACGCGCATACGACCATCATTGGCACCAAGGCAGAAGCGACTCTCATCGCTGAAGACGACACGTCTTCATTCGTCCCTCCATTCACGCCTGTCGCGACACCACTGGAGGCGGGCTGCACGACGTTGGGGCGTGAGCGGAAGACGGCCTAACGGTGTGCGGGACCGTAGCCCAGCTTCATGGAGACGGTTGCGAAAGGTCCTCGCCGATACCCCAGGAGCAACAGTGTCCCTAATTTGCTGGGAAGTGGCGGTGCGGTCCCCTACGGCACTGCGTAGGATCCTACGGTCTTGGCGTGCATCCGTGCGTCGCTGCGGTCCGGTCCCAGGTCGACGGGCACGTGCACCTTCCGCCGACCACTGGCGAAAACATCGATGTACTGTGGAGACCTCACGCCCCACGTGTTGAGCAATTCGGCGGTACGTCCACCCGGCCTCCCGCATGCCCACTATACGCCCTCGCTCAAAGTCCGTCAACTGCACATACTGTTCACGTCCACGCTGTCGCGGCATGCTACCAGTGTTAAAGACTGCGATGGAGCTCCGTATGCCACGGCAAACTGGCTGACACTGACGGCGGTGGTGCACAAATGCTGCGCAGCTAGCGCCATTCGACGGCCAACACCGCGGTTCCTGGTGTGTCCGCTGTGCCGTGCGTGTGATCATTGCTTGTACAGCCCTCTCGCAGTGTCCGGAGCAAGTATGGTGGGTTCTTTTTTCCATTTCCAGGAGTGTAGTAGTATAGATCACTACAGTGTGGTGCCATTCATTTTTAAGAGTCACGCACTTAGTCTAAAACTTAAAAAATTTGTACAGATTCTTTTAGCGTCTGTACCTGATTTAGATTAACAGCATCCGCCGCATCAAACACGTAGATCATGTACTTTGCCAAATCTTTTATATTTTTGTGAACATAATCAGTACCATTACTCTTCAACGTAGCAAGGTAGATGTCACTCTCCCTCCCCCTCCCCTCCTCCCCACCGGTCACTATATATCCCCCCTATCTTCCACTGAACCACTTTTCTTTCGGCGCTGGTTATAGAAGGACATTTGATTCACTAGAGTCTTCAAGTACATGTTGAGCCTTAACGTCTCGCTGTGTATCGACGTTATTACTGCGGTTACAAAACGTCTGGAGTGTGATTGCCTGGTAGCTGAATTATTCCCATCCAGAAGTTGATCGTGGGCTTCAGCATGTCTCTCTGTGGCGATGAATAACATTAAGCGTTCTCGCATTGGCCACTGCGATTTAAAAAAAGCACATTAGTTGTCTTCTGAAAGAAGGAACGAAATAAGGATTTAATGTCCCGTCGATGATATAATCGAATTAGGGAAGGAAAACACACGTGACGTCTTAGCAAATAAATAATCGTGCGTTAATAACGAGCATCGAATGGGATACAGGGACTAGTGAACACTGTTGACGTAGCGAGACTGAATAACGTAACTCCTAAATCCTCCAAAAATAAACGAAAGGTATACCTACTCAAAAAAGCAGGTAAAAATTCGCTTGACGCCTTCCTGAGGGACAATTTCCACTCCTTCCAAATTAACAGTGTACGTGTAGACCAGATGTGGCCTGAATTCAAAGAAATAATATCGACAGCAATTGATAGATTTATACCAAAAAATTAACAACGATGGAGCTGATCTCCCATGGTACACGAAACACATCAGAACACTGTTGCAGAAACAACGAAAAACCGTGCCAAATTTAAACGAACGCAAAATCTCCAAGATCGGCGATCTTTTAAGGAAGCTTGAATTTAAGCGCGGGCTTCAATATGAGATGGGTATAAAAAGAAAATCCAAAGAGATTCTGGTCGTATGTAAAGTATGCTAGTGGCAAGACACAACCAACGCCTTTTCTGCGCGATAGCAGTGGAAGCACTATCAATGATAGAGCAGCTAAAGCAGGGTTTCTAAAAATAGCCTTCCGAAATTCATTCACCAAAGAAGACGAAGTAAATATTCCACAATTCGAATCAAGAGCAGATGCCAACATGAACAACTTACAAAGGAAACTCACCTCTCAGATTTAGTGGTAAGGGGGCCCAGTGGACAGCCGTCAGAAACTGTACACAGATCAAACATGAAAACAGGAGGAAGGTATACTGAACTGTGAGAAATAAAGCAAAATAGAAATGGTGGACTGTCCGAGAACAAGAGGTACAATAAGTTATAGAGTAGCTGGGAAGAGAAATGGCGTCGTGGTTACGTGATTACGGTGTTGGACCACCATGCGGGCAAGCCGTGTTAAAACCTCACTCGTCCGATTTTTTTTTTCCTGCTGTTTGCTTTATTCAGGTTTTTGTCTGTGTCGTGGTGTAAAGTCCGTTTGCAACAGTGAGGTGTAAGGCAGGGACTTAAATAGCAGCTGATTCTGCACAACTATTCTATTAACAGGCGAAAGGAAGTGGCTTTCGAATGGCAACCGTAAGCGTTTGATGACAAGGCGACAAGTCTACCCAATCCTTCACCGGAAAACACGTCTACTATGTCATACATGGCATTAGTGACAGTACAAGTGTCAAATGATAGGAATATCTTATCGACGCACCTAATTTTTACGATTGATAAGTGAGTGAGATATGCCTCCTTGTTCGATATAGTTGTTCCTCTGAATGTGAATGTGATCACTCCAAAGGAAATGGTGAAATATAATAGTTTGTCACATAAGCTGCAACAAATGAACGCCACAGTTTTACGAGCACATTGTATTGTAGAGAAATAGGGGAGAGAGTATCACGGACATGATATAGGATTTGGGGCGGAAATCATTAAAACAAAGGCGTTTCTCGTTGCAGCGCGATCTTCTCACGAAGTTTCAACACCAACTTTCCGCTACGAATGTGAAAATATTTTGTTGACATAGACCTGCATAGGGAGAAACGATCGTCATCATAAAAAATAGTAATCAGTCCTCGCACGGAGAGATAAACGTGTTCGTTTCTTGCACGTGGTATTCGAGCGTAGAATAATTGAATCATTGTCAAGGTGAGTCAATGAGCCCTCTGCCAGGAACTTAGGTGTGGTTTGCAGAGTATCCGTGTACATGTAGACGTAGATATAGAAACCGAATGTATCCTTTTTTAAAAGAACCATCGTGGTGTTTGTATTGAGTGATAAGAGGAACCGTGGAACACCTAAATCTCGATGGCTTGACGACGTTCAAACCGCCGTTTTCCAGAACACTAGCAGAGTTTCTTAATCACTGTGTCACCGCGCTCCGTTGCGGTAAGCGCTAAGTTAAACCTGTTTCCAGTTCAACCATCTTTTTGATCGTCATTCGCAGTCTTGGTACAGTTTACTGCTTAGTTGGCAGTGTTGCGAATGGATATGATAACCTGCAGTAAGAAATGTGCATAAATGTTTCTTTAAAATCCTAAATTAGTCTCTTTATCGCAGAATCCCGTTTCGTCGGTTCTAATGTGCATTTCACCTGGCAATGGCAATACAGACAAATGAGGCCACAATCATTTCGTCGCGTGACGAAATGTCTCAGTTTTTTAAGGTCCGTGTCAGAGATCTACCAGTACGGGACTCGATGCTAACTCAGTTGTAGACCTCTTTCCTGGCAGTTAATGCGACTTTCACCGCTATCGAGTGTTTCTCCTAGCGGAAAATTCCAAGTTGTTCCGTAATTCGGCCTCCGTCAAATAGCCGCCTGTGACAATTTGTAAATGCCGAACGATTATGGGGAATGAATAAGTTTTTGTCTCTGTAGCAGATCCAAAAAAGGATTATTTATAGTGTACTACCAGTGCAACGAGTGTAAATGTGGGTACAGCGATAAAGCTAAATCTCATCTTTGATCTGTTGACAATATAGTTGTTTCAATCAGAGACTGTGTGCAGAAACTTCCTCAAGCAGATCAGGCCTGATGTTGTCGATGTCTGTGGTGATATTGCTTCTCAACACAGAAAACGTCGCTGGAAGTGAACAGCTGTGTTCAGCTGTTCAAAAAAAGAAGGAAAGACTTGAATTAAACGTCCTGCTGACGAAGAAGTTATTAGAGACGGTGTACAAGCTGAAATTTGGGAAGGATAGTGAAAGAAATCGACCGTGTCTTGTAAAAGGAACCATTCCAGCATTGGCCTTAGGCAGTTTACGGGAGATCATGACTGAGTTACTTGACTTAATTCCTTTGGCCCCTATGGGGGAGCCGGCCGGTGTGGCCGTGCGGTTCTAGGCGCTTCAGTCTGGAACCGCGTGACCGCTACGGTCGCAGGTTCGAATCCTGCCTCGGGCATGGCTGTGTGTGTTGTCCTTTAAGGTTACTTTGGTTTAAGTACTTCTAAGTTCTAGGGGACTGATGACCTCAGATGTTAAGTCCCATAGTGCTTAGAGCCATTTGAACGCTATGGGGGCATAGGGCATCCAGGAGAACTCGCCATCCGTCTCTGTCTTCGGCCATTTGCGTCAATTCCGCCCAGGTCTAGCCAACTCTTTGCTTCCCCTTCCACTGTCCTCTTTTCAACCTGTCTTAGCCTCCCTGCCTCTCTCAACGTCCTTACATTCCAAAAACCGATATGGGTTTTCCTTTTCAGGCCAAAGACATATCCTTAAGATCCATCCGGCTGTTTCTCCCTTTAGTTTCTGTGATGTGCTTTTTGGTGGTGCGGGTTATCAGCCCACAGCCCCCCCCCCCCCCCCCCGAGTGTCCTGGTGGGGCTGACACCTCATGGCCTGGACACCTGCCAAGGTTTTATTTTAGGGCCTTACACCTTAGATAGCTTGTCTTCACCACGACTACAGAACGCTATCTATCCCTTCGCAGTAAGGCCTATGTGCATCAATGTTGTCCTGGTTTCCAAGGATCTTCTGCTGTCCACATTAGGGGACTGTGTCTGCTGCGTCTGCTGCCACACAATCACAAGGAGGAAAAGGAAAGGAAGGGAGTGTATAGGATGGGACAGAACAGAACAGGATAGGACAGGACAGGACAGGACACTAGACGGGACACCAGACGGGACGTTGTGAGACATACTTTGTCTGGATCCTCTATGAAGGTTTGTCTGGCTTGGGAGGCCCTGCTGGTAGTTACACCATCGCCGGCATAACCCTCCACTTCATTGGATCACACAAACCCCCTCGCCCACACGGACTGTGTTTCGTTAAGGCGGTGTCTCCTGAGGGGAAGGGGAAATCATGGAAAACCTAAATGTGGACTGGTGATTGACGGTTTGAAGAACGTCGTCCCAAACTCGAGTCCAGTTTCCTGCCACTGCACCGCCACGCTGAATTCTCAACTTCGCTCTTGTCGAAATGCCGTATGGAGAAATAACTTACTGACGGATCTAGTGCAGGGGATGATGTGGTGTAGTCGATGATATCTGCTCATACATGCTCACAATTTACACATCTAACAGATTTCAATTTAGATACTCCTCAACGTTCGTAACGCCACTGTGATCGAATTATGCACCGTTGGAAAGGTATGTGTGTTTCTCTGCTTCTAATGTGGAATATGGCATGAACCAATGTTCTAAGATTTCCTCGTAAAGTCGTCTTGCGTTAGTTCTCTCTGCAAAGAAAATAGGTCAAAGTTCATAACTCGGTTGTCACGTTCAACTGTAAATATAACGTGAAACCGATCATCATCACAAAATTTTGGAGATAGTTCAGGAAGCTTTTCAAGAGTATTTTGGTGTAAGGGAAGCTTGGTCTCCGATGGTTCGGTACGTAGTAACCTTATAACTTCGATTTATTCGGTTTGATACCCAGTTACCTTTGTTTCTGTGAAATTAGCTCCACAACAGTAAAAAGCCTGTGAGATACTATCTCAGAAACATACAAGACAAATCACAGATTAGTGCAACAACGCTCAGATGAAACGCACTTCTGTCACAGTTCAATCTGTTCTGTCACAGTACATTACAGTACGTAACAAATTCAGAAACGTTCCGTTACAGGTATTGCTCAAAATGTCGACTGCTACGATCCCATTAGAGAGCACAGCGACGCGTCACTGTATGTGTTATACGCTCTAGTATCCCAGGAGTTTGACGCACTACTTGAGAGGCTGCGAAAATCCTAGCAACCAGGTTCATCTGAGTATAGAAAAAATGTACAAAATGTGCCTACGCCCCGTCGTGTTGAAATCACATAAGGTGACGAATTCACTCCCGTACTTAAAGTCTGCCGGCCGCTGTGACCGAGCGGTTCTAGGCGCTTCAGTCCGGAACCGCGCCACTGCTACGGTCGCAGGTTCGAATCCTGCCTCGGGCATGGATGTGCGTGATGTCCTTATGTTAGTTAGGTTTAAGTAGTTCTACGTCTAGGGGACTGACGACCTCAGATGTTAAGTCCCATAGTACTTAGGGCCATTAGAACCATATGAACTTAAAGTCTGCAGAAATTCCGATCGTCCACTGTTAAATTTGGAACACTAAAACAAGATGTGGTTTGCATCAGCTTCTGACTCGGAATCACACTCACATGCAAGGGAATCATAAATGTTGATTCCGTGCAGAGGTATAGGCATGGTTAAAGCTGAGACGAATGATGGTGGAAACCTTAGATAGGTCCAAATGTGTCCTTTTAAACCACGGCCTTGTAAGAAACTGAAGTCGTAATGCCGCATAAGATCCCACTGTCGTTTATTGTAAGGCGTTCCACATCTCTTGCTATTGCCGTGTTCCGTGGCTCTTAACTTCACGTAAGTAGTCTGTATGAGATAATTTCAAATGGAGTACAGTTACTGTAGATTCAGCTTGCTTCGGTAAGACGTGAGCTTCCTCGTTATAGCGAATTCCAGTATGGACCGGCATACACAGCAGAGTAATTGTTGCCCTCTCCATTTATAGCAAATACACTCCTGGAAATTGAAATAAGAACACCGTGAATTCATTGTCCCAGGAAGGGGAAACTTTATTGACACATTCCTGGGGTCAGATACATCACATGATCACACTGACAGAACCACAGGCACATAGACACAGGCAACAGAGCATGCACAATGTCGGCACTAGTACAGTGTATATCCACCTTTCGCAGCAATGCAGGCTGCTATTCTCCCATGGAGACGATCGTAGAGATGCTGGATGTAGTCCTGTGGAACGGCTTGCCATGCCATTTCCACCTGGCGCCTCAGTTGGACCAGCGTTCGTGCTGGACGTGCAGACCGCGTGAGACGACGCTTCATCCAGTCCCAAACATGCTCAATGGGGGACAGATCCGGAGATCTTGCTGGCCAGGGTAGTTGACTTACACCTTCTAGAGCACGTTGGGTGGCACGGGATACATGCGGACGTGCATTGTCCTGTTGGAACAGCAAGTTCCCTTGCCGGTCTAGGAATGGTAGAACGATGGGTTCGATGACGGTTTGGATGTACCGTGCACTATTCAGTGTCCCCTCGACGATCACCAGTGGTATACGGCCAGTGTAGGAGATCGCTCCCCACACCATGATGCCGGGTGTTGGCCCTGTGTGCCTCGGTCGTATGCAGTCCTGATTGTGGCGCTCACCTGCACGGCGCCAAACGCGCATACGACCATCATTGGCACCAAGGCAGAAGCGACTCTCATCGCTGAAGACGACACGTCTCCATTCGTCCCTCCATTCACGCCTGTCGCGACACCACTGGAGGCGGGCTGCACGACGTTGGGGCGTGAGCGGAAGACGGCCTAACGGTGTGCGGGACCGTAGCCCAGCTTCATGGAGACGGTTGCGAATGGTCCTCACCGATACCCCAGGAGCAACAGTGTCCCTAATTTGCTGGGAAGTGGCGGTGCGGTCCCCTACGGCACTGCGTAGGATCCTACGGTCTTGGCGTGCATCCGTGCGTCGCTGCGGTCCGGTCCCAGGTCGACGGGCACGTGCACCTTCCGCCGACCACTGGCGACAACATCGATGTACTGTGGAGACCTCACGCCCCACGTGTTGAGCAATTCGGCGATACGTCCTCCCGGCCTCCCGCATGCCCACTATACGCCCTCGCTCAAAGTCCGTCAACTGCACATACGGTTCACGTCCACGCTGTCGCGGCATGCTACCAGTGTTAAAGACTGCGATGGAGCTCCGTATGCCACGGCAAACTGGCTGACACTGACGGCGGCGGTGCACAAATGCTGCGCAGCTAGCGCCATTCGACGGCCAACACCGCGGTTCCTGGTGTGTCCGCTGTGCCGTGCGTGTGATCATTGCTTATACAGCCCTCTCGCAGTGTCCGGAGCAAGTATGCTGGGTCTGACACACCGGTGTCAATGTGTTCTTTTTTCCATTTCCAGGAGTGTATATCCCAGAACCACATCCAAAATATAACGTGGTCGCAGCAGCTTCGCGAAACGCTATTTTGTTAATATCTCTATGGCAACGCTTTCGTTTTTCCCTACAGCCGTTTGCGCTTTGCAGTTGAAAGCTGTCAAAAGCGCTGACAGGTGTCAGGGATTTCCTTAAGTTGACTCAACAGTCGGAGTGTCTTGGTAGTAAAGAATAAATGTACTAAAACTTTATGTATGTTGCGGATTTTCCACGTATCTCATCGTTTATGAATTCATATCTCCTGAACTATCATAGGCAGGTGGTTCTTGTGATCGTTGCGTGATAGTGGGCCTAAGGGCCAGGTGTAACAAATTTGGTTGAAATCGATCCAGTGGTTTGGGAGGTGATGTGGAAAACATGCACAGGCACACACGCACGCAGTCGCGCACGCATGTACACGTACATACATAAATACATTTTTATAAAATGTATGGCTTCTCAAAACAGTCGTTTGGCTTGTATTCAAAGCTCATGGTACGCGCCGACTGCTGGTGCCATTATTGTCGCTAATCGCGTGTAACACATTCCCTTTCAAGTCGGGTGTTTTGGCATACGTCGCACGGCCAGTACCTTCTATTCTAACATTGGAGAAACCGGTTTTCTTTGGCGCATATGCACATAAATAAAAGTGCTGTGCTGTGGTTGCTGTCGCAGCGGAACAGTTATACATTGTGTCATTGTGCATCTCTTGAATTACATCCAGTGAACCCACGCAGGATGTGGATACCGTAGCATTAGTAATCAGTAAACTTATCATTATTGCTGTGTATCACAGTTATCTTACAACTATCTCTGCCTGAAAAACAAACCCGAGACGTAACTGAGCAGTACTGAATGCAAGTGCGGATTCCGTTTGTCAGTAGCAAGTACTGTGTGTGATTACAACAAGTTTGTTTGTAAACAAGATAAACAACGCACTTCATCGACATTTGTACTTTTTGCAGATACTCGTATTTTTAGTACAATACAAAAGAAACAAACAAGATGCAGCTGTTCTGTCACGAGCCACTGGAAGCCATACGTCCCTTACATCAGAGTAGAAAATGTTCCAGAACAATCACCAACTTTATGCCTGTGAAGTTGGGGTTGTCGCTGCATAATACGGGTTTCTCGCCATCTGGAGTCCATTTACTGAATTTAACAGACCATTTCTTTATGTATTTATTTATACAGTTCACCTTGATGACAACAGTGGAACGTTACGTATAGTATCACATATGTGGGAATCTTCATGACAGTCCATTTATTTTTCATTACATTACTTTTTCCATTCTGAACATATTCTTAATTTTACAGTGTCTGTAGTACAATTTTCCCATCTTCATTTATTTCTAGTACTGTTGTAAGGTCTTAGGAGCAAAGAAAGAGTACCTAGCGACTGGAAAGAATGTAATGAAAAATAAATGGACTGTCATGAAGATTCCCACACGTGTAATACTACAAGTAACGGTCCATTGTTGTCATCAAGAAGGTGGACTGTGATAAATAAATACATAAAGAAATAGGCTGTTAACTTCAGTAAGTGGACTCCAGATGGCGAGGAACCCGTGTTATGCAGCGACAATCCCATCTTTACAGGCATAATGTTGGTGGTTGTTACGAGAATGGTCTTAGGACAGATTCACATAATTACAGGCACCTATCGTTGACGTCAATCTTTCGTAGATTTATGGAAGATGTTTTATGCTCAGGTATTTCGACATTTTTGGAGAACGAAAAACTCCTCTATAAAAATCAACATGGATTCCACTAGCAGAGACCTTGCTAAACTCGGCTCTCTCTGTTCCTCCATGAGATCTATAGCGCTGTAGAGAGCGGCGCTCAGGTAGATGCCGTGTTCCTTGACTTCAGCAAGGCATTTGACACCGTCTCGCACTGCCGGTTAATGAAAAAAAAAAACAGTTTATCTAGTATCGAACCAGATTTGCGACTAGATTCAGGGCTTTCTTGCAGATGGAATTCAACACGTCGCTCTTAACGGTACAAAATCGTAAAATCGACAGAGATAAAAGTAATTTCAGTAGTACCCCAAGGAAGTCTGACAGGACCGTTACGTCAGGTTTGTTTTAATCAGGAAAAGCGTGCTCCACGACTGTATTAATGATAACCAAGATAGGACGAAGGTCAGTATCGGTCGTAAATTTATGATATGTTTATTGAGGATCGATTTCAGCTGTTGCGTGGCTATCTTCGGTCCAGCTATATCCACATCATGGTGACTCGTCACAAATAAAATCGTGAATGGTACCACACACACTAAAAATAACTAACATTTAAACTGTTTATAACTCTAGTGTCAGTGTGGTAACATGTGCTATTTTGTTTGCGACGAGTCATCATGACTTGTATATAACTGCACTAAACATAGCTACACAGTAGCTTAAATCTGTCTGCAATAAACAGATTAAGACCGATGCTGTTCTTCATGTTACCTAGGACGGTTGTTAATTAAAATATAATCTAGTAGTAAATGTCTTTAACTCCATAGGGCTGTTCGCAGATGATGCTGTTGTCTCTAAGAAGGTAGCGATGCCAGAAGACGATAGCGATTTGCAAAAGGACCTGCAGAGGATTGATGAATGATGAAGGGACTGGCAGTTGACCCTGAACGTAAATAAATGTAAAATTTTGCATGTGTATACTTCGATTTAAACGCTGTTGAAGTTTTGTGTGTGTGTGTGGGAAAAGGAATCTTAAGGAAATGTAACTCGTCCACGAAGTAAGTGGCCCACATTTTTCAGTATTTTTCATCAGTCGGGGATGCTTATCAGATAGGGTTAATATGAGTGAGTGAGTGAGTGAGGGAGGGAGGGATGAAGAGAGAGAGAGAGAGAGAGAGAGAGAGGGGGGGGGGGGGGAGCTCCAACGACAAAGAGTGACACGCTTAGTCACAGGTTCGCTTAGTAAGAGCGAGAGCGCTGCAGAGATATTCAAACTCCAGTGGTAAACGCTGCATGAGGGGCGTTGTACATCACGGAGAGATTTTCTATCGAAATTCCGAGAGAATACGTTCCAAGAAGAGTCTGACAACACAATACTTCGTTCCACATCCGTCTAATGAAATGACCACAACGATAAAATTTAAGATATTAGAGCTAACGTAGAGGTTAACCGAAAACCATTCTTCCCACACGTCATTCGCGAATGGAACATGGAGGGAGAGATAGTTAGTGGTATCAGAACTACATTCCGCCGCACACCCTTAGGTGGCTTGCGGAATATTGAAGTACATACCTATAACGTTTATAGGGCTACCTGTGCTTTTTTGTAATTTTCTTATGGTGTCTTTCTCCACTGTCAGTCGGGTCTTCCTTTATTTTGACAGGAAAAGAGCCACATGTTTCGCTGTTTAAAATTACCTTGACTGATTTTAGAGTTATCTTTATGTTTACTATCATTAGCACCGTTACAAAAGCATATACTATTACTACACTACGACCATAAAAATCCGAATTATGACTGCCATCACCTTCACACACGCACACACACACACACACACACACACACACACACACACACAAACAAACAAATACTTTAGAACTATCAGAATGAATCTTATCTAGTTTGTCTCTGCGTACTCACAAGATCGGTCAAGTTACCGGATCCAGCAACGTCTTGGTTCACATGGTTCAAATGGCTCTAAGCACTATGGGACTTAACATCTGAGGTCATCAGTCCCCTAGACTTAGAAACTAATTAAACCTAACTAACCTAAGGACATCACACGCATCCACGCCCGAGGCAGGATTCGAACCTGCGACCGTAGCAGGCGCGCCGTTCCGGACTGAAGCGCCTTGAACCGCTCGGTCACAGCGGCTGATCCAGCAGCGTCTTGCCTCCAGACGACGTATCTGAGGGTATCTCCTATACACATATCAACAAAAAGTTTTGTATCACTTCGGTTCCGAGCGTCCCTAAACCTGTACAGAAAATTGGAAGAGAGATCAACACAAACATCATTTCCGCCATTTTTATTGCTCATGAAAACTACACATTGCATGTTGTACCACTATACATCGAGACCTTCAGAGGTGGTGGTCCAGATTGCTGTACACACCGGTACCTCTAATACCCAGTAGCACGTCCTCTTGCATTGATGCTTGCTTGTATTCGTTGTGGCATACGATCCACAAGTTCATCAAGGCACTGTTGGTCCAGATTGTCCCACTCCTCAACGGTGATCCGGCGTAGATCTCTCACAGTCGTTGGTCGGTCACGTCGTCCATAAACAGCCCTTTTCAATCTATCCCAGGCTCGTTCGATAGGGTTCATGTCGAGCGATGTCGTTATCCTGAAGGATGTCATTCATAAGACGTACACAATGGGGGTGCGAAATGTCGTCCTTGAAGACGAATGCCTCGCCAATATGCTGCCGATATGGTTGCACTATCGGTCGGAGGATGGCACGACCACCAGCGGCGTACATTGGCCTCACATAGTGCCACCCCGAAACAGCAGGGGACCTCCACCTTGTTGCACTCGCTGGACAGTGTGTCTAAGGCGTTCATCCTGTCCGGGTTGCCTCCAAACACGTTTCCGACGATTGTCTGGTTGAAGGTATATGCGACACTTATCGGTGGAGAGAACGTGATGCCGATCCTGAGCTGTCCAATCGGCATGTTGCTGGGCCCATCTGTACCGCGCTGCCTGATGGACCTCGCCATGGACGTCGGGAGTGAAGCTGCGCATCATGCGCCCTATTGCGCACAGTTTGAGTCGGAACACGACGTCCTGTACCGAGCGAGGTGGCGAAGTGGTTCGACACTGGACTCGCATTCGGGAGGAAGACGGTTCAATACCGCGTCCGACCATCCTGATTTAGGTTTTCCGTGATTTCCCTAAATCGCTCCAGGCAAATGCCGGGATGGTTCCTTTGAAAGGGCACGGCCGACTTCCTTCCCCATCCTTCCCTAATCCGATGAGACTGATGACCTCGCTGTCTGGTCTCCTTCCCCAAAACAACCCCAACGACGTCCTGTGGCCGCACGGAAAGCGTTATTCAACATGGTGGCGTTGCTGTCAGGGTTCCTCCGAGCCATAATCGAAGGTAGTGGTCATCCACTGCAGTAGTAGCCCTTGGGCAGCCTGAGCGAGGCATGTCTCTCTGTATCTCCTCCATGTCCGAACAACGCCGCTTTGGTTCACTCAGAGACACCTAGACACTTCCCTTGTTGTGAGCCCTTCCTGGCACAAAGTAACAACGCGGACGCGATCGAACCGCGGTATTGACCGTCTAGGCATGTTTGAACTATGACAACAAGAGCCGTGTACCTCCCTCCCGGTGAAATGACTGGAACTGATCTGCTGTCGGACACCCTCCGTCTAATAGGCGCTGCTCGTGCATGGTTGTTTACATTTTTGGACGGGTTTAGTTACATCTCTGAACACTCAAAGGGACTGTGTCTGTGATACAGTATTCACATTCAACGTCTATCTCCAGGATTTCTGGGAACCGGGGTGATGCAAAACTTTTTTTGATGTGCGTATTTCACTGATACTTTTCTTTCCTCTTAGGTGCGCTTGGGGCTACCTTTCTTCACTCCTCCGTTATTGGTCCAAGCGATCGTAGAGCATATCGGGCTTCGCTCCCGTTCTCTAGGGTCGTACAGAGGTCTCATTCGTTTCTGCTGTGGTGTCTGTTGGCTATAGTTAAACCTTGTCCTTTTTTCTGACACAGCACCAGCAACATTAATATAAGGCATCAAAGCCCTCTTTACTCTAATTATGCCGCAAAGAATTTTACCTCTTAAAGGCTTCCTACCAGTACTTGGCACATTTTCAAGTAGGACGTGATATGTTGCGCCGACATCGAGGCAGTGATACATGGTCGTTGCCCTCTGATGACTTCTATCCAGGTATGTAGGATGTTGCCCATATCCGGAAACGAAGTTGACTAGTCCTCTACTTGGCTCAAAACCTGCTATCTGAAGCCTTTATTTCAGGAAGAAATTTGAACATCCTTCTTCTCGTGTCTTAGGAATTCCACCTCTGCTGCCATTCTGAAAATATTAAGTTTTCATTATTAACGAATTTGTTGACCAAGAAGTTTGCATGTTTTTCATATTGTTTTTTCAGAGATAGTGGGGGAGACCGAGACTCGTTTCTCAGCTTGCCTCTCCCTGCCGCCTCTTCCGGTCGGCGGTATGCCATGTGAATGGCGTTACGGCACGGCGCAGCTGGCGAGGGGACAGGAGACTAGAAAGCGCCGCTGCTTTCCAGGAAAGTGCGCGTCCGCGGCTGCCGCCTCCTTGACAAGTGTCTGCGCAAGGACGCGGCACGGCGTGAGCGGTTCCTACGCGTAGCCTGACCGCTTGAACGCTTTGCGGCAACTGCCTGGACAGGCAAACTATTTGCCGCCGAGTTCCCACGCAGCGAAAAGACGTAATGCCTCGCTGCTAGCCGACGAGTGCCTTGCAACGATGTGTGTGCAGCATTACAAATACGAGTGGCATTCAATAAGTAACTCAACACATTTTTTTCTCTTCAAAATTTGACTGAAAAAATGCAGAGGTTGTTGCGGTGCATCGTGGAATACTGCCGTTTCAGCCCCTGTAGTTTCATGAAGTTCCGATAGGTGACAGCGTTATCCGTAGCCTCCAAAATTGCGTCTGTAGAGGAGGTGCGTTCCAAGCAGAGAGCTGTCATGGAATTTCTATTGACAGCAAACTGGAGCGTCGCAGATATTCGTAGGCACTGCAGAAAGTCTACGGAGACCTGGCAGTGAACAAAAGCACGGTGAGCCGTTGCGCAAGGCATTTGTCACTATCGCAACAAGGTCGCGCAAATCTGTCATATCTCCCGCGTGCCGGTCGGCGGCATACAGCTGTGTCTCCTGCAGTGTTGGAACGTGTGGACACACTCATTCGAGGTGATTGACGGATCAGAATCAAACACTGGATGTCTGCGTTAGTGATGGTGACACACTCATGCACTAGTTGCGGTACTCTAGGTTCATCGCCACCTACGCACTTTCCGACTTCGATTTGTTTGACCTAATGAAGGATGCACTCCGATGGAAGCAGTACGTGGTTGATGGGGAGGGAATTGATGCAGCAAGACGTTGGCTCCGACGTCGACCAGTAAATTGGTACCGTGCTGACATTTAGGCTCTCCAAGTAAGGTAATTTAAGAATGTCGTATTCAACGGAGATTATGATGAAAAACACAGTTTTGTAGCCAGTAGAATCTGGAATAATATGATGTACTGGAATACTGAATTAAAGCAACATGCTTTCAGAAAATATGCGTTGTATTATTTATTGAACCCCCTCGTATTTCTGATGCTCGACACTGATCGTTGCAAGGCAGTCATGTACTCGCAGCGAGGTACTAGGTCTGCACAGGTATCAGAACAGTCGTAACGTGTGAATTATCGCCTCGAAAAACTCGGTGAAGGTGTTATGTCTCGTCTACACAACCACTTTTCCACAACTATTTTTCCCTACGACGGATGACTCGGTGGAGACTTTGGTGGTAGAAGTCGTCACTCCAAAAACGCTGTTTACGTAGTGGTTTCTTCATAAGAGGAAAGAAGAAGTGCTCACTGGATCCCACGTACCGAGGTTAGGTGTGTGAGAGAAGGGTCCCCTACCTCTTCTCACACACCCCTCCACGGTATGCAGAATGTGGTATCCCATAGAAGCAGTATATTTGTGTACTGCAGAATGAGCTGAGGCTTTGTCGTCGACAACTTCGTCTTTATAGCTTCCCATAAACTCACCAGCATTTGGTACTAACTTCCTGCGACAGTCTGCCGTTTGCGAACTTACGTAGACTTGGGGCGTCCACTTTGATGAAAATCTCGCTGCCTCTGAGAAAGACTAATACAAGTGTCCTGGTAGGACGGAGGCGTGGATTCTTGGGTTGCACACACACTATGAAAGTAACAAAGAATAGGAAATGGTAAAATATTACTCATCTTTGGTGGTGCTGGTTACAGGAATTGTAGAACGCAGGTTTAGCCCATCTGTCCTGCGTTGACTACAGTTCCACGAACACAAACTAAATGATGATCTCTGATCTAAAGTCGGAAGAAAACTAATCTTCTGTTTTGATGTACTATTCGAAGAATAGTTACAAACTTACAATACTCAGTTAAATGGTCTGACCGCATGCGATAATTCTATTCACAGCTATGTTTCCACTGAAGACTAACCATTGTCTGTCTATCTGCCAACGTTTCTCACTCTACTACCTAAATATAAGACGAATGTTCTGCAGGAACTTCCTAACAAGACTCGGGCTACCTTACAACTTGCAACTCCTGCTCTTGCACAGTTACTTAAGCGCGCGTTTCTTGTGGCGCTGCCGTTCGAAGAGACGTGATTCTCGTTGGCGGTGTGATTGGTTTGCGCGCAGCGATGTTCCTACTTTCGTCGGATGTCCACGGTCCTTCTGGGACCAGCTGTTGCGACGTAATCTGTTAGCATCACATCTTGATAGTCCCAAAACTATAGCAGCATCATGGGCGGTGATGGTTATGTCTTAGCGTTTTTCAGCGGTGCTGAATCGGCATGTTTGCTAGCTATGCTCATTTGTCTGGGGATCATAGTGTTACATCCGGCAATCGTAAATGGCAAGTAGACTTAAGGAAGTCCTCCGTATTGGCCTGAGACAGCTGCAACATTTATGCTGTCGCACAGATTCTGTGGGCATTATCAATGAGTTCGAGCAATCCCAGAACCCAACTGGTGGCAGTTTTTGTCATGTTCCAGATGTCGTGCAACATGTTGAAATTGATCGGAGACGGATTTTTACTTTTTTCGCTATCTCCTCGATTCTAATACACCGTTGTTCGAGAGAGAGAGAGAGATGGTGTGCTGTTTCTCTCTTAGTCCATCGTGGATACGGGACAGCGACCAGTCAGATATTTACCAAGAACAATCACCAGACAGTCGTATGCTTTCAAAAGTTATTAATTTATTTACACGATCATTTACGGCATCTCCTTAATGCCATATTCAGGTCATTATGCATTGTATGTATAGAGAATCGGATATATCGTCGGATGCATAACTGGAGCCATGAGTGAGTTCTTTGAGGAGTGTGTAGTTCAAAGACTTACAACTACATTTGTTGTCAAGCCTTCGAAGTACACGCTCCATGAAAACTTCACATATTTCTTAAGTACATATTTTACAATCAGAACATTCAGCTTAGTAGACTCCGCCACTGTTTAAACTGAGTGTTGAAAGGTAAACACGTTATTTAATTGCTTAGCAAGTACCATCGTAATACGCAGTCATCGCAAATATAGAAATAAAGAGTTCTTACGGAGTTTACTCGACTGCCGTTTTATGATAAAGCTGGAATTAGCTGAAACAGATTAGCCACACTTGCTGTGTTGGGCAAATAAAACCTCTTTATGCTCACCAAATGCTGTCCTCTGCGGAAGCCGTTAGTCTTCCAATACAGAGGAATACTTTCGGATGAAAAGATTCTTTGGGATTAAGAGTGCCTAGAAATTTTAACCAATGTTCAGAAATAAACTTGATTTGGCTTGTAATACGTTAACGTATGAAAAGAAACAACAATAAATCTTCAGCATGAATGAAGACAGAAACATGGGGTGAATTTCAAGTGACGCCCAAAAACTAAAAGTTTTCCTTGGCGCCATTTGTAAGTTGTTGATTCATGGGATTCCAGCCGCGACTCCCTCTCTCGCTCATTCATTATTCATGGTGCGTTTAATCGAGACGGCCATAACAGAGCAACGAAAGGCATTTTGCGTACGTCTTTCAACAGGTGTAATTCAGTTACAACTGTGCGGCGTGATTTACGTCTAGAGTGCGGCACTGCACTTCCTTTAGCTCAGCTCAAAACATGCGACAGCGGTACCATCAGTTTCAAGACATTGGTTCTTAATGTAAGAGGAAATTTGTAGGTGGCGCCCGTGTGCTCGTTCAAGACGCGGAGCGCATTCAACAGTGTTTTGCACGTAGCCCACAGGAGTCTACCCGTCGTGCCGTCCGACAGTTGACCGTTCCTCATGTGTGTTTGTGTGCCATGTTCTGCATCGATGTTTCTGTTTCAAAAACACACTGGATGTTCCTCGTGCGCCCAGTATAAGCACTTTTAAGATTTGCGAAAAGTAAATCAAAACTGTGATCCTGAAAGTAATTTTAAAAAGTACCACATGGTTCTAAGTGAATGCTTGTAGAAGATATAGCCTTGTGAAATCTGATGTTTCTTTTGAAAATGAAACTTGCGTAAGGTTTCTACACTGAGGTGTCAAAAGACGTGGGATACTTCCTGATATCGTGTCGGAACTCCTTTAGCTCGGCGTAGTGCAGCAGCTCGACTTGGTGTGGACTCAACAACTCGTTGGAAGTCCCGTACAGAAATACTGAGCCATGGTGCCTCTATAGCCGTCAATAATGCGGAAGTGTTGCCGGTGCAGGAATTTTGTACGAACTGACCTCTCGAATATGTCCCTTAAGTGTTCGATGGGATTCATGTCAGGCGATTTGGGTGGCCAAATCATTTGCTGGAATTGTTCAGAATGTTCTTCAAACCAATGGCGAACAGTTGCGGCCCGGTGACATAGCGAATTGTCATCCGTTAATATTCCTCCTTTGTTGTCTCCAAGTAGCCGAAAATAAACAGTTACAGTCAATGATCGGTTCAGTTGGACCAGAGGACCCAGTCCATTCCATGTAAACACAGCCCACACAACCCACACCATTATGAGAGCCACTACCAGCTTTAACAGTATCTTGTTGACCATTTGGGTCCATAGCTCTGCAGGATCTGCGCCACACTCGAACCCTATCGTCAGCTCTTATCAACTAATATCGGGACTTACCTGAGTGGGCAACGGTTTTCCAGTAGTCTGGAGTCCAACCGATATGCTCACAGGCCCAGGAGAGACGCTGCAGGCGATGTGTGCTGTTTAGCAAGGGCACTCGCGGCGGTCGCCCGCTGGCATAGCCCATTAACGCCATATTTCGCCGCATTGTCCTAACGGATACGTTTGTCGTACGTCTCACATTGATTTCCGCGGTTATTTCACGCAGTCTTCACTTAAAACTTCCGGGCTGGTAGGCCGTGGTTGAAGCATAAAACTCTCCTGACGTTTCGTCTCCGACTGCAGGAGACATCCTCGGAGGTAAAGCGGCGAACGTCAGGAGAGAGTTTTACACTTCGACCACGGCCTATCAGCCCGGAAGTTATAAGTGAAGACAATACCGGCCGTGAAAGCTTACATTGTATGATATTTCACGCAGTGTTGCTAGCACTGACAACGAAGCAAACGCCGCTGCTCTCGGTCGTTAAGCGAAGGCTGTCCATGGTGAGACGCAATGCATGAAATTTGGTATTCTCGGTACCCTCTCGACGGTATGGATCTCGGAATATTGAATTTCCTAACGTTTTCAAATATGGAATGCCCATGCGTCTAGCTCCAACTGCAATTCCGCTTTCATTGTTAATTTCCGCCGTGCGGCCGTAATCACTTCCGAAACCTTTTTACATGGATCACCTGAGTACATATGACAGCTTCACAATTGCACTGCCCTTTTACACCTTGTGTACACGATACTACCGCCATCTGCATATGCGTATATCGCCATACCGTCACTTGCCACTTCAGTGTATGCTCGTTCATGCAGAAGATATAGCCTTGGGAAATCAGACGTGTTTTTGTGAAACATGCAGTATATTTCGCTCGATGAAACAGGCATGGCTTCGGAAATAATTGATATTTTTATTGTAAGTATAGAAGCCATGTCCTTTAAGTTTATAACTGATTTTCATTTTTACTTTCAAAATTTGTCAGTTGCTTTTGCGAGCTAACATCCCTAAGGCTCACATTCGGTTCTCCTTCATCGAAATGTCTTGGCTGAAACTCGTCTAGGAGTTGAACTGCACGTGTCGCATTACACGCTCTACATTAGACGCTTGTGACCCTTTGGTTAAATTGTCTGGCTGATGACAAGTTTGCGAAATACAAAGTTAATATAACATATAATAACAGTAATAATAACATCGGGAACTAAATTAGCGACCCATAAATGATGTTGGCCACTCAGTTGCGATTTGGTTAGAATAATGTTTATTCAGAAAGCGAACTAATTGCGAAAGTGGTCATATTTAGAGTTACTGCTACACTCGAGTGCATATCCATTTGACACAGTTCGATCATTCACAATCTCATCGCGAAATATAAGTTCACTACTCCACCTTGATATTTACACGAAAAGTTAGAGTTCACACCACGCGAGTGGTTGCTCACTACTCAGAGACTAAGTCTCACGATACCACACAACGCGAAATTTTCAATTCCTAGCCGCCTATAGACCGACTACACGCTTTCGCGTCTCAATCCGAACTGTCCCCTTTGGTGTCTCGACCAGAATTGCCCTCTGCCGTCTCCGACCGCGTTTCCCGCGCACCGAACATCTTCGCTCAACTGACTACCGCAGTTCCCTTTCCTGAAGCCGTCCATCTGATTGGCTACAGCTTCTTCTACATTTCTTTACATTTTAACATATTTAAATTATGATACCTTGACCACATTCAAGTTCTAAATAAAGTAACAATAATATCCATTACATAATAAACGTTAAAATTTTGGGAACGATTAGAACTTGAAATGTCAAAGATACCGAGGAATGATGTCAAAATACTTCTTGGAGATTTCAATGCACAGATTGGCAGAGAAAAGAAATACAGGAAGACGGTTGGGCTATACCCAGCACACAAATTGACCAACAAAAATGGCATGCGACTAATCCAACTTTGTCAACAATTCAACATAAAAATCAGCTCAACGTCGTTCAATAAGAAACCAAGAAAACAGAAGACCTGGAGATCCCCTATAAGCCAATTGGGAGAATTTCAAATTGACCATGTGGCCATCTCATATAACTTCCAAAAACAGACCAGAGATATCCAGGTTAGGAGAGGTGCAAATATTGACTCAGATCATTATCTCACAAGAGTTCGGGTCCAATTCACCCCAAGAAGGAAAACACCAAGAATTCCACCAGCAATCCCAAAATTTGACCTACAAAAACTAACAGAATCAGAAACAATTAAAAAATGGGAAAATTCTCCCGCAAACAACTGGGAACACTCAAGGAAAAAATCACAAAAATAGCGAAGGAGCAAATACCATTGAAGAAGAAGCACAAACATCCATGGTGGAATATGGAATGCGAAAAGGCAATTCAAGTTCGTACAGAAGCCTTTGCGAAGTACAGTTCAAATAAAAATGAGAAAACTCTTCAAAACTTTTTAGAAACACGGAAACTTTCAAATAAACTTATTAGACAAGAGAAGAGAAAGTATGTAACTCAGCAACTGGAATCAATAGAAGCAGATTTTAAAAATTATAATACGCATGGATTCTACTAAACTTTTGCAAACCAAATTAAAGGGTATATCCCTCAAAATGTCTGTTTTCGGAAATCAGATGGGAATCTGGCACTAAGCGACGAAGAAAACTGTGAAGAATTAGCCAAATATTTTGAAACGCTACTAAACTGTCCAGAACCAACAGAAGCTCTTCCAATATCCAGCACTAAAGCCCCGCAACAGCAAGACTCTGTACCGCCAACTGAAGAAGAAATTATCAAACACATAAACAAACTCAAAAATAACAAAGCATCAGGAGAAGATGTAATTGTAGCCGAATTTCTCAAAAGTCTAGGGTCTAACTCAAGAAATGAGCTAGTTAAAATTATTCAAAACATATGGGTTACTGAAGAAATACCAGAAGATTGGAAATGTGCCCTAATACATCCGTTACATAAAAAAGGGGATAAATCGGATGTGAACAACTATAGAGGAATCTCCTTACTTGCCGTCACATACAAGATATTATCAGCTTGTCTTCTTGAAAGAACACAAAAACTGCTAGAACCCAAAATCTCAGATTTCCAAGCTGGTTTCAGACCAAACAGATCATGCCCAGAACAAATTTTAAACTTGAAATTGATTACAAGGATGAGACAAAAGCGAAGGAAGCCTACAGTATATGTCTTTGTCGACTTTAAAAAGGCATATGATTCAATTCACAGACCCACACTATTTAAAATTCTTGAAGAACAAGGACTGGATAAGAAGACACGGAACATCATAGAGCAGACATTAACAAATACAAAATGCAAAGTGAAATTCATGGGAAAACTTTCAAAATCATTTGAGATAAAAACTGGGGTTAGACAAGGTGATGTATTATCACCTCTGTTATTTAACTTAGTTCTGGATAGAGTCATGGCAGAATGGGAAAAAGAACTCAAAAAAGAAAAGTACTGGAAACCAATATCACTGGGAACCAAAAACGATGATCTACAAATCCCCTACTTAGCCTACGCAGACGATCTTGCAATAATGGCAGATTCTAGTGAAATGGCAGTCAAACAGATAGAAACCTTAAAAGAGTGTGCAGGAAAAGTTGGCCTACAAATATCTTTTGAGAAAACGGTGTTTACAACAACAAATCTAGAAATTTCTAAGTTACAAACCAAATATGGAGAAATTAAGAGGGTACCATACTTTAAATATTTAGGAGAGATAATTTCTGAAAAATACTCACAACAAGAAAGAATATTAAAAGCTCGTAGGGGTCTAGGGCTGGTCCAAAACATTTACAACAAAAAATGTCTATCTATAAATACAAAAATTAAACATTATAAGTCGGTAATTAAACCAATAATGCTATATGCCAGCGAAACCTTGACACTTAAAAGAAAAACAGATATGGAAAACCTGAAGAAAGAGGAAAGGAAAATCATTAGGAAAATTCTGGGACCAAGATGGACCAAAGAGGGGTATAGATTACAGAAAAATTCTAAAATTGAAGAATATTCTAACATAGAGATAGACATGAGGAAGAGGCGTCTAAAATTCTATGGCCACATAATGAGACTTCCCGATCACAGACTTACAAAAAGAATAGTAAGATACGTAGCATCCCTTGTTAATGGAGGAGAATGGATCAAAAATGTAAAGAAAGATCTGGAATTAGACAACATTACTACTGAAGACATGAACAAAAGAAACAATTTCAAACTTAAAGTTGACAAATGGGAGGTCAAACCAGAGACAAAAGCGCCGAGAACTGGAACAAAATGGAGCGAAGAAAGAAAAGCTGAATTCTCGCAAAGAATGAAGACCTGGTGGGCAAACAAGAAGAATAAGAAGCCCCAGAAGTGAACCATCTTTACTTAGCGTCTTCCATGTTGGGAGCTTTACGAATAATAATAATAATAAACGTTAAATTTTTTTACATAAAACCAATACAATTTCTTTCTTAACTTTGAATGTCACGGCCAGTAGCCTTGCACCAATGTGCTTTCTGATAAATAAATAAAGAACACAACTAACTATTATGCACTAAACTTTACAACAAATATTCTATTACCTAATGATTCAATAAGGTGTCATTCTGTCATCGTTTAATGTGTTTTGTGTGGAGTAAATGATGATCTGATGCTTCACTGAAAATACTGATAACTTAAATTCACTATATCTTTTAAACAAATGAAGTTACAGTACTGATATTTACTACGTTTGTCATTTTAATTATGCGCTTCTATATGAAATGTCGATCGTTAAGATCGACCAAAGCGCTCAGATTTCAGTATTGAGGTCTTTGTTACAGAACTTGTTAACCTGACTTTAACAGTAAATCCTCAACTATTATAGATATGATACATATTTAATATTGGGATCACATTAAAATTTATGGAGGATGGCAGATTAAAATTACTGTGGCTTGATTCCCTGTATTACTTCAGAGTTAAACAGTTTTCATAAATCTTTCCCTTTATGGCCGATCTTAGTTCCACTATATTTAACACTGTTACATCACCTTGGTCACAAAAGGCTTCTACTGGGTTTCCCTATGACGTAGGTTCTCGTCTGTCTCACTCGCACACTACAGCGCTTAGGCCTCAATAGACAATAGACGTCTGTGAGTTTCCATATCTCGTGGTGAATCTGCGCCCTTTGTGGCACGCCGTCCTGGACGACGGGGTTCGTTTCACAATCCCTGTAGGCTGACTCTTTCGGCCATATATTTAAATGAGAGCACAATGCTCGTTAATTCACACTTTCCACTACAGGGTGACGTGGTACTTATCCAGGAAATGATTAATAATTCGTCGTATGGTGTAATGCATCCATCTGTAGATGAATAACATGTTCGCAAACGGTAACATAAAAAAAGGTAAGGCTGTCATCAACCATAAGGTTGGTTTGACCACCACAGTTCTTTACTAGGCGTGGGCCTATTGGAAGTGGAACGCCTTTGCCTCCCCTAACCTTTGACCTACACTCCTGGAAATGGAAAAAAGAACACATTGACACCGGTGTGTCAGACCCACCATACTTGCTCCGGACACTGCGAGAGGGCTGTACAAGCAATGATCACACGCACGGCACAGCGGACACACCAGGAACCGCGGTGTTGGCCGTCGAATGGCGCTAGCTGCGCAGCATTTGTGCACCGCCGCCGTCAGTGTCAGCCAGTTTGCCGTGGCATACGGAGCTCCATCGCAGTCTTTAACACTGGTAGCATGCCGCGACAACGTGGACGTGAACCGTATGTGCAGTTGACGGACTTTGAGCGGGGCGTATAGTGGGCATGCGGGAGGCCGGGTGGACGTACCGCCGAATTGCTCAACACGTGGGGCGTGAGGTCTCCACAGTACATCAATGTTGTTGCCAGTGGTCGGCGGAAGGTGCACGTGCCCGTCGACCTGGGATCGGACTGCAGCGACGCACGGATGCACGCCAAGACCGTAGGATCCTACGCAGTGCCGTAGGGGACCGCACCGCCACTTCCCAGCAAAATAGGGACACTGTTGCTCCTGGGGTATCGGCGAGGACCATTCGCAACCGTCTCCATGAAGCTGGGCTACGGTCTCGCACACCGTTAGGCCGTCTTCCGCTCACGCCCCAACATCGTGCAGCCCGCCTCCAGTGGTGTCGCGACAGGCGTGAATGGAGGGACGAATGGAGACGTGTCGTCTTCAGCGATGAGAGTCGCTTCTGCCTTGGTGCCAATGATGGTCGTATGCGTGTTTGGCGCCGTGCAGGTGAGCGCCACAATCAGGACTGCATACGACCGAGGCACACAGGGCCAACACCCGGCATCATGGTGTGGGGAGCGATCTCCTACACTGGCCGTACACCACTGGTGATCGTCGAGGGGACACTGAATAGTGCACGGTACATCCAAACCGTCATCGAACCCATCGTTCTACCATTCCTAGACCGGCAAGGGAACTTGCTGTTCCAACAGGACAATGCACGTCCGCATGTATCCCGTGCCACCCAACGTGCTCTAGAAGGTGTAAGTCAACTACCCTGGCCAGCAAGATCTCCGGATCTGTCCCCCATTGAGCATGTTTGGGACTGGATGAAGCGTCGTCTCACGCGGTCTGCACGTCCAGCACGAACGCTGGTCCAACTGAGGCGCCAGGTGGAAATGGCATGGCAAGCCGTTCCACAGGACTACACCCAGCATCTCTACGATCGTCTCCATGGGAGAATAGCAGCCTGCATTGCTGCGAAAGGTGGATATACACTGTACTAGTGCCGACATTGTGCATGCTCTGTTGCCTGTGTCTATGTGCCTGTGGTTCTGTCAGTGTGATCATGTGATGTATCTGACCCCAGGAATATGTCAATAAAGTTTCCCCTTCCTGGGACAATGAATTCACGGTGTTCTTATTTCAATTTCCAGGAGTGTATTTATCCAGCCAATTATACTTAGACCTACACTAGAATGTGGACTCTAAGCCATCGGAGGACTCGAAATAATAAAATGTTTTGGAAATATATTATTTATTTAGTGGATTTATCTGTCATAAAACGGATTTACCATACAACCAAATAACCCGAAGAGGCCGCCTACAGAGAAATTACCAATTCTGTCTCATCATGATCCTTCTCCTTCAGATGATAACCTCATCGGATTACAGATAAGCGTCAGTGTACAAGAATGATCAAAAACGAAGTTACAAGATGTTATTTATCCGGAGCCGTTCTTTCGCCGGCACCATTCCTCTAAGATGATATTACTTTCGGTAGGTGACGAAGCAATTCCTCATCTCCAACAAAAGAAATTCGTTTGTAATGAGACACTCATTAAGCTATATCTAACAAACATTTCACTGTGATGCGCAGTCAGCAGCCTGGTTCTCGTGTGCTGCTCTAGGTCTCCAGAAGTAATCGAGATATTTGCTTAGGTAACGACGAAGGCAGTTCTTTAAGACTTGTGCAGAACTTCATCCACTGTTCCAAGCCTAATAAAATTGTGGGTAGTACCGTAACTAAGGAGACCAGTGCTCTTTCTTGGGATAGACTGTTGAGGTAAGAACGTTGTGTATTAATTCGCAGTTTACAAAAAAGCTTAAGACATTTCTTCTGATAAGGGTGAAGACTGTTAGTATACTGATAAAATACTAAATACACAGTAAATTCGGTTTCATAATCGAGAGCACAGGTGTCAAATCTATTACATATTCTTTTAAAATGCGACATCTGTTCAAATAGTCTTCTTTAATATTTATTTTCTGTAACCTTTTTAACTGCCACGGTTCTTTTCACTAGCTTACAAATATATTCCAGTTTTTTAGCAAATATGTGGAATTTTAGGGAAAAAAACACGCAATGGGATAAGAACAAAGCGAACCATGATCAACTGTTACTCTACGACTACTCTTCTCAGAATTGATAAATTTTCGATAAGCACTTTAGTAGCTTACACCTGCGAAGACTGCTAGTTTTTGGTACCACTGGAAGTACTTTAGGTTAGTTAGTGATTACCGCCTACATGACAGCTTTAGACATAGACGCTGTATCAGAAGTTCTTTTACAAACTTTGAGGGTTTACACCTTACACCAAAACAATGAAACTCAGAAAACAAAGGAGTGTCACAGATTTGCTTACAAAACTTGCCGGGTCGTAGACTACTACACATTTTTAAACAGCCCCGGACGGTGCCGAATGGTTTCACAAACTCCAATGAAACAGTGATCTAAGTCTGCGTTAGGAATTTCTGCAGCATAAACCACCGGTTTTTTGCTGGCCCATACATAACAGTCGAAAAGAGTGAAGACGGGGAAGCGCGGACGATGGAACTGGTCCTTTCGTTCCAACTCATCAATGATGGGAGGTGTCACCCCTGCTTGTCGTTCAATGGCGGAAGTTTCATAACGTTGAGATTACAAAACCACCACTCCCGTTCAACAGTTTGTAATACACGTGTCCCTAAGGGACATTACTGCAATATGGAGTAAAGTATCCGATCCGAAGTAAAATTACCCTGCAGTAACGTAGCGGGTGCTATAACCGATTAACACGCTTTTCTACTGATTACATTAAACAATGTCTCTGTTAACTGAAATATTATTGAATGGTCGATTTGAAATTTCAGTAGTTAGTTGTTCTGATTTCCTGTTCATTAATGTGCACAGTTAACTAAAACAAACTTAGAGTCGCCAGCTCGCTGCACTAGCAACTCTAGTACACTGAAATAATGACAACAGCAGCGTAACTCAGCTCGTTTTGTTATTAGCATATGACACTACCCAACTTCTCACAGCACATTGACACAGCTATGAGATGGAAATGTTACAATGAAAGGAAGGTTTCTTTTCTGGTTGTTAAACAGAATAGCTGCTCAAAACACTGGCACTGCCCATTAACTTCCCATTAGCAAAAGCGTCTCGTCTAGCAGAATGTTACAACGTTACTCTCCTGAATGCTTACTGCTGGCTGCCTTCATTACACCTGCATGGGAATATGTTTGCATTTGCTCTTATACTGTATATTAGTTTCGAAAGTGGGGCAGTAATTGGTTTAGTGATTTTAGTAATAACTGTAGCGTAATGTTTACTGCAATACTTACGACGTTAATTTCGTTAATCAGTAACAAAAAATGTAAAATCGAAAACTGGCATTCATGTTTTGACAGCTGAAAAGTAATGCCCTTTCAAGGTAAGAAGCAATGTTTAGTAAAAAAAAAGCCTGAAAACTATCACTAGGAACGTGGTACTACCGACGGTTGCTAAAATCATTTAATCTGAGCATGACCAGTTACTTTTGTAAAATACATTTTCAATAGTCTTTCCAAGAAATTGGAAAGAATTTGGTTTCAGATAACTTAGATCACACTGTCATTATTATTTAATTGTTGTTTAATTGTGAGCAGTTAACTTAAGGCATTTCGTCTGTTTCAAACGAATCACAGGAACATTTAATTAGATTATTGTTCACTCATTTAAATAAGTTTCTGTCTCTTAATACAACACGGAATTTCACTTCATGAAAGGAAGGATTCTATCACGAAAAATGTTCGGGTTGAAACATAACAATTACTAGCACAATGAAAACCTGTAATTTGAACACTATCAGTTCTAAACGCCGGAATGTGTGTACAAACTCGTACGATAAACTGGTTTGATTTAATTTTGTGCTGATTCTCCTCAGGTGCTTTGGCGGATAACATTGTGTAGCAATAAATGGTACAGGTTCTTCATGGCGTCGATTTACAATAATAGCATTGGGCCCAAGGTATGTTTTGTTGCCAGTAAACTTGAAGTTTTGTACTGTGCGAACATAATTCAAAGTACCGTCTGTCCACACAAAACCTTTCCATTGCAGCACAACGACGAACATCTCAACACGCTTTGACTGTAGTACATTCAACGTCCGAACCAGATGTAGTCTAGTAACGGAAAGCAACTATTTCGCGTCCAAAGACATTAATGAAGCCTAACGATCGATACTCTTACACTCTTGACTATTCTAGTGTGTCTACATACAATACTTTAAACATGTATCTTTAATGTATTGACATATAGCTCTCTGAATTAATGAACATCACATCGTGCACATTACAGGAAACACATACGCAATCACAATCATACATTAAAGCGAAAAATCGGTTATCCACTGTGTTATAGTGTTACAAGATCATGTGCTGCTTCTTATTTGTAGTGTCACAACCTGTAGCAAGCCTGGATGAGTTTTCTGAATAAATTTCTTTCAGTCAGCTCTGAAAGCGTTCCAAGAGGACATAAAGATCTAGTAGTCAGTCATCAACAGTTCCAACACACTGAATTGTACAACGAGGATATTCAGCCGCACGCAAATGGTAGTTGTGCAAAATTACGGTTCCAACTCTTGCAAATGTTACCTTATCTGTAAACACGACTGAAGATATAGACAACTTATTAATAGTTTCCACAATACATTATCGACACACATTGCTCTGTGGCTAGTGACTGGCCTTCAAGGAGCCCTACACATTCTTAAGATGAAGCGGATACATAATCTGCAGTTCAAAATAATCTCCTTCATATAGTGCTATCAGATGAGCCATATACTACGACAATTCCCCGTGCGATGACGTTTTGATCTTTACGTTATACTGATAGACTGTAAAGAAAATCTTCGGCCAGAGTTTATGTTGCTCCTAATCTTGTCCCAGAAATGCAACGATAAACAACAGCAAAGATTGGACGACTCGGTTATCTTATGTTTGGAAACACTTTCTGTACAGCACTGCAGCGTCATCCTTTATGCAATTCAGCAACATGCTGCATCCATAGCACGGCATGGTTGACAGTTGCTCGCAGCATATCCGGTGTAATTAGAGCGATATGTCTTCGTATGCTATGCTTCAGATCAGGAAAAGTCCGGATACGTCCCTGGTACACACGATCTTTCAGATATGCCCACAGCCAGAAGTCATCTGAATTTAGGTCGGGGGGACCTGGAAAACCACACATCATGAGGTTTCCTAGAGACGATGCGGTCGTTACTGAAGATTTCACCTGGCAAGCGACTTTTGTTGTCGCCCACCCTTGCATTAAAATTGTGTGAACACAGTTGCATTCTTGCAAAACTGGAATCACTTGTTGCACAAGGAGGTCCTTATAACGTGTAGATGTCATTGTACATCTAACGGACCCAAGAGGTGTCATCTCATCACAGAAAAATGGACCGAGAATGAAGGAGCTTGTGAAACCACACCGTTACAGTCACATAAGCTGTGCAGAGGATGTTCCTGCACAACATGTGCGACAGTTCTGTGCATTCACGGCACCGTGCGGAGTAATATGTGCGTCGTTCCTCCAAAGAATACTCCCTGGACACACTTCATCCATTTCTATGCATGCCAAAAAAAGGAAGGGCAAAATCACGACATTGTAGCTTATCTTAGGTCTACATTCTGTATCTTGTAGGAATACCAGCGTAAAATGCGACGCAAAATCTTTCAACCGTTGAGCAGAGGAGAGACAATTCCTGTAACCGACTGGCTGCGTGGTCGGCTATAGGTACAGGAACTTCATCAACAACTGCCATGGGAATGGGGCGCCTTCATCTCACAGCTGCACCACATAATTCGCCAGATTCTTCAAATTTCTTGACCACATTCTTTAGCCTCTATTATTGACGTGGGGCCTCTTTGTAGCTGTTTCTTTGGGTAATATTCCCGCAAAGCAGCACTGATATTGCCGCCGTTCTGATAAAACAACTTCATCAGCTGTGCACAGTCCTTCTTCTCGGTAGCGATTGCGTTTCGTACGGAAATTCCAACCTTGTTAACTCTTTACACCAACTGTCACTTCACAGTAGAAGGCAACATGTGTCGCCAAGCGACAAACAGCATACTGATAAAACAGGAAATATTTCATATTCTGACTACTTACACCTTCATATATTCACCCAGTGGCAGAAAGTGCAACTATTTTTTTCAGCATACCCCGCTAGCACACCGATTAGTGAACGTATCCACGATCTTTCAGCGTCACGCGATCAATACAGTCCGCACTACAGTACTGGGAACACCATCAATTTAACTATAACCATCCTGTACAACTAAGCGGGCATAGCCAGAGTCCTGATTTATGCATTGACGTTTCGGACTCTTCCTTACATTAGTGATATCCTATATGTACCACAAACATATCCTACGCTAATAAACAGTGTGAAACGAAACTCATCGTACCACCCTGCCTGTTTTTTACATTAGTCAGTACCCAGGTTTTTTTATTACTTGTGTTATTTTGCTATCCATTAGTGTTCAAGACATTTCGCAATATCAACTCTAACAGAAATTTTATGTTAATAAACTTCCCGTTTCTTTACATAGACACTGTATACCGTAGACAAGCCCTAATCTACATCTACATATATGCTCCACTAGCCACCAAGCTGTGTGTGGCGGAGGGCACAATACGCGCCAAAGTCATATTCTCCCCCACCGTCTGTTCCACTAGCATATCGCGCGAGGGAAAAACGACTGTCTCTCTGAACGCCTCAGTATGAGCTCTAATTTCGCTTACCTATGATCATTGCGCAATTTGAAAGTTGGTGGTAATAATATATGTTCTACATCCTCGGCGAAGATTGGATTTCGGACTTTAGTGAGCAGCCCCTTCCGTTTAGCGCGCCTCTATCTGCAAGTGTGTCCTACTTGAAACTTTCTACGATTTGTAACGCTCTCGCGATGGCTAAATGTACCAGTGTCGAATCTTGCCGCTCTTCTTTGGACCTTCTCAATTTCTTGAATCAGATCCAACAGGTAAGGGTCCCATACAGACGATCAGTACTCTAAGACTGGAGGAACTAACGTATTGTAAGCTATTTACTTTGTTGAAGGACTGCATCGCTTCAGGATTCTACCAATAAACCGGAATCTAGAGTTCGCCTTGCCCGTTACTTGTGTAATCTGATCATTCCATTTCAGATCATTTTGAATAGTCACACCCAGATACTTGACGGATGTTACCGCTTCCAAAGACGGGCTATTTATTTTGTACTCGTACATTAATGGGGATTTTCGCCTTGTTATACGCAGTAGGTTGCACTTACTAATATTGAGAGATAACTGCCAGTCATTACACCACGCATTTCTTTTCTGCAAATCCTCATTGATCTGTTCACAGCTTTCGTGTGATACTATTTTCCTGTAGACTACAGCATCATCGGCAAACAGTCTAATGCCGCTGTCAATACCATCAACCAGATCGTTTATGTAAATCGTAAAAAGCAGCGGATCTATTATACTGCCCTGGGGCAGTGGTATGTTTAAGATAACAATCTTCTTTAATGCCCTCCGACATGTACCAGTAAGTTTATTTTGTTGTTCTTCACAGTTGTGGTTACCAGATAAAGTCTTATCATCGTATGCTGTCATGGCGATAAATCCGGTGGCTGAAGACACGTCTGGTACATTTGCTGCTGTAGCCACTGACTCATCAACTTTGAAGGCACAGACGATTTGCATTTGTTGAAAGTCTACATGGCTCGATATCGACATTGAAATAAAATATTATCAAAGACACACTACCTGTTTGCTTAAAAATGGCTCTGAGCACTATGGGACTTAACTGCTGAGGTCATCAGTCCCCTAGAATTTAGAACCACTTAAACCCAACTAACCTAACGACATCACACACACTCATGCCCGAGACAGGATTCGAACCTGCGACCGTATCGATCGCGCGGCTCCAGACTGTAGCGCCTAGAACCGCTCGGCCACTTCGGCCGGCGTTTGCTTAAAACACTGCCAGGCTTGCTGTAGCACAGTTGGGAAACAATGACAATATGTTACAACTAAAGCAGTTTTCATTGCGCATCTGATTGTCTGCAAAATTCGATTGTTCAGGAAACTGGGTGGTATGTATGAATATCGACTTCAGATTGTTAACGCTATGAGATTTGTTGATTGCACGTCCTTACTTGCTACTTTCGGCGAAATCTTTCCCTTCATGCATACGTTCCGCGCGTAACTACACAATTATACAAACGCTATTCATCTTATGTCACTGAAGAGATTTAAATGTGTACACTCCACTGAATAACTTTAAAAAGCACGGAAAACAAGTATTGCGAAAGGTAATTATTTCTTTCAGTCGACAGGACGTAGGGTACTGACCACTGACTCTGAAGTTGATAGAAACGACTTGATTCCCGCAAAGTCGTCCCTTCTTTTGTGGCGAGTTTTTCTTATATTGAGGATGGCGTGACGGATGCAGGTGTGTAGCGCCGTCTGCTGTGTCTCGGAAGCGACTGCTTAGCCTACATTGAAGCGAGCGGCTTTCACAGTTACGCCAGTGTCTGAGGCAAGAAGTTGTTTCCATTCAGTCGCAATCGGACGCTCTGTTATTGCCGAGACTGAGCCGGAAATTTCAATAGGTCCCCGCACGCCCGCTCGCCCTGCCGACCGCTCGGTTTTATTTCCGAGGCGTCACGGCTCGTTAACGTCGGTCGTGAAAGAGACGCAACGGCTGCTCCAGCGGTTCGTTCCCCGACTGGAACGCGTAATTGCGATGGCCCAGAAAGGGACGACACGGCGCAGCACTAGGCGCCCCGTTCGCCGCTGCACCGGACGCTTTTCCTCGTTACCCGAGGCGGGTAGAGAGGCAGCTGCGGGCCTGCAGGGACATACCAGCAACCAGAGTACCGTGAAAGCGGCGACATCACACTTGCGGCACGCGTATCACGAAAGCGAAACTGTTGCCCAACAACAGGCTACGTGTTCGGGGTCGCAGTCGACAGGTATAGGCTGGCGCGTCTTCCTCTCTCGAAGCCGGTTTCAGTTTCCCTCGGCTGCTCTACTCCGCGCCACATGATGTTATCACACGTAGATGACACATACCCGCTAAAACACAGTGACACGACGGGCAGCATGGGTCCGTTCAGCAAGTACCGACTTGTGTGTCCAACTGTTCTTACTCCACCAATGATCGAGAAGCTCGGTGTGGAGCCGACCGTTACGCGTGGCGCGGGAAGCAATGAGTGGTGGCGACTCGTGGCTGGGTATTGGTCGTGCCGTGAGAAATTTGACAGATCCATTAATTATTGCAAATTTTCGTGGACGGGACTTAGAACTCATCAATATTAGAAGCGAGTCGTTAGCAAAGATCAATAGAAGCAATGGTTACCTCAGAAAAGTAGTCACAAGCCGAAATAAGAGTGAACGTCAACACGTGCGCGTAGAAATCTTAGAAACGTATACCGTGGCTTGTACTAGATCTGACAACCCTACCACAACAAACGTCAAAAATTAATTATGATTATAGTGTTGTTCACGCTGCTAAATATTGCATTTTCGGGCAACAACGAAGTTATATTGTGTGGCAGGTGTCATTAGAGCACAGTTAATAAAGTCATTTCATGAAATAATTTATAAACTGGGCACTCATCTTTTCGTGTTTCCCACGCAGGTCTCGTTGTGAACTCATGGCTCAATCGTCGAAAATCTAGGTGGTGATGATTCCAAGCTCGGATGCAAAGAGGCCTAGGTGTTATTCTGCGATATTCAAAATTTTTATAGATGTGTTTCATAAACCATTCTTGAAGATTAAACTTTTGCAAGTTAGCACAATGGTGATGTAAAAAACTTATCAGCACTCCGAATTTAAGTTACACTTCTTTTCTATTACTTTTATTGCACCATCACTTCACAATATAAAACATACTTGAAAATATCTTCCTCACAGTTAAAGTTCACATTTCATAAACTGACTACAATTTGCGTCTTTTCAACATGACGACCAAGACTTGACTTTCTAATAACCGCTTCCGCGCCCAAAAATCAAGAGTTACAAGTACGACAAAGATCATAGTGACAAAAGAAAGAATACACGTAAGAATAAAATCATTGCAATATAAACATATCGATGTATCAAAGTACCTCTACATTAATGAAATCAAATTTGAATGTTGTCACAGAAATATGTTAACTATTGTAGAGAAACACAGTAGAATATTACTGGTATCGAGAGGTTGAGGTGAGGTTCAAATGGTTCTGAGCACTATGCGACTTAACTGCTGAGGTCATCAGTCGCCTAGAACTTAGAACTAATTAAACCTAACTAACCTAAGGACATCACACACATCCATGCCCGAGGCAGGATTCGAACCTGCGACCGTAGCGGTCACGCGGTTCCAGACTGAAGCGTCTAAACCGCACGTCCACACCGGCCGGCTTGAGGTGAGGTGCCGCAATGGTTATGTAATTCAAGTACCATTACATAGAGAAATAAATCTTTCAGTTTTATGAAGTCAGTTATCCTTTCCAATTCTTTTCATGTGAGTTAAAACTAATTGAGCGTCAAGATTTTTGAAGGCAAGTGTAGTGATTTTGATAGGGCACATATCGGTAGGCACACGCCCCCATTTTTAGTCTTCAGGTGCATTCTCCTTGGCAGTAACATGCCCATTCTAAGCCGTGCAACATAAGCAGGTGGGTTTAGAAAGAAACTTGGCCGTGATAGATATGAATAAGGTGATAGGCATCTTACACGCTTCCCTCATTCCGTGTTCCATTCGCGAATGGTTCGTGTGAATAACGACTGCTGGCAAGCTTCTGTGTGAGCTCGAATCCCTCTGATTTTACCTTCGTGCTTTCTAGCGAGATATGCAGAGTGTCCCAGGAAGAATGTTCAGTATTGGGGGATATAACAGGAAAGCTAATTTGAAGTAAAAAATGCTTCATAGAACAGATTTAATGTACACTTGTTTTTAGGCAACAGGCGCTCATATTTGTGTTCTATCCACCCAGCCTGTTTGACGTTTCATTCTAGCCCAATGGTGTCGAAGCATGTTTGAGCATTAAAGAGAACAGTTGGTTGCATGATAGGAGGACCTCAATTGCCACGACAATAACTGTAAGTAAACCCAAATTATAGTCGCGAAATAGTTTTGCAGAAAAAATACATTTATTGGTAAAACGATTCCTTGACTCGCAAACCAAACTCACAATATATAATTTCGCTGCTGACGGAAAGATTTTACAGAACAAAGCCCTCTAGAAAACAAACTAGTAATCACAACAGACAAAATGTTTTAGGTATAATTTTCAGTACAAAATTATTACCTAAAATATATTTTCGCTCTACGGGCCAGAATGAAAATACTCAGTGAAGCGGTGTCAAAGGTCCGAAATAGTTTTGGACTTTAAAAAGGACTCTTGTCTGCATAATAGGCAGACCTGAGTTCCCACAGTTTAGTGCACAAATGCAGTTTCTTCAAAACCAAACGATTATTAAAACAAACATCCAAACATCCAAAATTACCTCGAGCAATTAAACAGAGAACCGACTCGTGGAGATAACATCTTGGACCTACTGATAACAAACAGACCCGAACTTTTCGACTCTGTAAGTGCAGAACAGGGAATCAGTGATCATAAGGCCGTTGCAGCATCCCTGAATATGGAAGTTAATAGGAATATAAAAAAAGGGAGGAAGGTTTATCTGTTTAGCAAGAGTAATAGAAGGCAGATTTCAGACTACCTAACAGATCAAAACGAAAATTTCTGTTCCGACACTGACAATGTTGAGTGTTTATGGAAAAAGTTCAAGGCAATCGTAAAATGCGTTTTAGACAGGTACGTGCCGAGCAAAACTGTGAGGGACGGGAAAAACCCACCGTGGTACAACAACAAAGTTAGGAAACTACTGCGAAAGCAAAGAGAGCTTCACTCCAAGTTTAAACGCAGCCAAAACCTCTCACACAAACAGAAGCTAAACGATGTCAAAGTTAGCGTAAGGAGGGCTATGCGTGAAGCGTTCAGTGAATTCGAAAGTAAAATACTAGGTACCGACTTGACAGAAAATCCTAGGAAGTTCTGGTCTTACGTTAAATCAGTAAGTGGCTCGAAACATCATGTCCAGACACTCCGGGATGATGATGGCATTGAAACAGAGGATGACAAGCGTAAAACTGAAATACTAAACACCTTTTTCCAAAGCTGTTTCACAGAGGAAGACCGCACTGCAGTTCCTTCTCTAAATCCTCGCACCAACGAAAAAATGGCTGACATTGAAATAAGTGTCCTAGGAATAGAAAAGCAACTGGAATCACTCAACAGAGGAAAGTCCACTGGACCTGACGGGATACCAATTCGATTCTACACAGAGTACGCGAAAGAACTTGCCCCCCTTCTAACAGCCGTGTACCGCAAGTCTCTAGAGGAACAGAAGGTTCCAAATGATTGGAAAAGAGCACAGGTAGTCCCAGTCTTCAAGAAGGGTCGTCGAGCAGATGCGCAAAAATATAGACCTATCTCTCTGACGTCGATCTGTTGTAGAATTTTAGAACATGTCTTTTGCTCGAGTATCATGTCGTTTTTGGAAACTCAGAATCTACTATGTAGGAATCAACATGGATTCCGGAAACAGCGATCGTGTGAAACCCAACTCGCTTTATTTGTTCATGAGACCCAGAAAATATGAGATACAGGCTCCCAGGTAGATGCCATTTTCCTTGACTTCCGGAAGGCGTTCGATACAGTTCCGCACTGTCGCCTGATAAACAAAGTAAGAGCCTACGGAATATCAGACCAGCTGTGTGGCTGGATTGAAGAGTTTTTAGCAAACAGAACACAGCATGTTGTTCTCAATGGAGAGACATCTACAGACGTTAAAGTAACCTCTGGCGTGCCACAGGGGAGTGTTATGGGACCATTGCTTTTCACAATATATATAAATGACCTAGTAGATAGTGTCGGAAGTTCCATGCGGCTTTTCGCGGATGATGCTGTAGTATACAGAGAAGTTGCAGCATTAGAAAATTGTAGCGAAATGCAGGAAGATCTGCAGCGGATAGGCACTTGGTGCAGGGAGTGGCAACTGACCCTTAACATAGACAAATGTAATGTATTGCGAATACATAGAAAGAAGGATCCTTTATTGTATGATTATATGATAGCGGAACAAACACTGGTAGCAGTTACTTCTGTAAAATATCTGGGAGTATGCGTGCGGAACGATTTGAAGTGGAATGATCATATAAAATTAATTGTTGGTAAGGCGGGTACCAGGTTGAGATTCATTGGGAGAGTCCTTAGAAAATGTAGTCCATCAACAAAGGAGGTGGCTTACAAAACACTCGTTCGACCTATACTTGAGTATTGCTCATCAGTGTGGGATCCGTACCAGATCGGGTTGACGGAGGAGATAGAGAAGATCCAAAGAAGAGCGGCGCGTTTCGTCACAGGGTTATTTGGTAACCGTGATAGCGTTACGGAGATGTTTAACAAACTCAAGTGGCAGACCCTGCAAGAGAGGCGCTCTGCATCGCGGTGTAGCTTGCTCGCCAGGTTTCGAGAGGGTGCGTTTCTGGATGAGGTATCGAATATATTGCTTCCCCCTACTTATACCTCCCGAGGAGATCACGAATGTAAAATTAGAGAGATTAGAGCGCGCACAGAGGCTTTCAGACAGTCGTTCTTCCCGCGAACCATACGCGACTGGAACAGGAAAGGGAGATAATGACAGTGGCACGTAAAGTGCCCTCCGCCACACACCGTTGGGTGGCTTGCGGAGTATAAATGTAGATGTAGATGTAGATATATGTTAATATAGGAACAGCGAGATGTCTCGTTGTTGAGTGAAGAGTAGACACTAATTCATGAACTAAGCACTACATACTACACTCGATTTTACATCACGCTATAACATTCACGCCAATAAAGATATTTCCCTCGGCTGTTATCTATACACCAATAGATTGGAGGCTATAGTTCCTCTGCTTTAAGCTCTTCATTTTTTTGCCTGTTGCATATGGGTAGTCGTCGGCCCGCTTCAGGCGACGTCTGTCGCACGGCATACCTGAGCGAAACAGTAGAGGTGTTAGACGCCAAAAACATTACTCTGCTGTGTCTTTGGAGAGAGTCTGAAACAATTCAACAGTTCCCTGCCAACGAGTCGATGTAGCGTTAGACTCCCCGACCTGGAATGCGGCGAGCTGGAGCATGTCGTGTGTATTCTAGGCTTGAGGGTGCTGGAGTGGTTAGCGGTTAGCGGGTAGCGTGCTTCAGAATGTAGGAAACGAGCATGCTTCTCACGGTGCTGCATTCTTCACGCACTGCAGCCGTCGTTTCCGCGCCAGATCGCAAGCTGACGCTGCATCGCAAGGTCAGATCAGAGGACGCTGCCGTTGCCACATCACCAAGATTTGCTATCTGTTCGATGCGCACCCAGGACTGCAATGTCAGAGCTTTCGCAACACGAAGCACTGCCTAAGACACCTATAATGGTGCCGAGAGCAAGGTGTCGCAGTAGTTAACATACTGCGCTCATATCCGGCAGGTAAAAAGTAAACCATTTGGATTTAGGCTACCGTGTTTAGACGAAAGTTATTTTTCGATGAATGAGGCTGGAGGTGATCCCTGCTGCTACCCCTCTTAAATCCGATCCATAAAGTCGTCCTTGAAGGCGGGGGAGTGAGTCATTAAACTCTGAATTTTTCATCCTTCGTTCACAGTTTCTGCGCCGTTGTACGATAGATCAAACAGTGTGACCATCCGTATGTTTTGTTTTCAAAAGTGTTCGGCGTCTGTGTTGTAGAAGTAACTACTAATATTCCAACACCTCTAGTACTCTTTAGGCATGTGCGCGTAATTTCGGCTTCAGTCTCTTTAAATGGCCCTCCCGTCGTGACATCAGACATCAGACGTTCAAGTAGGAAGGTCGCTGTGTGATACGTTCTATCCAAAGAGATGAGTGTGTTTTCTCTCTCTGTTCCATGCCACAATTCTAGCCGTCGCCTACACTCTTATGACGACGGAGTAAGCGC
Source organism: Schistocerca cancellata (assembly GCF_023864275.1). Taxonomy (NCBI): domain Eukaryota; kingdom Metazoa; phylum Arthropoda; class Insecta; order Orthoptera; family Acrididae; genus Schistocerca; species Schistocerca cancellata. The sequence continues at coordinate 517,790,948 of NC_064630.1, read as the reverse complement.
GACGTTGGGCTCCTGTTTCTGGTGTTGGCTCTTCAAAATTATATTGGTCCGAAAAATGTCCCTGTCGCTGACCAACGCAACATTTGTCGGAGAACGACGTATTTTATTTTAATTACAAGTTTTCTCATGTACTATTTACTCTTGTAGTGATAAAAGTTCCACGACTAGCTCGTTTCGGCAAGTTGCCATTTTCAAGTGCACTCTTAGCTGGTATGACGTGGTCCATATGACATCTTGGAGCGTAAATGACGCCTGTCTATCAATTATTACACTATGACGTTATTGATAAGTTTACTTTTTTATTTGCGTGATCACCTGAAGAAATTTTTGACAGCTTTTCTGACTCCTTCGGCTCCAGTAAACCTGTTAAAACAACATCACAAGATCACGGAAATAAAATGTAAACATATAAATAATATCATATCATAACAAAAAGACAGCCATCATTTAGCCCCAAGATGTCAAGATGCCACGTCATACTAACTGAGACGTGTACTTGATAATGGCAAATCGCCGAAATGACCAAGTCGTGTAACTTGTATCACTAAGAGTAAATAAATAAACAAACAACGAAGCAAGAAACTTGTGCTTAAAATAAAATATATCGTTCATCGAGCTCATGCCAGCTGCGGACGTACCGGAAAGGAAATAGTTGAATGTAACATTTGTCGTGTTTACTTTATGCAATCTACGATGTGTGTTCAAAAGTAGCGGGAATTTTGTAATTTGATGTATTGTATTAAATCGAATCGCTCGATTTTTCCTTGTGACGTTGGTAAATCCTATATCCGATGTGGCTATCACTGTACAAATACTTTTCAGATATATTTACCAACATACCTGAAAACTATTTGTGCAGTGTTAGCCACTTCGGATATATAGTCGTTGTCATCTGTCAAAAAGGTTTATATTATGTATAAAAATGGGTGAGAGAGTTTGCATTAAATTTTGCTATAAGGACGGAATAAACTGAAACAAGGATATAGAAATGTTAAATATTGCTTTTGGTGAATCTGCTATGAGTAAAACAAGGGTATGCGAGTTGTATAACGTTCCGGAAAAGCGACAAAAACGTTGTAGTAAACGAGTGCCCTGCACACTCCAGCACATCATCCGCTGAAATCATGGAAAGAAAAAAATGATTCTGGACGATTGCCAGTTCACAGAGTAGACACCTATCATGTTAGCATGTCAAATAGCTCATACCATGGCATGTTTTCAGATGTTTTGAGTGTGAAACGGATGACAGAGGAATTCGTTCCAAAATTGTTGTATTTCGAACAAAAACAGCGGCAAATGCAACTTTCTGAGCTGTCTCTAGATGAAGCCAACAGCGATGCAGAACTACCGACACGCGTCACAACAGATGATGAAACATGTGTTTACGTTATGTCGTCGAAACTAAGGCTCAGTCGTCCCATTGGAATTACTCTGGATCGCCAAGAACGGATAAAGTTAGACAAGAGCAAATGTAACTCCATCTTGGGTTCAGGAGCGGGTGGACAGCAGGTGTCGATGAAATGTAATATTACTGTACTAATTGCTATTATTTTGATTTTTATTAAAAATGAAATTCCTCCAACCGTACTTAAGATTTTATATTTACTTCGCTACTAATTTCGACGTTGCGTCAACGCCATCTTCAGGCCCGTACACTTTGACGAAATCGGTTGTGTGTGTCTCAGTCTAGAAGTACGCGGTGAGACCAGCATGTGCTCCACATGGATGGCGGGCAGTAACACCTCTCAGCATCCGCCTTCTTTGGCAATGGAATTATCGCATAACTGAGGAAGTTTCAAAACTCTCGTGTATACTGCGTACCAGGTGGAAACGTTTGGCATGCTAAGCTCAGCTAAATATCTTAATAATTCTGAGAGTATGTCATCTACTTAATATGCCTTGTTTCGACTTAGGTCTTTCAGTGCCATAGCAAATTATTCTCAACGTACTACACCTCTCACTTCATCTTTACGAAGGTATCCCTCCGAAGTGTTACATGACTTTTGCTGTTCGTAATGTATATGAATGATTTAGGAGACAATTTGAGTATCCCTTTTAGGATGTTTGCAGATGATGCTGTCGCTTACCGTTTAGTAAAATCACTATTGCTAGGAGGTATGGTATCTTTTCAACGTAGGTCTGACGAAGAACATCGAAAAAATTCAAAAAAGGACAGATCGTTTTCTATTATTGAGAAATAGGGATGGATAGTATCACGGATATGATACGATAGTTGAATGTGAAGTCTCAACTGCGGAGGGAGAAACGATCACTGTAATAGTAGAAATCAGAACTGGCACGAATGTTTTAGGTGTTAATTTTTTTCCACGTGTCATTCTAGAGGATAATAGTTGAGAAACAATCTGAAAGTCTATGAAGCCGCTGTCAAACACGTAAGTGTTAACTGCAGATCAGTCATGCGGATGCAGAGGTGGATGTAGGTCTAGGAACCACGGTATGCGGTCTGCTGGAAGCCACGATGAGACATGGCGCCTAGACGGAGACGGGGTCGGCAACCCGCGACGCAAGCGTTCGCGTCAGATTGGGACGAGGCTGCTCCGTACGGCACACAGCACAGCACAGCACAGCACACACCGGCTGCCTGGCTGGCACAGCTACACCGCGCCAAGTCCCGCCTGCCGCATTCCTCGTCTGGAGAAAGTGGAAGCGGCCGGCGGCATCACAGCCGGTAGATGCGTGTGCGTGCCATGCAGCCGGTAAACACTCACACTGCTCCGCACCTAGTGGCGGCTGCGCAGGGAAGTAGCGGATGTGTGTGTCGTGCTTCTAATTGGTGACTACCGTTTAATTTACTATCACATTGTGCACATTATACTGGGTGGGAATCCTCTAACAGTCTTCAAGCGCATTTTCTCTGGTGTTTCGGTAGGTATTAGCAAACTTCGTGACTCCAGCGTATTCAATGGAATTTGCCAGCACCCGTTCGCTGTTTGCTACCGCCACGGAGCAGCAGTGACGAACTTATTCTGCATTCATACTCTGCACATCACTACAAAGTGCATGGCAAAGGGCACTTCTCATATACCTCTGAAACGTTCCTTTCGTACGTCCTCGAGGCATCTGCTGCGCCGCGCGATTCTTGGCAAGAATCGACGTGTTAGTGCAAAGCGGCAGACGAGACCAGCTGCGAGATATATTGTTCCACATATTTTCTCGGAAATGTTTGTTGGCGTGTCCTAATTAATCCTCTGCATCCTTACACTATCATATATGTCGAAATAAGGATCACCAGGCTTGTTCTGACAGCGAGACTTCTCACTATTCCAGAGTCAATAAGTAAGGCCCTGTAGCTTTTAACTACTCTCTGTTAGATTCCGAGATACGACGACTGGACTGGAGTACGTACATCACCAACAGTTAACACAGTCCTGCAAATGGTTCTAGCGACCTCTACCGATAATTTCTACAACAGCAAAACAGGAAATTAAGTCAACGTCAATAGGTCGAGCCGGCCTGTGTGGCCGTGCGGTTCTAGGCGCTTCAGTCTGGTACCGCGTGACCGCTACGGTCGCAGGTTCGAATCCTGCCTCGGGCATGGATGTGTGTGATGTCCTTAGGTTAGGTAGGTTTAAGTAGTTCTAAGTTCTAGGGGACTGATGACCTCAGAAGTTAAGTCGCATAGTGCTCTGAGCCATTTGAACCAATAGGTCGAAACATACCCATAAATGCATCACTCAAGCTTTCTGTGACAACAAATGGATTTTAAGTGCTTCAGTTTGTGGCGGGCCGATTACTTCGGCCGTCTCAAATTGCCTTACCCAGAGACCACGCGAAGTAGTCTCGTCATGATGGGAGTTACGTAGACAGCTGAGAAGGCAACCACTGGCCAGACAAGGGGATTTTGCATGTTTTAAAAGAAATGGATATATTTTGCAGAAAGCACAATGTAAGTTACGAGGAACCTCTGCTGGGTAAACGATGGTGAACCCAGTAGTTTGTCGACAGCAGCTTGCTGCTGACTGCCGTACAGGAATTAGGCAGTCGCCAAAGACTCCATAACCTTGCTGGCGCACATTGAAATTATGTAAAATGTTATAAAGCAAAGTTCTATTCTGATCTACACGTAACTTTGTAAAGATCTCAGCTGCCAGCTAGGTCTGAATTACATTGAATTTAAAGGAACCTGCTTGTAATGATCAAGAGCAATGATCCAGAATCAATGACGGTGTTTTATTGCGCATTATTGTAGTTCTTTCGCGACAGCACATTTGCGTTGAATTTAACCTGTGATGACTGTGATTTGTAGCTGAAACTTTCGTGATGTTCGAATGAATTGCGATCTATGGGTCAGTTTAAAGTCATAATCGAATATAGCCATCCATGTAGAGAGGCAGAAACATTTTTTGAAAGTTGCATTCTGTTTATTCCGGATAAGTGAATTACTCTTAGAAAGTGGCGATTTTCAGTCAATAATCGTAATGTTCTTGTTCGCTTTCGCCAGTTTCTGAGCAGTCAGGCAGAGCTATTAATTCAAGGTTGGATTACCATCGTGAGATAGTGATTACGGGGATGATTATTCGGTCTCATAAACGTGTGGCATCTCCCTAGTGCCGATGGCTTGTGCACGGTGCGCTAGCTTTTTACGGATCAGTTGATCGACAAACAACATCCTCACAAGAACAGCAGGCGCCCGGAGTATGTAAGAGTTCCGCCATAAATTAAACATCGACAACCCCGCTTCGTTCAGTGAACACTAACTCGAGCTAGCTAATGGCTCCACACACTAATGTATAGCATTTCTATCTTCCCATGTTGGTGTAAAATGTACTTACACAAACCTTCAACTGAAGGCGGTCTACTGAACGACCGATGTGGCTTTTTGTAGTGTTTCCATTTGTTCACTCTTAACTCCCAACACGTGGACGAGTTACGTTATCCCTGGTAACTGCACTGTGTGCTGGCACAGGAGAGTCAAAGACAGTTTTTTGTTACGTTTTTAATACGTCACGTTTACGTGATAGTACGCTCTGATATGTTTTTGAACAGATCTTGAGGAGGGAAAGTGCATTACCAAATAAAAAATGCAGTGTGCTGCTTAAAAACGACATACTGCTGATCATATCTTCGTAACGAACAAAGTTCTAAGAAAGGCAATCATGCTAGATAATATGGTGAACGATCTGCCGACCTTACTACTGGTGGTACTCGCTCAGTTCGCCGAAGAGACTCCCCGTCTCATCAGTGGTCGACGAGTGACTATAGTTATCTCGCACTTACAACGGCAACTGACAATCTTTGAGCCATGGGCCAAAGAAAACTCCACCTCTCTCAATGCCACCAAAATAAGGGTGGTAATGTTCACTCGGAAGCGTCCACTGCTACACGACCAACTGGTCCTCCAGGACCGGGAAATCCCTTGGACGGGCCATGTCAAGGATTTAGAAGTCATACTGGATGCTAAAATACTGTTTAACCCCCCCCCTCCCCCAATTGGCGTACAAACTTGCAAGCAAACACTAAGCTTGCCTCCCAGCCATACTCTGCGGGTGCTCAAAGTGGGGGACAACCGGTATCTCAAATCTCAAGCCCATTCAAACGCGACAAAACCGATACCTCCGCCTCATCCTAGGGGCACTTAGATGGGCGCAGGCTTGTAACCTTCACGACGAGCTAAATCAACCAACGATCTGGGACTCCATTGCCCGCTCCACGCAGAGATTCATCGATAAAATCGAGGCCTTACGTTCCACATCTCCTTATCTGGAATACACAGGCTCTGTCCATCCCCAATACTGCCATCGGGTTAAAGTGCCTCGGGCTATCATAGAAGTTCCCCGATAACATGACATCCATAGAAGAACCACCATAATAGAAGGGAAGGTCAAACAGCCCACAGTCCTTATGATGAGTAAGTAAAAATATTTTCCATCTACCTCGTACACAGAAATCCAGCCGCAAAGTCCGTGGCACATCACAGACACGACACTACACTACACTACCTACACACACACACACACACACACACACACACACACATATACACACACACACACACACACACACACACACAGGGGAGGGGAGGGGAGGGGAGGGAGGTGAAGCTAAACATTCGCTTGATACTTTTTTCTGTTTTCACGCTGGTCAAAAAGTTATTTGGGGTGATCAAGATAAATGGGACACACCGCATATACGGATTTTAAAAGAAGTGTAATATATTTTCAAAGAAGATAGCCATATTCAAAACGAGAAAAAATCCTGTAAACACTTCTCCGGAAACAAATACGTGTTGCCATATGAGTCATCCTTGTATCGAGAACATCCATTGTCCATTAATGTTGTCTGTCTTCCTACTGACGTTTATTGCTCACTTCTTATTGGTTGTGTTCGTTTCTCTGCGTACTCCTCTGGCTGCGCTGCTACTGTCAGACATAAATGAGCCAGTCCCTACGTGTCGTTTAGAAACTGTGCTGGCACCAGAACAAGATTAATGTCACTGCTGATTGTGAACAACGTAAACTAAGTCACGCGGGAAATGGCAGACATGGTATCCTGCTATGATTTAACAAACAGTAGTCATCGACAGGCACGTGCAATAAAAAAAAATTTTTTTTTTGTATTTCAGCAATTTTTTTTTCAGCGACTTGCACTTGATGACACGGGATCATTCGTAAGAACTGCATAGGCTCGCAAAGGAAAAGGAACAAGTGTTGCAAAGAGTAGAATCCTAAAAAGAAGCGTGCAAAAAATGGAGCTGCTGAAGGCATGAAGCATGCTCTTGGGTGGAGTTTTCTCTTCGACCAGTTACTTCATTTACATTACTCACAGCACATGGAAACTCTCAGGCCACAAGATCATCGTGTCAGATTACATTACGGCCAATGGATTCTTAGATAGTGCGCTGATGATACGCGGTTCGCAGCTTTTATTTTATTTACAGATGAAGTAGTATATACCCAGAGCGGGATGATAAATTACCATAACAACCACATATGAGCAGAAGCAAATCCAAGTGCGATCATTTAAGCAAGGCATCAGGTTCGTTTTAGTTTCAATGGGTGGATAGGAATTGTGGGTGCCGGACTCGTGGGTGCCGGACTCGTACAGCAGATTAGCTGGTACTGTTTAACAACAATTTCTGCATGGCAATTGGAGAACATCACCACAGCAAAAAGCTAACACGTATGGTTTACACTCGACACGGCGCCGCCCTATTTCCCACGCCTCGTACAACAGCGCCTAACACAAGCTTTAAGTGAACAGCCGAGTGCTCGAGGACGTCCAGTAGCGTGGTCTCCCACCTCACCTGACTTTAATCCCTTATATTCTGGATGAGAGGACCTTTGTAGGCACTGGTGATACCGCAAACATGCACACGTGCATGAGAGTGTCTCCATGCATGCTTCTGAACCCGAGGGCAACCAAGTGTGTTCGCACTTGATCGTGACTGTTTGAGAAGCAAGGCTGAAAGGTCTGTAAGAATGAGTGGAAATCCAAGATCTTTTTTCTAATTTTGTCCAGCACTATCCCTATAATAATAATATAATATAAGCTGATACAATAAAACGTAGAACAAAACAGAAAAAACGCTCTAAATAACTGACAAATATCGTCGGTGACAGGAGTTACATTTTTTCACTCGCTGATTTACATTATCAGTAATTTAACAGTTTTGTTTCGGAAAAGCATTTGACTCAGTACCATAGCAACGCTTATTTACGAACATGCATCTAAATCTGCACGACTACTATGAAATTCCTGGCACATTCAGAATATTTCTGTACCGTTCCACTTTTTTCTAACAGCACTTGGGAAAAATTAACCCTTAAATATTTCCGTTGGAGCTCTGTTTTCTCTTATTTTATTACTTGGAGCCGGCCGGAGTGGCCGAGCGTCTCTAGGCGCTTCTGTCTGGAGCCGCGTGACCGCTACGGTCGCAGGTTCGAATCCTGCCTCGGACATGGATGTGTGTGATGTCCTTAGGTTAGTTAGGTTTAAGTAGTTCTAAATCCAGGGGACTGATGAACTCAGCTGTTAAGTCCCATAGTGCTCAGAGCCACATTACTTGGAAACTTCTCGTAAGTTCCTTTGGGACCAAACTGCTGAGGTCATCGGTCCCTAGGCTAACACACTACTCAATCTAACTTAAATTAACTTGTGCTAAGGACAACACACACACACCCGTACCCGGGGGAGGATTCGAACCTCCAACGGGGCAAGCCGCGCGAGCCGTTACAAAACGCCTGACACCGCGTGGCTACCCCGCGCGGCTCTGTTTTATTACAATGATCATTTCTTCCTATGCAGATGAGTGTCAAGAATATATTTTTGTGTCCGGAGGAGAAAGCTGGAGATTAAAATTTCTTAAAAAGATGTTGCTGGACCAAAAAAGTCTGTGTTTTAATGATTGCCATTCATATTCGCTTATCATAACTGTGAGACTTCCCTCACCCCCCCCCATTTCGCAACAGTACAAAACGAGCTGCCTTTGGACTCTTCCGATGTCTCTTCAGTCCTGTCAGGAATGTACGATCAAATGGGATTTAAAACGAAATTTGGAACTGGACTAAGGACTTCTTGATAAGGAGGACACAGCACGTAAACTTCGATGGAGAGTCATCACCAAAAGTAAATTCAGATGTGCTTCTGGATAATGTGTTCGGAACGTTACTATTCATAATCTATATGAATAATGCGCAAACGACATTAATAGTAAGCGTCAAGCTTTTTTTTCAGATGATGAAGTAATCTGTAACGGAGTACTATCTGAAAAAAAGCTGCACAAATATGCACTCAGATATTGATAAGATTTCAAAGTGATCCAAAGAATGGCAGCTTGTTTGAAACGTTCATAATGTAACGTTTTGCACTTCAGAAAACAAAAAAGTGAGCATCCTATGACTATAATATCAGTGTGTCACAACTGGAATCAATCAAACGTAACAATCTATAGGTATGTGAAACGAAACGATCACGCAGACTGTGTCGTAGCTAAAACAGGTGACAGATAGTATTCATTAGTAAGACACTGGGCAAATGTAATCAGTGTACAAGGGAGATTGCTTAGAAAACATGTGACCCACCTCATTGTTTGATTATTGCTCAGCTGTGCGGGCTGGAGATACCGAAGAGGAGCAGTACGAATAGTCACAGGTTTATTTCAACCAAGAGAGACTGTACAGAGATGCAGAAAAATCTGAAATGACAGACGCCTGCAAATAGATGCCGGCTACACCACCAAACCCCACTTCCAAGTTTTGAGAATCTGCACTAAGCGAGGAATGTAGAAATATATTACACGGTCCTACATATCACTCAGTTAGGACTACAGGGACAAGATTAAACTAATTGCAACACTCTCAGAATCATTTAAGTACTCATTCTTTCAGAGCTCCATACGTGAATTAAACGGGTAAAGTACCCTCTGTTATGCACTCCACAGCGGTTTGTGGAGTATACACCGATGAGCCAAAACATTATGATCAATGCCCACAGCAACGTTGGTTGCCGCCTGGTAGCTTTGCGGACACGTGTCGCGGTAATAAAAAAAGCATGTATGTAAGCGGAGCAGACACGGACGGGAAATCACCCTAGCGAAGATATAGGATGCAAATGGAGAAATCCATTGATATAAGCGACTTTCATAAAGGGCAGGTCATTATTACGCAAAGCCTGTGACGAGTATCTCGAAAACGGCGAATCTAATTGAATGTTCACGTGCTACTGTCGTGAGCATCTACGGAAAGAGGTAGGACAGTGAAACTACCACTAGGCGCTAAATGGCTTGACGTCACGACTCTTCACAGAACGTGCGGTTCGGAGGTTTGTCTAATCTGTAAAGCTGGATAGATGGTGATCTGTGGCATCTCTGCCGGAAGATCACAATGCTGGTGAACGCACAAATGCTTCGGAGCACACGGCTCGTCGTACATTGTTGAACGTGGAGCTCCGCAGAAGACCACCCTCATGTTTTTACATGATGAGACAACGACGTCATCTATTACGACTGCAGTGGATACGGGGCCATCGGAATTCGACCGTCGATCAATGGAAACATGTTGGCTCTTCGGCTGAATTAGATTTTTGCTACACTAGGTCGATGGTTGTCTCCACAAACGCCGTCATCGAGGTGAACGATGGTTCGAAACGTACAATGCTAGTGGGAGCAGTATTATTCAAAGGGAGACATTGTCATGCACTTGCGTGGGACATGTGGCAGTAATCGAAGAAAGCTGACAGCTGCGAACCACCTGCTTCCCTTCATACTTGATGTCTTCCCCGACGGCGATGTCGTCTTTCAGGAGTATATTTGTCCGTGTCTCGAAGCCAGAAGCGTGCTGAGGAGCATTACAGTGAACACACGTTGATGTCTCGAAGACCAACTTCGCCTGAAATCCTATGGAGCCGATATGGGTCGCTATCGGGCGCCATGACTGCGTACGCAAATCAGTGGCCCGTTATTTACGCGAGTTACATAACCTGTGCATAGATATCTAATGCCACATATCTCCACAAATCTACCAACAAACTGTCGGATCCCTGATACTCAAAATCAGTGTATACAAGCTATTAAGCAGATGGTCGTAATATTTTGGCTCATCAGTATACATCTACGTCTACATGGATACTCTGCAACTAACATTTAAGTGCCTGGCAGAGGGCTCATCGAAACACTTTTCACAATAATACCCTATTATTCCAATCTCATATCGCGCATGGAGAAAGCGAACACCTATGTCTTTCCGTGTGAGCTCTGATTTCCCTTATTTTATTATGATGATCGTCCTCCCTATGTAGGTCGGCATCAACAAAGTATGTTCGCTTTCGGAGGAGGAAGTTAGTGATTGAAATTACGTGAGAAGATTCCGCCGCAGCGAAAAACGCCTTTGTTTTAATGATGTCCACCCCAAATCCTGCATGATTTCAGTGACACACTCTCCCCTATTTCGCGATAATACAAAACGTGCTGTCCTCCTTTGAACTTTCTCGATGTACTCCCTAAGTCCTTCCTTGTAAGGATCCTACAACGCGCAGCAGTATTCTAAAAGAGGACGGATAAGCGTAGAGTGGGTAGTCTCTTTAGTAGATCTGTCACATTTTCTAAATGTCCTGACATTAAAACGCAGCCCTTGGTTAGTCTTCTCCACAATATTTTCTATGTGTTCCTTCCAATTTAAATTGTTCTTCATAACTGTAATTCCTAGGTACTAGTTGAATTTACGGCCTTTAGATTTGACTGATTTATCATGTAATCGAAGTTTAACGGATTCCTTTTAGCATTCATGTGGATGAAATCATACTTTCGTTTATCTAGGGTCAGTTGCTAATTTTTGCACCACACATATATCTTTTCTAAATCGTATTGCAATTTGTTTTGATCTTCTGATGACCTTACTAGTTGATAAACAACAGCATCATCTGCAAACAAATTAAGGCGGCTCCTCAGATTGTCTCCTAATCGTTTATGTGAATAAGGAACTGCGAAAGGCCTATAACACTAACTTGGGGAACGCCAGAAATCAGTTATGCTTTCCGTCAATTACTACGAACTGTGACCTCTCCGACAGGAAATTACGGACCCAGTCACGTAGCTGATACGATACTCCATTAGCACGTAATTTCACTACAAGCCGCTTGTGTGGCATAGTATCAAAAGCCTTCTGGAAATCTAGAAATGCGGAATCCATTTGAAATCCCTTGTCAATAGCACTCAACACTTCGTGCGAGTAAAGAGCTAGTTGTGTTTCACAAGAACTATGTTTCCTGAATCCGTGTTGACCGAGTTTCAATCCATCGTTCACTTCGAGGTAATGCATGATGTTCGAACACAATATATGTCCCAAAATCCTGCTGCACGTTAATTATATGGGCCTGTAATTTAGTGGATTACTCTTACTACGTTTCTTGAATGTTGGTGAGGCCTGTGCAACGTTCCAGTCTTTTTGCGCACGGATCTTTCGTCGACCGAACGGCTGTATATGGCTGTTAAGTATGTAGATGTTGTTGTTGTCGTTTTTATTGTTGTGGTCTTCAGGTCCATAGACTGGTTTGATGCAGCTCTCCATGCTACTCTGTCCTATGCAAGCTTCTTCATCTCCCAGTACCTACTGCAACCTACATCCTTCTGAATCTGCTTAATGTATTCATCTCTTGGTCTCTCTCTATGATTTTTACCCTCCACGTTGCCCCCCAATACTAAATTGGCGATACCGTGATGTCTCAGAACATGCCCTACCAACCGACCTCTTCTTCTGGTCAAATTGCGCCACAAATTTCTCTTCTCTCCAATTCTATTCAGTACCTCCTCATTAGTTATGTGATCTACATATCTAATCTTCAGCATTCTTCTGCAGCACCACATTTCGAAAGCTTCTATTCTCTTCTTGTCCAAACTATTTATCGTCCATGTTTCACTTCCATACATGGCTACACTCCATACAAATACTTTCAGAAACGACTTCCTGACACTTAAATCTATGCTCGATGTTAACAAATTTCTCTTCTTCAGAAACGCTTTCCTTGCCATTGCCAGTCTACATTTTATATCCTCTCTACTTCGACCATCATCAGTTATTTTGCTCCCCAAATAGCAAAACTCCTTTACTACTTTAAGTGTCTCATTTCCTAATCTAACTCCCTCAGCACCACCCGACTTAATTCGACAACATTCTATTATCCTAGTTTTGCTTCTGTCGATGTTCCTCTTATATCCTCCTTTCAAGACATTGTCCATTCCGTTCAACTATTCTTCCAAGTCCTTTGCTGCCTCTGACATAATTACAATGTTATCGGCGAACCTCAAAGTTTTTATTTCTTCTCCATTGATTTTAATTCCTACTCTGAATTTTTCTTTTGTTTCCTTTACTGCTTGCTCAGTATAGAGATTGAATAACATCGGGGAGAGGCTACAACCCTGTCTCACTCCCTTCCCAACCACTGCTTCCCTTTCATGTCCCTCGACTCTTATAACTGCCATCTGGCTTCTGTACAAACTGTAAATAGCCTTTCGCTCCCCGTATTTTACCCTTACCACCTTCAGAATTCGAAAGAGTATTCCAGCCAACATTGTCAAAAGCTTTCTCTAAGTATACAAATGCTAGAAACGTAGGTTTGCCTTTCCTTAATCTTTCTTCTAAGATAAGTCGTAGGGTCAGTACTGCCTCACGTGTTCCAACATTTCTACGGAATCCTAACTGATCTTCCCCGAGGCCGGCTTCTACCAGTTTTTCCATTCGTCTGTAAAGAATTCGTGTTAGTATCTTTCAGCCGTGGGTTATTAAACTGATGGTTCGGTAATTGTTATTCATATAGTATTTGTCTCACTACTATAGCTTTATTGGACTGATAAGGCGTGCCGGTACGCCTCCTGTTGTTAAGCTAATGCCGACTGCTAAGAAACAGCGTCGAGCAGAGCCAGAATGTACGGACGACCTGCTGTGGAGCGGAGTGGAATTGCACAAGCGGCGCCGTAATGGAGTCGTTTGCGTGCGGCAGCCCGGCGGCGTGACGACAGCGCGGGCCGCCCGCGGCGCTCGCTGGCGGCCGTGGCGTGGACAGGAGGAGCTGCAGCCGTGCCAGTCTTCACCTAACAACGAGCCGCCGCGCTGAACAAGGCACACATCGGTCAACCACTGTTCTTCTAAGGCCATCTGCCCTTTTATCAACTACATCCATACGCCGCTAGCCACCGTATGACGTATGTGTATGTATGTGGTGGGGGAGGGAGGGGGAGGGACTTTGCAAATCACTGTCAGTTACCCCTCTCCTGAACCAGTCGCGAATGTTCGCTGGGAGGACAGTTGTTGGTAATCTGTTTTTGTTGTTGTAATCATCAGTATAAATCTAATGAAACTACATGGCATACGAGGTGCGACAATAAAGTAATGAGACTGATTTTCTTTCCAAGATGTGGCAACCGTGCAGGCTTTCGTAGGCACAATATATTTGACCTTGGTCTATAAGCTGCTTCTAGTCCAAGCGGCACATCGATGCAACTGCTCAGTCGTGAGTTGTGCTGTAATAACTTAACACGTGTTTGTGTCTCTCGTCACGGAAATGGAACCGCATAATATTGTGCAACGGTATGCCATTTCTTTTTGCGTTAAATTGGGTGAAAACGCTACAACAACTTACGGTATGCTTCAGAAGGCTTTTGGAGAGGAGGTTATGTCAAGAGCTCAAGTTTTTCGTTGGCATAACATGTTTAGTGAAGGCAGAACGAATGTTTAAGATGAAGACCGCAGTGGACGACCATCTCCAGAAACGGTTCGTCTAATAAAAACTGAAGATGTTGGTCTGAGAAAGATTTGTGCAAAAATGGTCCTAAAAAATCTCACACTACAACAGCGAGAAACACGGAAAAATGTGGCAGCCGATCTGTTCGAGCAAACTGAAATCAATCCAGAATTGTTGAGCCGTGTTATCACTGGTGATGAAAGTTGGTTTCTTCAGTACGATTCAGAGACAAATCACAAAGTCTGAAATGATGCTCAAAGGCATCACCCAGACCAAAAAAAGCTCGCATGTCAGAGTCAAAAGTGAAATTCATGCTTGTGTGCTTCTTTGATTCCAAGGGAACTGCTCATAAGGAGTGGGTGCCTCCTGGACAAAAAGTTAACCAATATTACAACAAAGAAATTTTAGAAATGCTTCGTAAAAGAGTTCTTCGTGTCCGTGCCAACATTGCTGGTAATTGAATTCTGCATCACAATAATGCGCCATCCCATACTGCTCTGTCAGTACAGCAATTTTTAACCTCATAACCTTATTCACCAGGTGTCGCTCCGTTTTTAGAGAAAAGTCCCCTTAGAAAAATTTATGAATTACTGTGCTGATAAACCTCTTACGTTATTTGATTTTCAAACAGCTGAGCAAAACTGAACGTACTCAGACATTTCTCTCTTTACTTATTCTGATCATCACTAAACTGACACACAGTAATTTTTTTTTTTTTTTTTTTTTTTTAGCGCAACGCAATCTGACTTTCAATAATCCCTACAAAAGAATGGCCCTGCCTAACAATAACCTATACCTTTCATGAATCACTTATCTCACAAAAATCTTCGTTACTCGAACTACTGCAATACAGCAAGCGCCAATACTGCCAGCTAAATAAAATATTCTAACTACTAAAGGCACTAACTACTGATAGGCATAGTTAGCAAATGATAGATTTTGATAGAGAACAAACAATGTATTTACCTTAATAATGTTCAAAAGTCATCATATATATATATCAGTTCATGATATCCAATATTACAAATTTACTCTTTCTGATGCACACACGTCCAGATCGTCCGCTCTCAAAATTCTGCCATCTCTCTCCCCACATCCACCACTGCTGGCGGCTGACCTCCAACTGCGCAACGCTACGCGCTGTTCACATCCAACTGCCCAACACTACAATAGCAAATATTCCAACAATGCAAACCAGCCACAGACTTCACACAGCACAGTCAGTGATTTTCATATAGAGCCCTACGTGGCGTTACCAACATAAAAACCTAAACAGCCTACTTACACTACTCATTTGTCGCCAATAGCGTTACCTTTCCGTAGTGGATTTCTTCGCTCTTTATATGAATTATGTTACATTTATCTACGTTTCATCTCTCTCTCTCTCTCTCTCTCTCTCTCTCCCCCTCTCTCCCCCTCTCTCTCATGGACGTTATGCGTGAATGTACACTGATGTGAGTAGGTAACTTTCACTTTATGTGTCATTGCCAGGTAAAATAGTCCGAGAAAACTTGGACCATACCTAGTAAGAATTACTGCAGTATAGTACAGAAATAACACTTTTACTCAAATACAGTAATCACACTGAAGTCACCGCGATTCACGATGGACATTTGAAAGAATGCTCAACATCGTGCTCCCATGTTGGCAGCAAGGTCGGTAAGGAGTCCTCGTGGTAGGGCGTACCATTTCCGCAGCATCACTGTTAACAACTGCTGGACGGTCGTGGGTGCACGTGGACGTCCTCCAACATGTTTCTCCCCCGCAACCTACACGTGGTCGATGGGATTTAAGTCAGGGAAACGACCAGTCGAGTTCATTCGCCGAATATCCTCTCGTTCCGAGAACTGCTCCAACTGCGAAGCTCGATGCTGTCACCGCATCAAACAGTGCAATTGGAGGAGCTCTTGGAACGAGAGGATATTCGGCGAATGGACTCGACTGGCCGTTTCTCTGACTTAAATCCCAGCGAGCTCTTGTGGGATGCGCTAGGGAGCCGTATTGCAGCACGTTCACACTCACCTATGACCATCCTGCAGGCGCCGGTGGACAAATGGAACCCACTACAACAAGAGCTCCTTACCAACCTCATTGTCAGCTTCGGAGCACGTTGCAGAGGATGTATGGCCGTCTGTGGTGATAACAAACCCTATTAAGTACCATGTCCCTACTTTTCTAATGGCCAGGGGACCATCATGAATCGTGATGACTTCAGTGGAATTAAAAGTGTCACATCAGTTCGTCCGGTTGCCTATTTCGTACACTTACTTTCTGTACTATACTGTAGGGGTTCATCGTTATGTGTGACCGAAGTTTGATCGAGCTATGTTACTTGCCAGTGACTAGTCATGCGAGAGGTACATTCGTCCTTAACTAACGCACACTAGTTTCGTGTACGGAGGTACGACGTGGCTAGCTGCAGACATTTAGACATTTTCGTTACAGATGCGATTCGGGCCGGTGAGCACTGCTGCAGTGTGACGGGCCTCGAGCAGAGAGACACGATGCAGGTAGCGCCGCCGCGGCAGGTCCGCGCGCGACTTCCGGCAGCGCCTTATACAGGGCGCCAGTGGCGCGTGCCTTCCGCCGCATTCCTGGCGCCCGATACGAACGTCTCTCTAACTGCAGTCCTCGCGCAGCCAGGCCTTAACCCACCGCCGCTGCCAACTGCTGTTCTTTTACGGCACATTCAGTCTCTCTTTGATCCATCTGGCGTTGAAACTGAAGACCACAGATGGAAAGAAATGCTAAAACACTGCATTTAAAAATTTATTTGCGTATGAAAATACTACAATACCATATTTTACGGACTATAAGAAGCACTTTTTTCTTCTAAAAATTGCCTCCTAAATTCAAGGGAGACTTATACTCGAAATGAATGTTAAAAATGTCCAATGATTGATTTGCAATTCCTGCCAGTCTTAAAAATGGCCATATATGCGATGCCGCGGGAATTGGCAACATTGGATTCAACTGGCAGCAGCAGTGCATCGATGCGACGAACATGAATTTCGGGGATTGACAGGCTTCCGTACATTGTCTCCCTCCAGCCCCGCCACCACATACCCAGGACACTGTCTGGCCTACGATGCATCACTGCAGTCTACGGTACCAGTGAACTTGAATTGAAAGTGATTTGTGTTATGGTAACGGTACAACATCGCTGCCAGTAACTTGTTTCGTAATGGAAAAAAAAGGTATTCGTATGATACGGGCTATTAACTGTAAGTACCTAATGTATAGAAAGAATAACGATGACGACGAAGAGGAAGAAGGAAGTAAGATCGGATGACGATTTTCAGGGATTTTAAAGGTCAGTTCAGTGTTGTAAACTAAGAATTGTTTTAGTCTGGCTTCGCAATCTAATAAGAAAAATAGTAAAAATGTTATTTTCTAAAAAAATTAGTTAAAAATTAAGGTGCTCTTTTAGTCGTAGTGTCTTATGGTCTGTAAAATACCAATGCTTGACTGCTGCACACAATCACGCATTAGACATATCGATATTAACACCACCGGAAGTGAAAAACGATTAAGACTACTTAACATAAACGAGATACCAGGCCACAAGTTAATCACTGTTAGATTTTATATTGAATATGCCACGAAATCACCACCTTTCTTAGCTCTTATTGATTGAGAATCACTTGCGCAGCCTATACACTTCCCGTTCAAAGTTTACATTTTATTCCTGACGTACGAAGGCTATTCAAAAAGCAAGGTCCGATCGATCGCGAAATGGAAACCACAGTGAAAATCCGATTAAGCTTTGTATAGATGTGTTGGACAGTGTGTCTAGTATACCCAACGATCGCCTCACATCACTCTTTTCAGTTCTGAGCACACAGTGAGCACCTAAAGATGCCTAGGAAATAGTGTCTCTCCAAGTACTAGTGCCTGTCAGAGCCCACTAAATGTAGCTGTCATGCGTTTCGTTCTGCGTGACAGTTCTCGGCCGCACACTGCACGAGCAATGAGGACTTTCCTGCAGGGTTTTCGATGGGAAGTGTTTGATCACCGACCATACGGCCCGAACTTGGCTCCCACTCATTTTCATCTCTAATCACATGAACCTGTGCCTGTGAGAACAACATTTTGGCACAGACGACAAGCTGCAGATCAGCGCAAAGAATTGACAGAACGCACAAGCGGTTGCCTTCTATGACGAAGGTATTGGAAAGTTGGTACAATGCCACGACAAATGGCTCAGGCATAGCGGAAACCATGTAGAGAAGTAGCTGAACGGTGTAGCTAACTGTTGCATGTAAAACATTTTTTATTTTCGCTATAGTTTCCATTTCACGACCGATGGGACCTTACTTTCCGAAGAACCCTCGTATAGGCGACGTCGGCGATGTAACTACTGTGGCAACTTGAACTAACAAGTGTAAACAACAGATGTGCATTCGACGAGTTAGTTGTGAGCAAGCAGTTTTAAGTAGTGAGCGTGCGGCTATAGTGTGTCAGTGTTGCTGGGTGTCAGATCACAATGGAACAACATCTCTAAATCAAGTATTGGAAGACATTCTCCATTCTGGAGGAGATAAAATTGCGTGCAAAGTTTGTCCCGCACACCTTGAGTTCCTAACAAAACAATGACGCATCGGCTCCTGCCACATTTGATTCAAATGCAAAACGCGAACAATTGTTTTCTGGGAAGAATCATCACGAGCGACAAAACTTGGTGTATCAGTACGATACTGTGACAGAACCACACAGTACAGAAATTCACACGAACGACATTCGAAGCGCGAGTTGAATAACATTCCAAAGATAGTGACGGGGGGATGGGAGAGGGAGAAGGAGAGGGGGCGGGGGGGGGGGGGGACTAAGTAGACCACCTGAAGCATCAAAACTGTAATCTTAAGTTTTTTCTATTTTTTATTATTCCAGTGTCGATACTTTTTCGACAGTCGTGTAGGACTGTAAAAGAGCGTACGTGAGTCCTGTTCACAAAAAGAAGGGGGAACAGATCGAATGCACAGAACTACAGACCAATATTGTGGACCTCAATCTGTTAGACGATCCTAGATCAGATTCAAAGTTCAAACATTATGGCACGGCTGGCGGAAAACTAGGCTCTCGGAAAGAACTATCAGGGATTCAGGAAAAGCAACTCGTGTGAAACACAGCTTGCTTTATCATACAAGACATCTTAGCAAAGAACAGATGCGGGTGAATAGGTGGATTCTGTCCTCCTAGCTTTCCAAAAGGTGTTCTACACTATATCACATCGTCGTCAACTGCTGTTCAAAAAACGGTCACATCTTCAGTACTTACGTGATTGTCTCGATCTGTATTCCACTTATAGAATACAGTTAGTTATACTGGGTGACAGAAGCTTATAGAAAACAAAGTAATATCCTGTGTGCCCCAAGGAAGCGTAATGTAACGTCTAACATTTTCAATCAACATAAACGATTTATCACATAGGTTCAACAGCACTAAAAGAATTTTCGCTGGTGATGCTGTCGTGTGAAGGAAAGTATGGTCGTTTGACGACGGTATGGAATTGTGGAAAATTAGGACAAAATTTCCACTTGGTGTTGTGAAAGGCAGCTCTCTTTAAGAGTGGAAAATGTAAGGTATTGTCTGTAAAAAAGAGAAAGAACTCGCCAGTATCTAGTACAAGATTAGTGGTGAACTCTTGAGTATGTCACATCGTATAAGCATTGACGGGGAATATTAAGAAATGGTTTGAGATGGGATGATTACGAAAAATCAGTATTAGGGATGGACAAAAGGCAGTTGGTCTGGGAATGTTTAAAGCATCCGTAAAGGAAATCTCATGCAATGTGCTAGTCCGACCAGTTCTAGAATATTGTTCCAATATTTGGAGTCCTTGTCAAGTAGACACTACATTAGGCATCTAACGCATTTAGTCAAGCACTAGGCAGTGGCTTACGGAGTACAAACATAGACGTAGAACGAGATGACGTAGTCGACCAGGAGGAGGATGTGTGAAGCTCTCAGAAACTATACTTACAAAATTCTATCCAAGGACGCATCTCAAAACTAAGTTTTGGTCGTATGCTAGGGCTGCCAGTGGCTCAGAAATTAGAATCCATATAGTTGTTGATGAGGCAGAAATCCAAACAGAAACAGGAATCGAACGCTGCTTCACAAAGGATAATTAGATCTCTTCAGTAACTTAATAAAAGGAAGTCGTCTGCCGAAATAGCTCCATTTTTAGGATTTGTATAGAATCGCTCTACTGACGAAAGATCCGTGCCTAATACTTTAAATTTGCGCAGCTCACGCCCATACACGAAAATTAAATAGAAGCAACTCGCAAAAGTATAGATCACTCCCAGTAAAATCGATTTGTTGTAGGATTATGGAACATATATTGTGTTCAAATATAAGTTGCCTCAACGAAAATGGTCCATTGACACAACCAGCACTGGATCACAATACATAATTCTTGCAAGACGCAACTGACTCTATGTTCGCACGAATGAATGAGTGTTATCGGCAGGATGTCTGCAGTTGGTTCCATATTCCTAGATTTGTAGAAGACTTTATTTGAAACCGTTCTTTACAACTGACTCCAAATCGTATTGCGTGCCCATAGGATATCGTCTTTCCGATGAGACTGGATTTCATGCCAGAAGGGTCAAAATTCATAGCAATTGACGGGGAGTCATCTAGTGGAACCGGAGTTATATCTGGCATTATATGCTCTTTGCTGGCATTACATGCTCTTTGCTGTTCTTGATCAATATAAATTATTTAAGAGACAATCTGAGCAATCGCTCTTGGAATGTTTGCGGATGATGTCATCATTCACTGACTAGAGAAATCAACCAACAGAAAACCATAACGAATAATTATAAGAATTAGACAAAATATCTAAGTGGTGCAAAAACTGCATATTGTTCCTGGATAACAAGACGTTTAATGCCCTTTGCATGGATACTAAGTGGAACGCTTAAATATATGTTACGTGTTAAATGACAAAACTTTTAAGACTGTCAGTTCATCTGAATATCTACGTATTATGGTTAGGAAAAATTTATATTGGAACGATCTTATACAAAATGTGATAGGGTAGACAAACCAAAGACTGCGTCTACAGGCAGAACACTTAGAAGATGCAACAATTCGACGAAAGAAATTGCGGAAGTAGACTTGCCATCTTCGTCTAGAGTATTCCTGCGCATTATGGGATGGTTACCAGAGAAGACATCTAAAACAAAGACGAGTGACTCATTTTCAGCTATCACGAAATACGGGAAAGAGTGTCACGGGCACGAGAAGTTGGGACGGCGCGAACGCAAACGTAAATACCACTCACAGATAAGGCCTTAGGCCTGTTCCGACTGGACGGATGCTGTCTACAAGGCAGTGTGAAGAGTGATCTGTGATGGTGGGACATGTGTTCAGAGTGTTGCCAATTCCTCCAGGCGTCATGGACAGCAGATGAATCCTGGTTTGCTGCTGCTCCTTATTTGGCCTCCCAAGTGGTGCCCGTTCTAGACCTCCATATCTTAGCGAAATCTGAGGAGTTACCTTGAATCGAACCCGTGTCCTTCTGCACCGAAGGCAGCGAAGCTAATCACTGGGATTACAGTCTTTAAAACCACTCGATGGTATTGCTCTAATTTCCAGACCAGTGGATACCAATCAAACTACAGCCCGAATCAAATGTTCATGCAGCCTGCGGTTCTCAGCCGTGTTTTATAACAACATGCTGCCGGCAACTAACAGCAGAATCTAAAAACTTCAACAAATATTAAGAGCTTGTTAGTAGTGCATTTTTCCTGCTCAGTAATGAACAAATATAGTAATATTTTAAAATATGTTTGATTTTGATTGACGTTGGTGAATTGTGCCTTCAGCGAAGTAAAGTTTGCTGCTTACCTCAGGGGCAGAGTGGTACGTAGCGTGGTCATTGCGGGGTTAGTAAAAGTGAGAGGGGGAATATTTTATTCTTTGTCTTCCAATGCTGACAAACTGATCTAGCACCGATAGGTCAGTATGGTATAAATGTCAAACGGAAATAACATGTATTCGTGAATGCGCATTATAGAAACGATCGTCTTCCAATTACCAATTAATGGTAAGGTCGGTGAGGGAAGGTGTGGTAAAGTGCCCAGGATCTCAAAAGTTACCACTGCATATTTTTTGTCCTGAAGAACGCTGCTGCCTGCCGAGAAGTGGTCAGACAAGTTCTAATATACTTTGCCATTGTTGTCAGCGAGACTGACAAAGAAAGCTTTTTCCGTTATATTTTAATAAAAACTACTCTGTTTTTGAGTCATCTGACGTAAGGTAAGTCATTCCTATTATTCATGTTACCTCACTTGGGTGAAGAGTAATAATTTTTTACAACATCAATATTTAAACAGTCTTTTGGCCTACATATGTAGTTCTTTGTTATTTATTTCAGTTTGATAGTTTCTTCTGTGGATCAATAATGCAGACATGGTGCCCGATCGCGGAAAGTGGCAAAAATGTTTACTCCAATAAGACTTAGTTGCTTCCAGCAAACACAAATAAACAGATAAAACTGATTTCTAAACTCATGTATATTCAAAGCTATCATCCTTCATTCTATCCCTTTGTGACAATACTGTATTAATTAAGTTATATTATTTAAAATTGAGTCTGTTCCATTAAAAATAAAATACAAAAGTCAGATGCAGTTGCTTGGTATTGTTTCAGATACTATAACGTGAAGGTGCTTAGATAATGTGCCAGAAAATCAGAAAAACAGACATGGGTTCTTGTTGCGATGGCACTGGCCACAGTATGCGCTTAGGTACGGAAAATTGTCATTATTTGAGCCTTCAGAAAAGTAGATTTGTTTCCAGAATACTGTTTTATTTTTCACTAACAGAGATTCATAATATGTAAGTGACAAGCTTCTACCAATAACCATGGTCTGGTGAAAATTAAATTTCTCTCCCCATCCCCATCCCCTTCTTTCTATGCGGCCCCAGGTACCGCCATACAATGTCAATATTGGCTCTTAAGCAAAAAAGTTTGACAACCACTGGTCCAGACCTTTCAGCCAATCGGCCTCCAGAGGAGAATGAACACAATTTCACTGATCTTCTTCGCTTCTTGCCAGGAATTTTCATAGTTCATTTTCAAAAGCTGCTGGAAAACACCAGCTGACACGGAAAGACACAAGCCTTTAAGTTACCCTAGAAGGCCACAACCACAGCCCACGTGGAAGGATCTCACAAAGGCCGACCCATAATCTCCAGAATGGAAAAGGCCACCCTTTCCACTGGATACCGGAAATGGGCTATGGTATCCAGAATAGTCAAAGTATTAGCCTAACGACGCGGTTGAGGATGATATGTTACAGGCTTCTTGATCCTGAAAAGGTTTTCGATTCAGTGGCACAGTAAACCTTGTTGAAGCAAATGCAAGAGAGATATGCAGTCAGGTTTGTGACAGGATTGGTGATTGAGGAGTTTTTCATAAGGAGAAGGTTACACGACGAGGAATTGTCCACAGATACTGAAAACTGCGTGTCACAGGAATTTGTATAGTTTAGTTTACAATTGTCGTTGTTATGTATGAAGAAGAATCAGCAGTTGTTCCATTGTAATAATATCGTCAGAGGAAGAAAAATATGAGCCTCACACAGATTGCCAAGGAGCCTATTATTTGTCTCTAGTTATGTCTGTTCCTTCATCAAATCTATTGCCAAATGATTGATTTCTAATTCCTATAGCAGATGTACAAAAATTTGCTTTCGCTATTTTTGTGTACAATATTTTTTTTATAAATACACCGGACTGCATTTACGCAAGCCATTGCCCGTAACAAGTCTTCACGAAAAAAGAAAACTCCTGAATGAGATCTTTGCGTGTGCAGTCGTTTCAAATAAGTGTGATAGTATGCTACCTTGTAACAGATGCTCGTATAATGTAACATTATTTTCTCCTCCTCGACCGCCTCCGTAGCCGAATATACGTACAGCGGGTATTACCTCCGTGCCCCGTCAACGACTGTCAGCCCGCAGTTCCTTCTGCTTCCGAAAGACACAGATTTTCCACTTACCATGCTATAACATGGTTCAAGGACTTGACTACTGCATAGCTCTTCAGCGACGGGGCGCACTGCAAGCTCGATTTTTGGTACCATGCTTTGGATGTTTACACCGCACTTGAACGAAAGCCGTACTACCGCCGTCAGTTTGCTAATCACTTACAGTGTCATTTACGACCCCCCTCTTCATCACTTAG